>NW_027362765.1:222155628-223358544 GCF_046119375.1 Phyllobates terribilis | reverse complement strand
TGCCCTTTCCTGCATTCCCCGATGTGGGTCAACAGTTGTGACCGGGGTCTGACCTGGAGTAGCACCTGGTCCCTCTGCTCTGCTCCTCCCTGGTTCACGGAGTCGACTGAGCCGCCGTGCAACCTTGGTCGGACTGAGTTGATACTTAGTCACGCCCCTCCAGGCACTCCTCGGTTCATGGTCCAGTGGGATCACTAACCACGCTCATGCCAGTCAGTCCGGGTGTGAGCTTAACTGTATGGAGGAGTCGGGAGAGATAGCTGTCCACTGAACATTCAGCTGACAGCTCTCACTTGGAGCAGTAACTATTGACAGAGCTAATGTGTGGCACAATACATTTGTAAGTGGGCAGTCCATATTTTTGATGAGTTTTTTACATTTGTTTTCTGTGAAAATATGTATTTCTTATGACAAGCCAGACAATAGACACTGCAGTTATTGTAAGGAACTGTAGTTACCGCGAGACTAGTTATAACAGGACTGTTAGATTCTGAAAGTGTATTTTATGGGTCAATTAATGGTAATATAAACTGATCTTGTGATATCAAACAATGCAACATCTACTGCACATTTTCCAATTAACACGGAGAGTAGTGATTATATTACAGTCCTTTTACTCATATAACAATAATAAAGTTGTGCAGAAGAGAAGGAATTTAGCGAATGTCATCAATATAACACGTAGATTGGAATGAAGGCGTCTTACAAAAGGCACAGTACTAAAATTGATGACTTGTAAAGCAATTTAAGTAAATACACTAACCAATTTACTCCTGTTGAGAACAAGTACAAAAGGAATAATCAAAGCCAGTGTACCTTACTTCAAAGGAGAGGAGAAATCGGTGGAAAGAGAAAGCTATTAAAATCTAACTCACAAGCTTCATTTATTACTTAGAAGTAGGACAATTGCAAGTTCAAGATAGCAGCAAAGCTCCTTCTTGATCAAATAGCCCTTACATTATACAAGTATCTACTTTAAAATCCCAAATCACTTTAGGTACATAAAGTTTTGCTGATTTCATTATGTATGTTATATTTCTGCTCTTTTTTTTAAATAGAGTAATTGAAATTGTCTGTTTCTATGGACATAGTAATAAAGCTTATTATTAGTGTTGAGCCACCCCCGTAGTGTTCGAGTTCGGTTCGGTTCGTCGAACACCCGTGTGTTCGCCGAACTGTTCGTCGAACTGTTCGTCGAACACCTTCGAACACCGTTAAAACCAATGACAGGCAAACAAAAACACATAGAAACACATAGAAAACACCTTCAAAGGTGTCCAAAAGCTGACAAACTGCTCAGAAGACATAACTAACACATGGAAAAGTGACAAGTACATATAGTCATGCGAAAATAAAAGAGGTGGAGGAGTAAAAGGAGGGGGAGACACAGATATAGGCATGTCATGCCCTTCTAAAATCCAAAAAGTGAGAAGCCGACACGGCCAGTCCGCTCCTGCCCGTGCCACCTCCGTGTCGCCGGGTTTGTGCCAGAGCCGCGGTGAACCCTGATGGCCAGCCCCCCTCTCCCAATACTGGTGCCTGTCTGCTGGTGGGTCGAGCGAGCCCCCCTGTGGTGGAGGCAGCTCTAAGCTTTTTAATTTAAATTGTCTCTCTAATTTGAATGAATACACTTTAAATCCATTTACAAGGATCTATTGGAGGGCAAGTCTCATGCCAGCAGCCGCGTAATTCCAGCTCCAGTAGCGTCCACTAAAGCTGCTGCAGTTAAAAAGCTTTTATAAGGATCGAGCTCGGCTGTCCACCGCAAGGCATCCTACTGCCAGTCCCAGCCCCTATGCCTTGGGGTGCCTCCTGATGCTCTTCACTGAGTATCCCGTGGTCCCGAAGCATTTCCTTTGAAAAAATGAAGTGTCCAAACTACAGGTGGTGTAGCTTGCTTAACAGCCGGGATAATCCGCTGACTAGCAGACCCTGCTACTAGGCACAAAGTATTTCCTGGGCTAGATGCAGTTAAAAATTTGTAATTAGGTACTCTCGTTGGATGCTGAGAAAGCATTCCATAGAGTCTCCTGGCACGCCATATATGATTCTCTTAAAAAGCTTGGGGTAGGGGTCTAGGGGACCCTTTTATAGCCAAAATCACGGCCCTGTATCGCAATACGTCACCTAGGCTGAAGATAAATGGAACTGTAGCACCCTGAGGGCTCGGTTGCTACAGAGGTATTGCACCTCACCCAGAGGTGTGATATCTCACTCTCAGGTAAGGATGTAGTGTGGATCAGGACCCGACACCTGCATGCATTACACCACATTGCCGTGGGGCAGGGCGACCAATATGCCCCTGAGATGGGCACGACAGTCCCTGTCCCTGGCTGGAGTGGGGGGAGGGAACACTGAGGAAGGGGAACCCTGTAGTGCAGGAGCAGGGAGGAAGCATTTCCTAGGTGCATTGAGAAGGGAGTATAAAAGGTGGGCACCATCTTAGTTCAGTGCAGAGAAGTCTGAGCAGAAGTGGCAGGGAGCAGGGGCTCTGCATGAGCTCTGCTCCGGAGGCGGGCCTAGTAACAGAGGCCCAGGCCTGGAAGAGGGAGAAGGAAGGAAGAGGAGCGGAGAAGGCTCCAGGAACGAGGAACGAAGGGATCTCAGGGGTGCGGACGGGCGAGTCGCCACCGCACGCCCGAATCCACCTGCGTGGAGGGGTCAGGCCAAAGGGGGAGACCGGTCCCCGAAACTAGTGGAGGCAGGAAACGACGCTCAGCTAGAAACAGGAGGCTGTGACATTTTATGTGGCGCAGCCCCTCGCTACACCCGCTAGGAAGGCACCACATAGGGTCAGGGAAACTGGCGCCAAGTTTACCAAGAGGAGGCCCGAGGCAGCCGGACAGAAGGGTTGGTAAGAAAGGCCAGACAAAGGACACACAAAGGGGGTCCTGTGAAGCACTCCAAAGTTATCTGGGAGTTGTCTGAGCCCCTCACCTGGTGAGCACAGTACGACGTGGGCAGCCGTTACCTGCAGACGTGGTCTGGATAATAAGAACTGTGAGTAAAGGCCCTGGACTGCATCACTGACTCCGTGTCATTACTGCTGCTGCCCTGCACCATCACCCCCATCCTCCGCATACACTGCCCTGAGGCTATACTCCTCCCGTGGGGAGTTATGCTACGCTCTGCTGCACCCACAACACCAGCCTCAGCGGTCTGCCCTGGAGCGGCGGTTCACTCTGACCGCAATCCACGGGTGGCGTAGTCGGACATTTAAACATCAAAACCACATAAATAGTTCCGCCACTGGTTTGACCGCCCTGAGCCACGGAACCGGGTTGCCGCCACGGAGACTACAACCACCAGCATCCACCAAAATGGGTCCGGCTCCGGGTGTCCCAAGGCCCAGGGGGCGCGTCAGAACATTTTCATCACCTTTCACAATCACCAATGGGACAAGGCAGGGATGTTCTCTGTCCCCTCTCTTATACATCCTAGTGACGGAGCACCTGCTCTCATCAATTCGCCATAACCCCAATATTAGGTGGATTGAGGTGGGAGGCACCGAGTACAAGTGCTCTCTATTTGCTGATGATGTCCTAGTATATATCACTCAATCACATATATCCATCCATGCTGTTATGGCTGAAATAGATCACTTTGTTACATGGTCAAATTTTAAAATCAATGCAGCGAAGTCTGAGGCCCTCGATGTCTCCCTCCCCAAATCCATATAGGATTCCATCCAGTCCAACTTTCCCTTTGCCTGGCCCTCACAGGGTATCAAATACTTAGGAATTCCTATTCATAGAGACCTCTCCCATCTATGTTATCTTAATTTTGGGCCCTTTATTGAACAACTCCATACAGACCACGGTTGGCAAGTTAGAACTGTAAGATTCACTACGTGAACCACTGGTGTTTTGTGGAAAAGCACATGTACACTGTGTTCCAAATTATTATGCAAAAAGTGTTTAGGAGTGATAAGGGAAGAATTTGTTTGTTTGTCAGTTAAACTCATTGATGGTGATGTGTGTCAGGGCTCTTTATATCACTGTAAGCAATTGCAGACACCTGTACTAATTAGTTTGGCAGGTGTGTCCAATGAAAGGCAAGACTACTTAAGAAGGCTGTCTCACATTATTAAGCAGCCTACATTTTCTGCCAAAATGGGAAAGAAAAAGGATGTGTCGGCTGCTGAGAAGCAACAAATTGTGGAGTGTTTAGGTCAAGGCATGACTACAATCAACATTGTGCGATGATCAGGATGAAGTGTCTTGGCAATCAAGAAGTATGTAGCTGATTCACAGTACACACGTGTGCGTGCTGATAAGGGCAAATTGAGGACTCTTTCCTACAGGCAATTACGTCAGGTTGAAAGAGCAGCGCCAAAAAAGCCTTGTCATAGCAGCAGACAAGTTTTTGAAGCTGCTTGTGCCTCCAACGTCCCCCGAACAACAAGATGCAGGGTCCTTCAGAGGTTTGCAGCTGTGCATACGCCATCCTGTCGACCTACTCTATCCACTTCACACAAGCAGAAACGGCTCCAGTGGGCCAAACATTACATGAAGACTGATTTCAAAACTGTTTTGTTCACGGATGAGTGCCGTGCAGCGCTCGATGGTCCAGATGGATGGAGTGGAGAATGGCTGGTTGATGGACACCCCACGCAAACACGGCTACAGCGCCAACAAGGAGGAGGTGGAGTAATGTTTTGGGCTGGAATCATGGGGAGAGAGATTGTCGGCCCCTTTAGGATCCCTGAAGGCGCTAAAGATGAACTCCATAATGTATGTGGATTTTCTCAAACAGCACTTCCTGCCATGGTTCAAGAAGAAGAACCGTGTATTTCACAGCAAGATCATTTTTCTGCATGATAATGCACCATCTCATGCTGCACATAAAACATCTGCATCTCTGGCTGATATGGGCATAAAAGGGGACAAACTTATGGTGTGACCCCCATGCTCCCCTGACCTCTACCCCATTCAGAACCTTTGGAGCATCATTAAAAGGAGTGTCTATGATGGCGGGAGGCAGTTCACATCTAAGCAACAGCTCTGGGAGGGTATTCTGTCCTCATGCAAAACAATTGAAGCAGAAACCATCCAAAACCTGACAAATTCAATGGACGAGAGAGTTCAGAAGCTCCTTTCGAACAAGGGGTCCTATGTGAAAATGTAACATCACCTAGAATAAAGTTTTGAGTTGAAAACTGTTTGATTTCAGTTTCTAACAACCTGCTAATGCTTATAATTTCAAAAATGACCATTTTTTTGGTCTTTATTAAAATGAAAAGGTTGATCGAAAAGTTTGGGGGATCTAAGAGTGTGGCAACCCAGTAGTCATGATTACTTCGAATTCTGACAATATGAGGGTCATGCTGCAGGTAGTGCAGCAAGAAGGCACTTATGTGTCTTGCGCATCTCGGAGCCCCAAAATTATTTTCCGGGCTAGATGCAGCTAAAAATTATTATTAATTTTAAATCTGGTGAAGCTTTAGTATAGATGGCCTAATAGGATCAGTGCTGCACACTGCTACAAAGCCCAAATTATTTTCCAGTCAAGATACAGATAAACATGATTAGTAATTTTAAATCTGGTGGAGCTTATTATAGATGGCCTAATAGAATCAGTGCTGCACACTGCTACAAAGCCCAAATTATTTTCCAGCCAAGATACAGATAAACATGATTAGTAATTTGAAAGCTTAAAACGGTTGGTAGGGTGATTTTAACCAATCATCAAGCTTTTACTCTCCCCAGGATGACACAGGGGTAGAAAAGTCGTTTCGGATCCATGATTTGTTCATCTTTATGAACGTGAGTCTGTCTACATTATCAGTGGAGAGCCGCGTGCGCTTATCTGTCAGCACACCACCAGCAGCGCTGAACACACGTTCAGACAGAACGCTGGCTGCGGGGCATGACAAGATCTCCAAGGCGTAAGTGGCTAGCTCCGGCCATTTATCCAGATTGGAAGCCCAAAAAGAGCAAGGGTCCAGTGACACAGTCGTGGCTTCAATGTTTACTTGGAGATACTCCTGTACCATCGTCTCTAGGCGTTGACTATGTGTCAGACTTCTTGTCTCCTGTGGCCTTGCAAACGATGGGCTAAAAAAGTGGTGAAATGATTCCGCAAAATTGATGTTACCAGCAGATACTGTGGTTCTGTTACGGTTTGAGTGCTGAATACTTGACGGTCCCACGGTTGGCAAGTTGGAACTGTGAGATTCACTACGTGCACCACTGGTATTTTGTGGAAAAGCACATGTAAGATTCTGCAACAGTCTCTGCTGATACTCCTGCATGCGTGCATCCCTTTCTATGGCAGGAATAATTTCTGCAAATTTACTTTTGTAACGGGGATCTAACAGTGTGGCAACCCAGTAGTCAGGATTATTTCTAATTCTCACAATTCGAGGGTCATGTTGCAGGTAGTGCAGCAAGAAGGCACTCATGTGTGTTGCACATCCAGGAGCACCAAGTCCCTGTTGTGTTGGTGGCGAGGTAACAATCATGCTTCCTTCCTCTGTCCTCTCCCCCCAACCTCGCACAACAGAAATGTGATCAAGGTCTCCCTCATCTGATGAGTCTTCCATCAGTTCGTCCTCCACTTCTTCCTGGGCTCCTGGACCTTCCTCACTAGTTTGGCTGCTACCATGCGCCCTGGTAAAACCATCTCCCCCACCCTCACATGCCTGCCGCCTTGGTGCTGCCGACCGTCTGGACCTTGCAGATGTTAGCCCTTCCGCATATGTGGAACCCCAGGGGTCTGGTTACCACAGTAATAGCAATATTACGTCTGTGAGCAGGTGGGAGGTCTCCTGGTCAGGAATCCTAAGCATGCCACACCTCCTGCCCAGTCCTGGGAGGGGAAGAACTTCCCCTATATAAACTGGGGCTGAGGTGGGGTTAGAAGAGAACACAGACAGAGACAGAGACACAGTCTAGTCTGGTGTGGAGCAGTTGCAGGGAAAGTGACAAC
The DNA here is from genome assembly GCF_046119375.1 of Phyllobates terribilis. Classification (NCBI taxonomy): domain Eukaryota; kingdom Metazoa; phylum Chordata; class Amphibia; order Anura; family Dendrobatidae; genus Phyllobates; species Phyllobates terribilis. The sequence continues at coordinate 223,351,614 of NW_027362765.1, read as the reverse complement.
AGGAGCTCTGTAGGAGCAGGAGTGAGTGCCAGAGGCTGGAAGCTAGATAGCTCGCCTTGGCTGAAGAGATCTCACCGGACACGGAGTCCGAGGCTGTGGGGACTGTTCCATACCCAGCAGCAGAAACCGACCGGCAGGGGATTTCAGGTCCTCTGGCCAAGAAACCCGAAGGCACGGTCACACGCAAGGGACCAGCACCGCCGTCGTGGAGCGGAGGCTACCAGAAGGCCCCGAGTCACCGGCCATACGGGTGAGCACCACACGGTACACTCAGGGACGTGGGCTACTTTTACCCGCTTCTAGCAAGGTAGCCAAGAAGAGTACAGTTAGTTGGGGAGGCCTACAACTCCGCCTGGCCAGGGGAGATCCTGTCTGCTCACGGACTGACCAGACCCCGACCGCTAGCCAGTACTCCCGGGAGGGTCTATCTTTGTCACCAGTAAAGACCCTGAACTACACCGCACCGTCTCTGAGTGGTTCCTGGTGCCTGCGTGCAATTCTACCATCCCCATCATCCACGTCCGCTGCCCTGAGGCCATACCCCTCCCGTTGGGGGTTATACTACCCACGCTGCACAACCGTACCACCGGCCTCAGCGGTCTGCCCTGCAGCGGCGGTTTCGTAACCGCATTCAACGGGTGGCGTAGTCGAACAATATCACATCTGCCACTAAAAACATCGCCACTTAGTTTGACACCCTGGGCACGGACCGGGTCACCGCCACGAGGACTACCACCCCCAACAGATCCGGCTCCGGGTATTCCCCAAACATGGCCCAGTGGGCGCGTCAACTTTTGGCGTAGTCGGCAGGATCTCGTGCCCGCAACCACCGGGTACTGCGTGCCTGAGAAAGACTGTTAAACTTACCTGTGGTGAAGATTCCCGCCATCCGACGCCATCTTTTGCCTTCTTCCCGCCATCCGTGGAGTTTTCCCGCCAACCGACGCCATCTTTTGCCTTCTTCCCGCCATCCGTGGAGTCTTCCCGCCATTGGACGCCATCTTGAGGACGCCGCGCGGGAAGAAGAGGGGCGTGGACTCCGAAAGCGCGCGAGAACTGAAGCCCCGCCTCACGTCCGGACGTTGCGTAAGGTCCTGGAAGGAGCCCAGCAGACGCCGACGTCACAGGAGCGCGACGGAAGGTCCTCAACCCTGATGATCCACTGCGGAGCCGCGGCCTACGGAAGAGGATCATCGTAAGGTAGGCCACGGTCCACTAGGGGGGAGGAGGATGTCGGATACGGAGGAGAGCTTCACTGCCACAGCCACCGCCAGCACCACCGCTGCTGCGGTCATGCCTTTCACCATGCCCTACATCCCGGGGGCAGCCTGGCTACCCCAGTACTCAGGGGAGTCACATACCCTAAATGACTTCAGAGAAAGGCTGGATAGCCTCTTCCAGGTGTACCCCCTCACAGAAGAGCAAAAAGTGAGCATCCTGGTGGCTCAATTAACAGGGGCAGCCCAAAGGGAGGTAAAGTCCTGGCCACTTGGGAGGAGGAGGACTGTCGCAGAGATACTAGCCCGGCTGAAGGACACCTTTGATACCCGTACCTCAGCCGAGATCAAGCTTAGATTCTACGGGTGCAAGCAGCGAGCACATGAGAATATAAGGGACTATGCACTAAACCTACAAGAGGCCCTGAGAGCCATTAAGCAGGCCGACCCTGACGGCGTGGGAAACGAAGACAAGTTGTTGACTGAACAATTTATAGAGGGTCTACATTGCAATGCCCACCGAACCCAGTTGCGAGCAATGGCCTTACAGGACCCTCATCTGGACTTTGCACAGTTCAAGGACAGAGCCATCCGGGTGCTCCGAGAACCGGCACCAGGTGGCGCTGTGACCCACAAACGCCCTGCTACCACTTACCACCAGGAGGCGGCGCCCTTGTCGGCAGGGCCTGTGGGAGCTGATGCGCAGGCTTTAAACAATGACCCGGCTACAGACCTGCACCATCAGGTCCAAGAGCTAACTAAAAGCGTTGCCGCGCTAACCCGAACTGTGCAGTCTTTACAGGTTTCTACTCCAGGGAAGATCCAGCTGGCATCCGGACCGGAGGATATCCCGTGGCGCCGACCAAGGAGGACCCCACCGGCCAGAGGAAGACCCAGCGACCGATACAATGAGGACGGACAACCCATCTGCCGCCGCTGCAATCAACCCGGACATATGGCAAGGTACTGTCCTTTAAACTGGCACAACCTGGGGTAGAGGGCCAACCCCTAGGAATAAGATCACCAGGCCCATCGAACTGGCGTGACAAATACGTGGGAGGACGTCCAGTCTTGCCAGTAGTACTGGATGGCATTCCTATGAGTGCCCTACTTGACACCGGGTCACAGGTCACCACCATCCCGTACGTGCTCTTCAAGCAGTACTGGAATGACTCGGATATAACCCGCTACCCAGACGACGACTTGAGTATCATCGCCAGCAATGGTCAGCCCGTGCCACAGATCGGATTTAAAGAGATGACCATTAAAATCGGTAAAGTCGAACTGGCAGTACAGGGACTGATCATTGTAGACATTGACAAGCGCGAGAGTCACCCAAAGATAACTCTAGGAACTAATGTGATTGAAAATTGTCTTGCGGCGGTGATTCTCATTTTACAGCAGGTTGCCAAGAACGCCAGCTCCGGCCAGCAGCGAGTGCTCCAAAAAGAGATCCGGGCACTGATGCGACGGCAACAGGTGGAACTCTCCGGTGGTGAGATTGGTAGCGTGAGAATGTGTGACCCTTTCCCTATTGCCATGCCCCCGAAAAGTGAAATGATGATTTGGTGCCGGGCAGCTATTGGTCTGAGAGGTAGAGATTACCAGGCAATGGTAGAACCAGTCTACTCAGATAGTAGGCCCACCATTTTGACGGCACGGGGGGTGGTTGATGTACGCCATGGGAGGGTGCCCGTTCGCATAATAAATATCGGGAAGAGGGAAGTGTACCTGCCCCGGTATGCTACGCTAGCCAAATTGTATACCATCAACCAAAATTCTGTACAGTCCGTGGAACCCTTGCCTCCATCTCATCCAGAGGAAGGTAACGGCTCTAAACAACAAATGGAGGACTGGTGTCAGCAACTGCATTTGGGTACTGACTCCACACCCGCTCACCAAAAGCAGGGAGTCTACCGGGTGCTCCAGGAATACGAGAGAGTGTTCAGTAAACACCCGCTAGACTTCGGGCGAGTAAAGGGAGTGGAACATCACATCCCCACGGGAGACCATCCTCCCATAAAGGAGAGGTATCGTCCCGTACCCCCTGCACACTACCAACACGCCAAGGGGATGCTTAGAGACATGAAGGAGGCTGGGGTAATCAGGGATAGCTGTAGCCCCTGGGCAGCTCCACTAGTCTTGGTTCAAAAGAAAGACAACACCATGAGAATGTGTGTAGATTACCGGAAAATCAACCGTATCACACACAAAGATGCGTACCCCTTACCAAGGATAGAGGAGTCTTTGGCTGCTTTAAAATCTGCTAACTTCTTCTCCACTTTGGATCTCACTAGCGGGTACTGGCAGGTTCCTGTAGCAGAGGCGGACCGGGAGAAGACCGCATTCACCACCCCGATGGGACTTAGCGAGTTTACCTGCATGCCGTTCGGACTCTGCAACGCACCAGGAACCTTCCAACGATTGATGGAATGCTGTCTGGGACACCGGAACTTTGAGACGGTCCTGCTGTACCTGGACGATGTTATAGTTTATTCCAAAACCTACGAGGACCACCTGAAACACCTGGCGGAAGTGTTTGAAGCCCTGGCAAACTACGGTCTAAAGGTGAAACCGTCGAAGTGTCACCTGCTAAAACCAAAGGTGCAGTACTTGGGACACGTGGTGAGTGCTGACGGAGTGGCTCCCGACCCTGATAAGATCACCGCGATTAAGGAATGGCCAAGACCCTCCAGCGTAAAGGAAGTGCGGCAGTTCCTCGGGTTGGTAGGCTACTACCGAAGGTTCATTCCCGGTTTCACCAAAAAGGCAGCTCCTATGCAGGACCTCCTGATAGGCCAGTCCAGGAAGGCCAAGAACCAGAAGCCGCCCTTCAGATGGGAGAAGCTGGAAGAAGAGTCCTTCCGCCAGCTGAAGATGGCCCTCACGGGGGATGAAATCCTGGCGTACCCGGATTACAGCCAGCCCTTTATCCTCTACACCGACGCAAGTAACATCGGGCTAGGAGCCGTACTGTCCCAGATCCAGCAGGGGAGAGAACGGGTAATTGCTTACGCCAGCCGAAAACTGCGACCCACCGAAAGAAACCCTGAGAATTACAGCTCATTCAAGCTAGAGTTCCTGGCAGTGGTGTGGGCAGTCACCGAACGCTTTAAGCACTACCTCGCCTCTTCCCGGTTCACCGTGTACACGGATAACAACCCGTTGACACACCTGGACACTGCAAGACTCGGTGCCCTGGAGCAGAGATGGATGGCCCGCCTGTCCAACTATGAGTTCACGATCAAATACCGGGCAGGACGCTCCAATACCAACGCGGATGCCTTGTCCAGAATGCCAAACCTACCGGACGTAGGGGAAGATCCAGGGGAACTGGAAGAAGTTGAACTCCCCGCGTTTCACCGTCATGGGACTACCCAGTATTCCCACCGTGTAAGGGGTAAGCAATCCGCTACGTTCAACCCCTTACCTCATTACAACTGGGCAGAAACGCAAGACAGTGACCCCGCCGTCCGACTAGTGAAGGAGATGCTGACTCAGCCAGATGCCCGCCTTGACCCAGACGCTCCGGAGGAGACCAAGCAACTGTGGGCTGAGAAGAGTCGACTGTTCCTTTACAAGGGGAAGTTGTGCCGCAGAATGGTTAACTCCCGGACGCATGAACTGATCTGGCAAGTAGTGGTGCCAAGAAGAGACGCGGCAATGGTACTGGAGGCATACCACGACGGAGCTGGGCACTTCGGATGGAAGAAGCTGGAGTTCCTGCTGCGCGGGCGGTTCCACTGGGTAGGCATGAGAGGAACCATCGAGAGGTGGTGCAGAGACTGTGGCCCATGCAACCTAAGAAGGAAGGACCGTGCCAGCCAGAAGACTCCCCTGCAGTCCATCGTCACCAGGCGTTGGAACTGGTAGCCTTAGACCATGTAAAACTGACCCCCAGCAGAAGTGGCTACGTCTATGCGTTAACCATCGTGGATCACTACTCCCGGTTCTTGGTTGTAGTCCCCGTCAAGGACTTAACGGCTCAAACAGCAGCTAGAGCCTTCCAGCAGCACTTCTGCCGTCCACACGGATACCCAGAGCAGGTGCTGACGGACCAAGGACCTGCCTTTGAAGCGGAAGTCTTCCAGGAGTTCTGCACTCTGTATGGCTGCCGGAAGATAAGAACAACACCCTATCATCCGCAAACCAATGGACTCTGCGAGAAGATGAACCAGGTGGTGATAGACCTTCTGAAAACATTGCCCCTGGAAGAACGCAGTCTGTGGCCTGAAAAACTGCCTGATCTGGTGGACCTATACAACCACATCCCTGTAGGTTCTACCAACTGTACCCCGGCTTACCTAATGAGAGCAAGACCTGGTAAGCTGCCTGTTGATCTGGATATGGGAGTCCTGACACCCGAGGACACTTCACCAGAAGCAGACTGGGACACAGAGAGGCAGCAGCAGTAGCGGAAAGTACAGGAGAGCGTTGAGCGAAGTCTCTGTCAAGCAAGAGAAAGACAGGAGAAGACTTACAACCAGCATGCTCCCGCTGTTCCCCTGGTACCTGGAGAGCAGGTCTTGAAGAGGAAAAGACGGCTCCACAAGTTGGACGACCAGTGGGAGAAGGACCCGTACACCGTACTGCCATCAAGCCATGAAAACCCGAAAGTCTGTACAATCAGTAAGGATGGAGGAGAAACCACAGCCATTGTCTCCCGAGATCACCTGAAGAAGTGTCCCGAGCAGCTACGAAACCCTGAAGAAGATCAAGAAAACCCTCGACCCGCAGAGGAAAGGGAAGAGATGGTCAGTACTGTACTCGGAGACTTCCCTCGGTCTTGGACACAAGTAAATGGCGCTGTTGTGGTACCCGTCCTCACCTTCCTCCAGCCAGCATCCCAAGTGCCTACGGAAAAACAGGTAGAGCTGGAAGAGCAGCCGGTCCAGGAGGCAGAAGACCCCACACAAGCAGACCAGGAGAATCGACCCTCTGCTTATAGTGAGCCTGCCGTGCCCCTAGTGAGCCAAAGAGTCCGTAGACAGCTGCCCAGCTTACCTTTGACAGCTCCTACACCCTGTAGCTCAGGACCGGTCAGTAAGCTCCGTAGGTCTACTAGGGCCACTAGAGGCCAGTTGCCCGTACGTTGGAGGATCTAAAGTGTTCAGACTGTCTTATTGGTATTTACCTGTTTACTGTTGCTTGTAAATAATTATGTTTTTCCAGTTATTTTATAGGTATCTTTTGTGGATTTACTAGAACTCTATTGTATATATGTTTGGAGCGTAACCCAGGAACGGACTAAAGACTGTTAAACACTCGGGGCAGGAAAGACCCCTACCTGGTTACGGCTCCCTGTTCTTTGGTGAAATGGACACCCTGTTGCTTCAAAAATTGTACCCGGTTGCGGACACGCCGTGACCACTTTAACATGTTTTTCCTTATTGTATTGTTCCTGTTTATACCCTGTTATGTTTTCAAAAAATATGTTTAGTCCCGGAGTACTAAATTTTACTAGGGGGGAATGTGGAACCCCAGGGGTCTGGTTACCACAGTAATAGCAATATTACGTCTGTGAGCAGGTGGGAGGTCTCCTGGTCAGGAATCCTAAGCATGCCACACCTCCTGCCCAGTCCTGGGAGGGGAAGAACTTCCCCTATATAAACTGGGGCTGAGGTGGGGTTAGAAGAGAACACAGACAGAGACAGAGACACAGTCTGGTCTGGTGTGGAGCAGTTGCAGGGAAAGTGACAACAGGAGCTCTGTAGGAGCAGGAGTGAGTGCCAGAGGCTGGAAGCTAGATAGCTCGCCTTGGCTGAAGAGATCTCACCGGACACGGAGTCCGAGGCTGTGGGGACTGTTCCATACCCAGCAGCAGAAACCGACCGGCAGGGGATTTCAGGTCCTCTGGCCAAGAAACCCGAAGGCACGGTCACACGCAAGGGACCAGCACCGCCGTCGTGGAGCGGAGGCTACCAGAAGGCCCCGAGTCACCGGCCATACGGGTGAGCACCACACGGTACACTCAGGGACGTGGGCTACTTTTACCCGCTTCTAGCAAGGTAGCCAAGAAGAGTACAGTTAGTTGGGGAGGCCTACAACTCCGCCTGGCCAGGGGAGATCCTGTCTACTCACGGACTGACCAGACCCCGACCGCTAGCCAGTACTCCCGGGAGGGTCTATCTTTGTCACCAGTAAAGACCCTGAACTACACCGCACCGTCTCTGAGTGGTTCCTGGTGCCTGCGTGCAATTCTACCATCCCCATCATCCACGACCGCTGCCCTGAGGCCATACCCCTCCCGTTGGGGGTTATACTACCCACGCTGCACAACCGTACCACCGGCCTCAGCGGTCTGCCCTGCAGCGGCGGTTTCATAACCGCATTCAACGGGTGGCGTAGTCGAACAATATCACATCTGCCACTAAAAACATCGCCACTTAGTTTGACACCCTGGGCACGGACCGGGTCACCGCCACGAGGACTACCACCCCCAACAGATCCGGCTCCGGGTATTCCCCAAACATGGCCCAGGGGGCGCATCACATACAACTCCTCCTCCTCTACTTCCTCCACCTCCTCTTGTGCCACCACCTGACTCCGAATTCTGTTTAACATGTGCTCCAGCATGTAAATCACCGGAATAGTCATGCTGATAATGGCATCGTCAGCACTAAACATCTTCGTCGCCATTTCAAAACTGTGCAGAAGGGTGCATAGGTCCCTGATCTGAGACCACTCCTCCAGCGTGATTTGCCCCACCTCTGAATCTCGTTGGCCCAGGCTATACGTCAGAACGTATTGCACCAGGGCTTGTCGGTGCTGCCACAGTCGCTGCAACATGTGCAGAGTTGAATTCCACCGGGTAGGCACATCGCATTTTAGCCGGTGAAGTGGCAGGCCCAACGACTTCTGTAGAGATGTAAGTCGCTGAGCTGCGGGATGCGAACGGCGGAAGTGAGCAGACAGCGACCGTGCCCTCTGCAGAAGGCCATCTAGTCTGGGATAGTGGGCTAAAAATTGCTGGACAACCAGGTTCAACACGTGAGCCATACAAGGCACGTGTGTGACATTGCCCCAGCGAAGGGCCGCACCCAGGTTTGCAGCATTGTCGCACACGGCCTTCCCTGGTTTCAGGTCCAGTGGAGACAACCATTCATGAAATTGGTTCTCCAGAGCTGACCACAACTCCTCAGCTGTGTGACTCACATTTCCCAGACATTTCAATGTAAAAACCGCCTGATGACGTTGAGCCCTACTGCCAACATAGTAAGGAGGTGTGCAGGATCCCTTCTGCGCAGTTAGAAAGCTTGTGGCATGACCAGACAGGCTTTGGGTGCAGGTGGAAGACCGAGAGGAGATTGAGGAGGCAGAAGCAGTGGAGGAACTTTGACATAAAGAGGATTGACGCACAACTCGTGAGGACGGCAAGACTTGGACAGCAGCCCCTTGTCCTGCTGTCACCATAGTTACCCAGTGCCCAGTCAGCGACATGTAACGCCCCTGTCCATGCCTACTCGTCCAAGTGTCTGTGGTGAAATGCACCCTGTCACACACAGAGTTTCTCAAAGAAGCAGTGATGTTGTGTGCGACATGCTGGTGGAGCGCAGGCACACCTTTCTTTGAGAAGTAGTGCCGACTGGGCATCTGGTACTGAGGCACTGCGACGGACATAAGGTCTCGAAAATCCTCTGTGTCCACCAGGCGGAAAGGCAGCATTTCTGTAGCCAAGAGCTTGCAGATGGTGAAATTCAACCTCTTAGCTTTCTCATGGCTAGGAGGAAATGGTCTTTTACTTGTCCACATCTGAGGGACCGAGGGCTGGCTATTGTGCTTAGACGGGGTTGATAAGGGTGTCCCCGGCAAACTGCCGGTCTGTGAGGAAGATGCAGGCGGACATGTTAGGTTGCCTTGATCCAAAGGTGGTGCTATCGATGTCGGACAGCGCTCAACACCAGCTGGTGTTACCACCTCCAAAGAAAATGATGACCTGCCAATCACGCTGGCTGTTGCGGGTAAAGAGGTGGCAGGTCTGCGCCCCAAAACAGGTGTGACTGCTGTCCCCCCAGTCACAGAGGATGAAGAGGCCGCGGATGCACAAGATATGGCAGACGGTGGTTGGCCCGGCCGGCTAGGCCGCATTGTAGCACACTGAGCTTCCCACTGCAACTTATGCTTCATGTCCATGTGCTGGTTCATGCATGAAGTACTCAAACTATGTATTTTTTGGCCTCTACTTAGCTTTTGCTGACAAATGTTACAGATAACACGAGTTGGGTCATCTTTATCGATCTGAAAAAATGCCCAGGCTATGCAAGGCTTAGCACCCATGCGACCTGAAGAGCCACCACGACTTGTGGTGAGAGGCAGAGTTGTGTTTGAGGATGCAGTTGTTGACGTGCTTCCAGTACTACGTCTCTGTCCAGGAAGGCGCAACCTGACCTCGTCGTCACTAGCATCTTCCTCCACCTCCTCTGCTGACCTCATCTCTTGGCTGACTGTGGGTTGACAGTAAGTGGGATCTCCAACCTCATCATCATCACCCTGTGCGTTATCACACCCGTCGTCCTCAGAGCCAACCTGTTCCTGCCCTGACAAAAAACTAAAGTTGTCGCTCCAATCAGGTATTTGAGTCTTATCATCGTCTTCCTCATTGTCTCCACCAACAGGAGTTACAGTTTGGGAATGAGGGTCTACATTATGGTCAGAACCTTCTGCGTCTGGTCCTGGATCCGACTCATAAAGATTCTGGGCATCAGTGCAGATCATTTCCTCGTCTGGATTCACAGAAGCGCTGGAGTCGACCTCTGATTCCCAGGCTATAGTATGAGTAAACAGCTCTGCAGACTCAACCATCTGTTCTACCTCATACTCAGACGGGCAGCTGGAGATTTGGGAGCTGTGAGGAAGCAAGTGCGATTGGGGTGACACCTTTGAGGACTGGAGTATTTGTGATGTTGAAGTTGATGTGGAGGAGAGCCCACTTAAAGGAGCACTTGATATCCGTTGAAGCACCTGCTGTTTTTGTGCCTCATCTGGAATTTGTAGCGATTGGCGTGGCCGTAAGAAAGGGATCTTATCACATTGTCCGCTAAAAGAAGTAGACATTTTAGTTTGGCTGGAAGATGGTCTTTCTTCTGCAGATGTTACTGTTGCTTTAACACCTACCCCACGGACACAACCTTTTTTCCCCTTCCCAACACGCCTATTCCCCTTTCCACCAGCAGCAGGCCTTTTTCCACTCATTTTGGTGGTTAACTAATTCACAACTCTGGAGTTGTTTTCACAAAAAAACAATGGATGGGAACCGAGCAGAGCTGAGTGGCCAAACTGTGGTATTAGGCCAAAACTATTGGCTGGGTTAGATGCAGAAAAAAATTATATTCAATTTGCAACCTGATGGAGGTCTGTATAGATGGATTAATAGAACAAGTCCCACACACAGCTAGAAGCCCAATATTTTTTCAGAGGTAGATGCAGAAAAAAATATATTCAGTTTGCAACCTGATGGAGGTCAGTATAGATGGACTAATACAACAAGTCCCACACACAGCTAGAAGCCCAATATTTTTTCAGAGGTAGATGCAGAAAAAAATATATTCAGTTTGCAACCTGATGGAGGTCTGTATAGATGGATTAATAGAACAAGTCCCACACACAGCTAGAAGCCCAATATTTTTTCAGAGGTAGATGCAGAAAAAAATATATTCAGTTTGCAACCTGATGGAGGTCTGTATAGATGGATTAATAGAACAAGTCCCACACACAGCTAGAAGCCCAATATTTTTTCAGAGGTAGATGCAGAAAAAAATATATTCAGTTTGCAACCTGATGGAGGTCTGTATAGATGGATTAATAGAACAAGTCCCACACACAGCTAGAAGCCCAATATTTTTTCAGAGGTAGATGCAGAAAAAAATATATTCAGTTTGCAACCTGATGGAGGTCTGTATAGATGGATTAATAGAACAAGTCCCACACACAGCTAGAAGCCTAATATTTTTTCAGAGGTAGATGCAGAAAAAAATATATTCAGTTTGCAACCTGATGGAGGTCTGTATAGATGGATTAATAGAACAAGTCCCACACACAGCTAGAAGCCCAATATTTTTTCAGAGCTAGATGCAGAAAAAAATTATATTCAATTTGCAACCTGATGGAGGTCAGTATAGATGGACTAATAGAATGATGCTATGCCCAAAAGTTTTTACTTCACTAGGTGCAGTAAAAAAATTGGTATTCTATACACAGGTGGTATATCTTGCAACACAGATAGGCTACTCCACTGACTGACACACTCTGCAATAGGCCAAAAAGGATTAGCTTTGCTAGATTCAGCCAAATGCTGTGAAAAAAACTTGCACAGCACTGGCACAGACCTGCCTGGCAAAAACTGATAGGAACTGATGTAACCTAGTCCTGAAAAGGACTCCAATTACAATTAGTCTTTACTCCCACAATCTATCTATTTAAGAGCACAGACCTGCCTGATAAAAGTCGTAGGAAATGCTGTAACCTAGTCCTTAAAAGGACTGCAATCACAACTATTCCCTACTCCCAAGCTATCTGTAGATTTGTGCGAAAATTGGCTTGAAATTAACAAGGTATAGCGCACACAGCAACAGCGGTGCCGTCTAACACGCAGCTGCAGCAGTGAGAAAATGGTGGCGACGGGGAAAATGGCTTGGTCTTATAGGGCAAGGACATGTGACATACACTGCCAATGACACATGCCCTTGCTTGTGTGAAAAAAAGCACTTCGCTCCGTGTGTGCGCTGCTGATAGGCTGACAGATTGCACCTCCCCACTGCAAATGCAGGAAAGAGAAAAAAAAATGGAGATCTTCATTGTTCCTGCAGAGATCCATCCCCTGCCCCTCCCCCCACCCCGCTGTACACTCAAACTGCGTATTAACATTAATTTTCATCATTACTGAGAAAAAATCCAGTTATGATTTTGGTGCACGAACAGTTATCGAACATAACCTCGAACAGCCGAATTTTTCTCAAATTGTTCGTGTTCGCCGAACGGCTCGAACACCGCCCAAAACAGCTCGAATTTGAGATTGGCGAACAGTTCGAGTAGAACAACGCTCATCTCTACTTATTATAGGGAATCTGTCACCAGGTTTTTGCTATCCCATCTGAAAGCAGGATAATGTCGGGTGTAGGGATTCACTCTTTCAGGTAGGCATTAGGTAGCGTTCACACAGACAATGCAGTTTGGTTCAAACAGGTGCAGTTTTATTCCTTTCATAAAAGTCCAAGGGATTCAAAACCAAAAACAGCTTCTTCTGGTCACAAAGGTATCACAGCAAATACACAGTTCATTTAGCAGGGCACATATATGTCAGCGCAGCTCACCCGAACAGATTACAGTCCTTTCTCCCAGAGAAAACTTCATACACAGAAGAGGCTCGATCCCAGCAGTCTCAGTATCCCCTTCATCCTTAGCTCTAGCAGCTTCCAGTGCCAAACAACAGAAGTGTTCAACTCCGGGCAGAGTTCACACTGAACAGGCTGCAGCTTCCACATGGTTCTCTGCAGGTCCAACACACAGACTGCTCTGCTTTTCTAGCTGACACATGCAGTCTCCACTCAGAGAGAGACCCTGGCATGTCTCTCTCCCAGCTACAGCTCACATTTTGGCGGTCACTCACCAGCAGCACACTCGACTCTGCTCGACATCCAGTACACTGACACACCTAGTGAACACATGCCCTGCTTCTTAGACAAGCGAGTCAGGTGCATCTAATCAAGAACTACAGTACTAGGATTTAAACCAGTCCTACCTGGCTTTGCTACACAGGGTAGAGACCTTGATTCTAGCATGTGTCACTTTTACATTTTTGATAAAAAACACTTTTATCTGCTACAGATCTACCTGTTCTCTGAATGTTGACCTTTGTATAACCCCGCCCACACCAATGATTGGCAGCATTCTGTCTACACTGTGCATAGCTAGAAAGCTGCCAATCAGTGATAGGGGCGAGGTTATACAGAGCCCATGAATAGTGAGGACTACATGGCAATAGGTTTACTAGTCCTCTAGTGATAATCTCCTGCTAATAAAAGTGATTTTAGCAAAACTACAGTAAGCAGCCCAGTAAGTGATAGATTGCTTAAATTAGGGTATCTGTCGTTATGTTATGCTGATGTCACATTAGGTAGTAAAAACCTAGTGGAATATTCCTTTTTTGTGAGGACCTGGCCACTTACTAAATACTTTTCCAGCACTGAGCACCCATTTTCATCGATCTTATTTTTGTATTTTGTTAGAAATTTGCTTGCTGTGTTTTGTTAGTGATTTGTTTGCTCATCAGTTCAACCTCAGGTATCTATTCCATTCACTGACCATATCGCCGAGACCTTGGACCATTGTTCTCTCCGTCACCACAGGTAGTCTCACATGCAAACCCAGGGGATGGGTTCCACCAGAGAAAATATCTCCACTAAGGCACAATTAGCTGGGGGAGGGAGGGGTGAGCTCTTCTGCCGATTCAGGGGGCTGAACCCTGTGCAGGAGGAAGAGAACATTCATTGCTAGTCGGACTGAGAGCTGGGTGGCATCACGGGCTGCAGTCGTGATATCCATCATCCTAAGGAGCATATGCTGTGACTGCCAATATACCGGCGGGAGATACAAAAAGCTGTGGGCCAACCAAAAGTTGGGGACAGTGGGTATCACCTGGTACGGGGCAGTGGAACTACTGATCCCAGGTTGGAAACTCAAGGACTAAGAGAATTGCCTGTTGGACATTTACCTGGAATTGTTGTTCACCGTGGTCGGAAGGAATAAAACTAATTGCATCGATAACCTGCCTAGGTGATTATTAAAATCCACAACCGCACATCTTTACAAGTAGTGGCAGCGGTGGGATCACCTATCTCTGGACAGCATACCAGGGAAAGTTACTGAGCGGTGACTTGGCAGAAGAGATGGCAGACTCCATCTACAAGAGGCTCAAAAAGGAGGAGCTGAGAACTCTTTGCTCTGGGAGAGAGCTAGAGTGGTTGTCAGAGGATAACCGTGCGACCCTAATACAATGCTTGGACGATTGGGACCGTGAACAGCCACAGGAGGAGGTCAGTTCAGACGTGGAGGAGGGCATCTCCCTGGAGGGACCACAGCCCAGGACTGTCATCCAGATGGCAGAGGATCAACCAACTGAGTTGAGGAGGCTGCTGGACGCGCTAGGAGAGCGGTCCACGGAGATGGAGCGGGCGGCAGTGCTAAGCAAATATCTGGGTGTGCATGTAGCGATACCCCCACCAGCCCCAGTGCAGAGGACAATGGATAACAGGAGAGAGGGGCCTACATCTTTAAGGTACCGAGATATACCACAGTTTAATGAGGACACTTCAGATATTGATGAACATCTCCGGTTATTTGAGAACCTCTGCCTGCTGCATGAGGTGTCAGTCCGTGACTGGCCCAGAGTTTTGAGCGTTGGCCTTACTGGAAAAGTAAGAGAAGCTTTTAATAACTTGTCTTAGGTGGATCAGAGATGTTACTCTACCATTCGCAGTGCATTGCTAGAGAGGTATGCCGTCATGCCGGAAACCTACCGGAGGAAGTTTCGGGATACTGACAAGCCCACTGCACACACACATCGGGAGTTTGTCAACACGCTACGGACGGCATGCACTCGGTGGATAGAAGGACTGGGGACTCGGGAAGCAGAACATGTAATGGACATAATCATGCTGGAACAATTTATGTCAAAGCTCCCAGGTAATTTAAAAGAATGGGTGGCAGATAAAAAGCCACTCAGCCTGGATGAGGCTGCCAGATTGGCTGATGATTGGTCTGCCAATCGACCTGGGCAACGTGGAAGTACAGGCCCAGTGAGTCGGGAACCAGGGCTTACACGGATTCCAGTGAGACCCATGGACCACCGAGAGGAGGCACTGCAGGGATTTTGGACTTCACAAAGAGGGGGAGGTTTCCCAATCCCCCAAGTACGGCCCACGTCAGGGCGACGAGGGCTTAGTTGCCATAACTGTGGACGCATGGGACACTTTGCCAGGGAATGTCAGAAACATTCTAGGCCACATCATCCGTGTCCCCAACCTGTGAACCCTGTGCTGCAATGGGGCTGGAATGCTGAGGGAGAGAGGATCCCACTACCTCGACAGGAAGAAGAAGAGGCATATGTGGTACAAGGAGAAGTGTCCAGGACTAGATGGGACACCTCAGAATCTATTAACCAGCATCTGCAGCCGGTCTGGGTAGAGGGCATGGAGGCTGTGGGGCTCCGTGACTCCGGAGCCTCAGTCACATTGATAAAAGACCATTTAGTACCGGACCAATGTATTGTCTCCGGCAGCCGTATGTTAGCCAATATAGCCGGAGGAGAAATTTTGAACATTCGGAGGGCCCGACTACATTTAGACTGGGGTCACAGTCATGGAATGGTGGATGTAGGAGTAGTGCGGCACCTACCAGTAGATGTGTTGCTGGGAAACAATCTGGGAGCAGGATTGGTGTGCCACTGGGCCAATGTGGTAACCGGAAGCCAAGGACCGGTTCGCACTGCATCAGCCAATAGGGAAAGGAGCAATATCAACATGTCAGTGGTGAGTGATACACAAAATGCAATGACTGTCACAATGAAGGAATGTAATCTGGGGGAGGTAAATTACATCAGGGAGGAGGCCCAGGGACTTCGGGACACTGGATCTACCATCACCCTGGTCAGCTCAGATACTGTCCCCCCAGAGCTCCCTTTACCAGGCTGCCAAGTGACTATCCCCCTAACTGGGTGTCAGCACTCTGGAGTTGGTCGCAATGGATCCAAGTTTGGTTCTCATTGGGCACGTGGGGAGTTTCCCAGGACAAACCGGGGATAAGGGGGGGATATGGAGGACCCCACAGAAGGGACAAACCCCTGAACAAGCTAACTAAACACAGAGTTCTCGTCTCAGGGCTTCCCCCATCGGGAAGTTGGCAGGATCTGAAAGACCATATGAGAAAAGCTGGAGATGTCTATTATACTGATGTATACCAGAGTGGAATGGGGACTGTGGAGTATATTCACAAGGGCGACATGGAATATGCTTTGAGGAAACTGGATGATACAAAATTTCATTCTCATAAAGGCGAGACCTCTTACATTCGTGTCTGTGCTGAAAAAGTGGGGGAGGAGTGTGAGGACCTGGCCACTTTCTAAATACTTTTCCAGCACTGAGCACCCATTTTCATCGATCTTATTTTTGTATTTTGTTAGAAATTTGCTTTCTGTGTTTTGTTAGTGATTTGTTTGCTCATCAGTTCAACCTCAGGTATCTATTCCATTCAGTGACCATATCTCCGAGACCTTGGGCCATTGTTCTCTCCTTCACCACAGGTAAGCCCCCGTCTCACATAGCGAGATCGCTAGCGAGATCGCTGCTGAGTCACGGTTTTGGTGACGCAACAGCGACCTCACCAGCGATGTCGCTATGTGTGACACTTTGCAGCGATCAGGCTCCTGCTGTGAGGTCGCTGATCGCTGCAAAATGTCCTGGACCATTTTTTGGTCTTTGCCCTCCCGCTGGTCAGCACACATCGCTGTGTGTGACCAGCGGGACCAGCGATCAGGCTGGTAACCATGATAAACAGCGGGTTACTAGGGGCACACGCGCACTTAGTAACCCGCTGTTTATCATGGTTACCACTCTGCTACGGTGAGCGGTAACCTCCTGCTCACCGTAGCAGAGTGGTAACCATGATAAACAGCAGGTTACTAGGTGCGCGTGTGCCCCTAGTAACCCGCTGTTTATCATGGTTACCAGCCTGCTCCTGCTTCAGCAGGCTGGTAACCAGGAGCAGGACATCGTGGAAAGATTCTTTCCACGATGTCGCTGCTCCCCTGATCGTTGGTGAGCCTGCCTGTTTGACAGCTCACCAGCGACCACATAGCGACGCTGCAACGATCCCTGACAGGTCGTATCGTTGTCGGGATCGCTGTAGCGTCGCTAAGTGTGACGGGGCCAGTAGTCTCACATGCAAACCCAGGGGATGGGTTCCACCTGAGAAAATATCTCCACTAAGGCACAATTAGCTGGGGGAGGGAGGGGTGAGCTCTTCTGCCGATTCAGGGGGCTGAACCCTGTGCAGGAGAAAGAGAACATTCATTGCTAGTCGGACTGAGAGCTGGGTGGCATCACGGGCTGCGGTCGTGATATCCATCATCCTAAGGAGCATATGCTGTGACTGCCAATATACCGGCGGGAGATACAAAAAGCTGTGGGCCAACCAAAAGTTGGGGGACAGTGGGTATCACCTGGTACGGGCAGTGGAACTACTGATCCCAGGTTGGAAACTCGAGGACTAAGAGAATTGCCTGTTGGACATTTACCTGGAATTGCTGTTCACCGTGGTCAGAAGGAATAAAACTAATTGCATCGATAACCTGCCTAGATGATTATTAAAATCCACAACCGCACATCTTTACACTTTTAAATACTGATCTTTTAAATATTGAGTTAACCACCAAGTGGCCTTAACTTTTTATTCCCAGTTTTGGAGTTGGTGTTCTGGTTGCATTAACAATTCTGGGTTTCATTAAGAGAAGCATACAATCTAGATCACGTGAAGTAATTATCCCCCTATACTCCTCTTTGGTCAGGCCTCATCTGGAATACTGTGTCCAGTTCTTGGCACCACATATTAAAAAAGATATTGAAAAACTGGAGCAAGTTCAGAGAAGAGCGACCAAAATGGTGACCGGTCTGCAAACAATGTCCTATGAGGAACGGATAGAGGATTTGGGAATGTTTAGCTTTCAAAAAAGAAGACTGAGAGGAGACTTAATAGCTGTCTACAAATATGTCAAGGGCTGTCACATTGTAGAAGGATCATCTTTATTCTCATTTGCACAAAGAAAGACTAGAAGCAATGGGATGAAACTGAATGGGAGGAGACACAGATTAGATATTAGAAAAAACTTTTTAACAGTGAGGGTGATCAATGAGTGGAACAGGCTGCCACGAGAGGTGGTGAGTTCCCCTTCAATGGACGTCTTCAAACAGAGGCTGGACAGACATCTCTCTGAGATGATTTAGTGAATCCTGCATTGAGCAGGGGGTTGGACACGATGACCTTGGAGGTCCCTTCCAACTCTACCATTCTATGATTCTATGATTCTATGATTCTATGTATGGGCAGTCAATCTCCATAGAAATGAACAGGGTCTCTGCAACCAACTGTTTCTGACTCCTGCAGGGACTTGAGGGCCACTCGGTCACATAAGGGAATACTAGTGGTTTTTATCTTTGTATTGTAACATCATTGTATGCAATGTCCTTGTGTTTTGACTGTGTTTATTACCGCTATTTTGTGACATCACTGTGAAAACCCTTTTCTATGCATTCAAAGTGTTAATTATCTATTTTCTTTGACATTACTATGTTCATCATTCCTGCAATCTGATATTCCCGTGACTGTGTTAATTCACTGCAATGCAAAATGCAGGAGGGGAGAAGGGTAAATTGTGTAATGTGTGGGTATGCATGTGTGTCCTCCTTGGACTAGTCAGTTGAGAATCATAGGCCTTGATTCATTAAAGCTATTTCGCCAGAATTCTGGTGTAAATTGCTTTGAATGTTAGTTAATTTTTAAGCAACTCCAACTTGTTGCAACTTTTGGCATTTCACACCAGTTACATCCAGGTCTGCCAAAATAGGTGTAGCTGGGGCAGGACGGGGGTGCAGCAAAGGCATGACACCACGGCTTGTTTAATTTATGACATTACTTATGTCAGAAACCTTAGTGCAGTCAGTGACTGGAGTAATATTTCTGGCGTAGTGCACTAAGGTGACACCATTTATCATATGCTCCCGATTCATTACGAGGTGTGCGCCACTTTATGAATCAAGAGCATCTGACTCCTATATGCCCCCTCATCAAGACCAGCGACAAAAAGTCCTTTGTTTGAAATTATGTTTACTCTGAAATGCAGCAGCTTTTCAGAATAAAGTGTTTGGTGCTTTGCTGCAATCCAGTGGCTGATTCTTGCTACATGTGGTTCGATTACCATGACTCTCATGACAGGTTCCCTTTAAACCAAAAATACATAATATAAAGGCAATGGTAAGAAACAAAGTGGATTGTAAGAAGGATAAGTCATAAATTGATGGAAAGGCTATCTAACTTTGAATCTTTCCAAAATAAATTGATGAATTTTACTACCTCCCCGTAGTAATCTACTCTCCACAGTTCAATCATATTTAATTATGCACAGCTTATTAAAATTTTTCCATGACTGATACAATTTCACGTCTAGTAATTAGACTGCACTGTAATACCTTTCTGCTTTTCATGTCGTATTATAGATATGCATTTTAATGAGCATGCATCAGTTATCTTGTGTATGCTAGGAAGCACTTCGGGGAAGATATAGTAAACACTTGACTTTTACAAATAAATGTATCCGTGGCCCTGGAATTTATTTTACTGAGTTACAGGTTCATATTTCTTTAGGACTGTAAATGTACGGATCAGATGTCCCCAGGGTAGGACTGGGGTGTCTGGGGCCCACAAGGGAAATTGACTCTAGGGGTCCAGCTACTACAATATGCAAATATCTGTTATCCGCTATCCCTGTTATAGTGGAGAATTGACTGGCGGCTCCTGCACATCTACTGTGCACATACTATAACTGGGATGTACAATTACGGTAGTTTGCATTAAAGGGTTTCTTTGGTTAAAACAAGTTATCACCGATCCATGGGCTCCACGGGATAGGTGATAGCGTATTGATTGTTTGGGTCTGAACATTGGAAAACGCACTGATTGGAAGAATGGGGAAGTTTTATCCCTAACGGGTGGGACGTCTGACCGCAGCTCTATTCATTCTCTTGGGGGCTTCCAAAAAAGAGCAGCGCTCACAGCCACTGAGGGAATGAATGGATCAGTAGTCCAGTCGCACATGAGCTCCAGTCTAATGGGGAGAAAAGCTCCACATTCTGCTGATAGGTGCAGGTCCCAGCAGTCAGACCCCCACTAATCAATAACTTATCACTTATCCTGTGGAGAGGTGATTACTTGTTTTCCCCAGAGAATCCTTGTAAGTGCATCTCTGCCCTCTGGTCTAAGTATTTAATCTCTACGGCCATAGCCCCACTATCAGTATTTGGTCGGTATTCAGTCAGCAGTTTTTCTCAGGAGTGGGAGCCAAAACCAGGTGAGGAACAATCAGAGAAAAGGTATAATAAAAACAAGTCACCAATTCTGCATTTATCACCCACTCTTGGTTTTGGCACCCACTCCTGAGAAAAAATACTGACCGAATACTGACCAAATACTGATAATGGGGCTGTGTCCTAATGGAAAAAAATCTTTTCCTAGTTAATGTCAGCGAGAACAAATGACCGCCATACACAACACAATCCACTATACCAACACCAATAATACCACATACAAAAGGGACAAATATCGCCACACCTTGACCAGACCACATATTACCACCACAAAGTGACCAAATAATACCACATACAAGGAACAAATACTGCCACAGCATGACCAGACCACATATTACCACCACAAAGTGACCGAATAATACCACATACAAGGAACAAATACTGCCACACCATGACCGGACCACATATTACCACCACATAGTGACCAAATACTACAATACTGATCATGAGTACAAACCACAATACTAACAACACTATTGTTGTTACTGTTATTACCACCAGTGACATTATACTCAGGATCTCTGTATATAGTGTCAGTGTACAGGTAATACAGTCATCACCAGTGACATTATAAACAGGAGCTCTGTATATAGTATCAGTGTACAGATAATACAGTGATCACCGGTGACATTATAAACAGGAGCTCTGTATATAGTTTATAGTGTACAGGTAATACAGGGATCACCAGTGACATTATACACAGGAGCTCTGTATATAGTGTCAGTGTACAGGTAATACAGTGATCACCGGTGACATTATACACAGGAGCTCTGTATATAGTGTACAGGTAATACAGTGATCACCGGTGACATTATACACAGGAGCTCTGTATATAGTGTACAGGTAATACAGGGATCACCGTTGACATTATACACAGGGGCTCTGTATATAGTGTATAGGTAATACAGTGGTCACCAGTGACATACACAGGATCTCTGATATACTATATAGTGTAAGTGTACATGTAATACACTGACTCACCAGTGACGTCTCTAGGTGAAGTCTTTCATCTTCGCTTTTCTTCTTCATCTGGCACAGACCACCATCACTTCTTCCAGCCAGGACTCATCTCTCCAGAAAATAACACACAGTTATCAATAACTAATCTCTTCTAGAGCACATTCCCCACTTTCCCCCAGACTTCTACACTACACCAGTTGAAAAAAAAAAGAGCGATATAGTGCCGCCCTGCACAGTAACAGGACCCCTCTTTTGTCCCCTCCCATGAAAAAGTTTCCTAAAAAGTAAATTATATTACAGAAGTAATAATGTCCCTAATTGGACTCTAAAGTAATAATGTTCCCCACTCGCCACCATAAACTAATAACGTATGTTCCTCAATCTGGCCCCCAAACAGTAATTAAGTCCCTTGTCCAGTCTGGCCTCCCCATATATCCATCCTTCCCCTCCCCCCATGCATATATCCATCCTGCCACCCACCCCCCATATATCCCTTCTGGCCCCCATATGTCCAGCCTGGCCCCTCCATATATTTATCCTGACCAACGTGTATCCAGCCAGCACCCCCCATATATCCATCCTGGCCTCCATGTGTCTAGCCTGCCCCTCATGTGTCCAGCCTGCCCCCCCATATATCTATCCAGGCCCCCATGTGTCCAGCCTGCCCCTCATGTGTCCAGCCTGTCCCCCCCATATATCCATCCTGGCCTTCATGTGTCCAGCCTGCCCCCCATATATCCATACTGACCTCTATGTGTCCAGCCTGCCCCCTCATATATCCATCCTGGCCTCCATGTGTCCAGCCTGCCCCCCCCATATATCCATCCTGACCTCCATGTGTCCAGCCTGCCCCCCAATATATCCATCCTGGTCTCCATGTGTCCAGCCCTCCCCCTTCATATATCTATCCCGGCCCCCATGTGACCAGCCTACCCCCCCCTTGTCCAGCCTGCCCCCCATATATCCAGCCTGTCCCCTCCATATATCATCTTAGCCCCCATGTGTCCAACCTACCCCCCATATATCCATCCTAGCTCCCATGTGTTCAGCCTGACCCTCCCATGTATCCATCCTAGCCCCCGTGTTTCCAACCTTCATCACCTCATATATCCACCTAGGCCCCCATGTGTCTAGCCTGCCCCCCATATATCCATCCAGGACCCCATTTGTCCAGCATGCCCCTCCCATATATCTATCCAGGCCCCCATGTGTCCAGCCTGCCCCCCCACCCCCATGTATCCATCCAGATCCCCATGTATCTATCCAGGCTCCCATGTGTCCTGCATGCCCCCCATGTATCCTTCCTAGGCCCCATGTGTCCAGCCTGCCCCCCATATATGCATCCTAGCCCCCATGTGTCCAGCCTGCCCCCCCATATATGCTTCCTAGCCCCCATATATATCCATCTTAGCCCCCATGTGTCCAACCTGCCCCCCGATATATCCATCCTGGCCGCCATGTGTCCATCCTGCCCCCCATATATCCATCCAGGCTCCCATGTGTCCAGTCTGCCCCCCATATTTCCTTACTGGCCCCATGTGTCCAGCCTGCCTCCCCATATACCCATCCAGACCCCCATATGTCCAGCCTGCCCCTCCATATACCCGTCCAGCCAGGCCCCCCCTTATTTGTCCAGCCAGGCCCCCCTTATATGTCCATCCAGGCCCCCCCTTATGTGTCCAGCCAGGCCCCCCTTACGTGTCCAGCCAGGCCCACCTTACATGTCCAGACAGGCCCCCCTTGCGTGTCCAGCCAAGCCGCCCTTATGTGCCAAGCCAGGCCCCCCTTATGTGTCCATCCAGGCCCCCCTTATGTGTCCAGCCAGACCCCCCTTATGTGCCAAGCCAGGCCCCCCCTTATGTGTCCAGCCAGGCTCCCTCCTCCTTATGTGTCCATCCAGGCCCCCCTTATGTGTCCATTCAGGCCCCCCCTTATGTGTCCATCCAGCCCCCCCCTTATGTGTCCATCCAGGCCTTCCCTCATGTGTCCATCCAGGCCCCCCCTTATGTGTCCATCCAGGCCCCCCCTTATGTGTCTATCCAGCCCTCCCCCCTTATGTGTCCATCCAGGGCCTCCCCTTATGTGTCCATCCAGGCCCCCTTATGTATCCATCCAGGCCCAGGCCCCCTTATGTGTCTATCCAGCCCCAAGCCTCCTAATGTGTCCATCCAGGCCCCCATCCCATTCTGCATTCACACTCACACACAAAAAAAGATTCCTCTTAGGCTACGTCCACACGATCCGGAGCAGGCTGTGGCCCCGACCCTGCGGATGAGCCGTCTGAGGCTTCCGCTCATTATGCAAATGAGCGGCGGCCATTTTTTTTTCCTCACAAGCGGACTTTCCCCATATAGATTAGGTCTATGAGGAAAGCCCGCATGCGGACCCGCAGGAGAAATTGACATGCTGCGGTCTGGAAAGACGCGCCGCATGTCAGTTTCCGTGGGTGTGCCGCAGACGCATAGTGGGCATGGGATTTGTATAATCCCATCCACTATGCTGTAACATCTTGACACTTGCGCTGCGTCCAATCCGCAGTGAACACTGATCGTGTGCACATACCCTTACCTTCCTGCGCTCCTGGTGCCATGCGATGTCCTCCTCTGCTGAGATCCGGCACGCTCGTAGCAGAGGCCGGTGGCTGAGTTGCGTGCTTCCTTCGCAGCAGGCACATGATGATGACGTCATACGCCGGCCGGCGAAGTGAGACGCACAGCTTCAGCTGCTTCACCAGGACATGCACCGCGGCAGTTCAGGTAATGAACGCTGCGTGCATGCATCCCTGCATATTTGCTGCCTGCCCTTTAAAAGGGCCAGTGCCCCTTAAAACCGCATTTTTTTCCCCCTTCTCTTCTTCTCCCTCTCCTCTGCAGCAGGGGCCCACCGGGGAAATCCCCGGTACCCCGCCAGCCCAGTCCGACCCTGGATGTCCCTAATTGGATTTTTGTAGCTAGGCATTACATTTACACTTGGGTGCAAAGAATTATTTTACTGTTCTTTCCCTGTAGTTAAATTCCCTGGTCAAGATGAAGTTGCTAGTTGGCATTCCCAACTTCACACCCACCCACCTACGAAACATGCTTTACCATATCCATTCTCCCAGCTACTAGCTAGAGGGGTTCACTTTAACACAATCACAGAACATTCACTCAATAAAGGAACTTAAAGGGGTAAATCGGTTACAATTAGTTATCACCTATCCATACTTGCCGAGACGTCTACCAAATGGTGCATTTTTGTCTCACCGTATGAATAAACCGAAAAGGAGCATGCTTGATCACTGCTCCATTCATTCTCCATGGGACTACCTCAGAAAGCCAATTACAGCAATAATGATGGAAAGGGGATAACTTCTTGTAATTGGAATACACCTGCAAAAAAAACAACACAAAAATGGAGGAGAAAACTAAGCAGGCAATTGCACATATTAAGTGGAATGACTGATAAAAAATACTCATAGGCATGATAAAAGTCTTTCTTCTTTCTTACTGTGCGCTGTGCTGAGGCTGTGTGCTGTACTGTGCGCTATGCTGAGGCTGTGTGCAGCAAGGTCCTGTATCACTCTGCAAGAGCCAGGACTAGCATCAGGCTTGTCAGGAAATATCTCCAATTCCTGTAATATGTCCATCTTATCTGTAACTATAGACGGATCAGTCTTGACAACAGGCAGTGTACATCAATTTGCACATAAAGGAAACACTGGGTGGCTGTACCTGTAAAATGGTGGCTGTAAAATTGCAGACAATTTTCACTCAAAAAACATCTTTGGTAATGAAAGTATATTACATTTTGATAGTGTTTATATTGGAAATCTAATAAGCAAATGTTTGTTGAAATGACAGTGACCATTTAAACGGAATCTGTCACCAGGTTTGTCCCATGTGAGATAATGCCACCACCTTTCAGCCCTGATATACAGCATTCTAATATGCTGTATATATGCCCCCTATCCGGCCTGCAAGACAAGAAAAACACCTTTTATAATACTCACCTACGGGGTAGTCGGGTCTGATGGGTGTCGCTGTATCAGTCCGGTGCCTCCTCTCTTCTTGCTTCCTGTGGATGATATGTCCTACATCATCCACACATTGTTCCCCGGCATCGCACTCCTGCACAGGTGTACTTTTCTCTGCCCTGTGGAGGGCAGAACAAAGTGCTGCAGTGTGCATGTGCCGGGAAAAGTCAGAGTCCCGGCGTATGTTCACTGCAGCAATTTACTCTGCCCTGGTCAAGGCTGAGAAATGCACCTGTGCAGGAGCGCGATGCCGGGGACACTGTGTGGATGATGTAGGACGCGTCATCCGCACAATGCAGAAGAGAGGAGGACAGCATCGCAAGAAGTGAGGAGGCATCGGACCCGACCACCTCATAGGTGAGTATAATAATAGGTGTTTTTCTTGTGACTTTAAGGCACAGTATGATTGTTGCTTACAGGAACAAAAATGGTGGCAAGTCCAGTTATGAGTGTTTCCTAAAAAGATCAGTGACTGATGTTTTTCAGCACGTCCACCCGAGTTGGATTCCATCTAATGCAGGGATGTCAAACTCAAATACACAGAGGGCCAAAATTAAAAACTTGGACAAAGTCGCTGGCCAACCTTGAAATTTATTAAAAAATCTACAATTCAGGAAGTTTTTCCTTATCAAATATAATGATGAACCTTTTCATATGAAAATAAACTTAAAGTTGTTGTCCTACGAACAAAATACATTTTAATTAATTGATCTTAGAATTAGAATAAGTTTGCCAATATTATCTTATGAATGTGCCCCAGAATAATGGATATGTCTGACCATGCAAGAACATGGTCAGCGATACCAGAGATCCTGGGTAGGGGAGGAAGCAACAGAATATACATACAGGACAGCATTTATTTTTATTCCAAGATCTATTGATTAAAGTGTACTTTATTTGTGGGATAACCCCTTTAAGCTTTGCTTAACCCCTTTACCCCCAAGGGTGGTTTGCACGTTAATGAACAGGCCAATCTTTACAATTCTGACCACTGTCACTTTATGAGGTAATAACTCCGAAACACATCAATGGACCCCACTGACTCTGAGACTGTTTTTTTGTGGCATATTGTACTTCATGGTAGTGGTAAAATTTCTTCAATATCACTTGCGTTTATTTGTGAAAAAAACAAAAATTTGGCAAAAATGTTGAAAATTTCGCAATTTTCAAACTTTGAATTTTCATGCCTTTAAATCAGACAGATATGTCACACAAAATAGTTAATAAATAACATTCCCACATGTTTACTTTACATCAGAACAATTTTGGAACCAAAATTTTTTTTTGTTAGGGAGCTATAAGGGTTAAAAGTTGACCAGCGATTTCTCATTTTTCCAACAAAATTTACAAAACCATTTTTTTAGGGACCACATCACATTTGAAGTGACTTTGAGGGGCCTTTATGACAGAAAATACCCAAAAGTTACACCATTCTAAAAACTGCACCCCTCAAGGTACTCAAAACCACATTCAAGAAGTTTATTAACCCTTCAGGTGCATCACAGGAATTTTTGGAATGTGGAAGAAAAAAATGAACATTTAACTTTTTTCACAAAAATGTTACTTTAGACCCCAATTTTTTTATTTTTGCAAGGGTGACAGGAAAAAATAGACCCCAAAATTTGTTGTGAAATTTCTCCTTAGCATGCCAATACCCCATATATGGGGGAAAATCAGTGTTTGGGAGCATGGCAGGGTTCGGAAGGGAAGGAGCGCCATTTGACTTTTTGAATGTAAAATTTGCTTGAATAAATTGTGGACGCCATGTTGCGTTTGAAGAGCCCCTGATGTGGAACAGTGGAAACCCCCCACAACTGACACCATTTTGGAAACTAGACCCCTCAGGGAACTTATCTAGATGTGTGGTGAGCACCTTGAACCCCCAGGTGCTTCACAGAAGTTTCTAACATTGAGCTGTAAAAATAAACTTTTTACATTTTTCCCACAAAACTGTTTTTCAGCCCCCAATTTTGCATTTTCATAAGGGTAACAGGAGAAATTGTACCATGCAGCCTGTTGTGCAATCTCTCCTGAGTAAGCCGATACC
This sequence comes from Phyllobates terribilis, assembly GCF_046119375.1. Classification (NCBI taxonomy): domain Eukaryota; kingdom Metazoa; phylum Chordata; class Amphibia; order Anura; family Dendrobatidae; genus Phyllobates; species Phyllobates terribilis. The sequence goes on along the minus strand of NW_027362765.1, from coordinate 223,324,245 downwards.
CCATATGTGGGGAAAAACCACTGTTTGGGCGCACGGCAGGGTTCAGAAGGGAAGGAGCACTGTGTGACTTTTTGAATGCAAAATTGGCTGCAATTGAGAGCGGACGCCATGTCGCATTTGGGGAGCCCCTGATGCGCCTAAATGGTGGAAACCCCCCACAAGTGACCCCATTTTGGAAGCTAGACCCCTCAAGGATTTTATCAAGGGGTATAGTGAACATTTTGAACTCAGAGGTACGACACAGAAATTGATAACATTAGGTCATCATATTGAATAAGTTGACATTAGTCTTGAGCGCAAGTGCTCGCTATTTGAGTATTTTGAGTATGTTATACTATTGAGTATATTTCGGGTACTCAGGTAAGCACCATGTATCGTGGGTGCTCGAGTGACATGCTCGAGTCTCCGCCCCGCATGTTTCACGATTGTTAGACACCCAAAAATCACATGCAGGGATCGCTCATGCATCGCAGGCAATCCCCGCAATTTTTTTTGGGCCGCAAAGCATGTGGGGGGGAGGCTCGAGCATGTCACTCGAGCACCTGCAATACTCAGTGCATACCTGAGCACCTGATGCAATCTCAAGTAGCGAGCACTTGCCCTCAACACTAGTCGCCATATCGTTGTCATTTTTTTTCTTTACTTTTGAAAAAATCCCAACCTTAACCCTAGCACAACTCTAACCCTAACCCTAGCACAACCCTAACCCTAGCACAACTCTAACCCTAACCCTAGTACAACTCTAACCCTAGCACAACTGTAACCTTAACCCTAGCACAACTGTAACCCTAACCCTAGCACAACCCTAACCCTAGCACAACCCTAACCCTAGCACAACTCTAACCCTAACCTTAGCACAACTCTAACCCTAACCCTAGCACAACCCTAACCCTAGAACAACCCTAACCCTAGAATAACCCTAACCCTAACTCTAGAGTTTATTTTTTACACCTTTCCTCGTGTGGTATAAGTGATTAGACGACTTTATTCTTCGGGTTGGTGCGATTACAGCGATGCCAGATTTATATCGGGTTTTTATGATTGACAGCTGTCACACACTAAAAGACGCTTTTTTTTGCAAAGACTAGTTTTTGCATCACCATATTTTGAGAGCTATAAATTTTCAATTTTTCGGCCGACAGCATCATATGATGGCTAGTTTTTTGCGGAACGAGTTGATGTTTTTATTGGTACCATTTTCAAGTACGTGACATTTTTTGATCGCTTTCTATTCCGATTTTTGGGAGACAGAATAAACAAAAAACAACAATTCAGGAACTGTTTATTTAGGGGGTTTTTTATGCCGTTCTGCGTGTGGTAAAATTTAAAATACAGCTTTATTCTTCGGCTCAGTATGTTTACAGCAGTATCACATTTATATCTTTTTTTATGTTTTGTAGCTTTTACACAATAAAAGCTATTTTATAGAAAAAAAAAATTTTTGCATCGCTTTATTCTGAGAGCTATAACTTTTTCATTTTTCCACTGATGGAGCTGTATCGTGGCTTGTTTTTTTGCAGGACAAGATGACGTTTTCAGGGGTAGCATTTTTATTTACATTTGTCTTTTTGATCGCGTTTTATTCCATTTTTTGCTTGGCGGTATGATGATAAAGCATAATTTTTGCTTTTTTTTTATTTTTTTTTTACCGTGTTCACTAAAGGGGTTAACTAGTGGGACAGTTTCATAGGTCAGGTTGTTCCGGACGTGACGATAAAAAATGTGTGTACTTTTATTGTTTTTTTTGTTTTTTTTTTCAGAATAATATTTATTCACAGTTTATTGTGCAATATATTTTTATTTTTTGGGGATTATCTTCATTCATTTTTTAAAAAAATATTTTTCCATTTTTTTTTTCCATTTTTTTTTTACTTTCTGATTTTTAACTTTATACTTTGTCCCACTATGGGACTTTCATTTTTTTCATCCAGATCGCCTGTATAGCATAGAAATGCTGCAGCAGCATTTGTATGCTATGCAGGCTTCAGTCCTGTGCACACAAGTTAGGTAGACCGCGCACTGAGCACGGTCTACCTAACTTCCTGCTGTCTGGTGACCCGGATGTCGTCATGGCGACATCGGGTCACCATGACAAGCACCGGGAGCCTGCACAGATAGCACGGGACGCTGGTGAAGAGGTAAGTATCTGCGCTTACCTCCCCTTGCCACCGGAATGCTGCAATCGAAGATTTCAGGGGTTCATATGCTGGGAGCGGTGCGGGACTGCTCCTGGCACATAGTACCGGGTGTCAGGTGTGACAATCAGCTGACACCCGGCGGCGATTGCCCCGCACCGCTTGCGTGCGGGCGCGATCGCATTCTGCGTAATAGTATGTCCCTGGCCCAATAGGCCCAGGGCACAAGGACGTACTATTACTGACCATGTCAGAAAGGGGTTAAACAATGAATCTGGAACAGGCAAAGTAAAGGGAATCTGTTACCAGGTTTTTGCTACCCATCTAAAGGCAGCATAATATGGAGAGACCCTGATTTCAGCTATGTATCACTGCTATGTATTCTGGGCGCTATCAACTCTTGTTTAAACGACTGACGTAAGGGTCAAGAGTCAAGAGGTCGGAGTGTTAAGACTAGAGACCTAGAAATGAAGATGAGATGGAAGTCGAATAAAGGCGGGTAAAAAACCTGTGCAGCACATAGGTAAAGATATGGGGGTGTATTAGAGGGTGAGAGGATATACATGGGTATTGGGAGATGAGACCAGTAATGAGGAAGAATGCTGATACGTAGGTATGAGTGAAAGGCCGAACCTAGTGTAGGCAGAATGGTGAAAATGATATGTAGTCAATGAGCTGGCTTAGCTATAGGGAAAGTCAGGATAAGACCAGTGGTGAGGCATAGTGATGGTAGAATAGGATGCTATAGGAGATAGGCATAACATTGCAAGGCAGAATGGGTACAACAGCAGGTAGTCAAAATGGAGGCTTACCTATAGGAAGAGCCGGAAGGGGGGTCAGTGGATGCAGCACTGAACAGGCCGTGAGAAGGAGTGGGGGGAGCTTTGCGCATGTTTATGTGGAACCTAAAATTTCTGGCGATTCCGTGTCATCAAGGGAGTGATGAGAGGTGTTGGAGGTGTATACAGGAGGGGACCAGTGCTCTACGTCATTGGTCTGGTGGAGGCCCCTTGTTGAAATGGAGAGGCGGGTGATGAACGTCACGAATGTGGGGGTGATTACAGCTGCAACAATAGTGTCAATGGCAGATTGTGGTAGGATAGGAGGACATGGGGTATGGATTTGTAGTATTAGCATGCGTTGTCTACCCACAGGTCAGCTCCAGTAGACATTGGGTATTTCCTTGCGGGCCATATAAAATTACACAGTGGGCTAGATTTGGCCTGTGGGCCTGAATTTTACATGTATGATCTAATGTGACTATGGGCTTTTCACTGCCCAACTGTGTCACAATGAGTCACTGAGAACCAACTCTCTACCATAGTCTACCTCACCTTTCTGTTACTGTTGCTCCAGTCACTCCTTTGTATCTTGGCTGCCCCTCCATGACTGCTCATGGCCTGTGGAAAGATTGAATGAAGTAAATAAGTAAAAAGATTATACCAAAAATCAGGATCAGATCATGGATGAACATGTGAACCACCACATACACAACCCATAAGAGATATGAACAGGGGAGAGAGTACAGGACCACGTTTTACGCCACAAAATGTGCAAAGTGAAGTATTCATATATATACAGTGTAAGTAATATAGAAAACTTGCAAGTCTGAAAATAATTAACTATAATATATGGAATGAGGTTGAGGGCAGCTCATGGCCTGTGTCAGACTGGGGTGACAAGGACCCATAGATAAAATTAAATCTGGGGGTCCACTCTACACCTAGATGCAAAAATGACATGACCCTCCATGGTAAACTCCTGTCTGACACATTCTTCATACATGTGAATGGTAGCATCTGTGGCGCCCCTGCGGGTTCAGTCGCCACAGAGGTACTGCATCTCACCCAGAGGTGTGGTACCCCACTTTCAGGTAAGGAGGGAGTACTGCCCGGGACCCACCCACCTGCATCCAACACTACACCATTCCAATCCAGCAGGCGGGGCAAGATGCACTGGCTTATGCTGAGCCCTGTCCCTGGTTGGAAGTGGGGGGAACCAAGAGAGGGGGAACCATGTAGTGGGTGGAGGAAGAAGGACAGGGGAGCACCTTCAGAAGGAGTATAAAAAGGGCACCATCTTGAAAGAGTCAGACAGTCTGGGGAGAAGTAGTGGGAGCAGGAGCTCTGTAGGAGCTCTGCTCAGAGGAGAGGGCCTAGATTGAGAGGCCCAGGAGGACAGGCTGGAAGAGGACGGGAGCAGAGGGAAGGCTCCAAGAGGGACAGAGGGGATCCCAGGGGCACGGGAAGTGCGGATGCCACCCGTGCGCCCGAATCTACCAGGACGTGGAGGGATCAGGCAGCAGAGGGGACCGGCCCCTAACTAGTGGAGAACTACAAGGCTCAGCTAGAAACCGGAGGCTACTGCACTTTCAGGGTGCAGCTGCTCACAACTGCAACTAAATCGCTAAAAAGGTAGCCATATAGGATTCAGGGGACTGCAGGTTGCTCGCCAAAATCCGAGGCTACCGGCTTGGGACACTGGTTGTGAGGCCCAGGGCAGGAAGGTGAGAGCCAGCGCAGGAAGATGACCGAGGAAGGCACACAGAATGGGGTCTCATTAAGTACTCCTGAAATACCTGAGGGATTGCTGAACCCCTTCCTTGGTGAATGCAGGACGACGTGGGAGGTTACCCTGGTACTGGGAACCTGGAGTCTGACAACTGTGAGTAAATCTGAAGACTGCACCCCACTGTGTCCTGGAATTATTATCTGCGCCATCACCTGCACCACCCCGCACAGCAACATCTACCTCATTAAGTCATCGCTACACTGCCCTGGAGCTTAGCTCTGCCTGTGGAGAGCTGAACCAACTCTGCTGTGTCACCATCAGCTCCAGAGAATCTGCGCCGTAGCTGCAGCTCCATATAGCCAAATACCACAGGTGGCGTCACGAACATTAATTATAAAAACTTTATTCCTTTTATTTTATTTCCCTTTTATTGACCGCCCTGGGTCACGGACCGGGTCACTGCCCCGTGACATCCCCCAGCACCGACCGGCCCGGCTACCGAGTACCCCACAGCCCAGGGGGCGCATCACATCGACATCTCAACTAAAGTATATGAAGCACATGGATGGTGGGAATTAGTGGTACTTTAATGAATGCAGCAACATTTAAATTCCAATTAAAAAGATTTGTTGGAATTGAAATATGGCTGTGTTCATGGGAACAAAGTATATTTGGCTTTCATGTTACATGCTGCAGTGTTTCCATTTATTCTGGATTAATGGAACTGAAGTGTCACATGGTAGAAACGTCTCGAGCACATGCTAACGTGATTAGACAATTGTTAGATTCGATCAATAGAATAGAAATTTTTGGGCATCGTGCTATAATGTAGACATCCCTCACATCAGATATGGAACTTGTTAAAATTTTTAAACCCAACCTTGAGTATAGCCAATACAGTGCAGTCTTAAGTGTTTATCAAAAAGGAGAACAGTAGTATCCGCCAGTCGGCAGGTTATCTGTGTACTATATACTGGAGAGAACACACTATTTACTTGAACAAGCACTTTTACAGATGAGCGTTTAAATTTTATCCATTCTCAATGTGCCATTCTGCATTTTCATGAAAGATCCAGTGTCCTTAAGCTTTATACCCTGAAGGTTTTACCAGTCATTTGTAGGCACACGGGATCTGAAGTAACAATTTTCAGTTCTTTATCTGGACACAGGCTTTTGATTTTGTGCATAGATTTTGATTTTGTACTTTTATGGGCACAGATGTGCATTTTGTACATTATCAATTGAATTGGGGGAACAACCATAAACTCCCACCCTATTTGATGCTTTGTGTGTATGTACGTGCAAGTGGTATTGCATGTTTTTTGGGTCCCTCTGCAAAGCACATAACTGAGTAATTTTTCTTTTTTTAATCAATCACTACTTGTATGGGAATATACTGGGTGTGGGGGTAGACTGTGGGACCATCATGGGTATGTGGATGTGGGGCCATCATAAAGTGTGCGGAGCTTTGGGGGACATCAACTGTATGTGGGAGGACTGTGTGTAGCGCTTTGAGGGCCACCATAATATGTAGAGAGGTGCTCATACTGTGGGGAGGGCTGGGGTGGCCATTATACTGTGTGGGGGCTATTATCCTGTGTGAGGGTGATCATGCTGTGTGGAGAGGCACTATGGGGGTATCATACTATGTAGGGGTACTGTGGAGTTATTATACTGTGTGTGTGGAGGGCACTGTGGAGAAATTCACTCTGGGGGTATCAAACTGTTTTGGAGGGGATTTTTGTTGTCATCATACTTTATGGGGACCATGAAAAGGGTATTGTAGTAATTGGAAACACTAAGGGGCTTCAATAAGGGCAAAATTACTATTGATTTGCCCCAAAGTTGGGAGACGTACCAACCTGAGACTACACCTATGCTCTTCTACTATGGGGCCCAATGATTTCTATGTACGCCCCGGTAAAATGGTGTACATGGAAATGATATATACTCCATGTTCCTGAGACTGTGCTGGGAGACTCACCAAACTGACGCACCAAACCATATTGTGATGGCATGTAGTGTATGAATGTGCCATCCTGAAGGAACTGGATTACCTGTGGAAATTGAATGGGCTGTAGTTGTCATTTCCACCCTGGAGCTGGAGCAAATAAAAAAAATCATTATTAACCACTTCGCACCAGAGCCTGTTTTTGCCTTCGTGACCGGGCCAATCTTTTCAATTCTGACCACTGTCACTTTATGAAGTAATTACTCTGGAACGCTTCAACGTATTCCCCTGATTCTGAGACTGTTTTTTCATGACATATTGTACTTCATGATTGTGGTAAAATTTCTTTGATATCACTTGCATTTATTTGTGAAAAAATCAGAAATTTGGCGAAAATTTGGAAAATTTAGCAATTTTCAAACTTTCAATTTTCATGCCCTTAAATCAGAGAGATATGTCACACAAAATAGTTAATAAATAACATTTCCCACATGTCTACTTTACATCAGCACAATTTTGGAACCAAAATATGTTTTTGTTAGGGAGCTATAAGGGTTAAAAGTTGACCAGCGATTTCTCATTTTTCCAACAAAATTTACAAAAACATTTTTTTAGGGACCACATCATATTTGAAGTCACTTTGAGGGGTCTTTATGGCAGAAAATACCCAAAAGTGAAACCATTCTAAAAACTGCACCCCTCAAGGTGCTCAAAACCACATTCAAGAACTTTATTAACCCTTCAGGTGCTTCACAGGAATTTTTGGAATGTGGAAGAAAAAAATTAACATTTAACTTTTTTTCACAAAAATGTTACTTTAGACCCAATTTTTTTTATTTTCACAGGGCTAACAGGAAAAAATGGACCCCAAATTTTTTTGTGCAATTTCTCTTGAGCGTGCTGATACCCCATATGTGAGGGAAAACCACTGTTTGGGCACACTGCAGGGTTCGGAAGGGAAGGAGCGCCATTAGACTTTTTGAATGTAAAATTTGTCTGAATAATTAGCAGACGCCATGTTGCGTTTGGAGAGCTCCTGATGTGCCTAAACAGTGGAAACACCCCACAAGTGACACCATTTTGGAAACTAGACCCCTTAGGGAACTTATCTAGATGTGTGGTGAGCACCTTGAACCCCAAGGTGCTTCACAGAAGTTTATAATATTGAGCTGTAAAAATAAAATTTTCACATTTTTCCCACAAAAACGTTTTTCATCCCTTAATTTTGCATTATCATAAGGGTAATAGGAAAAATTGCACCATGGAATTTGTTGTGCAATTTCTCCTGAACACGCTGATACCCCATATGTGGAGGCAAATTACTGTTTGGGCGCATGGCAGGGTTTGAAAGGGAAGGAGCGCCATTTGACTTTTTGAATGTAAAATTTGTTTGAATAATTAGTGGACGCCATGTTGCATTTGGGGAGCCCCTGATGTGCCTAAACAGTGGAAACCCCCCACAAGTGACACCATTTTGGAAACTAGACCCCTTAGGGAACTTATCTAGATGTGTGGTGAGCACCTTGAACCCCAAGGTGCTTCACAGAAGATTATAATATTGAGCCGTAAAAATAAAATTTTCACATTTTTCCCGCAAAAAATGTTTTTCATTCCCTAATTTTGCATTATCATAAGGGTAACAGGATAAATTGCACCATGAAATTTGTTGTGCAATTTCTCCTGAGTACGCCGATACCCCATATGTGGGGGAAAACCACTGCCTTGGTGTACGGCAGGGTTCGGAAGAGAAAGGAGCGCTATGTTGGCTGGGATAGGTGGCAGACACCATGTCACATTTGAAGAGTCGCTGAAATGCCGAAACAGCAGAAACCCCCACAAGTGACCCCATTTTGTAAACTACACCTCTCAAGGAATTCATCTAGGGAAGTAGTGAGTATTTTTTAATTTTTAAATTTATACCATTGGCAGTGAAAAAAGCATAATTATATTTTTACCACAAAAAAATGTTTTACCCTCAGATTTTACATTTTCACACAGGGCAATGGGTAAAAATGGTGCCGAAATGTGTCACACAATTTCTTCTAAAAGTGGCAATACCCCATATGTGGCTGTATCGTACCGCTCAGCCATACGGCGAGATCTGGGGGGGACGGAGTGCTATTTGACAATTGGAGAACAAATTATTGTAGAATAGGCATTTGGATTTGGGAGCACAAAATTTTCTGAATTTCTTTTGGGGGGCAAGGGCCATTTCGCTTTTCCAGAGCCTTTCTGCTACCAGTAACTTGGAAGTCCCTTATATTTTTAACAGATGACGGACCTGAGTGGGGACTAGCTTTTTTTGAGGACTGAGTTGAAGCTTTTATTGGGAACATTTTTTTTTTTAAACCAATCATTTTTATTTAGGTTTCAAAAATTTACAGCAAACAGTTATCAATATACATATAACAATTCACATAACGTGTAGTAATACAGTCAAAACCCTCTCCCCCCTCCCCCCTCCCGCCAATACTCCTTATGCCGGGCATACCTGGGAACATTGACAATCATATTACCGCCATCCATGCGGACCATATTTTCCCAAAAGTTCTCTCTCCATGCCTCCGCCTGTAAATGCTTTCCTCTAAATGCATTACCGTACGTGTCTGAGCAATAAATTCCCTCCAAGTGGGGGGTTCCGAATCTGTCCATTTTCGTGCTATTAGTTTGCGTGCCACATATAGCAATCGCGCTATCGCCACTTTGTAATGTTCTGAGACAGGTATTCCATCCACCTCCCCCAAAACACACAGCACCGGGTTTCTGTCAATTGTACATGTATAAGCCCTCTCAATTTTGCTAACAATGACCAACCAATAAGCCACTAGCCGTGGGCATGACCATAGCATGTGTAGCAGTCCGGCCTGGTCCGTGCCACATCTAGGGCAACTGGAATCTCCCCTCAAGCCCGCCTTGTACAGGCGCAGCGGTGTTTTGTATGTCCTATGTATTATGTATAATTGGGAGATCCGTGCCTGCTCGCTTAGAGAGATCTTCGGGACATATTCTAGAATTGCCTCCCATTGTTCTGTTGTGAGGGTACCCACCTCCCTTTCCCATTTACTCTTTGCAATGAAGTGATTTCCCCCCAGATAGGAGTGCAGTAGGTCATGATATAAGCTCGATATGACTCCCCTCGTCCCTCCCTTCATACACACAGAGTCTAGTACAATGTCACCCTGAACCGTCATGGCTCCCAATCCACACTGTGCCCTCCAAGCATGTCGAAGCCTATAGTATTGAAATCCCCATACCAAAGGCAAATCAAATTCTTCTCTCAATTTCTCAAAGGTCTTCAGGTCCGTTCCACTCTGCAGCTGGCACACATATCTCACTCCTTGCGCCTTCCAATTGCCCATTTGACACAGCTTATTAAGTTCCGGCAGATGTTCATTGCCCAACACCGGTGAGTACTTAGTCAGCCCGTCCACCCCCCTGATCTTTTTAATAGTGTCCCATACCTTCTGAGTCAAGCCTAAGGTAGGATATATTGCTCCCAATTTCTTTCTGCCTTGTGCCCCTATGTAAGTCAAACATCCCGGACCGTTCACCATTCACCTTAACTACCGCCCTTGGGGATGAGTACAATAACTTCACCCAGGCCATGAATGCAGGGCCAAATCCCATTATTTCCATGATTTTCCATAAATATTTCCATTCCACGCTATCAAATGCTTTTCTAGCGTCCAATGACATCACTATTCTCCCGCCACCATTATCAGCAGGCAGCTGCATATTAAGAAATAATCTTCTCAAGTTAACAGCCGTGGAGCGGTTGGGCATAAAGTGAATAACAGTATGCGCAACCCCGGTGAGCCGGGTGGCCAGGATCTTAGCGAGTATTTTGACATCCGTTGTCAACAACGATATGGGCCTATACGACTCCGCATCCATGGGATCTTTCCCCTCCTTTGGCAGATCCACTATCACCGCTTCCTCCATTGATCTCGCTAACGCCCCCTTCACCAAAGCCTCATCAAACACAGATTTCAATTTTGGAGCTAGCAGTTCCACCAGCTCCCTGTACACCTCCCCAGGTAGACCATCAGCACCCGGTGATTTGTTATTGGGCATAAACAGAATTGCACATTCCACCTCCTCCACACTCACAGGTTCATCCAACCTCATCCTATCTTCCTCAGACAATTTAGACAGTGAGATGCCTTCCAAAAATTCCTCTACGGCCCCCTCCGTGTCCCGTACTCTTGAATTGTACAGTGCCATGTAATATTCCTTGAAGACCTCCAATATGTCCTTTGTGTCTGTCAGAGTCGTCCCCGTTTGGTCTCTCAACCTGTACACCCTGGAAGACTCCCTCTGTGCCGCAGATATCACCGCCAACAAGTGACCCACTCTCTCTCCTTCCTCAAAGAATTGGGCTTGCTGAAATGCCCTTTTCCTCTCAGCTTGCATCATGTGCAGTTTATTAACTGCCTCCTGTGCCAATTTTAGTCTATTGTGAGCTACACTCGTTGGCGCCAAAATCATGTCTGCCTCTGCCCTTGTCAAGTCATCCTTTATTTGTTGATCTGCCAATTTAGTTTTGGTCTTACACCGTGAGATCTCACTTATAAAGAGTCCCCTCGTAAATGCCTTCATAGCCTCCCACACCACTGTGGCCTCAGCACTCCCTTCATTCACTTGGAAGAAGTGCTCTAGTTCTTTGGTTATGCCACCCATATCCACCACTTTAAGCCACGTCGGGTGAAGACGCCAACCTCCCCTCTGACCCTGAGCAGATCCCACTAGAAGCGTGACAACCATAGGACTATGATCCGATAGAGTCCTCTGTAGGTATTCCACCTCCCCAACCATCCCATCCATAGCAGTATCCCCAAAAGCCAGGTCTATCCTTGACAGTGTTCCGTGTGTAGCCGAGTGACACGAGAAGGTCCTCTTACCCTCATTTCGTACTCTCCACAGATCCACCAGCCCCAGCTCCCCCACGTAGGTGCCAAATGCAGTCATTCCGTCCCGTCCAGCTTCCATACCTGCCGGACGTACTTTATCCCAGTAATCATTCATGGTGTTGTTAATGTGGCACCCCAGGGGTCTGGTTTCCACAGTAACAGCAATGTTATGTCTGAGAGCAGGTGGGAGGTCTCTTGGTCAGGGATCCTGTGCATGCCACACCTCCTGCCCAGTCCTGGGAGGGGAAGAACTTCCCCTATATAAACCTAGGGCTGAGGCAGGGTTAGTGAGTAGAGAAGAAGTAGAGAAGAGAAGCAGATATAGGAAAAGAACATCAGGAGCTCTGTGGGCGCAGTGCTACAAGGAGTCAGGGGCTGGCAGCTGCAGAGCTCGCCCTGACTGAGAAGCTATCACCAGACCCGGAGTCCGAGGCTGTGGGGACTAACTCCTATCCAGCAGCAGAAACCGACCGGCAGGGGATTTCAGGTCCTCTGTCCAAGAAACCCGAAGGCACGGTCACACGCGTGGGACCAGCACCGCCGTCGTGGAGCGGAAGCTACTAGAAGGCCCCGAGTCACCGGCCATACGGGTGAGCACCACACGGTACACTCAGGGACGTGGGCTACTTATACCCGCCTCTAGCAAGGTAGCTAGAAGAGTACAGTTAGTTTGGGAGGCCTACAACTCCGCCTGGCCAGGGGAGATCCCATCTGCTCAAGGACTGACCAGGCCCCAATCGCTAGCAGCACTCCGGGAGGGTCTATCTTTGTCACCAGTAAAGACCCTGAACTACACCGTACCGTCTCCGAGTGGTTCCTGCTACCCCCATCATCCACGTCGGCTGCCCTGAGGCCATACCCCTCCCGTTGGGGGTGATACTATCACGCTGCACAATCCTACCACCGGCCTCAGCGGTCTGCCCTGCAGCGGCAGCTCCTTCGCTGCATTCAACGGGTGGCGTAGTCGTACAACATCTACCGCTAATACATCGCCGCTCAGTTTGACTCCCTGGGCACGGACCGGGTCACCGCCACGAGACTACAACCCTCAACAGATCCGGCTCCGGGTAAGCTCCCCTGCGCGCGATGCCGCGCGACGAAGGCCCAGGGGTGCGTCATTAACATCTCCCATAATCAACATCGGAGCCTCCCCCCATCTGGCCGTCAAGTCCATTACTGCTTGAAGTTCCTTTTTAGAATAAGGCGGAGGGATATATAAAGCCACTAAAATCATTTTGTATCCATACAATCTGCACGCAATCCATACATACTGCCCTTCACTGTCTACTTGCACTGCCAGCTCTTCATAATGTGCGTTTTTGTGTATTAGGACTGACACCCCCCTGGAGTACGAGGAATAAGTGGAATGATATGTCTTTAACATCCACCCTCTCGATAGCCAGTGCCTAGTATCTCTAGTGAGATGGGTCTCCTGTAAGCACGATATCATAGGATCACAAGATCTGATGTGATTCAGAACTGCTGCCCTCTTAATCCTGTCAGATATACCACGTACATTCCAACTTAAAATCCGAACCGTACGGTTACTCATTGTGCATTAGAAAAAACAATCCACCATCATCAAGTAACATCTTTCCATTTTGTTCCCCAGCATACCAGGTCAAACAGCATAAGCAACCCCATTTTCCCGCAAATCCAACCCATCCACCTCCCCCCTTCCCTCCCCCTCCCCCCACCCTTCTCTTGTCACTCTCTTCCCAACGTGAGAGTGGGAGCTCAAAGAACCTGAGCAACATCGTAGTATACCGCATATCAACATGCGCCGTGTCCTCCTCCAGCATTGGCAGTCTCTCCACCACATAATCAATAGTATGCATAGTCCCGAACCATTAATCAAACAAATTAACTATAAAACTATAAAACGTAGATCCCAGTGGGGGTTTCTCCCCCTCCTCTGCGGTTTCGCAGAGCAATGCAGAGCCACAACCCTGTCCAGTGGTCAGGATAGCAGGGTCGTGCATTCACCGTGCCGAGTCCTCAGCTTCTCTCAATTTGCTCCGGTTCCGCTCCAACCACGAGGCGGCCTCTACCGGTGACGGGAAAAAATTGACCTTTCCAAAGGCTTCCACTCTTAATTTGGCAGGATAAATTGTAGAGTATTTCACATTCAAAGAGCGGAGCTGTTTCTTCACTTCACCATACCGTAGCCGCAGCTTTTGCACCTCAGCCGAGTAATCCGGGTATATTTCAATGCGTTTGCCCTCCAGGGTAAGATCTGTCAATTTTCTGGCCTTACGTAAGATAGTGTCCCGGTCTCTGCAGTTCAGGATTCTGGCTAACATCGTACGAGGGCCCTCTCCAGGCACTGGGGGTCTCATGGGCACTCGATGGGCACGCTCCACAGCAAACACCCTCGACAGGATATTAGACCCAAACTTTCCCAGCAGCCAGGTTTCAACAAAGGTCGTGGGGTCAGCACCCTCAGCTCTTTCAGGGATGCCCACAATACGCAAATTGTTCCTGCGTGACCGGTTTTCCAGGTCATCGTTTTTGTTAGCCACTACCGTGATCCTCTGAGTGTGCTGTTGCTGCGTCTTTTGCACTGAGGTTAAATGATCTTCTGTTACACCAACTCTGCCCTCCACCTCAGTCAATCTGGCTGTAACTTTCTGCATAGAAGCCTCAATGCCTCCCATGTCGGCTTTCAGACCATTCACCTGCTTTGTCAGAGCAGTTAAAGCAGTCTTGCAGTATAAGACAGCCTGGAATACATCTCGCAGAGTCGGCTCTGCCTCATCTGAACTTTCAGCTGCCAGCACAGTGTCACCATCCCCCTCCTCCTGCTGTTCATTATGTAGCACCGGCACAGGCATCTCCTCACCATCTTCCTCCTCATCTCCATGCTTCTCACTGCCTTCACTTCCTTCTTCATCTGCCTTCATGCCCCTCGCATACCTGTGCAGCCGTGCTGAAGCCTCCAGCCTCCGTGCATAGGCTGTGTTCCTCCTTCCCGCCTCTTCCTCTGTCTCGGTGCCATCTTGGGCTGAGGCACTGCTGCAGGCCCCGGCATCCTTCTGCCTTTTGCGGCCCATGTTGGACTCTCTGAGTCTGGCAGAAGCTCGCCTCTGACTCCCGGGACCCTCAGACAGTAGTTCCTGATAAGGGATTTGGCTGGTTCGGGCTCTGTGCAGGATAATTGAAGCTAATGGTGGTGGAGAGGCACTGCCACCCGACCTCTCACATCAAGAGCTAGGCCACGCCCCCCATTGGGAACATTTTACGTAACATTTATCCGGCGCTCTAGGCTGAGCACTTACATCGGGGTTTCCATCTAAATTTCCAAGTGATGTAATTCAGATGAAACCCCTGCCGGATCCATTTACTGTAATGAGGCAGCAGAGTTACTCTGGACTCTGTCTGGCCTCTGTTTAGCGGTGTCCTTTTTTTCAGAAGTGCACAAAACTGTGGCCAACCGCACTTTTATGCACGCCTAAAACAAATGACACCGTGGGATCACAGGCCAGACGGCATCCACAGTGGCCTATATCTGCCTCATTACAGGGAATCTTCCGTCATGGGTTCCGGCTGAATCACGTATTTCAGAGATTTACACGGAAACTCTGGGGTAAGTGCTCAGTGCAGAGCGCAGGATAAATGTGAGCAGAGCCTTACTGCGATCTTTGGGAGACATAATAAACAAATCAGTAGCAGGTGAAGAATTGGTTTTATTTATTTTTTACGCCGTTCCTAGTGTGATATAACTGATTAGATTACTTTATTCTTCGGGTCGGTGCGATTACAGAGATACCAGATTTATATCGGGTTTTTATGACTGACAGCTGTCACACACTAAAAGACGCTTTTTTTTGCAAAATCTAGTTTTTGCATCACCATATTTTGAGAGCTATAATTTTCCCATATTTCGGCCGACAGAGTCATGTGATGGCTTGTTTTTTGCGGGACGAGTTGACATTTTTATTGGTACCATTTTTGGGTACGTGACATTTTTTGATCGCTTTCTATTCCGTTTTTTGGGAGGTAAAATTAACAAAAACCAACAATTCAGGAATTGTTTTTTGAGGGTTTTTTTATGTCGTTCTGCGTGTGGTAAAAGTGATCAAGCAGCGTTATTCTTCGGGTCAGTACGTTTACAGCGATACTACACTTACTGTATTTTTTTTTATGTTTTGGCGCTTTTACACAATAAAACAATTTCATAGAAAAAAATATATTTTTTGCATTACTTTATTCTGAGCGCTATAACTTTTTTATTTTTCGGCTGATGGAGCTGTATGGTGGCTTTTTTTTGCGGAACAAGATGACGTTTTCAGCGGTACCATTTTTATTTCTATTTTGCTTTTTGATCACATTTTTTTCCACTTTTTGTTTGGCGATATGATGAAAAAGCATATTTTTTTGCTCCGTTTTTTATTTATTTTTATTAGGGTGTGCACAGAAGGAGTTGATTAGTGTGACAGTTTTATAGCTCGGGTCGTTTCGGACGCGGCGATACCAAATATGTGTACTTTTTTTGGTTTTGTAAAAATATACGGATTTATTGGTTTAATATTTTATTTATTTATTTTTATTTATTTTGTGATTTTTTTTTTTAACAGTTTAAAAACTTTTTTTTAAAATTTTTTTACATTTTTACTTAGTCCCTGTATGGGACATTAATTTTTATTTTTCTGATCACTGATCTCATGTAATGTAATAGACATGTATTACATTACATGAGATCTTCGCTGACTGTTTCACAGTCAGAGTCTCCTGCCTGGCTTCAGCTGCAGGCTGAGCCAGGCAGGACACCATATATGGCAGATCTGGAGGCGGTCATGTGACCTCCAGCTGCCATAGCAACCCCAGGTCCTGGAAGGTATCAGGGGTCGTCGGAGAGGTAAGTAAGACGACCCCCTCTCCTCTGTCTATCTTCTATATGCCGCGATCACTATAGATCGCGGCATATAGAACATAGCAAAGGGTTAACATCACTGGGACCTGATCCAATCAGGTCCCGATGATGTTCCCTGTCAGAGCTAATGCTCTGCACCGGAATCGCAGCGCTTGCAGGACCCTGGGTGTCCTGAGCGCTGCGAGATCACCCACCGTTTTTAAACGTCGGCGCTGCACAGAGCCCAGAAAGCGCCGACGTTTATCTACAGTGGGCGGTCGGGAACCGGTTAATGTCATTGTGCTTATGCCTGTTAACCTCAACCCCATGAAACTGTGCACACTTGTATGTGACGGCTGATGTGCAGGCTGACCTCAAGGCAGTGTTAGTGAATCACTGACACTGCTCACAAGTCATCTGCGCTCTAGCCTTCCTGACAATCAAGTCACATTAAAATTTAGCTGGCTTTCTGACAGTTGTCTCTTTCTATGTAACATCCAGGCCAGTACCTATGTCCTTTTTTTCAACTTTGGTCTCTGGGTGGCTCTGCACTTTTGCTATGGGTGATGTGGGGCAGCAACACAGCAGTCCTGTTTAATTCCTGGGACTTTTGGTGCTGCTCAGTCAAGAATCTATGGGGTTAATTCCTGGCTGTTTAGATTACTCCTTTATGTGAGACTAAGGGGGGCTGGCTTCCATATAAAGAGTTGTCCGGTCTTAAACTACAAGTCTGCAGTCACTCTATGTGTCACACCAGGTGTGGGAAAGAAAGACTAAGTGCAATACAAAGGGACGGCGGAAAGGGGACCCAAACTCTAAGGAATGGGGAAAGTGGAGACCTCCTAGACTGATCTGATATCACCCTGTCTCTACTAAACATCCCTATATTGGTTTCTCACCAATAACGCACAGGAGCCTAAACCCTGTATTACCCTAGCACTAACCCCTGAATAGGGACAGGGAATGGGGGGGGGGTGGTGAGCACTAGTCGATCCCCACTGACCACTGAAGACAGCAAAGGAGACAAACAAGGGAAAGTAGCTAAGCTTTAGCTGACTTCAAAGAGATAACTCCAACGTCCTCCTAGCACCACAGAGGAAGTAGCAGTCTGAAAGCTCCAAGCAATCACCAGGAAACATGTGAGTATCACCGGGACACCTCCCTCTAGCAACAGCCAGTATTTAAACACCCAGCCTGGGTGTCAAATAGCCGGAGGGAGGTAGCCACTGGGTCCTAGAGAGAGACAGCTACGAAGGTATCTGTAAATGCCAAACAAAGAGATCTTCTGCAACCAACTGCAGGGCGACTGTCTGTCACTTCTGACACACCTGTGACAGTACCCCCCCCCCTCTACAAGTGGCTTCTGGACACTCAGGACCAGGTTTCTCAGGGTAAGAGGTGTGAAATGGTGAAATGAATGAACCAACCTGGGAGCGTTCACCTCTGATGCTGAAACCCACTTCCTCTCCTCTGGACCATACCCCTTCCAGTGCACCACGCATTGTAGAGAACGATGCTGGAGACGAGAATCTATAATCCTCGAAGTCTGAAACTCAAGATTACCATCAACCATTACTTGGGGCGGCAGTAGGGGTGAGGGCTCAAGAGGTTCCACATATTTCTTGAGTAAGGACCTGTGGAAAACATTGTGGACCTTAAGGGCCTGAGGAAGCTCAAGACGAAACGCTGCTGGGTTAATGACGTCGGTTATTTTATAGGGACCAATAAACCTAGGTCCCAGCTTCCAAGAAGGGACCTTCAACTTGATATTCCTGGTAGACAACAACCCTAAGTCATTCACCTTCAGGTCCGGACCTGGCAAGCGTTTTCTGTCAGCCATACATTTATACCTGTCTCCCATGATCTTTAAATTACTCCGGACCCCCCGGCACACCGAGGAGAGCGACGAAGCAAAACGTTCCTCCTCAGAAACTCCTGAACCTCCTCCCTCACTAATGGTACCAAATTGTGGGTGGTAACCGTATGCACCAAAGAACGATGACCTGCCAGTGGATTCTTGACGATGATTATTAATGGCAAATTCTGCCAGCGGTTTGTAGGATGCCCAGTCCTCCTGATTTTCGGAGACGAAACACCTAAGGTACAGG
Organism: Phyllobates terribilis; assembly: GCF_046119375.1. Lineage (NCBI taxonomy): Eukaryota > Metazoa > Chordata > Amphibia > Anura > Dendrobatidae > Phyllobates > Phyllobates terribilis. The sequence continues at coordinate 223,305,778 of NW_027362765.1, read as the reverse complement.
TGCATCTCACTAAATTAGAATATCATCAAAAAGTTCATTTATTTCAGTTCTTCAATACAAAAAGTGAAACTCATATATTATATAGAGTCATTACAAACAGAGTGATCTATTTCAAGTGTTTATTTCTGTTAATGATGATGATTATGATGAAAACACAAAAGGCATTATCTCAGTAAATTAGAATACTTTATAACAACAGCTTGAAAAATGTTTTTAAAATCCAAAATGTTGGCCTACTGAAATGTATGTTCAGTAAATGTACTCAATACTTGGTTGGGGCTCCTTTTGCATCAATTATTGCATCAATGTGGCATGGCATGGAGGCGATCAGATCAGCCTGTGGCACTGCTGAGGTGTTATGGAAGTCCAGGTTGCTTTGATAGCAGCCTTCAGCTCGTGTGCATTGTTGGGTGTTGGGTCTGGTGTCTCTCATCTTCCTCTTGACAATACCCCATAGAGAGAATACATGGGGCTAAGGTCAGGTGAGTTTGCTGGCCAATCAAGCACAGTGATACTGTTGTTTTTAAACCAGGTATTGGTACTTTTGGCAGTGTGGACAGGTGCCAAGTCCTGCTGGAGAATGAAATTTCCATCTCCAAAAAGCTTGTCGGCAGAGGTGCTCTAAAATTTCCTGGTAGACGGCTGCGCTGACTTTAGTCTTGATAAGACACAGAGGACTTACACCAGCAGATGACATGGCTCCCCAAACCATCACTGATTTTGGAAACTTCACACTAGACCTCAAGCAGCTTGGATTGTGTGCCTCTCCACTCTTCCTCCAGACTCTGAGACCTTGATTTCCAAATGAAAATTGGAACTCTGGGACCTTGTGGAGTGTGTCAATGACTGCACTTGTCGGTGGTGCTTCGACACACAAACATCTTTCCTTGTGCCTTTAATTTCATGACTACTGAGTTGGGCAATGGCCTGATCTGCAATGCGGTTTGAGAAATAACATGCATAAGCACGTCCAATCCACATTAAAAAAGCAGCCATAAAGTGTCCGGGAACCTTCCCACACCCACACACTTTTCTTAGCCATGGCTGCTTCTTGGCAGGGTTGGATGGGCCCACCAGAGAACAGGAGACTCCTCCGGTGGGCCCTGACTTCTCCTTCAGGAGAGTTCATAGTGCCGACGTGAGGCCATGATGATGATAGAGGCCACCATTTGCTTAGTTTTCTGTTACTTGGAATGCAAGCGCAAGTATGCAGCCAGACACCCACCCACCCACAGGCCGCAATACTAAACTGCCAGATTTCTGGGCAGCTGCTTGCACTTGAAATGTGGCCTTTTTGGCTCGTGGAGGCGGAAGCTGTCCACAACCTCATGGTGGCGGCCGGGTGTCCATGCTCGGTCTCCAGCCGCCACTATTTCTCCTGGTATCATCTCCGCCTTCCACAAGCAAGGGTCCCTGAACATTACTGCTGGTACTTTTCTGTGGGAATCTGCTTGCCTCCTACCAGCCTGTAATATTTCCAGTGAACTATGGTACGACGCCATGGTATTAGCATTGCCCCAAGTACCAGTAGCGAAGCCATCCCCAGTTTCCTTCTCAGGAATTCTATTTGGTAGACTGAGTGGCTGCCCAAATACATTAGTTTCTCACAAAGGAGCTGAAGATAGAGTGCAGTAGGTGCAAGTTTCTCCAGCCTGTTAGATATCAGAGGGTGAACGGCAGCACATTGGCTTAGTTGTTAGCACTTAAGCCTTGCAGCGCTGGGATCCTGGGTTCAAATCCCAGCTAGGACAACATCTGCAAGGATTTTGTATGTTCTCTTCGTGTTTGCGTGGGTTTCCACCTCAGTAAAAAAGGAGCCTTCCCACACACTTTTCTTAGCCAGGACTGCTTCTTGGCAGGGTTGGACGATCCCACCAGAGAATACTCGGGTGTTGCCTGGCTTCTCCATCAGGAGAGTTCATGATAGCGAAAACTTTGCAGCAGCTATGGGGCTCTTGAGCAGGGGAGAAAGGTGAGCCCTCAGAATCAAATCCTCTGGTGGGCCCAATGTTTTTCAGTTTGAAACTGCTTCTCAGTGGGAGTTGTATTTCACCACAGCCATATTCTTTAGCTTGGTGAAAGGACTGGCAAGGACTCCTGCTGTCATTTCTCAGTCACCAGGTTCTGTCTATTGTCACACACGACCATGCCTGGCTGTATGTTCAGCAGTGAGAGCCACAGATCAGGCTGATGTGTTACAGCTTTCAACAACTCTGCAGGGGTGGGCAGTTTGTCACCTAAGCATTAAGCATGTTATCTTCAGCACAGCTTGTTGCCACTTGGCCAAGGCAGTGCTGCAGTGCTTTCAGCTTGTGACTGATGTGGTCATTTTGGAGATGGAGGCCGTACTGGAAGAGGAGGTGCAGGAGCTGAACAATGTGATTACATTGAGGTTACATTGGTGAGTCTGGTTTTTATACTAAACAAAGATCCTACTGTGTTTTTATTCATTTATTTTTTTACGTTATTTTTTAAGACAAATGCATTCACCGGAAAATGTCATTTTAACATTTTACAACCTTATCTGGCCATGTGTTGTGTGACACATCATCAGACACATCCTGTTTTATTGGAGGGGATGATGATGGAGGGACTCTGAAAGTCACAAAGCCTATTTTTATAGGATCATCAGGCGGCCCTTACTATTCTTAAAGGGCCAGCATTGGCCCTCACTATTGTTAGAGAGCCATCAGCCGGCTATGCTTTGTTGTTCCCATTATTAACGAGTGAGTCTCCTATACTATTATTGCGTATGCAGTGACTGCAAGGGCTGCCAAAAATTTGAACGCAACCCAATACCCCTTTTAAGAGACATAGAGGAGGGTCTCAGTAAAAAAAAATTCCCATTATAAAGGAGTGGGTCTCCTATAGTGGTAATGCCCATGCAATGACTGCAAGGGCTGCCAAAATTTGGGAAAAACCGCACTAACAATTTAAAAACTCATAGAGCTGGGCCACAGTAACGACATGTTCCCATTAGAAAGAAGAGGGTCTGCAATACAGTTAAAGGGTATGCAGTAAATGCAATGGTTGACAAAAATTTGGAGGAACTCCAATTCCCCTTGCAACAGACGTAGAGGTCGGAGTGCCTCCTGAAAACAATGTTCCCATTATTAGGAAGTGTGTCTCCCATACTGTTTGCCTATGGATTAAAGCAACGGCTGGCAAAAATTTAGAGGAACTCCAATGACCATTGCAAGAGACGTAGAGGCCGGAGGGCTTCCTGAAAACAATGTTCCCATTATTAGGAAGTGTGTCTCCTATACTGTTTGCCTATGGAGTGAAGCAACGACCGCCAAAAATTTGGAGGAACTCCAATGCCCCTTGAAAAAGATGTAGAGGTTGGAGGGCCTCCTGAAAACAATGTTCCCATTATTAGGAAGTGGGTCTCCCATACTGTTTGCCTATGCACTGAAACAACGGCTGCCAAAAATTTGGAGGAACGCCAATGCCCCTTGCAAAAGATGTAGAGGTTGGAGGGCCTCCTGAAAACAATGTTCCCATTATTAGGAAGTGGGTCTCCCATACTGTTTGCCTATGCACTGAAACAACGGCTGCCAAAAATTTGGAGGAACTCCAATGCCCTTTGCTAGAGATGTAGAGGTCGGAGGGCCTCCTGAAAACAATGTTCCCATTATTAGGAAGTGTGTCTCCCATACTGTTTGTCTATGCAGTGAAGCAACGGCTGCCAAAAATTTGGGGGAACTCCAATGCCCCTTGCAAGAGACGTAAGGGTCGGAGGGCCTCCTGAAAACAGTGTTCCCATTATTAGGAAGTGGGTCTCCCATACTGTTTGCCTATGCACTGAAGCAACGGCTGCCAAAAATTTGGAGGAACTCCAATGCCCCTTGCAAGAGACGTAGATATGTTGATATGGTACATATGGTGATGATATGGTGGTGGAGGATGAGGATGCGGAGAAGGAGGAGGACAAGAGCAAATAGACAAAATCAGGAAGCGTATACCTATGTCTGGGTGTGAAGTCAGAGGTGCATGTGAATAGAGTTAGACCTCCCCAAGAAAAAGACATTGTATTTGAGTTTATGTTACGCTGCTATCATTCAGTGGTGTTGAGAAGTCTGGCCCACTCAAGCCCTTGTTCTTTTTTATAACAGTCAGCCTGTCAGCATTTTCAGTTGACAGGCGGATGCGCCTATCGGCTATAATTCTACCAGCGGCACTAAAAACCCGCTCTGACAAAACGCTAGCAGCAGGGCAGGCCAGGACCTCCAAGGCGTAGAGAGATAGTTCATGCCACGTGTCCAGATTGGATACCCAATAATTATAAGGCACAGAGGAATCACCGAGGACATTGGTACGGTTGGCAAGGTACTCCCTCACCATCTTCCGAAACTTTGCACTCCTTGGGAGAGTACCCTGCGCCTCAGGGCCTGTGCGATGGGAGCGTCTGAGAAAACTGTCCCAGAACTTTGACAGTGTTACCCATGCCTCTGCTGGATTGCGGGATGGTGGCGCTAATTATGGCGTCATCGCCACTCACCATCTTGGTGGAGTGCTCAAAGTTTTGGAGGATGGTACAGATGTCTGACATCCATGTCCACTCCTGAGATTTTATGTGTGGAGTCTGACCGGAATACCGACAGCCTTGTTGATGCTGGTAGTGAACAACTGTCCTCTTCTGCTCACAAATCGTTCCCAACATCTGCAATGTAGAGTTCCAACGTGTGGGGACATCGCAGATCAGTCGGTGAGCTGGAAGCTGCAAACGCTGCTGAAGCTCGGCAAGGGCGGCGGAAGCTGTAGCTGACTTTCTAAAATGGGCACACAGGCGGCGTACTTTAACAAGCAGATCCGGCAGCTCCGGGTAGGATTTGAGAAACCGCTGAACCACGAGGTTAAGCACATGAGCCAGGCATGGTACGTGTGTGAGCTCGCCTTGCCTCAGAGCCGCCACCAGATTCCGGCCATTGTCACACACGACCATGCCTGGCTGTAGGGTCAGCGGTGTCAGCCACAGATCTGCCTGCTTTTTCAGAGCTGTCCACAACTCTTCAGCATTGTGTGGTTTGTCACCTACGCATATTAGCTTCAGCACAGCCTGTTGCCGCTTGGCCGAGGGAGTGCTGCAGTGCTTCCAGCTTGCGACTGATGTGGTCATTTCGGAGATGGATGCTGAAGAGGTGGAGGAGGAGTAGGTGCAGGAGCTGTAGAATGTGGGGGCAACCCTGATTGACTCAGGGCCCGCAATCCTCGGCATCGGGAGGACGTGTTCTGTCCCAAGGTCCGACTGGGTCCCGGCTTCCACTATATTAACCCAGTGTGCCTTCAGCGAGATGTACCGTCCCTGCCCACAAGCACTTGTCCATGTGTCTGTGGTTAGGTGGACTTTCCCACTAACTGTGTTGTTGAAGGCACGTCTAATTTTGTGGGACACATGCTCATGTAATGCGGGGATGGTACACCGGGAGAAATAGTGGCGGCTGGGGACCGAGTACCGAAGGACGGCCGCCACCATCAGGTTGTGGAAAGCTACCTTCTCCACGAGCCTAAAAGGCAACATTTTGAGCGCAAGCATTCGCGAAATGTGTGAATATAGTAGTGTGGCCTGGGGGCGTTAGCTGCATATTTGCGCTTGCATTCCAAGGACTGGGGTAGGGACAACTGAACGCTGCGCTGGGACAAGGGCATAGACGTGCTTGCTGATGGTGCTAGTTGAGAGTGTGCAATGACAGGTGCAGAGCGGGAGGCATCTTGGTGACTCACCCCCTGGGCCGTGGGGCACTCGGATCTGGGCAACAGGGCAATAATGGGGGTAGTAGTGGCAACCCGGTCCGTGGCTCAGGGTGGTCAGACCAGTGGCAGTCTTCTATATGTTTTGCAATGTCCGACTACGCCACCCGTGGATTGCGGTCAGGGCTAACCGCCGCTGCAGTGCAGACTGCTGGGGCAGATGTAAATGTGCAGCACTGAGTAGTACAACTCCCCACGGGAGGAGTATGGCCCCAGGGCAGTATATAATGGATGATGGAGGGGATGATTCCGACAGCAATAGCCAGGAAACGGAGGCCTCTTAAACAGTTCAGGGTCTTTATTAGAACAGGTGAGACGACCCAAAAACAGTTCCGGCTAGGAGGGGGTCTGAATGTCTGAGAAAAAGTGGGAAGCTGGCCCTGATCAGGGTGAGGGTGTAGGCCTACCGTGCTCTCTGCGCTCTCTCTGGCTATTTCCCTCCTCGTGGTGTAATAGCCCACGTTCCTGAGCTTGCCGTGTTTTCTCGGCCGTATGGCTGGCGACTTGGGTCCCTTTTTACTCTTGGCCTGGTGCGGCTTCACCGGTCCCTTCTGCTGTGGCGGAACCTCCGGGCTTCTTAGGCCAAAGGACATACAGTCCCCTGCGGACTGGTTATTTGCTGTAGGACTTGAAATCCTAACAGCCTCGGACACCAAAGTCCGGTAGATTAGCTTCTCTATCTGCCAGGACAGGGTTGCTTCGCCTCTTGCCCCTAGCTCGTGGCTCTCCTACTGCCACACGGCCTCTTAGGCTGCAACACAACTGTCTGTTCCTGCTCTGGGACACCTCTCAATCCAGAGACAGGTTGTCCAGTTCTCCCTAACCCTGCCCCCAGTTCCAGCTTTTATAGGGGCAGCCTGCTCGCCCTACTGGCCTGGGACAGGAGGTACTACATGCTAATGGTCCTTGACCAGAGAACCTCCCCCTTGCTCTCAGACACAGCTTTATTATACATTTGTGGCATCCAGGCCAGGGTGACACATTCCCCCCTAGTAAAACTTAGTACTCCGGGACTAAGCTTAAAACAAGAATACTTATGCATGACCATTAAAACATTACAAGGCAAGTGAAGACAAACGACGCACAGGTTGAGTTCTTAAGGTCACAGTGTGGTCTGTGACCGGGTGTCCATCTCACCAACACAACGGGAGCCTTAACCAGGTGGGGGTCTGTCCTAGCCCAAGTCCTTTACAGTCTTAGTTCATTTCTTGGTTAGGCTCCGAACGCAGTCCATACAAAGTCCCGGTTATTAAAAGTTCATAACCTTTGAGTCCGTACGGCAACTGTAAGAAACTGAAATACACAATTACTAATCATGCATGTAACTTTGCAAACATTTCAACATTTGGCAACAGGGTTATTTACAGTTTTAGTGCACCCTATATTTTCCAGCGAGCGGGTATCTGCCCCTTTGTGCTCCTGGTTGACCTGCGTAACCCACTGTCTGGTGGTGGTCTAACCTGGTTTTCTTCACTACCATTTAGGGTACAGTCACTGGCTAGACTTACAGGCAAGGCAGGCAGCTGTCTGCGGGTCCTCCGGCTTACCGCAGGCATGGTAGGCTCACTGTCAGCAGAGGGTTGATTCTCCTGGGCTGCTGGTTCAGGCTCTTCTGCCTCTGGAACTGCTTGTTCTTCTTCCCTTTCCCGCTCTGGTGTAGGTTGCTGCTGAGTTGGTTGCAGGAAATGCAGGACGGGTACCACTATGGCATCGTTTATTCGAGTCCAGGACTGAGGGAACTCTCCGAGAATGGTGCTGATCATTTCTTCCTTGTCCTCTGCGGGTTCAAGGTCTCTTTGATCCTCTTCTGCATTCCGTAGTTGCTCGGGGCACCTTTTTAGGTGGTCTCTGGAGACGGTACTAGTGGTTTCTCCCCCATCCTTGGTGATCACGCACACCTTCGGGTTGTCGTGATCAGACTGCAGTACCGTGTAGGGTTCCCTTTCCCACTGGTCGTCCAGCTTGTGTAGCCTTCTCTTTCGCTTCAGGACCTGCTCACCAGGTTCTAGGGGACCAGCAGGGTCGTGTTGGTTGAAGAGTCTCTCTTGCCTTTCTCTCACCTGGGCCAGGCTCTTCTCCACACTCTCCTGTACCTTCTTGTACTGCAGTCGCCTTTCCGTATCCCAGTCCGCATCTGGGGAGGTGTCCTCGGGTGTTAGGACTCCCATCTCCAGGTCTATGGGTAGCTTACCTGGTCTGACTCGCATCAGGTAAGCCGGGGTGCAGTTTGTAGCATTCACCGGGATATGGTTGTATAAGTCTATCAGGTCCGGTAGTTGTTCTGGCCACAGGCTGCGTTCCTCCAGGGGCAACGTCTTCAGGAGGTCAATGACTATATTGTTCATTTTCTCACACATCCCGTTGGTTTGTGGGTGGTAAGGCATTGTCCGAATCTTCTTACAGCCATAGAGGTTGCAGAACTCTTGGAAGATTTCGGCCTCGAACGCTGGACCCTGGTCTGTCAGGACTTGTTCCAGATACCCGTGTGGGCGGCAGAAGTATTGCTGGAAGGCTCTGGCCGCCGTTTGAGCTGTCAAGTCTTTTACGGGGATCACCACTAAAAATCGGGAATAGTGGTCCACGATTGTCAGGGCATAAATGTATCCTGACCAGCTTGGAGCCAATTTGACGTGGTCCAGAGCTACCAGCTCAAGAGGCTACGTGGTGACGATGGGCCTCAAGGGTGTCTTCTGGCTGGTGCGGTCCTTCCTCCTTAGATTACAAGGGCCACAGTCTCTGCACCACTTCTCTACAGCCCCTCTCATGCCGTTCCAGAAGAACCGGCCTCTTATCAGGAACTCCAGTTTCTTCCAGCCGAAGTGCCCCGCTCTGTCATGGTAAGCCCCCAGGACCATAGCTGCATCCCGCCTTGGGACCACGACTTGCCAGGTCAGCTCGTGTGTCCGGTGGTTGACAAGTCTTCTGCACAGCTTGCCTTCATAGAGGAACAGCTTGCTCTTCTCTTTCCATAGCTGCTTGGCTTCCTCTGGAGCATCCGGATCTAAGCGGGCGTCTTCCTGGGTCAGCAGGTCTTTCACCATGCGGGTTGCAGGGTTGCTATCTTGGGTCTCGGCCCAGCTGTGGTGAGGTAGGGGATTGATCATAACGGTTGTTAAATCTTCCTCCTTCACGCGGTGGGAGTATTGAGCGGCTCCATACCGGTGAAACGCAGGGAGTTCTACCTCCTCCAGCTCTTCTGGGTCTTCGCCTCCGTCAGGTAAGTGAGGCATTCTCGATAGGGCGTCAGCGTTGGCATTGGTTCTGCATGCCCGGTACTTGATCGTGAAGTCATAATTCGAGAGTCTCGCCATCCACCGCTGCTCTAGGGCACCTAGTCTTGCATTGTCCAGGTGTGTCAACGGGTTGTTGTCCGTGTACACGGTGAACTTTGCGGAGGCCAGGTAATGCTTAAACCGTTCTGTGATGGCCCACACCACTGCCAAGAATTCTAGCTTGAAGGAGCTGTAATTCTCCGGGTTCCTTTCAGTGGGCCTCAGCTTCCGGCTGGCATACGCGATCACCCTTTCTCTGCCCTGTTGGTTTTGCGACAGTACGGCTCCCAGCCCCACATTACTGGCGTCTGTGTGGAGAATAAAAGGCTGGCCATAATCGGGGTAGGTCAGGATCTCATCCCCTGTGAGGGCCATCTTCAACTGGCGGAAGGACTCCTCTTCTGGCTTGTCCCACTTGAAGGGTGGCTTTTGGCTTCTGGACTTAGACTGTCCTATCAGGAGGTCCTGCATAGGGGGGCTGCCATCGTAGTGAACCCGGGGATGAACCTTCGGTAGTAGCCTACCAACCCGAGAAATTGCCTCACTTCTTTGATGTTTGAGGGGCTTGGCCAGCTCTTGATTACGGTGACCTTGTCAGGGTCGGGGGCTACTCCTTCTGCACTTACCACGTGCCCTAGGTACTGGACCTTAGGTTTCAACAGGTGACACTTTGATGGTTTCACCTTCAGGCCATAGCCTGCCAGGGCTTCGAACACCTCTGCCAGGTGTTTTAGATGGTCCTCGTAGGTCTTCGAATAGACGATCACGTAGTCCAGGTAAAGTAGGACCGTCTCGAAGTTTCCGTGCCCTAGACAGCATTCCATCAACTTCTGGAAGGTCCCTGGTGCGTTGCAGAGCCCGAAGGGTATACAGTTGAACTCGCTCAGTCCCATCGGGGTGGTGAAGGCGGTCTTCTCCTTGTCAGCCTCTGCCACAGGAACCTGCCAGTACCCACTAGTAAGGTCCAAAGTAGAAAAGAAGTTAGCTGATTTTAGTGCGGCTAAAGACTCCTCTATTCTAGGCAGCGGATATGCGTCTTTGTGGGTGATACGGTTGATTTGTCTATAGTCCACGCACATTCTCATGGTGCCGTCTTTCTTTTTTACCAGAACCAAGGGGGCTGCCCAGGGGCTACAGCTATCTCTAATGACCCCGGCTTCTTTCATTTCCCTCAGCATGCCCTTTGCGTTCTGATAATGTGCAGGGGGTACAGGTCTGTGCCTCTCCTTTATTGGTGGGTGGCTCCCCGAGGGGATGTGGTGTTCCACTCCCTTTACTTGGCCGAAGTCTAGTGAGTGCTTACTAAAAATTCTCTCATACTCCTGAACCACCCGGTAGACTCCTTGTTTTTGGTGCAGGGGAGTGGAGTCAGAACCCACATGGAGTTTCTGGCACCAGTCCTCCTTTTGTTTCTGGGAGCCATTAGCCTCCGCCTGTGGAGATGGAGGCAAAGGCTCCACGGCCCTGATAGCTTTGTGTTCGACAGCAAACAGCTTGGCAAGTGTAGCATACTTGGGTAAGTGTACCTCCCTCTCCCCAATGTTGAGAATGCGAACGGGCACCCTCCCATGACAGACATCAACCACCCCCCGGCCTGTCAAAATGGTGGGCCTGCTGTCTGAGTACACGGGTTCTACCATGGCTTGGTAGTCTCTACCTCTCAACCCGATTGCAGTCCGACACCAGATCATCATTTCACTTTTGGGAGGCATGGAAATGGGGAATGGGTCACTCATTCTTACGCTACCGATCTCACCACCAGACAGTTCTACCTGCTGCCGTCTCATCAGGGCTTTTATCTCTTTGTTGAGGACTCTCTGTTGGCTGGAACTAGCATTCACCGCCACCTGTTGTAGAATTACAATTACCTCTGAAAGACAATTTTCAATCACGTTAGTACCCAAAGTTATTTTAGGGTGACTTTCACGACGGTCAATGTCCACAATAATCACTCCCTGTGACGGTAGTTCAACTTTACCAATCTTAATGGTCATCTCCTTGAACCCCATCTGCGGCACGGGCAAGCCATTACTGGCGATGATGCTCAAGTCACTGTCTGGATACCATGTTATATCGGCATCAGTCCAATACTGCTTAAAGAGTGCATAAGGGATAGTGGTTACTTGCGACCCGGTATCCAGCAAGGCGCTCATGGGGATACCATCCAGCACCACGGGTAAAACCGGGCGCCCCCCAACGTACTTATTACGCCAATTGTAAGGGCCTGGTGATCTTATGCCTGGGGGTTGGCCTTCTGCCCCAGGTTGGACCCGTTTAAATTATAGTACCTGGAAATGTGTCCGGGCTGGTTGCATCGACGGCAAATGGGCTGTCCATCCTCTGCGTAGCGGTCTGTGGGCCTCCCTCGGAACGACGGGGTCCTCCTCTGTCGACGCCACGGGACATCCTCCGGACTTGAAGCCAGCTCGATGGGTCTTGACGGGTCTACTTGTAACTCCTGGACGGTCCTGGTCAACGCCGCGACGCTCCTGGTCAGCTCCTGGACTTGGTGGTGCAGATCTTTCGACGGGGCTTGGTTCAGGGCCTGTGCATCGGCCCCCACAGAATCCATAGAAGAGGGCGCTGCCTCCTGGTGATAGGTGAGAGCAGGGCGCCGGGGGTTTATAGCGCCACTTGTTGCGGGTTCACGGAGCACCCTTATGGCCCTGTCCTTGAATTGGGCAAAGGTCAGATCAGGGTTATGAAAGAACATGAGGCGCAGCTGGGTCCTGTGGGCGCTAGACAGCAGACCTTCTATGAACTGTTCTGTTAGTAGCTTATCCGTATCCTTGCACACTGCCAGGGTCAGCATGTTTGATGGCTCTCAAGGCTTCCTGCAAATTTAGGGCATAGTCTCTGATGCTGTCCTGTGCCCGCTGCTTACATCCGTAGAACCGCATTTTAATTTCAGCCGAGGTACGTGTATTAAAGGTACCCCGCAGCCGGGCCTGAATGTCCTTTACGGTCCTTTTCTCCTCAGTGGGCCATGACTTTACCTCCCGCTGGGCTGCGCCAGTTAACTGCCCTGTCAGTATGCTGATCTTCTGTTCCTCTGTCAGGGGGTAAACTTGGAATAAACTGTACAGCCTTTCCTTAAAGTTAGTTAGTGCATGGGGCTCCCCTGAATACTTGGGCAGCCAGGCCGCTCCAGGGATGTAAGGCAGGGAGAATGGCATCACCGCTGCGGCAGCTGCGCTGGTGGTAGTGGGCGCCTCCGTGTCCGACATCTTCCTACCCCCTAGTTAAGTGTGGCCTACCTTCCGACGATCCTCTTCTGTAGGCCGCGGCTCCGCTGGTGCTGCTCCGGACTAGGACCTTGCGTCGCGTCCTGGTGACGTCAGCGTCGCTCTCTCTCCCTTCTAGGACCTTGCGCAGCGTCGGTGCGTAGGGCGGAGCTTCGGGTCTCGCGCGGTTTGGACATCCACGCCCCTCTTCTTCCCGCGCGGCGTCCTGCAGATGGCGTCCGATGGCGGAAAAACGGCTGAAGATGGCGGGAAGCTGCTGAAGATGGCGGGAAACGGCTGAAAATGGCGGGAAACGGCTCTGGATGGCGGGAAACCTCTTTTTAAGGTAAGTGTTCAGTCTTTTTTCAGGCACGCAATACCCGTTTGCGGCGGGTTGGTCACAATCCTGCCAACTACGCCAAAGTTGACTCGCCCCCTAGGCCATGGGGCACTCGGATCCGGGCAACAGGGCAATAATGGGGGTAGTAGTGGCAACCCGGTCCGTGGCTCAGGGTGGTCAGACCAGTGGCAGTCTTCTATATGTTTTGCAATGTCCGACTACGTCACCCGTGGATTGCGGTCAGGGCTAACCGCCGCTGCAGTGCAGACCGCTGGGGCAGATGTAAATGTGCAGCACTGAATTGTACAACTCCCCACGGGAGGAGTATGGCCCCAGGGCAGTATATAATGGATGATGGAGGGGATGATTCCGACAGCAATAGCCAGGAAATGGAGGCCTCTTAAACAGTTCAGGGTCTTTATTAGAACAGGTGAGACGACCCAAAAACAGTCCCAGCTAGGAGGGGGCCTGAATGTCTGAGAACAAGTGGGAAGCTGGCCCTGATCAGGGCGAGGGTGTAGGCCTACCGTGCTCTCTGCACTCTCTCTGGCTATTTCCCTCCTCGTGGTGTAATAGCCCACGTTCCTGAGCCTGCCGTGTGTTCTCGCCCGTATGGCGGGCGACTTGGGTCCCTTTTTACTCTTGGCCTGGTGCGGCTTCACCGCTCCCTTCTGCTGTGGCGGAACCTCCGGGCTTCTTAGGCCAAAGGACATACAGTCCCCTGCGGACTGGTTATTTGCTGTAGGACTTGAAATCCTAACAGCCTCGGACACCAAAATCCGGTAGATTAGCTTCTCTATCTGCCAGGACAGGCTTGCTTCGCCTGTTGCCCCTGGCTCGTGGCTCTCCTACTGCCACATGGCCTCTTAGGCTGCAACACAACTGTCTGTCCCTGCTCTGGGACACCTCTCAATCCAGAGACAGGTTGTCCAGTTCTCCCTAACCCTGCCCCCAGTTCCAGCTTTTATAGGGGCAGCCTGCTCCCCCTACTGGCCTGGGACAGGAGGTACTGCATGCTAATGGTCCTTGACCAGAGAACTTCCCCCTTGCTCTCAGACACAGCTTTATTATACATTTGTGGCATCCAGACCAGGGTGACACATTGGCATATGCCATGGACAGGGGATTGGCGTGCAAGCACAACAGCGGAAGAAGCAGTGGTGTCACCCGCAGACACTGTTGCTGGACTCTGGGGTTCGGCCCACTTAGTCGGGTGCTTTGTTGCCATGTGCCTGATCATGCTGGTGGTGGTCAGGCTGCTAGTTTTGCTACCCCTGCTGTTTCTGGCCTGGGAGGTGGTGCAAATGGCCTTTTTGGGGTTATCTGCAGAGTCTTTAAAAAATAACCAGACTTGGGAAGACCTAACAGTTGTACTGGCAACTTCCGTCGTGTTGGCTTTACGAGGAACGCTTTCCCGCCTTGTGTCTGCGGCCACCACACTGCTTCTTCCTGCCTGTTGTGGTGCTATGCATCCCCCCCCCCCTGTGTGCTGCTGTCCTCGCTCTGTGTGTTCCGCTGCCAGGTTGCATCAGTTACTATATCATCCACACCTCGTCTTCCACTTCCGCACCCTGGTCCTCCTCCTAACTTTCTGGCAATTGTGTCTCATCATCATCATCCACCTCTTACGAAGTAATTGCACTTTCCCACCGTTGCCTCCGTGTGACCGTGGCTGCTCCAATATTTGGGCATCGCTACACGCGTTCTCCTCTTAACTTGCTTGAAGCTGGCCGGGCGAAAGGCCCGAATCTACAAATGGAAAAGTGAACAGCTCTTCTGAGTGTCCAAGTGTGGGATACGTTGTCTCTGGGCACTCGGCATGGTGGGAAGAAGGAGGATCAGGGTGAGGAATATGTTGTCCAGACTCACAGCTACTGAGACTTGACCGGTGGAAGACAGAGTGGAGGTGGTGGTGTCCAAGTGACTGGAAGCATTATCTGCTATCCAACCAATAACCTTTTCACACGGCTCTGTGTTCAATAGTGGTGCTCTGCAGTCCCCTAGTAATTGGTCCAGAATGGTTGAGCGACAAGATGTGGGTGTTTGTTGTGGCACAATTTCAACTTGCCCACAGCCACATCCTCGGCCTCTCCATGCACCATCATCATCACGTCCACTTCCTCGTCCCTTGCCACGCATCTTTCCCATTTTAAATGGAGGACAATATTTTCCACGTTCACGAGAAATGGCTGATTTTGGAAGGCAGTTATATGTGATATGTCTGACAGAGAATCACAATTTTAAATAGAAGGCCTGTAATTTACTAATATTATTCTACACGGAGAAGTAGTGTGAATAGCTTCACCGACACACTGCAACGGATTGAAAATGGAAGAACTATATGATTTTTGAACAGTCTTTTAGGTGATATGTCTGACAGAGAACCACGGCTTTAAATTGTAGGCCTATAATTTACTAATATTATTCTACACAAAGACCTACTGTGAATAGCTTCACCGAGACACTGCAACAGAATGAAAATGGAAGACATGTATGATTTTGGAAGTCTTTTCGGTGATATGTCTGACAGAGAACCACGGCTTTAAATTGTAGGCCTATAATTTACTAATATTATTCTACACGAAGACCAAGTGTGAATAGCTTCACCGACACACTGCAACGGAATGAAAATAGAAGAAATGTATGATATTTGAAGTCTTTTCAGTGATATGTCTGACAGAGAACCACAGCTTTAAATTGTAGGCCTGTAATTTACTAATATTATTCTACACGGAGACCTAGTGTGAATAGCTTCACTGACACACTGCAACAGAATGGAAGAGAAGGCCAATATTTTCCATGTTCAGTTAAAATTTCTGGATTTTTATCGCTGTAATATGGAACAGATCTGGCTTTATTCTGCAGTGAGAAGAAAAATGGTGTACTCTGGATTGCTTTTCTAGCAAATAACCAGGATTAAGATAAAAAAAAATTGCCCTGGCCCCTGATATCTGGGGCTATGTCTAGAAATATCTGTAATTATTACAGCAGCAGCAGACAGGACGTTCAATGGACCCTCTTGTGCTGTATTATGCACTGCTGTCTGCCACATACACTGCCTGCCTGCCTAGCTCTGATACATATATATATGTTGTGGAATACCTAGACTAACAGGACGTTTAATGCACCCTCTTGTGCTGTATCATACACTGCAGTCTGCCACATACACTGCCTGCCTGCCTAGCACTGATTATATGCAGCTGGATTAGTCCTCAGAAGGACTGTTAGTTCAGATCAATATAGATTTATGTTGTGGAATACCTATACTAACTATGAACAAGCAAATCTCTCCCTGACGCAGCAGCAGCTCTCCCTACTCTGCCTGTTTCCGGAGTAGACTGTGACGAGCATGGCGGCGCTCGGTCTTATATACAGCTGATGATGCTGTGCGGCCAGCTGTGGGCACTGTAATGCCCACAATCAACATGGCTACGGCATTACAGTGCATGGCAGGCAATCCCTGCATGTTCATTGGCTCTCTAAAGAGTGCCAAACATGCAGGGAGGGGACCCGAGCGCGTTCGCTCATCAATAGTTGAGACGTTTAGCTGACTGGAGATATGACAGGTTCTTATGGTCAGTAATAACAGTAATAGGATGGACAGCCCCCTCCAACCAATGTCGCCATTCTTAGAATGCCAATTTGATTGCCAAAAGTTCCCTATTACCCACGTCATAATTTCTCTCAGCCGAAGACAATATTTTAGAAAAGAAGGAGCATGGACGCCATTTACCAACGGACGGACCCTGAGACAACACAGCCCCAACCCCCACATCTGACGCATCAACTTCCACAATAAAGGGTTGGGAAACATCGGGTTGACTGAGTATAGGTGCAGTGGCAAAATGATTCTTTAAGGAAAAAAAAGCCTGGAGGGAGGGATCTGACCGTTTGGAAAAATCAGACCCCTTCTTAGTCATGTCAGTAATTACTGAGTAATTTTGGATGAATTTCCGGTAAAAATTAGTAAAGCCCAGAAAACGTTGTAGAGCCTTCAGGTTCTCGGGATGGTCCCAATCAAGGACTACACGGATCTTTTCTGGATCCATCCAAAAACCCAAAGATGACAACAAGTACCCCAAAAACTGCACCTCCTGAACAACGAAAACATATTTTTCCAGTTTGGCATAAAGTTTGTTATCCCTTAATATCTGGAGCACCTGCTTAACATGCCCCCGATGTCTCTCAAAATCAGGTGAGTAAACCAAAATATATTCCAGATAGACCACCACAAACCTCCCCACCAAATGATGGAAAATATAATTTATGAAATGCTGGAATACCGCAGGTGCATTGGTCAAACCGAAATGCATAACTAGACTCTCGAAATGCCCTTCAGGGGTATTGAACGCTGTTTTCCATTCATCCCCTTCTCCGATTCTAACCAGATTGTAGGCTCCCCTTAAATCCAACTTGGAGAATATCTTATCTCCTACAACCTGGCTGAACAAATCAGGAATCAGAGAAAGAGGGTATGGATCACGGATGGTAATTTGATTTAATTCCCAGAAATCTAAACAGGGACGTAGACCGCCATCTTTTTTCTTCACAAAGCAGAACCCTGCCGCCACGGGAGAAGATGAGGGTCTGATATGTACCTTCTCCAGACTTTCCGCAATGAAATCCTTCATGGCTTGTCTCTCAGGGCCAGAAAGATTATACAATCTAGACTTCGGTAGTTTATCACCGGGGGTCAAGTTAATAGGGCAGTCATATGCACGATGAGGATGCAAATCCTGACACCCTCTCTCAGAAAAAATGTCCTCAAAACCAGACAGAAAAGCGGGTAATATTTCCGTAGAGACAGTAGCAAGGGAAATATCTAAACAGTTCTCATGGCAGTAATCTCCCCATCCAATAATCTCCCTGGTTTGCCAATCCACCAATGGATTATGTTTCACCAGCCAGGGAAGACCCAAAACAATAGGTGTGGGAAGACTGTCCAGGACATAGCAAGGGATTATTTCACAATGAACCAACCCCACCCTCAGTGATAAATTATGTACAATCTGAGTAAATGCTTTCTGGGCAAGTGGCGCTGAGTCGATGGCGAAGATGGAAATAGGTTTAGCTAAAGTACAGCAAGCAAGACCATGAGTTTTCACAAACTCAGCATCAACCATGCTGACTCCGGCTCCACTGTCAACAAACACAGAAATTTTCTCGGTTTTGCTCTCTCAATGTAAAGGCACCCCCTAACTACATGGGTTCCTCCACCTCCCCCAGTATTGGTTCACCGCCAGACCGCTCCCCAGGCAGAGGTACATAACCCCGACAAGAAGGCCCCGGAGAAGGTGGTCTCACCCGTCTATCATGAAGGTGTCTATCAAGACGTATGGTTAATGACGTGGCAGCCTCCCAGGACTGAGGGGTATCATATACTGCCAAGGCATCTTTCAACCTTTCAGTAAGACCCTCACAAAATTGACTTCAAAGGGCTGAGTCATTCCATTTGGAATCCATTGCCCATCTACGGAATTCAGAACAGTACATCTCCACTGACCGATTCCCCTGCTGAAGGCGATGTAGCCTAGACTCAGCCAAGTCGACTCGGTCATGGTCACCATAGATGAGGGCCAGAGCCTCGAAAACCCCCTCTAAAGACTGGAGACAAACTGAATCCTGCGGTAAAGAAAATGCCCACGATTGAGGATCTCCCTGCAACAGAGAGATCACAATTTAAACCCGTTGATCCTCATTTCCAGAGGAGTAAGGACGAAGTTTAAAATACAGTTTGCAGGCCTCCTTGAATGCAAAAAACTTGTCCCTACCTCCTGAAAACCTGTCTGGGAGGGCAGCCTTGGGTTCAGGCTGGACAGGCCTACCTGCAGAGACCATCACATTAGCGACCTGTAGTCGCTGATGCTGTTGCTGAACCTCATAGCGGAGGTCATTCACCTCCAGAGACAGACTGCGCAGCCGATCTGCAAGCTCAGCAACTAAACCCATACCAAGGGAGAAAGGAAAAAAATACTCGCCCTAAAAAAACAGCAACACACAATTAAGCCCAAGTGTCAGTTGTTTTTTTTTTCTAAATGTGCACGGCCAGTGATAATATCACGGCAGGTGTGGGAAAGACTAAGTGCAACACAAAGGGATGAGGAAAGGGGGCCCAGACTCTAGCGAACGGGGGAAGGAGATCTCTTAGGATGATCTGATATCATCCTGTCTCCCCTAAACAACCCTATATTGGTTCCTCACCAATCGCGCACAGGAACCTAAACCCTGTATTATCCTAGCACTAAGTCCTGGATAAGGACAGGGGAGATGAGCACTAGTTGATCCCCACTGACCACTAAAGACAACAAGGGAGACAAACAAGGGAAAGTAGCTTAGCTTTAGCCGACTTCAGAGAGATAACTCCAGCGTCCTCCTAGCACCACAGAGGAAGTAGCAGTCTGAGAGCTCCAAGCAATCACCAGGAAACATGTGAGTATCAACGGCACCTCCCTCTAGCAACAGCCAGTATTTAAACACCCAGCCTGGGTGTCAATTAGCAGGAGGGAGGTAGCCGCTGGGTCCTAGAGTGAGACAGCTACGAAGGTGTCTGTAATGCCAAACGAAGAGATCTTCTGCAACCAACTGCAGGGTGACTGTCTGTCACTTCTGACATACCTGTGACACTATGTGACTGTAGGCTTGTGAATCCTCACATTGCGGTCACTGCTCATTGTGAGGATTCTCCGGCGCCGGAAATGGAGGTCATGTGACTGCAAGTATGTAATATGCATACTCCCAGCCACTTTCTGACTAGATGGGCGCGGACCTGCTCAATGCAAGTGTTTTGAGCGAGGCCAGAAACAGTCTAGATGGCCAACCGTCTTCTCCCACTCTTGACACATTGATAGCAACAGCGCAGAAGAAATGCTAGCACAGGCTTCCAGTATCCATTGTTTCAGATGCTGCACATCTCGTATCTTCACAGCATAGACAATTGCCTTCAGATGACCCCCAAAGATAAAAGTCTAAGGGGGGCAGATCGGGAGACCTTGGTGGCCATTCAGCTGGCCCATGACGACCAATCCACTTTCCAGGAAACTGTTTGTGTAGGAATGCTCGGATCTGACACCCATAATGTGGTGGTGCTGTTAGAACCTTGCTGTTAGGTTTTTTTTCCTTTGCTGGTCACATGACCTTGTTGGCCTATTTAATCCTGCTCCGCCCTTCTGGCTTTGCTGGACTTCATTGTATATCTACTTTCTAGCTAGCCTGTGCTCTGTATCTAACTCTGTTAGTTTGCTTGGTCTACGGACCTCTATGTTCTATCTATTTTGTTTGTTCGTCTGTCTGCTATTATTTCTGTTAGGAGGTGTCCCATATTCCTCCCAGTCCTTAGTACTTGTAGGGATTCCCTCCTCACATCTATAGGTCTCCGTACAGACTAGATTAGGTCTTTAGCAGGTCTGATCGCAGGATCAGGTTCCCTGTTACATCGTAGGGATTCAGCTGAGTCTTATAGTAGGGACAGATCTCCTCTCTTTCCTTAGCTTTGGTAGCAGAACATAACAGTAAGTCCAGCCTGCAAATTCTCTAAGGAAAGATTTTTTTTTTTTTTTTTTTTTTTTTTTTTTGTTCCATCATGGTGTCGGTTCAGGATTTGGCTAAACACCTGCAGGGACTCTCTCTGGAAGTGGCCGAGCTCCGTCAGCACGTGAGTAACTGTCCTGGAGCATATTTCTTGGAGCCTAAGGTATGTTTGCCGGATTTATTTTTTGGTGAACATCGAGAATTTTTTTCATTTAAAAATGCTTGCTTATTGTATTTTCGTATGAGACCCAAGTCCTCTGGGGATGAATCCCAGCGCGTAGGGTTCATAATGTCACTTTTGCGCAAAGAGCCTCAGGAGTGGGCCTTTTCTTTGCAACCTAGTGATACATGCTTCAGATCAGTGGATAGTTTTTTTTCTGCTTTAGGACTATTATATGATGATCCTGACCGTGTGGCATCAGCTGAGACTGAGTTGAGACGTTTAAAACAAGGATCAGGTAATGTCGAAAAATATTGCACTCATTTTCGTCGTTGGTCCACTCAAACAGGGTGGAACGATTCTGCTCTGAAAAGTCTAGTTCTTGCTGGGCTCAGTGAAAGGGTTAAAGACCTGCTAATTGCTTATCCTACACCTGAGGATTTGCAACAGGCTATGCAATTAGCTATACGGGTGGATAGAAGACTGCGTGCTAAGGTTAATGAGAGCAAATCCTCTGCTATGTCAGTTTCTGGTTATGATAATGTGTGTACTAACAGTGGTGAACCGATGGAGATTGGATCGGTGGCACCTCGCTCTCAAGAAAAAGACCGTCGTTTTTCAGAAGGCTTGTGTTTCTATTGCGGAAAATCTGGTCATTTGATTAAAGGCTGTGAGCTTCGTATGAAGAAAGAAAAAAAAATGGTCAGTCACGCCCGTATTGCCTGTTTAAATTCCAAGGGTATATTTTTAGCTGCTTCCACGATTGCTCAGGAAAAATTAATGGAATTTCGGGTGTTTGTTGATTGCGGGTCTACACTGAATGTAATTGATGGGGGATTCGTGGAAAAACTCAATTTAAAACCTGAACCTTTATCATCCCCCATTGCTGTGGTTTCTGTGGATGGCTCCCCTTTGAAGAATATTACTCTCAAGGTCAGTGAATTTCCTCTCACTATTAATGGTGTTCACCATGAGAAATTGGATTTGGTAGTGTTGAATAACTTGCCTTCTCCAGTAATATTGGGTTTGCCCTGGTTAAAATTTCACAATCCTGTACTGGATTGGTCTACCAGTGAAATTAAATCCTGGAGCCATAAATGTTATGACAAGTGTTGTAACGGGCGTATTGCAGCTTTGGATAGGGGAGAATTGCCTGTTCCTATTCAGGATTTTTGGAGAGTTTTTTCTGAGAAGGAATCGCAGGTTTTGCCTCCCCATAGAGACTATGATTGTTCTATTGAATTTGTCCCTGGAGCGACTCTTCCTAAAAGTCGTTTATTTAACCTTACCATTCCTGAGAGGAAGGCTTTGGAGGAATACATACAGACAAGTTTGGCCGCCGGTCACATTAGGCCCTCTAAGTCTCCTGTGGCGGTTGGATTTTTTTTTGTAAAAAAAAAGGACGGCGGTTTACGTCCTTGTCTGGATTTTCGTGAGATTAACAAAATTACGGTACGCAATCCTTACCCACTGCCATTGATTCCTGATCTGTTTAACCAGTTATTGGGGGCCAAGTGGTTCTCTAAAATTGACCTTAAGGGGGCATACAATCTGTTGCGCATGAAGGAGGGTGATGAATGGAAGACTGCTTTTAACACTCCTGTGGGTCATTTTGAGAATCTGGTTATGCCTTTTGGTCTTACTAATGCTCCTGCATTTTTTCAGAATCTGATTAATGACATCCTTAGACCTTTGAACGGTAAAAATGTGGTTGTGTATTTGGATGACATTTTGATTTATTCGCCAGATCTGGAGTCTCATTGGCGGAGCGTGCGTGAGGTATTACAGTTATTAATGGACAATTCGCTTTTTGCTAAGCTGGAGAAATGTGAGTTCGCTGTACAGAGAATTAGTTTTTTGGGCTACATTATCTCCAGCAAAGGTTTTGAGATGGATCCGGTTAAGGTTCAGGCTGTGCAGGAATGGCCTAGGCCTATTGGTTTGAAATCGATACAGAGGTTTTTGGGTTTCGCCAATTACTACAGAAAATTCATAAAATTTTTTTCTAGTATTGTCAAACCTCTGACTGATCTCACCAGGAAAGGTGCTGATGCGGTTCAGTGGTCTTCTGAGGCCATTGAAGCTTTTGTGTATCTCAAGGAGAGGTTCACCTCTGCTCCCATCCTTATGCAGCCTGATGTTACTAGGCCGTTTTTGGTTGAGGTTGATGCTTCCTCTGTGGGGGTTGGCGCAGTATTGTCTCAGGATAATGGGGATGGATTACATCCCTGTGCCTTTTTTTCAAAAAAATTTTCGGAGACTGAACTGAATTACGATATTGGTAATCGGGAATTATTGGCTATTAAACTCGCATTTGAACACTGGCGCCACTTCTTGGAAGGTGCGGAATTTCCCGTTCAGGTTCTTACGGATCATAAAAATCTGATATATCTTGATGCTGCCAAGCGCCTGAATGCCCGTCAGGCTAGGTGGGCACTGTTTTTCTCGCGGTTTAATTTCTCCGTTACTTACATCCCTGGTACTAAGAATGTTAAGGCGGATGCCTTGTCTCGCAGTTTTTCTCCCATAGTCGGTGCTGAGAAAGAGGAGAATATTTTACAAGAAGGTGTTGTGATAGCTGCTTTGGACTCCGTTTTGGAAAATGAGATTCTTAAAGCACAGGAGAATGCCCCTTCTAACACTCCTCATGGGAGGTTGTTTGTGCCTGGGACCTTTAGGAGAGATTTGTTTGTTGAGTGTCACGAATCTCGGTTGGCAGGTCATCCCGGAATCTCTGAGACCAAGAGACTGGTGGGTCGCAGTTTTTGGTGGCCTGGATGGCAGAAGGAAGTCATTAAGTGGGTGCGTCAATGTACTATATGTGCTAGATCTAAGTCCTCACATACTCCTGCTGCGGGGTTGCTTTGTCCTTTGGAGGTTCCCAGTGCTCCTTGGACACATTTGGCTATGGACTTTATAACTGACCTTCCCTCCTCTGAGGGTTTTACTGTCATCTGGGTGGTCGTGGACCGTTTTAGCAAGATGTGTCACTTGGTTCCCTTCGTCAAACTGCCCTGCGCTAAAACTCTCGCTAAGGCCTTTGTCAAGGAAATTGTCAGACTTCATGGCGTTCCTACTGACATTGTTTCTGATAGGGGTCCTCAGTTCGTGGCTCGTTTTTGGCGTGCCTTTTGTGACAGGTTGGTAATTCATTTGTCGTTTTCGTCCGGATATCATCCTGAATCTAATGGCCAGACAGAAAGGAAAAACCAGGATGTTGAGCAGTTCTTGCGTTGTTTTGTGGCAGACAATCAAGAGGGGTGGTCTGAGTTTCTGCCACTTGCCGAATTTGCTCTGAACAATCATACATCTTCTTCTGCTGGTTGTTCGCCCTTTTTTTGTTGTTCTGGGAGACATCCGTCGTTTGGGTCGTTCTCCAAGTTGGGATCTGCCGTGCCTGAGGAGGAGAATTTTTCCGGTGATTTGGAAAGAGTTTGGACGGATGTGCGTGGTAATCTTCAGGAGGCCAACAGAAAATCTAAAGACTACTTTGATAGGAAACGACAGGAGGTTTTGTTCGCTGTTGGTGACATGGTTTGGTTGTCCTCTAGGAATCTGCGGTTGAGGATTCCTTCTAAGAAATTGGGTCCCAAGTTTGTAGGGCCCTTTAAGGTGCTTCAGGTTGTCAACCAATCTGCTGTTAGGTTGGAGGTTCCTACCTCCTGGAGAATTAATCCGGTCTTTCATGTCTCTCTGTTAAAAAAAGCTGTTGTGTCGGATGGTGACGCCTCTGCCTCTGTTCCTCCGGTGGTGGAGGACGGGGAATATGAAATTTCTCGCATCCTTGACTCTAGACGGTATAGAGGTAGTTTGCAGTATCTTGTGGCCTGGAAAGGTTTCGGACCCGAGGATAACTCTTGGGTGAGGTCAGATGATGTTTCCGCGTCCAGACTTATCAGAGCGTTTCACAGGAGATTTCCTGATAAGCCTGGTCCTAGGGGATCCGGAGGATCCTCTTAGAAGGGGGGGTACTGTTAGAACCTTGCTGTTAGGTTTTTTTTCCTTTGCTGGTCACATGACCTTGTTGGCCTATTTAATCCTGCTCCGCCCTTCTGGCTTTGCTGGACTTCATTGTATATCTACTTTCTAGCTAGCCTGTGCTCTGTATCTAACTCTGTTAGTTTGCTTGGTCTACGGACCTCTATGTTCTATCTATTTTGTTTGTTCGTCTGTCTGCTATTATTTCTGTTAGGAGGTGTCCCATATTCCTCCCAGTCCTTAGTACTTGTAGGGATTCCCTCCTCACATCTATAGGTCTCCGTACAGACTAGATTAGGTCTTTAGCAGGTCTGATCGCAGGATCAGGTTCCCTGTTACATCGTAGGGATTCAGCTGAGTCTTATAGTAGGGACAGATCTCCTCTCTTTCCTTAGCTTTGGTAGCAGAACATAACAGGTGCACCATCTTGTTGGAAAAACTCAGGGAACGTGCCATCTTCAGTGCATAAAGACAGTAACACATCATCATGTAGCAATTTCAGATATCCAGTGGCATTGACGTTTCCATTGATGAAGAATGGCCCCACTATCTTTGTACCCCATATACCACACAATACCATCAAGATACGAGATGTGCAGCATCTGAAACAACGGATACTGGAAGCCTGTGCTAGCTTTTCTTCTGCGGTGTTGCTATCAGTGTGTCAAGAGTGGGAGAAGAGGGTTGCATTGACAATCCAACACAATGGGCAGCACTTTGAACACGTTTTATAAGTGGTCATAAACTTGTAAAAAACTCATGAAAGAATAAAGTTACGATAAAACCAAGCACGCTGTTGTTTTTCTTATGAAATTCTCAATGAGTTTGATATTTCACATGACCCTCTTCCCATTGAAAAAAATAACGTTGGATCCAAAATGGCCGACTTTCCCCCTCTCATATACTAATGTGCCGCAAACTGGAAGTTAATATCACCAACCATTCCCATTTAATTTAGGTGTATCCATGTAAATGACCCACCCTGTATATATTTCTCTGCCGTATCTATGCATCATGAATCATGGTATGTGTTAAAGGGGCCACTGAGACGCTTTTGCCCGGGGCCCACAATAACCTGGAGCCGGCCCTGGGAGGGGTGCTCGTAACTATTCCTAATTTTGAGATGATTGAGAGACTTCTCTCTAGATCTAAGCTGATTCCTAAATAGAGGCTATACGCCTTAGGGAGCAGCAGCCCCCAGCCCCTATATATAGCAGCCTCCTGCCCTATGCTTCCGTTCCTATATAGCAGACATCTAGCGCCTATTAGCAGCTCGCCGCCTTGTGGCCGGCTATGGGAATGTTACTACGCCTCAGTAATGACTTATTGCAAGTCCCTGTGTCTGAACACCAGGGGGCGAAGTCGTCCATGGTAAGCAGCGGCGAGGCCTGTGACGTCGTAACGTAGGAAGACGCGTGATGTGACGTGAACTGTGTGAGCCTTCCATCAGCTGCGTGTGGGAGCCTCGGCCTGGAGTACTGTAAGTGCGAGCGGTATGTACAGGGTTAATGCGGTGATGTTATGGGGGGCGCTAGAAGAAGGGTGCGGGGGCCACGTATACATGTCCGGGCGGAGCGGCGGCCGGGACTACAGGTAGAGGGGTGATACCATGGAAAGTTATGTCCGGGGAGACACAAGGTAAGAGCTGACATAGAGGCTCAGTGACAGGAGGTGACAGTGATGGAGGACGTGGAGGTGCTGCGGCTTGTGGAGGGAGGAGGGAAGGCTGCAATTATTGGGGGCAGAAAACCGATATACAGGGGCCATACTGTACACTATGGGGGCTGCTATACGGGGGCCATACTGTGCACTATGGGGGCGGCTATACGGGGGCCACGCTATACACTATGGGGGCTGCTATACGGGGACCACGCTGTACACTATGGGGGCAGCTATACGGGGGCCACGCTGTGCACTATGGGGGCTGCTATACGGGGGCCACGCTGTACACTATAGGGGCAGCTATACGGGGGCCACGCTGTGCACTATGGGGGCTGCTATACGGGGGCCACGCTGTACACTATGGGGGCAGCTATACGGGGGCCACGCTGTGCACTATGGGGGCTGCTATACGGGGGCCACGCTATACACTATGGGGGCTGCTATACGGGGGCCACGCTGTACACTATGGGGGCAGCTATACGGGGGCCACGCTGTGCACTATGGGGGCTGCTATACGGGGGCCACGCTGTACACTATGGGGGCAGCTATACGGGGGCCACGCTGTGCACTATGGGGGCTGCTATACGGGGGCCACGCTGTACACTATGGGGGCTGCTATACGGGGGCCACGCTGTACACTATGGGGGCTGCTATACGGGGGCCACGCTGTGCACTATGGGGGCTGCTATACGGGGGCCACGCTGTACACTATGGGGGCTGCTATACGGGGGCCACGCTGTACACTATGGGGGCTGCTATACGGGGGCCACGCTATACACTATGGGGGCTGCTATACGGGGACCACACTGTGCACTATGGGGGCAGCTATACGGGGGCCACGCTGTACACTATGGGGGCAGCTATACGGGGGCCACGCTGTACACTATGGGGGCAGCTATACGGGGGCCACGCTGTACACTATGGGGGCAGCTATACGGGGGCCACGCTGTACACTATGGGGGCTGCTATACGGGGGCCACGCTGTACACTATGGGGGCGGCTATACGGGGACCACGCTGTACACTATGGGGGCGGCTATACGGGGGCCACGCTGTACACTATGGGGGCGGCTATACGGGGGCCACGCTGTACACTCTGGGGGCGGCTATACGGGGGCCACGCTGTACGCTCTGGGGGCGGCTATACGGGGGCCACGCTGTACGCTCTGGGGGCGGCTATGCGGGGGCCACGCTGTACGCTCTGGGGGCGGCTATACGGGGGCCACGCTGTACGCTCTGGGGGCGGCTATGCGGGGGCCACGCTGTACGCTCTGGGGGCGGCTATGCGGGGGCCACGCTGTACGCTCTGGGGGCGGCTATGCGGGGGCCACGCTGTACGCTCTGGGGGCGGCTATGCGGGGGCCACGCTGTACGCTCTGGGGGCGGCTATGCGGGGGCCACGCTGTACGCTCTGGGGGCGGCTATGCGGGGGCCACGCTGTACGCTCTGGGGGCGGCTATGCGGGGGCCACGCTGTACGCTCTGGGGGCGGCTATGCGGGGGCCACGCTGTACGCTCTGGGGGCGGCTATGCGGGGGCCACGCTGTACGCTCTGGGGGCGGCTATGCGGGGGCCACGCTGTACGCTCTGGGGGCGGCTATGCGGGGGCCACGCTGTACGCTCTGGGGGCGGCTATGCGGGGGCCACGCTGTACGCTCTGGGGGCGGCTATGCGGGGGCCACGCTGTACGCTCTGGGGGCCGTACTGTAACCTATAGTCTGTAGATATATAGGGGCCGTACTGCACTTCGTGGGGGAGGATATATGAGGGTTGTATTGTGCCTTATAGGGTGTAAATATTTAGGGGGCTGTACTGTAGATTATGGGGGAATATACAGGTATCTGTACTGTACGTTATATGGGGGCTGTGCTGTAGGTTTAGGGGTGATATAAAGGAGTGCTCTACTGTAGGTTACGGGGGGCCCTGTACTGTGTGTTATAGGGGGAGCCTATACGGGGGGCTCTAGTGTACATTATAGGGTGTAGCTATACAGGGCGCTGTACTGTAGATTATGGGGGAATGTACAGGTATCTGTACTGTACATTATAGGGGGTTAGCTATATGGGGGCCATACATTATGAGGAGGCTGGGAGCTGTGATCGCTCATTTTAGGGTGGTGGGATTGGTGTATTTTTGGGTGAAGCTCTTTCTGACGATATAACTGTGATGTGATGGGACCAGAATTTGACAGATCATGAATGTAACCTGTAAGACACTCTTCCTATAGTCTATCCGCTGTCAGCCCAGGGTTACCGGTATCTGCAGGCTGTGACATGATTTTCTTCTGTCTCCTCAGGTTGTAGTTCGGCCTCCACCGCCATCATGTACTGTTTACAATGGCTGCTCCCCGTTCTCCTGATCCCAAAGCCTCTGAACCCAGCTCTTTGGTTCAATCACTCGATGTTCATGGGCTTCTACCTCCTGAGCTTCTTACTGGAGAGGAAGCCATGCACCATCTGCGCCTTGGTCTTCCTGGGAGCCCTCATCCTTATCTGCTACAGCTGTTGGGGCAATTGCTTCTTGTATCATTGCAGTGACAGCCAGCTCCCAGAATCGGCCCATGACCCGGCTGTAGTGGGCACCTAAGAAGACTACACGGTTCCTTTGCCCACGGATTGCTGCTTTTTTCCAGGGACATGACACAGCTTGCACCATTGTGTCTTGAGGACTATTCTGGGACTACAGGGACTCCATGTTAAATTAAGAAGGTTTTTGTGCAATGAATCCCCTTTTCCCTGTTATCATGCACTTGGAGGTGGGCAGAGACATTTGCATTACCATCCCCCGGTATTATCTTGCTGGGGAGACTTTTAATTACTTGTATTTTGGGGGCTCCACCAGCTCTTGGTCATGTTTACGTCTCTTCTGTCCATTTTGCTGACAGTCATTTTCTGATACTGCCCTTTGGTACAGTGTGTGCCCTGTTCACCCCATCTGATGAGACTGCAGTATAACCAGTGTACATACTGACTGGCGTCTTGGAGTTGGCCTTTTGTGGGCTCCTGCATCAGTGATGTTGCACATTTCGTAGTGAATTGATAGATTTGCACTTGTGTATATCGGTTCAGTCCACAATATGGCTGCCTCGGGTGTTAGCGGGCTACTTGTACACAAGACGTTGCTCGCTTGCCCCCAGACCCAGTGTATTCGGCATCCTGGGAACGCTCCGCTGTTTGGGGTTTCCCAGGACACTGTAATGGGGAGTACTGTAGTCCGGTGGATGTGTGTATGGACCATGAGATTTTATCCTCTTGTGTTGGGGCGAAACAAACCTGAATAAAGCTTTATTAATCATTATAGTGACACGTGTACATCAATGGCTTCTAGATGTGGGGGATTAATGCGGCGGGTCTTTGTGTAAATGGGGCCTGTCTGTCTTCAGTTTTCCTTGCTGTATGTGAAAATAACAGTCAGATGTACCCAGCCACTTACGCTCTCCGCTGCTGCCCTGTTTTTGATATGGCAGCATAGGTGATGTCACTCTGTCATCACGTGTCCGTTACAGCCAATCACTGTGATGCCAGTGTAGACTGCACCAGCCCAGTGATTGGCTGCAGTGATCACATGATGTCAACATGACCATTCAGACATGCATTTTCACAGTAACTACACCAGCCTCATCAGGCTTAAGAGATCTATTTCACAATGTGTGCAGTTTGTATTGTGAAATCTGGTAACATATGCTTTATAGAAATTGTATTCTCCTGAAATAATCCTTTTGCCCTGTGCATCTTTTCTTATTGCTCACGCAATAAAACTTCAAGGGTTTGTTTAGCTGCACATTGCGACATAAGATACCTGCCGGGACGTGTGTATGATCGGCAGGTATGTATGGTGCTCTTGTCCGATTCTGATGAAGAAGCAGGGGCTACGGAAGTTTCCTTTACATGTAGAAACGTTCCCAAGCATTAGCAGTGCTGTCCTGCCCTGGACCCCACACGTCATGGGGCCCAGTCCTGGCCTTGTTTGCTTATATGGTGTTCTAGGTGATGGTGCAATCCTCCTGGAGGAGGAACAGACCCATGTGCATTCATCACACCATCACTAGCTCTGGTAGAGGGCAAGTGTCACATCCAGCACATCTCAAAAACACTACCGAAGCTATAATAACCCCTTAATGACCAGTGCTTTTTAGTCTGAAATGGCCCTATACTTTTTATTGCAACAAAAAAATACTTTGTTGCAATTTTAATTCATTCTTTTCTACATATAGATCTAGAACTTGTGTTCTTGTTTTTATTAGGGGTCACGTGTACAAAATGTAAAACAGGTTTTAAATTGTAGTTCATTAAATTAACAAATTTTAACTAAAATCAGGTATAGTCTAGGCTTGCCAATTTGCTTTGTTGTAGTTAATCTATGTCATGTAGCCACTGAGACACAGGGTTTTTTTTTTGGGGGGGGGGGGGGGCTTTTTTAAATTTGTATTTTATTGCTTATTTTTATATTTTCAAGCTGTCTCCTATAGGGTCTTGGAAAACATAACTTTTTTGGGGGGAGTTTTCCACTGAAACTAAGATCTCCATAGGTGCCCTAGTTACCGGAGAAAACTGCTCCGTGTCATGACGTCTGTCACTTGCAGAGCTGCTGAGATCCAGCTACTCTGCCATGTCAGGGGCACAATCCTGAGGTCTATGTGGCCTAAAGAGATAAGTGACATTGGGCAGTAACCTGTCCTGTCCTGGGTGGTGCAAAAAATGCTGAAAAAAACACCGATATCAGGTTTTGGTGCCAAAACTTGAGGTTGAATTAGGTTTTTTTTTTTTTTTTTCTTTGGCACTAACTTTTATCAGCATGCACAGGAGAGAAACAAAGCAAAAACTCAAGAAAACCTGCTTTTTCTTTACTGCCAGGAGAGCAGGTTTGGCCTGCAGAAAAAAAAAACCACAGCAAAAACGCAACTTTTCTTCTTTAACAAAACTTGTTCTAAATGCTTCTATACACATAAGCTCTGGTTTTGTTATTTCACATGTATAAAACCATTTCTGGAGAAACTTTGTATTAATGAAAGCCTTTAAGGGGTTATGTTCACACTGTATGGATTTGCCAAACAAACTATGGATTTCTGTACATCTTAGACTTAATTGGTTTTGTCGTACTTGTTCTATGCGTTTTGCAAAGTCCACAAATAAAAACAGAATGTGTTTGATTTGTGCCTCAAAATCGCTCAATCACGTGAATGAGTGGAAAATAGTAGCCCATGAATGCCGGCCCAGGGCTGTTCTAGTTTTTCACGGTCTATGGGCTCATTCAGACTTTATTTTCGTATCTGTGAAAAACTGACTTATTTCCATCACTGTTTTGGATTAAATTTTATCTTGTAAGAAAAATTAAAACACCTGGTGGAGGTTTTCTCAAGGTCTTATCAAACAAGCATGAAAAGGATAGCAGACAGAACGTGTGCATGAAGAAAGGACATCTGAATGGGGCTGGTGGGTTGGAGAAGCGTGGAACCCTTCATGTTTTTTTTTTAATGCACATGAGAAGAACAGATGCAATACTGATGATAAAAACACACATAGTGGATGAAAATAAGATTCAGTCCTCTGATTAACACAGCATTTTCTTTGACAAAAAACCCTTGATGTTTGAGGCCTCAAAAGCACAGTCAACACAGGATGACTTCAAACAAACTACAGGCGCTCCATGCATCATGATGTGGCCAATCATTTAAAGGGAATTTGTCACCACAGAATGACAGGGCACATAGGTGGGGCTAATTTGACATCTAGCTAGACCTTGCCACCTGCTTGTTTCCCCTCAATCTTCACCCCCTCCCTCCTCTTCTTTGATTCACAGCTCTGGCTTCATAGGGCCCGAGAAGTGTGCAGATAGATGGGAAGGTGTATATAAATGATTGGCCCCGCCATGGAGCACCGAGCGCCTGTACTTTTTTTGAACAGTCATTCTGTGCTGACAGAGTCCCTTTAAGTGCTGCTTCCCACCTACTTGTTATCCATGTATCTCCATCCTAATGTCAGAGCTGTCAATCAAAGAAGAGGGGGGAGGGTTGAGAGATCAAAATCAAGCAGGTGGGAAGATGCACTTACATAGTTGGCCACACCAATGGTGCACTGAGTACCTGTACTTTACTTGAACAGTCACTGTGTCAACAGAGTCCCTTTAATTCAACAGTGTTAAAGGGGTTTTTGCACCTTTGGATACATTTTTTTTCCCGCAAGGTGTTTTTATTTTATTGCTTCCATCCTTAAAAAAAACCCAGTAAACAATCCTCCGCATGTAGACATGGCTCTGTCAGCACAAAATAACTTCAAACTAAGTACAGGCGCTCAGTGCTTCAGAGCGGGGTCAGTTATTTAACCACAGCTTCCCACCTGCTTGTTGTCCCTCTATCTCCACCCTTACCCATTATTTCATTGACAGCTCTGGCTTCATAGATCCAGAGAAGAGTGGAGATGGATGGAAACCAGCAGATGAGAAAGCGGCATGGCCACATCATGATGCATCGAGCGCCTGTACTTGGTTTGAACAGTCATTCTGTGCTGACAGAGTCCCTTTAATGATTCCAATAATGTGTTTTTGCAACAAGTCTCCATGATTTTTTTACAACCTGTGTTTGGATAAGTTGGGGCAATATTGTAATAGTCACACTGAAGATTGGCTGTTTTCATTTAGAAGGAGTTCTGTGTGCTTCATTTGCCCCAAATCAATCCATCCCACTCTTGTCACTCATTCACATGAATTGGACCATTGGCTACTTTGGTCAGTCATGGTCTCGGACAGCGCTCAGACTGAAAGTACGACTGTCTGAATGTGCCTTGGTTGGAGTGAGGACAATACACGTTCTATAGCAAGACAAATGCCAAAACATTTAACATTACATTTAAAAAGCTTCCCAAGGCTGAGGTGTCCAGAGTTTGGGACCCAGTCCTTTGTCTGCACTTAGTCACACATGTCAATTCTGACCTGTCAATTTTAATATTAGACAGTATAGGACCGTCCCAAATAGGGTCACCTTGCTGTGGTGGGTTGGCTTTTATGCTATTTTTGATCAAAAACAGTGTTACTAAGAACCCTATGTTAAATGCACTTTCGCTTTCCACTTATTTAGCTACAGCAGGGTTTATGTTCATTTTCTTTCTTGTAGGTCTTGTACGTTCTAGAGCAAGACAAATGCCAAAACTCATGCTACCCTTCCTCTGGACTCGGTTTTCTGTTCAGTGGCATCAGATAGGTTATTAGACATTGCCTCAACTCTGGTTATAGAAGCTGGACAGGTGCACAAGGTTCATCACTTTTCCATCAGTTATGACTGTTTCCTTTTTTAGGCAAAGTGCCAAAGCTTGTGTATGGTGCCTAAAAGCCATAAGATCTTTGATGGTTTCTACTTTGCATAAAAAAAAAAAGTCTTTAGCAATCTGAAAATATGAGGGAATGAGCCCAAACTCTGCTAGAGATTCATTATGTGAGGACAGTCAGTATCATTTACTGCTGTTATCACTACACTAAACTCTGTATATACTTTCAGTGTATAGATAAGAATTGCACTCTCTTATCAAAGTTCACCCCTGTGCCGGAATTACACACCAGGTTTACAGAAGCGAGTAGAAAGCATGGAGTTACCCATTGACTAGGCACACCCATGGCCTGACTCCAGACCCCACCTTGCCTGCAGTATATGAATGGTACTTGCAGTCCCTTTGGCAGTAACATGCCTAGTGTAGCAATGCAGTGAATAGGAATTTGTGGTTGACTATTGGTGTGGCTATGGTTATGGAGGGGATGCTTTGTTCCTCTAGGAGTGGTGGGAGACCACTGTTGGATCTACTGGGAGAGAAAAAAAACTTTTAGTGACATGATAGACTCACACTTTCCCAGCTACAGTGCATTTGCAGGGCCAAAACCCCCCACATCCATCAAACTCAAGGGCATGTGTAGCCCAGGGGTACACAACCTTTTTTGTTACATAGTCCTACTTAATCCAGGGACCACACTAAAAATTAAAGGGGTATTATCTTCTGTGCCATTTATGGCATATCAAAGTATATACAATAAATGTCTGATAGGTATGAGTTCTACTTACACGGTTCTTGCCTGCACTTTTATATGTTCAATGATTTTTGACGAGGATTTAGAAATAGAGTCTGGTGCTAAATCCACATAAAATACACGTTAAATACTCTTTGAATAAATTTCCAACTAATTTTAATGGGAAAAGCTCCTGTTTTTTTTTTTTCTCAATATTTTCCAAGAAAGCTAATAGGAAACTTATTCAGAGTATTTGAAGCATTTTTAATGTGGATTTGAAGTAAAATCCGTTTCTAAATCCTGGTAAAAAACAAACAAAAAAAACTGTGAATGGACAATGAATGGCTCTCTACACTATGTTATGGGTTTTATATTTACTGCCTAACATTTCTTAACTCCCATAAACTACATTGGAGCGAGCCACAGACATGGAGGGCCACCTGCCCAAACCGCATACTGCTCAAACAACCCCATTCTCCTGATGTATGAGGCATCCAGAGATGTCTACATGGCACCATTAGTACTTGCCAGTCCCTACTCCTCTTCGGTGTGTGGCTACTTACATATAGCTAATCAGTCAAGCATTTTTCTATCCACGTGGTCGCTGGCCACAAGTGGCCCCCAGGCCGCAGGTTGTGCACCCCAGGTTCAGACTGTTTTACTATACATGGTTTTTGGAGCAGATTCCAAAAAATATCACAAGTTTTCTTCTAATCTGCTTGCAACAAGTTTTACCATTCGAGAAAATGCACCTACTGTATAATGCAGGTCACATCTTTTTCGGCGCACTTTTTGGCACGTTAAACATCACTTCAGTTCTTCGGCTTTTTTTTCTGCCCATACATTACAGAAAATGCATGTTGTGGTTTTTTTTTTTGTGAGGTAGTTATAGTGAAAACACCAAAACTCATACCATATTGAAATAACCCATAATCTAATTAAAATGCTCCAAAAGCCACATCTTGGCTTTTCAGGCAGAAAAATCCAAAACTGAACATACCGTAACAGGGTTAGGTGAAACAGGCCCAACTGCATTAGATGGATAGTGGCTGACAGTTGTGCTGACGTGACTGCACACGTCTCATTTAAGTGAATGAGCCCTTAAAGGGGAATTCCATGGGATTTCAATGATTATTTTTGGTTTAAAAAATAAAAAAAAGTGCCAGAATTTTCCAATATAATTTCTGTATAAATGACCTAACACTATCTTATTTGAAATGGCTTATAATCTACAAAAAAAAAAATATGGATTTCGCTCAAGCCAAATGACTGTAGAACTACTATATATATATAGCTAATGAAATACAGCTATGGAGTGCTGAAAAACGTTATGTGGCAGCAAAAATCACAATTATACAGTGCCTACAAGTAGTATTCAACCCCCTGCAGATTTAGCTGGTTGACACAGAATTCTGTTTGGTCCCCCTAAAGTATTAAGAAGTAGTTCAGGCACCAAGAATAATGAGCTTCACATGTGTGGATTAAAGATCTCTTTTGCCAGCCTTTTCTGACTATTTAAGACCCTCCCCAAACTTGTGAACAGCACTCAGACATGGTCAACATGGGAAAGACAAAGGAGCATTCCAAGGCCATCAGAGACAAGATCGTGGAGTGTCACAAGGCTGGCAAGGGGTACAAAACCCTTTCCAAGGAGTTGGGCCTACTTGTCTCCACTGTTGGGAGCATCATCCGTAAGTGGAAGGCTTATGGAACTACTGTTAGCCTTCCACGGCCAGGACAGCCTTTGAAAGTGTCCTCCCGTGCCGAGGCCAGGCTTGTCCGAAGAGTCAAGGCTAACCCAAGGACAACAAGGAAGGAGCTCCGGGAAGATCTCATGGCAGTGGTGACATTGGTTTCAGTCAATACCATAAGTAACGTACTCCACCGCAATGGTCTCCGTTCCAGACGAGCCCGTAAGGTACCTTTACTTTCAAAGCGTCATGTCAAGGCTCGTCTACAGTTTGCTCATGATCACTTGGAGGACTCTGAGACAGACTGGTTCAAGGTTCTATGGTCTGATGAGACCAAGATCGAGATCTTTGGTGCCAACCACACACGTGACGTTTGGAGACTGGATGGCACTGCATACGACCCCAAGAATACCATCCCTACAGTCAAGCATGGTGGTGGCAGCATCATGCTGTGGGGCTGTTTCTCTGCCAAGGGGCCTGGCCATCTGGTCCGCATCCATGGGAAGATGGATAGCACGGCCTACCTGGAGATTTTGGCCAAGAACCTCCGCTCCTCCATCAAGGATCTTAAGATGGGTCGTAATTTCATCTTCCAACAAGACAACGACCCAAAGCACACAGCCAAGAAAACCAAGGCCTGGTTCAAGAGGGAAAAAGTCAAGGTGTTGGAGTGGCCTAGTCAGTCTCCTGACCTTAACCCAATTGAAAACTTGTGGAAGGAGCTCAAGAATAAAGTCCACATGAGACACCCAAAGAACCTAGATAACTTGGAGAAGATCTGCATGGAGGAGTGGGCCAAGATAACTCCACAGACCTGTGCCGGCCTGATCAGGTCTTATAAAAGACGATTATTAGCTGTAATTGCAAACAAGGGTTATTCCACAAAATATTAAACATAGGGGTTGTATAATAATTGACCCACACTTTTATGTTTAAAATTTAATAAAATTCAACTGAGCAACATAACTTTTTGGTTTGTAAGATTTATGCTTCTGTTCATAAAACCTACTCTCGTTTGCAGTTTGAAGGCTCTAACTTATTTGCATCTTATCAAACCAGCTAAATCTGCAGGGGGTTGAATACTACTTGTAGGCACTGTACATGCAATTTCATCTACTTCTTGAAAATGGAGGTTAAAGAGGATCTGTCACGAGATTTCACAATACAAACTGCACTCTTTAATAGATCTGTTATACCTGATGATACTGGTGTATTGGCTTTGACGTTGAGGCCAGACTGACTGACTTAATCCATTTTCAAACTGTCTCCATCCACCTAACCTCAATGGCCCTCTTCCCTGCTAAGATCTCACACTGCCAAGAACAAACTGCAGCTGTCAGGCTGATCTGACCATTGGGCAAATGGCAGGTGGGCTGCATTGACATGCAGCACTTTTAATGGTAGCCACTCTCGAATGCTGCAATCAGAGGCAGCTTTGCCTCTGTAGCGTCACAGAAGTGCAGGGGCACGAAAGCTGGCCAAATCTGGCAATCCAGTCAGAATCAGGCAGCGCTTGCAAGCACTGTGCTCCTTGCCTAGGCAACTCTTATAGACATCTGCATTGTCCGATAATGTAGGCAATGAGCAGTACACAAAGTTAAAAATCCCTCTGTTCTTGAGAAAAGAGAAGATTTTTAATAGGTAAATTGCAAAGTCTCTTGTTTATATAAGCACTTTGCAATGTTATGCAATTTTACCCAATTAGGATTATGAGAAAAGCCTTTTAAAAAGGGAACCTGTCACGAGTTTACCACCCAATCTGAGAGCAGCACAATGTAGGGAAGTCATCATCACTTACTTTACAGGGTGCTACAGGTCAAGCAGGTCTCTGAATGCTGAGCTCTGTATAACCCCGCCCACAACACTGATTGGCAGCTTTCTGTGTACACTGTGCATAGACAGAAAGCTGCCAATTAATGGTGGGGGCATAGGTTGATTACCTGGCAGCAGATTTAAATTGTCCTCTATGAGAAATTGAATTGGAGAAAAATATCAGACTTATTAGCAAAGCAATCCAAAAACAGTGATGTTTTGGTTGAAAGGACCTTCTTCAGACAGATTACATATGCATGTAACAGTGCTAGGGGAATAGGGATTCAATGCCCATAGGATTCGCACAATATGCAATCTGTCTGTCTTTCGACTGAATGTCACTTCTTCTGGATTGCTTTGCTAATAAATCTGATATTTTTATGCAACTCGATGAGTTCCGGATTCTTTCTTCACCGAGTATATATAGTGGTATCCTATCCTGGCACCGTATTTTTTTTTTATACAGAGTGACGTACATACTATCTATAAATTGTCCTCTAGTTATCTCCATATTATAAAACACAGATTTTATGAAAACTACAGTAAGCAGCGCAGTAAGTGACACATCGCTGGAATCAGGCTCTGTCTATACTTTGTACTGCTCTCATATTAGGTAGAAAAGACCTGGTGATGGATTTCCTTTAATCATTAGTATGCTGGCATTCTGTCACTCCTGTTATACGCTGGTAATGTTTGGCATTTGTCTCATATTGCTGTATTGATGTGAATATTGGTCTTGGCACAGTCTGGCAATGGTCACTACGGTGGTATTTACCCTTATGTAGTGGTATTAGTGATAATATTGGTATACAGGACTTTGTGCCAGAATAGGATGGTGATAAAATGTGCAAATAGAAATGTGAATTTAGCTAAAAAGTATCGTCGGTTCTGTGTACAGAAGACAAATGGAATCACTGCAAATCAGATCTGCTGCATAAGTTATACAGGCGAAAGGGAGACCCCACTGAATATTGTGGGGCCTGTCGGGTTATTTTTAGAACTGAAGAAAGAGCACGTTACGCACAACTTTTTCTGTTGTAAAATCTGACAAAATCGAACCCAGAATTAACCCCTTCCCAACCTTGGACATACTCAGAACGCCGTGGTTGGGAAATGCTTCCTGACCTTGGACATACTGCGTACGTCCAGGCGATTTTGAGCGCAGTGACTGTGCGTGGGCGATTACCGCTGGGTGTTTGCTGATTCTTACAGTGCCACGAGCTGTGCCCCAAAAGCTCCCAGCACTTTAATAACCTAAATGCTGTGATCATAGCACTAGCAGGCATGTAGAGGGAGTGAGCACTCTATGCTCTCCGATCGGCGCCCCAGGGTCTGATCGTTGCCATGACCCCATGTCATAAATGTGGTATCGCTGTAATCGTACTCACCCGAAGAATAAAGCTACCTTATCAATTTTACCACATGCAGAAAGGCAAAAAAAAACAAAAAACTCTCAAACAAATTTGTGAATTGCTGATTTTTGTTCATTCTGCTTCCCACGTCAGGGGCTCTCCAAACACTGCATGACACCCACAGACCATTCCATCAAAGTCAGCATTCCAAAAGCTCACTCCTTTCCTTTCTGAGCCCTGCCATGCCCCCAAACAGTAGTTTTCCCCCACATATGGAGTATCTGCATACTCCGGAGCAATTGCACAACAAATTTTGGGGTCCATTTTCCCCGGTTACCTTGTGAAAATAAAAAAAATTGGGTCTAAAATAACATTTTTGTAGGAAAAATGTGATTTTTTTTATTTTTATTTATTTTTTAGTTGAGATGAATCTGTGCTGCACTTTATGTACACGCTCAGTAGTGAGGCAGTGCTGTGGAGTTGGAAGTCAGGGAAATTGAGAAGTCGGAGTCTGGTTTGGCTTACTGACTCCACAGCCCTGGTGGGAAGTGTTATTTATTAACTATTTTGTGTGACATAACTCTCCGATTTATTCGCATTAGAATTAAATGTTTGAAAATTGCAAAGTTTTCAAAATTTTTGCCAAATTTCCATTTTTTTCACAAATAAACGTAAAATTTCTCCGATATGATTTGCAACTATCATGAAGTACAATATGTCAGAAGAAAACAATCTCAGAATCAGGAGGATCCGTTGAAGCGTTCCAGAGTTATTACCTCATAAATGGACACTGGTCAGAATTGTAAAAATTGGCCTGGTCATGCAGATGAAAACAGGCTTGGCGGGTGAAGGGGTTAATAGGATTCCTCTGCTTCCATTTGCAGCGATGCAACAGATCTGTTTTTACACACAAACTCCATTTCTCTGTTCATCTAAACCATTAGTCTCAAACATACGGGCTGCTAATGGCCCCCAAACCATTTTTTTTATGGCCTGCAGCAAAGGGCAAATTGGGTTGGATTGCAAAGGGACAGCTATCGGCCAGGCCAGCACTGTGTGTTTAAATGTGCCAGGTGCTGTTGTGGCCATGTCACAGAGCAGCAGACGCGGGTGCGCAGCAGACGCGGGTGCGCAGCAGACGCGGGTGCGCAGCAGACGCGGGTGCGCAGCAGACGCGGGTGCGCAGCAGACGCGGGTGCGCAGCAGACGCGGGTGCGCAGCAGACGCGGGTGCGCAGCAGAATGACGTCCCGCAGTACGCCTCACGCTGGCTGTACCTGCTGAAAAAGAGCTCAAAGTAATGGCGCCGGACGGTTGACAAGCTGCACAACAGAAGGCAAGGGCTATGGGGGCATTATATTGTATGTAGAGGGACTGTGGGGTCACTGTACTGTATATAGGGAGCTGTGGGGCCATTATATTGTGTATAGAGAAGCTGCACAGGACATCATACTGCATATAGGGTGCAATATGGCCATATTACTAATATATAGTATGATAGCTGTATATATAGAATCATCATACTGTATATAGGCTAGGTGGGGGGGGTGGCTGTCATCATTTTGTATGGGAGGCCGTGGAGTTGCAGTACACCATTTATTGCATGACAACACTATGCAGCAACTACAGAGCAAGCTTTGGCCGTTCGAGAAACAAAAGTCTATTTTTCGATTGGTCCAGCTTGTGCAGGAAATCTACAGCAGTGTCAAGTGTACTCTTAGACGACCAAAAAAAGTGTATTTTCACCTTCTGCCAGTAGATGGTGACAAAGACCAGTTTTGCAATGCCTTACTGCAGAAGTGGTTAAATGCAAGTAAAGTTCAGAAACCAGCACTACGCATACAGCGCCTACCTCTTTCAGGAGTCGGAGTCAGTTGCACGGCTTCCTCAGGTCACAGGTGCAGCACCACCAAAGCAATAGTCCTCATGAATGAAGCAACATAGAGATGAACAGGTGGCACACTGTGTGAGGTAAAATTCTTCTGCTTTATTCACACAATCTTTAAAACAAGGATGCGGGGGAGCTGGTCATGGATCAGTCGTTAGGATGACGGCCATTTCGCGTGACAAGCACGCTTCCAGAGGTCCAGGTATGATCCGTGGAAGTGTGCTTGTCACGAGAAACGGCCGTCGTTTCTTATTGCAGAAGAGCCTATACACTGTATAGTATACAGCAGAAGTCCTGCAATACAGTCTAGCTCCTGCCCTTCATACAGTGCCTTGTGAAAGTATTTGGCCCCCTTGAACTTTTCTACCTTTTGCCACATTTCTGGCTTCAAATATAAAGATATAAAATTCTAATTTTTTGGGGAACAATCAACAACAAGTGGGACACAATCGTGAAGTGGAACGAAATTTATTGGATATTTTAAACTTTAAAAAATTAAAAACTGAAAAGTGGGGCGTGCAATATTATTCGGCCCCTTTACTTTCAGTGCAGAAGTTCAGTGAGGATCTCTGAATGATCCAATGTTGTCCTAAATGACTGGTAATGATAAATAGAATCCACCTGTGCGTAATCAAGTCTCCGTATAAATGCACCTGCTCTGTGATAGTCTCAGGGTGCTGTTTCAAGTGCAGAGAGCATCATAAAGACCAAGGAACTCACCAGGCAGATCCGAGATACTGTTGTGGCGAAGTTTAAAGATGGATTTGGATACAAAAATATTTCCCAAGTTTTAAACATCTCAAGGAGCACTGTGCAAGTGATCATACTGAAATGGAAGGAGTATCAGACCACTGCAAATCTACCAAGACCCGGCCGTCCCTCTAAACTTTCATCTCGAACAAGGAGTAGACTGATCAGAGATGCAGCCAAAAGCCCATGATCACTCTGGATGAACTGCAGAGATCTACAGCTGAGGTGGGAGAGTCTGTCCATAGGACAACAATCAGTCGTACACTGCACACATCTGGCCTTTATGGAAGAGTGGCAAGAAGAAAGCCATTTCTCAAAGATATCCATAAAAAATCTCGTTTGAAGTTTGCCACAAGCCACCTGGGAGACACCAAACATGTGGAATAAGGTGGTCTGGTCAGATGAAACCAAAATCAAACTTTTTGGCCACAATGCAAAACGATATGTTTGCCGTAAAAGCAACACAGCTCATCACCCTCAAAACACCATCCCCACTGTCAAACATGGTGGTGACAGCACTTGTTGTTGATTCTTCTCCCAAAAAAATAGAATTTTATATCTTTGAAGCCAGAAATGTGGCAAAAGGTAGAAAAGTTCAAGGGGGCCAAATACTTTCATAAGGCACTGTATATGTAGAACTTTATAGTATTGAATAAGAAAAAAGTTGAAAGCCGGCACCAAAAACCTGTGTTTTCGCATATATTTGTTAGGACAGAGCAATCAAGCCTAAAAGATATCGGGTGCTCACCTGGTCAACTCCATGAAATAGCGAATAAAGAAAAAAATAGTATCACTCACCGGTACGGTAAAATCCAACATTTTTATTTAAGAAATCATTAAACAGGCCGCAGAGGGGAATAGAGCACATGAAAAGGACGACGGCCGTTTAGCACCGGTCTGCGCTTCCCCAGGACCCGTTGATGTGCTCCATTCCCCTCTGCGGCCAGTTTTAATATGATTTCTTGAATAAAAATATGTTGGATTTTACAGGACCGGTGAGTGCCACAATTTCTTCTTTATAGTATTATCTGATTTCAAAGAGTTTGCATGGCTAGAAATAAAAACCAGGAGCCACATGTCCTCCTTTCATCTTTATTTACCGTACCATTATTAAGCATATTATTGCTATGGACATAAAAGCAGTAGTGCCAGTGTTTAAGTGTTAATAAAGTAAACGGACCAGGTTCTGTCTCCGGCAAAGCCATGCCAGTGTGGTACAGCTGCCAATTGTATTGACCTAAGTCGGAGCCGACAACTGAAACATAAGAGTTGCAGTGAGAATGTTCCAGGTAGACGTCCCCTTTAATTATAGAAGTTAAAGTGATTCCATGGCATTCGTTAACTAGGTTTAAACATATTCTGCATGTAAGGGCAACCCTGGTCCTCATAGAATAACCCTTCCCTTTCTCATCAAACGACACTAAAATAAGGAAATCACTCCAATACTACAGACAGATCTACATACAGTGTATAAGGGCTAGTATTCACAATACAAAGCGCTCTCCTCGCACTCAAGTGGTATATAACCATTAAAAAACATGTATATACACACATTTATCAATAATGTAGGCAGAGATATTAGATTGGCACCTTATAGGAGGGACTCCTAAATCATCCTCAGACCTAAACCAGCTACTCAAGGCAGGATTATGGAAAAGCCGTCACATCCGCCTATCTCCCTCCATGATTGGCAATAAAAATCCCATACCTTTCCCATCCCTGAGAAATTGAGAGGACCAACCCATAAAATCCTGGCATTGTCCACAGTGTAGCCAGTGAT
The DNA here is from genome assembly GCF_046119375.1 of Phyllobates terribilis. Lineage (NCBI taxonomy): Eukaryota > Metazoa > Chordata > Amphibia > Anura > Dendrobatidae > Phyllobates > Phyllobates terribilis. The sequence goes on along the minus strand of NW_027362765.1, from coordinate 223,262,605 downwards.
ATAACATCGGGTCAGCCATGAAGCTCCCACATAACCATACCGAAATGCATCCGTACCAGAATCAGAAGTCCTGTTCAGATTATTTTATAGTGGGATGATTATAAAGGTTATGCTTGAATTCATCAAACTAGTCAATCACGACCAAAAAATAAAATTAAATAAAAAGGATCCAGGGTTCTGCTTCCAATGAAGAGAAGAAACATCCACGTATGCCTAGTGCTGGGCCTGAGGGGCAGTGCATGATGCGGGGTTCATAGACCACCTAGGAACTTCTGTGTCAGACCCCGCAGGAGGTATAGAAAAGATAAGAGCGTGAAGGTACACTCCAAGCAGTAATTATACAGGATGAGTAATAGCTGATCTACAAATGTAACAGTTACATAAAAGGCCCACTGGGTTATTCCACACCAGTTCTTTTCAGAGTTTCTCACTAAAAAACACCTACAAGGAAAAAAGAAACTTACAAGTGAGGAATAAAATTGGCTGCCTTGATAGAAATACTGCTTAGACATTGCAAGAGAATAAAGTAGTTCGGGCAAGTTACGAGACCCTATTCAGAGTTCATTTGGATACAGTAATTATGGAGGTTGTGTAGTCACTTTATTATCAAAAATGTAGCACAACAGTCTCCCCCCCGTCTTCAGGATGTAAGTGGAGGGTGGAAGACAGAAGTGGGACTTTGGTCCTCAAGATGAGTTTTCAGTATTTTGGAAGACCCCATAACCCTCCCACAACTGAGTATACAAAACATGGACTCTGTAGTAATCGAGATCAAAAATCTTGCACTTTGCTCTTTGATGAGTAGATGGCAGGGGAGTGGTGAGCCCTCCTGAGCAAATTATTTACAGTGTCTAAATCTTCTGAGACGAGACGAGAGGTGGAAGAATTACCTCCATATACGTTGGGTGGATTACCCAAGATCTGCTCAAGTACCTTTGTCTTATATGGAAGAAATAGATAAACATGTATCAGTAGGCAACATGTCAGAAGCAGCCGAGTTCTCAATACATGACCGACAAGCAATGGAGAACGCAAGACCCTCTGTAACAGATACAGGATGGACGTAGAACATTAACCGAGCAGAGAGCGCTCCATCTTCTGTACCGTCTGTTTAGTGTCATCAGATCCCTGAAAAGAAAATGAACATCAGGTCGGGGTAGTATTGCATCTGCATTTTGAAGAGGTTTGTCTGCCATAACTTGATAGGGCTCGTCCCGAAGTCACGATCATGTCCCATCTCTCCTAAAGGTTATCCCCTGGTTGGTACTGGGGTTCAGTGGCAGTGAAATAGTCTTCCAAGAAGGCCTGCAAGTATTCAAATGTTGGACGCTCCTCTGGGTCTTTCCTCCAGCACTGCAACATCAGATCATGGAGGGACTCTGGGCAGTCTGGAGGACATGGCATTCGATAGCCACGCTCTACTTGATCTAGCACCTCTCGGTTCACCATTCCTGATAACATCGGAATCACAGGATTAGATAAGGGAGACTAATAGGGAATGAAACAACATACACTGATCATACTCACCGGGGTATGGGACCCTTCCTTTTGTGGTGAGCTCAGTCAGGAGGATTCCAAAGGACCATACGTCAGATTTAATGGTGAATCGTCCATATAATGCAGCTTCTGGGGCAGTCCACTTAATGGGAAACTTGGCACCTATCAGACAGAAATCATACATAAGTATTTGTGCTGAAACAGGACATATTCATCTTTCTTGTATTTCTGATAGGGGTCTAGAATAAAGACAGGAAAGCAATCACCACCATCTCTCCCCATCATTACACTGCAAGCATACTTGCTATATACTATATAAATATATATATTCAGAAAGACTCATATGACTTCTCCTGCACCATGTATGATGTAACTGTACACCAACGTCAGATCATTATACAGCAGCCACCATAGCTGGCTTCTTTCCGCTATTCCCAGGCATACATCACAAATGGAAGAAGCACATTACTGACTCAAGTCACTTGAGTCATTGAAAAGGTACATGATTAATTCTGTTTCAAGGGAGCGGCGGGGTTTTTTTTTTTTTTTTTTTTCAGATTGAGCTTGATAAATTAATCCTTAGAAAAAAAAAATGTAAGACCCCAATTATTCAAGACTGGTGTTTTGCATGCCAGTCCTGATGAAAAGTGCACTGCAGTGGTATGCACAAAATACATTATAGGTGGGCGCATCTTAATCAAATTAGCGCATTTTACAGCTGTCCTGCGCTTCATGAAGAAATGTACTCCAGTCAGAGAAGTACGTTCTGTCATAATTTACACCCCTCTCCAGACTGAACTCCACTCACTTTTCAAACAGTTACCGGGGTCAACATAAAAACCGCCAAAATTCACTAAATTTATGGTGAAATTTGTTTGACGAATGGGCATTTAACCTCTTCCCGATTGGGCAATTTTCCATATTTGTGCTTTCATTTTTTTTTTTTTTTCAACCCCTTCTTCCAGGAGCCATAAATTTTCAGTTAATATAACCATGTGAGGGCTTGATTTTTGCAGGCCGAATGGTAGTATCAAGTAATTTACTGGAAAGTGGGACAAGTACCGCAAAATAGCGTAAAAAAAAAAAAAGTGCAATTTTGCAATTCTTTTTTGGGAGTTTGATTTACAGCTTTCATTTTTACTATATAATGACCTGGCAATATGATTCTCCAGGCGAGTACGATTATGGCGATACCAAATATGAATAGTTTTATTTAAGTGGTGAAAAAAAATTTCACTGGTGTTATTTTCCAAGACCTCATAACGTTGCCAATTTTCGGGTGATGGAGCTGTGTGAGATTGATTTTTGCCATCATCTGCTGGCAAAGAGGTTTGCATATGACATAACTGTACATCATATGTCATTAAAAGGTTAAGTGTCTATTTTTAAAAGAAAAATTTTGATTATTAATAACAAACACTAACTCATTTACAGTAGTGATACATTGATTTGCATAATTGATAGTGATCAATCATTCTCACTACTAAAGGTAAAGGGGCTGTCCACTACTGGACAACCCCTCATCAGTGGCCTTAAAGTGCTGCATAAAGTTAGTAACCAAAAAAATAAAAAATTGTAGTTAGCCTCTGGACCAGCGCCACTGCTCCGCTCTCAGCACGGAGTCTCCAGCTGGTCCTCTGACAGACTTTATCGTGACCGCTGCAGCAGTCACATTTTTTGTCCAAGTGGAAGAAGCAGACAAAACCGTTAAGGCTGAACCAATCTGTAGCTATGGATTGACTGTCTCAGGCACATTACCTGGTTTGTCAGGCTAGCGATGGGCGACACTGGGCTGAGCGCAGTTCAGCAGCGCTGGTCCGAAGGGAAAGTATAGATTTAAAAAGCAAAAAAACTTTCATGGCACACCCTCATTTTCTGTATTCAGGCAGGCGGGCGCTAATAAAAGCCGTAAAAGGTCTGAGTGTCAAGCCCATAATCACCCATAGTACGCCTGTTTGAAAGTGGCCTGAGGCCCAGATCACACACCAAGTGACAGGTAGGTGACTCTAAAGTGGTTTACATGTTTGGTGAATATTTACAATACTTTTTGTAGTTGTATAGTGTTTATTTCTAGTATACTAAAAATGTATCAGACATATAAAATCTTGATCCTTTTCAATAATAACCTTCATATCTAGTTTATAATAGTGGTACTATGACTTGTATGCCAAATAGACGTATGGAAGGTTAAGAAAAAAAAAAAAAAAGAAGAAAAAGAGTAATTTGTATACGGCAAATTAAGATAACCCAGAGAGCTGTGGCAATGAACCACTGATCGGTCCGCAGCGTGCTGCATCCATTCTGTTTGCCGTCTTACACTTACTTAGAATGTTGACTAAACAGAAAAACAGTGGGCACGGTAAACAAGCAGTCCTATGTAATTACATGGAGTGTGTATATAATTACGAGTAGACTGCAATAAATGGCGATTCTGGGTATGTGGAGATACCTTGCCGGGCTGTGTACTCATTATCTTCAATTAGTCGTGCCAGTCCAAAGTCAGCCACTTTACACACGAGGTTCTCTCCTACTAGGATGTTGGCAGCTCGGAGGTCACGATGCACGTAGTTCATCCGCTCTACATAGGCCATGCCAGATGCAATCTGTTACAAAGGAAGGAAAAGAAATGTATGAGCTGGATGCAAACAGAAGACATTGCTTGGCTCATATGACGCCACCAGACGTACCTGTGCAGACATGTCTACAAGCTGCGGAAGCCTGAGGTAGCTGCCCATATCACTCTTCAGGAAGTCCAAGAGGCTGCCTGAGAGCACAGACATGGAAGTAGTAAGACACTGCCATACACAATGGAGCAATATCTATGTAGTCTGTCAATACCAACCTTTGCTCATGTACTCTGTAACAATGTAGATGGGCTCTTCGGACACTACCGCATACAGCTGTACAAGCTTCTCATGCCGTAGTTTTTTCATAACTTGGGCCTCCTGGAGGAACGCTTCAGGGGACATAGTACCAGGCTTGAGAGTCTTTATGGCCACCCTTGTGGTTCCATTCCAAGTACCTAACAGCAAGACAAATCTACTCTGTCAAATGATGGCACTAAATCAACATCAACACACATCACTATTGGAGTAGAGAGAAACACGAGTGTTTCGGCACATTCAAAGCTTAATGGGGCTATTCCCATACATGACGACATATAGCTAAGATATGCCACTACATACTGAATAGTAGGGGTCTCCAAGAATGGACCCTAACCAATCAGTAGAATCAAGCGAACAAAGCCTCTTCAGCTTTCTTTCTGCACATTAAAGAACCCAATCAACCACTGTGCCATGACCAACAGCATGAGTGTTCCTGATCAGCGTCCGGTCTGGATCGTGCTATGCAGGGAACTATGCTCATGATCGTGAGGCAGTACACATAACATTGTGGGTTACAGTTAAACTAGACAAAATGTACAATTGGGGGAGGAAGGTTGAACTTTATGGACCTAGGTCTTTATTCAACCTGCGTTACTAGGTTACTTATGACATACTATATATGCATGCATAAAACCAGTACTCACCCATCCATACTTCTCCAAAGCAACCCTGCCCCAGTTTTAACTCCAGACGTAAAGAATCCCTTGGAATTTCCCATGCATCCTTGGCGAGTCCCTGAGTCTGGGGCTTGGATGTGGGGCACACATTAGTCAGTCGGTGACACAAGCCATCTGCATGTTCTAAAGATAAGGAAAAATAGGTGAGCATTTATAAAAATGTTTTTTATGCTACAGTAACACGCAGAAACCTTCTACCTTCCATCTACCGGATATCACAATAGTCCTTTAAACAGCTCAGCAACTCATCCCAAATGGACCAGTTAGAAAAGACTTTAATGATCTACTAAGGCCTAAATGCAACCTAGAAGCAGGTCAGAGCCCCCCAAACTGGTGATACAGCCATCTAGGTCCTTTAAAGTCTATTTCAAGGCTAGGTTCACACATTTTTGTCTTTGTTTTTGTTTTTTGCTGTGATTTCAGAACATTAAGGTAAAAAAAAATAAAAAATGAATGTACACTCATCTTAAATGTATCCATCTAAAGGCACTCAAAAAGAAAACAAAATATCACATGAGCCACATGCTAATAAACAGATGAGTGCCTGCTGAACGTTCCTGGGACCCTTACGTGTGAGATTATTCTGCTGTAAGGTCGTTATTAAAGGGAAGGAGCTACGATTTATATTTTTGTATTAATAATTTTATAATCAATTTTTAATTCAATTTCATTGTTAACTTTTTTTTTTTCCTGCAGCCACTTGGGGCTGCCATTTGCATTTGCTTGTGTGCAACACTTAGTGCTGTCCGACCACATCTCCTACACTGTGGCTGCTTCCTGCTGAGACCTAGGCACGCCCTCGGGCTGTCCAGGTCACAGCTGTGGGAGGAGATCAGCAGCATTTTTGTGTTGCCCGCAGTGTATGCCGCTAGCTACACTTTCCCCCTGCCACCGTTTAGTGCTCAACACAAGTTGAGGTGACAGGAGCTGCCAGGCTGTGAGTGAGGTCCTTGATAAGGCGAGTATCAGCTGGGGGGAGCAGTGATTGCAGCCTGACATCAGTAGTATAATACAAGGCTGCAGATCATAGCTCACCGCTATGTTCAGAGCACAGCAGAGAAATCATCACACTGCTGTGCTCTGAACACATTGACTCAGCAGAGCCATGTATCTAATGCCCATCATGGTGACTATGTGGGCCCATTATACTATATGGTGCACTATGTGGGGACCATTTTACCACATGGTGCACTATGTACACCCCTGATGATACTCCCCGGAGCCGTGTATCTAATTCCCATCATGGTGATATTCCAACCCCCCCTTCCTAGAGCCATGTACCTAATGCCCATTAAATTATACTACTGCTCCCATAGAAGTAGACAGAGGAGGGTAACACATTTCTAAGGGAGTAGTAGTGTTATGTGTGACCCGGCTCTGTCCACTTCTATGGCAGCCAGGGCTGTGAAGTCGGTAAGCCAAACCTCTGACTCCACAGCACTGCCTCACTACTGAGCATGTGCATAAAGTGCAGCACAGATTCATCTCAACTAAAAGTCTAGATCCTTAGATCAGGAACAGACATTTCATAACTTTCCCAAATTCTTATGGAAACATTTACAGCACATTCCGCATTGTACTACTGTACCCAGTTTATTATATATTTTAGGTGTCTGTCCATTTTATATTGAATCCAACTCCACCAAAATGGTCACTGATTTACACTACTGCTCCCACCAGGGCTGTGGAGTCATGTGTGACCCTGCTCTGTCCACTTCTAATAGGAGTACTAATGCAGTGGACGGAGCGGGGTCACACATTACACCACTACTATCATAGAAGTGGACTGAGCGGGGTCACACATTGCACCACTGCTCCCATAGAAGTGGACTGAGCAGGGTCACACATTGCACCACTGCTCCCATAGAAGTGGACTGAGCGGGGTCACACATTACACCACTACTATCATAGAAGTGGACTGAGCGGGGTCACACATTGCACCACTGCTCCCATAGAAGTGGACTGAGCGGGGGTCACACATTACACCACTACTATCATAGAAGTGGACTGAGCGGGGTCACACATTACACCACTACTATCATAGAAGTGGACTGAGCGGGGTCACACATTGCACCACTGCTCCCATAGAAGTGGACAGAGCGTGGTTCACACATTACACCATGCTTGCATAGAATTGGATGGAGCGAGGTCACACAACATACATTAGCTACTGCATATCTAATCCCATCCAGTGTGATACATTCCGGTGAGCCCTATATCTAATCCCATCATGTGATACTCTACGCGTATCTAACTGCAGCATGTGATACACTCCATGTATCTAATCCCAGCTTATGATACAGCGAGCAGCACCAACTAACAGAATCTGTGCTACCGGCCGTTCTCGGTGACACTGTACTTGTCATTAACATTAATACTTTTCATTTTTTCAATTATTGAAAAAAGAATTTATTTTTTTTTTAATGTCCTCTTCTTTTTAAACCTTTTCTGTTAACTAACAATGCAGGCACTGGCTTCGTAATAAAGGGCACATTGCTCCCGCACACACCTAGCCACTTCAATCAAAGGCACAAGGGAGGGGTTAGAGTAACTGTACTGTAGAAGACTCAGGACACTTCAGGGTTTCACGAAAACAGTTGACAATTGCCTGTATTTTGCATGCAGTGCTTGAAATGTTACAACTTCATTTTCACTTTTTCGGTGTACAATGACAGACAAGCTAAACTGCACAAGATCTGTGTAGAGTTGTCAGCAGTTTGGAGGGCTTAGCTACACCATAATATACCACAAGCAATCCATGGTAGAGCTTCAGAGTAGTTTACACATTGGAATTGCCAGCGGTTGTCAAAGATCAAAAATACAAAAAGGAAGTGGTAAGCATCGGATGACCTCTCTTCTGCTCAGGATGGTGTGGAGAAATAAACACCAACAGATTCCAAAAACACAAAAAGGGGAAAAACACAAATGCCACCCGTGTGTGAAGCAATTACCACCATATAGCATTTATTTTTATTGTGTCTGGAGCTATGGGGATGGAGGAACAAACATTCTTTAAGCCCACTTCAAAGGCAACAGAAGACCAAAGGGCGCTGTGGAGGAACTTCCCTTTAGATGTTAACTGGCAATGAGCTCACATAAAACACAATGGGGGAAACAACTAAACTATTGAACAAACCGTCAAATCTTCATCCAGAGCGTTACCTTCTCCTTAGCATAAGACTAGACACAAACTACTCCTTCATTTATAAACCATGTTAGATATCTCCAGTACAAGACTCAAAATAAACTTCACTAAAGTTCTTGCTGCAAATATTCCTTAAAAGTTGGCCAGAGACTATTTTAATCGTTTGACACAACACTTACAAATTGCACATTTAGTACATCTCCCCCAATATGTTTTTCTAGGCTATGTATTAGGCATTCTGTTATTCCACCCTCTGGTGCCACCTATGCGCCCCATGTTGGTCTTACTGCTGTAATAAGCCACCAGTTGCTGAAGGTTGCTGAACTGTGTTCGAGACGTAATATAGAAACCACCGCTGTCCAACTTCCGGATCTTGTAATGTTTCACGTTTAGACCACGGTTGGGATCATAGTCGGAGACAGAGAGACAATAGGCACCTGCAGATACAAGAAAACACACAGGAAAATGAAGTATTAATCAGACAAGTCAATACATAAGGTAAGTGCACAGAGATTGTGACATAACATTCAACACATCACAAGTATCACACTATGCCACCATGTTACAGTACATACTTATAGCCTTCACCCCTCTTCTCTTCACGCCCCAGTAGAATAACTATCCCACTTGTTTTAGGACTTTCAATCAGACACTCTGCTGCAGCTCTGTCTTGCTCCGAGGAGACAAACAGAATGCATTTGGACGAGGTCCCAGTTCTAGTATAAATGAGCATTGGGACCTGGATAGCGGGAAGGACATTAGGAGGTGCCAGGAAGAAAACCCCAAGTTACAGGTTTCAAAAAGGAGTTTGCAATACAGTTTTGAGTCACTTGTTACACGATACTAAATTCCCAGATAACAGGTAAGAGTTCCTTCTGCTGCAAAATGTAATGTACAGTATATTCTTGTATTACTGGCCAGACAACATTGTAAAGAGTGTGAGCGAGAAGATGTCCTGTGTGGACCCATCCTAAAAGCCGTTACATCGGATGATTATCGGCTGGCTGTTTAGAAGACCTTTAAACAAGTATTGATCAACTTGATGGATCATACTGGATAAAGACCAGATAAATCAGCACAAAATAAAAAGCCCCATGTCTATAGAAAAAACAAACACCTGAATACTCAGGGGAGCAAGAGGAGTAAAATAAGAGCGACAATCTGCACATTTTTTACCTGGTGACAAGTCCTCTTTTAGGCCATGTTCCCGCAATGAGTATTTGGGTAGATTTCATGTTGTTGATTTTCTGCAGCATTTCTCCTCCTATTAGGTTACTTGCATTTTTTCCTTTGCTTTTTTTAGTGTTTTTTTTTTTTTTTTAACTGCATTTCTATTGCTGCGATTTTTATATTATTTTGTTGGTATGTCATGATTTAATTAAAGCCGCCTTGTGTTCAATACTCTCTGGTATTTGGCTTTGACAAAACTACTGAAACAGTCATGAGCGGATTACATGTGCTTTTAGTGCGTTTCTGCAGCGGAAACGCATATGCATTTTTTTACCTGCAGTTTTTCCACATGTAATGCATGGGGATATGCTGCACATAAAACTCAGCGTACCCGCAAGAGAAATTGACATGTTGCAGATTTCAAAGACAGGTCAGTTTATGCAACATTACATGTATATATACCCGATCTCAAAAGAGTAAAGGTGCGCATGCCCGGCCTCCGCTCCATTTGTCGTCAACGGGACTAGCGGAAATAGTCAAGTGCTCTACTACTCCCATAGACAATTAATGGAGGAGAGGCAGTACAAGCTCAACACGGCTTCATTCAAGACAGGGCTCTGCAAAACACAGTTCTTGAGATCGCAGGACATTTGTAATGTATTAGCCTGGGATCATGGTTTTTTTTGGGGGGGGGGGGGGGGTTCTGTGAAGCTATGGTACCATTGAAGATCTATAATGACATAAGTACATAAAAAATAAAAACAAAATACAAAACTTTATAAAATGCAGTATTTTTCCCTGTTTTGAGTAATTTTTTTTACATTCATACATTGTTGTCCGCATTAATATTAAAGGAGCACATGAAAACAAAACACAAGTTGTGGGATTTTTTGGCACGGTGTACTGTTTGAGCACATAAGAAGCCAGTTGTAATCGGGTTTTGTAAAACCATATGGCTACAATAAAAGAAAATGTAATGCCTCTTCTCTTCGGATTGATGCATTTCCATCGATTCAATCACACATATATATTGCAACATGATAGTTTGGACACCTCCAGTGTATTTCTGAACAATATTAATGGCAACTGAGAAAAATTACAAGAGCCGGACGTCGCCATGAGTCTCATTTACTACAGCAATTTTCACTCCTTAATTGCCTTAAAAAAAAGTTAAATATTTAAAATGTGTTCACTTCTTGCTCATACGGCCCTTTTGTGGGGTTATTACTCTGGTTATTCATGAGTTTTTTTTGTTACTGTGATGTTCCCACACAGTGAGAACACGAACGTCAGAAAGATATAGTGCGATGAAAAGGAGAATAAAAATGTATTGTGACAAATGCAGTAAAACGGTGCGTGGTGAAGAACGGTCCGCAAATAGATACACAGGAAAGACCGAGATGTCGGGTGCGCACTGTCAGATCTACTCCCCTTCTAAGAGGAGACATCAAAGTAAAATAGGGTAACAGCGTGAGACAGAGTCGAGACTCCTGAAGAAGCAGATGAAGCAAACTGTTGTACAGGCATGTGAGGGAATAGCCGGTGGCTTCATGTCAGCCTCAGCCTCCCATTACTGCACCATGAAAAGAAATATATTAGGGCTGAAACTGCACAGCATCTCCCCCTAGCTCCATGCACAAGAGGGAAAAGGGAAAGTGGAGCCCTGAGGCCGCGAGCAAACACATCGCTTCTAGTTGCTACGGGTAACAAGGATATTCATCTCACTGACCCACTTACTGTGGCTCCCCCCTCCTATACAAAATGTGCCCCCTCCTCGCTCTGCCAGAAGGGTGGTGAGGAAAGAGAAGCCGAGGATGAGAGGAGTAAAGGAGCGAAGGAGGAACGAGAGATTACACATCTCCACTTCTTTTCTAGGATTCTCCGTGCCTTTACCTCAGCTGCCCCCTTTCTTCCTCACATACAACCTGCTCTGTTCCAATTTAGCAATAAAAAATAACACTCTGCTCCCTCCCAGGTCTCGAATAATACAAGATCTAGCACTGGGGTTCAGTCCCTGTCCTCTTCACAGCTCGAGACGAAAAGAGCCTATGGGTGCATTAGCACTGGGAGATTATCCTGCATAATGGCTCTTAAGAATGCGCCTTTCACCATAATCTTTCCTTGCACAATGCTCTTTCATGGTGTGAAAGGATAGTCTGCGCAGCACAAAAGATCATCGTCTCGACAGCACATCGTCCTGTGTAAAGAAGATTCCGCACGGTCAAGAACAATGGCAGTCTATGTGCACTGAGAGATCTATGACAGAGCGCTTACTGCGTATCGTTTACTTTGGTCTGCCTGTGTGAACCGGCTAGTAAAAGACTGCCGATGGCCACCAATTGGTGAACCTTAACCCATGTAACGCACACACTGGCAGCCCCTTGTCATTTGTCCAGATCAGCACGTGTCACGCCTTATACACATCTCCTATTAGAAATTGCAGCACACACTGACTTGCAGTTATGAAGCTATTGAAAGCTCTCCCTAAAATGTAGCCCTTAGTTACGTTCCTACTACATGGACAGTGGTGCACTTTACCTTTGGTGGTCTCACTCTCTCGCACCAGGAACGTTCCTCGTGGATTCTCTTGGTTCAGCAGCAGTCGTTCAGACTCTCTACGGGTAATCTTGCCCAAGTACCACCTGCAGAGGAGTATAGTCAATGTCACCACATTTCATGGGCCTTAACCACAGAGGTTAGCATATACCAAATTCCAGGAGAATTATAGTGGAGAGAAAATAATTATAAAGTTGGAGTATACAAGGGTGGGATGCAATAGAATAAAGTGAAGCTCCTTCATGTGGTAGGGTATGTCACATAAAACCTCTCACCTATCCAAGGTACAGGTGATCAATATATGATCCAAGTACCCCACCAACCACTCGAACGAAGCAGTAGTTAAAAATGCACCAGTCATGCCATTCAATATCTAGTCTACAGGTCTCCATCATTCTTGTCAGTCCTATTATGTTCTCTCTGGAGGGAGAACTGCTTGAAGCGGACGCCCATTTTGGGTTCAAGCAGTGAGACACTATTCATCATACATTTAGCGTCTATCGATTGTTGGAAGGATAGTTCCTTTCAGGAAAAAATCTTGACACTGTTACACTGTGTGCTACCCCCTCAGGCCCTGCACTATCATAACAGTATCTGTTTTGCTTGGAGTGCTCCTTTAAATGGTTGAAAAGACTATTCTCTACTGTAAAATTATTAAAAATTACCATCTACATTGATAACTCACAAAGGGGCAAATAACGCAACATGGCATCTACTTGTCCTACTGACCCATAGTAAGAAAACCAGGTGAGGAACAATCAGAGAAAAGGTATAATAGAAACAAGTCACCAATTCTGCATTTATCACCTGCTCCTGGTGTTGTCTCCCACTCTTGAGAAAAAATACTGACCAAATACTGATAGTGGGGCCGTGGCTTAGTCTGAAGAAAGTTCACCAAGAAGACAACTAAGGACAATGTTATACTTCCTATGACATGCCTCTACTGAAACTGAAGGTCTTCAATAACAGCATACTAAGGAAAGGCAATTTATGCAGATATTACCATATTTCAATGACCCGAAAACAAGACTCAGCTTGAAAGGGAAGAAAAATAAGAGCATTGAGGATATATGTAAGGGAGGGTGATAGACAGCCATGTATCAAGTACTCACTCTTCTGCCTGGATGGAGTCAGAAGGAGCCACATAGTTGCTGGGAATATAGCCGGTCTGTCCTGAGCTGAGTGAACGAGCCAACCACCAGTCACCTTCCCTGCAGGACAGAACACTTTATTTCGATAAACCAATTGCAATGATGCCGACATGACATACAATGGACAGACTGGATCATGCAGTAGCCATCTAGCCACATACCTGATGTCTGGTCTCCTGTGGTGCAGCATGTGAGAGAAAGAAACAGGGGATCATACATGGTGACAGAGAGAAGCAGTGCAAGATTGTCAAAGGCAGCGCGCCCAAGCAGGAGCCAAAAACAGGACAACTGATTACAAAGGAAAAGCCAACACTGACAGATCAGACTGGAATTTGGGCAAAAAACATTATTATAGAAAATGGCTTAACAAAGAAAGTGTAACACTCCTCACGCAGATGTTAAAGGCAGTGTCAACCTTGCAACAATTTTTATTTGCTCCAATTTATATAAAAAAAAAAAAAAAAAAAAAAAGGAAGCAACTACCAGATAGTTATCAAGAATTTTCTACCATTTTTTCATGTACAGTTCCTAAGCAGACCTGTGTTCTTCCAGGAAGACCCCATACTAAGTAATCCTGAGTAAACAGATTCTGTGCCACTTTCCAATTCTCATGAACATACCCTTTGGAGGTTACAAAAAGTAACAGCATGTGACCAAAGGATCAGAATACACAGGGTTTGTTTGCAGTCTGTAACCATGGGAACACATAGATCTACATAGAAGCTGTATACACAAAATTATAGGGATTTTGAAGAAGACCATTTGCAAAGCCTCCCATTTTTTGTTTTAGATTAATTCGAGAGATTACAAAAAAAATAAAAAATAGCTGGACACAGACATATCTCATATATATATATATATATATATATATATATATATATATATATATATATATATATATATATATATATATATATATATATATATATATATATATATATATATATATATACACATACATACATACATACATACATACATACATACACACACATCGTATATACATATATGTATATCTCTTTGAAAAGAGTATTTAAATGGATAGTAAAAATATATATTTTTATATGATTTAACTCCTTCACACCCCAGGAATGCATCGAGGGGGGTGGAGTGGGGAGAAAAAGGGGAGCGCCAGAACAATTTCTCGATGCAATTGTGCTATTTAAAGCTCTGCTCTTTGCTGATAGCAGCAGGTCCCAGATGTATAACATAGCCGCTACCTGCCCAGTATGGAGCTTTTGAGCCCCACTTCATACACTCACTCCCAAAATGCGATGTGCATGTACGCCACATGATGAGTAGTGGTTAAACGATATGTTGTTTTCTGATGACATGTTCTCTATAAGGCAGATCTGTCATGGCTCCTATACTACATACAATGGAAGCACAGAACAAAAGAGAGGGCCACTAAGCTTACATTTATAGTTGTATGTAATTTTAGGATTTAACTTTAGTATAAAACGGCTTAGAAATGCTATCAAACATCACAAAGTTAGCTTTAAGTCCAATTAATTGGAGAGAAGTTGAACAGCAACCAAAGTTTTTTTTTTAACACTAAAATACACAATCAAATTATATAACAATAACATGTGACCTGCTACATAGCCAGTGATTGGCTGCAGTGGTCATATGTCCGTGTCAGGATCTCATCGCTGTGGCAGGAAGTACAGAGACAGGTGGGGAAGAACCATCTTTCTACCATAAACATGCAGGCTTAACCTGGTCAGGCATGTATGTTTATTTCTAACAGAGAACGCAGAATAAGCCATAGGAACAAGTGACCGGGCATGTTCATATCCAACATGCCCAATACTTCTTCCCCCTTAAGTCAACAGCTACATGTAGGTTTGTCAATGACTGAGTGTTCCCTCCATGAATACAGTAGAATTATAATTATGTTCCTTGATCATACAAGTCAAAACAGCACAATATTTTTTTCGTGCCATTTGGCGTAGAAGAGTACTCCTTTCTCAACACTACGCCTCGCTTACATGTGCTTGGAGGAATATACTGGAGATGGTCTTAAATAACAATCCCCTTCCATAGGGCTATTCTAGGAAACACTATTTTAGCAACAGTATCACTAACATAATGCAGCAGGGGGCATCAAATTTCCGTCAGTGCCTAGAATCTGGAACTTATTCACACAGCTTTCAATCAAAGACGTGCGATTCCATTCATAATAAATATACACTGTGTATATATAATAACAGTAGACTTTCCATCTGAGGACGGCGCACCAGGAGAAAACTCCCATGCTGAGAAAGAGGGGGAACTCCCAAAAGGTAGACATTGTATGTAGCAACACGTCAATAGGAAATAAAAAAACAAAGGTTTGGAACTGTGAGATTCTTCGAGGGAATCTGTCAGCAGGTTTTTACTACGAAATGTCAGAGCTGCATGATGTAAGGGCAGAGGCCCCGATTCCAGCAAAGCATCACTTACTGGACTGCTTGGTGTAGTTTTAATAGAATCCCTGTTTTCTCTGCTGTATATGTAGCAGTGGTCAGAACACTGAGCTCTGTATAACCCCTCCTACCCAGACGGGCAGCTTTGGGTGCTTTTCCACTGCGTTTAGACACCTGTTCAATGGCTGCGTCAGTGCTTGCGTCCGAACCCAGCGCAAAATGGGATTCAACGCTATGTGCTGACGGGGCCCATAGACTATAATGGAGCCAACACAGTATACTGCGTCTGAGTGTCCATCTCCGCCACACGTTCACTTTGTTGATACCATTATAGTCTATGGCCTTGTCGACGCATAAGCCCAAATGCAGTTTTGCAGGCGGGTGGGGAAGGTCCGGAAGTAAGCTTCGACACAGCCACTGAATGGGTGCCTAAACGCAGCGTGAAAGCACCCTTACTGTATACTCTACATTGTCAGCAAGCTGCCAATCAGAATCAGTGGTGGTGGAGGGGGTTACACATGACATCTGGTCCTGCAGTGATAATCTCCTGCTGATAAATCACTGATAGTAGCTTGCTCCAATTTCAATACAATGAGCAAGTGACATCCCTGGAATCAGGCTCCCTGCCCCTACATCATGCTGCTCCCAGATTAAAAAGCAAAAACATACTGACAGATTCCCTTTAATAAAAGCAATATCTCAAAAGAAAGCGCGTCCATTAAATAGGTTTGAAAAATTGCTAATTAAAAACCTTATGTTTCGAAACGCAAAGGCCGTCCTCCTAGGATCTACCCCAGTTATTTTTAAACCATGTGAAACAAAAGTATTTTTTTAATATATTTTTTTTTCTATTGTTGTGCTGCTGGATACAATTTCTAAATTTTGGAACCTACACGCATTATAGGCTTGTGCTACAAACAATAAGTAATTATTAGGGCTGGACTATCTGAAGAATACACTACTGACGATACTATACAGAATGAAGTTACTGATGATCTTTAAGACCTGGATGAAAAGCAAACAAACCGCATAAGAAATATACAAAGTAGCCACAGAAATGTTAATGCCGCCACTCAGCGAAGGAGTCTAGATGTCTTATAAATAATGAGGTCATACATGATCCACTCACGTGTTGTTGACGATTTGTAATCTGTCCCCCTTTTTGAAAGATAAGTCCGTTTCTGTCCGAGACTCATAATCATAAAGGGCTACAAAGGTGGTGACGCCCCCTACAGAGAGAAGAGGAGAATGGACAGTAATTTCTTTAATGTACCTGGCTTATAAAAAAACAAACCAAAACACAAAATCAGTAACGACAGAACTTTAGTGTAAGACATAACCCAATTACAACAGATGGAGCAGATTTCTAGTGGTTGGGCTAAATCATTTCAGTCCTATGAACATATTGCCTTTCTAAAGTTGGATCATTAACTATTGTTATATCTAAACCCAACTTAACTCAAGTAAAATCATGGACATTCAGTCTTGTAGAAAGTCTGCAGAAAATACAAGAGATACCTGCTAACCTGTCCCATTTTCAACTAACAAAAGTTAAAGAGGTGGGACATAGCCAAGGGGTCTGTCTTAATGATCCTGGTGTCTCACAATAGAGAGGGCAGAGGGGGGGGAGGCTCCTGCTGCAGCTAGTTGTCTTGGTGGGAAGAAGCATGAGGTTATAAAAAAGAAAACATAGAGTACACTCACCTTCATGACTAAGATCTAGAAAAAAAAAATCACTGATGTACCCAGGAAACTGCAGCCCCCAAAATTGGTATTTAAATTAATATTTGCATACACACTATGTCTGACAAAGAAGAAAGTCCCTATCACCACAAAATATGTTACAAGAGCTTTTATTGTAATATTATAGGTCTAGTAAATTTACTTTTGAAGTATTCAGTATTTAGAGTATCACTACTGGATAAACACTAGTGGATAAACACCTTCAATATGGGATGCCAAAGCTATTAGACCCCGAGGGAGCGATCCAGGAAGGGGGCAAGTCAGTCACTGTGCATCTACTATTCTCTACCGTGCGGTAAGCCACCATTGAACCCACCCAGATATTATGGTTCCTTATTTTACTATGGACGGTGCGGGGCCCGTTACACTGTATGGATGACTGTGCGGGGCCCGTTACACTGTATGGATGACTGTGCGGGGCCCGTTACACTGTATGGATGACTGTGCGGGGCCCGTTACACTGTATGGATGACTGTGCGGGGCCCGTTACACTGTATGGATGACTGTGCGGGGCCCGTTACACTGTATGGATGACTGTGCGGGGCCCGTTACACTGTATGGATGACTGTGCGGGGCCCGTTACACTGTATGGATGACTGTGCGGGGCCCGTTACACTGTATACTGGTTGGCCCACATCTTTGTCCAAGTTTTTCATTTCGGCCCTCTGTATGTAGGGAGTTTGACATCCCTGATATGGAGGAAGTCAGAGCAGCCGTAGCCCAAACTTGTGTTGAAGTTAGAAGGTGGGGACAATGAAGCTGGCGCTGAGGGTGCAGGGCTCACATGACAATCTCATGTGAGCCCTGGGAATGCGAGTGACGACACATGGCTGGAACAGCGCTTAGGCTATGTGCCCACGATGCAGAAATGCTCCGGATTTTTTCCTGAGCGTTTCTGCATCTCCCTGGCAGAAAAAAATGCATGCGGATTGTACATGCGTTTTTCCTGCCAGGGACAAGCGGAAGTGAAGAGTTCTACACATGCATTTCCGCATGCGGGTGTCAAGCGCTTTCCAAGCGATTTTAGCGTCACTTGGAAAGTGCTTGACAACTTGGTCACACTATATAAATCCATGCAACAGGTATGGATTTATATAGTGTGACCGTAAAGAATAAATAAAAAAGAAAAATATCATACTTACCTTCTGATGGCCCCCGCAGTCTTGAGTCGCTCCGGTCTGGCTGGCCCGCAGCTCGCGGTGCACTGAAGGACCTGCCGTGACTTGACTGAATGACGTCAGAGCAAGTCCTTCAGTCCACCGCGATCCGCCGGCAAGGGAAGACATGGAGACCGGGGGCCATCAGAAGGCAAGTATAATATTTATTTTTTATTTTATTCTTTTTTTTTACAGGTTCTATGGTACCCGGGTCCGGAGGAGAGTCTCCTCTCCTCCAGACCCGGGTACCATACGCACATTGAAACGCTTGGATTCTGCATGTACAGATCTAGTGATGCGGAATCCAAGCATTCGAATGAAAGTCAATGGCGGCGAAAACGCAGCACTTCCGCAAAATAATTATAGATAAGTATAGATTTATTTTTTTTATATTTTACCATTCTTTAAGGTCACAGTATACACTGTGTTCCAAATTATTATGCAAATAATATTTTCTCAGATTTTCCCAAATTACCTATATGAATTGCAGTCATTGTAATTTTCCAGTCAAATAACTATTAGAGTACAATTGAAAGGTTTTTGTACAAACTGCCTATGATAACAGTATATTTTTAAAAAAATTAAAAACTCAAACTGCACTCAAAATGCATGTTCCAAATTATTATGCACAGCAGAGTTTTCAACCTTTTCATTTTAATAAAGAACAAAAAAATGGTCATTTTTGAAATTATAAGCATTAGCAGGTTATTACAAACTGAAATCAAACAGTTTTCAACTCAAAACTTTATTCTAGGTGATGTTACATTTGCACATAGGACCGCTTGTTCGAAAGGAGCTTCTGAACTCTCTCGTCCATTGAATTTGTCAGGTTTTGGATGGTTTCTGCTTTAATTGTTTTGCATGAGGACAGACTACCCTCCCAGAGCTGTTGCTTAGATGTGAACTGCCTCCCGCCATCATAGACACTCCTTTTGATGATGCTCCAGAGGTTCTCAATGGGGTTGAGGTCAGGGGAGCATGGGTGCCACACCATACATTTGTCCCCTTTTATGCCCATAGCAGCCAGAGATGCAGATGTGTTATGTGCAGCATGAGACGGTGCATTATCATGCATGAAAATGATCTTGCTGCGGAATGCACGGTTCTTCTTCTTGAACCATGGAAGGAAGTGCTGTTTGAGAAACTCAACATACATTATGGAGTTCATCTTTACCCCTTCAGGGATCCTAAAAGGGCCGACAATCTCTCTCCCCATGATTCCAGCCCAAAACATTACTCCACCTCCTCCTTGCTAGCGCCGTAGCCATGTTTGCATGGGGTGTCCATCAACCAGCCATCCTCCACTCCATCCATCTGGACCATCGAGATCATTTCATGCATGATAATGCCCCGTCTCATGCTGCACATAACACATCTGCATCTCTGGCTGCTATGGGCATAAAAGGGGACAAACTTATGGTGTGGCACCCATGCTCCCCTGTATAAATCGATGCAGTTTGCATGGATTTATATAGTGTGACCAAGTTGACAAGCACTTTCCAAGTGATGCTAAAATTTCTTGGAAAGCGCTTGATAACCCGCATGCGGAAATGCATGTGAAGAACACTTTACTTCCGCTTGTCCCTGGCAGGAAAAACGCATGTACAATCCGCATGTACAATCCGCATGCGTTTTTTCTGCCAGGGAGATGCAGAAACGCTCAGGAAAAAATCCAGAGCATTTCTGCATCGTGGGCACATAGCCGTAGTGCTGCGTTTTTTTCCCGCAATGATAATCCGCAGCAGATTATCATTGGGGAACATGGCAGGTCTTCTACCATGCGTTTTTTAAGAGTTTCTGCAGCGTTTTTGCCGCTGCGGAAAAGCTTAAAAAACGCATCGTGGGCACACAGCCTAACAAGGGAGGTGAGTACAAGTGTTTTTATTTTAACGGGGCAAACACTCAGATTGATAAGGGGTTGGCCGACTAGTGTCATGTTGGGAACTTTATGAATTGAAAAGAAGTGAAACATTTCTTTTCAACCAACTGGGTGTAAATGAGACAATGTGGGCGTGGGCATGTTTTGATTGGGCGTATACCATATAACTCATACTGGCCAATCAGATGAAAGGAAATTGTACATTTTTATTTTCAGGGGTGGACATATCTTTGGAATGAAGAAGCACAGAAGAAAAAGAACCTGTTCCCGTATCAGTGGAGCAGCACCAACTGGAGGAGCGCCTCAATTTACATAAAAAAAAACAGTGAAACGTTCCCTTTAAGTGGGTCTTTAAATAAACTTTTAGTGATCTGAAACATTTAACAAAATTGCTTTTATTCACAGTGGGAACTGATCCTAGCAGTAATGCAGGCAGTTTTGAAGGGGATTATCCTAGAAACATAATGAATTGCAAATAACACACCAGTGAATCATTAATAGGTGCTTTGTACCCATTTGCAAAGAAATCCCCATAATCGGCTACTTGTTTTCCCCTTCCCTCAGCTGATGACCAGACTGACAGGCTTTATAGGATATGTAGCAGCAAGGACCCACTACCTTCTCCCCACAGACTCTGTATCCATCTGGTATTTCATATGTTTCAAGCACTATAGAGTAAACAGTACAATACATGTTTGGGTTGTACGTTATGAGATAGGTTTTCCCAAAAGACTTTGACTGCACAAACGGGAAGTATCACACAAGGTATGATGAGGTCCTTCCAGTGCAGATAAAGCAAAGTATGCATGTACAGATCCAGGAAAGCTGAGTCCAGACCAAGCAGTTAAAGGGAAGTCTATATGGGCATGTAGGTCATGTGAAGCTAATTAAAATTATATCAGATATCTTATTCCAGAAAAATCCATGTTTTTCTTATATGTGAATGATATGTGTATGAGCTGTTCAGGACTATGGGCTGGACACTGGTCTGCATGAGAATCTGTCTCCAGAGATTATTATAAATGAAAGGGGGCATTACCAGTGTGAAATGTAACTAACACACAACAGGAGAACTGAACTGTGTTCTTACACATTAGCAGCTGCAGCTCTCACAGCTCTGCTGTTTTGCAACAATATTGCAGCTCTGACTGCCTGTGAGATGGAAGCTGTAGAGGTGTCAGGTATAATCACACACAGGTCTGCAGTGAGATCAGGAAAGCATATCACACTGGTAATGCCCCCTTCATTTATAATAATCTCTGGAGACAGATTCTCCTGCAGATCAGTGTCCAGCCCATAGTCCTGAGCAGCTCATTTACATATAAGAAAAACATGGATTTCTCTGGAATAAGACATCAGATTGCAGAAATCATTTTATTCAGCTTCCTATGACCTACATGCCCATACCGACAGCTTACGAGGGTTGATCCTACCGACAGATTTCTTTTAAGGAATTTTATTATAGGGATTGTCCACTACAGTTTCTTATCAGCTCCACTGTCCATCAGAAAATGGAACCTGCATACTTAACTCCTGGACCAGAGCTGTTAAAGGATTATCCAGTAGGGGACAATCCTATTATTACAAGTAGAGATGAGCAGATAAAAAAAATTCAAAATTCATCTGTTCACACAGATTTTACTGGGAAATTCGATCAGCAGAGAAGTTATTCCCCGAGAATGTAATGTCCCTTATGCTCTGGGGTCTTTCCAAATCCCAGTGCAAAATGTAAAAAAAAACAAAAATTACACTCACCTTCTCTGGCAGCTCCTCAGCCGCATCTTGTCTACGATTAAATTTTCACTCTGGGCCAGTGCTTCCGGTCGCGACTAGGCCCTGATGCATGTCCAGTGAACTCCTCGTGGCCGGAAGCCCTGGCCTATAGTAAATGCAACACGACAAAGGCATGGATGATCGGGAAGGGAGCTGGGGCATATAGAAGTGGCGTGTGAGAAGAGTGTGGTTTTTTGGTTTGTTTTTGTTCCTCTTAACCTTTTGCCGGCCTCTACTGTTTAGCAAGATTGTAGACGCAATAGGCCTCCATTTTGCTGAATTTGCGAGGAGTGAACTACAAGATATATATTACAATAATGGAGCAAAAATTCTATGTATATGAACTCTGATTTACCTCCTGCTACACACTTTTTTGTGGGGTTGTGGTGCATTTGTCATTTCCTACTTCATTGCTTTTTAATGTATTATATAGATATAATAAGCTATGGTTTTTCTCTATGTGGTTCTTTTACAAGATCCTACAAAGAATTGTACAAGACTATCATGAATGAGTGTTTTAGGCTGCCAATCACCCAATAAATAAGCAAAACACTCATTCGTTGGGCGAAATGATCTTTGGCTGCACAAAAGATCATAATTCTCGGCAGCACATCATCCTAGATTAGAGTTGCCAAGAACAATCGTAGCCTATTACAGATCGCTCAGTGTGCATATGAAGCTGGGTCAGCCTGTGTAATCAGGCTATTAAACAACCACTGATCAGCTCAGTGCCCATGGTCGCCCCTTACTGTCGAGTTTCCATATGGATCAAATTTACTGTAAGGAGACTCTAACATATAGGAGAAACCAAAACAGAGAACCCCTTTATCCATATATAGGAGGAAACTATAGCATATTACTCAATAGACAGAAATATCCAGACACTTGACATCACATACTAGGGCATCTCCAGATATTGTAGTCCATGCATTGTCATCATTTCATGATTAATCCCATGTACACACCTGATAATGGTCCAGTCCTTTGTGGTGAAGTGATGGTGTCTGAGAAGTTGACCCCTCCAAATGGTGTAAGATCACAGTTGCCCCCAAAAGGTTGGTTAGAAGGACGATGCGAGTCAAGGCTCTTGCTGGGAGTCTGAGAAGCAGAGAGGGAAGGGAAAGGTATATGCGATCCTTCGGCAATATCCAGACTGCGGCTCCGTGGCCCACCTTCTCGTGGTTTACTTTTTGTACCGCCCATCTGTTGTATGGACAAAGAGTAGTAAGTATCATGACGAGGTACTGCAAAATACCCAAGAAAGATCTGCCAGCCCAGGTGACAGAAGGTTAATTTTCTTGATTGAAATACAATGTTAAAGTAGTTGGGTGTCTCTGGTACCCCTAAATGAGGTCATGACCCATCTGGTGGACATGCTCTGATCCTCTCCCTTCCACCCCTCATAAAGTAGAAATGTGGATGTGGGGGAGAGTTAATTGAAAGTCTTGGAATGTGCTGTGACGGCAAAACCAGAGGAAGAAAGAGAAAGAAAGAAAGGGGGAGGTTGGCATGGGAAGGAGAAGGGCGAGAGGAGGAATGAAGGAACAACAGGTGGTAAAATGGACGTGATTAGCAAGCAGAATGGCGATGAACAGTGAGTTATTGATTGATAGCGAACGCAACAAGTAACGGCAATAGTGAAAGGAGAAGACGTCTGGGAGAGATCAAGGGTGACAACACAGAGGACATAAAGAAATCCACTATACAGAATTAAAGAATTGATTTATTCATTCACATCAGTTCCTGTCCCTGTGGAGACACATTGAAGCAAATCTAATGTGACAACTGTACCAGCTCGTCGTGCCTGACCAACCATGCCATCATCCATCTGCATCAGTGATGACCAATACCACTACAAGCCCCAGCAGTGCTGTGAACGTCTATCTTCCCATTACTGATTTGTTAGATCACAGTCAAGCACAAATTATTAAGCGGTTACTAAGAAAACCACAGAAATAGGGAAGTTGAGGATTAAAAAAATATATATAAATTTTATATATAATATATGCTGACATAATAAATAGCAATGCGAGATCTCACATTCATAAAGGTTACGGTATATGGTTCTAAGGAATGACACAAACATGAATAACATTCCAGACAGGTTCGGTCTCGCTGCTGCCTCCGTGACTCCAGGAATCGCTGTGGGGTGCTGTACACTCATATACATACAGGCTATACATAATTCAGGCATCGTGTAATGGCTGTTACTGCCAAACTGGAGAAAAGCAGTTTCCAATCCCAACCTCCATCCATACCGGTATGGGCGACTTTCAATATACTACTAGGATACCAACCACCTTGCTAAATTTGGCAGCAGTCGGAAAGCCTGGCACGTGTGATAACTGCAGCGAGGAAGCAGACATCACAGCTCCAGAATTAGCACACCGCAGCTTTAATGATGAAACATGGGGAAATAGCACCTCTGCTACGTGAGCCGGCAGGAAAGCCTCAGAGTATTTGGCAATAGAGTCACTTTTACATTAGAGCCTGGCTTGGATTCCCTCCATGCAAAAAAAACATTTACCGGTCTCTACTCTTTTGCACACGTCATACTGTAGGTCTACCATATTTCACCATATCACATCTCGTGGAGCTATCAATGGCTGAAAATAAATGCTGGAAGCAAGCAGCTGCTCTGCCCAGTGACCTGTGTCAACACTTCTAGGTGCATGTCAGGCCTCATGCAGACATCAGCAGATTTTGTAGAAGTAAAAAACTGACCAGTTTTCATCATTTCTTGATCAATGTTTGGTCAAAATGTCGGTATTTACCATCAGGCCTGTTAGTTTTTCTTTAAGAAGCCCTCCTACTCTGCACTCATTACCTGTATTAATTGCACCTGTCCACACAATCAATCACACTCCAACCTCTCCACCATGGCAAAGACCAAAGAGCTGCTTAAGGACACCAGGGACAAAATTGTACATCAGCACAGGGCTTGGATGGGCTACAGGACAATAGGCAAGCAGCTTGGTTAGAAGGTACAACTGTTGGCAAAAAAATACTTCAAGGACATACAAAGTCAGCAGTATAGTTTATTTAAAGGGAATCTTTCATCCCCTGGGACTTTTCAAACGGCTAATATGGGCATACAGGTGATAGAAATGTGAATCTATACTTACCTGTATGGCCCATATTAGCGGTCTGGTTGCGGTGTAATAGCTTTTTTTATGAAATTTCTGCTAAGCTTTGCATCCCCTGGATGCCAAGAAATGCCCACCTACTAGCCCTATTATCATACTTACCCCACCTCCTCTGCACGTCACAGGGCCCTGTGACGTGCAGTTCCCAGCTGGATCCCGCGCCTGCGCTGTTTCCTCTGTACGGACGGCGCTGTTCTCCCTTGCAGTCAGTGTAGTGTTTTGAAGCAGGGAACTTGTGCGCAGGTGCCGTTGAGTCACTCTGCCTTCCCAAACACGGTGAGCGGGACTATATTTCTCTAACAACTGTTGGCACAATTATTGGAAAATGTAAGAAACACAAAATGACTGTCAATCTTCCCCAGTTTGGGGCCCCATGAAAGATCACAACTTGTGGGGGGGGGGGGAAGGATGATTCTGAGAAAGGTCAGGAATCAGCCCAGAACTACACAGGAGGACCTGGTCAATGACCTGAAGAGAGCTGTGACCACAGTCTAAAACATTACCATTAGTAACGCACTATGCAGTCATGGATTAAAATACTGCAGGGCACGCAAGGCCCCCCTACTCATGCCAGTACATATCAAGGCCCATTTGAAGTTTGCCAAAGACCATCTGGATGATCCAGGGAAGGCATGAGAGAAGGTCATGTGGTCAGATGAGATCAAAATAGAACTTTTTGGTATTAATTCCACTCGCCGTGTTTGGAGGAAGAAGAAGGACGAGTACAACCCCCATCCCAACTGTGAAGCATGGTGGGGGAACATCATATTTTGGGGGTTCTTTTCTGCAAAGGGGACAGGACGACTGCACCGTATTGAAGGGAGGATGGATGGGGTCATGTATTGTGAGATTTTGGCCAACAACCTCCTTCTCTCAGTAAGAGCATTGAAGATGGGTCATGGCTGGATCTTCCAGCAAGACAATGACCCGAAAAACACAGCCAGGGCAACTAAGGAGTGGCTCTGTAAGAAGCATTTCAAGGTCCTGGAGTGGCTTAGCCAGTCTCCAGACCTGAACCCAGTGGAAAATCTTTGGAGGGAGCCAAAACTCAATGGTGCCCAACGACAGCCTCGAAACTTGAAAGATCTGGAGAAGATCTGTATGTAGGAGTGGGCCAAAATCCCTACTGCAGTGTGTGTAAACTTGGTGAAGAACTATAGGAAACGTCTGACCTCTAATTGCAAACAAAAGGTTTCTGTACCAAATATTAAGCTCTGTTTTTCTATTGTATCAAATACTTATTTCATGCAATAAAATGCAAATTAATTATGTAAAAATCATTAAAAAAAAAAAATTCCAGAAAAATCACATTGTAAGATTGTCTCTCACAGTTGAAGTGTATCTACAATAAAAATTACAGACCTCTCCTTTCTTTGTAGGTGGGAGAACTTGCAAGATCGGCAGTGTATCAAATACTTATTTTCCCCACTGTATCATTGTCCCCAGTGGGGCTCAACATATATTTCCCCATCAAAATGTCTTTTGGAGAGTCAGAGGAAACCCTTGCAAACACATGGACAACATACAAACCCTAAGCAGCACGATTTGTCTATAGAAAGCCTCACTTTACATCAGGACTACACAGGACTTTACCTCTAGTGTAAATGATTTCCACAGCAATATAATAAATCATTCTAAAAAGGCAGCAGAGTGATTCATCGGCACCCAGTGACACTACTCTCTGTCACACCGAGGTGTGGGCATGTCAATACACAATCCCTTTCCATCACATGCATAATGCGGAAATTAACCCCACCATGAGCTCCTTGTGTATCATGAGAGAACTCTTAAAAACTACTGCATTTGCCAGACTGGGAATGATGGAGCTGAACTATGAAGAGCAGTGGTGCATCGGACATTTTGTCACTAGCAGGGGGTGAGGATACACTTGCACATAGAGCGCCTCCTAGAATAGAAATCAACACGTGTTGTTCTACATCTGCATAACTGTTTCCCTCCGTCAGTCCCACAATTAATACTAGGAGACAGAACCAGAGGGGAGTAATCGCTACCTATGGGGCAGTTTTTCAAATACATCACTACTTTCGATTACAGACACCTCCTTGGCCAAGAAGGGGGTAAACGGGGTCCCACCCGTGCAGACAAGCGACTGGACAGTCTCATTTGCCCATTATGTGCTACCTACAACTTGATAGGGGCTTGTTTAAGGCCCTTTGACACGGGTCATAATAAACTATATGGGGACAGAACAATTGTTAAAAAGCACTCTGTGCCCATACACAAAACACACTGACTGCAGCACATCCAGTCTACATGGTGCGATGTGCTGCATAAATGATCTAATCAACCCACAGAACGTTATTTTGCTTGTACGTCAGCTTATCGGAGGCATGTTTAGATGGACCAGTGATGAAGAATGAGCGTTCATATATACGCTTGTTCCCAAATTATTGCCCGTGCGAAGAGGCCTGGAGGCTGAAACTCTGCTCATCTGCATCAGCCAATAGCCACAGTTATGAAACAATTACATGGCCACTGGCCGCCACACATGGGCAGAGTTACATCCTTAGGGTGTGTGCACATGACATCTTAAGGATGATTACACCAGAAATCCACTAAAAAAAAAGTTTGCAAAATTACATATGTACTGCAATGTCAAAATGACTTGCTACGCACATGTTCGGTCTTTATTACCTTCTTTTAACCGGTTTAGGCTCGAAAGCTCTGAAGCAGCTAGAAGTGACTGATCCATTCTTAAGGCAGATTATGGACGCCGTTCACTAGCTCATACACAGCTGTAGAAAAAAAGGTTCAGGAAAACCACACCAACGTTCTGAAGAGTCTTCTGCTTCAAAAGCTCAACAGGTACACAGGCATCTAAAAGGCGTAATGTGCACATACCCGAATGAATTTGTGAGTTTAGTGCGTACAGCTTCTTGAATTCTGCTTTTTGATAATGATACAAGGAAGCAGAAATCACCTGACTTTTAATATAGTTGAATAAATTCCCCAAATGATCCTCAGCAGCACATAGTCATTAGTTTCCAGACAGCTTCCTTCTGGTCATCACTTTCCATAAGCTGAGAAAACTACCGTATATGCAGTATAAGGCATGGAGATAGATACCTGATCAAATGAAGTGCTAATTCTTAAAAAGACTTGATCAGTGATCAGCTTGTTCTCCATATGATATCCATCTCTAGATCTATATGGACAGACCGACAAATGTCTGATAAAAGTCTACGGAGGAGTGTGGAAAAATTGCAGCATGCATCATCAGACTCCACTTTGGGGCCATAAGCCTGATGGTCAGAACTATGCCAAATGGCTCACAGCATGCGTACACAGTACAGCGCATGGATTGCTGTCTCATCCGCAAATCTGGACGATCGGCAAATGAATTCACAAACTTGAGTAAATACAGTCTTACCATTTCTGAAATCACTACTAAAAAAGTAAAGTAAAGGCCACCTTGTGAAAATCTGATTTATGGCAGCCACAAAGGACTTAAAATTCCCAATATTTTACAACATGAAATTTGCTGTATGGGCGAGAGAAAAAAAATGGTATTATTTCTGCATCAGTAAACCGCACAAAAATAGTCTGCAGGAAAGAGGAAGAGAATACAGACTTTGATTCATATACAAACCTGCCATAAATATGCCAAAACGACACACTGCCCAATAAAGGCTAGGTTCACACGTCCACAACTCTCCTGACCTAAGGTATCAGCCCTTACATATGCATATGGGGATCAGGTCATGAAACCTGTGGCTGGGCCAATAATACCGACCCTTACAGGGACGTGTAAATCTAGCCTAAGCGCGTATACATCACGTGTCCACCCAACATTACGTAACAGCTCTGTGAGACTTCCAATCTGGACCAAAGTGACATGAATGCAACCAGGCAGGACCTGGATGTCACTCAGTTTAAAAAGCTGTAAAACGTTTTCTCGCTCAGATATTCAAACACTTATTTTATCTTTTTTTCAGGATACATAGGAGCTCATTTGTATGTCGTTTTCATAGCAGCAGTGCTCTATTGCGCAGGCGCTGGGGAGTGAAATGTGACTTCCTGGCACCTATCAAATAGAGCACTGTGCTCAGCCAAACGGGCCCAGGAGGAAACAAAGCGTGCTCCCTGTGAGCCGCGCTTTGCGCATGCGCTGGCAGGGGGGGGGGGGGGGGGGAGATATGGTAAACGTGGACATAGGCGGGGATTTGGTGGAATAATAAGCCGATAGGCGGGGATAGCCAAGCCTGTGAAAAACCAAGGAGATAAAAATACATTTCTCTGCAATCAGACGTCTACCATGGACCATACAGGTATGTATAGATTTACTTTTCTATACCCTGTATGCCCATAGTGGAGGTCTGATATCTACAAAGTGGTGACAGATTCCCTTTAAAAAGGTACTCAAACCCACATTTAAGAAGTTTATTAATCTTTCAGGTGCTTCACAGTAATTAATGCAAGGTGGAATAAAAAGGCAGGCACACGGCAGGGCTCGGAAGGGACAGATTGACAACTGAATTCTGGCTGGAACAGATTGCGGATGCCATGTCACATTTGAAGAGCCCCCAACATACCAAAACAGCAGAAACCCCCACAATTGACCCCATTTTCGAAACAACACCTTTAGAGGAATTTATCCGATGCTCTACACTGAGCACTTACATCAGGGTTTCCATTTAAATTTCTAAGTGATCCATTCACTATAATGAGGCAGTTACTCTAGACTAAGTCTGGCCTCTATTCAGCATTGACCTTTTCAGAGGTGCACAAAACTGTGGCCGACCGTGCTTTTATGCATGCCTAAAAAGACGGACACTGCTGGATCATAGGCCAGATGGTGTCCACAGCACCTCCATCTGCAGAGAGGTTCCTTCTGAATCATGTATTTCAGCAGAGATTTACATGGAAACCGAGGTGAGCTGAACCTTACTGCGATCTTTGGGAGGCAGCATGAACAAATTTGGGAGGGATACTAAATAGGTATATTTTATGTAAAAACAAAAAAATACACATTTATTAATATTTTTTTCCATTTTTTTGTTTACGTTTTTTCAATCTTTTAATTATTATTTTTTTTTAAACTTAAAAGTCCCATAGAGGGACTACCGTATATTCCGGCGTATAAGACGACTTTTGAAGACTGAAAAATCTTCTGTCTAGTCTGGGGTCGTCTTATAAGATAAGATATACTTTATTTATCCCGGAGGAAATTGCGGAAAATACGCCGGTAATGTTTTTGAACTTTCAGAAATTGACATGCGGGGATACTCTGGGGGTGTTAATAAGCTGCCGTGGCCGTATCCCTGCCATGTGGGAGTTAATATAAGGTGGAGGGAGTTAAAATACGGCGGCGGTAGGTCCAGACAGTCAGCGCTTCTGTGCTGAAACTGACACATCGCTGCGCTGTGTCTTCTCAGGCCTGGGACACAGCGCAGCGTATTCCCAGCAGCGGAGACAGACAGAACCTAGCGAACTTTTCTGACACATCGCAGTGTCTTCCCAGCTCCGGACACAGCGCAGAGCTTCTGTGCCGAC
This sequence comes from Phyllobates terribilis, assembly GCF_046119375.1. Classification (NCBI taxonomy): domain Eukaryota; kingdom Metazoa; phylum Chordata; class Amphibia; order Anura; family Dendrobatidae; genus Phyllobates; species Phyllobates terribilis. Next base: position 223,231,904 of record NW_027362765.1, on the reverse strand, counting down.
AGCTTTCACTTGTCACAGAAGCGCTGCGCTGTGTCCGGAGCTGGGAAGTTCGCATCGCTTCTGTGACAAGTAGTGTTGAGCATTCCGATACTGTAATATCGTGTATCTGCCGATATTCGCGGTATCGGAATTCCGATACTTAATTCCGATACTTTTACAATATCGAATACCGGAATCGGAAGTTCCCATAATGCCTGCGCTCTGCAGTGTCTCTGAAGGATGACAAGCTGGATGGCAGAGCTCAGCTGAGATCCAGCCTGTTATCAGAATGCCATCCCAGCGTGGGAGAATTCTCCTGATTGTTTAAAAGCCGGCGGGCGGTAAAAAGCCGCCGGCTTTTAAACAATCACACAGCCCCATACTGCTTCCCCGCAGCCTCCCACCCCGATCCTCCGCTCCCCTCGCCACCTCCCATCCCGATCGTAAGTTAGGACCGGGCGGGGAGTGCAGCACAAAGGAGCGGGGAGCGAAGGACCCGGGCGGGGAAGCCGGCAGTGAAAAGACTTCACCGCCGGCTTTCCCGCCGGTTATTTCAAATGAACAGCTGAGGTATCAGGTGATGCCGATCAGCTGTTCATTTGAAGTCGCCGCGGTGCCCTCAGAATGTGAGTTCATGTGAGTTCATGCTTGACTGCATTGCATGAACTCACATGAACTTTCCCACGGTCTCACAGGTCAGCCTCACCTCCCAGACCCGTCATGATTGGTGTGTGCGGGTGTCTGCGAGTGTGTGCGGGTGTGCGGGTGTGCGCGGTGTGCGCGGTGTCTGTGCGATGTGTCTGTGCGATGTCTGCGAGTGTGTGCGGGTGTGTGCGGGTGTGTGCGGGTGTGCGCGGGTGTGCGCGATGTCTGTGCGATGTCTGTGCGATGTCTGTGCGATGTCTGTGCGATGTCTGTGCGATGTCTGTGCGATGTCTGTGCGATGTCTGTGCGATGTCTGTGCGATGTCTGTGCGATGTCTGTGCGATGTCTGTGCGATGTCTGTGCGATGTCTGTGCGATGTCTGTGCGATGTCTGTGCGATGTCTGTGCGATGTCTGTGCGATGTCTGTGCGATGTCTGTGCGATGTCTGTGCGATGTCTGTGCGATGTCTGTGCGATGTCTGTGCGATGTCTGTGCGATGTCTGCGGGTGTGCGCATGCAGGCAGACATAGGCCGATGTGACACTACTACTCCCATCGGCCTATGTCTGTCCCCCGTCCACTCCTGCCAGCAGGATCAGCTCGATGGGAGCAGTAGTTCCCATCAGCCTGATCCTGCTATATAAATTGCCCTACTGTGTCTCCAATAAATGTTAAATACATGTCATTGGTGGCCAGTGGTTGCCTACAATAAATTAGTTCATACATTACCTGTCCCCGCCAATCGCCACCTAAAATAAAGTAAAAAATAAAAAACTACACCTATACTCACCTAGACACCTAATTCCCCGAAGCCATCGATCTCCTGTAATAAAATTTAAAATAATAAACCACAACCTTATCCTTACCCCTCCGTAGTAGTCCACGAGTGTCCCACGAAGATCTCCAGTTTAGAGCAGCCACATAGAATGTGACCGCTCTGAACCGCTGCCGCCGCTAGAATGACGGGGCCGTAAAGCAGCCCCGTCATTGCATAAGCGGGTTCGCCGGAGTTCAGGCAGCGCTGCTCCGGTTAGCTGCTTTACGGCCCTGCTGTATCGTGAGAAATTCCCACGTTACAGCAGTGCCGTAAAGGAGGTCTCCGGAGCTGCGCTGACTGAATGCACTCCGGTGACCTCAGTCAGTGGCTCCCGCTGCCGGGAGCGGACGTGTTCCCGGCAGCGTGAGCTTACAGCAGCCATGCACAGCTGTCACCATCTCCAGATGTGACAGCTGTGCATGGGAGATCAGCGCAGGAACGTGGACAGGTAACTATTATTTTTTTTAGTAAACTAAGAATTAAATAAAATGGTGTGGTTTATTTCAAATAAATTATTTTTTTCTGGGTGTAGTGTGTGTTTTTTCTTTTTAACACTTTGTAGGTTAGTAATGGGGGTGTCCTATAGGCACCCATCATTACTAACCTGGGCTTCATGGCAGCTGGCGCTGACATGAACCCCAGCCCTATTACCCCCTGCCACCGCACCAGGGCAGCGTGGAAGAGCGAGGCTAAGTGCCAGAATGGGCGCATCCTATGGATGCGCCATTTCTGGGGCGGCTGACGGCTGGTGTTTCTAGCCTGGGAGGGGGCCAATATTCATGGCACCCTTCCTGGGCTATTAATATCAGCCCCCAGCTGTCTGCCTAGCCTTTGCTAGCTATTAAAATAGGGGGGACCCCATGTCATTTTTTTGGGGGGGGTCCCCCATTTTAATAGCTAGTAAAGGCTAGGTATTCAGCTGGGGGCTGATATTAGTAGTCTGGGAAGCTCCGTGGGTATTACCCCCTTCCCAGGCTTCAAACATCTGCCCCAGCTGTCTGCTTAACCTCCGCTAGAGACTAAAATTAAGGGGAACCCCATGCCAATTTTTTTTAAAATAAATCCTTTATTTTAATACTAAATGACAAGTACAGTAATCAACACTGTCACTGTACTTCATATATATGTGACTGACATGTTTCTATCTATCTAATCTATGTATGATTCTCTATTCCTTCTAGTCTAAATTGTCGGGTACAGATGCTGAATTGCCGGCCGGCTTTTTTAAAGAGACGGTGCATGAAAACACTATTATATTTTTAAATAAATCCTTTACACTAAATGACAAGTACAGTAAGCAACAATGTCACTGTACTTCATATATATGTGACTGACATATTTCTATCTATCTAATCTATGTGTGAAGCTCTATTCTTTCTGTTGTAAATTGTCGGGTACCGGTGTATGCCACTGATGAAAATGGATGATAGTAATGTTGTTGTTGTATGCCTTATGTTTATGAGTGACAGTTTTCCTGCTATATACCTGCATGTCATAAGAATTTAAATTAAAAAAGGACCATGTTAAATTCAAATCTGTTTTTTTTTTAATTTTTACCGGTGTTTGGTATGCGTTGGAAAAGGGGTAGTCTTATACGGTGAATATATCCTAAACTCTATATTTTAACAGGAAAGTAGGGGGGGGTCGTCTTATACACCAGGTCGTCTTATACGCCGGAATATATGGTAACTGTTATTACTGTGATCGTTGGTATAATGCATTATAACTGTCAATGCTACACTGACAGAAGCCTCTTAGACCATGTTCTGAGCATTGTCTAACAGGCTTGTTGCCATAGCTGGCTGACCCGCAGGTAGTCATGACGACCTCCGTTTGCCAAGGCAACGATCAAACCCTCGTGATGACGTCGCAGGGGTGCCGATCTGAAGAGAGAGGGAACCCTCTTCCTCCACCTGCCTTCTAAATGCTGCATCTAGGGGGTTAAACGGCCCGGGCAGTGACAGCAGAGGCTCGCCCTTGACTTAATCCGAGCTCCCAGCCGCGATTTGTGAGGGCACTGCTCCTGTGTCCACATGATCGCCGTGACGTAAATTTACCTCATTTTGCAGGAACCTATTCCTGACCATGATGTAAACTTACATTAAACGTCGTGAAGGGGTTAAACCATAACTGTCGTTTTAATTCTTATTTAATAATAATGTAGAACAAGTTATTTTAATAATCTTTTAAGTATACCTTACAAATGAAATCCGAAAGAAAAGCTTTCAAGAACCTTCTAGAGGTCGTCCCCATATTTCTGAAGTCTTAGTCTCAAAACTTTTGGCCATGACAATACACTGAGATAGATCCCAATTACTTTAGATCCAGGCTGAACCTACATTAGTATATTTTGTACAAGTCCGGAGCCTTGAGTGTAGCTTCACATGGGCGAAGAGTACTGTAAGTCACTTATATACGAATTCTGTAATATACTTCACTTACAGGGGTTATCCACTACTCAGCCACCTCCTTCTCAACTACCATATTACCCAATGCAAAATACAAGCAGCCTGTACTACCTGCCGATGCCATAACAGCAATACTGGTGTCTGCTCTCCTGGGGCTCACGTGACATTGTTATGTCATGCGAATCCAGCAGCCACTAATGGCCCGCTTCACACTATCTTCATTGGGACAAAACTGACATCCAGAGGAAGTGAGCAGCAGATCCAACCTCACCTAGCTGACTGGCTGCTGGGCTCATGTGACAATGTCACGCAAGCCCCTGCGCCAACAGTGAGTACAGGCTGTTTTCACTTGGGTGGGTGTGGGGGGGGGGGGGGGGATATGGTAACGGAGTACGTGTTGTCTGAAAAGTGGATAACCCCTTTGATAAAAAGGTTTCCCTTAGCAATATTATTATAGCGCCATTTATTCCATGGCGTTTGACATGTGAGTAAAACCAAATTATATGGGAATATATCTAACCACTTGTCAGACACAATCTGCTGTATGACTAGAGACTAAAGGCAGACTTGGACATCAGATAAGAATAGACCACACCATCGGTTGACTGGTTTCAACCTCAACTTCTGCAGGAAGGAAACTTTCAAAAAGAATTACACAGCTTTTCTAACATGAAGTGTCTTCAGGTCTAATACAACCCCTGGCAAAAATTATGGAATCAACGGGCTCGGAGGAGGTTCATTCAGTTGTTTAATGTTGTTGAAAAAAAAAAAGCAGATCACAGACATGGCACAAAACTAAAGTCATTTCAAATGGCAACTTTATGGCTTTAAGAAACACTAAAAGAAATCCAGAAAAAAAAATGTGGTGCTCTGTAAGGGTAATTTTTTTCAAACCAAGAAGAGGGGAAAAAAATATGGAATCACTCAATTCTGAGGAAAAAATTATGGAATCATGAAAAACAAACACAAAAGAACACTCCAATACATCACTAGTATTTTGTTGCACCACCTCTGGCTTTAATAACAGCTTGCAGTCTCTGAGGCATGGACTTAATGAGTGACAAACAGTACTCTTCATGAATCTGGCTCCAACTTTCTCTGATTGCTGTTGCCAGATCAGCTTTGCAGGTTGGAGGCTTGTTATGGACCATTTTCTTCAACTTCCACCAAAGATTTTCAATTGGATTGAGATCTGGACTATTTGCAGGCCGTGACATTGACCTTATGTGTCTTCTTTCAAGGAATGTTTTCACAGTTTTTGCTCTACGGCAGGATGCATTATCATCTTGAAAAATGTCATCATCCCCAAACATCCTTTCAATTGATGGGATAAGAAAACTGTCCAAAATATCAATGTAAGCGTGGGCATTTATTGAAGATGTAATGACAGCCATCTCCCCAGTGCCTTTACCAGACATGCAGCCCCATATCATCAATGACTGTGGAAACGTGCATGTTCTCTTCATGCTGTCATCTTTATAAATCTCATTGGAACGGCACCAAACAAAAGTTCCAGCATCATCACCTTGCCCAATGCAGATTCGCGATTCATCACTGAATATGACTTTCATCCAGTCATCCACAGTCCACGATTGCTTTTCCTTAGCCCATTGTAACCTTGTTTTTTTCTGTTTAGGTGTTAATGATGGCTTTTGTTTAGCTTTTCTGTATGTAAATCCCATTTCTTTTAGGCGGTTTCTTACAGTTCGGTCACAGACATTGACTCCAGTTTTCTCCCACTCGTTCCTCATTTGTTTTGTTGTGCATTTCCTGTTTTGAAGACATATTGCTTTAAGTTTCCGGTCTTGACGCTTTGATGTCTTCCTCGGTCTACCAGTATGTTTGCCTTTAACAACCTTCCCATGTTTGTATTTGGTCCAGATTTTAGACACAGCTGACTGAACAACCAACATCTTTTGCAACATTGCGTGATGATTTACCTTCTTTAAAGAGTTTGATAATCCTCTCCTTTGTTTCAATTGACATCTCTCGTGTTGGAGCCATGATTCATGTCAGTCCACTTGGAGCAACAGCTCTCCGAGGTGTGATCACTCCTTTTTAGATGCAGACTCACGAGCAGATCTAATTTGATGCAGGTTTTAGTTTTGTAAATTAAAATTTACAGGGTGATTCCATATTTTTTTCCTCAGAATTGAGTGATTCCATATTTTTTTCCCTCTGCTTGGTCTGAAAAAAATTACCCTTACTGAGTACCACATTTTTTTTCTTGATTTCTTTTAGTGTTTCTTAAAGCCATAAAGTTGCCATTTGAAATGACTTTAGTTTTGTGCCATGTCTGTGATCTGCTTTTTTTCAACAACATTAAACAACTGAATGAACATCCTCCGAGCCCAGCGATTCCATAATTTTTGCCATGGGTTGTAGATTTATCTAATAACATATAGTTTGTTTTATGAAATGTGGTGACAGATCTGCTTAAAGGGTTACAACTTGATTTATGATATATCTACATGATTTGCCAGTAATGTCTAATAGATATGGGTCCCACCAGAAGCACTCCTGAGCCTTCTTTAATCAAAGTTATGGAAAGGTGTGACTGCAGCCAAGCAACTGACCTTATTCAGAACTACCATAACAGTGAATGGAGAGAGCTGAGCGAGCGTGCCCACCTCTCCCTACGCTGCGCCTAATCAAAAGTTGGAATGGAGAACACCAGTACTGGTGATGGGTGCGAGACCCAGATGAGGGACCTTCATATGTATATAAAAATTAAAAAAAAGATACATGAAAAGCAATCCTGGCTGACTCATTTCAGAAGAGTCACTAGGTAGACATCTGAATCACAGCAGCCAGGAGTTTTTTGGATTGTGTAATCTGTGTTTTATAATGGACTTAACGAAACCTGCATTTTCTTTCACTGCCAACACTGGATTCTCTTCCGTTGATCTCTATAGAATCATACATGCAGTCTTTGAGCCAAACAGGTGTGACTACAGAAAATACCCCTCTGAGATATACAAACTAAAAATGTCAGGAGTGTGTAAGGGAGAAAACAATGCTAGAAGCTTTATTTTCCCCAAAACAATCCTGCAGTAAAATACATTAAGTATGGTCATACCTAGCACATGCTGCATTTGCTTGTTGGGGAAGCAAGAAGCATGGCTCGCAGTCCTTTAAAGAGGACCTGGCACCAGGTCACGCATGGACAGTTTTTGCCATTATTTTATTCCAGCTACTTCCCAGATGGTTCCATTTTTTGCCTTATGGTTGCAGAGATATGGGCCTTTTTTTTCTACAGTCTTTACAACGGGGTGTGGTAAACAGGATTCTATGGGGCCGTGAATTTAGGCCGCTCTATATTATTACCCAAGGCCTCCTTCACACATGCGTATAAAAAACAAGGACGTGAAAAAACGGTACCGGTGACAGTGTATTTCAAGTATGGATAAAGAAAGAACTCAATTACAAAGCTTTTCCTATATTTTGCAATGTTATACACGAACACTATCCGTGTGCTGTACGTGTTTTTCACGGACCCATAGACTTGTGTCATCCGTACTGCCAGAAAAAAAAATATGGACATGTGAGCAGCCCATAGGTTATAATGGGTGCAGGTGGTATGTATCCGTGAAAAAAAATGGATACCACATGTACTGGACACAAGGATGTGTGAAGGGGGCCTTATAGACAGAGTCCCTAGTCTACAGCACCATCTTGGGTAGTTTCAGACTACTGTTCTCCACTATGTTCTAAGGAACAAGGCTAAAGCCTAAAGTTATGGAAAATCCAGGTATCAGCCTCTACTACTTTCACTTAAAATAAAAAAAAAAGTCAAAGTAGAACGCAGGTACTGGAGGGTTGGCCGTAGCGTTGGGTGAATATTGGCATCACTAATCCTCAGATGGCCCCATTCACTTCATGCTTAGACCCAATATCACCTATGGAAAAAGGAAGATTGGATCTTCGCAAAAGAGATAAAGAGAACATTATTAGTTTTAAAAAAAAGTAGAGGAGTAGTTCTCGCGAGCACAATGTGATATCGTGATGCTGTGCCAGATCCAATGTACATATCGCAATGGCAAGCAACGGACCCTATAGTAGAGGATTATATTTCTGGAGTCCGCATGATAACTATGCAAAATGCAATGAAACCACATGGAACCTTCAAACTCCTATTCGAAAACAAACACTTGCAGACATTATCTTGACCCTTCTTCACAAACACGTCAAGCATGGTCTAACAGGGGTATGTACACACTTTAAAGGGAAATGGTGGTGTGAAAAAAAAACACTATTTGACCCAATACCTGCAGGTTAACTGCAAGGTAATAGCATCCTACAGCTGTGCAGTCGCCACCCTGGAAGCCCGGCAGCCGGAAGGAAATTAAACTTTATTCCTCCCGGTAGCGTTCAGATTTCAGTCATGGGGCCGGCGCCGTTATTGCTCTGTGCATAAAGACTGATAGCAAGCTCTAATGATGAGCGAGCTGTCAGTTAGCGCGGGGGGCGCGGATACAGCTGTCACTTTCTATATGCAGAGGGGAGACTCAACCTGCGCTGTTGCCGGCTGTGACTGAAATCCAAACACAACTGGGGAGGAATAAAAGTTCATTTCCTCCCGGCAGCCGGGCCCCAAGTACCGATGCCGGGAAGGTTCAGAACACTATTAACCTGCAGATTAACCCCATATCTGCAGGTTAATAGCATTCTTTTCACGTGACAGGTTCCCTTTAAGTATTTGCAGCAGAAATTTCCGCAGTTTACTCTCCCAGCAAAGTGAATGGGAACTCTGAAACCTTATGCACATGTTGCTTATTTTTTCCTTGCAGATTTGAAGCAATTTTTTTTAGCATTGTTCACCCATTCAAACAAATAGGGAAAAATCGTGCGTATTTCATGCAGTTTTTCCTGCCAAGAGATGCATTTTTGGTCCAGAAGTTTTTGCTGCAAATACTTACCCTTATAGTAAGAAAAATAAAAAAAACAATATTCTCACCCACCGATCCCTGTATTAGCCTACTCTCATTGCTGGGATAGCCAGGGATCATCTGGGTCACTAAGAAGCAATAGGGGATCGGTAGGTCTGTCACATACCTCAATCACTCAGGACCCAGTTATGAATAAAATAAGGCTAGTGCAACCCCTTTAAGAACCAGTACAGAGAAAATTTCTGTTGTGGATCTTGCCGCACTGTATCTTTGGAAAAAAATGTTATAGGTTTGTGCTTTTCCTGGCACAATGGGGTAAGAAGGTCACAAGGAGAGTATGGATATAGATAGATTTATAGGCTGTAAGACGTATGTGCAGGACTCCTACCAAAGGTACCTCGTAAACCATTGCTTGGTTGTCTGCATCACTCTGCCATTGTAACTGTTACCATAATATTGTGCTAGGTGATACGCTACGGACGCTGATGGCGATATAGAGAATAATACAAATATGGCATATTATAATAAATAACTAGACCCTTATACATGGGATGGTATTTACAGCAATACCATATAGTTTATATGCTTCAGTAGTCACTTGTCCGCTTGCACAGTACACAGACAACTTCTCAGATCTCGGGTAGTCTGATAGAAATCCCCCGTCGTGCCCTGCAGCTGGGAGAACAGGAGAGCTATGTGCAATACTTCCAGAGAGAAGACAAGCCGCAACCTGCCAGGAACACGTCAATGAGGGGGAGGTGGTACACTGAATATTTTGGCCTAGATAATATCCATAGACCTAAATATTAAGAAGTTTTGGCAGAAATATGAACTGCAGGTTAACACAATGGAAACGGAGGAAAACCTACAGGTTGATTGTCAGCTCTTCTACAGAGATGGAGAGTGAAAGAATAGAAATCAGAGATAAATGGCAATGAGATGAGGAATGGCTGCACTAACAGTCTGGATGTTTCATACTGTCACAGTGTGATGGATCCTACCTGTGCGGGGACAGACTACTTTATTGTCTGCCTTTAGGAGCAACAGGTCATGCTTTTCCATCTCACGCAGGGGGACATCAACGTTGAGTACAATTCTGCACTTCTATGGAAGCTTTAGGGGGTCTACACAACTTCTTGCACATCCACATGGATGCTCAGCTTGCCCGAGCGTTCATGTGTTTTACACTAGAAGGGTAACAAGGCGCTGGCAGACACCTCTGCCGGAAGGTTCTCCCAACAGATAATTGGTGATGCCCCCGTACACATGATGGTCAGCCGGCTGCATGGCTCGGCCTATAAAAGGGGCTTTTTGCATTTATTTGCCCTAGTAATCTAACGTGACATTAAGATCCCAATATGACGCAGCTGAAATCACAACCAGTGGCTGAAATCCAGCAGGTTTGGGTTTTGGTGACCACATTCACCGCCATTGTGCTTATATTTAGTGGCCAAAGTCCCTAGCCTTACAGGAGCACATGGCGGCCCACACAGCACCAGCTGCACCGCCATACAATGGCCATGAAGTTACCTGACAGCCTGTGCCCATGTGCAGATCCAGGTGAGCACATACATGTGGCCCCTAAGTGCACACAGTAACATGAGCCGGAGAATCCCACCCTGCCCCGTGCTGAGCCCCTCATCAATGACTACAATGCACTGCACACAAGGATGCACAGCCCCCACCGACTGACCCCCAATGCTCACCTTGTTGTGTCCCACAAGGGGGTACTGGTGGGTGTTGTATTCTCCGGGGACCCCCCTCAATTAGAGGGGGGTGAGGGGCGCTTCCACGGGCTCAGTCTCCGCCTGCGTTCTTATCACTTTCCCATTGAGCCCCTGATGCATCGGCCGAGAAGTTTGTGCTTCTCCTTGGATTGAGGTTCACGCCCGGCCGGTGATGACTCCCTCCTACCGACCGACTGCATTCAAGCCACCCCCGGGAGGCGGAGATGAGCCAGTCCGTCCCTCCATGTGTGTGTATGACTCCGTGTCTCCAGCGCCCCCTGGTGGTCATCTCCCGCTCTATAACATACAGGCGGCTGCACCGCGTGTCACTCAGACTATGCCCCCGCCCCCTGCCGGCCTCCCCTTGTATCCAGGCCTTTCTTCACGTTCTCCTGTTCCTCCCTGGTTGCAGCCCTCCTTCTCCTCCCTGGTTGCAGCCCTCCTCCTCCTCCTCCCTGGTGTGCAGCCCTTATTCTCCTCCTCCCTCCCATCCTGAGCCCTTTTCCTGCTCTTCTCATTCTTTCCTAATGAATAGGAGTGTTGATTCATGGAGAGTGACACATCGGTCCAGTATGGATACACACATGGCCATTACACATAGCATGCAGCACTGACGCATGACATAGAGAAAGGAAGCGCCGTCATGAGGTAGAATCATGTAAGTCAGTGTTTCCCCAATTCCAGCTCAGAGCCCCCAACATATCATGTTTTCAGGATTTCCTTAGTTTTGATGTCCCTCTCCACAAGGAGACACGTTACCCCTTAGACCTCAGTCCAGAGCCTCTCACCTAGCCAAATCAGTTCTCATACTTTGCACTGACGAGGGGCAATACCCCGAAACACCGTGTCTGCAAACTGAGATTCTGATCTGGCTTTTATCCCATATCATATTGCAAGGCTCGTTAAAGGGTCGATAGTGACTTGTAGGATTTCCAACAGGTGGCGCTATAGAGTTCTAGTCCTCTTCCTCTCTGAAGAGACAATTTGCATAGTTTGATGGAATTATCACCTGGACAATACTATGGAAATCCTGAAAATATGATGTGTTGGTGACTCTGAGGACTGGAGGTGGGGAACACTGATCTCCACACCACGGACCACGTCAGAAGCGCACATTTATTTTGCTTCTCTTGCTTATATCATCATATTCTGCAGGAATAAGGATAGGTCATCAATGAAAGAGTAGTGGACAACATCTTTAATTTGCAGCATTAATTGTCCACCAATCGATAAATACTGATCAGCGGTCGTTTAATAGCCTGTTTACACAGGCAGACTGCACATAGCGATGTGCATGTATCTATAATAGATCGCTCACTGCCCATTGTCTGCTTTGTTCTCAGCAGCTTGAGTACTATTTAGACAAGGCAATGCGCTGCCGAGAACGATGATCTTTTGCGCAGCACAAAAGATCATTCCACCCTACGAATAAGCATTTTGGCCTTTCATCAGGTGAAGGTCAGCCTGTTTGCACTGACAGATTATTGTGGAACTAATGTGACTAGGATGATCTCAATAATGTTTCAGATGCACTTTTAGACAGTGTTGATAAATTTGCTTGGTAGTCATCACTCACTGTCCCCAGTGGGGGCTCTCAATCTAAATTACTGATGGGAATCAGTATCTCTTTGGAGTGTGGCAGGTGCTGGCGGACACGACTGGTAGGCAGGCAGGTACTGGCTGATGCAGGCAGGTGCAGCTGGTATACAGGTGGGCACAGGCAGATACAAGCAGAGACAGCTGGTATACAGGTGGGCACAGGCAGGTACAGGCTGGTCCGGCTGGTATACCTGTGGGCACAGGCAGGAACTGGCAGGTCTGTCTGGTATACAGGTGAGCACAGGCAGGGACGGCTGGTATACAGGTGGGCACAGGCATGTGCAGGCAGGTTCCGCTGAAAGGCACAAGCAAGGAAAGGCAGGAACTAGACAAGAACAAGCAGGTATGGGCAGGTACTAACGAACTGGGGACCTGACAGCTAGCAAGCATACAGAAAGCAGACTAACAACGTTGTGCAGGCACCTCCCAACAGGTGGACGTGCTTTAAATAATAAGTGTCTCCCAGCCATTGGGACTGTTCCTTTAGGAGGGGAGGAACGCGTGCCCTAAGCACAGTGCCCAGGGATCTGCGAGCCATGCACAGCAGGAGGAGCGGGATGGAGGCCTCGGTGGTGAGTAAGTCAGCGTCTCTGCCAGGAGAGGGAAAGAACATGCAGAGACATCAACGCTACACACAGGCATTAAAATTTTACTTTTTCCCACAAAAATGTTGCTGTAGCCCCAAATTTTTCATTTTCAGAAGCATAACAGGAAAAAATGATCCATACAATTTGTTGTCCAATTTCTTCTGAGTACACAGATACCTCATATGTGGTGAAAAACCACTGTTTGGGCGCACAGCAGGGCTCAGAAAGGAAGGAGCGCCATTTGACTTTTGGAGCGCAAAATTGTCTGGAATACATAGCGGACAACATATCGTGTTTGCAGAACCCCTGATGTATCAAAAACAGTGGAAACCCCCGCACAAGTGACCCTATTTTGAAAACTACACCCCCTCAAAGAATTCATCTAGAGGTGTGGTGAGCATCTTGAAAACACAGGTGCTGCATGTAATTTTAAAACATTGGATCGTGAAAACTAAAAACGACATTTTATCCCCAAAAATGTTGTTTTAGCCCCAAATTTTTCATTTTCTCAAAGGTAACAGGAAAGAATGGACCACATAATTTGTTGTGCAATTTCTCCTGAGTACAGAGATATGTGCTCAGAAACTCATATGGGCTCAGAAACTGTTGTTTGAGAAAACGGCAGGGCTTGGAAGGAAAGGAGCGCTATTTGATTTTTGGATTGCAAAATTGTTTGGAATAGATTCGCCATGTCGCATTTGGAGAGCCACCAAGGTTCCAGAACAGCAGAGACCCCCACAAGTGACCCCATTTTCAAAACTACACCTCTCAAAGAAGGAGTGTAGTGAGCATTTTAAACCCATAGGTATTTCACTGAATTGTATAACATTGGGCTGTGAAAATGAAACGTAACATTTTTTCCACTAAAATTTTATTTTAGCCAAGTTTTTAATTTTCAAAAGGGATAACAGGAGAAAATGGACCACAAAATGTGTTACTCAATGACTCCTGAGTTCAGCAATACCCCATATGCGGTCAAAAACTACTTTTTAGACACAGTGCAAAGCTCAGAAGAGAAGGAGTGCAGAACTGACTGGAAATATTTGCGGGTGCTATGTCACATTGGCAGAGCCCTTAAGGTGTTAATAAGTGACCCTATTTTACAAACTACACCTCCTAATTAATTAAGTTAGGGGTGCAGTGAGCATATTTTCACCGCATGTGTTTCACAAAAATTGTATACCGTTGAGTGGTGAAGAAAAAAGCAATTAATTTTGACCACTATAATGTTGTTTTAGCCCCAGATTGTACATTTTTCACAAGGAGAAATAGGTACAAATGACCAAATAATTTGTTACACAATTTCTCGTGAAGGAGGCAATATCCTATATGTGGCCGTACAGTACTGTTTGGCCACACGGCGAGACTTGGGAGGGAAGGAGCGCTATTTCACTCTTGGAGAACAAATTTTCCTCTAATAGTTTGCGGACTCCATATACAGAGCCCCTAAGTGCCAGAAAAGCAGAAATCTCCCTAAATTGACTCAAAATTTCACAGGTATATGGATGATTTTGCCACCATGGGTATTTTCCAGGAGCGAACCGCAATGGACGTTACTCAGTGAAAATGCAAATATGCCATTGTAGTGCCCAGTACATTGTAGTGCCCGTACATTGTGCCCGGCTTGTGCTTCTGGAGACACGCGCAAAATTAAGTGGGCTCTCATCACTACAGTTATTGCCAACATGTGGACGCTAACTGTGGTTTAGGCACACTATGGGGGCTCAAGAGAAGTGGGTATTTGGATTTAGGAACGCAGATTTCGCTGGATTTCTTTTGGTGGGTGCCACAACACTTTTTCAGAGCCTTCGTGCTACCAGTAACATGGAAGCCACCTATATTTCTGTTAACAGATGACAAACCTGAGTGGGGACTTGTTTTTGTGGGTTGAGTAGAAGCTTTTATTGGTGGCATTTTGGGGTGTAGACGCTGCAGCCTGTCCACTGTGAACTGTGCCCGGAGTTGAATACTTCTGTTTGGCACTGGAAGCTGCTAGAGCTAAGGATGAAGGGGATACTGAGACTGGCGGGATCGAGCCTCTTCTGTGTATGAAGTTTTCTCTGGGAGAAAGGACTGTAATCTGTTCGGGTGAGCTGCACTGACATATGTGCCCTGCTAAATTTACAGTTAATTTGCAGTGATACCTTTGTGACCAGAATAGGCTGTTTTTGGTTTTGAATCCCTTGGAGTTTTATGAAAGCAATAAAACTACACGTTTGGACCAAACCGCATTGCCTGTGTGAATGCTATCTAATGCCTACCTGAGAGCGTGAATCCCTACAGTTTTAAGACTGTATAAGGCCTCATTCAGACATTCGTGTATAATATATGTGTTCTATCTGTGATTTTGAAGCATAGAAAACATACCCATTATAGTCGATGGGGCTATCCACATATCTGTGGATATTTTTGAACTGTGTGTCAGTGCAAAAATTGTGTAGACATCTCCGTTTTTACTGGCATCACAGATGAAAAGGACCAATACCAGTCTATAGATCCATAAAAAGCACTGGCAGCACGCAGATGGCATCAGTGTGCAGCCTGTGTGCTGTCAGTGATTAACATTACAAAGGATAGGAGAAGCTTTGTCATTTATTTATTTATATATTTATCCATACATGAAAATCACTGATTGTAAAAACTGACCACATGGACCAAACACTGACGATGACACTCGGATACAAGACACTGATGACACTCGTACCATTTCTTTTTTTGCATACGTGAACAAACACAGATGTGTATATGAGGCCTAAGAGGCATTTTATGTCTATTTGAAACTAACATTAGCTAATAACGAGGTGAGTGTAAAAGTAGAGTGCTATCCAAAACCTCATCATGCCCCAGAAGTAACCAATATTGTGGGCGAAACCCTGGGTCAGCCTAAATATTTGCATTACCACTAGGTAGTCATGTCCATTCTGCGCTGTATGTCTTAGGCCGGTTTCACATGTCCGGATATTTCTGGTACCGGAAAAAACGGTACCAGAGATATCCGTGACCCGAGTGTGTTTTACGTGTGGCATCCGTGTGTGGCACGTGTGCGACATCTGGATCACACGGACGGGCGCCTGGGAATCAGCACTACAGATAGCGTTTTTCCCAGGCACCAGTGCTGAACGCTGCCCTCGTCATGGTTCCCTGCCGGCACTGTGATCAGCACCAGCAGGGACCATGATGAGGGTAGTAGTAGTGTACTCTCAGTGTCCCCGACTGTAAGATTAAGAATAAAATAATAAAATACATGTACTCACCTTTCCCCCGCTGTCATCCATGCGACCGCTGCTTCAGAGGAGCCGGGGAGAATGAGCCGGAGCTGCGTTCTGTGAGTGACAGGATACCACTCCTGAGCTGCAGCTCCGGAGTGGCTCATTCTCCCCGGCTTCTCTGCAGCAGTGGTCACATGGATGACAGTGAGGGACACTTAGGAGAGATGAGTACATGTATTTTATTCTTAATTTTACAGATGGGGACACTGAGAGTACACTACTACTACCCTCATCATGGTTCCTGCTGGTGCTGATGCTGATGACAGCGTCGGCAGGAAACATGATGAGGGCAGCGTTCAGCACCATCGCTTGGGAACAGCGCGATTCCCAGGCGCTGGTACGTGACACATGGATGACACAAGGATGTTATCCGTGTGGTACGTTTTGTGGACCGTGTGTCCGCAAAAAAACTGACTTGTCTCCGGAGGGTCGAAGAGGCCCAACGACTGGCCGCCGCTGAATAGAGGGAAGAGGTGCTGCGGAAGATCAAGGCCCGCCGCCAGAGCTCGTCGTGCCTGACCATTGAGGCCTCAGCCCAGGCGGAGGAAGCCCAGGAGGCCCTGTGCAGCCCAAGAGCGGGTAAGGATGAAACCCCTATCCCGGGCGCGAGACGCACCGAAGCCCTCCTAGATCTCCTGCCATCACCCCCGTCCCCGTGCGCCATCGTTTGGGAGCAACTCCTGGCTCCGGAGGCTGACGCCCAAGCCACCGCTGTAATGCACACGCCCGGGCTGAGCGGCGTGTGCGTGTGATTGTAGTGATTCCACTGGACCGTGCCGGAGAGTGAATGCCTGGAGGGGCGTAACTAGGTATTCACCCGATCCGACCAGGGTCGCACGACGGCATACGACGCCAGTGCACCAAGGAGGAACCGAGCAGAGGGACCAGGTGCTACTCCAGGACAGACCCCGGACACGGCTGTTGACCCACACAGGGGAATACAGGAACAGACTGGTAGGCTGGCACACAGACTGGAGGGTATAGGCAGGCACGACTGGTATGCAGGCAGGCGGGTATGCAGGCATGGGGGTACAGGCAAGCACGGCTAGAGTGCAGACAGGAAGGCACTAGCAGGTAGGAACACAGGCGGGATAGGACCCAGTACACACTGGGACTCTGGAACAGAACCACAGATGTGGCAGACAAACAGCAGAGTGAGGCCGCCCAGAGAGGTGAGCGAGAACAGGACAGGACAAGGCCGCCTGGAGCGGTGAGCAAGAGTAGAGCAGGACAAGACCGCCAGGAGCGGTGAGCAAGAGTAGAGCAGGACAAGGCCGCCAGGAGCGGTGAGCAAAGGGTCAGAGCTGAGCGAGACTGCCGGAGCAGTGAGCAAGAGTAAAGCAGGACGAGACCGCCTGGAGCGGTGAGCAAGAGTGGAGCAAGACTGCCGGAGCAGTGAGCAAAAGGATAAGAGCGGAGCGAGACTGCCGGAGCAGTGAGCAAAAGGATAAGAGCGGAGCAAGGCTGCCGGAGCAGCGAGCAAAGGAGTCAGAGCAGGCTAGAACCGCCGGAGCGGTAAGCAAAGGAGTAAGAGCAGGCTAGAACCGCCGGAGCGGTGAGCAAAGGAGTCAGAGCAGGCAAGGCTGAGCAGGGGGGACAGGGCTCTGTTCACACGGAACAGACAGGAAGGGAAAGGCAGAGCCAGATACCCACAGGGTACTTGCAGTGAAGTAGCGAGTGGACCACAAACGGGAGTACAGAGACAACAAGCAGGAGTTAGGTACGAGTTCAGACTCTGCAGAAAAAGGAAGGGAACGGACAGAGGCAAAACAGGTAAAGGATAGGAGAGAGTTCAGACTGGAACTGAGTGTACGGAGGAGACCGACACTGCAGCGGAATACAGGAGCGGGTCTGGGAATACGGCCCCCAGAGAGGCAGGACAAACAGGCAAAGAGCGTGTTCAGACAGGACAGACAAGATACAGGAGCGGGTCTAGGTAATCGGCCCCTAGAAGGTGGGAGGAACAGGCTAGGAGCGTGTTCAGACAGGCCTGGAAATACAGCCTCCAGGATAGGCAGACAAGAGAACACAGATAGGACTCAGTTCAGACACGGGAACTGATACCGCAAGGCAGGAGACATAGACAGGACTCAGTTCAGACACGGGAACTGATACCGCAAGGCAGGAGACAAAGACAGGACTCAGTTCAGAAACGGGAACTGATACCGCAAGGCAGGAGACATAGACAGGACTCAGTTCAGACACGGGAACTGATACCGCAAGGCAGGAGACATAGACAGGACTCAGCTCAGACACAGGAACTGATACCGCAAGGCAGGAGACATAGACAGGACTCAGTTCAGACACGGGAACTGATACCGCAAAGCAGGAGACAAAGAACGGGACCTGGCACCTTCAGAGTGCAAGCACACACTGAATGAAACACTATGCTCAGGCAGGGATAGATGGGAGCAGCTGAGCTATATACCAGGTGACAGACAGCAATAGGCTGAGGACGCACAAGGTGTGTGACCCACAGCAGGTACAAAAAGCAGGAAGTGATCGGGCGCCGCCCTTAAGCAGCAGAAACAGACACAAACAGACAGCATGGAGGGAAGCCAGAGAGACATTCTGGACTGGAGATCAAGTGCGCGCTCTTGCACAGTGGGAGATGGACCACCATGCAAGGACGCCGCCGGGTATGTTACAACCGCCACTCCCGGAAGTCTGCTATGCCTCCTGACTCCCGGTCCAGAAAGCCCTGCACTCTCTTGGGTGTACACCTGCCCCAACCCGGACTGGTCCGCACCAATAGAGGGCCCGCAGCGACCCCCGCTATTGCCGCTGCCCGCGCCACCGGTCGCTTTCCCGGCAGCAGAAGAGTTTGCCTGGGACAACCACGGGGGCGACCTGATGGACTTCCCCCAGGAGACCCAGTCTGAAGTGCGGAGGCGGGAGGAGACCTGCCGTAAAGAGCTCCTCCAGCTCGAGAAGGAGCGGTGAGAGAAGAGGATCCGCTGCGAGCGCCTGGAGGTGCGCGCCAAGGCTGCCAAATCACAGGCCCGTCAGGCGGAGGCCACCTGTCCAAGCCCCCGGGAGGAAGGCCTTATCGTGCGCTTCCACCAGGAGGCAGGATGGGGCTTCATCCGTAGCCCACAATTCAACTGGGACGTCTTCGTCAACCGGCGGGACGTCGAGCCGCGGCTGGAGCAGGGCCACCCTGGCCGGAACCTCTACCCGGGCGATCTGGTGTCCTACACCCGCCACCACGGGGAGCGTGGGTGGTATGCCCTGGATGTCCACAGAGTACTCAAGGAAGATGCCCCCATGCACCTAGTTACAGAGGACCGGTCAGGCTCTGTTGGAAAGGACGAGCCTTTTCCCAGGTGGGGATACCACTGCTAAGCAGCCCTTGGAGATGCAACTCCCAGTTGTTTGAACTGTTATTTGTTTTTGCACCCGGTTCATTTAAAACAAACATTTGTCCCTGCGGACGCTGAGCAAGAGACAGACTAATTTTGTATATAGTTTGCACCTATTTAGGTGCCCCCTATTGGTTTTATGCAAAACCATCTCTACCTCTGACCTCAGAAGCAAAACCTGTCTGGTCGTGGCTCTACTGGAGATCCAACTCGGGATCTCCATGCCCTGCAGCCACCCCAGGGCCTACGTGGAGGGTTTTAGGCAGGTCCCTCATGCTGCTGAACTAGCACTTTTCCACATGCATAATGTCTCTTTGATGTTTTATATATTTATACTATATATATATCCTGTAACGTTAAAGTGTCTGAGCCTCCCATAAAGGGAAGATTGTTTCTTGTTTACAAATGCATTTAAAATTTTGAATGTCTGTACCAATACTTTACTCTATTGCAGCCCGCGGACGTGCTGTGTTTCACCGGGGGGGAATGTGGCGCCCCTGAGGGTTCAGTCGCTACAGGGGTACTGCACCTCAGATTGAGGTGTGGTATCTCCTCTTCCGGGTAAGGATGGAGCATCACTCAGGACCCCACTTTACCACTCAACACTACACCACTCCTGTCCTGTAGGGGGCCTAAATGCACCAGGGTGCTGCCCCGGCCCGGGATAGAGGAGATGGGGGGAACCAAAGGTAGGGGGAACCAAGTAGTGGGTGAGGGTGGAGGAAACACTTACAGGAAGCACATACAGTATCATATATAATATATGGCCATCTTTAGTTCAAGATCTTTGATTGTGGGTCTTCTGTCAGGGTCCAGCAAGATTCTGCAGCTGGCTGAAGATTTGCGGTCCTCGTACTCTGGCCTTGAGACGAGGAGCGGGTCAGAGTTAACCCCTGTCTCTACCCGGTCAAGGTCCTGACCTAAGAAGGCCTTGGAGGGGAGCGAAGGAGATAGGATCCCAGGGTGATACGGACAGAGCGGAGTCGCCACCTGTATTCTTCAATCTGGCTTAGCCAGAGGGATTCCTGCTGCAAGAGGGGTAACCAGCCCCCGATATCTGACTTTGTCACTTCACGTCTCAGTCAGAAAAGCCCGGAGGCTTAGTGGATCCCAGGGGGATACGGACGGAGCGGGGTCGCCACCTGTATCTCTCAACCTGCGTTTACCCAGTGGGACCCAGCCTTACACCACGTTCATACCACACACAGTCAGGAGAAGACTCAGTGGGAAAACTTACAAAGGAGAGGAACACACCAACGGGGTCTTGACAGGTGCTCCTGATCTACCTGGGAAGTGCCGAACCCCCTTCCCGGTGGCCGCAGTATGCCGTGTGTAGCAGAGAGAAGCTTTGCGGCTGAAAGTGCATCTAAAGTGAGTAAAGACCCGGATGACTTCATTCACCGCCTCCGCTTGTTTATTCCTGCGTGACACTGCACCCACCATTCCTCCACACAGTTCATCAATCACTGCCCTGAGGCCTACTCCACCTGTGGGGAGTAGTACCAACCGAGCTGCCAGAACACCAGCCTCAGAGGACTGTTGCAGCGCTGGTGGCCTTCACCAGAAACCACAGGTGGCGTAGTCGAACAACCACTCATCCAAAAAGCCCATTTTTCATGTGACAGCCCTGGGCACGGAACGGGTCTAGGCCACGACTGCACCCCCCCCCCCACAACATCTGCAAGGCCCAGCTCTGAGTATCCCCCATTTGCTCAGGGAGGGCATCACAAAAGAGTGCCAAAACCCAGAAAAACAATAGAATCATAGAATCATAGAATCATAGAATGGTAGAGTTGGAAGGAACCTCCTGGGTCATCTGGTCCAACCCCCTGCTCAAAGCAGGATTCACTAGATCATCTCAGACAGATGTCTGTCCAGCCTCTGTTTGAAGACGTCCATTGAAGGGGAACTCACCACCTCTCGTGGCAGCCTGTTCCACTCATTAATCACCCTAACTGTCAAAAAGTTTTTTCTAATATCTAATCTGTGTCTCCTCCCATTTAGTTTCATCCCATTGCTTCTAGTCTTTCCTTGTGCAAATGAGAATAAAGATGATCCTTCTACAATGTGACAGCCCTTGACATATTTGTAGACAGCTATTAAGTCTCCTCTCAGTCTTCTTTTTTGCAAGCTAAACATTCCCAAATCCTGCAACCGTTCCTCATAGGACATGGTTTGCAGACCAGTCACCATTCTGGTCGCTCTTCTCTGAACTTGCTCCAGTTTGTCTATGTCTTTTTTAAAATGTGGTGCCCAAAACTGTACACAGTATTCCAGATGAGGTCTGACCAAAGAGGAGTAAAGACCGATAATGACTTCACGTGATCTAGACTGTATGCTTCTGTTAATACATCCCAGAATTGTATTTGCCTTTTTTGCTGCTGCATCACACTGTTGACTCATGTTCAGTCTATGATCTATTAGTATACCTAAGTCTTTTTCACATGTACTGTTGCTTAGCTCCATTCCTCCCATTCTGTATATGCTTTTTTCATTTTTATTGCCCAGATGTAGTACTTTGCATTTTTCCCTGTTAAAAACCATTCTGTTGGTTGCTGCCCACTGCTCCAGTTTATTTAGGTCTTTTTGAATCCTCTCTCTCTCTTCTCTAGTATTAGCTATCCCTCCAGAATTGTGATTTCTTTTTCACCATTAACCCAATTATCAGTATAGTATATAGTAAAATAAATGTTATCCTTTTTCCAAAATTCTTCAAAACTGCTTCAGGTAAAGAAAAATTCCTCCAAAAACTCCCTAAAAGTACGTGCACGCAATGTCTTTTCAGGTGGATTCTGCCTGTAATCTGCCTGAAAAAGCACTACAGGTGCTGTGAAAAAACAGACGTGTCAAAATGACATTGCTGTGCGCATGTTGCTCCTAAGGCTATATGCATATGTCACCTTTTAGGCGCTGGTGCAGCCTCCAAGTTCTCCCAGGAAAGAAAGCATCATCAGGAAAATACAGGTGGTCGTTTTCCTAAAACGGCTTTTCCGGTGGTTTTCTGGTGGCTCCGCCGCTTGTCTTTTACTCTATACTGTGAAGTGTACAGAGTGGGCAGCTTTGGGAGGAAATGCCCAAAAAATGAGCATGTCACTTCAGGGTTAAAAGAAGTTTCATAGCACTGAACATGTGCACAGCAGTGTCATTTTGACATTGCTGTGCATTATGTTCTTCTTATGGGTCTCTATTTCTGCACTTTTTCAGGGAGATTCTGTAGCTCAGTTTACTCTGAGCGATTTTTGAATCAGCGACTATTCGCAGCGTCAAAATCTCTTTGTGGGCACACAGCCTTAGTCAAATCCACATCATGTCAAGTCCTCTTGCGGGTACACTGAGTTTTATGTGCAGATTTCCCCCATAGACTTGCATCAAATGCGGGTGAAAAACTTGTTTTTAGTGCGTTTCCGCAGCAGAAACGCATCAAAAATGAATGAAATCCGTACATGACTGTATCAATAAAGTTTTGTGAAAGCCAAATTTATTTATTTATTTTACTCACTTATATAGCGCCATTAATTCCACAGCGCTCTACAGATATTATGGGCACTGTCCCCATTGGGGCTCACAATCTACATTCCCTATCAGTATGTCTTTGTAGTGTGGGAGGAAACCGGAGAACCAGGAGGAAACCCTCGCAAACACGGGGAGAACATACAAACTCCTTGCAGATGTTGTCCTTGGTGGGATTTGAACTCAGGACCCCAGCGCTGCAGTGCTAACCACTGAGCCGCCGTGCTGCCCTATAACAGGAAATATCAAAAACAAAGCTTTATTGAAAAAAATGACACACCAACAACAGACGAAAAACACAGGGTCAAAAACGCGTTAAAACACATGAAAAAAAGGCACTAAAAATGCAATGAAAAAAACTCAAGTTACCTAATTTACACCAAAAAAATGAGCAAAAGCTCATCGTGGGAACGTAGCCTTAAGGTCAATAGATGATGCATAAAATACACACATTTTTCTAGTTGCTTTTCGATAGTTTTTGATCACACCCTACCTATAAGTTCTTGTCTCATAGCTAAAAGGTAGTTAGATACTACTGGAATCTAGTTGCTGAGGAAGTCATTAAACAATGTCTGCTTATATTATTTTCCCAAAATGAAAAACTCTGCTGGAAAAGTCCCTGTAAGTGAAGGGGAAGTATATAAGTGTTACTTCCCCATGGAAAGACTATTGCTATTATGAGAAATAAACTTGAATTATTAGGAAGTACAAATTAGTAATGTCTGATGGTGAAATGATATGGATGCCAGGAGGACAGCTACCAGAGGTACAAAAAAAATCTGGAATGTCATTACTTACATCTCTGGAATTTTACCCACGGATTAGTAAACTAGTAAAACTCAGAGAAGTGCAGTTACCCGGGTAGCTACAGACACAAATATGCACCATAAATCTACGCTGTCACAAAGACCCTATTCAGAGGCTAATCTACTTGATAAATTCAAGGGTTTGCTAAAATCACAAACTTAGGCAGGGTTTACGTCTGAGTGTCGCTATGATCCGACCATCAATGTCAGATCACAGCAATAATCTCTATATTCAATTTTTTGGATTGAAAGCCCTAGAATGTGACTATTTTCACCTGAACGCAAAAAAAGAAGATTGCTACACCCAAAGGTGCACAAGGATGCAGTCTGTTGCAAGTCTTCTGAAAGGAGAAGGGCCCCAAAAAAAAACTTTCAACATCTCTTGAAAAGTCACAGCAAGGTCAAGATTAGATGACCTTACCTGGTCGAAGCTTAGGGAGAATCCATCTTGTCCCTGTCTTCCACCCAGGCAATTTGGGTCTGTAATAATAGTTGCATGACTGAGGCCCTACAAAGCTACAGAGATCCCAAACAATGGATCATGTTGTGTGGTGGCAATGAATTTCAACCATGGTCACATGATAAGTTCAATTCCACCCAAAGTTAAACTTCTAGTGGAATTGTCTAAAAAAAGGAGTAGTGTCACTCCGCACATTCTCCCTCTCCTTACCTTTTTCAGAAGCCCAATTGAAATAATAGGGAGCAGTAGGTGGCAATATATGAGCAGTGTGCCCTGAAGAGCTAGAAATGAGGGCCTTCATCAGACCTCATGAAGAAGAGAAGAAGCCAGTTAGGAAAGCATCACTACCCAACTCAAAAATGAAGCTTTGCAAGGAGTACTTCTTTCAATGTAGTCAAACTTTCTATGACATGTCATAACTATGTGTGGAACCCCAGGGGTCTGGTTACCACAGTAATAGCAATATTACGTCTGAGAGCAGGTGGGAGGTCTCCTGGTCAGGTGCCCTAAGCATGCCACACCTCAGGCCCAGTCCTGGGAGGGGAAGAACTTCCCCTATAAAAACTGGGGGCTGAGGCAGGGTTAAAGAGGAAAGAAGAGGAGTCCCAGACAGAGACACAGTCTGGTCTGGAGTGGAGCAGATACAGGGAGAGCAAGATCAGGAGCTCTGTGGGAGCAGTGATAAAAGGGGTCAGAGACTGGAAGCTGTAGAGCTCATCCTGACTGAAGAGATCTCACCGGACACGGAGTCCGAGGCTGTGGGGACTGATCCATACCCAGCAGCAGAAACCGACCGGCAGGGGATTTCAGGTCCTCTGGCCAAGAAACCCGAAGGCACGGTCACACGCAAGGGGACCAGCACCGCCGGCGTGGAGCGGAGGCTACCAGAAGGCCCCGAGTCACCGGCCATACGGGTGAGCACCACACGGTACACTCAGGGACGTGGGCTACTTCTACCCGCTTCTAGCAAGGTAGCCAGGAAGAGTACAATAGTTGGGGAGGCCTACAACTCCGCCTGGCCAGGGGAGATCCTATCTGCTCACAGACTGACCAGGCCCCGATCGCTAGCCAGTACTCCCGGGAGGGTCTACCTTTGCCACCAGTAAAGACCCTGAATTACACCGCACCGTCTCTGAGTGGTTCCTGGTGCCCGCGTGCAATTCTGCTATCCCCATCATCCACGTCCGCTGCCCTGAGGCCATACCCCTCCCGTTGGGGGTTATACTATCCACGCTGCACAACCGTACCACCGGCCTCAGCGGTCTGCCCTGCAGCGGCGGTTTCATAACCGCATTCAACGGGTGGCGTAGTCGAACTCTATAACATCTTATTCTAAGTTCTGCCACTTGGTTTGACACCCTGGGCACGGACCGGGTCACCGCCACGAGGACTACTACCCCTATCAGATCCGGCTCCGGGTATTCCCCGCATGCGCAACGCTGCCCAACATGGCCCAGGGGGCGCGTCATATGCACTTCTGATTAGAATACGCTAATAACACACAGCATATCAGTAAATCTCTTTGTATACTGATACTTCCCTTATAGAAGAGGAAGGGGTGGACCACAACATCAGGTAGTACAGCAGATAAATGGGAATAGGGGAAGGTGACTTATCGTTTAATGATTATGATATACTTTGCATTACCATAAATGTCACCTATACATTTATGTTTCTAATGAAATATACAGTACATACTATATACAGAGGGATGTCACCTACTTTAAAAAATTTACCTTAGCAGGTTTAGGGTAGTGTAATCTCCTCCACACCAGTCACTGAGTCCCCCGATGGCCTCCTGGCATCAATATCCGGCTTTGAAGGGGTCATCATGTGACCACTGCAGCCAATCACCGACCACACATCACTTGCAGTCTTCATATTATGTCCAAACAGAAAGAGAGATGTTTTTTCACCTACTGAATGTGGAGGAGCTCAGTGGGTGAATATGGTTTTTTTTTTCATTTCTTACACTGCTCTGGGTCCATTAAGATTAGCTTAAATTGTTGACAATCCCTTTAAATTAATCTGGTTTACTAAAATATATTTAAAATAACTTTTTGATGATCCTTATCTATATAGTCTTTAACAATGAAATTGCAACACCAAGAAAAAAAATTGTGGAATTACAGAAATCACAGGATGGATAGACATGTCAATGATATGCAAATGATGAAAAAATAAAAACAAACTTTTCAAAACATCTTGATTTATTCAGCATCAAGCGTGAGTATCTCATATAAAAATACATGCACTTACACAACTTATATTTTTCAACAGAACAACAACAGGCAGCATGTTGCTCGTGCTACCCTGCATCGTTTCCAGACTAGTCTCCCACCTGGAATGTCTTTGATCAGTAATTGCAAAGGGAGCTGCCACCAGTGGATCTTGATGATTTGTGCGCCCAAATGCATTCAGCGTGGCAGAACATTCCTCAGACAACCACGTAATTGATGGCTGCCAGGTGTGTTGGGTCATGTATTTCTGCACTTGACACTCATACTTGCTGCTCTATAAATCGGGATGTTTTGAAAATTTTGTTTCCATTTGTCATTATTTACATATAATTAACATGTCTAATGATTAATCTATCGATTTTCATAAGACCATGAATTTTCCTTCTTGCTGTTATGATTTCCATGTTGAGGAGTGTGGTTATTGCACATGTATTAGACATTGACATTGTTAGTTTATGTCAGGAAACCCGATGTTGGTGCAGGCATTGTGATCCACATGGCATCTGAATCCTGACTTACAATGACAGCCTATTGAGTTCAGTGAGAATTGCTTGATACTTCATTCCACAGGGTTTCTGAACTCTTGTTGTCTACTTCCCTCACAGACTGTGATAAAGTTATCATGTATGAAACCCAACAAGTACTAAAAAAAAGTCCAGAGCATTAAGGATATAGCGCAGGTGTGTCTGCCTTCTGCCTCTCTCCCCTGGCAGAGATGCCGACCTCCTTACCGTTGCAGCCCCGGTCCTTGGCGCGCTGCTCCTCCACCGGGTCTCCACGGTGTGCCTGCCCAGGGTGTGCGCACCGCGCGCAGATCCCTGGGCACTGTGCTTAGGGCGCACTCCCTGTCTCTTAAAGGGGCCACGCACGCTGTTCTAAGATGTCCCCGGCCAATGGCTGGAGGGCATCTACTGTATAAGGCACCTCCCCCAACATGGAGGTGCCTGAGCAACGTTGTACGTTTGTTGCTTTAACTTTCTTGTTAGTTCTCAGGTCCCAGTGCTGCCCGCCAGCCTGTCTACCAGCCGTGCCAGCCTGCCTAGCTGCCGTGCCAGTCAACACCTGTCATCAGTCCCGTGGGAGTCGCCTGCTCTCACATGAGGTCACTTCCGGAGTAACACCTGGTCCACCTTCCCAGTCCTTCCTTGGTTCATGGAGTCGAGCCGTGTAGCCAAGGTCGGTCCAGGTGAGACCCCTAGTTACGCCCCTCCGGTTCCTCCTTGTACTATGACACAGTGGTTCCACCACCCGGCATCGTAACAAAGGTTATGTGCCACGATCAGGAATAGCAGTGTTTTAGATGCAGTTCATCTGCGCTGTGTCCAAAACACTGCGTTCTACGATGCAAGCACAGTGGATGGGATTGATAGAAATCCCATGCCCACTTTGCTTCTATTTTACCCTGCGTAAACTCACCTGTGGCGCAGGTCTATGAGCAGCAGCATGTAAATTTCTGTTGTGGAGATGGTAGTCTCCGCAAGAGAAATTTCCACAATGAACACATGCAGATGTGTTCCTAGTAATGAGTTCATATTACTGACAGCATAAATTTATCCTGCAATGACTTAGTCCAGCCATTAGGGGTCAGCAAGAGACAAGTAAAGAAAAGCCAGGGGATCTGTGAAAAAGCCCAGGAATCTGAGATCCTGGAAGACCTCTGAGGGGACGAGACGTGTCTGATGTCCTGAGACGCTTGGAGCTTGCAGAGACTTGAGCCGGATGGTGTGTCCAAGAAGAAGCTGTGCCTTGTGAGTAACTGAGATATGTGACCAGTCACCAACTATGTAGTTAGCTAGGGAAAGCTAGTTAGTAGTCCCAGTAGTACTGAGAACTGCCCAGTGTATATCATTGCTGATGGACTGATCAGGCTTGATCCAGAGATTGTGAAAGATCTGGAATAACGAGACTCTGTGTATGTGGATACTACAAAGGTGCCCTGTTGTGAACTATACATTGAGTCTGAGATCTATTCTGATTCCTGCCTGCACCGAGATGTGCTAGAGAACTTGGTGAGCAGGAGAAGCTGATTAAACCCTGTGGCCGGAGATCAGGGTCTAATAAAAGATTTAGTTTGTTAATTGCTTGTGTATATTAAGTTAGAGAGATTTCTCTTTGCTCTTGTATGAAGAGAAACTGTACACTGTATAAACAACGCGTTGGCTAAACATACGAGTGTTTGTTAAGGGGATAAACAAGGGTACCCGGATCCCATTGTATTAGTGTGGGAGGGGGGTGTAAGGTTATATTCCTGGGAGGACCACGTGCCACGTCCACGGTAACATCCTGGGTAGGCCCTGTAATGAATAAGGTTGGGTACGGCATAGCCCAGGGGTAGTTTGGCTCATTCCCGCGAGATTTGCACTTGGGCTTGCTCGGGCTGCATAACTTGTATTTTGTATTCGTGGCTGTTGTGGCCCATACTTTGTAGAAAAGTTCAACCCTGTTATTTGTTTGACAAGTATAAAGAAAGTTGATTTGCCACCACACTGACGTCGGAGTCATTCATAGCACCGACGTATCCCTCATACACATTCGACCAGCGTTCCGGTCGTTACAATTGAATGCAGCGTTGTGTGCACATAGCATAAATTCCAAACTAGCAAGAGTTGACATACTGCATGCTGCATAATGGCCATAGGGGACACAATTGCACCGTACCCTCTCTCAGTTACAGTAGACGCTGTTGTAATCATTTTGTTTTTTACCTGTGTAGAAGCTTCTCAGACTAAAGATATTGGGGAGGATTTTTTCTTGGGATTCAAACTCACAACCTGTAGCAAGGCAGAAACTTTAGCAGTGAGCCATAACTACATAGAGGTACATCTCTATATACCAGTACATCTCAATACACTTGTATATTAAAGGTGAAATAAAAGACAGAGATTTTTTTCCTATAAAATTAATAAGTAATGTTGACAAACTATTTCAATAAAAAAATGACGCTTACATACACATTTAACAAAATGGCTCTTCATTTCTACTGGGCAGTTTCACATAAAAACATGGGTATTCTCACATTTGTGTGGCTGTTAACTATGCTTTATCATCATACAGCCGAACAAAAAATGGAGTAAAACTCAATCAAAAAGACGAATGTAAATAAAAATGGTACAGCTGAAACGTCGTCTTGTCCCGTAAAAAACAAGCCGCCATACAGTTCCATAAGCTGAAAAATAAAAAGTTATAGCTCTCAGAATAAAGCGATGCAAAAAAATTAATTTTTTCTATAAAATAGTTTTTATTGTGTAAAAGCGCCAAAACTTAAAAAAATATATAAATGTAGTATCGCTGTAAATGTACTGACCCGAAGAATAAAGCTGCCTTATCAATTTTACCACACGTGGAATGGCATAAAAAAAAAATCCTGAATTGTTGGTTTTTGGTTATTCTGCCTCCCAAAAATCAGAAAAGAAGGCGATTAAAAAATGTCATGTACCCGAAAATGGAACCAATAAAAATTACAACTTGTCCCGCAAAAAAAAAGCCCTTACATGATGGCCAAAATATGGAAAAATGATTGCAAAAACTAGTCTTTGAAAAAAAAAGCGTCTTTAGTGAGTGACAGCTGCCAAACATAAAAACCCGATATGAATCTGGTATCGCAGTAATCGCACCGACCCAAAGAAAAAAGACATCTAATCACTTATACATGAGGAACGGCATAAAAAATAAACTCTAGGATTAGAGTTATGGTTAGGGTTAGGGTTGTGTTAGGGTTAGGGTTGTGTTAGGGTGAGCATTAGGGTTACGGTTAGGATTAGGATTACGGTTAGGATTACGGTTAGGATTACGGTTAGGGTTGTATTAGGGTTGGGATTTTTTCAAAAGATTAAAGAAAAACAAAAATGATGATGATATGGCGGCCAGTGTTGAACGCAAGTGCTTGCTACTTGAGTTTGCATCGGGTGCTCGGTTATGCACCAAGTATTGCGGGTGCTCGAGTGACATGCTCGATTCTCATCTGTTCCGCGGCTGTTATACAGCCAAAAAAACATGTGGGGATTGCCTGCCATGCATGGGAAATCCCCGCATGTTTTTTTTTTGGGGTGTCTAAGAACCGTGAAACATGCAGGGCGGGGACTCGAGCCTCTGGGTTCAAAATGTTCACTATACCCCTTGATAAAACCCTTGAGGGGTCTAGTTTACAAAATGGGGCCACTTGTGGGGCTCTTCAAACACGACACGGCGTCTTCTCTCGATTCCAGCTAATTTTGCATTAAAAAAATACATAGCGCTCCTTCCTTTCTGAACCCGGCCGTGTGCCCAAACAGTGTTTTTTCCCCACATATGGGGTATCTGCATATTCAGGAGAAATTGCACAACAGTTTTTGGTGTCCATTTTCTCCTCTTACCCTTGTGTAAGTAAAAAATTTGGGGCTAAAGATCATTTTTGTGAAAAAAGTTAGATTTTTTAATTTTCACGGCTCTACATTATAACTTCTGTGAAGCACCTGGGGATTCAGGATGCCTCACCACACATCTAGATAAGTTCCCTGAGGTGTCTAGTTTACAAAATGTTGTCACTTGTTGGGGGTTTCCACTGTTAAGGCACATGAGAGGCTCCCCAACCGCAACATGGCTTCCGCTAATTATTCAAGCAAATTTTACATTCTAAAAGTCAAATGGCCCTCCTTCCCTTCCGAACCCTGCCATGCGCCCAAACAGTGGATTTCCCCCACATATGGGGTATCGGCTTACTAAGGAGAAATTGCGCAACAAATGGTATGGTCAATTTCTCCTGTTACCCTTATGAAAATGCAAAATTGGGGGCAGAAAAACATTTTTGTGGAAACAACACGTTTCACAAAAAACAAGCCCTTAAATGGCCATATTGACCGAAAAATAAAAAGTTATGGCTCTGGGCAGAAGGGGAGCAAAAAACGGAAAAACAGAAAATGGCCCAGTCAAATCAAGTACATGTGCTCGGTGCTTCATACCGTGGCCAATCATTTATATACACCTTCCCATCAGCTTGGTTTCCATCTATGTCCACCCTTCTCTGGCTGTTTGAAGCCAGAACTGTCAATCATAGAAGAGGGTAGGGTGGAGATTGAGAAAAAGCAAGCAAGTGGGAAGTTTTATATAAATGATTGGCCCCGCCCTGAAGCACAGAGCGGGACTTACTTTGAACAGTTATTCTGTGCTGACAGAGTGCCTTTAACCCCTTTATTCCCAGAGCAGTCATTTTTGGTTTTGTACTTATTTTTTTCATTCCCTTCTTTCAAGAGTAAATCTTTTTTTTTTCTGTCCACATACCCAAATAACAGCTTGTTTTTTTTTGGAAGTTGCAGGTGTTGAATGACACTGTTCACGTTATTATGTAATGTACTTAAATCCAAAAAATCCAAGTGGGGTAAAGAAACACAATCATGTGATTGTTGCTTGCATTCCAGTTTTTATATATTACTGCTTTTAAAAAATTAAAAAAGTTAAAAAATTAGGCTTGTGTAACCATTTCTGAGATGCATCATTTTTTTTACATCAATGGAGCTTTGTGAGCACTTTTTATGGTGTTCACTGCATTGTATATAATTTTATATTTTGAAGTATTTTAGACTTTTAGAGACTTGGCTATACCAAATTTTGATTTTGTTTTCTTTGGGATGGGAAAAGAGGGGTGATTTGAATGTTTAGGTTGCTTTTTAACAATGTTTTTTTTTCCAGTATTTAAAGGCAACCTGTCAGCACTGATACACTTTTGAGCCGGCTGTCAGTCAGTGCCGGGGCGTGGTTACAGCTACCACTCACTATGTACTGAGCAGTGATTGAAGCCGCACTGGCTTCGCCTTTATGACTGAAAGCCTGAGGTTGCAGGAAAGTATAAAGTTTATTTCCTCCCGACAGCAGTACTCTCAGTGCGGCAGAGGTACTCTCAGTGCGACAGCTTCAGGACACAATTAACCTGGAGATTAACCCCATATCTGCAAGTTAATAGCATTTTTGACATGACAGATTCCCTTTAAACTGTGTCTATTACCTTTTAATCCTTTATTCAGTTATTCCAGTAATGTTTTTATTGTTTTATACAACTCCATATCTTTGAGTAAAATGAAATTATATACATCAGTTCGCAGTGTGCCAATGAACCAGGACTTGTACAATGAGGCGATTAGTCACTGAGACTAGTCTTTAGTATCCCAGTCACAGCTCTGCTCTGAATTGAGCTTTTAGAAGGGGGACAGGGAGGAAAGAAAACATTGAAGATGTCGGTAGTGAAGAGGCTGTCAGTCCATTCCAGCTACTGACCCCGGACTAGTCTCAGTGAGTAAATGATTCAACGGACAAGTCCTGGTTCATTGGCATACAGCGAGCTGATGCAAGTTCATTTTACTCAAATATATGTTGTTGTATAAAATGTTAAAAACATTACTGGAATACTTAAATAAAGAACCAAAAGATATAGAGGAAAGTTTAAAAGCATTGAAGGATCTCACATGCTCCATTAAAAAAAAAGTGTATTTACGTCCATCAGGTTTAGCTGAGGGATGGGAGAAGATATAAAGAGAAGCGTTATAGGTATAGCCATAATAAATGAACCAATCTGCCAAGAGAATGCCAAGAGTGTGCAAAGCAGTCATCAAAGCAAAAGGTGGCTACTTTGAAGAACCTAGAATATAAGACATATTTTCAGTTATTTCACTTTTTTGTTAAGTATATAATTCCACATGTGTTAATTCATAGTTTTGATGCCTTCAGTATGAATGTACAATTTTCATAGTCATGAAAATGCAGAAAAATCTTTAAATGAGAAGATGTGTCCAAACTTTTGGTCTGCACTGATGACTGCTTTGCACACTCTTGGCATTCTCTTGATGAGCTTCAAGAGGTAGTCACCGGAAATGGTCTTCCAACAATCTTGAAGAAGTTCCCAGAGATGCTTAGCACTTGTTGGCCCTTTTGCCTTCACTCTGCGGTCCAGCTCACCCCAAACCATCTTGATTGGGTTCAGGTCTGGTGACTGTGGAGGCCAGGTCATCTGGCGTAGCACCCCATCACTCTCCTTCTTGGTCAAATAGCCCTTACACAGCCTGGAGGTGTGTTTGGGGTCATTGTCCTGTTGAAAAATAAATGATGGTCCAACTAAACACAAACCGGATGGAATAGCATGCCGTTGCAAGATGCTGTGGTAGTCATGCTGGTTCAGTATGCCTTCAATTTTGATTAAATCCCCAACAGTGTCACCAGCAAAGCACCCCCACACCATCACACCTCCTCCTCCATGCTTCACGGTGGGAACCAGGCATGTAGAGTCCATCCGTTCACCTTTTCTGTGTCGCACAAAGACACGGTGGGTGGAACCAAAGATCTCAAATTTGGACTCATCAGACCAAAGCACAGATTTCCACTGGTCTAATGTCCATTCCTTGTGTTCTTTAGCCCAAACAAGTCTCTTCTGCTTGTTGCCTGTCCTTCACAGTGGTTTCCTAGCAGCTATTTTACCATGAAGGCCTGCTGCACAAAGTCTCCTCTTAACAGTTGTTGTACTGGTCTCTAATCTGAGCTGCTGTTAACCTGCGATTTCTGAGGCTGGTGACTCGGATAAACTTATCCTCAGAAGCAGAGGTGACTCTTGGTCTTCCTTTCCTGGGGCGGTCCTCATGTGAGCCAGTTTCTTTGTAGCGCTTGATGGTTTTTGCGACTGCACTTGGTGACTCTTTCAAAGTTTGCCCAATTTTTCGGACTGACTGACCTTAATTTCTTAAAGTAATGATGGCCACTCGTTTTTCTTTACTTAGCTGCTTTTTTCTTGCCATAATACAAATTCTAACAGTCTATTCAGTAGGACTATCAGCTGTGTATCCACCTGACTTCTGCACAACACAACTGATGGTCCCAACCGCATTTATAAGGCAAGAAATCCCACTTATTAAACCTGACAGGGCACACCTGTGAAGTGAAAACCATTTCCGGTGACTACCTCTTGAAGCTCATCAAGAGAATGCCAAGAGTGTGCAAAGCAGTCATCAAAGCAAAAGGTGGCTACTTTGAAGAACCTAGAATATAAGACATATTTTCAGTTGTTTCACACTTTTTTGTTAAGTATATAATTCCACATGTGTCAATTCATAGTTTTGATGCCTTCAGTGTAAATGTACAATTTTCAAAGTCATGAAAATACAGAAAAATCTTTAAATGAGAAGGTGTGTCCAAACTTTTGGTCTGTACTGTGTATATATATATATATACATATACAGTACAGACCAAAAATTTGATGACTGCTTTGCACACTCTTGGCATTCTCTTGATGAGCTTCAAGAGGTAGTCACAGGACATGGTCTTCCAATAATCTTGAAGGAGTTCCCAGAGATGCTTAGCACTTGTTGGCCCTTTTGCCTTCACTCTGCGGTCCAGCTCACCCCAAACCATCTCGATTGGGTTCAGGTCTGGTGACTGTGGAGGCCAGGTCATCTGGTGAAGCACCCCATCACTCTCCTTCTTGGTGAAATAGCCCTTACACAGCCTGGAGGTGTGTTTCGGGTCATTGTCCTGTTGAAAAATAAATCATGGTCCAACTAAACGCAATACGGATGGAATAGCATGCCACTGCAAGATGCTGTGGTAGCCATGCTGGTTCAGTATGCCTTCAATTTTGAATAAATCCCCAACAGTGTCACCAGCAAAGCACCCCCACACCATCACACCTCCTCCTCCATGCTTCACGGTGCGTCGCACAAAGACACTGTGGTTGGAACCAAAGATCTCAAATTTGGACTCATCAGACCAAAGCACAGATTTCCACTGGTCTAATGTCCATTCCTGGTGTTCTTTAGCCCAAACAAGTCTCTTCTGCTTGTTGCCTGTCCTTAGCAGTGGTTTCCTAGCAGCTATTTTACCATGAAGGCCTGCTGCACAAAGTCTCCTCTTAACAGTTGTTGAAGAGATGTGTCTGCTGCTAGAAGTCTGTGTGGCATTGACCTGGTCTCTAATCTGAGCTGCTGGTAACCTGCGACTTCTGAGGCTGGTGACTCGGATAAACTTAACCTCAGAAGCAGAGGTGACTCTTGGTCTTCCTTTCTTGGGGCGGTCCTCATATGAGACAGTGTCTTTGTAGCGCTTGGTGGTTTTTGCAACTGCACTTGGGGACACTTTCAAAGTTTGCCCAATTTTTCACACTGTCTGACCTTCATTTCTTAAAGTAATGATGGCCACTCGTTTTTCTTTACTTAGCTGCTTTTTTCTTGCCATAATACAAATTCTAACAGTCTATTCAGTAGGACTATCAGCTGTGTATCCACCAGACTTCTGCGCAACACAACTGATGGTCCCAACCCCATTTATAAGGCAAGAAATCTCACTTATTAAACCTGACAGGGCACACCTGTGAAGTGAAAACCATTTCCGGTGACTACCTCTTGAAGCTCATCAAGAGAATGCCAAGAGTGTGCAAAGCAGTCATCAAAGCAAAAGGTAGCTACTTTGAAGAACCTAGAATATAAGACATATTTTCAATTGTTTCACACTTTTTTGTTAAGTATATAATTCCACATGTGTTAATTCATAGTTTTGATGCCTTCAGTGTGAATGTACGATTTTCATAGTCATGAAAATACAGAAAAATCTTAAAATGAGAAGGTGTGTCCAAACTTTTGGTCTGTACTGTATATATATAAATTTTTCTTATTTTTCACTTTATTTTTAGTCACTTTTGGTAACTTGAACCTGTAACCCTTTGTCCACTTGTTTATATTGTATACTGTATTGCATTATTGAAGGTCCTATGGCTAGGCTTCACAGAAGTAGCAAGATAGCATCCAAGGGGGCCTTCAGCAGGCCCTTGTCTGCCATGGTAACCCCATCGTCTTGCAGAGGGTCGAAGGAAGCTGGGCACGTGCATGTAAGATTGCTCCTTTGAAATGATGCTGTCAGTGATTTTAAAAACAGGCATAGAAATGTTTTATCTCACAGAAAAAATTACCTGCGATCCCATGCTGTCCTTTATGTATACTCTATTTTGTTTGCCCCCCTGCCCAGGAGCTTTGGTATGATCAGACCATGTTCCTGCATGGTCAGGCACAGCCATTACACAGTACACAGCAGGGGCACATTTATATGATTATCTCAGCACAGGAACATCTTTTTTAACACATTCATTTGTGGAACTTATTTTTAATCCAAATTCTGTTGATTAAAATGTATTTTGTTCACTGGACAACCTCTTTAAGGAAGGTTTTATAAAGAAGCAGCCAACAGGCCAATGTACTCTTGGATACAGGAGACACCCTGGAGGGTACATTTATTCCCCAAAGTTCGGCATGTATTAGGACCCAGTTTATAACCAGTTTAAGTCAATGTTTGGTTTCACCCATTGTGCAACACATAATAATATTGCTAAATAATTTATCATTTAATCTCTAGTAAGTTCCATGAGGTACTATTATTATTATTTACTATAAGTTACTATTTTTTTGAATAGCAGTAGAGGATTTGGAAGGTGAATAGATGTACAATACAAAGTTATATTGTGGTACCGTGTTAGCCAGAAAAATCGATGTAAATACTTTTATGCCCAAAAATGACAAAAGTATTCTCGGAGTGATATTGACCAACGAGAAAAATATATATACATATTCAAGCTTTCAGAGCACAGAGGCTCCTTCTTTAGGCAATATTACAAATGAATTGATAAGACAAAAGGCACAACATTTAAGAGACATTTAAGGGGTGATGCCTCCTAATGATAAGTCAAAGAGATCAAATTTAGGGTTTTTAGTTGCAAATGGCAAGTCTGTGGGAATGTTTAATTATCTGGAGACCATCTGGTGGAAGTGTGAATTGAATCCATGTAGTGAGTCATAAATCCAGGTGTTAGATTGAGTCCTGTTGTCAAGGAATTGAACATTCTTATCAAATTGAATTCCCAAATTTTTCTCTTTCTGTCATCCTTGAAATGACCTTTTACTATTAAAACTTTTAGATCTGTCATACAGTGTCCCAGGCCACAGAAATGTTTTCCCACAGGCGTGTCCAGTTTAATTTTGTGTCTGTGTAAATTCATTCTCGTTTGCAGTTTTTGCATTGTTTCTCCAATATAGACACCTTCCGGGCACCTCGTATATTGTATCATGTACACCACATTGGAGGATGTACATGAAAAGACATCCATGATTTTGTAGTCCTGATTTGTGTTTGGTATGCAGACTGCATTTGATGTTAATATGTAGGTACAAGTTTTGCATTTTTTGTTTTTACATGGGAATTTGCCCGTCACTGATGGTGATGAGAGGACATTTCTGACAAGGAGATTCCTTAAGTTAGGGGGCTATTTGTAGGAGAGAAGTGGTAGTTCTGGGAATATTCCTTTCAGTCTGTGACCTCTGTGGAATATGGGTTGGAGATCACCAATTTTCCTTAGGATGTTCATGTGGGGGTTGTATGTGACCACAAGAGGCACCCTGTCCTCCCTCTGTCTGTAATCCAGGAGGCTGCTTCTTGGGATCCTTGTAGCTCTGTGGATCTGTTGATCTATTACCAGTGGATGGTATCCTTGTTGTAGGAATGTATTCCTCAGGGATAGTAGCTGCAGTTTTCTGTCCTTACTGTCTGAACAGATTCGAATGTACCTCAGAGCTTAACTGTAGATGATGGATTTTTTTGTGTGTCTTGGATGAAAGCTGTTCCTTCTAAGATATGCCAGATGTCCTGTGGGCTTATGATAAATTGATGTCTGTATGGTTTTGTCTTTGATGTATATGGTTGTGTCCAGAAAATGTGAAGGTGAATAGAGAGCGTTTGGAACAGATATAGTAATTTGGGCGATAGTAGCATCTTAATTGCTGCAACTCTACCCAGTCAAAGTACATCACATTTAGCTAGTATCTGAGCTTTTGTATTCATAACATTTAGAGGGAATCTGTCTGCAGGATTTCAATCCCAAAATGATTTACATGTGCCTGTAGCCCTTTCAAAGATAAGTCCAGCAAAACCTTTACATGGCCAGTCCGTTAAACCATCACTGAGACATCAGAGTTTAAATGAGTCTAAAAATCGGAAGCCTCTGTCACTCCAGCTCTATTGCACCCCAGCGCCGCTGCCTACTCCTGCTGTACTGACAGTCTTTGTGCTGTGTGACTTCAAGCAAAGGAGCCATCAATTAAGCAGGAAAAGGCGGCACTGGGCACAGAATAGAGCTGGAGTGACAGAGGCTTCAGATCTACAAATCTACAAATAGTCTTCGGCTTTGTTTGCATGTCAATTCAAACGCTGATTTCTGAGTAATGGAGGAACAGACCGACCAAGTAAAAATATTGTTGGACTTCTCTTTGAAAGAACTACATGTTCAAATAAATAATTTGGGGTGTGAAATCCTGCTGACAGATTCCCTTTAAAAAAGGTTCATAATAGTGCCTAAATTGAAGCTCATATGTAGCCATTACTTCCTAAATAAATCATATCATTCTTTCGCCAGTCAAGGGAAAATTCATTGTTAAAACAGAAGAGGGTATCTAAGGATAACATTAATGAGATGCCTTGGGATTTCTGTGTGTTGAGTTTGCAGTAAGAAAATCTACCAAAATATGTTAATCAGTCTTAGACCTTTCCCAAAGATATGTCTGGTTGTGAGAGTGATAGGATAATATCATGAAATAATGTGAGCATAGTTGCTTATTTGAATATTTTAACCCCTTTATGACCTATGACGTCGTCATAGACCTCTTTGGTGCGGGCTCCGGCACTGAGCCCGTACCTTTTCCGGCCTATGACAGCTGATCTGATCAGTTGTTATGTGCCCCTAACAGCCGCGGGTGGAATCGCGATCCACCCGTGGCTGTTAACATGTAAAATGCCACTATCAATCACTGAGAACAGCATTTAACAAACGGGATGTGCGTCATTGTCTCCGCCCATTGGCGCGCCCGTCACATTATCGTGGACCGCCAATGGGTTGGCATGACAATTCGGGGTCTGCAGGAGACCCCAGTGGTTGTCATAGCCGATCTGCTATGAGCGCCACCCAGCGGTCAGCGTTCATAGCAGATGAGCATGTTTGTTACACATAAAAGGATCGAAGCTTCAAGTCTCCTAAGGAGACTATTAAAGCAAGTAAAAAAAAAGTTTTTAAAAATATATTAAAGTTCAAACCACGCCCCCTTTTGCCCCATTCAAAATAAAAGAATAAAAAAAAACAAAAAACAAAAATACACATATTTGGTATTGCCGCGCTCAGAATCGCCCGATCTATCAAAATATAAAAAGAATGAATCCAATCAGTAAATGGCGTAACTATAAAATAATAAATATGGCAGATTTACGTTTTTTTAGTTGGCGCAATATTGCAATAAAATGCAATAACGGGCGATGAAAACATCGTATCTATCCCAAAATGGTATCAATAAAAACGTCAGCTTGGTGCACAAAGAAAAAGCCCTCACCCAGCCCCAGATCCCAAAAAATAGAGATGCTATGGGTCTCGGAAAATGGCGCCATTTTTCTTTTCGGACAAACTTTCGATTTTTTTTTCACCACTTAAATAAAAAAGAACCTATACATGTTTAGTATCTACAAGCTCGTAATGACCTGGAGAATAATAATGGCAGGTCAGTTTTAGCATTTTGTGAACATGATAAAAAAAAACAAAAAACGATTGTGGAATTGCACTTTTTTGCAATTTCACCGCACTTGGAATTTTTTTCCCGTTTTCCAGTACACGATATGGTAAAACCAATGGTGTCATTCAAAATTACAACTCGTCCTGCAAAAAAATAAACCCTCACATGGCCATATTGACAGAAAAATAAAAAAAAGTTATAGCCCTGGGAAGAAGGGGAGCAAAAAACGAAAATCCAAGGTGGTAAAGGGGTTGAAGAGTAACAGTTGTTTTAATTTTTATATCATAAATCGATAGTACACATTAAAAAAAAAAACACTTTGTAATATATCTTAAAAGAGAAATACACTTCTTTCTCCTCCTGAACTGATCATTCATTCCCAGTTCAGGGTAAAATCTGTAGTCAATTAAAACAGATTTTCATAACCTAAATAAAAACGAAATGAATAAATACCCCGCAATAAGGAAATAGTAATTATACACGTAAATAAAATAAGGTATTTAGTTGACACTGTTTTGATAAAAAAAAAACGTATAAGCCATCCCACTGCGACTAGTAGTACCCACTCAGGATTGTCCTATCGCTGAAGTAAAACTCTCTATGTACCAGTCGGCCTAAATAGATGTGGGCAGAGCAGGACCCAGGACGACTGTTTAAACACCTGCCTGTGGAAAGCTATATAAACTAAATGCACAGTCCCAAAAAGGAAGGGGAAGCAACGCCCCTGTATGTACAAAATACAAAACACTAAAGAAACCCCAAAGAAATGAGTTTTTGAGAAAAGAGATTTTCACATTAATGAGATAAGAGATGACAGTTGGTGCGTTTAAAATTCTATGGAGGGAGCAGGAGCTAGAAGTAAACACAGACATTCTGCTGCAAATTCTCCTAAAATTCTCCATAGAACTTCATGAGCACCAAGTGCCATCATTTATCTCAGTAATGGAGAAAATATATATTCACTGAAGACAGTTTTTATCCATGAATTGAGAAATTTCAGAATGACTGATCAGTTCAGGAAGAGAACGAAGCAGATTTCTCTAACAAAATATATTACAAAATTCCTTATTTTCAAGTTTACGATTTATGAAAAAATTGAAGCCATGGTTACACTTTAATGAAATTGTTTTTTCCCTGATGGCTTGGCCCAATGCTTCTATGTGTGAGGGGATGGACCAGTTGCTCTCCCCTGAAGACATCAATGCTATTGTCGTATAGAATATGAAGGGAGTGAATAATGTTTTGTTCCTGATATGTTTTCTTGTGGTAACAAGTATTAATTTTCCTGTGGACTGCAGTACTAATCAATGGCCACAAGATGTCACTGTCTTCCTTTTCATTCTGGTATTGAACTGGGTGAAAGGTTAAGTTCTGCCAAGTGACAGATAACAGGGACAGTTATGTGAGAGTTAACTGAAAGGATGGCCCATAGTGGGTAGGAGCATTGGGAATCTCTGAGTAGTTTCAGAAACAGGAAGAAGTTAGAGGAGTTGAGTCTGGAGTGTGGACAGATCTGGATAAGAACAGAGCTCATGTGAAGTGAGCTGAGAGGCACAAGGCAGTAAGAATAATTAAGGAACTGTAAAGGCGACTGAGATCAAGTTCAGCAGGCAAGTGAGTGAAACCTATTTGTGGGAGAAGTAAAGGAAGAAGTAGGTCTAGTGTTGGCCAGACTTGGGAGGCCCTGTAGAGAAAGGTCTTGCCCAGTTGAGGACACAGTAGAGGGACACGGCTCCAAGGGAGGCCCTCATTAACGTATCACATGCGACTGTCTGTGTGCAGGGTTCACAGAGCAACATATTGACCCATGTGTACCTGCATCGGGAGGATGGAGGTTTATCTGATTTGCTCTGCTTGTGCGACCCCTTGATAAAGCTAGATGCAAAACGTGCATCGGGTGCGGTTCTTCATGGACTGGTGAGATTTGTTATTTTTCCCTTATTGTCACTGTGCATTTTTCTACAGTCCATACTTATGGAATTATACTAAATTATCCTGTGGTAATTGATCTTTTTTGAATTACTATTTACATCTATTGTTCCTCAACACCTTTATTACATTGGTATCTGTTTGTAACATATGATTGTACCCTTTTTCTATTGTAATTGATTATACACTGCTCAAAAAAATAAAGGGAACATTCAAATAACACATCCTAGATCTGAATGAATGGGGGTTTCATGTTGAACTGACAATATAATGCAATACTGGCTGCAGAATAGATTATTTTTTTTTATTTTCATCTCTCTATTGCAGAGATATTATCAATAAATTAACGTATTTAGCATGTAATCAGATAATTTATTTTCATTAAGTC
Source organism: Phyllobates terribilis (assembly GCF_046119375.1). Classification (NCBI taxonomy): domain Eukaryota; kingdom Metazoa; phylum Chordata; class Amphibia; order Anura; family Dendrobatidae; genus Phyllobates; species Phyllobates terribilis. Next base: position 223,189,743 of record NW_027362765.1, on the reverse strand, counting down.
CAAATGGGTGTTATTCAGAGAGTTTTCACTGGGGAAGTGTACTTTTCTCCCCTGGTATGATGTTGTCCAATCATAAACAGGTAGCAATACTCAAATGAAAGAAGAACACACCCCACAAAATAACTTAGGTTTCTCAGTGTGTGAGATGTAAATGTGGCGCCCCTGCGGGTCCAGTCGCTACAGAGGTACTGCATCTCAGCCAGAGGTGTGGTACCCCACTCTCGGGTAAGGAGGGAGCACTACCCGGGACCCACACACTCACATCCATCACCACATCACTCCAGTAAGGAAGGGCGAGATTGCTCCTGAGGGAGAGCATAGTCCCGGTCCCTGTCTGGAGGATGGAACTAAGTAGAGGAGGAGGGTGGAGGAAGTAGATTAGGGGAGCACTGAAGGAAGGACTAAAGGTAGAGGGGACCACGTAGAGTGAGAGTTGGTGACGTGGGTCACATGACAGGTAGTATAAAAAGAAGGGTAGAAAGATCTAGAAGGGTCCTAGGAGCAAGAGTTCAGTGAGTGAGGACCGTTGAGGAGTCAGTCAGTTAGTCAGTCAGAGCAGTTGGTGACAGGAGTCTGTCACAGGGAGTGAAGAGAGAAGACCGGAGCAGTGAGAGGCTCCTGAGACAGAGAGGGGGTCCTAGGAGCAAGAGCGCAGTGAGTGAGGACAGTTGAGGAGTGGGGTCCAGTCAGAGGGGCCCAGTAAGAGAAAGAACAAGAGGAGCGAGGGAGTCAGAGAGAAGGGCTCCAGAGACAGAGAAAGAATCTTAGGGGCATGGGAAGTGCGGAGTCTACCCGTGCGCCCCTTCGGGGCGGGCCCTTTTTTCTAGTGACAGGTTGCTTTTAATGAAAATTGACTGATTACAGGCCAAATATTTTGATTGATTGTTAATGTCTCTGCAATAGAGAGACTGAATAAAAATAAAGAGTTCACTCTGCAGCCACTATTACATCAGTGTCACGGGTGTGTCGCCACGAAGATCGTCACGATTACACAGCCTGACTTCTCGCAGCTGACTTTTTGGTGCTTTGTGTTTTTCAGCAGTGAGGGAGTTAATTCTCTCTCTCTCTGTGGTAGAGGAGGTCCAGCCTCGCCCAGCTGCAATCAATGTTGCTGTAGTTAGACTCCTTCATATGCCTGCTGGTCTGTTAGGGAAGTGTCGGTGAAAGCTTTTCATGCAGACTAACAGAGCGGATCGTGGCATTTGGAGTTTAAGAGATAAGTGTATTTGGAGAGTTTTTTCCCTTCCTCCCTTCCTCGCTTTATCATTTATCTCCTTTCCCGTTGGTGTTCCCTCTGTTGTAGTTGTGTAGTTTTTGTATGCAAGGTGATTTTGGTTTTTCCCTTGTACTGTCTCGTGCGTCTAAGTACTGTGTGTGGGCATATTATTACTTGTCCCCTTTTGTAGTGATCGGGGTCCTTCTCAGGACTAGATTACTTTGGTGCAGGGATCCTCAGGAGGTAGGGGTTACGCTGGCGGCCTGGACCTCTGTACCTTTAACAGTACCTCCAGGTTGAGGGATTAGTCAGGGCCCCAGCTTAGGGTCAGCTTAGGCCCCCTACCTCCAGTATACAGTGACAGCGTGACATTTTCACCGACCTGCTTAGTTTTTCTCCAGCTACCATGGATCCAGTAGCCGGTCTAGCTCGGCAGTTGCAGAGCTTGTCCATGGAGCTGACGGACGTTAGGTCCAAGGTTTTGTATCCTCAGGAGCAAGCCGGACCAGAACCTAAAGTAGCTCTCCCTGACAGGTTCACTGGGGGGCGGGGCAAGTTTTTTGTTTTCCGGGAGGCATGCAAGCTGTACTTTCGGCTGCGGCCTCGGTCATCGGGGAGTGAAGAACAAAGGGTGGGAATTGTCATCTCGCTCCTACAAGGGGACCCACAATCTTGGGCGTTCTCTCTTCCCCCGGGCTCCCCGGTTCTCCAGTCAGTGGATAGGTTTTTCGCTGCTCTGGGACTCGTATATGATGACCCTGATCGGATCTCCCTTGCTGAGTCTAAGTTACGTAGGATCCAGCAGGGAGATCGTCCGGCGGAGGAATTCTGTTCGGAGTTCCGCAGGTGGGCCACGGACACCCAGTGGAATGACCCGGCTCTTAGGAGCCAGTTTTGTCAAGGTTTATCCGACAAATTACAGGATGTGTTGGCACAGTATGACTCTCCCGCGTCACTGGAAGCCGCTATGGCCCTTGCTATTCGCGTTGACAGACGGCTTCGGGAGAAGTGTGGGATAACTCTACCCCCTGTGATGACTCCACCTCCTACAAGGTCCCCTCATATGGTTCCCCTGGTCAGTCCAGAGGAGCCTATGCAATTAGGTGGGACATCATTTCGGGGGAGGGGACCGGTGGTGCGCCATAAGACAGGAAGGTGTTTCTTCTGCGGGAGAAAGGGACATTTTATTGGGGGGTGTCCATCCCGTCCCTTGCAGAGTGAAGAGTCGTCGGAAAACTGTTGATCCCAGGTTGTGTGGTGGACGGCAATCTGGGAGTAGGTATTTCGTCCCTAGGTTCGTCTCAGTTTCTCGTACCGGCGGAAGTGGTGGTGGGTACGAGAACTGAGAGGATATCTGTTCTTCTGGATAGTGGGGCCGGGGCTAATCTGGTTGATGCTCGGTTTGCCCGGGTTCAAGGTATGCGATTGAGTGAGTTGGCTAAACCCATCCCCATATTCTCGATCGATGCCAGGCCTCTCGGTCAGGGAAGGTTTTTGCAAGCTGTGCATAATGTAAAACTTCAAGTGGGGGCGATACATAAAGAACTGTTGTCTTGCTACGTGTTGGAGGGTCTTCCCACTCCTATAGTGTTGGGCCTTCCTTGGTTAACTAAGCATAACCCGGTTATTAATTGGCAAACCAGAGAGATAAGCCAATGGAGTAAATTCTGTAATAAAAACTGCATGAACACGGTCATCGGTGCGGTTACTCCTTGGGTATTACCTCCATTTCTGGCGGACTTTGAGGATGTATTCTCGGAGAAAGGGTGTCAGGAACTACCTCCTCATCGCGAGTATGACTGTTCTGTAAAACTGCTCCCTGAGGCCAAGTTACCTAAAGCTAGGTTGTATAACCTTTCTGGTCCTGAGAGGCAGGCCATGAAGGATTATATTTCAGAAAGTCTGGCTAAGGGGCATATTAGACCTTCATCTTCACCGGTGGCTGCGGGGTTCTTCTTTGTTAAGAAGAAAGATGGAGGCCTACGCCCTTGCCTGGATTTCCGTGAACTTAATCGGATTACGGTCCGGGATCCGTATCCGCTCCCACTTATTCCCGATCTCTTTAATCAGATCGTGGGCGCCAAATGGTTCTCTAAGTTGGATCTCAGGGGGGCGTACAATCTGATTAGGATGAAGGAGGGGGATGAGTGGAAGACGGCGTTTAACACTCCGGAGGGGCATTATGAGAACCTTGTCATGCCATTCGGTCTGACTAATGCCCCGGCGGTGTTCCAACACTTTGTTAATGACATTTTTCGCCGCCTGGTGGGACAGTTTGTTGTCATATATCTGGATGATATCTTAATTTACTCGCCGGATCTGGTGTCTCATCAGGAGCACGTTAGGCAGGTGTTACAGATCCTGCGGGATAATAAACTGTATGCCAAATGGGAAAAGTGTGTGTTCGCCGTACAGGAACTCCAGTTTTTAGGCTTCCTGGTTTCAGCGTCTGGTTTTCGTATGGACCCTGGGAAAGTGCGGGCAGTTCTTGAGTGGGATCGGCCAGAGAATCTTAAGGCACTACAACGTTTCCTGGGGTTTGCGAATTATTACCGGAAGTTCATTCGTAATTTCTCGTCCATGGTTAAGCCTCTCACAGACACGACTAAAAAGGGGACGGATTTTTCTAGGTGGTCTGACAAGGCTTGTCAAGCATTCTCCTCCTTGAAAAAATGTTTTGCCTCGGCACCCATACTCATTCAACCTGATGCGTCACAGCCATTCATTGTAGAGGTAGACGCTTCCGAGGTAGGGGTGGGAGCAGTATTGTCACAAGGTTCGTCCCCTGGTAAGTGGCATCCGTGCGCCTTTTTCTCAAAAAAATTGTCGTCCGCTGAGAGGAATTACGATGTCGGCAATAGGGAACTCTTGGCCATTAAGTTAGCTTTTGAGGAGTGGCGCCATTTTTTGGAGGGGGCAGTCCATCCGGTCACCGTCATCACCGATCACAAGAACCTGCTATATCTGGAGTCCGCGAAACGTCTGAATCCCAGACAAGCTAGGTGGTCATTGTTTTTTACCAGGTTTAATTTTGTCGTTACATATCGTCCTGGGTCAAAAAATGTAAAGGCGGATGCCTTATCTCGTAGTTTCCCTGGGGCCGGGAATACGGACGACCCGATTCCTATCCTTCAGGAGGGGGTGGTGGTTTCAGCACTATGCTCTGAGCTGGAGGAGGAGGTATTGGAGGCTCAGGGGGACGCCCCTGTTGGACCTCCGGGGAGACTGTTTGTTCCAGATCAGTTGCGACAAAAGGTGATCGAGGCACACCATAACTCAGTTTTTGCAGGACACCCGGGGAGTAGAGCAACTGTGGATCTCCTCTCGCGTCGGTTTTGGTGGCCTAACTTACATAAGGAGGTGGTAACTTTTGTCGCGTCCTGTGGGGTTTGTGCGCGCTCTAAGACCTCACATACCCGTCCGTCTGGGGCCCTCTTACCTTTGAAGATCCCGGAGCGTCCTTGGACTCATCTGTCTATGGACTTTATTACGGACCTCCCTCCGTCTTCGGGTAAGACGGTCATACTCGTTGTAGTGGACAGGTTCAGCAAGATGGCACATTTTATCGCTCTTCCGGCTCTCCCTAATGCTAAAACTCTTGCGCAGGTGTTCATTGGGGAGATTGTGAGGCTTCACGGGGTACCCTCCGAGGTGGTGTCTGATCGGGGGTCTCAGTTTGTGTCCAAGTTCTGGAAGGTGTTTTGTGCACGGCGGGGGATGCATTTGTCGTTCTCATCGGCTTTTCATCCTCAGACCAATGGTCAGACGGAACGTATGAACCAGAGCTTGGAGACATATCTCCGGTGTTTTGTGTCAGAGAACCAGGAGGACTGGGCTTCTTTCTTACCTCTGGCAGAGTTTGCTCTTAATAATAGGCGGAGCGAGTCCACTGGTAAGTCCCCGTTTTTTGGGGCATATGGTTTTCACCCCCAGTTTTGTACTTTCAGTAGGGGGGGCTCTTCGGGGGTTCCTGAGGAGGAACGATTTTCCTCATCACTCGCTTCAGTATGGAGAGGGGTGCTGAAGAATCTGAATACTATGGGGAACCGATACAAACGTATGGCTGATAGGAGGAGAGTGTCTGGTCCGGACCTAAGTGTGAACGATCGGGTATGGTTGTCTACCAGGAATATAAAACTTAAGGTTCCCTCCTGGAAACTGGGTCCCAGGTTCATCGGGCCGTACAGAATCAGTTCTATAATTAATCCGGTGGCATTCCGTCTTGACCTCCCCCCTACGTTTAAAATTCACAACGTGTTCCACAGATCGTTGCTTAAGAGGTATGTGGCGCCGGTGGTACCGTCACCTTTACCTCCCCCTCCAGTGGTGGTCAATGGTAACTTGGAGTTCCAGGTATCGAGGGTCATCGATTCACGCTTTAATCGCCGGTCCCTTCAGTACCTGGTTCATTGGAAAGGGTATGGTCCTGAGGAGAGGATGTGGGTTCCTGCGTCGGATATTAACGCAGACCGATTAGTTCGGGCCTTCCACACGACTCACCCGGATAAACCTGGCCCTGAGGGTCCGGAGGCCCCTCGTAGAAGGGGGGGTACTGTCACGGGTGTGTCGCCACGAAGATCGTCACGATTACACAGCCTGACTTCTCGCAGCTGACTTTTTGGTGCTTTGTGTTTTTCAGCAGTGAGGGAGTTAATTCTCTCTCTCTCTGTGCTAGAGGAGGTCCAGCCTCGCCCAGCTGCAATCAATGTTGCTGTAGTTAGACTCCTTCATATGCCTGCTGGTCTGTTAGGGAAGTGTCGGTGAAAGCTTTTCATGCAGACTAACAGAGCGGATCGTGGCATTTGGAGTTTAAGAGATAAGTGTATTTGGAGAGTTTTTTCCCTTCCTCGCTTTATCATTTATCTCCTTTCCCGTTGGTGTTCCCTCTGTTGTAGTTGTGTAGTTTTTGTATGCAAGGTGATTTTGGTTTTTCCCTTGTACTGTCTCGTGCGTCTAAGTACTGTGTGTGGGCATATTATTACTTGTCCCCTTTTGTAGTGATCGGGGTCCTTCTCAGGACTAGATTACTTTGGTGCAGGGATCCTCAGGAGGTAGGGGTTACGCTGGCGGCCTGGACCTCTGTACCTTTAACAGTACCTCCAGGTTGAGGGATTAGTCAGGGCCCCAGCTTAGGGTCAGCTTAGGCCCCCTACCTCCAGTATACAGTGACAGCGTGACAATCAGTTGTCCAGTTCAACATGGAAAATTTGGTGAAAATGTTGTCCTCTTTAATTTACCCATTAGACGTCTTTGTGGGACAGTGTAAAATGCCTCTGCAAAATCCATAATCACTATATCCATTGCTACCCCTCCGTCCAGGATTTTATTCACATCTTCATAAAGACATATACCCATATTTAATAGCCGCCACTAGAGGCAAGACATATCAGGGAAAAGAAATGTACGGCAAATACTCAAGATAAAACCACATCTTTATTATACATCAAAAATAATACAGTTCGTAAACACAATGTGTCAAGGAGGTAAGTACATAAAACTTCAGGTTAACAGACAACAACACTACCCGAGATGCTCAATCTCAGGATAAGAAGGCACATGTTCTAGATAAATTAAAATATACTATCTTTATTATGGAAACATAATAATAAAATCAATTTAACCCATTAACAATGTGTCAAGGAGGTAAGTACATAAACCTTCGGGTTAACAGACAACAACACTACCCGAGATGCTCAATCTCAAGATAAGAAGGCACATGTTATAGATAAATTAAAATATACTATCTTTATTATGGAAACATAATAATAAAATTAATTTAACTCCTTAATGACTGCTGATATGCCTTTTCACGGCAGATGTTAAGGGTACTTATTCCTCAGCGCCACTCTTTCACAGAGCTGAAGAATAATGGTATAGCACCGCCCCGCGGTGGCAATTCCCGCGGATGTCAGCTGTGTGTGACAGCTGACACTCTGCAGTATCGGCCCTGGCTGATTTTGAAGCCGATCGAGGCCAATTAACCCCTTAAATACCGCTGTCAATCGTGACAGCGGTATTTAAGTGGTTACAAGGGGGTTGGAAGACCCCCTTAGTAACCATCGGACCCCCACGATGAGAATCGCTGATCCCGATGGTTACCATGGTATCTTGAGGTCATTTGATGGTGTGGTGGCCTGTGAGATCCAGTTATAATCTCACAGGTACAGTCAGTGAAGCACTGACAGGTCTCATGCACTGCAGTACACGAGTACTGCAGTGTATGAGACCAGTGATCAAAGTGAAAATTATACATGTCCCACAGTGGGACTAAGTGAAAAAGTAAAAAAGTTAAATATGTAAAAAAATGCAAAAAAAAAAGTGCACACAAATCACTAAAATCCACTCAAAACGCAGCGTTTGTGATACAACAAAAATAAACAAAAAAAGTTCACAAAATTGGTATTGCCGCGTCCGGAACGACCCGCTATATAAAACTGGCACGTTATTTATTCCATATGGTGAACGGCGTAAAAAAATAAAAACACGTCAAAATGTAGCTTTTTCATCATACGGACTCACAAAAAGTGAATAAAAAGCAATAAAAAAGGCGTATGTAAAAAAAATTATAGAAACAAAAACACCAAACCATCCTGCAAAAAAAAGCCCTAATATGACTCATTCGGCAAAAAAATAAAAGTTACACCTCTCAGAATATGACAATGCAAAAACAAATTCATTTTTGTAAAATCTTGTTTTTAGTCTGTAAAAATAGTAAAGCATAAAAAAAAAAGAAATGAATATGGTATCACTGTAATCGTACCGAACCAACGAACAAATCGGTCTTATCACTTTTACTGCACGGTGAACATCGCAAAAAATAACTATTAAAAACAATAACTGAATTTGTTGGTTTCTGTTCATTCTGTGTCTGAACAATCTGAACAAAAAGCGATCAAAAATTACTATATGCCCCAAAATGCTACCAAAAAATCTGCAACTCATCCCGCAAGAAATAAGCCCCCATACATTTCTTTTCGACAAAAAAAAAAAAAAAAGTTACAGCTCTCAGAATATGGTGAAGAAAAAAACGACTTTTTATAAAAAAAACATTTTTACTGTGTGACAGCAGCAAAACCTAAAAAAAACCTGATTTAAATCTGGTATCACTGTAATCACACCGACCCGAAGAATAAATCTGCCTTATCACCTCCCAAAATCAGAACAAGGCTCGGCTCACATTTATCCTGCGCTTTCCGCTGAGCGCTTAAGTCGGTTTCCATTTAAATTCCCCAAAACCGCGATTCAGACAAAACCCCAGACGGGACCACTAACTTATGGAGTCACTTTGGACTGGTGTATGTTCCAGCGGTGTCCTATCATTTTAGGCGTCTTTTTAGCGCACAAGTGTGGACGACCACAGATATGTGCACGTCTAAAAAGATGGAGACCACCGGAACAAATGGCAAACGAAGTCCAGAGTGTCTCCATCTGCCTCATTATGGTGAGTGGTTCCGTCGGGGGTTTCGTCTGAATCGCATATTTGTGGGATTTACACGGAAACCCTGACATAAGTGCTCAGCGTAGAACACAAGAATGTGATCCCAGGCTTATTCTGGAAGCAATCGAAAAATATTATGTACCCCAAAATGTTACCAATAAAACCCCTAATTTATCCTGCACAAAACCAGCCCCCACTCAGGTCCGTCATCTGTCCCTGGGACTATGGGGGGTCCCACCTTACTGGTTTACAAAGACTTTGGAAAAGTGACATGGCTCCCACCCCCTCAAATAAAATCCAGTGAATTATGCGCTCCCAAATCCAAATGCCCCCCTACTTCTGAGCCCCACTGTGCCTATTCCACAGTACGTGGCCACATGTTTGGCAATATTGTAGTGGGGAGAGTGCACTTTACAATTTACGGGGTGCATGTGTGGCGCCCAGCTGCGCTTGGTACCACAGATCCTAGAAGGGTGCATTAACGGATTCCTCCACAAGAGGCCCCCACAGCACACACACACCTCCACCTTCCACCTCAGACCACCAGAGGGAGCCCATTAGGGATATAAAAAGGGAAGGTGGAGCTAGGCAGCTGAGTGATTCAGCAGTTCCTGCTCAGACACAGAAGGAGTCAGTGCAGTCGAGCCAGAGCCTAGCAGTTCCTGCAGAAAGAGTTCAGTATAGTCTGTAGAGTGCGTCCAGACTAGAACTCACAGAGCTCAGGATAGAGAGCTAGGAGTGTGCCGACACTCTGAGAGCGGCGAAGAAGAGCAGAGTCCTGGCTGCAGTGTGTGTAGCCTAGTGAGGGCCCGAGCGGGGCCGAAGGCAAGTGGAAGAAAGTAACATAGGGGGCAGAGGAGCTTACAAGCTCACCCCAGAAGCATATACCGGACACCGGGTCCGAGTCTACGTGGATCTTCCTGACCAGTAGAAAAGAACCGGAACCCCTGGCGAACTACATGTCCCAGGATCCACCAAAAGCTGATATGTACCAGGGTCAGGAATCACGGAGACCCCAAAGAATAGGGAGAGTGATCTCCAACAGAAGGCCCTATCACCAAGTCAGCAGGTGCAGAACAGAAACCAAGTTAGGCCTAGCTCCAGGCAGGTCAGAAACTTACTACACAAAGGCAAGAAACAGGAGGCCCTATACCCGCTCACTGGGGAGGATCCTGATATGCACCCTTCACCCTACAGTGCTCCGGGACGTGCCTGAATTTCTATCAGTAAAAGGTACTGAAGTGACTATCGTGTCTGTCCCTGTTCTTGCTCTGACCCGGCTGGGTCCCATCTGTCCCTGCATCCTTTCATCTACGCTGCCCTGAGGCCTAGCTCCACCTGTGGGGAGCTATACCACGCAAGCTGCCTTAACACCGGCCTCAGTGGGCTGCCGCAGCGCTTGTGATCCTCACCAGACAACACAGGTGGTGTCACGAACATTTACAAACCTATTATCTCAATAGACATTCCCCTCTTTTCAGTTGTCCGCCCTGGGTCATGGACCGGACCAGCCACCGTGATATCCCCCAAGCATCTGAGGGCCCAGCTGCCGAGTACCCCACGGTCCTGGGGACGCGACACAGATCTCCAGAAGCACAAGCTGGGCACAATGTATGGGGGCACTACACTTTATGGGGGCACAATGTATGGGCACTAAACTGGCATATTTGCAATTCCCCAGTATAAAGCCTGGCGTGGATGTTATTTAATAGTCACTGCAGCCGTAGATGAATTCATTGAGGTGCAATTTCTACAATGGGGTCACTTTTGGGGTTTTTCTGCTGTTCTGGCACCTTCGGGGCTCCGCAAATGTCACTCACAAACTATTATAGCAAATCTGTGCTCCAAAAGCCAAAATAGCGCCCCTAACCTCTCAGCCCTGACGTGTGGCCTAACAGCAATTTCTGACGATATATTGCACATCACTGCGTTCGGGAGAAATTTCGCAATAAATTATGGGGTACAGTTTCACCTATTAACCCTGGGGGACCTGACGAGTTTGCAGCAAATACAGAAAAATTATTTTTACCACAAAAATGTCATATTTCTATGTCTCAATGTTATAAAATTATGTGAGGCATCCAGAGGTGTGTCTCTAATTAACTCAGATGTTGCCAAAAAACCTATCAGTAGCTTCCAAACACATGACATCATCATATGGGCAGTCCAGAATTGTTTAAAGGCATTGTAATCTTAGTGTATGTAAACTTTTGACTTTGCAGTAAGTAATAAAAATGCCTTAAAACATTCTCTCTCTCTCTTTCATTATTCTGGCAATCGGCAAATATTAAAAATTATGGTAATACTAATTGACCTAAAACGGGAAACGTTTATTCTGATTTCATGTCAGATATTGAGAAAAACATGCATATGTGTCTTTTTACATAGTGTACTGTATGTAAACTTCTGGTTTCAACTGTACCTAGTTCTGCTTTGAACTTTTCATCTACTAATTCGTATTTGTTGGTATCTGCCTATTCTTGATTTTCATCTCTCATACCCACATGGGTACATTGTTTACTTATCTCAGTGCTTATATACTAGTGCTAGGATCTGTATGATATCAGTTTGATACAGATTGGAAGTCCCTACTTGTGTTTTAAACTGATTTTATTATTATGCTTCCATAATAAAGATTGTATATTTAAATTTATCTATAACATATATGCCTTCTTATCCTGAGCATCTCGGGTAGTGTTGTTGTCTAAAAATAATACATAGATGGTATAAGTATAGAGACAACACTAATCACATGAATATGAACAAGTAAGATGGGAAAACACCTGAATAAAAATGTAGACCATGCAATTTACATGTCTACCACAAGATAGCAGTGTATAACCACAAGTGTAATAAATATAAATATTTGCATGTTGTCAAGGAGAAACAATATCGCAATTAAGTTAATAAAGTAAAGTGTTTGATAATAAGCACTTTTTGACTCCACGACTATGTATAAGGTCCCAAGATAAGCCTCCCATAAAGGCAGATAACAATAGCAAAAAAGTAGTAAACACCCCTTTAACTATGCACATGAAGAAGACATTGAAATTGCAGGGCTTATATTTTATCCAGGTGTTTCCCCATCCTATTTGTCTGTTTTCTTGTGAACATGTGTCATCTCTATAGTAATACCATCTCTGAATTTTATTTTAGATGTATTAATAAAGATGTAGTTTCATCTTAGATATTAATTTATTACCAGTCACACTCCTGCATCATCAACGCCCCCTACTCTGTACCTCCTGCTCCCCCGATTCATTATATTTACATGCACCCTCTGCCCCAATTCATTATGTCATGTCCATGCTCTCCCCACCCCCACCCTCTATTCATCATCATTTACTTTCCCCACCCCCATTTGCTCTCCCCACCCCCCCCACTCCCAATTCATCATTTACTTTCCCCCACCCCCATTTGCTCTCCCCACCCCCCCACTCCAATTCATCATGTGCTCTTCTCACTCCCCATTTGCTCTCCCAACCCTCAATTCACAGTGCGCTCTTCCCACCCAACACTCTCAATCCACCATGCGCTCATCCTCCCCCCACTCCCAATTCCCCATGTGCAGCTCATCCTCCCCCACTCCCAATTCTCCATGTGCAGCTCATCCCCCCACTCCCAATTCCCCATGTGCAGCTCATCCTCCCCCCCACTCCCAATTCCCCATGTGTAGCTCATTCTCCCTCCCAATTCCCCATGTGCAGCTCATCCTCCCCCCACTCCCACTTCCCCATGTGTAGCTCATGCTCCCCCCCACTTCCAATTCCCCATGTGCAGCTCATCCTCCACCCCCACTTCCAATTCCCCATGTGCAGCTCACCCCCCCACTCCCATTTCCCCATGTGCAGCTCATCCCCCCCAACTCCCAATTCCCCATGTGCAGCTCATCCTCCCCCCACTCCCAATTCCCCATGTGCAGCTCATGCCCCCCCCACTCCCAATTCCCCATGTGCAGCTCATCCTCCCCCAATCCCATTTCTCCATCATGTACAGCTCATCCTCCCCCTACTGCCAATTCCTCATGTGCAGCTCACCCCCCCACTCCCAATTCCCCATGTGCAGCTCACCCCCCCACACTCCCAATTCCCCATGTGCAGCTCATCCCCCCCCACTCCCATTTCTCCATCATGTGCAGCTCATCCTCCCCTCACTCCCATTTCTCCATCATGTGCAGCTTATCCTCCCCCCTACTGCCAATTCCCCATGTGCAGCTCATCTTCCCCCACTGCCAATTTCCCATGTGCAGCTCATCCTTCCCCCCACTCCCAATTCCCCATGTGCAGCTCACCCCCCACTCCCATTTCTCCATCATGTGCAGCTCATCTTTCCCCACTTCCAATTCCCCATGTGCAGCTCATCTTCCCCCACTGCCAATTCCCCATGTGCAGCTCACCCCCCCCCCACTCCCAATTCCCCATGTGCAGCTCATCCTCCCACCACCCCCAATTCCCCATGTGCAGCTCATTCTTCCACTTAATTAATTCTATTTAAAAATAAATAAAGTTGTCATACTTACCCCTCATATGATCCCTGCAGCATCCTGGCGCTCCTGCTGCGACGAGGAGATGCACGCCGCCGCCGGGTTCTCCTGACTTCTGGTAAGGACTAATCATTCATGTATGATTAGTCAAGAGACTAGACTAATCATGCATGGATAGTTGGGGGGCGGTGGCTGCCAACAGATGGGGAATTATGACACCTATGTCTGCTCATCCTGGTTGCCTTGGCTCTACCGCTGAAGTACTACATAATTTGTCTGCAAACTTATAGGGGTTCTCTCAAATACTTAAAATTTCAATGTGCGGTAAGGAGAGCATCCCACTTGCAGGCGTTATTCTGTAGAACATGCTCACACCGCTCTGCAGCTGGCAGGCCGGATGGCTGAATCTGACCAGCCTCAGTTTCTCTACACTTCTCCGATGATGCAGAAACAAAGCTACATTGGCTAGCTGCATGGGAGAGTTCTCGGTTTGGGTCAGTAGGGAAACCATGGCAGTGGGCCAAACTGTCAATCTTTAGGCGTGCAACTCCCCCAGCAAAGCAGGAAGCCAAGGGGGTAACTAAATAAATAGAAATCTGTATATGTTTATAGTAGGGAATTAAAATTTTTTTTTTACAAAATTAATCAGGATAAAGCTGTCCAATGTCATTGTTATACAGCCAGGTCCATTAATCACAGGGTAAAGCGTTCCTTGTATTTATAAAAAAAAGTTTGTGTCACATGTTACATTGCTCAATGCAGGCTATGTGCTTTTACTGTACCATTGTGTTTATCATCATCATAACTAATGTTACCAGTAGGCTTTAATATCAGCATAGAAACAAACATGTTAACCTTAACCATGATAATATATACTTGAAGACTAAAAATAAGAATTTCCAAGAAAAAAAAAATATAAAACCGCAAAGAGCATTAGCGGAGAACAGAAAAATTAGCATGACAATTTCTCTAAGAATCCTTTACATACCTAAGTGGTTTGATGTATATACCTATTGTTGCTCTACATAAAACACGGAATAAAGTCTCTAATGTTAGATAATTCTAGTTTATTTATTTCTTATCTTCATCCACATAGTATCCATAAATGCTTTACGCTATCATTTAAATTTCGTATTTGGAGAATGTGCCCATTGTCTGTAGACCGTCTTGTGATTAAAGGGGTTGTCCACTACTAGGACAACCTCTTCTCAATCTGAGTGTTTGCACCTGTTATACTCACCTCCCGTGCTGGCGCTGTTCCCTGGGCTCACATGAGGTTGTTACATCACGCGAGCACTGTGCCCAATCAGAGCCGGCTTCACTGTCCCCGCCTTCAGACGAATAATTAATCAAGAGGAAGTCAGAGCTGCAATCTCCTGCATTATAACTGTGTAACAGGCACGTGCAGTCATCATCTTTATCGGTGATAGGTGCTTTCGTCTTCCCCCTCTGGAGAATTTCAGTGGTACAGTGCATGCAATTTTATCATACGGGAACCTCTATTGATTGATATGGTGATCCCTTCCAGAATATATAAAGCCATATTTTTGCCATAAGATCACATAATCTTGTTGAAGAGAAATATATGTTGACTTTCCAGATATAAAGTAACAACTTAATAAGATGTATTATAAATACTGGGATGGGAGGGAGTAATAAGATGAATAGAAAAACTAGAATGCTACTTAGCTAAGGCCAAAAGAGTGCGATATCAAATGATTGATTCTGACTCATTATTGCCCGCATGTAACAAAAAATCCTTGAGCGTCCTACTGAATCTTTATGTGAAATATTTCTCTTACATGTTCAGCAATTTGTATTCCAGATTTCTCCTACACGTTTTTCTCTTCTAAACATGCATTTCAGTCCACAACAAGGAACAATGGGTGACAGCCTTCACTGGTGTCACTTGTCTCTAGAGAAACTACAGAATTGGCATATCTGCACTTGATGTATTAATTCTGAGGTTTTCCTATGAAAGGCTGCTTCAGGAAAAAGACATTCTTATTGAAAAAATTACCAACTATGGAATGGACAAGGCAACTGTTAGGTGGATTCATAACTGGCTTAGTGATCGGACCCAAAGAGTGGTCATAAATGGTTGCACATCCAGTTGGGTGAATGTCTCAAGTGGGGTACCACAGGGCTCTGTCCTGGGCCCTGTGTAGTTCAACATCTTTATCGATGATTTAGATGAAGGAATTGAGGGTAAACTGATTAAATTTGCTGATGACACAAAGCTAGGAAGGATATCTAATACTAGAGAAGAGAGAGAGAGGATTCAAAAAGAAGTAAACAAACTGGAACTGTGGGCAGCAACTAACAGAATGGTTTTTAACAAGGAGAAATGCAAAGTCCTACATCTGGGCAAGAAAAATGAAAAAAGCATATACAGAATGGTAGGAATAGGGCTAAGCAACAGTACATGTGAAAAAGACTTGGGAATACTAATAGATCACAGACTGAACATGAGTCAACAGTGTGATGCAGCAGCAAAAAGGCAAACGCAATTCTGGGTTGCATTAAGAGAAGCATACAGTCTAGATAATGTGAAGTAACTATCCCCCTATACTCCTCTTTGGTCAGACCTCATCTGGAATACTGTGTCCAGTTCTGGGCACCACATTTTATAAAAGACATGAAGAAACTGGAGCAAGTTCAGAGAAGAGAGACCAAAATGGTGACCGGTCTGCAAACAATGTCTATGAGGAACGGTTACAGGATTTGGGAATGTTTAGCTTACAAAAGAGAAGACTGAGAGGAGACTTAATAGCTGTCTACAAATATTTCAAGGGCTGTCACACTGTAGAGGGATCATCTTTATTCTCATTTGCACAAGGAAAGACTAGAAGCAATGGGATGAAACTGAATGGGAGGAGATACAGATTAGATATTATAAGACACTTTTTGACAGTGAGGGTGATGAATGAGTGGAACAGGCTGCCACGAGAGGTAGTGAATTCTCCTTCAATGGAAGTCTTCAAACAGAGGCTGGACAGACAAGAGATGGTTTAGGAATCCTGCATTGAGGAGGGGGTTGGACACGATGACCCTGGAGGTCCCTTCCAACTCTAACATTCTATGATTCTATGACAGGTGTTTTTTTTTCCTAATGCGGCTCCTACGTCGGTACCTTTTCCTTATACTTGCAACTGTACAGAGTGGGCGGCTTCCAAACAAATCCACTCAATGAATGAACATGTTAACATTGACGTTGTTAAAGGGTTGATATTGACTTTTAGGATTACTACATCCAATAGGTGGCGCTATTAATCTGTAGATAACAGGTTAATCTGCAGGTTAATAGGGTTCTGAACCTGCCTGACACCCGCAATTAGAGCCCTGCCCCCTGGCAGCGTTCGGCGCTCAATCATAGGGGGTGGTGCCAGCACGGGTTCAGTCACCACTCCATGTATAGAGAGTGGTGGCTGTAATTGTGTTCTTGACCATGACTGATAGCTCGTTCAGCATTAGAGCCGGCTGTCAGTCAGTGCCGGGGGCGCGGTTACAACCTTGGATTTCTATACACAGAGCGGCGTTCACTGAACCAGCGCGAACGCCACCCCCATGACTTGCAGTGGGAATAAACTTCATTTCCTCCCGGCAGCAAAGCTCTAAATGCTGGCCCTGGACATGTTCAGAACGCTATTAACCTGCAGAGTAACCCATAACTGTAGGTTAAAAATGTTTTTTCATGTGAAAAATTCCCTTTAAAGCATGTCCACATGGTTGCAAGCATATCTAATGGGTCCAAAACAGTAGCCTTTTGATCTCAGATGAACTAATTAAAAGATAACATAGTAATAGACTAGTAAGTATGAAGTAACAAAATAGTGTACAATGCAGGAAACATTTTTTATCACGAGAGCTTTCTTTTATGAAACAAGATGTGTCTCACAATAGCAGTGTGGCCAGAGATTTAACTACACGTGAGAAACAAGAAAAGACTGATAAAAAACAAATACATATTTATTGTTCACAATTACTAAGTTAACTATATAAAAAAAAAATGTCAAGGGATTGAAATGTTGCGATCAATGTGGATCCATACACATGTATGTCAGTATATATTTTAGATAAAATAAGATTAATTAAATAATGCTTACATGGAATATTTTTGCTTTCCTTGCATGTTTTCTATAGGGCAGATGTCATGCACGTTGGTTTCTGACAGGGGTATTATCACCTATTATCACCCTAATCAGATGGCGGGGAAAGAATGTGGCAAGACTGCCTGACTGATCTGGATCAGCGTCTTCCCACCTGGGACTCTCCAATTATTGTAGAACTACAACTCTGGCAAGTTGTCAGCACATTATGTGAGTTGTAGCTTTACAAACTGATCTGAAAGAAGGAAACGAAAAATAATGAATGGATTTGGATAGTGGCATACCAGGTGAGTAACATCTGCAGGCCAATTGCACTTATAATCTATATAGTTTCTACAAAAGAAGAAAAAGTAATTGATTATTAGAGACAAACATCCCATGAATTGCACTTTTTTGTTCAATTTCTCAGCGATCTGTAGTGTAAATGATGTCAGGAGTATTATTTTCTACTAACACCATCAAAAATTGTAGCTATAGACATTCCCCTTAGTGTACATTTATGGGAACAGTGATAGAAGTCCGCATAATGTCCTTATAATAACACACAGCAATATGAAAAACAAGAAGTGTTGTCATAGCAATAAAGATAGTGTGAATGTCTGATCAGTCCAGGTAACAGAAAAAAAAAAAAAAAAGAGAGAGGTTTTGTCTTTTGTTCCCGTTCATCGCTTTTTCTTTGTCTCTTTCTTTTGCTTTTTCCCTGCTGTCACCGGTACCGTCTTGGGTTTTTTCACCACTTCTATGATTTTTGCTTCTGGAGTCTCATTATCCTGTGTAATCAACGAAATACCAAATATTAATAATAGGATTACCCAATAGACCCAATCTATGAACCTCATAACTTTTATGCTTCCAGATGAAGTTTGTAACCTAATAAGCAGATGTAAGCCACAAGTGATTTTTATGTGCAATGTCTGCCAGTATTTCTATGTCCTGCTCTGTAAGCTGCTTTCCATCTAAACTTTTGTGTTTCCAATACACATTTCTCAAAAAAATTAAAGTAGTTGGACACTACTTTTTTATTAGGATAGGCCATCAATATCTGATTGGGGTACGACACCGGGAACCCCCACCCCCCCACCGATCAGCTGTTACTGGCTTTAAGTTCTCGGTTGCTGCCGTAACACAGCAGCTCTAGTAAAACTATAAGAAATGAGAAAGGTTTGGTATAGCTCACCATGCTGTTGCAATCGATGCTTGCAGTTGGAATACTCTGGAGGGTGCCGATACCACTTGTGAAAGCAGCTGAGTAGAAAAGTGGAGGGTGGGGGGTGAATTCGATCCATCATGACCATCCAGATAGTAAAAAAATTGTACTTTATTGTAATTCCATTAGAAACGATGAAGAACAAACCTGATGCGTTCTAGCACACCGTGTGCCAGAAACGCGTCAGGTTTTGTTTTTAATGGAATTACAATAAAGTACAATTTTTTACTATCGGACGGTCGTGCTGGATCGAATGGGGGGATTAAACTATAGCGGACGTGGCCGGGTACTGCAGATCTATCCCCTGTTCATTAGAATAGGAGGTGGACCTGCAATACCCAGTTGTAGCCACTATAGAAATGACGGAGCTGTTGTCTTCCAGCAGCATCCAAGAACTTCTGACAGCCGTATCAGCCGATCACAAGGAGTGCCGTGTGTCGCACACCCACCGACCAGATAGTAATGGCCTATATATATATATAAAAAAAGAAGTGCTGCTGAATTTATATAAAATACAAATAACGGTCGAAACACATCGTTTGTTACTGCTTTTCCCTGACATGCATATGGAATTTTAATGAAGATTAAATAAAGGATTCATATTTTTTTATACAAATCCAGCAGTACTTTTCCTATTTTCATATTCACTTGCTGAAGCTGACAAGTTTTCTCTGTGGATTTCAAGACTGCTGAGCATATTTATTGAGCCAATATTGGTGGGCATATTTTTCTAAATGTTGCATTGATAAAAGGTAAAGGTCAACCCCTTTAAGAGAACAGTTGCATATTACAGTATCACTGCAAGTCCAAAAAAATTCAGGGATATCAAGCTGTCAAGTTAGGAAGCAGAAGAAAGTGAGAATTAATTTCACCTGTTTTGCTGTAAATTAAAGAAACAACAGGAGCACTGGAGAATCAATGGCCAAAAATGAATGGTTTTGCAGGTGGTGTCCCCAGGCAGTTACTCTCTTCATATCCTTCCTGACTGATTGCTCTGTGCTTATGCTAGTGTCTTTGTCACTACTGGTAGCTTGAGGCAGTAGATGCAGCCCATCCAGGCTGCACAGGTAGCCCAGCTCCTCCGGTATGCCACATCCATATGTGCCAGAAGGTTTAGCTGGTCTCCCAGTATTATCTGAAAAGCATGGAGCAGGAATTAGGAGAGGAGAATCGGAGAGTGCAATCGAAGGGCATAGTCCCAGCAGCAGGACTGGTATCTGCTCCTATGTGTGAAGGAGGATAAGAGGAGCATATGTCAGGACCCTACAAAATAACCTCCAGCGGGCAACTGGTGTGCCTGTCTCTAACAAAATTATCAGAAACTACATGAGAGTGGCTTCAGGGCCCAACACCCTGTAGTGGGATCTGTGCTCACAGCCCAGCACTGTACAGCTTAAATAGCATTCACTAAAGACCAACAGAAATGGCAGATCTGCCATTGACTTCCCTTTCTCTTCAGGGATGAGAGCAGGTTCACACTGGGCACATGTGACAGACACGAAAGACTCTGGAGATATGGTGAATGTTATGCTGCCTGGAAATCATCCCTCATGATGAGTTTGGCGCTGGATCACTAATGGTCTGGGGAGACAAATCCTTGGAGGGTTGCACAAACCTGCATGTGATGGCCAACACTACCCTGATTTCTGTTAGGTACTTAAATGTCATGGGTCCTGGATCCCCCAGGTGTAGGACAAAGTCTGGCCTCATGCCCTTTTGTCTTGAAAGGCAAAGATATTGATGCAATTAGTTGATCCTTATGTTCTCCAGATCCAAATCAAACTGAGAACCTCCGAGACATTATATAACAGTGCATCCATGGGTGATATATATTGCAGGAGCTCACTAATGTCCTAATCCAGGTCTGGGAGGAGCACATCATGAGCCATCTCAGAGGAGAATGCCAGATATCGTCAGGAGTGCATACATGCACGCAGGGACCATACACACTACTGAGTACCATTATGAGTTTTGGATGAAATTCATGCAAATTGGTTCCACCTGTGATTTAATTTATTACTTTGATAATTGAGGTGATTTGGAATCCAGCTCTCATTTGGTTGATGATTTTGATCCCTCCTGATCGCTGATTTTGTCATTTAGTTCTCAATGAATTACACAATTTATATCAATAAAGATTTTCATTTTTCAAGATCAAAGGTGTGATTTAAGTGTTCCCTTCATTTTTTGGAGCAGTGTATATCTCTATGTTACCCTATTTTTAGTGAAAAAAAGTGATCAATACAGGAACAGTGGATTACATAGCCACAGAACAAGCAACAGCTAAAATGGGGATTCTAGCCATTCTTCATCCACATGTATCTGTGTTTCCTATACAGTTGTATGATGTGGAAGCGCACATACCTGGCCACCAGTCCATGCAACTCATCCTCACTGCAGCCGTCCAGCAGAAAAATTACTACAGTTCTTATTGGAAATGTAAAAGGGGGTTTGCCAGAAATACAATACCTTCCTATATAATAATACAGACCTTGGCTTTACACTTTATTATTTAGGAGTATTTAAAAAAAAATGTGTAATTTGTACTGGGTATTCTGTCATTACTATCTGACCATAATGTGCCCCCTAAAAGCAGTTGAGCATAGAATCATGGTGGGCTTCTCACATAAACTGGCATGGCTTTGTAAGCTTCTTGACACAGTTCCTAATAGGCTGTGGAGTGAACACATAGATAGGGATCATCCCTTTTGATATCGTTAACAATGCAGCCAGGGGTCCTGAAACCCTGGGGAGCATGTATAGACTATAAATTGCCTCTACTAAAGACATGTACTGTATTAGTCTATGCATGCTCCCCAGGGTGTCAGGAGCAGGGCTGCATTATTCATAGGATCAAAAGAAGAGGATAAGTGCCAGCAATGTACACTATCTATGCACCTCACAGGGTGTCAGCAGATGTCCAAATAAGTAGTTCTTTATGGCGGAGACCCCTGCAGCCAGGACCCTGGACACCCTGGAGAGTGCATAGATAGTGTATATTGTCTGAACTTTGCATCACTATTTATTTAGTGAATAATGAAGGCAGCAATTCTGACCCCATTGACACCTTGGGAGTGTGTATAGGCTGTATATGACCTGGACTGAATTTCAATGGAGGGAATGTATAGTGGGCTAGTTCTCCGGTTTCCTCCCACACTCCAAAGACATACTGATAGGGAATGTAGATTGTGAGCCCCAATGGGGACAGTGCCGATAATGTCTGTAAATTGTCTGAATTGTAAAGTGCTGCGGAATATGTTGGCGCTATATAGATAAAAAGATTATTATTCTAGTATATACCCTTTCCCCAAGGTGCCTAGAGCAATGTCTGCATTGTTCATTAGCTCAAAATGGATGTAGAACGCAGGCAATACCCACTATCTATGTGCTCCCCAGGCTGCAACATTCATACCATCAAAAAGGAAGTAAAGGCCCCCATGCATATTAGACTAATGTTGGCAGAACCCTCTGATATCAACCAGTTCGGCCAAAAGTCTAATATGTATGGGAGCGCCAGCCAACTGATCATCGGGGAAGATGTCAACTGGGCATGTTCAGTTTCGGACTGCCGATCGCATTGTCTCCCGGAAATAAGCCGCCGCCATACCTATCTGGCAACAGCTTTGTCAAAGAGAAAACAGGAGCGCTCAACCAAACGAAAGTTGGCTGAGATGGTTGTCGACCAAGCCAAACGATTAGCCGAAGCATCATTCAGCGACAGCCATGTTATGTGTATGGCCAGCTTAAGATGTGATGCTGAGCAAGTGCTACCAGCAAAACGCACAGGAATCTTCTGTTGACTGATGTCCTAATATGTGGTAGGGAAAAGCATAGAATGGTTTATATTACATATAATCACATTTGTGGGAAATTCCCTTTAACAAGACTAATCGGTAGACATGGTAAATACACAGGTTTTTTTTAATACAGTTATTATCGGTAGATGTGGTCACATTCTGTACTATGTAGGTTTATGGAGGAAACCTGCATCAAAAATCAACCACACCTTTTCAGACTAGTATTTGGGATTTTGTGCCCAGTATCCAATTAAAACAATTCGTTCAGGTCACTCACCATTTCCTGTGACTTGCTCCCAGGGAATATAATTGCCAAAATGCAAATAAGCTGGAAAATTGCTCCACAAAAGAGTCCATAACGAAGCAAAGTCTCTAGGAAGGTCGGCTCAGGAATGTCAGGTGGTGAGAGATCCAGAGGTTCTGGCATTGTGCGGGATGTCACCTAACAGCATGGAGAACAGCATGTTATACTCATGGATTCGTATCTTACACATACCCGCATTCTTCCTATGACTGCTGACTCATGAACAGTCCTACTAAACGGAAGGATAAGTACAAGATGAGGGTGAAGAGGACAACGCTGTGGTTTAGGATGGCACCTCACACAGTTAGGATACTCTCACCTCAGCTGAATCTGCCATGATGGGAAACCTTCACCCATCAAGTAATATTTACATGAAACGATTTTGTGTTATGGTTTTTTTTGCCACTGATTATTCCAAAAATGCTGAAAAATTGCAGGCTGTTTTTCTTCTTTTGTTTGTGATAATCATGGTTAAAAAAAGCTACAATATTGCGTGAATACCCAATTAATAAAATATGACCTGCTGGGCCTGGAGATTGTGTTTATAAATGGCTCTCAATATTTATTGCCTGCATATTCTGCAGCGGTATCGGCTATATCCATTAGTAGTTTTCAGGGCCAGTAGTGAGAATAACCCTTTAAAGGTCTGTCACCCAAAAACGCTAATTAAACCACTTATATGTATGTAGGGCACCCCTATAAAAATCATACCTGTAGTATAGATTTTAGTCAGCAGAGAAATACAATGTATTTAGTATGCAAACGATGGGGTTTTGGCATGACCAAGAGCTTAGTGCACTGCTACACCCCTTCAATTTGAATACTGAGCACTTAGCCATATCTTAATTGACTGAAGTCAATTAGTGGCTCTGAGCCTCCGCAGTAACACTGCAGGAAACTAGCTGTGCTCAGTGTCAGTGTGCAAGTGGCGCGTGGATTGGCACCTGCCGTGTCAGTTCTCATTGCTGGCTCCTGTCTGTGCCCAATGCTCGGGGCTGTACTGCAAACAAGAGCCAGTGATGAAAGTCTGCAACGACACAATGCGAGCGTAGCTTAGCTCCTGCAGTGTCCGTGTGGGCTCTCATTGATGGCTCCTGTCTGCGGCTGTTGCCTGGTACCATACTGAAGACTGTCAGACTGTAACCAGTAATTAGAGTGCACACTGAGCTAGAGCAGTGTCACTACATAGGTGCGGAGCAGCAGATTAAGTGCAAGCAGACTCGCCTGTGTGCTGTCAGTCAGTATGCAAATTTAGAGGACATGGTACACTGAAGTCCCTTTATTTGTATAAGAAATACATTTTTTTTTCATTCTGGCAACTAAACCACTAAAATGTATAGTGCTGGTGAAAAATTTTTTACATGTAAAATCTGGGTCATGATTTCACTTCTTAAGGCCTCTTTCACGCATCCGTGTATCCAGTACGTGTGGTGTCCATTTCCATACGTACTGGAGACACTTGACACTCGCAGACCCATTCAAATGAATGGGTCTGTGCACATGTCAGTATGTTTCCACGGATCATGTGTCTGTGGGCAAAACAAACTCACATGTCTGTTTTTTACCTACAGCACAGGCCGCAAAAAGTCCCACACACGTGCACACTGATGACACACGGATGACATCCGCATATTCTGCCCCTGCTGTGCCCAGCAAGTGTGAAATAAGAATAAAATAAACATTATATTCACCTTTACACCTAATTCCCTGAAGCCATTGTCTCCTGTAAAAAAAATAAAATGAAAAACAACCATAATACTCACCTGTCTGACATACTGTCCCACGCTGTAATCCATCTGACCGACCATTCTGCATCAGCGTCTGTGGTGGCTTGAGGCGACTGCACATGCTGAGGCGCAGGGGAGAATGACTCGCTGCAGCGAGGCGCCCCTGAAATGCGCTGAGCTCACTGAGTGACAGGACACCGCTCAGTGAGCTCAGCGTAGGTCAGGAGCCTGTTAGCTGGAGTCATTCTCATCTGTTCCTGAGCGTGTGTGGTCACATGGATTACACAGTGGGACACTTATTTCATCTTCGGACAGGTGAGTATAAGGAATTTTTTTATTATATTCTTATTTTTACACTTGGAGACAGCGGGAGCAGATTACTACTCTCATCATTGTCTCCTGCTGGCGCTGATTGCAGCACAAGTAGAGGACAATGATGAGGGCAGCGTTCAGCCAACTGTGCCGCTGATTCCCAGGCGTCGGTATGTGTCACACTGATGTGGCACATGGTTGCTACACGTATCATACACACGGACACAAGTACTGGGTTTTCGAGTACCAGAAATATCTGGATGTGTGAAAGAGGCCTAAAAGTGCACACAATGGGGGAGATAATCAAAAACTGTCTAATAGCAAAACTGGCTTAGTAAAATATAAATACTAATTAATGACAAAATACAAATTGTAATGAAATATTCACAATAAACTACTTGAATGTTAAAATTTTGTGTTTTCGCTGAACTTTTTTTTTTTTTTGTTCGCAATGTATACTACAGGTATGATGTTTATTGGGGCTAAGTGGCCTACACATCTGTATGAGTGGCTTAATTAGCATTTTGGGGGTGACAGACTCCCTTTAAGTTTCTGTCAGCAGATAGGAATGACAACTTTGCAGATGGTCCAATTAGGGGTCCCCAAAACCTATTCCTAGTCAATGGGGTCCATGGGGCATCTCCCATGTACGTCATGTGTTGGATTGTGGCTAATATAACGGGCAGCCATAGTGCCCGATCCCATTAGAAGTCTCTCGGCCCATCAGGCAGCGGTGACAGCCATCATATAGAGGGTTTGGCAGCCATTAGGAGCGAGGTCACAACACTAGTGTCTGTCAGACAGCACAATCAGGTTGCCAAGGCAACAGTACACCAAAGGCTGTGACAGGTGTCACCCGCATTACTACAGGACTGTCTACTGGAAAACGTGCACAGCTTGTACAGCAGAGTGGAATATGTTTGTGCTATAGAAACAATAAACAGGTTTCAGAAGCTGGAAAGTAAGAACAGTGGATCATTATGCCCGGCATAAGAAGGGCACGTCCTCAGAGACAGTCACCTACTGCGTAATACACTGCATTATACACTCACAGACAAAGGCAGCCGCAGCCCCGGCAGATCACCAGGAAGGGATTGTACAGCAGCAGCAGCAGGAAGTGACGAGAAGCTATGGATTGGGATTGTGATGGGAGCAGTGATTGTGTCTGCGCTCATTGCACGCTGGGAAACTGGGATTGGTCTCCATAAAGATGGCGGCCGCCGGGCTCTGTGCTCTGTGCTGTGCCCCTGCAGCCAAGCGAGCTCCGCGCACACCCTGCCTGCTGTACCGGGGCCCGCGCTGCAGCCGTGACGGGGTGTGCTGGGACTTGTAGTTCCACTGAATGTTTGATGGGTAAAGCTATGTGCCCACGTTGCATTTATGAAGCAGAAAATTTCTGCTGCATAAATGCAAGTCCTCTCCTGGAAAAACGCATGCGGAATTCCGCACGCGTTTATCGCGCATTTTTCGCGCGTTTATCATGCGTTTTCCACATGCGGAATTGCCTTGTTTTTTTTATGCATTGGACAAAGGCAATTCCGCTTGCGGAAACGCAAAATTAAATGACATGCTGCGGATTTTTGAACGCGGCATAAACGCTGCGGAAAAATCCGCAGCATGTGCATAGAAGTTGCGGAATCCCATTGGGGACCATGGGGTGCGGATATACATGCGTTTTTCAAGCGTTTACGCTGCGGAAATTCCGCAGCATATACGCTTGAAAAATGCTACGTGGGCACACAGCCTTACAACCGTTACACTGTGTGCAATGAGTAACTGTGTGACAGCAACATAGAAAATAATGAGAACTGTGAACAATGGAAGGCAACAATGGCATAGAGCACACCAAATATCGCCAAATGGCTGGTGAATTTGGCGGCACGTGTGAGGGGTGTGCTGTGCCCACCTCATACACGGGCGCGGCAGTGATGGCGCACACCTCAGTATGATGCAGGTTATGGCTGTCGTAGCCATAACCGTTAGAAAACGGAATAGATTCAATGCAGAACCCAGTTACAATTTGTTGTATTAGCCTATGGCTGCTAATATGTGAAAGAATAAGAATGCTAGTTACTTGACACCTCAGCTACTAGTGACAGAAAGGTAGTTCCAAGCCCATCATATTTGGGGAATTGGGATCTGCAAGTATGGTAGTGAAGATCATAGATCTCCAAGCTCTAGGCTATGCAGCAACTTCTTTGGAAATTTCATCTACGATGAATATAGAAATGTACTTGAATCGATTCAAGCAGCAGCGCAAGAAGCACTCTTCTGTCAAGGATTGCTCACTGGAATCCCCTTTAAAAAAGATCACATGTATCACTTGAAGGCTATGTTCACACTAGGCATTTTTTTCAGCATTTTTTCTGCAGCAAAACCTGCTCTCTTGGCAGAAAAGAAGCAGCTTCAAAAATGCAGATTTTGGTGCGTTTTTTCAGGATGCCAAAGTTCAGCTTTGTTTCCACCACAGAAGCATGAACACAGGTTACCAATGCAAGACATATGTGAAACCATAGTTACCACAATTACAAATATAACAGTGAGGGAAGTAAATTATTCAGGAATAGTTTACCTAAGACATTGGCAGACTATTGAGTTTGTAGGACACTGTTTATTTTCACACTTTGGTCTGCCATTCAGTTGCTCAGGCATTGATCAATCTCACACCTTGGTCGGCCACAGGCATTGTTCAATCTCACACCTTGGTCAGCCACAGGCATTGTTCAATCTCACACCTTGGTCGGCCACAAGCATTGTCCAATCTCACACCTTGGTCAGCCACAGGCATTGTTCAATCTCACACCTTGGTTGGCCACAGGCATTGTTCAGTCTCACACCTTGGTCTGCTACAGGCATTGTTTAGTCACACACCTTGGTAGGCCACAGGCATTGTTTAATCTCACACTTTGGTCAGCCACAGGCATTGTTCAATCTCACACCTTGGTCGGCCACAGGCATTGTTCAATCTCACACTTTGGTTGGCCACATGCATTATTCAATTTCACACCTTGCTCAGCCAATATTTACGTTGTACGCATCACTAATTTAATAAAACTGTACTAATCCTAACTGCCATCTCAGGTGACCAAAGCTAGATGGTTTAAACTTGGGAAAATCACAAGATTAAATGGGTTTCACATACTGTTGTATTTGCTTTTTTTCCCACTAAAAACGCAGCAAAATCTGATACCTGTGTTTTTTGCACTACCCATTACTTTCAATCTAATTGACTTTGCTGGTACTGTAAAACACAGCTGAAAATTTGCATGAAAAAAGCATAACTAAACACTGAAAAATGCCTAGTGTGAAAATAGCCGAACAGTTAATTTTATTCTCTTTACAATACTAGTAAATAAGCATTGTCATTACAAACACTCCCGTGCGAACACCTGAATGGTGCAGAACTTCACTCTTTACTCACTTTTGATTGGTTCTCTAAACATAGTCAAGTGACCACAAAGTACTGTAGGGTTCAGGGTTATTTACACACTTTTAGGTCATTTTAATTGTTTTATATTCAAATTTTTTATATTAGATCATCCCAAAAGAGATAGGCACTGAGCGCCGGAAATTACATCTTGCTGAGGTACATGTCCATATACAGTACTATAAAATCCTGGTACTCTTCAGTTCAAATACTCCTGACGAAAATGCAGTGGCAGCTAAGCACATGTTGTCTATTCCTTTATTCATTTTGCTTATATAACGCCATTAATTTCCACTGCTTTTTATAGACCACATCATCCCCATTGGGGCTCACAATCTACATTCCCTATCAGTATGTTTTTGGAGTATGGGAGAAATCCAGAGAACTCGGAGGAAACCCACGTAAACACGTGGGAGAACATACAAACCCCTTGCAGATGTTGTCCTTGGTGGGATATGAACTTGAGGACTCCAGTGCTAACCACAGGAACATCTACTTTATGTCACAGGGTAAGCCTAGTACATAAATAATAAGTGCCCTGTTTTAGAGATCTGTATTATAATGTCAAATTATTTTTATTTTGTGCATCTGACTGTTCATTGGCGATATTGAGCCTATGTGAACTCTGTGTGTTTTTGGATATTGATTGATATCTGGCCCCCTAGATTGCTTTAGATTTTTTTTAGTCTTTTTGTTCTTGTGTTAGGGCATGTGTTGACTGAACGTTTTCTCATTTGTAGCTATATAGAGCGGGTGAAATAAGTATTGAACACGTCACCAATGTTCTAAGTAAATATATTTCTAAAGGAGCTATTGACCTGAAATTTTCATCAGATGTCAGTAACAACCCATCCAATCCACACAGGCAAAGAAATCACACCATAGATGTCCATACATTAAGTTACAGTGGGGAAATAATTATTTAATCCCTTGCTGTTTTTGTAAGTTTGCGCACTGAAAAAGACATGAACAGTCTATAATTTTAAGGGTAGGTTAATTTTAACATTGAGAGATAGAATATCCCAAAAAAAATCAAGAAAATCACATTGTATAAATTAGATAATTTTTCATTGCATTTTGCAGTGAGAAATAAGTATTTGATCCCTCTGGCAAACAACACTTAATACTTGGTGGCAAAACCCTTGTTGGCAAGCAGGGCAGTCAGACTTTTTTTTGTAGTTGATGACGAGGTTTGTGCACATGTCGGGAGGAATATTGGTCCACTCCTCTTTGCAGATCATCTCTAAATCATTAAGATTTTGAGGCTGTCACTTGGCAACTCAGAGCTTCAACTCCCTCCATAAGTTTTCTATGGGATTAAGGTCTGGAGACTGGCTAGGCCACGCCATGACGCTACTGTGCTTCTTTTTGAGCCACTCCTTTGTTGCCTTGGCTGTGTGGTTCGGGTCACTGTCATGCTGGAAGATCCAGCCACGACTCATCTTCAATGCTCTTACTGAGGCAAGGAGGTTGTTGGCCAAAATCTCACGATACATGACCCCATCCATCTTCCCTTCAGTACGGTGCAGTCATCATGTCCTCCTTGCAGAAAAGCACCCCCAAAGTATAATGTTTCCCCCACAATGCTTCACTGTTTGGACAATGTTCTTAGGGATGTACTCATCCTTCTTCTTCCTCCAAACACGACGAGTTTAGTTAATGCCAAAGAGCTCAATTTTTGTCTCATCTGACCACAGCACCTTTTCCCAATAACTCACAGAATCATCCAGGTGTTCATTGACAAACTTGAGACGGGCCTGCACATGTGCCTTCTTGAGCAGGGGGACCTTGCGGGCACTGCAGGATTTTAAACCTTTAAAGGGGTTTTCCCACGAACAAAAGTTCATTTTAAGAATTGGCTGTGTCTGACAATGTACGGAACATACCACATCTCCTGGACAGGGAGGAAGCAAAAGACAATACAGACATTACAGCAGGGGATCGCAGAGGATTCATTTTGTGAGGTAAAACATTCCACTGCCTGTTTTTAAACAATATTTTACCTCACAAAATGAATCCTGTAACATCCCTGGCGGTGTGCTTGCATGGTGCACCACCTCCCACCATGCAAGACCGCAATCTTACCTGTCAGTCCATGCTGCACTCTTTGCTCCAGTACCTGCTGTGTCCATGTCTCTTGTCTGATTGCTTAGGGCGTCGGCGCGGCTTTCTGCTTGTTTCTTATAGCTACTGTGTGCACAGTCCTAATGCGTCCCCAGCCTATTGCTATGAGTCACTGGATACTTAACCCCCCTCCACCCAGTAGGAGGTGCCTGAGCAACACTTTCACTCAGTTTGTCTTTTGCAACTGAGTTGCCAGGTCCTGTCCTGTATCTAGTCTGTTCTGCCACCCTGGGGGCTGAGTACCCAGGGACGCTATCTGTATCTCTGACTTCTAGTCTGTTTCCGCCACCCTGGGGGCTGAGTACCCAGGGCCACTACCTGTATCTCTTACTTCTAGTCTGTTTCTGCCACCCTGGGGGCTGAGTTTCCAGGCTCGTTCCTGTATCTTGTTCCCGGTTCAGTTCCTGTCTGAACAGTGTCCTAGCCCGTTACTTGTTTCTCTCTATGTCCGTGCCTTCCCTTTTCCTGCAGTGTCTGAACCTGCACCTAACTCCAACTCGTTGTCTCTGTACTTCTGTTTGTGAGTTTTGTGTCCACTCGCTACTTCATTGTAAGTAACTTGTGTGCATTTGCTTCTGCTTGTCCCCTTTCCCTGCCTCCGTATCTACCTCCTGTTTTCTAATGATCTTCCTGTATTTTCCAGTCTGTTCCATGTGAACAGAGCCCTGTCCTGTCTGCCTTCACCTTCTGCTCTGTTCTGTTCTGCTTGTTCACCGCTCCGGCGGTTCCGCTCTGCTCCGCTTGTTTACCGCACCTGCGGTTCTGTTCTGCTCTGCTTGTTCACCGCTCCGGCAGTTCCGCTTGTTTACTGCACCTGGGGTTCTGTTCTGCTCTGCTTGTTCACCGCTCCGGCGGTTCCGCTCTGCTCCAGCTTGTTCACCGCACCTGCGGTTTTGCTCCGCTTGTTCACCGCTCCTGCGGTTTTGCTCTGCTCTGCTTGTTCACCGCTCCTGCGGTTTTGCTCTGCTCTGCTTGTTCACCGCACCTGCGGTTTTGCTCCGCTCTGCTTGTTCACCGCACTTGTGGTTTTACTCCGCTCTGCTTGTTCACCGCTCCTGCGGTTTTGCTCTGCTAGTCCATTGCACCTGCGGCTCTGTTCCAGTATCCCAGTCTGTACAGGTCCCTATCCAGCCTGCGTTCATACCTGCCAGTATCTGCCTGTCTGCATTCCAGCCGTGCCTGTCAACACCCGCCTATCTGCATACCAGCCGTGCCTGCCAGTACCCACCTGCCTTCATACCAGCCGTGCCTGCCAGTACCCACCTGCCTTCATACCAGCCGTGCCTGCTAAGTACCCACCTGCCGTCATACCAGCCGTGCCTGCCAGTACCCAACTATCTGAATACCAGCTAACCTGCCTGTTCCTGCATTCCCCGGTGTGGGTCAACAGCTGTGACCGGGGTCTGACCTGGAGTAGCACCTGGTCCCTCTGCTCGGCTCCTCCTTGGTTCACGGAGTCGACTGAACCGCCGTGCGACCTTGGTCGGACCGGGTTGATACTTAGTTACGCCCCTCCAGGCACACCTTGGTTGACTGTCCAGTGGGATCACTAATCACGCTCACGCCAGTCAGTCCGGGCGCGAGCGTAACAGTTTGCTCAGGCCATGGTTCCCGTTGAGCCCCACGGCCCTTCGCTCTCAGACATTTGAATCCTTGTCTGGCGAATACGTGCACCAAGAAAAATTTTTTTCTCAAGCTGAGGTCCAGGCGATTTACGCACCAGCCCAAATGGAGCTATCAGCACTCGTTCCTGCGGATCCACCACGGTACTATGGGGATCCAAAACAAAGCCATGCATTTGTGGAGCAATGTATGCTGCATTTCAAATTCTATGCTCACTATTTTCCCACTGATCGGGTGAAAGTAGCATTCATGATGTCCTGTTTAGCGGGTGATGCCTTGAATTGGATCACCCCCCTATGGGAAGCATGGGATCCTATCGTCTTTGACCTGCAGGCCTTCCTGGTGGCCTTTCTAATGGTCTTCGATGACCCTAGCCCTGAGGCTTCTGCTAAAGCTTCCCTTCCCAGTATTCTGGAGCAGCCCCGATGGGTAATGTGTGTAGGTAGCCTACCAGTTCTCCAACCTGAAGAGACTGCTGCCCACACAGAATCCACACAGGATGACAATGCTCCACAGAATACTTTCCTTCCCAACCTCAAGAGGCAGTCCAGACGTGCACCTAACTCCAACTCGTTGTCTCTGTACTTCTGTTTGTGAGTTTTGTGTCCACTCGCTACTAGTGTTGAGCCACCCCCGTAGTGTTCGAGTTCGGTTCGGTTCGTCGAACACCCGTGTGTTCGCCGAACTGTTCGTCGAACTGTTCGTCGAACACCTTCGAACACCGTTAAAACCAATGGCAGGCAAACAAAAACACATAGAAACACATAGAAAACACCTTCAAAGGTGTCCAAAAGCTGACAAACTGCTCAGAAGACACAACTAACACATGGAAAAGTGACAAGTACATATAGTCATGCGAAAAGAAAAGAGGTGGAGGAGTAAAAGGAGGGGGAGACACAGATATAGGCATGTCATGCCCTTCTAAAATCCAAAAAGTGAGAAGCCGAGACGGCCAGTCCGCTCCTGCCCGTGCCACCTCCGTGTCGCCGGGTTTGTGCCAGAGCCGCGGTGAACCCTGACGGCCAGCCCCCCTCTCCCAATACTGGTGCCTGTCCGCTGGTGGGTCGAGAGAGCCCCCCTGTGGTGGAGGCAGCTCTAAGCTTTTTAATTTAAATTGTCCCTCTAATTTAAATGAATACACTTTAAATCCATTTACAAGGATCTATTGGAGGGCAAGTCTCATGCCAGCAGCCGCGTAATTCCAGCTCCAGTAGCGTCCACTAAAGCTGCTGCAGTTAAAAAGCTTTTATAAGGATCGAGCTCGGCTGTCCACCGCAAGGCATCCTAGTGCCAGTCCCAGCCCCTATGCCTTGGGGTGCCTCCTGATGCTCTTCACTAAGTATCCCGTGGTCCCGAAGCATTTCCTTTGAAAAAATTAAGTGTCCAAACTACAGGTGGTGTAGCTTGCTTAACAGCCGGGATAATCCGCTGACTAGCAGACACTGCTACTAGGCACAAAGTATTTCCTGGGCTAGATGCAGTTAAAAATTTGTAAGTAGATACTCTCGTTGGATGCTGAGAAAGCATTCCATAGAGTCTCCTGGCACGCCATATATGATTCTCTTAAAAACCTTGGGGTAGGGGTCTAGGGGACCCTTTTATAGCCAAAATCACGGCCCTGTATCACAATACGTCACCTAGGCTGAAGATAAATGGAACTGTAGCACTGAGGGCTCGGTTGCTACAGACGTATTGCACCTCACCCAGAGGTGTGATATCTCACTCTCAGATAAGGATGGAGTGTGGATCAGGACCCGACACCTGCATGCATTACACCACATTGCCGTGGGGCAGGGCGACCAATATGCCCCTGAGATGGGCACGACAGTCCCTGTCCCTGGCTGGAGTGGGGGGAGGGAACACTGAGGAAGGGGAACCCTGCAGTGCAGGAGCAGGGAGGAAGCAGTTCCTGGGTGCATTGAGAAGGGAGTATAAAAGGTGGGCACCATCTTAGTTCAGTGCAGAGAAGTCTGAGCAGAAGTGGCAGGGAGCAGGGGCTCTGCATGAGCTCTGCTCCGGAGGCGGGCCTAGTAACAGAGGCCCAGGCCTGCAAGAGGGAGAAGGAAGGAAGAGGAGCGGAGAAGGCTCCAGGAACAAGGAATGAAGGGATCCCAGGGGTGCGGACGGGCGAGTCGCCACCGCACGCCCGAATCCACCTGCGTGGAGGGGTCAGGCCAAAGGGGGAGACCGGTCCCCGAACTAGTGGAGGCAGGAAACGACCCTCAGCTAGAAACCGGAGGCTCTGACATTTTATGTGGCGCAGCCCCTTGCTCCACCCGCTAGGAAGGCACCACATAGGGTCAGGGAAACTGGCGCCAAGTTTACCAAGAGGAGGCCCGAGGCATCCGGACAGAAGTGTTGGTAAGAAAGGCCAGACAAAGGACACACAAAGGGGGTCCTGTGAAGCGCTCCAAAGTTATCTGGGAGTTGTCTGAGCCCCTCACCTGGTGAGCACAGTACGACGTGGGCAGCCGTTACCTGCAGACGTGGTCTGGATAATAAGAACTGTGAGTAAAGGCCCTGAACTGCATCACTGACTCCGTGTCGTTACTGCTGCTGCCCTGCACCATCACCCCCATCCTCCGCATACACTGCCCTGAGGCTATACTCCTCCCGTGGGGAGTTATGCTACGCTCTGCTGCACCCACAACACCAGCCTTAGCGGTCTGCCCTGTAGCGGCGGTTCACTCTGACCGCAATCCACGGGTGGCGTAGTCAGACATTTAAACATCAAAACCACATAAATAGTTCCGCCACTGGTTTGACCGCCCTGAGCCACGGAACCGGATCGCCGCCACGAAGACTACAACCACCAGCATCCACCAAAAAGGGTCCGGCTCCGGGTGTCCCAAGGCCCAGGGGGTGCGTCAGAACATTTTCATCACCTTTCACAATCACCAATGGGACAAGGCAGGGATGTCCTCTGTCCCCTCTCTTATACATCCTAGTGACGGAGCACCTGCTCTCATCAATTCGCCATAACCCCAATATTAGGTGGATTGAGGTGGGAGGCACCGAGTACAAGTGCTCTCTATTTGCTGATGATGTCCTAGTATATATCACTCAATCACATATATCCATCCCTGCTGTTATGGCTGAAATAGATCACTTTGTTACATGGTAAAATTTTAAAATCAATGCAGCGAAGTCTGAGGCCCTCGATGTCTCCCTCCCTAAATCCATATAGGATTCCATCCAGTCCAACTTTCCCTTTGCCTGGCCCTCACAGGGTATCAAATACTTAGGAATTCCTATTCATAGAGACCTCTCCCATCTATGTTATCTTAATTTTGGGCCCTTTATTGAACAATTCCATACAGACCACGGTTGGCAAGTTAGAACTGTAAGATTCACTACGTGAACCACTGGTGTTTTGTGGAAAAGCACATGTACACCGCGTTCCAAATTATTATGCAAAAAGTGTTTAGGAGTGATAAGGGAAGAATTTGTTTGTTTGTCAGTTAAACTCATTGATGGTGATGTGTGTCAGGGCTCTTTATATCACTGTAAGCAATTGCAGACACCTGTGCTAATTAGTTTGGCAGGTGTGTCCAATGAAAGGCAAGACTACTTAAGAAGGCTCTCTCACATTATTAAGCAGCCTACATTTTCTGCCAAAATGGGAAAGAAAAAGGATGTGTCGGCTGCTGAGAAGCAACAAATTGTGGAGTGTTTAGGTCAAGGCATGACTACAATCAACATTGTGCGATGATCAGGATGAAGTGTCTTGGCAATCAAGAAGTATGTAGCTGATTCACAGTACACACGTGTGCGTGCTGATAAGGGCAAATTGAGGACTCTTTCCTACAGGCAATTACGTCAGGTTGAAACAGCAGCGGCAAGAAAGCCTTGTCATAGCAGCAGACAAGTTTTTGAAGCTGCTTGTGCCTCCAACGTCCCCCGAACAACAAGATGCAGGGTCCTTCAGAGGTTTGCAGCTGTGCATATGCCATCCTGTCGACCTCCTCTATCCACTTCACACAAGCAGAAACGGCTCCAGTGGGCCAAACATTACATGAAGACTGATTTCAAAACTGTTTTGTTCACGGATGAGTGCCGTGCAGCGCTCGATGGTCCAGATGAATGGAGTGGAGGATGGCTGGTTGATGGACACCCCACGCAAACACGGCTACAGCGCCAACAAGGAGGAGGTGGAGTAATGTTTTGGGCTGGAATCATGGGGAGAGAGATTGTCGGCCCCTTTAGGATCCCTGAAGGCGCTAAAGATGAACTCCATAATGTATGTGGATTTTCTCAAACAGCACTTCCTGCCATGGTTCAAGAAGAAGAACCGTGTATTTCACAGCAAGATCATTTTTCTGCATGATAATGCACCATCTCATGCTGCACATAAAACATCTGCATCTCTGGCTGATATGGGCATAAAAGGGGACAAACTTATGGTGTGACCCCCATGCTCCCCTGACCTCTACCCCATTCAGAACCTTTGGAGCATCATTAAAAGGAGTGTCTATGATGGCGGGAGGCAGTTCACATCTAAGCAACAGCTCTGGGAGGGTATTCTGTCCTCATGCAAAACAATTGAAGCAGAAACCATCCAAAACCTGACAAATTCAATGGACGAGAGAGTTCAGAAGCTCCTTTCGAACAAGGGGTCCTATGTGAAAATGTAACATCACCTAGAATAAAGTTTTGAGTTGAAAACTGTTTGATTTCAGTTTCTAACAACCTGCTAATGCTTATAATTTCAAAAATGACCATTTTTTTGGTCTTTATTAAAATGAAAAGGTTGATCGAAAAGTTTGGGGGATCTAAGAGTGTGGCAACCCAGTAGTCATGATTACTTCGAATTCTGACAATATGAGGGTCATGCTGCAGGTAGTGCAGCAAGAAGGCACTCATGTGTGTTGCGCATCCAGGAGCACCAAGTCCCTGTTGTGTTGGTGGCGAGGTAGCAATCATGCTTCCTTCCTCTGTCCTCTCCCCCCAACCTCGCACAACAGAAATGTGATCAAGGTCTCCCTCATCTGATGAGTCTTCCATCAGTTCGTCCTCCACTTCTTCCTGGGCTCCTGCACCTTCCTCACTAGTTTGGCTGCTACCATGCGCCCTGGTAAAATCATCTCCCCCACCCTCACATGCCTGCCGCCTTGGTGCTGCCGACCGTCTGGACCTTGCAGATGTTAGCCCTTCCGCATACAACTCCTCCTCCTCTACTTCCTCCACCTCCTCTTGTGCCACCACCTGACTCCGAATTCTGTTTAACATGTGCTCCAGCATGTAAATCACCGGAATAGTCATGCTGATAATGGCATAGTCAGCACTAAACATCTTCGTCGCCATTTCAAAACTGTGCAGAAGGGTGCATAGGTCCCTGATCTGAGACCACTCCTCCAGCGTGATTTGCCCCACCTCTGAATCTCGTTGGCCCAGGCTATACGTCAGAACGTATTGCACCAGGGCTTGTCGGTGCTGCCACAGTCGCTGCAACATGTGCAGAGTTGAATTCCACCGGGTAGGCACATCGCATTTTAGCCGGTGAAGTGGCAGGCCCAACGACTTCTGTAGAGATGTAAGTCGCTGAGCTGCGGGATGCGAACGGCGGAAGTGAGCACACAGCGACCGTGCCCTCTGCAGAAGGCCATCTAGTCTGGGATAGTGGGCTAAAAATTGCTGGACAACCAGGTTCAACACGTGAGCCATACAAGGCACGTGTGTGACATTGCCCCGGCGAAGGGCCGCACCCAGGTTTGCAGCATTGTCGCACACGGCCTTCCCTGGTTTCAGGTCCAGTGGAGACAACCATTCATGAAATTGGTTCTCCAGAGCTGACCACAACTCCTCAGCTGTGTGACTCACATTTCCCAGACATTTCAATGTAAAAACCGCCTGATGACGTTGAGCCCTACTGCCAGCATAGTAAGGAGGTGTGCAGGATCCCTTCTGCGCAGTTAGAAAGCTTGTGGCATGACCAGACAGGCTTTGGGTGCAGGTGGAAGACCGAGAGGAGGTTGAGGAGGCAGAAGCAGTGGAGGAAAAATGACATAAAGAGGATTGACGCACAACTCGTGGGGACGGCAAGACTTGGACAGCAGCCCCTTGTCCTGCTGTCACCATAGTTACCCAGTGCCCAGTCAGCGACATGTAACGCCCCTGTCCATGCCTACTCGTCCAAGTGTCTGTGGTGAAATGCACCCTGTCACACACAGAGTTTCTCAAAGAAGCGGTGATGTTGTGTGCGACATGCTGGTGGAGCGCAGGCACACCTTTCTTTGAGAAGTAGTGCCGACTGGGCATCTGGTACTGGGGCACTGCGACGGACATAAGGTCTCGAAAATCCTCTGTGTCCACCAGGCGGAAAGGCAGCATTTCTGTAGCCAAGAGCTTGCAGATGGTGAAATTCAACCTCTTAGCTTTCTCATGGCTAGGAGGAAATGGTCTTTTACTTGTCCACATCTGAGGGACCGAGGGCTGGCTATTGTGCTTAGACGGGGTTGATAAGGGTGTCCCCGGCAAACTGCCGGTCTGTGAGGAAGATGCAGGCGGACATGTTAGGTTGCCTTGATCCAAAGGTGGTGCTATCGATGTCGGACAGCGCTCAAGACCAGCTGGTGTTACCACCTCCAAAGAAAATGATGACCTGCCAATCACGCTGGCTGTTGCGGGTAAAGAGGTGGCAGGTCTGCGCCCCAAAACAGGTGTGACTGCTGTCCCCCCAGTCACAGAGGATGAAGAGGCCGCGGATGCACAAGATATGGCAGACGGTGGTTGGCCCGGCCGGCTAGACCGCATTGTAGCACACTGAGCTTCCCACTGCAACTTATGCTTCATGTCCATGTGCCGGTTCATGCATGAAGTACTCAAACTATGTATTTTTTGGCCTCTACTTAGCTTTTGCTGACAAATGTTACAGATAACACGAGTTGGGTCATCTTTATCGATCTGAAAAAATGCCCAGGCTATGCAAGGCTTAGCACCCATGCGACCTGAAGAGCCACCACGACTTGTGGTGAGAGGCAGAGTTGTGTTTGAGGATGCAGTTGTTGACGTGCTTCCAGTACTACGTCTCTGTCCAGGAAGGCGCAACCTGACCTCGTCGTCACTAGCATCTTCCTCCACCTCCTCTGCTGACCTCATCTCTTGGCTGACTGTGGGTTGACAGTAAGTGGGATCTCCGACCTCATCATCATCACCCTGTGCGTTATCACACCCGTCGTCCTCAGAGCCAACCTGTTCCTGCCCTGACAAAAAACTAAAGTTGTCGCTCCAATCAGGTATTTGAGTCTTATCATCGTCTTCCTCATTGTCTCCACCAACAGGAGTTACAGTTTGGGAATGAGGGTCTACATTATGGTCAGAACCTTCTGCGTCTGGTCCTGGATCCGACTCATAAAGATTCTGGGCATCAGTGCAGATCATTTCCTCGTCTGGATTCACAGAAGCGCTGGAGTCGACCTCTGATTCCCAGGCTATAGTATGAGTAAACAGCTCTGCAGACTCAACCATCTGTTCTACCTCATACTCAGACGGGCAGCTGGAGATTTGGGAGCTGTGAGGAAGCAAGTGCGATTTGGGTGACACCTTTGAGGACTGGAGTATTTGTGATGTTGAAGTTGATGTGGAGGAGAGCCCACTTAAAGGAGCACTTGATATCCGTTGAAGCACCTGCTGTTTTTGTGCCTCATCTGGAATTTGTAGCGATTGGCGTGGCCGTAAGAAAGGGATCTTATCACATTGTCCGCTAAAAGAAGTAGACATTTTAGTTTGGCTGGAAGATGGTCTTTCTTCTGCACCTACCCCACGGACACAACCTTTTTTCCCCTTCCCAACACGCCTATTCCCCTTTCCACCAGCAGCAGGCCTTTTTCCACTCATTTTGGTGGTTAACTAATTCACAACTCTGGAGTTGTTTGCACAAAAAAACAATGGATGGTAACCGAGCAGAGCTGAGTGGCCAAACTGTGGTATTAGGCCAAAACTATTGGCTGGGTTAGATGCAGAAAAAAATTATTTTTAATTTGCAACCTGATGGAGGTCAGTATAGATGGACTAATAGACCAAGTCCCACACACCGCTAGATCCCAAATATTTTTTCAGAGCTAGATGCAGAAATTTTTTTTATTCAATTTGCAACCTGATGGAGGTCAGTATAGATGGACTAATAGACCAAGTCCCACACACTGCTAGAAGCCCAAATATTTTTTCAGAGCTAGATGCAGAAAAAAATTATTTTTAATTTGCAACCTGATGGAGGTCAGTATAGATGGACTAATAGACCAAGTCCCACACACCGCTAGAAGCCCAAATATTTTTTCAGAGCTAGATGCAGAAATTTTTTTTATCCAATTTGCAACCTGATGGAGGTCAGTATAGATGGACTAATAGACCAAGTCCCACACACTGCTAGAAGCCCAAATATTTTTTCAGAGCTAGATGCAGAAAAAAATTATTTTTAATTTGCAACCTGATGGAGGTCAGTATAGATGGACTAATAGAACAAGTCCCACACGCTGCTAGAAGCCCAAATATTTTTTCAGAGATAAATGAAGAAAAAAATTATTTTTAATTTGCAACCTGATGGAGGTCAGTATAGATGGACTAATAGACCAAGTCCCACACACTGCTAGAAGCCCAAATATTTTTTCAGAGCTAGATGCAGAAAAAAATTATTTTTAATTTGCAACCTGATGGAGGTCAGTATAGATGGACTAATAGAACAAGTCCCACACGCTGCTAGAAGCCCAAATATTTTTTCAGAGATAAATGAAGAAAAAAATTATTTTTAATTTGCAACCTGATGGAGGTCAGTATAGATGGACTAATAGACCAAGTCCCACACACTGCTAGAAGCCCAAATATTTTTTCAGAGCTAGATGCAGAAAAAAATTATTTTTAATTTGCAACCTGATGGAGGTCAGTATAGATGGACTAATAGACCAAGTCCCACACACCGCTAGAAGCCCAAATATTTTTTCAGAGCTAGATGCAGAAAAAAATTATATTCAATTTGCAACCTGCTGGAGGTCAGTATAGAAGGACTAATAGAACAAGTCCCACACACTGCTAGAAGCCCAAATATTTTTTCAGAGCTAAATGAAGAAAAAAATTATTTTTAATTTGCAACCTGATGGAGGTCAGTATAGATGGACTAATAGACCAAGTCCCACACACTGCTAGAAGCCCAAATATTTTTTCAGAGCTAGATGCAGAAAAAAATTATATTCAGTTTGCAACCTGATGGAGGTCAGTATAGATGGACTAATAGAATGATGCTATGCCCAAAAGATTTTACTTCACTAGGTGCAGTAAAAAAATTGGTATTCTATACACAGGTGGTATATCTTGCAACACAGATAGGCTACTCCACTGACTAACACACTCTGCAATAGGCCAAAAAGGATTAGCTTTGCTAGATTCAGCCAAATGCTGTGAAAAAAACTTGCACAGCACTGGCACAGACCTGCCTGGCAAAAACTGATAGGAACTGATGTAACCTAGTCCTGAAAAGGACTCCAATTACAATTAGTCTTTACTCCCACAATCTATCTATTTAAGAGCACAGACCTGCCTGATAAAAGTCGTAGGAAATGCTGTAACCTAGTCCTTAAAAGGACTGCAATCACAACTATTCCCTACTCCCAAGCTATCTGTATATTTGTGCGAAAATTGGCTTGAAATTAACAAGGTATAGCGCACACAGCAACAGCGGTGCCGTCTAACACGCAGCTGCAGCAGTGAGAAAATGGTGGCGACGGGGAAAATGGCTTGGTCTTATAGGGCAAGGACATGTGACATACACTGCCAATGACACATGCCCTTGCTTGTGTGAAAAAATGCACTTCGCTCCGTGTGTGCGCTGCTGATAGGCTGACAGATTGCACCTCCCCACTGCAAATGCGGGAAAGAGAAAAAAAAATGGAGATCTTCATTGTTCCTGCAGAGATCCATCCCCTGCCCCTCCCCCCGCCCCGCTGTACACTCAAACTGCGTATTAACATTAATTTTCATCATTACTGAGAAAAAATCCAGTTATGATTTTGGTGCACGAACAGTTATCGAACATAACCTCGAACAGCCGAATTTTTCTCAAATTGTTCGTGTTCGCCGATCGGCTCGAACACCGCCCAAAACAGCTCGAATTTGAGATTGGCGAACAGTTCGAGTAGAACAACGCTCATCTCTACTCGCTACTTCATTGTAAGTAACTTGTGTGTATTTGCTTCTGCTTGTTCCCTTTCCCTGCCTCCGT
Organism: Phyllobates terribilis; assembly: GCF_046119375.1. Lineage (NCBI taxonomy): Eukaryota > Metazoa > Chordata > Amphibia > Anura > Dendrobatidae > Phyllobates > Phyllobates terribilis. Next base: position 223,147,766 of record NW_027362765.1, on the reverse strand, counting down.
ATCTACCTCCTGTTTTCTAACCATCTTCCTGTATTTTCCAGTCTGTTCCATGTGAACTGAGCCCTGTCCTGTCTGCCTTCACCTTCTGCTCTGTTCTGCTCTGCTTGTTCACCGCTCCGGCGGTTCCGCTCTGCTCCGCTTGTTCACCACTCCGGCGGTTCCGCTCTGTTCCGCTTGTTTACCGCACCTGAGGTTCTATTCTGCTCTGCTTGTTCACCGCTCCGGCGGTTCCGCTCTGCTCCGTTTGTTCACCGCACCTGCGGTTTTGCTCCGCTTGTTCACCGCACCTGCAGTTTTGCTCTGCTCTGCTTGTTCACCGCACCTGCGGTTTTGCTCCGCTCTGCTTGTTCACCGCACCTGCGGTTTTGCTCCACTCTGCTTGTTCACCGCACCTGCGGTTTTGCTCCGCTCTGCTTGTTCACCGCACCTGCGGTTTTGCTCCGCTCTGCTTGTTCACCGCACCTGCGGTTTTGCTCCGCTCTGCTTGTTCACCGCACCTGCGGTTTTGCTCCTCTCTGCTTGTTCACCGCACCTGCGGTTTTGCTCCGCTCTGCTTGTTCACCGCACCTGCGGTTTTGCTCCGCTCTGCTTGTTCACCGCACCTGCGGTTTTGCTCCGCTCTGCTTGTTCACCGCACCTGCGGTTTTGCTCCGCTCTGCTTGTTCACCGCACCTGTGGTTTTGCTCCGCTCTGCTTGTTCACCGCATCTGCGGTTTTGCTCTGCTCTGCTTGTTCACCGTGCCTGCGGTTTTGCTCTGCTCTGCTTGTTCACCGCACCTGCGGTTTTGCTCCGCTTTGCTTGTTCACCTCACCTGCGGTTTTGTCCGCTCTGCTTGTTCACCGCTCCTGCGGTTTTGCTCTGCTAGTCCACCACACCTGCGTCTCTGTTCCAGTATCCCAGTCTGTACTGGTCCCTATCCAGCCTGCGTTCATACCTGCCAGTATCTGCCTGTCTGCATTCCAGCCGTGCCTGTCAGCACCCGCCTGTCTGCATACCAGCCGTGCCTGCCAGTACCCACCTGCCTTCATACCAGCCGTGCCTGCCAGTACCCACCTGTCTGCATACCAGCTAACTTGCCTGTTCCTGCATTCCCCAGTGTGGGTCAACAGCTGTGACCGGGGTCTGACCTGGAGTAGCACCTGGTCCCTCTGCTCGGTTCCTCCCTGGTTCACGGAGTCGACTGAGCCGCCATGCGACCTTGGTCGGACCGGGTTGATACTTAGTTACGCCCCTCCAGGCACACCTCGGTTCACGGTCCAGTGGGATCACTAATCACGCTCAAGCCAGTCAGTCCGGGCGCGAGCGTAACAAATCCTCTGTGATACCCTACTGTAATGTCTGTATTGTCTTTTGCCCCTTTAAGGCGTAATGTGTTACCAATGATTTTCTTGGTGACTGTGGTCCCAGCTGCCTTGAGATCATTAACAAGTTCCCTCCGTGTAGTTTTAGGCTGATCTCTCACCTTCCTCATGATCCAGGATACCCCACGAGGTGAGATTTTGCATGGTGCCCCAGATCGATGTCGATTGACAGTCATTTTATATTTCTTCCATTTTCTTACTATTGCACCAACAGTTGTCTCCTTCTCACCCAGCGTCTTACTTATGGTTTTGTAGCCCATTCCAGCTTTGTGCAGGTCTATGATCTTGTCTCTGACATCCTTAGAAAGCTCTTTGGTCTTGCCCATGTTGTAGAGGTTAGAGTCTGACTGATGATTGTGGGGGCATACATGGGGCTGGCTGTGGGGACATTACAAGAGGGGCTGGCTTTAAGGATATAAAAAGACGGGCTGCGGGGGACATCATATTATATGGGTGACTGTGGGGAATATTATACTGGGAGCTATGGGTGACATTATATCTTGGCTGTGGGGACATCATACCATTTACGATATGTGGGGGGCATCATACTGTATACGGGGCTGTGGAGGGCATCATACTACATAGGGGGCTGTGGGGAACATCGTAATGTATAGGGGATTGTGGGGGACACTATACTGGAGACTGTGAAGACATCATACTATAAAGGGGGCTGTTGTGACCATATTGTATAGGAGGCTGTGGTGGATATCATGCTCTATATTGGGGGGCTGTGGTGGACATACTGCATGGGGGGCTGTGGTGTACATCATAGTGTATATTGGGGAACTGTTGTGAATATCATACTGTTTTGGCTGCTGTGGTGACCATTATATCATGTAGGGCAGGGGTAGGACATCTTTTTTCTGCTAAGGAACATTTGGGAGAACAGAATGAATATGGAGAGGGGGCAGTGTGAAATGGGGGGCACAGTATGGAAAGATTAGCATGGCAGGGAGACAGTGTGGATATCTAGAGATTGTAAGGGAGAACAGTGGAGAGGGGACAGCCATGGTTTATAACGGCGGACAGTGTGGTGGTTATATCTGATAATGGCAGACAGTGGGGTGGTTATAGCTGATTATGACAGACAGTGTGATGGTTATATCTGATAATAGCAGACAGTGGGGTGTTTATAGATCAGTAAGGCTAACCGTGTGGAGGCCATATACAATTGGAGGCTTATTTAGGGCATAGTATGGACAGATATTTTTATGCAGAGGGCATTTTAGTAACACTCTTATTTTTAAGGGCACCGTGTGGGGTTGTGCTGCAGAAGACTGGAGAATAGGGAATCTGGAGAGAAGTGCTAAGGATGTAAAAAGTCATCATGGCATCAGGACATGATGAAGACGAAGAGAAAGAAACGACTCAATCAAAGAAGATGTTACCTATAAGGTAACTGGATGTAAATGCTTACTTGTTAATACTGACTACATTTTATCACTACTGTGGTTCCTGTATGGTCCGCAGTCTGATAAAAACTGATAACAACAACCCAAGGCATCTTCTTTAGGCTATAGGCTATGTGCCCACGATGCAGATTTCAAGCAGAAATTTCCTGAGCATTTTTTCCTCTCCCTGGCAGAAAAAACACATGCAGATTTTACATGCATTTTTTCTGCCAGGGAGAAGCGTTTTTAAGCGTTTTTACATGCATTTATGCATGTGTTTTTTCAAGCACTTTTCCAAGCGATTTTGAGCATCACTTGGAAAGTGCTTGACAAGTTGGTCACACAATATAAATCCATGCAACTGGCATGGATTTATGTTGTGTGACTGAGATTTCTGCTTAAAATACTGCACTATTGGTAAAAAAAAAATTATAAAGTAAAAAATAAAAAAAAATATTCATACACACCTATCCGGCGGCCCCCGGTCTGCTCCAGGCGGCGTCCTCTCTCCTCGGCGGCCCACGGTAGTACTGGCAGGACCTGCGGTGACGTCATTTAGTCAGCTCATGGTCACGTGACCATCACCTGACTGCTGACGTCAGTGGTCACGTGACCATCAGCTGACTAAATGACGTCACCACAGGTCCTGCCAGTACACCACGGGACACCGAGGAGAGAGGACCACCTGGAGCAGACCTCGGACTGCTGGAGAGGTGTGTTTGAATATTTTTTTTATTTTTTACTTTATAAACTTGCAGGTACCATGGTACCCGGGTTGGAGGAGAGTCTCCTCTTCTCCAGACCCAGGTACCATCCGCGCATTGAACCGCATAACATCCGCATGTATACATGCGGATGTTATACGATTCAATGCAAGTCAATGGCAGCGATTTCGCAGCGATTACGCACAATTAATGGTAGTGCTGCGGATTTTTCCGCAATGATAATCCGCAGTGGAAATTTCCGCAGCATGTGCACAGGACATGCGGATTATCATTGGGAAACATGGCAGACATCTTAACAAGCGATTTTAATGCGTTTCCGCAGCGGAAATACCACCGCAGAAACGCATTAAATCTGCATCGTGGGCACACAGCCTTAAGGACATACTGGAAGTTGTAGGTTTTGAGATACAAATGTACAGTGGTGTGAGAAAGTGTTTGCCCCTTCCTGATTTCTTATGCTTTTGCATGTTTGTCACATTTAAATGTTTCAGATCACAAAACCAATGTAAGGCTATGTGCCCACGATGCAGAAATCCTCAGGGTTTTTTCCTGAGCGTTTCTGCATCTTCCTGGCAGAAAAAAACGCATGCAGATTGTACATGCGTTTTCCTGCCAGGGACATGCGGAAGTGAAGCGTTCTTCACTTGCATTTCCGCATGCGGGTTACCCTCTGATGGCCCGCGCTGTCTTGCTTCACCGTCCCGGCTGCCGGCAGATCGCGTTACACTGAAGGACCTGCCGACGTCAGCGTCGCGTGACCCGTCACATGACTCTGACGTCAGCGCAGGTCCTTCAGTCCATCACGAACTGCCGGCAAGTTAAGAGAAGGAGAGCGGGGGCCGCCAGAAGGTAAGTATTTATTTATTTTTTATTTTATTCTTTTTTTTTACAGTTTTCTATGGTACCCAGGTCCGTAGGAGAGTCTCCTCTCCTCTATACCTTGGTACCATCCGCAAATTAGAACGCATGGAATGTGCATCTACATATACAGTGATGCGTAATCCATGCGGTCTAATGAAAGTCAATGGCGGCGAAAACGCAGCACTTCCGCAAAATAATTGGTAGTGCTGCGTTTTTTTCCGCAGTGATAATCCGCAGCGGAAATTTTCGCAACATGTGCATAGCACATGCGGATTATCATTGGGGAACATGGCAGGCCTTCTACCATGGCAGGCCTTCTACATGGCAGAGCCAAAAGATAGAAAAAGCCGGTAACCCCGGCGAAACGCGCGTCAGGGACGTCTATCTGTTATGATCTGCTACAGGGACTAAGAAAAGACAGGAGAACTGTCCCTACAATAGAACTAAACTAGATCCCTACGATGTAACGGGGAACCTGATCCTGCGATCAGACCCGCTAAAGTCCTCGGCTAGTCTGAACGAAGACCTATAGATGTGAGGGAGGGATCCCTACAAGAACTAGGGACTGGGATAAGTTGGACACCTCCTAGCAGAAATAGTAGCAGTCAAAGACAAACACACAACGAAAAGCATAGAGGTCAGAAGACCTAGCAAAACTAGCAGAGAACGGCAACAGAGCACCAAGCTAGCTCAAGAGTAGTAAATACAATGAAGTCCAGCAAGACCAGGAGGGCGGAGCCGGATTAAATAGGCAAAAATGGTCATGTGACCAGCAAACTAAAAAAAAACTAACAGGAGAGTTCTAACACTATCCTGATTAGATCAATATGTCAGCACACTAAAATCTCATATACTATCTTTTGGCTCTGCCATGTGCCGTTGTCACCTCACTACAAATCTAATCTTGCCGGTTAAAATTATTAAGCGGCACTGACCGCGTGCGTACCACCTGCACACGATCAGAGTGAGAACGCTGTGGGAGAGACAGGGTGATTCATGCATGATATCCACGAGACTGTCTCTGCCGGACAAACCAGCGGCTCTGACCGCGTGTCTACTATCTGCACGCGGCCAGCGTGTGGGTTCTGTGGAGAGACAGGGAGATATATCGCTGTATGTGTCGGTTAATCTCGATACGCATGTAGGGACCTATCTAATATGGGACATTAGCTGCTTAAGTAGATACAATTGTGGCTTATGTTACAACTCCCTGTTATAGGATCACACCGCCATATTGTCATTGACTTACCAGTCATACAGGCACACTTGAGAGGCTAACAGTAAGCTGATCAATGGTGATTATACTGGTCGACTCTTGCATTTAGATTGTATCTAAATTTATGGCACATATACACTGTGTTCCAAATTATTATGCAAATAATATTTTCTCAGATTTTCCCAAGTTACCTATATGAATTGCAGTCATTGTAATTTTCCAGTCAAATAACTAATAGAGTACAATTGAAAGGTTTTTCTACAAACTGCCTATGATAACAGTATATTTTTAAAAAAATAAAAAACTCAAACTACACGCAAAATGCATGTTCCAAATTATTATGCACAGCAGAGTTTTCAACCTTTTCATTTTAATAAAGAACAAAAAATGGTAATTTTTGAAATTATAAGCATTAGCAGGTTATTACAAACTGAAATCAAACAGTTTTCAACTCAAAACTTTATTCTAGGTGTTGTTACATTTGCACATAGGACCCCTTGTTCGAAAGGAGCTTCTGAACTCTCTCGTCCATTGAATTTTTCAGGTTTTGGATGGTTTCTGCTTTAATTGTTTTGCATGAGGACAGAATACCCTCCCAGAGCTGTTGCTTAGATGTGAACTGCCTCCCGCCATCATAGACACTCCTTTTGATGATGCTCCAGAGGTTCTCAATGGGGTTGAGGTCAGGGGAGCATGGGTGCCACACCATAAGTTTGTCCCCTTTTATGCCCATAGCAGCCAGAGATGCAGATGTGTTATGTGCAGCATGAGACGGGGCTGAACACACCCATCTCACATCCCGCCGAGGAGCGCCCTGGAGAGCGGAGGTCCAGACGGCTCTCCCGCCCTCCAGAGCGCTTTAGGCACAGCACCCCGCAGCCTCACAGAAGAAGCTGCCGGCCACAAATTACTCAGTCCCCGCCCCCTCAACACACAGCAGGGGCTGTGGCAGAGCAGAGCTCCGGACAGGAATCCTCTGCCGGGGGCTGTGCTCTGCCTCCCCCCAAACACCCCCCCGCAGACACCCCTATAATAAAAATAAAAGAAAAAGTACCCAAAACAGAACACAAGACACTACACAACCAGGGGACATTGCGACCCCTGTAATCACCGCAGCCCATCTAGCGCCCAGTCACAGTATCAATGCCCCCCTGATGGACACTACGCGCAGCTTAAACCCTTCAGCGCCCATCCTCACCTCCTCCATATATCCTTATAATAGCGCAGCGACGCACGCGCTTGACACCGCTATAGCATCGCAGCGCCCATTTGATCATTTATTAGTTAATGTTCCCCTGCCGCCCTCCAGCTGGCCACAAATAGCACCGACATGTCCCGGCGGGACGATGGTAAATGGCGCAGAACCCCCCATACATCCTAACGGACAGAGAGACAACAGGCGTACTCGCTCCAGGTGAACTCGCTGTAGTTCCTCCGAGGACAGGTTAACACCATCTCACACAAGTCACCGGCGAAGGAAGCGGTCGTCACAAACAAAGCGGAGATCGGCATCCCACAGGAGGGGTCGCAGGTCAATGTCCTCAAGGTGGCGCTCACCATCCTCCATTTCAGAGATGTCGAGCGCATCGTCGAGCCCTAACAGCCGCTTGCAGCGATCCCGTTCTCCGGGGGACAGAAATGATACAATGGCACCCTCCAGAGCTTACAGCCTGCACGATGCATCGATTTCACGCAGGTCTACGAGCAGAGGCACGCCGCTCACCCCGATCAAGACTGGTGCCGGAGTTCCTCCACACATCGGAGACCCTCCCCCAGCCGCAGGAATGGGTGAGTGCAATATAAGTATAACTGAAATGGGAAATAATAACACCAACTTAACAGCGGCCCTTAAGGCCCTGGTTGAACAACTATCCGCCCCACTAAGCGCAATACATAATTCTACGAAACCAACTCCACCATTAGCCAGCGTACACAAGGACGCATTCTTTTGCGGGATTAGCCCATTGGGTTCACACATGGACGAGGAAACAAAAATTAAAATATGGAATAATGACTACATCGACATTTGGTCCTTGGTATCCACGGACCAACATACTATAGACAAAGAGAGAAGGATAGCCGACAGACCATTCGACAGAAACAGACAGAAGGTTGCAAAGACAATGAGTAGCTGGTTACAAGCGTTTTCTGTGCTAGGTTGTATAATGGGCCAAAAGCATCCGGAGCGCTGTTCGGAACTATTCATATACCAGGATACGGTGTATAACTCGTACAAAGCCCACAGCGGTTAAGCATGGTGGCTGTAACATACCTGGCGGCATCCTTGCATAGTGGTCCATCTCCCACTGTGCAAGAGCGCACACTTGATCTCAAGTCCAGTCTGCTAGCCTGGCTTCTCTCCATGCTGTTTGCTTGCCTCTGTTTCTGCTGCTTAAGGGCGGTGCCCGATCACTTCCTGTTTCTTGTACCTGCTGCGGGCACACCCCTTGTGCGTCCTCAGCCTATTGCTGTCTGTCACCTGCTATTTAACCCAGCTCCTCCCAGGAAACCCTGCCTGAGCATTGTGTTTCATTCAGTGTGCTCTTTCACTCTGAATGTGCCAGGTCCCTTTCTATGTTTGCTTGCCTGTCTTTCCTGGAGGCTGTATTTCCAGGCCTGTCTGAACTCACTCCTAGCCTGTTCCTTCCGCCTTCTAGGGGCTGCATACCTAGACTCGCTCCTGTATCTCGTCTGTCCTGTCTGAACACGCTCCTAGCCTGTTCCTTCCGCCTTCTAGGGGCTGCATACCTAGACCCGCTCCTGTATCTTGCTACTGTGTCTGTTCTTGTCTGTATACTATCCTAGCCTGTTCTTTCTGCCTTCTAGGGGCCGCATACCTAGACCCGTTCCTGTATCTTGCCTGTTCCTGTCTGAACACGCTCCTAGCCTGTTCGTTCCGCCTTCTAGGGGCCGCATACCTAGACCCACTCCTGTATCTTGCTGCTGTGTCTGTTCTTGTCTGAATACTCTCCTAGCCTGTTTCCTGTTTTTCTCTATGTCCGTACCTTCCCTTTTTCTGCAGAGTCTGAACTCGTACCTAACTCCTGCTCGTTGTCACTGTACTTCCGTTTGTGAGTTTGTGGTCCACTCGCTATTTCACTGCAAGTACCCTGTGGGTATCTGGTTCTGCCTTTCCCTTCCTGTCTGTTCCGTGTGTACAGAGCCCTGTCCCCCCTGCTCTGCCTTGCTCACCGCTCCGGCAGTTCTAGCCTGCTCAGCCTTGCTCACCGCTCCGGCGGTTCTAGCCTGCTCTGCCTTGCTCACCGCTCCGGCGGTTCTAGCCTGCTCTGCCTTGCTCACCGCTCCGGCGGTTCTAGCCTGCTCTGCCTTTGCTCACCGCTCCGGCAGTTCTGGCCTGCTCTGACCCTTTGCTCACTGCTCCGGCAGTCTCGCTCCGCTCTGACCCTTTGCTCACTGCTCCCGCAATCTCGCTCTGCTCTGACCCTTTGCTCACTGCTCCGGCAGTCTCGCTCCGCTCTGACCCTTTGCTCACTGCTGCGGCAGTTTCGCTCCGCTCTGACCCTTTGCTCACTGCTCCGGCAGTCTCGTTCTGCTTTGACCCTTTGCTCACTGCTCTGGCAGTCTCGCTCTGCTCTGACCCTTTGCTCACTGCTCCGGCAGTCTCGCTCTGCTCTGAACCTTTGCTCACTGCTCCGGCAGTCTCGCTCTGCTCTGAACCTTTGCTCACTGCTCCGGCAGTCTCGCTCTGCTCTGACCCTTTGCTCACTGCTCCGGCAGTCTCGCTCTGCTCTGACTCCTTTGCTCACTGCTCCGGCAGTCTCGCTCTGCTCTGACTCCTTGCTCACTGCTCCGGCAGTCTCGCTCTGCTCTGACCCTTTGCTCACCGCTCCAGGCGCCCTTGTCCTGCTCTACTCTCATACCGCTACTGGCGGTCTCGTCTTGCTCTGCTCTTGCTCGCCGCTCTGGGCGGTCTCACTCTGCTGTGTTTGTCCGCTGCATCTGCGGTTCTGTTCCTGAGTCCCAGTCTGAACTGGGTCCTATCCACTCTGTGTTCCAACCTGTCATACCAGCCAGTACCTCCCTGCCTGCATACCAGTCGTGCTCGCCAGCATCCACCCGTCTGTATTCCAGCCTTGTCTGTCTATACCCACCAGTCTGTGTGCCAGCCTAACCTGCCTGTTCCAGTATTCCCCTGTGTGGGTCAACAGCCGTGTCCGGGGTCTGACCTGGAGTAGCACCTGGTCTCTCTGCCCGGTTCCTCCCTGGTGCACTGGCGTCGTATGCCGTCGTGCGACCTTGGTCAGATCGGGCAGATACTTAGTTACGCCCCTCCAGGCACTCTCCGGTTCATGGCACAGTGGAATCACTACATACACACGCACACGCCACTCAGCCCGGGCGTGTGCATTACAGTGGCGTTACGATGAAGAGTTCCGGAGGCGGTTGGCCCTGCAACCACAGCTGGGCTGGGGGGTAAAAGCTACGGACGTCTGGTTGAGACTAATGCTGTCACAAAAACACCATCCCTTTCCAACAACGGCTACTGGACAACCGGCAACAGCAGGCCAAAATTCAGTGGTCGTACGTAGACCAGGGGCCTGCTGGCAGTTCAGCGAGGGACACTGTCGTTTTTACGCCTTATGCAGATACAAGGATGAATGCTCAGCCTGTGGGGGAGCCCACCCTGCAGCGAGATGTTCTCACCCCGCAAGCAAATTATCAATTAAACTCCCACAGTCAGAATCCAAGGACCCCGGTGAACGTAAACGCGATGGGCCCCTGGCTAGACCAATATCCTAAGCAAGACGCAGCGGGGCAGTTACGTTTTGGTTTCACATACGGTTTTTTCAGCCCATTCAAACTCAATAAATCATCCACCTTTGCAAATAACCTTAAATCTGCAAGAGAGCACCCCAAAATACTTAGGCAAAAAATACAAAAAGAAGTAGCCCTAGGCAGAGTAGCGGGTCCTTTCCCAACGCCACCATTCAGTAACCTAAGAGTTTCCCCTCTGGGAATAATCCCCAAAAAAAGAGCCAGGCTCATTCCGGCTGATCCATCATTTATCTTACCCAAAAGGAGAGTCTGTGAATGACGGTTTTTCGTCTGAAGACGCCTTGGTCTCCTATGCGTCGTTTAACAAAGCAGTAATGTTAGTTCGCAATGCGGGGCCCGAGGCACTGCTCGCTAAATCCGACATAGAATCCGCCTTTTGCCTACTCACGGTGCACCCAGATTGCTACCTCCTGTTGGGATGCCAGGTGGACAATGAATACTTCTATGACACTTGCCTCCCAATGGGTTGTTCAATATCTTGTTACTACTTTGAGCTATTCAGTTCTTTCCTAGAATGGGTGCTGAGGTACGAAACTGGCAATAGGTCCGTCACACATTACCTAGATGACTTTCTATTCGTCGGACCCAAAGATTCAAATCAATGGCAATCATTACTCAACGAATTCACAAACATCTCGCGACGGTTCGGAGTTCCATTATGCCCAACAAAAACCATAGGCCCCACAACAAAGCTGTCGTTCTTAGCCATCAAAATCGACACCACAGCAAGGTTGTTCCGCCTCCCAACAGAAAAAATACAAAAAACACTACACCTCATCGAAGGATTTTGCGCAGCACGAAAAGTAACACTACAACAGATGCAAGTGTTACTAGGGCTCCTCGTGTTTGCGAGACAGGTGATGTCAGTCGGGAGGGTTTTTTCTCGTCGTTTATCCTTTGCAACAAAACGTGCATTAAAACCGAGTCATAGAATCAGAATCACCAGGCAGCTTCGGGCGGACTTAGGGGTGTGGAAAACCTTCTTACAATCATTCAACGGTCACACGTTATTTATGTCAGCTGAGCTGTCCAACATTGAACTAAGATTATTCACCGGGGCGGCAGAATCAGGCGGATATGCAGCGATACTAGATAACCAGTGGTGCACAGGCTTATGGCCTCCGTATTGGACTGAACAAGGGTTGACAAAAAAACACACACTCCTGGAACCATTCCCAATAGTGGTAGCAATAGAAATATGGGGCACACACCTGGTGAACAAAAATATACGCTTCATAACAAACAACGCCAGCCTAGCCCACTGCATTAATAAGATGGCATCATCGTCTCTCCCAATGCTAGGCCTACTACGCCGGCTAGCATTCCTGTGCCTAAAACACAATATATGGGTCCGCGCGAGATACGATGCGGAGGGGTCTAACGCTGCTGCTAACGCTTTATCACAATTCAATTGGCAGGTTTTCAGAGAGCTCCTCCCCAATGCCGACCCGTCGGGCTCCAGTTGCCCCCAATCCCTCTGGGATATAGTGGCAAACAGCTGATGCCATTAATCAGAGCGTCAGTCACCCCGTCGACGTGGCAAGCATACGGTAAGGCATGGGAAGAGTGGACGCGACTAGTAGCAGGCAGACGGGTTGACCAATGTGAACAAGCCAGGTTATAAGTCACCATAGAATTTCTCCACCAGCTAAGGATGAAGGGCATATCAGGGGCATCGGCACAGCGGTGGCTGACCGGAGTAGCATTTCACTTCCAACTACTGAATTGGGGAGATGTGACAAAGAGATTCATCATTAGACAAGCCTTAAAAGAGTGGAAAAGGGCTCAGCCAAGTCAGGAGTGCAGACGTCCCGTGTCACTAAAACTGCTTTCACAAATCATATCCCTAACACCAGTAACATGCCACTCACAATTTGAAACGACACTACTGTCTACTGCATTTACGATCGCCTTCTTCGGGGCACTACGCATAAGCGAATTAGTCCCTCAATCCAAAATCATCCCCAATGGAGGCTTATTACACCTGGACGTAGTCATAGCTGTAGCGCCGGTGTCCCTGCCCTCTGCTAGGCAGGGACGCTGTTCCCCTCACCCCTCTGCTCCGAGCCCGGCGTCCTCCTCCCGCTCTGCTGGCAGCGCGCGCTCCTTCCCGGCCACTGTGCTTAGGGCGCGCGCGCGCTCTAAGCACAGTGGCCGGGAAGGAGCGCGCGCTGCCAGCAGAGCGGGAGGAGGACGCCGGGCTCGGAGCAGAGGGGTGAGGGGAACAGCGTCCCTGCCTAGCAGAGGGCAGGGACGCCGGCGCTACAATAGCCAATAATGCTATACGCATACGCAAATCGAAAATGGATCCAGCGGCTGGGGCACTTGGGTGCTTTTACAACCCACTAACTGTACACTGTGTCCGGTAACAATAGTAAAAACATATATAACCATCAGGCCACAAAGTAATTTCTTCCTATCACACATTGATGGAACGCCATTATCTAGATACCAGTTCCAATCTATATTTAATAAATGCCTAACATAAGCAGGGTACCACCCCAAAGATTACGGGACACACTCATTCCACATAGGCGTAGCCGCGGAAACAGCTAGAGCAGGACTGTCAGAGACGGAAGTGCAGAGGATAGGGAGATGGCGATCCCCGTGTTTTGCGGGATACATAAGACCGGACTTGTTATCCTAACGTGGTTTGTTTCTTTTACAGGTCACACAAAGCCAACAGTGTGGGTGATAGGCCACTCGTAGATATACTGCGCAGAAAAAAGGGCGAAAGTCCGCCCAGGCGGGAGGAATATGGGGTTTCATAACACATATTTCAACTGGAGAGGTATTAAAGGCCTGCGATGGCCACAGGTACTAATGGAGGTGATCGAGATAGGGAGAAAAGCGACAGGTCCAGTCATATTAGTTATACACGCCGGGGGAAACGACCTCGGTCATTACAAGAGCGCAGAACTAATGGCAATAATGAAGCTAGACACTGAGTGCTTCAAAGCATTTTTTAGAAAACTAACGATAGTATGGTCGGAGATTGTGCTGAGAGCGGTATGGCAAGGTGCGCGAGACATCACGGCCATCGAACGGACAAGGCGGCTAATAAATATTCGAATGGTAAAATTTGTAAAAGAAATAGGTGGTGTAGTAATACGACACCAAGAGCTGGAAGGAGATAAAGCAGGCCTCATACGGCCCGGCGGTGTTCACTTAACCGATATTGGACTGGAAATATTCCTGTCAGGACTCCAGGATGGAGTGGAACAAGCGTTAATGATGATAGGTGGGGGTCGGATTCCTGCTTATGAGTACGCAGGATCCTCCGTGGCCTGGAAATAGAAAGGACATGTTGGAGAGTTACACTTGTTGGCCAACTTGCCAGTGTGGAGACACAGGGCATGCTGCAACAAGCTGAATTATCTTGGAAATAAAATGCCTTTCTAATGGAATGAGTATAAAGAGTTAATAAAGCTGTTACCGATCCTCACCCATCCAGTTGTAAGAGTTACATTATTGTATTGTTAAGGAGGGGGGAGCGGTAGGGGGGCTGAGCGTCGGGGTTTGGTTGGTGGTCCTCACAGTCTTATACAACACTCTGGAGGAATTTTGGCCCACTCATCTTTGCAAATTGTTGTAATTCAGCCACATTTGAGGGTTTCCGATCAGGAACCGCCTTTTTAAGGCAGCATCTCAATCGGATTAAGGTCAGGACTTTCACTAGGCCACTGAAAAACTCTTATTTTTGTTTTTCTTAAGCCATTCAGAGGTGGACTTGCTGGTGTGTTTTGGATCATTGTCCTGCTCCATAACTCAAGTGAGCTTCAGCTTGAGGTCTCGAACAGATGGCCGGACGTTCTCCTTCAGGATTTTTTGGTAGACAGCAGAATACATTTACCAAAGCAAGTCTTCCATATACAGAATGGGAGGAATAGAGCTAAGCAACAGTACATGTGAAAAAGACTTAGGTATACTAATAGATCATAGACTGAACATGAGTCAACAGTGTGATGTAGCAGCAAAAAAGGCAAATACAATTCTGGGATGTATTAACAGAAGCATACAGTCTAGATCACGTGAAGTCATTATCGGTCTTTACTCCTCTTTGGTCAGACCTCATCTGGAATACTGTGTACAGTTTTGGGCACCACATTTTAAAAAAGACATAGACAAACTGGAGCAAGTTCAGAGAAGAGCGACCAGAATGGTGACTGGTCTGCAAACCATGTCCTATGAGGAACGGTTGCAGGATTTGGGAATGTTTAGCTTGCAAAAAAGAAGACTGAGAGGAGACTTAATAGCTGTCTACAAATATGTCAAGGGCTGTCACACTGTAGAGGGATCATCTTTATTCTCATTTGCACAAGGAAAGACTAGAAGCAATGGGATGAAACTAAATGGGAGGAGACACAGATTAGATATTAGAAAAAACTTTTTGACAGTTAGGGTGATTAATGAGTGGAACAGGCTGCCACGAGAGGTGGTGAGTTCCCCTTCAATGGACGTCTTCAAACAGAGGCTGGACAGACATCTGTCTGAGATGATTTAGTGAATCCTGCTTTGAGCAGGGGGTTGGACCAGATGACCCAGGAGGTCCCTTCCAACTCTACCATTCTATGATTCTATGATTCCAGGTCCTGAAGCTGCAAAACAGCCCCAGACCGTCACACTACCAACCCCATATTTTCCTGTTGAAAAAGATCGCAGGTCTGCACTGCCCCATAGTATAACACTGGGCCGAGTGCTATCCGATACAACATCAGAAAGCACTCGGCCGTGTTATAAACTAGTTTGAGCGAGCCCTTAAGCTAGTCATCTACATAATAACCCAATTTTATGTCATTCTCCAATTGTACAATGCACTGAGTGATCACTGCCTGCTCCTTGCTTACTCAACTGCCATTCTGTCTGAATTTGACCTCTGCCATCATTGACAAGTAAGCTAAATGACAAGTAGAAGTCAATCTATCATATTGTATCGACCCTAAATACAGCCATAGATTAAGACAGTGTTGAGTCAAGGAATGATGACACTCACATGTATAACTTTTTAAGGCCGGGGTCCCACAAGTGTATCAAATCAGATGTGAGAGCATCGGATGCGATATGCTAATGATACTCTGCTTCTGCTCTGCTTCGAGCGTGAGCCGAGTGTCAGTGCTCTGTTCTCCGATCCTCTCGCATGAGAAGATCGCAGCACAGCTGTGGAGGAGACGGAGAGAGTAATTTCTCCATCTCCTCTGTTGCTGGCGTCAGCAGGAATCGCACTGCACTCGGGTGATATCTGAGTGCGGTGCGATGTTTCACACTCACCGCACTCATAGACTTATATGGGTGCATGCGATCCGATTCAGGGATGCCATTGCAGCATGCTGTGATTGTTTTCACATTCCGAATCAGCTTGAGTAAATAGTAGCAGATGTGAGCTGCCCCATAGGGTAACATTGGAGTGAGTGCAATCCGATTTTTTTATTGGATTACACTCGTCCGATTGCATCGCAAGTGAGAGCACGCCTTAAGAAAAAAAACAGAACTCAATTATTCACGTATAATTAACCCGACATTTGCAGTATATATATATCATGGTCGGGACAGACTTCCCGACTAATAAGTATATATACGTCATGGTGATCGCCATCGGGTGTCAGCTGATTCTGATCACAGCATTTAGCTTGCAGACAGAGGGAAGAAAACCCCTTTACCCTTGGATTGGAGACCCCGCAACGTCATCGCAGGGCCCGATCGTTGCCATGGTGACCCGATGTCATCATGACGACATCCGGGTCACCAGAGCAATCAGGCTGCAAAAAGTGAAAGTCCCATAGTGTGAAAAATTTAGAAAAGGGGAATTTAAAAAATATTTATATAACACCCCCCCCCCGAAATAATAAAAATAATAAGTCTAATAATACAATAAAAAATCTAAATATATATATATTGTACCTATAAATAAATATTTTTCTGAAAAAAAAAATAACCTGGCCTATAAAACTGTTCCACAAGTTAACCCCTTCAGTGAACACCGTAAAAAAAAAAAAAGAGGCAAAAAACTATGCTTTAACATGATACCACCAAACAAAAAGTGGGATAAAACGCGATCAAAAAGCAGAGTGAAAAAGAAATGGTATCTCTGAAAACGTCATCTTGTCCCTCAAAAAACAAGCTGCCATAAAGCTTCATTAGTGGAAAAATAAAAAAGTTATAGTTCTCAGAAAAGAGCGATGCAAAAATAATTTTTTTTTTAGAAAACATAGAAAAATGATATAAATTTGGTATCACTGTAATCATAATGACCTGAAGAATAAAGCTGCCTTATCAATTTTACCACACGAGGGATGGCATAAAAAAACCTCAAAAAAACAATACCTGAAGTACTGGTGTTTATTCATTCTGCCTACCAAAAATCAGAATAGAAAGCGATCTAAAAATGTCACATGCCCGAAAATGGTACCAATAAAAACGTCAAACCGTCCCGCAAAAACAAGTCCTCACATGACTCTGTAGGCCGAATTATGGAAAAATTATAGCTGTCAAAATATGGAGATGGAAAACTAGTTTTTGCAATAAACACAAAAACCCGATATAAATCTGTTATCTTTGTAATCGCACCAACCCGAAGAATAAAGTCATCTAATCACTTACACCAATACGAAGAACAGCATGAAAAGTAAAAAAAGCTAATTCTTCACCTGCTGTTGATTTGTTCATTCTGCCTCCCAAAGATCGCAGTAAGTCTCAGCTCACATTTATCCTGCGCTCTACGATGTGCTCTTACACCTGGGTTTCCATGTAAATCTCTGAAATACGCGATTCAGACAGAACCCCCGGCGGAAGATTCCCTATAATGAGGCAGATGGAGGCACTGTCTGGCCTGTGATCCGGTGGTGTACGTCTTTTTAGGCAAACATAAAAGTGCCATCTGCCACAGTTTTGTGCACTTCTGAAAAGGACAACGGTGAACAGAGGCCAGATGGAGTCCAGAGTATCTCTGCTGCCTCATTATAGTGAATTAATCCCTTGGGGGTTTCATCTGAATCACATCATTCGGAGAATTAGATGGAACCGTAAAGATAAATGTGATCCTAAATATTATGTAAAATGTTCCCAATATAATCTTCAACTCAATCCACAAAAAAAGCAAGTCCCCACTCAGGTCCGTCATCTGTCAGTGGAAATAAAGGGGCTTCCATGTTACTGGTAGCACAAAGGCTCTGGAAAAGCGCTATGGCTCCTTGCCCCCCAAAAGAAATTCAGCAAATTCTGCAATCCCAAATCCAAATGTCCCCCTCCCTTCTGGTCTGCAGTGTGCATACACCACAGTTAGCATCCACATGTTTGGCATTTCTGTAGTAATGAGAGCCTGTCTATTTTTCAGGTGCATGTCTCCAGAAGCATGAGCTGGGCACAACGTACTGGTCACTACAATGTACTGGTCACTACAACATACCAGTCACTACAATGGCAGTTTGCAATTTTCACTCAGCAACATCCGCTGCTGCTTGTTTCTAGAAAAGACCCATGGAGTCAAAATCGTCACTACACCTGTAGATAAGTTCCCAAAGGGGTATCATTTGCAAAATGGGATCACTTGAGGGGGGATTCTGCTATTCTAGCACTTAGGGGCTCTGTATATGGAGTCTGCATACTATTCTAGAAAAATCTGTGCTCCAGGAGGCAAATAGCGCTCTGTCCCTCCTGAGTCTCGCTGAGTGGCTACTCAGTACTGTACAGCCACATATGGGGTATTTCTACATTCAGCAGAAATTGTGGGACACATTTTGGTGCCATTTTACCCATTTCCCAGTGTAAAAATGTAAAATCTGAGGCTAAAACAAAATTTTGGTGGTAAAAATGTAATTATTTTTTTCTTCACTGCCCAGTGGTATAAAATTCTGTGACCCACCTGCTGTGTCAATATGATCATTGCACGCCTATATGAATTCATTGAGAGGTGTAATTTGTAAAATGGGGTCTCTTATGGGGGGTCTGCTGTTCTGGCACCTCCTTGGCTCTGTGACATTTGACATGGCACCCTCACACCAGTCCAGCAAAATCTGAACTCCAATATGGTGATTATTCCCTTCTGAGCTTTGCACTGTACCTAAAAAGTAGTTTTCGACCACATATGGGGAATCGGCGTACACAGGAAAAATTGCACAACAAATTTTGGGGTCCATTTTCTCCTGCTATCCTTGTGAAAATGAAACAATTTAGGGCTAAACAACATTTTTGTGAGAAAAATATATATTTTTCATTTTTACAGATCCACGTTGTAAAATTTTGTGACGCACCTGTGGATTCAAGGTGTTCAATAGACATCTAAATAAATTCCTTGAGGGGTCTAGTGTCCAAAATGGGGTCACTTGTGGGGGTTTTCCACTGTTTAGGCACATCAGGGGCTCTCCAAGCACAATATGACAGAGCACTCCATCAAAGTCTGCGTTACAAAATGTCACTCTCTCCCTTTCTGAGCCCTGCTGTGCGCCCAAGCAATAGTTTTCCTCCACATATGGTGTATCTGCGTGTTCAGGAGAAATTGCAGAACAAATTTTGGGGTCCAATTTCTATGGTAACCCCTTTGAAAATAAAAAATTAGGGGCTAAAAGAACTTATTGTAAGAAAAATGGGATTTTTCTTTTTTCACGGTTCTACGTTGGGGGTTCAAAGTGCTCACCTCACATCTAGATAAATTCCCTGAGGGGTCTAGTTTCAAAAATGCTGTCACTTTTTATGAGTTTCCACTGCTTAGGCACATCAGGGGCTCTCCAAACGCGACATGGCGTCCGCTAATTATTCAAGCAAACTTTACATTCAAAAAGTCAAATGGCGCTCCTTCCCTTCAGAGCGCTGCCATGTGCACAAACAGTGGTTTTTCCCCACAAATGTGGTATCGGCTTACTCAGGAGCAATTGTACAACAAATTGTATGGTTCAATTTCTCCTGTTACCCTTATGAAAATGCAAAATTTGTGGTGAAAACATTTTTCTGTGACAAATGTGAAAATTTTATTTTATGGCTCAATGTTATAAACTTTTGTGAAGCACCTGGGTCAAAGTGCTCACCACTCATCTAGATAAGTTCCCTGAGGGGTCTAGTTTCCAAAATGGTGTCACTTGTGGGGGGTTTCCACTGTTTAGGCATATCAGGGGCTCTCCAAATGCGACATGGAGTTCTCTATCGTTTCCAGCCAAATTTGCATTCCAAAAGTCAAATGTCGCTCCTTCTCTTCCGAACCCTGCCGTGCACCCAAACAGTGGTTTTCTCCCACATATGGGGTATCGGCTTACTCAGGAGAAATTGCACATTTTGGGGTCCATTTTTTCCTGTTACCCTTGCGCAAATAAAAAAATTTGGGCCTAAAATAAACTTTTTGTGAAAAAAAGGTTAAATGTTCATTGTTTTCTTCCGCATTCCAAAAATTCCGGTGAAGCACCTGAAGGGTTAATAAAGTTCTTGAATGTGGTTTTGAGCACCTTGAGGGGTGCAGTTTTTAGAATGGTGTAATTTTGGGGTATTTTCTGTCATAAAGGCCCCTCAAAGTCACTTCAAGTCACTGTGATGTGCTCCCTAAAAAAATGGCTTTGTAAATTTTGTTGTAAAAATGAGAAATCACTGGTCAACTTTTAACCCTTATAACTTCCTAACAAAAAAAAAATTTGGTTCCAAAGTTGTGCTGATGTAAAGTAGACATGTGGGAAATGTTATTTATTAACTATATTGTGTGACATATCTCTCCGATTTTAGGGCATAAAATTTCAAAGTTTGAAAATTGCTAAATTTTCAAAATTGTTGCCAAATTTCCGATTTTTTTTAACAAATAAATCCCAGTGTCATATCAAATAAATTTTACCACTATCATGAAGTACAATATGTCACGAAAAAAGCAATCTCAGATTCAGTGGGATCCATTGAAGCGTTCCAGAGTTATTACCTCATAAAGTGACAGTGGTCAGAATTGTAAAATTTGTCCTGGTCATGAAGGTGAAAACAGGTTCGGGGATACCTACTATAAAAGCTACAGATCTCTCCATTCTTGTAGGTGTGAAAACTTGCAAAATCAGCAGTGTATCAAATACTTATTTTCCCCACAGTACATCTGATTGCTGTTGGTAACAATGGATTGGTGGGAGTTCCTGGTGTCAGACCCCCTCTCATGTGATATTGATATCAGGAGAACAGACACCATCCTTCTCTATAGCATTTATAGCATAAAGCTGAGAGTAAGTTCAGTTACTTTCCATAGACTAAAAATGAATGTATTGCGTTTTTTCCATATCACTGCTGTGGATTAATGGGAATTCTCAGACTATATGCATATTGTACTCAGAGCTTTCACATTGACAAAGCTATACTTACTTAATGCTATTGTGCAAAGTAAAGGGAAAAGTATTTTTACCTTGTTCGTGATCTAATGATGATGAGACTATCTCTGGGTATTGATCATGATAAATTGTATCTTCACCTTTCACAGTAACGTCTCACGTGACCGAGGTTTGTGCAAGTGGATAATAACCCTATAGACGTCACCCCCTCTGTTTGATCTCCCTCTTCTAAGCACCCCATTCTCCTCCTACCGGGGGGCTCTGGGTATATAAGAATGTGGTTTTAACTTGGAGTAGATATAGTCAAGCACATCTGCTGCCACATATAGCTGGTGCGGTGAATAACTAAGCAGCCTAAGTACCCAGAGAATAAGAAGAAGAGAGGAAATCACTGCTGCTGAGAATGTAAGTAACACTTCAGATGTCCCTTACTATGGCATTATTTGGAGCTACATCCTTACGATACATGGCATACATCACTTACCTACAGTCTGGTTATTGATAATCTAGATTACATTTGAAAACTAAATTGGGACTTCATAATCCTTACCAGATATGGGAGGAATGGGAAATGTCTGAAAGTAGCACTTTTTGTTCAAATGTGAATGGCTGCATTGTAGTAGAATACGATGAAGAAAACTAAACATGTCATTTTCGATCCGGATTGATGAATCTGTACTAATTTGGGATTGTTACCATAAATGCTTCTATAGAGTAGCATTTAATTTGAAGTCCAGTGAAGCTTTCCTTTTATGTCTGTTACAGATGATACATTAAATCCCTGACCTTATCACATCAGATATACCTGATGAGCTACACTTAAAGGAGCATTAAATCTATTTTCCATCATATCTCTCTATACTACAGTCGTGTAAAGAAATTGTCTCCCAATTGTCTTACATATGTTTTTTGTCAGTTTACTACCAGAAAATCTAGAAAAACTGTTGTTCCTCATGAATATTACTTTATCTCACATATCTTCAGCCCTGAGATCCCCTCGATGATATTAACAGTCTGACAATTTCAGGTTTCATACAGATTTACCATTTGTAACCATCCAGGAAAGAAAGAGTGCACAAGATATTAAATGAAGGTTTCAGTGTGGAACTCACATTCATGGCTACATATAAGACCCTGGGTCTTCAGATATGAATAATGACAAGACAAGGGTTAACAACGACGCTAATTTTGAGACCCTTTCTCCCTCAAGTTCGAGCAAACAGACTATAGCATTTCACTTTATTGTTCACATTCCACGAACACATAGCTGGTTGATATCACTCACACAATATTAGTCACTAGATCGGAGCTTTTGCAATTATTTGGTAATTATTCCAACAATCTCTTTGAGTGTCTCCCACACATCTGCTTTTGTTTCTCAGGGTGATGCACAGATTCCTGTATCTTGTGTTGCTGCAATTTGGGTTTTACGTTCACTGCTATTTGATGCATCCAAACTACAGGTAGGTAATTACCAGTCATTGGGTACTGATATCACTGCCGTGACTTTCTCTAAATGGATATATCTTCTTCTCAATCTTGTGTCTGAGATCATGAAATGATAAGGCTGGATCAGATGTTTCACTGCGCATGGTGTGGTAGGAGCAAATCATAATCATGTTTGATTGATAATGCTGAATGACGAGACATAAAATGGACATTTACATAAGATGTTTATTCATATAGTGGAGAAAATAAGTGTTTAATAAACTGCGAATTTTGGAAGTTTTCCCACCTATAAAGAATGGAGAGGTCTGTAATTTTTATCATAGATACACTTCAACTGTGAGAGACAGAATAAAAAAAATTCATAATATCACATTGTATGATTTTTATATAATTAGTGTGCATTTTATTGCATGAAATAAATATTTGATACAATAGAAAAACAGAACTTAATATTTGGTATTGAAACCTTTGTTTGCAATTACAGAGGTCAGACCTTTCCTGTAGTTCTTCACCAAATACACACACTGCAGCAGGAGTCTTGGCCCACTCCTCCATACAGATCTTCTCCAGATCATTCAGGTTTCAGGGCTGTCGCTGGGCAACATTGAGTTTCAGCTTCCTCCAAAGATTTTCTATTGGGTTTAGGTCTAGAGACTGGTTAAGCGACTCCAGGACCTTGAAATGGTTCTTACGGAGCCACTCCTTAGTTGCCCTGGCTGTGTGTTTCGGGTCAATGTCATGCTGGAAGACCCAGCCATGACCCTTCTTCAATGCTCTTACTGAGGGAAGGAAGTTGTTGGCCAAAATCTCACAATACATGACCCCATCCGTCCTCCCTTCAATACAGTGCAGTCGTCCTGTCCCCTTTGCAGAAAAGCAACCCCAAAGTATGATGTTTTCCCCACCATGCTTCACAATTGGGACGGTGTTCTTGAGGTTGAACTGATCCATCTTCTTCCTCCAAACACAGCGAGTGGAGTTGATACCAAAAAGTTCTATTTTGGTCTCATCCGACCCCATGACCTTCTCCCATGCCTCCTCTGGATCACCCAGATGGTCATTGGCAAACTTCAAAAGGGCCTGGATATTAGCTGGTGTGAGCAGGGGGACTTTATATGCCCTGCAGTATTTTATTGCATGACGACGTAGTTTGTTACTAACTGTAATGTTTGAAACTGTGGTCCCAGCTCTCTTCAGGTCATTGACCAGGTCCTCCCATGTAGTTCTGAGCTGATTTCTGACCTTTCTCAGAATCATCCTTACCCCATGATGCGAGATCTTGAAAGAGCCCCAGAGGAAGATTGACAGTCACCTTTCTTCCATTTTAATAATTGTGCCAACAGTTGTTTCCTTTTCACCAAGCTGCTTGCCTATCGTCCTGTAGCCCATCCCAGCCTTGTGCAGGTCTACAATTTTGTCCTTGGTGTCCTTAGCTCTTTGGTCTTGGCCATGGTGGAGAGGTTGGAGTGTGATTGAGTGTGTGGACAGGTGCCTTTTACACAGGTAATGGGTTCAAACAGGTGCAATTAATACAAATAATGAGTGCAGAGTAGGAGGGCTTCTTAAAGAAAAGCTAACAGGTCTTTGAGAGCCAGAATTCTTGTTGGTTGGTAGGTGATCAAATACTTATTTCATGCAATAAAATGCAATTTAATTATTTAAAAATCATACAATGTGATTGTCTGTTTTTTATTTTTAGATCCTGTCTCTCACAGTTGAAGTAAGCAAACTTGCAAAATCAGCAGTGTATCAAATACTTATTTTCCCTACTGTAGCTAGTCTTACCCTCACCCAGGGCAAAAGTTCGATCACTGCCTTATCCCCTGTTTGTAAATGCCTGGCTAATGCCGACTGGTTGGCGCCCCTGCAAAATTGTCGATTCACTTCATAGTGCATGAAACACATTTAATTCTAAAGAAAAACAACACACCCCCATAGAGCAATTCTATTAACGTGGGAGTTCTCATTATCTTTGCAACTCCCATACAATACAAATGAGAGACATACTTCCATCTTGTAGTGTCTAAGCAGTCAAGTTTAACATTACAGAGGGGAACATGGAAACTTTATTGTCCCAATACATAGGAGCCACACCTTTGAGGCATTTATAGGTCCTCCTATGGTTTGCCATAAATGCAATTTATTGGAATATCCGTTAAACTGCTTAACAATTCTAGCCCACCAGCCAGAGGTGTATCTGGTGATTTACCACAGGGCAAAACACACCTGATTGGGTCCTCAACCCAGGTAACTCATGGGTACAACTACAAAGGTGCTCCCTAATTGTAGTGGGTATAGTGGGCACCACAACAAATGACCATGCTGTTAATAAAAAGCACTATGCTAAACACCAATATGACAGCTATGTAGTGGTAGATACTAGTTCTGCAGACCATATACACTGATCGTTGAGCAAAAGGGTAATACTGTTTTGAACTTTTGACTTTCAGGCCCCATATCTCACCATCAACTACTGCTTTGAACATGAGACAACCATCATTTTATAGGCAATTATCTTGGCTAGCTCATAAATAAATTGGACTGTTTTGCTCCGGGTGGTGGAAAAATCTTCTTCCTGTAGACTACAAATTACAACCTGTTCTCACATTCCCTAATAGCTCAGTGTGTTATTAGGTTGATTCCCAAGCGAAATGTCACCGTTTCAAATCAAGGAGCAGCCACGAAGAAGATTTACCAAAAAGAGAGAAACAGCGACATAGAGCTCATGGATAGCTGTCTCTCGGCCAAGAAAATTGCCAAATTGCATCATGTGAGTGCCATGACAGTTGGAAGAATATGAAATGAAGTCCGTCCATCCATTCAAAAGCCAAGAGGTGGACATCCAGGCAAAATATCAGAGTCAACAAGTCAGCTCATCGCAAGGTCTATCAGTTCTGGCGTGACAAACACAGTGGAGGTGGCTGGTATGCTTCTTAATAGTGAGATCACAGATATCCGTGCAAGCGCTCTGCGACTCATGTTACACAAGTCTGAAATGGTGGCTCGAAAAAAAAGTAAAGAAGCCTCGATTTCAATATCGCCATAAGAAGCATAGGCTCGAATTTTCAAAAAAGTACAAAAAGTGGAAAAATAAGATTGGAAACAGGTGATTTGGAGCGATGAGACAAAAGTCAATAGACTAGGCTCTGATTGGTGCAAATGGGTCTGGAAGAAACACGGGAAAAATGAGGCTAACGGATTGGAATTGAAGGAACTGTGCAGGAATCCTGATGATATGGGACTGTTTCATAGCCAAAGGAGTTGGATACTGGACCAAGATTGATGTCTCAATGCTGAGCTATATGTATCCTACAAATGAGTTACTTTGTACACTCGAGTACTATAAGTATGAAAAGACGACATAGTGTTCCAGTAGGACAACGACCAGAAGCATAAGTCAAGATTTGTTTAATGACAATGACGTAAAGGTGCTTGATTGGCCCCCACAGTCCCAAAACCTCAAACCAATCAAACACTTGTGGGTAGAGTTGAAGAAAAAGCTGTATACATACCCAAATGAGTCGACCAATATGCACCAACTTTGGGAACGTGTAGATCAGATTTCAGTCGAGACATGCTTGAATCTGATCGAGAGCATGTCCAGAAAGATTCAGGCAGTGTTGAAAGCCAAAAGGTGGATTTACAAAATACTGACAAAATAATAATTACAATTTAGATTTTTAGGAGCAAAACAGTAACAATTCAGTGACATGACAAGAATCTGCATAACTAATCATGTACGAAATAGTTGCAAGTCAAATTTATGTACAAGATAGCCAAAGATGATTGTCTATAAAGTGATGGTGGTTTCAAGTTCGAAGCAGTAGTGGATGGTGAGATATGGAGCCTGAAAGTCTTAAAAGTTCAAAACATTGTTACCCTTTTGCTCATCAGTGTAAGACATTACTGTACAGCTAAATCCAGTTAACTTCCTTTCACCTTTCCCATTGTTTCCATCTGGTCGAGACCACTACGGCAACTTCTTTCAGCTACGACTTGTATGTAGTGAAAAATGTACAGACACATTTCACTTATCACATTTTCAGCACCCTTCTTTCCATTTCCAACCTACGCAAACTTGCTATTCTGCTAATTCCACTCCTATATTGTACCTTCTGCTGCCCCAATTTTTCCGATCACTGCACAAGCTGTATTATGAGGTAACCGAAATACCATATTTCAGAAATATTGATGTCATTACTAATACCTAACTTCGAAAAAAAATGCCACACAGACAGCAGCCCAGCACAATAATGTCAGAGAGTGGCAAATATATTGTGCCCTAGATAGTAATAGTGCACAATGAAGTAAAAGTGTTAAATAAAAGTAGTGTTCTTCTTAGTTCCCCCAAACAGTATTAGGCCTCATTCACACATCAGTATTTTTGCATTAGTGTTTGTAAGCCAAAGCCAGGAGTAGAATTTACAGAGAAAACTATAATGGAAAGATTAACACCTGTGCTGTGTTTTGGAGACGCTCCTGGTTTTGGCATACAAATATTGATCAAAACTATTGATGTGTGAGTGAGGCTTTAGTGCGCCTGTTAGTGCCCCACATAGTAAGAATAATTACCATTGCACCCCTAAGTAATAATGTCTCCTATTTGCATCCTAGAAAGTAATAGTTCCTCTATCTTTGTCCCCTTATAAAGTAATAATGCCCATTTGGGCCCATTCCCGAAGTACACCATATAAAGTAGTAGTGCTGCAAGTGCCCCTTATTAAGTAATAATTCCCAAGTTTCCGCTTATAAAGTAAAGATAAAATTCCCCAAATTCCCCTTCTAAAATAGTAATGACTCTTGAGAGCCCTTATGGCACTTAAGCTTACTTTAACAAGTAACAATGTCTTCTTAGTGACCTCAAAAATATTAATACCTTAAGTGTTCCCTTATCATATAATAATGTTTTCGGAGTGCCTCCTTCCACAAAAAAATAATCATGCCACAACCGGCTACTTCATAAGGATCATTGCACCAAGAAAAAAAATTGTTACTTACCTAACAATCCCCACAAGCCCATCAGCCAAGTTCTCTCCTACACAGCTAATGCCTAATCACAGTCATCAAAGCAGTCATCAAAGGAAAAGGTGGCTACTTTGAAGAACCTAGAATATAAGACATATTGTCAGTTGTTTCACACTTTTTTGTTAAGTATATAATTCCACATGTGTTAATTCATAGTTTTGATGCCTTCAGTGTGAATGTACAATTTTCATAGTCATGAAAATACAGAAAAATCTTTAAATGAGAAGGTGTGTCCAAACTTTTGGTCTGAACTGTATGTGCGGATGGTACCCAAGTCTGGAGGAGAGGAGACTCTCATCCAGAACTGGGTACCATAGAAACTGTAAAAAAAAGAATTTAAAATAAAAAATAAAGTTTATACTCACCTTCTGATGTCCTCCCGGTGTTTTGTCTGCTCCGTCCGGTCTATTGCAATGCTCCCGCTGTTGTGAAGGACCTGCCATGACGTCACTGAGTCATGTGACCCATCACATGGCTCAATGACGTCACCGCAGGTCCTTTACACCACCGCGAGCCGTCCAACACACCGGACGCGGCAGAGAGAACACCGGGAGGACACCGGAAGGTGAGTATAAACTTTATTTTTTTATTTTTTACCATTCTATTCTTTTTTTTAAACTAACTTGGTCACACTACTATAAATCCATGCCGGTTGCATGGATTTATATAGTGTGAACAAGTTGTCAAGCACTTTTCCAAGTGATGCTAAAATCGCTTGGAAAAGCGCTTGATAACCCGCATACAGAAATGAAATGCATGCAAAGACGCTTGACAAACGCTACTACCTGGCGGGAAAAACGCAAATAAAAAATGCATGCGTATTTCCTGCCATGGAGAAACGTAAAAAATATGCAGCATTTCTGCATTGTGGGCACATAGCCTTAGTGCAGGGAACCCATACCACTGCTTTTATCTTTATTGGTGTCATCACTCCCACTACCTCCATTAAGCATAGTGCAATCATCCCTTTAAACTCCATAGACCACTACTGATGCAAAAAATTATCTTGTCACGGGGATGAGAATTTTTTTAAGCTGCTATGATTTATCTGAATTTTGAATGAATGTTTATGTGGACACTGGCAAATTATTTCTGCCTCTTGGGTGTTATATAGGAATACAGTGGGGAAAAAAAGTATTTAGTCTGCCACCAATTGTGCAAGTTCTCCCACTTAAAAAGATGAGAGAGGTCTGTAATTGACATCATAGGTAGACCTCAACTATGAGAGACAAAATGAGAAAACAAATCCTGAAAATCACATTGTCTGATTTGGAAAGAATTTTTTTTTCAAATTTTGGTGGAAAATAAGTATTTGGTCAATTACAAAAGTTCATCTCAATACTTTGTTATTTATCCTTTGTTGGCAATGACAGAGGTCAAACTTTTTCTGTAAGTCTTCACAAGGTTGGCACACACTGTTGTTGGTATGTTGGCCCATTCCTCCATGCAGATCTCCTCTAGAGCAGTGATGTTTTGGGGCTGTCGCTGGGCAGCACGGACTTTCAACTCCCTCCAAAGGTTTTCTATAGGGTTTAGATCTGGAGACTGGCTAGGCCATTCCAGGACCTTGAAATGCTTCTTACGAAGCCAATCCTTCGTTGCCCTGGCGGTGTGCTTTGGATCATTGTCATGCTGAAAGACTCAGCCACGTTTCATCTTCAATGCCCTTGCTGATGGAAGGAGGTTTGCACTCAAAATCTCACGATACATGGCCCCATACATTCTTTCATGTACACGGATCAGTCGTCCTGGTCCCCTGACAGAGAAACAGCCCCAAAGCATGATGTTGCCACCCCCATGCTTCACAGTAGGTATGGTGTTTTTTGGATGCAACTCAGCATTCTTTCTCCTCCAAACATGACGAGTTGTGTTTCTACCAAACAGTTCTACTTTGGTTTCATCTGACCATATGACATTCTCCCAATAGTCTTCTGGATCATCCAAATGATATCTAGCAAACTTCAGACGGGCCTAGACATGTAATAGCTTAAGCAGGCGGACACATCTGGCACTGCAGGATCTGAGTCACTGGTGGCATACTGTGTTACTGATGGTAGGCTGTGTAACGTAGGTCCCAGCTCTCTGCAGGTCATTCACTAGGTCCCCCTGTGTGGTTCTGGGATTTTTGCTCACCGTTCTTGAGATCATTTTGACCCCACAGGGTGAGATCTTGTGTGGAGCCCCAGATTGAGGGAGATTATCAGTGGTCTTGTATGTCTTCCATTTTCTAATTATTGCTCCCACAGTTGATTTCTTCACACCAAGCTGCTGGCCTATTGCAGATTTAGTCTTCCCAGCCTGGTGCAGGACTACAATTTTGTTTCTGGTGTCCTTCGACAGCTCTTTGGTCTTCGCCATAGTGGAGTTTGGAGTTTAACTGTTTGAGGTTGCGGACAGGTGTCTTTTATACTGCTAACAAGTTCAAACAGGTGCCAGTACTACAGGTAATGAGTGGAGGACAGAGAAGCCTCTTAAAGAAGAAGTTACCGGTCTGTGAGAGCCAGAAATCTTGCTTGTTTGTAATTGACCAAATACTTATTTTCCACCAAAATTTGAAAAAAAATTCTTTCAAAATCAGACAATGTGATTTTCAGGATTTGTTTTCTAACTTTGTCTCTCATAGTTGAGGTCTACCTATGATGTCAGTTACAGGCCTCTCTCATCTTTTTAAGTAGGAGAACTTGCACAATTGGTGGCAGACTAGATGCTTTTTTTCCCCACTGTAGTTAACTGTTGATGTTTAGATTGCCCAACTCTAGTTATCTGGTACCTAGCTGACCCACTTACTAATCACAAACTAGAAGGAACATAAATAACAACTACTCTGGTTCTCTAATGTCTAGAAGGGATTGTCATCTTTGTAATTTTTGCCTGTGTAAGAGGCTGTGGGCCCAATTCATCAAAGCTTCTACGCCAAACTCCTGACATAAAAATGGGCAGCACGGTGGCTCAATGGTTAGCATTGCAGCCTTTCAGCGCTGGGGTCCTGGTTTCAATCCCACCAAGGACAACATCTGCAAGGAGTTTGTATGTTCTCCCCGTGTTTGCGCGGGTTTCCTCTGGGTTCTCCGGGTTCCTCTCACACTCCAAAGACATACTGATAGGGAATGTAGATTGTGAGCCCCAATGGGGACAGTGCCAATAATGTCTGTAAATTGTCTGAATTGTAAAGCGCTGCAGAATATGTTGGCGCTTTTGAAAAGTTACAAAATTTTGATGCAACTCGACGCTGCGCAATTTTTTTTTTGACTTTTGGCATACTCACGCCATACTCAAAGTGGGCGGAACTGGGTCGGGGTGGGGGTGTGTCGATTGCTACTCATCAAATGCATAACGAGTGGCGGCATTCGCTATACCACAAATCTTACTCCAGCAGCTAATAGAATAAGATTTGTGGCAAGGTGCATGCGACTCATCAGATGCTGCTAATTCATTAAAAGGCATGCGCTTCTCAATGAATCAGAAGCCTCTCATTTCACCCTGGCCCCCTCATCAAGACCAGTGTGAAGATCGTAAGTCTCGATGAATCATGGCCTGTTTCTAAATGATTTAATAAAATAATGAGAGACTTTAAATGAAAGCTGAAAACGTTATCACCATATTTTTCACGGATATGTAATTTTATAGCGATTATATTAGCAATTTTGTCAACAAGTTGGAAGATGTTTTCAGTTGGTCACATAATATTATTATTTATTTTTAGAGCACCATTCATTCCATAGTTCTGTACATGAGAAGGTGTTACATACATAATACAAATATAAAAGATGGTGAACAAACTCAATGACAGACTGATACAAAGGAGAGGGTCCTACTCTTGCGGGTTTACAGTCTATAGGATAATGGGTAAGGAGACAGTAGGGGGATGCGGCAGCTTCAGTGGTGGTAAAATGGCATGAGGGTCGTTGCAGGGTGTAAGTATTCCTGAAGAAGTGAGTTTTCAAGTTCCGTCTGAAGGTTCCGATTGTGGCGGATAGTCTGATGTGTTGAGGCACAAAATTCCCGACAATGAGGGACAATCACAAGAAGTCTTGGAGGCCATTGAGTGAGGAACTTATGAGAGAAGGAGGTCTTGGGAGGACCGGAGGTTTTGTGTTGTAAGATATCAGGAGATTAGTTCGGAGATATACAGAGGAAACAGAATATGGACATCTTTTTAGGACAGTCTTAGTTTGACCGGGATACGTTGGTGAATTGGGAGCCAATGAACGGATTTACAGAGGGGTGAAGCAGAGGAGTAGCATGGATTATTCAAGCAGAAGAGTTAATGACAGACTGGAAAGGTGCAAGAGTGTTAGCAGGGAGGCCACAAATGAGGATATTACAGTAGTCGAGGCGGGAGATGATGAGGGCATGTACTAACATTTTAGTAGATTCAGGGTTGAGGAAAGGACAGATTCTGGAAATATTATATAAATATTTATACAACATGAGTTGGAGGTGGCAGGCGGTGGCAAGAGCTTGGATGTGCGGTTTAAAGGACAGGGCAGAGTCAAGGGTAACTCCAAGGCAGCGGACGTCTGGTACTGCGGGAAAGGGTGGTGTCGTTAATTGTGATAGATTGGGTAGGAGGGTTAGTTGAGATAGAGGAAAGATGATAAGTTCCGTTTTGTCTACGTCGAGTTTTAGGAAGCGAGAGGAGAAGGAGGATATGACTGATAGACACTCTGGCATTCTGGACAGAAGAGAGGTGACATCTGGGCCAGAGAGGTAGATCTGAGTGTCATCAGCGTATAGGTGGTAATGGAAGACATGGAGCTTTATGAGCTCTCCTAGGCCAAAGGTGTAGATTGAGAAAAGTAGGGTCCCAGAACAGTGCCTTGAGGGACACCAACAGAGAGGGTAGGTTGAGGAGGTAGTATTGAAATAGGAGACACTAAATGTACAGTTAGAAAGGTATGAGGAGATCCAGGAGAGGGCAAAGTCCTTGACACCAAGGGAAGAAAAAAATTGTAGTTGGAGGGAGTGGTTGACTGTGTCCAAGGCATTGGACAGGCCTAGAAGGAGGAGTATAAAGAATTATCTGTTAGCTTTGGTGTTAAGTAAGGTGTTAGTAATTTTGGTCAGGGCAGTTTCAGTGGAGAGGTGGGGACGGAAGTCGGACTATAGGTCGTCAAAGAATGAGTTAGATGCGAGGTGGGAGGAAAGTTCAGCATGGGCATGCTGTTCAAGGACCAGAGATATGGGTTGAGGTATCGTTTCTTCAGGACAGGTGTGATTGTGGGGTGTTTAAAAGCAGAAGGGAAGGTACCAGAAATTAATGATAGGTTAAAGAGATCAGTTAGGACTGGGACAAGCGTGAAGGTGAGGTTGGAGAGGCGGTGGGATGGCATGGGGTCAAGTGTAATAGTGGTGAAGTGGGATTTAGAAAGGAAATGAGAAAGTTATCCTTTAGTTATGGTGGGGAGGAAGGTTATGGGAGAGTGGCAGTGGTCTGCTATATGTAGGAGTCGTGGTGGTTGTGCAGTAAAGACTTGTCTTGTTTAGTCAATCTTATTTTTGAAATATGTGGCAAAGTCTTCTGCAGAGATGAGGGAGATTGGAGGGGGCGGTGGTGGGCGGAGAAGGGAGTTAAAGGTGTTTTATAGATGTTTGGGGTTGTGGGATAAAGCAGATACAATGGTGGTAAAATAGTCTAGTTTAGCAGAGGTGAGGGCCGACTTGAATGTGAGAGTTGCTTTTTTTGAATGCGGTGAAGTCTTCTTGTGAGTGCGTTTTCTTCCAGGGCTGCTACGCAACCCTGGACACTTTCCTATGCTTTTTAATGAGGTTGTTGTGCCCCGATAGTCTATTGATTTTTCACCCTTGCCATGCATGAGACGGGGGGCCGAGTCAATAGCTGATGTGAGTGTGGCATTGTAGAAAACAATGGCTGTCTGTGTCATGGAGTGAAGGTATAGTGAAGCCAGGTGGAGAAGTGGTCAATAAAGGCAGTGGCCATGCCACTGATCGGTATATGACAGCCACTTGGAGGGAGAGTAGATACGGGCAGAATGCACTTCAAACGAAAGGATGAGGGAGGGTAGAGGTGGGATTGGGTTGTAGGTGCAGTTGTTAGAAAGAAGAAGATGCACTCCTCCACCATGTCTATTGCCAGAGCGAGGAGTGTGGATAATGTGAAGGCCACCATAACACAGCACAGCGGACGAGGACATGTCGGGGGGCATCAGTCATGTTTCAGTGAAGCCCAGGAAGGTTAAGTAAAGGATAGCCCAGGATACGAAAGGTAAAATGGTCGTGGATGGCGTGGAGCTTATTGTAGATTGAACAGGCGTTCCAAAGCGCTCCGGTAAAAGAGAGAGCCGGAGTGGGGGGGCAAAGGAAAGAGTTTTATGTTGCCGAGATTGTGATATTTTCTGGCAGGTGGTGGGTGATAAGAGGGAGAATTAATGAGGAGTAACAGCTGTGGAGGTCCCGGATTGGGAGATATATCGCCAGCAGAGAGAAGATGAGAGGAGAATGGCTGGCTTGTTTTGTGTTTTAGTAGAAGGGATCTGAGGTTAAGGATTAGGTCTGCTGTAGAGGTCAGGTGGGGAGGTAAGAGGGACGGTGAGATAAACATTTGTTTGGAGAGTGCTGAGGTTTGGGGGTAGTGAAGGAGAGTAAGGATTAGTGGAACAGAAACTGTAAGGGCATAAGGTAGCATGATTAAAAGTAAAGGTATATTCACATGTCCAGTAATCATCTGTTGAAACAGATCCAACAGCAATCCGTTAACAAAATAGTTGTGCAGACACTACTTTTTTTGTCCAGCTAAAAAAAACTGATTTCTACTGTATCCGTTTTTTTAACATTGAAGTCTATGGAAAACTGATTTGTTAAATAGCCTTCCATTTTTTCTTTCATTTGAAAATGATCCGTTTTTTGCTTACTGGTTCAGTTTCAAATGGAACAAAACTGATGGCTATTTAACTGATCAGTTTTCCATAGTTTTCAATGTTAAAAAAATGATCCAGGTGAAATCTATTATTTTTAGCCGGACAAAAAAAGTTGTACTTGCATATAACTGGCAAGCTGATGTCTGCTGCTGGCCTCTGATTGGCTTGGCAGTGTGAATTGCAGCGCAGGTTGCTGGCGGGTCTCTGCACTGCAAAACATTTTAGCTGAATGTGCATCTTAGGAAGCACAACCTGGTGATATTGGCGTCAGCAGGCCCTCATCCCACACAGGCCTGATCATGATCACACTCTCTGTGACCGCGATCGTTACACCCATGTTCATACACTTTAGATGGCTATCGGACGAATGGTGGCCCCCATATATAGGAGCACTCAAATGACTGAGCACTCCTATGTTCTCTATGAGACAGCTGCTGCCAAACATCTCCGGCATTGGCTTATCTTTCTGAGAGCAAAAGGTTCAGCAGTCTGAAATCAGACATACCGGATCCTTCTGTCCCCAATATTATCTGTTTGGGAAAAGTCGGAAGGCCTGCATATACATTAGACTGTCATGTGAACCCCTCAGAGTTGCTGATATCACTACTAGGGCGCAGTCAGTTGGCCATATAACACAGTCGCAATCCTTGGTCTGGCCGTCGGCTCTCTTGACTCAAGTGTGACAGCCTGTATTTCAATGCAGTTGTCACGCTCATGTCAGGAGAGCCGACGGCCAGTCCGAGCACTGGGATGCGATCGTTGTCCTTATTATACAGCCGTATGACTGTGCCTTTAGGCTTTACTTACGTGGCTTACTTTACACTTAACAAAAATGACTGGTGACATCATAAGTTGGATAGCAGTGTGGAGGCTGCTCTATTATTAACAGTTTCTTGGCATACCTTATCTACATAATTTCTTAGGGTAGATGTACATTATAGATTGGTGTTCTTCACCTGTAAGAGTGACTCCTGTTTAGCGGACTCAAGCCATCTTCAGGTTTCAAGGAAGCTCACATCTTCATGTTTCAAAAAAGCTCATTTATCTAAATGATCACCATGTTATACTGCCTGGCTGGCTGCTGATTCCTGTAGCTAAATCAGGTGATTGCCCTTGGGGCTGCACTCTGAAACGGGTAGTCAACCCCTTTAACTGAACAGCAAGCTTTTTAAGTGGTAAATTTTGCATAAAAGGCAAAAGCGACAACAAAAGACATTGAATTTTCAACCACTGAGCTCTTTAGATTGGTCAGCCTTGACTTTTTCTTTTTACTGTATTATACAAAAGGAAATAGTTAAAAAAACACACAAAGAAACAAAAACCATACTCAGTATGAGCTGATTATAGAACTGAGAAATATAGAGAAAAGAGTGCATTTATACCGGCCTATTACCAGGAAACAGGCATCTCTAGGAATGCTCGTTCTCTAAACAAGGTTGCCAATTGCCCAACAAATGAGGAAAACGCCGGTTAAAAGGATATTTAAGCATGTTTAAAAATCACTGTTCTCTACAGCACATCCTCCTGTGTAAAGAGTACAAGTGCTGCTGAGAACAATGATATTACAGATCGGTCATATTAATGATTGTTTAGATGTACATGGAATTGCGGTCGGCCTGTTTAAAGAGTAACCGTCATTTAAATTTTTATTTCATAAATCAATAGTACACATTGAAAATAAGCAACTTTGAAATATAAAATTCTGAGAGAAATCTGCTTCTTTCTTCTCCTGGACTAATAATTTATTCTCCATTCTTAGCTAAAATCTGTATTCAGTGGACGTATCATTAGTGCAACCTGTGCGGCCACACAGGGGCCCAAGAGGTAAGGGGGCCCATTTATACCTCCAAAGCAGATGCAATTTTGCATTTTTAGGCACTTTTGGGCTGCAAAGCGCCCATGTATTGTTCTTGCACAGGAGCCCATTTCTGTCTGTGTCCGCCAGTGGCAAGTCTAAATGCCAAATAGCTCACGTCTTTTCAATCAATCAGATGCAGGACATGGTGGTAGAATCTGGCTTGTTTACTTTTCCTCATAGAACCCCTTCCACGTAGACATTCATGAAGGCAAGAAATTGAGTTTTTCTTTAGTCATCACTAACCCCAGTATTACGATTATATCAGAACAGATGGGGCAAAGGTGAACCTGGATTATTTTATTACATTTGTGCAATTCTCCAGGATCTGTCTTTGATGGCACTTCGAGCTAAGTGCATCCTCATGATGCAGGTCAAGGTGTCCTCACCTAGTCCCTCTATTCTTTTTTGACTATTGTCTACTCCTTTCATCATCTGTGCTAAACTTCAGAAAGGGCAAGCCAATCAAATATTATTATGTGAAGATCTGGCTAGTTATTCATCATATCACTGAACTCAACAGCATTTCCATGGAGCAATAATAGGAAATATAGATGTGGCTCAACCAGGGCAGTAGGTGAAGGTAGCTCTTTGGTGTAGCTTGGTATCTGAAGTACTTTGATGTATATACACTATAGGGCCAGGAACCCGTCAGCTATCCTTTTATCTCCACTATGAAGAATACTTACTTTGGTTCTGCGCACATCTGGAAATGTATCAATAATGAACAGAGTTCAGAAACAAAGCAGTTTTTAAAGAACACTACCAGAACATGGACACCCAGGCTAACAGCTTCTTCCATTGCAGAATGCTTATGGTGGAGGTAGTCGTGTATTCCTGCAGCCTAAAGCCTCATTTAGATGTCTGCTTTTTAGGTGTGTGTTCTATCCATGGTCTTTACGGATAAAACACGTACCCATTATAGTTTATCTGTTTGTGTTTTTTTGCGGACCATTTTTTTAGTGGCATCACAGATTAAAATCACCCCTACAACTCTTGGGTGCCATGAAAATCATGTAAAGCGCACGTATTGCATCATGTCTATGATTAACACTGTAATGAGAAAAAAATTATAAAATGTAACAAACTAAATAAAAAAAATTCAAAATAAAATGTTCATAAATAATTAAATGCTAAATCAAGTAAAGCACAGCTTATAATAGAAGCTATTATAATTCATGCATTGCTCGCACTCTCAATGTAAGTAAATTTTCCTGGAAGGTTGATATTATTGCCCATGTGAAAGAATATGTGGTTTCAATAGGAACAGTCCTCCCATTAATGAAAGTTTACCTTGATAATCCTTTACTAATGACCTTACTCGACACAACAATAAGCCTTTTATATTTGCTCTGCAGTTATGACCAGACATCTAAATCCAGCAGAAATGTAAATCTTCCAGTGCTGAAGAGCAGCCCCATGCAAGACTGGTCCCTGGATGAGGCGCAGGGATTTGTTCGAGGTCTTTCAGAGAAAAGGTGAATTAATTGAACCATGGACAATGTGAATGCATGTGCTATATCTCATGTATTTTATATATGTACTTTGGTGTCTTACCCATAGAATGGAGAGACACGTAGATGCTATATTCACCAACACCTACAGAAAATTCCTGGGACAGATTTCAGCCAGGAGATACCTACAGAACATGATGGGGAAACGACTGGGGTAGGTATAATAGGCTAGAAGTTCAGAATATCTGTTCAATGGCAAAGATTTCTAATATTCTTCAAAATCTACAGACAGGATGACTTAGGAGCATTATACCCAAGTGATGGCGAGATAGGTCAGAGGACCCTGAGGGATACACTTGCATCAGTGTTGACGAGCTTGTAAGTATTTACCATTGTCTTACCAACTCTAATCACATATTGATTAAAAACGTCTTATGGATTTACTAGGAAATAGCGACTTTCATTCTTGGTCTTAGATTCAAATTGCATCGAAAAATAAAAAGACCACACTTACCAATACCTGGTCACAATACCAATGTACTGTATAGTGCAACTGGCACTGTTATGAAAAGGCAATCATGTTGCTGTTGTCTGACAACCCGGGACCAGAGGCTCCTACCCTGTCCTAACACTAGGGGCGCCCTATCTATCCATGTTCCCCAGGTTACTTCAGATGGCAAAGATGCTGGGCCCACATAGCGTGCTGTTCTCTTGAATCAGCCCTTATCTGTCCCTTCCCCCACCCAGGGAAGTGGGGAGGAATAGTGTTTATATATATATATATATATATATATATATATATATATATATATATATATATATATATATATATATATATACACACAAACCAGACAAACAAGGAAGGACGTACAGGGACAAATGAAAATACCAACACACACAAAATATGCACTCACAGAAAACAGAGAGGCACACCGAAGGAATGAGGAAGGTAAGCAAAAATAGAAGAGGATTGTACTATGCACACAACCAAAACTCCAAGCAACAGTCACAGAAAAACTAAATGCCTCTACCAAACACCAACATCTCCACTCCACTCCACTTCACTACTCACCAGGCTTTACAAGACATAACACTGGCAATCCCAGATAGCCAGAGCAGAGACTATATAGGAGAGGGGAGTGGCTGATGCTGCACAGCTGAGAACTTCCAAGTAGAAGCTACAGAGACTCAAAGCTGAGCAGATTAACTCCTGCACTGCTGAAAGGAACTAGCACCATTTAATACAAGGGAGAAGTGCTTCTATTCAATGCAAGAGTATGTGAACTCAGACCCTCAGTCTTCTGTCTCCTGTCTGTTGCCGTAAATACGTGACAGTACCCCCCCCCCATCTATGAGGGACCTCCGGAAGCTCAGAGTCGGGTTTATCAGGATGTGCCATATGAAAGGACCAGACCAACGTAACTGCATGGACGTCAGATGATGGTACCCACATCCTCTCTTCAGGACCATAACTATATACCAAATACTGAAGGGACCGACAAACCAAGCGTGAATCCATGATCTTAGCTATCTGAAACTCCAAAGTTCCATCAACCAAGACCGGAGATGGAGACAGTGGTGATAGTTCAGAGGACGCAACGTATTTTTTGAGCAACGACCGGTAAAACACATTATGAATCCTAAAAGCAGGTGGCAATGCAAGGTGAAATGCTACAGGATTGATGACGGCCACAATCTTGTAAGGACTGATTAACTTGGGACCCAGTTTCCAAGAGGGAACCTTCAATTTAATGTTTCTAGAGGACAACCACACCAAGTCACCAACACACAGATCCGGACCCACTACACTTCTTCGATCAGCCACTCTCTTATATTTGGACCCCATCTTCAAATTTTTAAGAACCCCTTGCCACACAGACGTAATACAGTGGTGGCCAAAAGTATTGGCACCCCTGCAATTCTGTCAGATAATACTCAGTTTCTTCCTGAAAATGATTGCAATCACAAATTCTTTGGTATTATTATCTTCATTTAATTTGTCTTCAATGAAAAAACACAAAAAGAATTGTCCTAAAGCCAATTGGATATAATTCCACACCAAACCTAAAAAAGGGGGTGGACAAAAGTATTGGCACTGTTTGAAAAATCATGTGATGCTTCTCTAATTCGTGTAACAGCACCTGTAACTTACCTGTGGCACCTAACAGGTGTTGGCAATAACTAAATCACACTTGCAGCCAGTTAACATGGATTAAAGTTGACTCAACCTCTGTCCTGTGTCCTTGTGTGTACCACATTGAGCATGGAGAAAAGAAAGAAGACCAAAGAACTGTCTGAGGACTTGAGAAACCAAATTGTGAGGAAGCATGAGCAATCTCAAGGCTACAAGTCCATCTCCAAAGACCTGAATGTTCCTGTGTCTTCCGTGCGCAGTGTCATCAAGAAGTTTAAAGCCCATGGCACTGTGGCTAACCTCCCTAGATGTGGACGGAAAAGAAAAATTGACGAGAGATTTCAACGCAAGATTGTGCGGATGGTGGATAAAGAACCTCGACTAACATCCAAACAAGTTCAAGCTGCCCTGCAGTCCGAGGGTACAACAGTGTCAACCCGTACTATCCGTCGGCGTCTGAATGAAAAGGGACTGTATGGTAGGATACCCAGGAAGACCCCACTTCTTACCCCGAGACATAAAAAAGCCAGGCTGGAGTTTGCCAAAACTTACCTGAGAAAGCCTAAAACATTTTGGAAGAATGTTCTCTGGTCAGATGAGACAAAAGTAGAGCTTTTTGGGAAAAAGCATCAACATAGAGTGTACAGGAAAAAAAAAGAGGCATTCAAAGAAAAGAACACGGTCCCTACAGTCAAACATGGCGGAGGTTCCCTGATGTTTTGGGGTTGCTTTGCAGCCTCTGGCACTGGACTGCTTGACCGTGTGCATGGCATTATGAAGTCTGAAGACTACCAACAAATTTTGCAGCATAATGTAGGGCCCAGTGTTAGAAAGCTGGGTCTCCCTCAGAGGTCATGGGTCTTCCAGCAGGACAATGACCCAAAACACACTTCCAAAAGCACTATAAAATGGTTTGAGAGAAAGCACTGGAGACTTCTAAGGTGGCCAGCAATGAGTCCAGACCTGAATCCCATAGAACACCTGTGGAGAGATCTCAAAATGGCAGTTTGGAGAAGGCACCCTTCAAATATCAGGGACCTGGAGCAGTTTGCCAAAGAAGAATGGTCTACAATTCCAGCAGAGCATTGTAAGAAACTCATTGATGGTTACTGGAAGCGGTTGTTCGCAGTTATTTTGGCTAAAGGTTGTGCAACCAAGTATTAGGCTGAGGGTGCCAATACTTTTGTCTGGCCCATTTTTGGAGTTTTGTGTGAAATGATCAATGATTTGATTTTTGCTTCATTCTCTTTTGTGTTTTTTCCTTGCAAGCAAATTAAAAGAAGATAATAATACCAAAGAATTTGTGATTGCAATAATTTTCAGGAAGAAACTGAGTATTATCTGACAGAATTGCAGGGGTGCCAATACTTTTGGCCACCACTGTAGATGATGAAAAATTTTCATTTTCCTCTTCAGGTATTCTTGAGGAGCGATTCCTATTAAACGAGCAAAACTGAGGATGAAAACCATAGGCCCCGAAGAACGGGGACTTACCCGTAGACTCATCACAATGGTTATTTACCGTAAATTCAGCTAGAGGTAAATAAGTAACACAATCCTCCTGATTCACAGACACGAAACACCTAAGATAAATCTCAAGATTCTGGTCAACGTATTCAGACTGCCCATTATACTGTGGATGAAAAGCCGAAGAAAACGACGGATCCCTAACCGAGTGCAAAACACTATCCAAAACTTGGAAATAAATTGCACCTCCCAGTTAGAAACAATATTGGTAGGAATCCCATGTAATCTTACGATTTCCTTGATGAAAATTTGCTCCATGGTTTTGGCGTTGGGTAAGGCGGATAACGCAATGAAATTAGATATCTTGCTGAACCTGTCCACCACTACTAAAATAACTGTATTATATACAGATACTGGTAAATCAGTAATGAAGTCTACTGATAAATGATTCCAAGGTCTATTGGGAATTGCCAATGGTTGGAGACCCAGACGAAAGAGTATGAGGGGTCTTAGAACGTGCACACACACTACAGGCCGTGACATACTCCCAAACATCCTGATGGGCCCCTAGGCCACCAAAAACACCGGGTAAGGAGATCTGTGGTGTCATTACTTCCAGGGTGTCCGGCTAAGACCGAATCATGATGTTCACTTATAATCTTAAGACGTAGATTCACAGTTTACCTAAAGGACAGGCAGCCGGGGTGTCCCCCAGAGTCTCTATAACCCCTTTCTCGAGGTCAGAACTTATAGCAGCAATAACTACTCTTTTCTTTAGTACAGGTAACGGCTCACAATTACCGTATTTTTCGGACTATAAGACGCACTTTTTTCCTCCAAAATTTTTGAGGAAAGTGGGGGGTGCATCTTATAGTCCGATATACATAAATACTTTGGCTGTGGGTGGTGGGGGAAGTAGGGAGAGTGACAGCAGCGGAGTAGCGAGGCACAGGAGGCAGCAGCCGCCTTCTGCAGCCTACACTGTGCCTGCTACTAAAGAAAATGAATATTCACTGCTCCCCACGCCCATTAATTTTCCTTAATAGCCTG
Source organism: Phyllobates terribilis (assembly GCF_046119375.1). Classification (NCBI taxonomy): domain Eukaryota; kingdom Metazoa; phylum Chordata; class Amphibia; order Anura; family Dendrobatidae; genus Phyllobates; species Phyllobates terribilis. The sequence goes on along the minus strand of NW_027362765.1, from coordinate 223,105,825 downwards.
CACACTGTGCCTGCAGCGTGGCTCCTGGCAAGTATGGCACCATTCATCCCTGTATGTATGGCCCCCCTCATACCTATTCCTGGTTGGTATCCACCCATCATCCCTGTATGTATGCCCTCCCCTCATCCTGGTATGCTTGGCCCCTCTAATCCTGGTATGCTTGGCACCCCTCCATCCTGGTATGCTTGGCACCCCTCCATCCTGGTATGCTTGTCCCCTTCCCCCCCCTCGCCCCGATCCCCATCACGCTGCACACAAAAAAAATAAACAATCATACTCACCTCCTCTCTCCTCCAGCGCTGTGTCCCCCTGCTGCCGACAGGGTACACACTGTGTGAGCCATGCATGGCGTAACTGCCATGCACCCTCAAACAGTGATCTGCTGTGCCGGAATAGTCACTGCTCCCCACGCCGGGACTGTGTGCGTGGGTAGCAGTGACCATTCATTCTCCCTAATAGCGCGCACACTGTAGCCGTAGCGCGGCTCCTGCTGCCGCTCTGCAGTCATGTGTGACCGCTATTAAACTCCATGAATATTCACCACTCCCATGGGAGTGGATTGTAGTGAATATTCATACATGTCACACTTGACCGCAGAGCAGCGGCTACAGTGTGCATGCTATTAGGGAGAATGAATGGTCACTGCTCCCCACGCACACAGTGCCGGCGTGGGGAGCAGTGATTATTCCAGCACAGCAGATCACTGTGAGAGGGCGCATGGCAGTCACGCCATGCGCGGCTCACACAGTGTGAACCCTGTCGGCAGCAGAGCGGGACGCAGCGCTGTAGGAGACAGGAGGTGAGTATGATTGTTTATTTTTTCTTGTGCAGCGGGACGGGGATCAGGGGGGGGGTCAAGCATACCAGGATGAGGGGGGCCATACATACAGGGATGAAGGGTGCCAAGTAGTGATGAGCGAGTATATTTTGTTAACCCTTTCACCGAGTATACTTGGGCGAGCACCGAGTAGTTACAGCTGCTCGGTAATATGTTTGAATCACTCCCGTGTGCATGATTTGTGACTCTTTGATAGATTTAATACATGTGAGGAATGTGTAAGAAGCAGACATTCCTCACATGTATTAAAACTGTCAAACAGTCGCAAATCATGCACACGGGAGTGATTCAAACATATCACCGAGCATGCTGTAAATACTTGGTGCTCGCCCGAGTATACTCGGCGAAAGGGTTAACAAAACATACTCGCTCATCACTAGTGCCAAGCATACCAGGATGAAGGGGGGAGCAATACATACAGGGATGAAGGGTGCCATACATACCAGGAATAGGTATGAGGGGGGCCATACATACAGAGATGAAGGGTGCCATACATACCAGGGTGAGGGGGGCCATACCTACAGGGATGAAGGGTGCCATACATACCAGGATGAGGGGGGCCATATATACCGGGATGAAGGGTGCCATACATACCAGGATGAGGGAGGCCATACATATCGGGATGAAGGGTGCCATACATACCAGGATGAGGGGGGCAATACATGCAGGGATGAAGGGTGTCATACATACCAGGATGAAGGGGGCCATACATAGAGGGATGAAGGGTGCCATAATACCAGGAAGAGGGATGAAGGTGCCATACATACCAGGATGGGGATGAGGGGGGCCATGCATACCAGGATGGGGGATTGGGGTGCCATGTATACCAGGATGGTGGATTGGGGTGCCATGCATAACAGGATGGGGATTAGGGCCACGTATTACAGGAAGCAGGGGGCCATATATACCAGGATGGGGGATATTAACAGAATTGGGGGGACATTACCCCAATACCAGTGTCAGCAGCAGACCTCCACCCCCTTAACAGGGCATCATGATCACATTTTTTGCTTAAATTTTCTTTTTCTATTTTCCTCCTCTAGAACCTAGGTGCGTCTTATGGTCCAGTGCGTCTTATAGTCCGAAAAATACGGTATCTCCTCCCCCAGGAAAACAACGGGATAAGGCATCCGCCTTAACATTCTTATCCCCTGGCCTATACGTCACGAAAAAGTTGAATCTGGCGGAGAATAGAGACCACCTTGCCTGTCTAGGTGTCAGACGCTTAGCAGATTATAAATACAATAGATTTTTATGATCAGTGATTACCATGACTAGATGAACTGCCCCTTCCAGAAAATGACACCACTCTTCAAAATCCCATTTAATTGACAAAAGTTCCCTGTTACTGATGTCATAATTTTCTCAGCAGATGATAGTTTCTTCGAAAAATATGCACACAGTTGCCATTTGCTAGGAGATGCACCCTGCGGCAACACAGCCCCCATCCCCACTTCACACGCATCAACTTCAACAATAAATGGCTAAGTGACGTCAGGCTGTATAAGCATTGGCACAGAAGAAAAATGTTTTTTCAAGGTATCAAAAGCCTCCCGGGCCACACTGGACCAATTGGAAAAGTCCACTCCTTTTCTGGTCATATCCGTCAAAGGTTTGGCCACCACCGAAAAAACCTTTTATGAATTTTCGGTAGTAATTGGCGAAACCCAAAAACCTTTGTAAGTCTTTTAGGTTGTCAGGACGATCCCAATCCAGTACCGCCCGAACTTTCACAGGATCCATGCGAAAGCCGGTGGACGACAAAATATAACCCAGAAAAGGGATCTCCTGAACCGAGAGCATGCATTTCTCCGGTTTGACAAATAATTTATTGTCCCTGAGTATCTGAAGGATCTGCCTGACATGAAACTAATGTGACTCAAGGTCAGATGAATCAATTAAAATGTCATCAAGGTAGATCACAACAAACCGATTAAGTTTGCAAAAGTCTAAATAAGGGCGTAACCCTCTGTAACTTTCTTGAGAAAGAAATAATACCCTACAGCCACGGGAGATGAAGACGGTCTAATATGACCGTTTGCCAGACTTTCAATGATATAGTCCTTCATGGCCTGCCTCTCTGCACCAGAGATAATGTATAACCTGCTGTTTGGCAACTTAGCCCCGGAAATAAGGTTAACGGCGCAATCATAAGGATCGTGTGAAGGAAGTTCCTGACACCCCTGTTTTGAAAACACATCCCCGAAGTCAGACAAGTATTCAGGCCGAGATTGGGTATCCACCCTGGCTAGCCGGGTGCCCAAGCAGTGTACCTGGCAATAGTCGCTCCATTTAACCACCTCCCGAGTCTGCCTGTCTACCACAGGGTTGTGTAACGTAAGCAAGGGTAATCCTAGAGCCACAGGAGAGGGCAGGCTCTCTAGCACATAACAGTCTATAAGTTCAGAGTGCATGGCCCCTACCTGTAGATGCATCATCTGAACCAACTGAGTAAAATACCCCTGGGTCAAGGGTGCAGTGTCAATAACAATAATGGGTATTGGTTTAGATAACACTTGTAGTTTGAGGCCGTTGGCCTGGACGAACAAGGCGTCGATCAAATTAACCCCCGCCCCACTGTCCAGAAAAGCAGAAATGACCACCTTCTCTTTTCTGAAATGGAACTCGTCCGGTAGAAAAAATTTGAGATCTACCAAAGGAGGAAATAAGTATACCCGCTTGCAAACCTCTCCACAACTCAGGCTCCTTAGTTTTCTGGCTGCTGTTTACGGGGGGATATGGAAAGACACGTACCCACAAAATGACCCCTTCCACCACAGAAAAAGCACACTCCACCTTTACTCCGAACTACCATTGCACCTACAGAATGTGCCCCCCCCAACTGTATAGGTTCCATGATAGACTGTGTCCCAGATTCCCTTGACTCTAAAGTGTCTCCTTACGTCTCTTGACAAAACTGGTGGTCTACCCTGATGGCAAGGGACATGCCGGCGCCACTGAGACCGGGGACTCATGTAGGGCAAAAGGATCCTTTACCCTTACTGATAACCGTTGAATGAACTCGCTACAGAGTGCGGGGTCATTCCACTTAGTGTCTGCGGACCACCTCCGAAACTCGGAGCAATACTCCTCTGCCAGCCGGTCTCCCTGCCGAAGCTGACGTAGTGTCTTGGCCAGGGAGACACAATCAGGGTCATTGTATATGTGACCTAACGCCTGAAAAAATTCCTCAACTGTCCGTAGCGACAGAGTCGTCTGGAAGAGAAAATGCCCAGGCTTGTGGGTCACCCTGGAAGAGCAAAATTATGATCCCCACCCATTGCTCCTCAGTACCAGAGGAGTGAGGCTGCAACTTAAAGTATAGTTTACGGGCTTCTCTGAAGACCACAAACTTACCACGCCCCCCAGAGAAACTGTCAGGCATAGCGACCTTGGGCTCCACTAGAGATTGATTGTGAGTTGCGGTCCCCAAACCGGACATGTTCGGTTGCTGCAAAACAGCAGAGCAAACATCTGCCACCTCTAGACTGAACTGCTGCAGTTGCCCAGCCAGAGCAGTAATAGGATACATGATGGATCAAAAAATAGTATGGGCCAGTGTTACTGTCATGTTGCTGTTGTCTGACAACCCAGGACATACCCTGTCCCTAACATTAGGGACGCCCTATCTATCCCTGTTCCCCGGGTTACTTCAGATGGTGAAGATGTTGGGGCCACGTACCTTGCTGTTTTCCTGAATCAGCCCTTATCTGTCCTCTCCCCCACCCAGGAAAGTGGGGAGGAATAGTGTATGTATATATACAAACAAGACAAACAAGGAAGGACATACAGGGACAAATAAAAATACCAAACACACGAAATATGCACTCACAGACAACAATGGGAAACACCGAAGGGATTAGGAAGGTAAACAAAAATAGAAGAGGATAGGGCTATGCACACAACCAAAACTCCAAGCAACAGTCACAGAAAAACTCTCCTTAAACGCCTCTACTGAACACCAACACCTTCACTCCACTCCACATCCGGCTGTACAATACATAACACTGGCAATCCCAGATTGCCAGAGCCGAGACTATATAGGAGAGGGGAGTGGCTGATGTTGCACAGCTGAGACCTTCCATATAGAAGCTACAGAGACTCAAAGCTGAGCAGATTAACTCCTGCACTGCTGAAAGAAACTAGCACCATGTAATACAAGGGAGAAGTGCTTCTATTCAATGCAGGCGTATGTGAACTCAGATGTTGCGGTCTTCTGACTCCTGTCTGTCGCTGTAATTCCGTGCCAGGCGGGAGCAGTACAGGCCCAAATCCTGATGAACAACCACTCACATCATCAATCAGGCGGGTGGTGGCTTAGTATTACAGATTCCGACAGATGAGGTTTGTATGAAGTGGCAGTTATAGATACGTGTAGTGCACCATGCCGATTTATAGCCTATTAGTGACACCTATACTAAAAGATCAGTCGGCTGCCCCACACTATATTTGATTTAAATTGTTTCTGCCCCACTGAAATAGACGTGAGAATTTTCCATAGCATAAAATATGTAATTAAAGTTTAATAACTGTATTGTTTGTTTTCAGGATCTCTGATTGTTATCTGTACATTTTCAGGGAACATTCTAGTTTAACTATAGAGGCTAAAATCCTGACCTGATCTTGTCCAACAAAGGCTGTGTTTTCACAACATTTACAAACTACGTTCAGTGCGTGCCCTGAACATTTCCATAGAGTCCAATTCACCTTTTTTTGTTATACGCCGGATCGGTATGGAATGGCATTGAGTAGTACACTATGGTAATCTATGCAGAGGGATGCAGTAAAAATCTATATTATTATTGAATTGGCATCCTTTCACATAATGTACAGATTTTCTGTTTAAATTGGTAAAATGAAATGTATACCTCTGAAGAAAGGCTCAAACTTGATGTGAAAGGAGCCTAAGATGGCTGCATTGCTCATTTATATAAATAATAAATAAATGTAACATGTGACTCTAAGGCCTCATTCAGACATCAGTGATATTTGATCAGTGTTTGTATGCCAAAACCAGGAATGTCTCCAAAACACAGAACAGATGTCAATCTTTCAATTATAGTTTTTCTCTATATGTTACACTCCTGGTTTTGATGAAATACTGATGAGGGTGGGCATTAGACCTACCGGTAATGGGGTGTCCAGGAGTCCCTCATGACAGCACCCTCAGGAGGACGTCCTTCATATCTCTGATAGGGACAGGAAACACAGAGGAGTTTAAAAGGCCCCCCCCCCTCACCCATACCTTCAGTGATTTTCCAAGTACCACACCAGGATGGATGCAACGCTATTTTATTTAGCTTCCTTCTATCTATGTTAAGAATGGAATATAAGGGAGGGAATATAATAGGTCCTGTCATGAGGGACTCCTGGAAACCCCATTACCGGCAGGTCTAATGCCCACCTTCCAGGACGTCCCTCCTGACAGCACCCTCAGGAGATTACCAGAGTATATATTCAGGGAGGGATTATAGCTTGGAGGACCTTCCTTCTGAAAGCCATTTTCTGGTTAGACAGAATGTCCAGCTTATAGTGTCTGCAAAAGGTGTTTAAACTTGTCCATGTTGCAGCTTTACATATTTGGTCCATAGATGCACCTGCTCGTTCTGCCCATGATGTGGCCATTGCACGGGTAGAATGGGCTCTGATATTACCTGCAGATGTTTTCCCCTCTGAAGAATAGGCTAGATGTATCACGGATGTGACCCATCTTGCCAGAGTCATTTTTGAAGCCTTTTTCCCTTTGTTTTTACCTGCAAACTGTACAAACAGGTTAGAGTCAATTCGCCAGTCTTTTGTTGTTTCTAGATACTGAAGAACTACCCTCCTGACATCTAGGGAATGAAAGGCTAGTTCTTGCTCATTTCTATAGTCCTGACAGAACGAGGGTAAAACTATTTCTTGATTCATGTGGAAAGGTGTTACTACCTTTGGCAAGAATGCTGGATCCAGTCTGAGGATGATACAGTCGTCCAGAATCCTTAGGTAGGGATCTTTTATTGAGAATGCTTGTATCTCCCCAATGCGTCTTGCTGTGGTTATAGCCACTAGAAAAACTGTTTTGAAGGAGAGAATTTTTCACTTGCCTCTCCGAGGGGGTTCATAAGGATGTTCGCACAGATTACTTAAGACTGCATTCAAATCCCAAGGGGGGATATGAGTTTTTACTGTCGGTCTCATTCTCATTGTGGCTTTCATGAATCTCTCAATCCAAGGATGATGTGCTAGGGGGAAGTCCATAAAAGTACTTAAAGCTGCAACTGCACCTTTAGAGTGCTAAGTCTTAGACCTTTGTCAAAACCAGCCTGCAGAAATTCTAATACCTCTGGGATGTTAGGACTTGAATTTTCCATTGCAGACTCCCCGTATAGTGTACAAATCTTCTTCCATACTTTTGTGTAGATTGCTGATGTTACAGGTTTTCTACTATTTTTCATTGTTGAGATTACCGCGTCTGAGAGTCCTTTGGACCTTAGGATCTTCCTTTCAGGATCCAGGCTGAAAGTTCTAGAAATTTTACCTTGGGGTGGTATAACGGTCCTTGGAAGAGTAGATCCTGTCTTTCTGGTAGAATAATTGGATCCTCCAGGGCCATCCTCTTCAGTAAAGGAAACCAGCTCCTCTTGGGCCAGAAGGGTAAGATTATTATTACCCTGGACCGATCTTCCTGTATCTTTCTTAACACTAGTGGAATTAAGGGTAGAGGAGGAAAAGCGTAAGTCAGGTCCATGTCCCACTTCTGGGACAGAGCATCTACTCTGGCTGGTCTGTCTCCTGGGTTTCGGGAGAATTTTTTTTCTGTTTTTGCGTTTTTCCGGGTGGCAAATAGATCGACTTGAGGGGAACCCCATCTGAGTTCTATGCGATGGAACTCCTCCCAATTCAGCTCCCATTCTGTTTGTTGTAAGGTTTTTCGACTGAGGAAGTCGGCCACCGAGTTCTGAGACCCTTTCAGATGTATCACTGTTATTGAAAGTACTGTTTTTTCTGCCCACTGAAAAATCTTGTTCGTTAAGGCTTGCAGCTGGTGATGTCTTGCCCCCCCCCTGATGTTTGAGGAAGGCCACGGTTGTCATATTGTCTGACAGGACTCTGACATGTTGATGTTTCAGATCCGTCTGACTTGCCTTCAAGGTTTTCCAGACTGCTAGGAGCTCTTTTAGGTTCGATGATCCAGGAAGGTATTGTGCGTGCCAGGTACCTTGTAGGTACTGATCTTCCACATGTGCTCCCCAGCCTCTGCTGCTTGCGTCGGTGGTAAGGGTGATGAAGGGGATCAACTTCCACATAACTCCCTTTTCCAGGTTGGTTCTTGAACTCCACCACTTCAGAGATTTCTTTGCTGTTCCTGACAAGGTTATCTTCTTGTCCAGACTCTCTAGCTTCCTGTTCCAGGATCCTAGGATCTGATGTTGAAGGTGCCTTGAATGAAATTGGCTCCACCGAACCGCAGGTATGGAGGCTGTCATCAGACCCAGGATCTTCATGCACTCTCTGATTATCACCTTCGAGTTTTTCCTGAAAACGATGATTCTGTCTTTGAGATCTGTTCGTTTTTTTTCTGGAAGAAAAGACATCTGTCGTTCTGAGTCAAGAAGAATCCCTAGAAACATCTTTCTTGTTCCCGGTAACAAATCTGATTTCTCCCAGTTTATAATTCAACCTAGATTCTTCAGAAATAAGGTGGGTGAGGATAAACTGGCTCTTAATTGCTGAGGAGAGTCTGCGATTAGTAGGAAATCGTCCAGGTATTGGACAATTAGAATTCCTTGTTCTCTTAGAAACGCCATAATCTCGGCTACAAGTTTGGTGAAAATGCGTGGGGCCGAGGAGAGACCAAACGGGAGGCAGCTGAACTGATAATGTTATATGTTCTGCCCGTCCTTCAATGCGAATCTTAGATATTTCTGGCTGTGAGGATGAATGGGTACATGACAGTAAGCCTCTTTGAGGTCTAACGTGCACATCACCATGTTCTCTCTGACCAGGGGAATCGTGGATCTGATGGATTCCATTTTGAATTTTTTGTACACCACTGATTTGTTTAATGACTTTAGATTTATAATTGTGCGGTAATCGCCTCCTGGCTTTTTTATCGAGAACAGGTTTAAATAGTACCCCGAAAACTGTTCGGCCACTGGCACCGTTATTACTATGCCTGCAAGTAACAGCTTCCCGACATCTGTCCGTAATCTCTGCTGGACTAGTGGAGACTGAGCAGTCGTTAGATGGAATCTCTCTTGGGGAACTTTTACCATCTCTATTTTGTACCCATCTGCAATTAACTGGAGTATCCATGGCTTGCTGGATACCCCCGACCATGCTCCCAGAAAATGTTGGAGTCTCCCTCCTACTCTCATGGCGTCATTGTCTACGCGAGCTATTTCCTGTACCAGAAAAGGTATTCCTACTTCTACCCGATTTTCCCTTTCCAGTGTATTCTGATCTCTGTTGGGGACGTGGTCTCCGAAAGGATGTTATTTTCCTGGGTTTTTCCTCTGGAAATCCCTTCTTTTTGTCCAAGGCCTTTTCCAGCATATCATCTCGAACAGGACCGAACACTCGGAGGCCAGAAAAGGGGATGGAGCACAATTTGTTTTTGGACTGGTTATCTCCAGACCAGGTTTTCAGCCTGGCTGCAGTAGATAATGCGTCATTTCTCGCAGCAAACCTAATTGATTCGGCTGAGGCGTCGGCCATAGACTCTGTTGTCATTCTTAAAGGGATGGAGTCTCTGATCTCCTCTCTGGAAGTTTTGTTCCTCAGATGGTCTTCCAACTGTTCCAACCAAATGATCATGGATCTTGCTACCGAGGTTGCTGCGATGTTTGTTTTAATTACCGCAGCTGCAGTTTCCCAAGTTTTCTTAAGGAGGTTGTCTGCCTTCCTGTCCATAGGGTCCTTTAAGCATGACGAGTCCTCAAAGGGGATCGATGTCTTTTTTGCTACTCTAGCTATTGGAATATCAATCTTTGGGATCTCCTTCCACAGCTTGATTTCCTCTGGCTCAAAAGGCAAACGGGATCTGAAACTTCTGGGAATTACTAGTTTTTTCTCTACCTCCTCCCATTCCTCTAAAATCATGGCTTTAATGTGATTATTGACAGGGAATACTATGTTCATACGAGTTCTCAACCCTCCGAACATTTTATCTTGTACTGAGGAGGGTTGAAGGGTGTCTTCCACTTTCATAGTGTTCCTTACTGCCGATAAAAGTGGTTCAGTGTTTTCCCAAGAAAAGAGATATTTCTTCCTTTCTTCTGAGGAAACTGAAATAGATCCCTCCCTTTCATCCTGTTCAGGATCGGAGTAAACTGATAGTTCTTCCTCCTCCTCTGAGCTAGATTCTATCTCCCACCGGGGTCTCTTCTTCCCGGGTTGGGAAGTTTGTGTGGGGATCATATTTGCGACTGAACTTTGAACCTCCTCTCTTATTATGGATCTTATGTCCGACATGAAGGAGGAATGTTCATCCCTGACTACTCGGGCAATGCAGTCGGTACATAATTGCTTCCCATATGTGTCCGTTAGCTTCAGATTACAGATGGCGCATCTTTTCCCTTTTTTCTTAGGGGTTGATGACGTTGTGGGTTTTTTAGAGCCCTCCTTGTCCTAAAACAACAAGAGATCATATAGTAATAACCTACAGATAGTAGTAGGTAACTTAGACCAAGAAACTCCCATTAACTCACATGTACCGGGGTTTCTGCTGGCATATCAGGGCGACCAGTGGTTAATCCTTCCCTCGCTGGTGTCCAGACACAGTGATACCTCAGATGCAGCCCCACAGTTAGATAGCCTGTCTCACCTGTCTTCCATCTGCTTCGTCAAAATGTAGGCGTTTCTCCTTTAATTTCAGGTTGGAGTCCTTTTTTTCAAACGTAGACCAGAACCGGAAGTGCGTTCTCAAATAATTGCTAATAGGGTCCAAAAACAGCAAAGAGTTGGAAATGATGGCACAATACTGATACAGTAGTGTTCAAAATAATAGCAGTCCAATATGACTAACCAGATTAATCACTGTTCTTGGTATAAATTATATTACCACATGTCAAACAATTTACCAGTTGGTGCAGTAGATTCTAAGAAAACCAACAGACTCAGCATTCATGATCTGCATGTTTTTGAGTCTGTGTATTTTAATAATTAATTGTAAGGGGGTGTGTTCAAAATAATAGCAGTGTGGAGTTCAATTAGTGAGGTCAATCATTCTGTGAAGAAACAGGTGTGAACCAGGTGGCGCTTATTTAAGGGTGAAGCCAGCACATGTTGTACATGCATTTCTCCTTGAAAGCCTGAGAAATATGGGTCGTTCGAGACCTTGTTCAGAAGAACAGCGTACTTTGATTAAAAAGTTGATTGAAGACGGTAAAACGTATAAACAAGTGCAGGAAATGATAGGCTGTTCAGCTAAAATGATCTCCAATGTTTTAAAATGGAAAGCAAAACCAGAGATATGTGGAAGAAAACGGAAGACTAACATTCGAATGGATCGAAGAATAGCCAGAATGGCAAAGGCTCAGCCAATGATCAGCTCCAGGATGATCAAAGACAGTCTCAAGTTAGAAGATGCCTGTGTGAAGCTAATCTCTTATCAAGAAGTCACCGCAAAGTCCCACTGTTAAAAAACAGACATGTACTGAAGTGGCTACAATTTGCCAAAGACCACATAAACTGGCCTAAAGAGAAATGGAGTAACATTTTGTGGACTGATGAAAGTAAAATTGTTCTTTTTGGGTTCAAGGGCCACAGACAGTTCGTCAGACGACCCCCAAACTCTTCATTCAAGCCATAGTACACTCTGAAGACAGTGAAGCATGGTGGTGCAAGCATCATGATATGGGCATGTTTCTCTTACTATGGTGCCGAACCTATTTACCGCATTCCAGCGATCATGGGACAGTTTGCATATATTAAAATACTTGACGAGGTCATGTTGCCTTAGGATAGGGTATAAATGGAAAAGTAGTGGACAACTTCTTTAACTTGTGTTTTTGAACACACTGCTTTTATTTTGAACACTACTGTATATGCACAACAAATTAATGTGGGGACCTAAAGAGAGTCCTTCTGGAGCAAGGATGTCAATCTCAAACACACAGAGGGCCGACCATTCAGAATAATGGGCACCATATAGTCCTCTATACAGAATAATTGGCACCACATAGTCCTCCATACAGAATAATGGGCCCCACATAGTCCTCCATACAGAATAATGGGCCCCACATAGTCCTCAATACAGATTTATGGGCACCACATAGTCCTCCATACAGAATAATGGGCCCCACATAGTCCTCAATACGGATTTATGGGCCCCACATGGTCCTCCATAAAGAATAATGGCCCCACATAGGTTCTGGTGTCGCTGGCCAAATAAAACCTCCCAGCGGGCCAGATTTGGCCCACGGGCCAAAGTTTGACACGTATGTTCTAGAGGATCCCCTCTACGAAAAAATCTTATGGTAAATGTTGTGATTAATGTATAATAAATGGTATTTTTAACTTGTCGTATCAACAGAAAAAAACCTGAATGGGGAGCAGATGAGCCTCAGCCATTATAGTGGTCGGTGTGGATTGTGTTCCTTCAGCACTACAGCCCGTCTAAGAAGATAACGGTCATTAACGTGGCAGAATCTTATACAATGCTTGTCTGAAGCAAGTGTTACGCTTCCTGTGCTGCTCTCATCATCCACTTTTTCCACTGGGTTTTGTTTCACGTGTAAATTAATTTATTTGTTAAATAAAAGAAAATGCTTTATGAAAATGTCTGACCTTGGCATTTATGATTATAAGAGTTATAATGTCTTTTTTGATAGATACAGGTGCATCTCACTAAATTAGAATATCATCAAAAAGTTAATTTATTTCAGTTCTTCAATACAAAAAGTGGAACTCATATATTATATAGAGTCATTACAAACAGAGTGATCTATTTCAAGTGTTTATTTCTGTTAATGTTGATTATTATGGCTTACAGCCAATGAAAACACAAAAATCATTATCTCAATAAGTTTGAATAATTAACAAAAAACACCTGCAAAGGCTTCCTAAGCGTTTAAAAAGGTCTGCTAGTCTGTTTCAGTAGGCTCCACAATCATGGGGAAGACTGCTGACTTGACAGATGTCAAAGAAGGCAGTCATTAACACTAAGTAAATGCAAAGTAAATTTTGAATTTCATTTGAAAATCAAGGTCCAAGAGTCTGGCGGAAGAGTGGAGAGGCACACAATCCAAGCTGCTTGAGGTCTAGTGTGAAGTTTCCACAATCAGTGATGGTTTGGGGAGCCATGTCATCTGCTGGTGTAGGTCTACTGTGTTTTATCAAGACCAAAGTCAGCACAGCCGTTTACAAGAAAATTTTAGAGCACTTCATGCTTCCCTCTGCCGGCAAGCTTTTTGGAGATTTCATTCTCCAGCAGGACTTGGCACCTGTCCAAAAGTACCAATAGAGGAGAGTAAATTCAGCTCACCTGATTGCTGTAGGCTTTGGAAGGAAGCACGGGTACGTGTGGCCTCACGTGTTTGCATGAAAAAAGGTTGAAGAAACCAGCTTCCAAAAGTGCAAATATTTATTGAAACAAATCCATGCAGTTTAAAAATTTCCAAATTACATCGGGGAATCTCACATAGAAAAAACGCAACGCGTTTCGAACACAGAGCTGTGTTCTTTGTCAAGTTGATGCTGCAGCTCTCTGGAGGTGGTCTGAGGATTGTCCTTGACTGATCTCACCATTCTTCTTCTCTGCCTTTCTGATGTTTTTCTTGGCCTGCCATTTCTGGCCTTAACAAGAACTGTCCCTGTGTTCTTCCATTTCCTTATTATGTTCCTCACAGTGGAAACTGACAGGTTAAATCTTTGAGACAGCTTTTTGTATCCTTCCCCTGAACAACTATGTTGAATAATCTTTGTTTTCAGATCATTTGACAGTTGTTTTGAGGAGCCCATGATGCCACTCTTCAGAGGAGATTCAAACAGGAGAACAACTTGCAAGTGGCCACTTTAAGTAGCTTTTCTCATGATTGCATACACCTGGCTATGAAGTTCAAAGCTCAATGAGGTTACAAAACCAAAAAAAGTGCTTTAGTACGTCAGTAAAAAGTAGGTAGGAGTATTTAAAACAAGAAAATGATAAGGGTGCCCATACTTATGCACCTGTCAAATTTTGTTTGAATGCAGATTGCACATTTTCTGTTAGTACAATAAACCTCATTTCAAGGCAGAAACATTACTGTGTCCAACAGTTATTATTACATATATCAAACTGAAATAGCTGTTGCAAAAAAAACAATTTTTATAAAACAATAAGCTTAAGATTAATAGGGGTGCCCAAACTTTTTCATACAACTGTATGTTTGAGAAATAAACGGATCGTGGACACAGTGACCTGTCCAAGATGCATGTCCCCATTGACTTTTCCCTTCCCAGTTAGCTAGACTAAAAGGTCTCTACCTATACACACAGAGACATCTAGCTCAGGGATGGGAAACCTCTGGCCCGCAATGTCACTTACTTCAGCACCCTTGCAAATTACCAGGAACCACAGTACTTGGGCCGCTGGCCCTATAATTCTTCCTTAGGCTGATACTACTGATTGCTAGGGTACATGCAGTGCTGGATTACGTCCCGGCGCTGGCCAGTGCCAGTGTCAGGACTTTATATGTGGGCGGAGTTAGCCATCTCAGCATGTCCTATGTGATGTATATACACAATTCCCAGTGTACCCTATATGTTATCATTGGGAGGTTTGTACAATAAAATGTGATGTATTCTCCAACAGTTGATAATTTGAACATTATTTTGAGTCATTTGCATCGACCATTTAGGAAAATTAGAAACAATAGCATTTTTATAATAATATTTTAGAGAACGGTGTATATACAGCAGTCTCAGTATCCATGTTATGTATACTGCAGACTTCCTCTGGATGTGTTCTATAAATGTTACACGAGCAATGCTGAATCCCACTGAGGAGACATGTAGTGTAACATATATCTATCCTCGGTACGACGTACTGCTGCAATCAGTACTTTACAAAACTTATCACAGAGACGACCACGCTCCAGACTGACGCAGATCTGGAAAATCAGTTTCAAATAGCACAACATCACCTAACATCGTCGTACCAAAGAGAAGCAGTTCCAGCCATCACATTAGAGGTGAGTTACTTAAATGTTTGACCAAATATAGCAGGGTAATTTTTAAGTTGATAATTTTGATCGGCCCAAGAAGGATGGTGTAAATATCCAAGTGGCCCCTGGCAGATAAAAGGTTCCCCACCCCTGGTCGAGGGATATACCTCTAGTCACCTCATCCATGGCCACACTTCCAACTATTTTTTTTTTCTGTGAAACGCCACAGCGTTCCAGAATACATGCATAACGTAAAACCTGTATACTCAAGCACGACTACACATTTATGGCGCATGTTTGAGAAAGAACATTTCACACCAAAGTTAAGACATTTCAGGGAAACAAAATTCCTAAAATTTGCTACTTGAAGTCTATTAAAGCAAATCAGCAGGACAACACGGACAGATTTGCAGACAGCATAAGGTTATGTTCACATCGCGTTTTAGCCTATGGTCAATGGCTCCATCGGGGCTTATGTCTGAAGCCCTGGAAAACAGGATTCAGTCATACGCGCTGACGGGGCCATTTAACAAAGTTATTGTGTGCTGTGTCAGAAATCAATTTAGTCCATATGCGCCCATTTACGGTGGTCACCAAGACACAGTAAACCATGTCTTGGAGGCCGCCACAAATCTGTGCATATGGCTAAAAATGATGTACAACAGAGCACACAGTGCATACACCCAGTCCTTTTCTAGGGCTTCAGACATAAGCGCCAACAGAGCCACTGTAGACTAAAGCGCTATGTGAACATAGCCTAAGCCAAGAAGAAAACTATTGTCCTGGTGGCATCAATGCTTAGGATGCATGCGAGAAATGGTGGTCTAAAACAGGGCAGTAATTCTACATGGGTATCTGAGGCTTGAGTACCCTTCCTAATTGGTAAGAGAGGGGGAGGGTGGTGGTGTATGTCAAATAAGGTATACATACCGTATGTTTAACCTGAGCATTATAACAAACAATTTTATACTCACAGATTTAAAGTCATAAAGGGAATCTGTCACCAGATTTTTAAACCCTACAGTGGCCCCAACAAACTCTAGGTTAGGCCTCATTCAGACGTCCATGTTGCACGTGCATGTTTTACCCATTATAATCTAGGATGCCATTCATATGTCAGTGTTTTTTCATGGACTGTGGGTCTGTGTAAAACTCACCGAGACACGTCCCTTTTTTTCGGTATCACGGATGAACAGAGTCAATATAATTCTATGGGTCTATGAAAAACATGTAAAGCACACGGATGGCATCCAAATACAATCCGTGTGCTGTTTGTATTTAACACCAAAGTGTAGGAGAAGCTCTGGAATTTATTTATCCATCTGTGAAAATTAGCGATGGCACACTTATGGTAAAAGCAGACACACGGACCAAACACTGATGACACCGGTACCATTTTTTCATACACATGTTTAAACACGGATGTATGAATAATGCCTTAGGCTATGTGCCCACGATGCAGAAATGAAGCAGAAAATTTCTGCAGCATTTCTGCATCTCCCTGGCAGAAAAAAACGCATGCAGATTGTGCATGCGTTTTTCTTGCAGAATACATGCGGATCCACATGCGGGTTCACATGCGTTTCCGCATGCAGATTGACAAGCACTTTCCAGGCGATAGCATCACTTGGAAAGTGCTTGACAACTCAGTCACACTGTATAAATCCATGCAAACAGCATGGATTTATACAGTGTGAACCGTAAAAATTAAAACAAATAAAGCTATACTCACCCCCGAGGCCCCGGCGTGGCTGCAGCACTGCTTCCTGGCTGGTTCCCGGCTGCCGGCATATCGCGAGACAGAGCGGTGAAGGGCCTGCGGTCACATGACTGTGACGTCACCGAAGGTCCTTCAGCGCTGCTGCCATTCAGAGAAAAGACGCCGGACAGGTGAGTATAAACTTTGTTATTTTATTCTTTTATTACAGGTACAATGGTACCCAGGTCTGGATGAGAGTCTTCTCTCCTCCAGAACTGGGTACCATCCGCACATAGAGACGCATAGAAGCCGCTTGTAAAAATGTACAGTCGCGGTTTCTGTGCGTCGCAATGCAAGTCAATGGCGGGAGTTCTGCTGCACTTCCGCAAAATTAAATGACATGCTGCGGATGTGCATAGAACATGCGGAATCCCCTTGGGGACCATGGAGTGCGGATTACCTAGCGTTTCACAAGCGTTTCCGCTGCGGAAATTCCGCAGCATATACGCTTGAAAAACGCTACGTGGGCACACAGCCTTATGTAGAAACCTTTCTGAAAAATGTGTGGATTTCTCCTCAGTAGCGCAGCATATTTTATAAAAAGAAGTTTTAAAATGTCCTATATGATAAGCAAATAAGGGTGAAAGTGTCCATTGGGCATATACTGTATGGGAATTTCCTGTCTTTTAAAGGGACTTTATCAGCACAGAATGACTGTTGAAACCAAGTACAGGCACTCGGTGCTGCATCGCGTGGCCAAACAGTTAAGTGCTTGTTTTCCATCTATCTCCACCCTTCTCTTGCTCTATAACGACAGAACTGCCAATCAAAGGAGAGGAATGGAGATAGAGGGAAAACAAGTGGGTGGGAAGGAGTATATAAATGATTGGCCCTGTAAATCTCCCTGATTAACATGCTTGACGCCTCCTGTGTCAGTCCTCCCAATCCTGATTTGCCTATACACATATAGGAGTTGAATTATATGTCCACAACAGGGAGATCCCAATTTGCATGCATGGCTCCCAGTTTATAGAAGACTGTAGATGACATAAAAAGTGATATCCACATTAGTCATCAAGATGGGTAGGATTACAGATTGAAGACACTTCCAAGTATACGCCCTTCGAACACTTTAGTCCTCCTTTACATGTGATGTAGAAAAGCATTTTACAGTTTTTTTTGTAAGGTATGCTGTGTTACAGTCATACAATTAGAAAAGTCCTTACATGACAGCGTGCGGGGGGAAGCACCTTATGGGGGTATATATTGATGACTTTCACTTCGGTAATCCATGAGACAATTCAGAAGAATCAAAGCAAATAAGAGAACGGCAAACAGGGGATTACCACATTATTCCTAACATTTGTCTTGCGCACAGTAGTCTGGTTTCAGTATAGTAGTCCTCACTGCTAGAGGGAGTATATGTGATAATGTTGCCATATTTTTACATCAATCATCTTCTCTCACTTGTGGCTCCCAAGCCTATTATAGCTTCAGTTACCAATTCTGAAGGTCACTGAAACATTATCAATAGCGATGAGCGCAAGTGCTCGTTACTAAAGTTTTCCTAGGGTGCTTGGGTATGCACCGAGTATCGCAGAAGGTCGAGTGACATGTTTGAGTCCCCGCGGACGCATGTTTTGAGGCTGTTAAGACAGCCACAACACATGCAGGGATTGCCCGTATTTGTTATTTTGGAAAATCAGAAATGCATTGTGAACACTCTGACGTAATACTTCAGTGCTGTACCAGTCAGGTGACACATTACGTGTCCTGCCAATGGAAGTGCATTGAGCTGTAGGGTGCATTGCTGGAAAAGGGGAGAAAAAAAAATAAAAAAAAAATCTTTAACCCCTTAAGCCCCGGAGCATTTTCAGTTTTTGCATTTTCGTTTTTGCTCCCCTTGTTCCCAGAGCCATAGCGTTTTTATTTTTTGGTCAATATGGCCATGTGAGGGCTTATTTTTTGCGGGACGAGTTGTACTTTTCAACGCCATTACTAGTTTTACCATATCCTGTACGGGAAAACGGGAAAAAAATTCCAAGTGTGGTAAAATTGCAGAAAAAGTGCAATACCACAGTTGTTTTTTATTTAATTTTTTTACCACGTTCACTGAATGCTAAAACTGACCTACCCTTCTTATTCTACAGGTCATTACGAGTTCATAGACACCAAACATGTATAGGTTCTTTTATATTTAAGTGGTGAAAAAAAATTCCAAAATTTGGTAAAAAAATAAATAAAAAAATAGCGCCATTTTCTAAGACCCGTAGCGTCTCCATTTTTCGTGATCTGGGGCTGGTTGATGGCTTATTTTTTGCGCACCGGGCTGACATTTTTATTGATAACATTTGGGGTAGATCCGATGTTTTGATCGCCCGTTATTGCATTTTATTGCAATTTTGCGGCGACCAAAAAACGTAATTCTGGCGTTTAGAATTTTTTTCTCGTTACGCCGTTTACCGATCGGATTAATTCTTTTTTTATATTGATAGATCGGGCGATTCTGAACGCGGTGATACCAAATATGTGTATGTGGGGTTTATTTTTTATTATTTTATTTTGAATGGGGCAAAAGGGGGGTGATTTAAACTTTTATATTTTTTTTAATATTTTTAAAAACTTTTTTTTTTTACTTTTTGCATGCTTTAATAGTCTCCATAGGAGACTAGAAGCAGCAACTGTCCGATCGCCTCTGCTACATACAGGGGACGAGCAGGTCCCCTGCATGCAGCAGAAATGGTCCTGTGCTATGAGCGCCGACCACTAGGTGGCGCTCATAGCGACAAGATCATGACAACCACAGGCGTCTGCTGCAGACCCTGGGTTGTCATGCCCACCCATCGGCGACCCGCGATTACATGACGGGGTCGCCGGTGGGCGGGGCTTATGACGCGCTACCCGGAAGCGCGCGTTAAATGCTGCTGTCAGAGATTGACAGCGGCATTTAACATATTAACAGCCGCGGGTGGATGGCGATTCCACCCGCGGCTGTTGCGGGCACATGTCAGCTGTAAGAATCAACTGACATGTGCTCCGTTCAGTGAGGGCTCAGCGCAGCAGCCCTCACTGAACGGGCAGTACGCAAATATGCGTTCTAATACGTCCCCGGTAATTAAGGGGTTAAATCTCTTAGTTTGCGAGTGTGAACGAGTTGAGTGTGTTCAGAGCGTAAGTGCGAACGAAAGTAAGTGTGTGACTTGTTTTTCAGTGACTTTGGATTCAGGGAGTTTGGAAGGGAGGACTTTGGACTGAATTGCTGTCTGTATTTCATTAATTCTTTACTTTTCTTTTTACTTAACATTCTGTCTATTGCAATCCCCATTAGGAAATGAGCTCCATTATTGACAATGCTATCCAGTGTACATCTTGCCACATGTATGTATTCCTTGAACAGTCGGTCGGGGTTGCTTACTGCTGCGCAAGATGTGTGCACGTTGTGCGTTTGGAAGCCCAGATACTGGATCTAAATGAGCAGCTGGCAACACTGAGATCCATTGACAACATGGAAAGGAGTCTGCTGCTCACTGAGCAGCAGCTCACTGTGGTAGATGTGGGGGAGGGTGGTAGTCGGGAGCTGCAGGACAGTGAGGTCGCTAGTTGGGTGACCGTTAGAAGGGGTGGTAGAGGGAAGAGTGCCAGGGAGGCTAGTCCTGATCTGGCACACCCCAATAAGTTTGCAAAGTTGGCAGATGAGGGGAGTGACGGTACAGGGGTAGCACTACTGCAGCAAGGCATGTCCCCTGAAAGCCGGAGGAGTGTCAGCTCCAGTAAAGAGGGAAATAGGAGAGTAGGGCAGGCCAGGCAGGTGCTGGTAGTGGGGGACTCAATTATTAGGGGAACAGATAAGGCAATCTGTCACAAAGACAGGGATCGTCGAACAGTGTGCTGCCTACCTGGCGCTCGAGTCCGGCACATCGCTGATCGGGTTGACTGATTACTGGGAGGGGCTGGTGAGGACCCAGCGGTCATGGTGCACATTGTCATTTGTGCCAAAGTTAGAGGTAGGTGGAAGGTCCTTAAAGATGATTTCAGGGAATTAGGCTGCAAGCTGAAAGCAAGGACCTCCAAGGTGGTATTCTCTGAAATACTGCCTGTACCACGTGCCACGCCAGAGAGGCAACGGGAGATTAGGGAGATAAATAAGTGGCTCAAGAACTGGTGTAGGAAGGAGGGATTTGGGTTCCTGGAGAACTGGGCCGACTTCTCAGTTGGCTACAGATTCTACGCTAGGGACCGGCTGCACCTCAATGGGGAGGGTGCAGCTGTCCTCGGTGAGAAAATGGCTAGAAGGTTGGAGGAGTGTTTAAACTAGGGATTGGGGGGGGGAGGGTATTCATTTTATAGGTGGGGAAGATAGTGCAGATAGTGACCTGGGCACAAATAAAGAAATTGGGGGTGGGGTTAGAACAGTCAATAAAGTAAGAAGGAATAGAGGTACAGAGAGATACATAAAATGCATGTACACTAATGCCAGAAGCCTCACCAACAAAATGGAGGAATTAGAATTAATTTTGTTGGAAAATAATTATGACATGGTAGGGATATTTGAGACGTGGCTGGACGAGAGCCATGACTGGGCAGTTAATTTACAGGGCTATAGTCTGTTCAGAAATGACCGTACAAACAAGCGAGGGGGGGGGGGGTGTTTATATGTAAAATCATCCTTAAAACCTGTCTTGCGGGAGGATATATGTGAATCTAATGAAAATGTAGAGTCCCTGTGGGTGGAGATAAGGGGAGGGGGAAAAAATAATAAATTACTGATAGGGGTTTGTTATAAGTCTCCAAAAATAATGGAAGTAGCAGAGAATATCCTCGTAAAGCAAATAGATGAAGCAGTGACTCAAGGAGAAATCATTATTATGGGAGACTTCAACTACCCTGAAATACATTGGGGGACAGAAACATGTAGTTCAAGCAAAGGAAATAGGTTTTTGACAACTATGAGAGACAATTACCTTTCACAACTGGTTCAGGACCCAACAAGAAGGGGGTCACTGCTAGACCTAATATTAACCAATAGGCCAGACCGCATATCAAATATACGAGTTGGGGGTCACTTGGGTAATAGTGATCACAAAATAATACGTTTTCATGTATCCTTTAATAAATGTGTAGTAGAGGGGTTACAAGGACACTAAACTTCAGGAAGGCAAATTTCCAACGGTTAAGAGATGATCTTAGTGCAATAAACTGGGACGATATCCTGAGACATAAAGCTACACAAAGCAAATGGGAGACATTTATTAACATCCTGAATAGGACCTGTGCACAATATATACCCTTTGGGAATAAACATGCTAGAAATAGGAGGAAACCACTATGGCTAAATAGAGCTGTAAGGGGCGCAATAAGTGACAAAAAGAAAGCATTTAGAGAACTAAAGCAAGTAGGTAGTGATGAGGCATTAAATAAATATAGAAAATTAAATAAATTATGTAAAAAACAAATCAAGGCAGCAAAGATTGAGGCAGAGAGAATCATTGCCAGAGAAAGTAAAAATAACCCCAAAATATTCTTTAACTACATAAATAGTAAAAAACTAAAAAATGATAGTGTTGGCCCCCTTAAAAATAGTCTGGGTGAAATGGTGGATGAGGATGAGGAAAAAGCCAATATGCTAAATGATTTTTTTTCAACAGTATTTACACAAGAAAATCGTATGACAGAAAACATGATTAGTGATAACAAAAATTCTCCATTAAATGTCACTTGCTTAACCCAGCAGGAAGTACGGCGGAGTCTAAAAATCACTAAAGTTGACAAATCCCCGGGCCCGGATGGGATACACCCGCGAGCACTGCAGGAATTAAGTAACGTCATAGAAAGACCATTATTTTTAATCTTTAAAGATTCCATAATAACAGAGTCTGTACCACAGGACTGGCGTATAGCAAATGTGGTGCCAATATTCAAAAAGGGGACAAAAATTGAACTTGGAAATTATAGGCCGGTAAGCTTAACCTCTACTGTGGGTAAAATCCTGGAGGGTTTCCTAAGAGATGCTATACTAGAGTATCTGAAGAAGAATAACCTCATGACCCAATATCAACATGGGTTTACGAGGGACTGTTCCTGTCAAACTAATCTGATCAGTTTTTATGAGGAGGCAAGTTCTGGACTGGACCAAGGAAATGCAGTGGATGTTGTGTATATGGACTTTTCAAAAGCTTTTGATACGGTTCCACACAAAAGGTTGATACATAAAATGAGAACAATGGGGATAGGGGAAAATATATGTATGTGGGTTAAGAATTGGCTCAGTGATAGGAAACAAAGGGTGGTTATTAATGGAAAACACTCAGACTGGGTCTCAGTTAACAGTGGGGTACCACATGGGTCAGTATTGGGCCCCCTTTTTTTTAACATATTTATTAATGACCTTGTAGGGGGCATACAGAGTATTATTTCAATATTTGCAGATGACACTAAACTCTGCAGGGTAATCAATACAGAGGAGGACAATTTTATATTACAGGAGGATCTATGTAAACTAGAAGCTTGGGCTGATAAATGGCAAATGAGCTTTAATGGGGATAAATGTAAGGTAATGCACTTGGGCAGAGGAAATAAAATGTATAATTATATGCTTAATTGTAAAACACTGGGCAAAACTGTAACTGAAAAAGACCTGGGTGTATTGGTGGACGACAAGCTCACGTTTAGTGGCCAGTGTCAGGCTGCTGCTACAAAGGCAAATAAAATAATGGGATGCATTAAAAGAGGCATAGATGCTCATGAGGAGAACATAATTTTACCTCTATACAAGTCATTAGTGCGACCACACTTAGGCTGTGTGCCCACGTAGCGTTTTTCAAGCGTTTATGCTGCGGAATTTCCGCAGCGGAAACGCTTGTGAAACGCTAGGTAATCCGCACCCCATGGTCCCCAAGGGGATTCCGCATGTTCTATGCACATCACATGCTGTGGATTTTTCCTCAGCGTTTATGCTGCGTACAAAAATCCGCAGCATGTCATTTAATTTTGCGGAAGCGCAGCGGAACTCCCGCCATTGACTTGCACTGAGAAAAATAACAAATAAAGTTTATATTCACCTGTCCGGCGGCTTGTCTCTGAATGCCGGCATCGCTTGAGGATCTGCGGTGACGTCACAGTCATGTGACCGCAGGCCCTTCACCGCTCTGTCTCGCGAGATGCCGGCATCCAGGAACCAAACAGGAAGCAGCGCTGCAGCCACGCCGGGGCCTCGGGGGTGAGTATAGCTTTATTTGTTTTAATTTTTACGGTTCACACTATATAAATCCATGCTGTTTGCATGGATTTCATAGAATCATAGAATGGTAGAGTTGGAAGGGACCTCCTGGGTCATCTGGTCCAACCCCCTGCTCAAAGCAGGATTCACTAAATCATCTCAGACAGATGTCTGTCCAGCCTCTGTTTGAAGACGTCCATTGAAGGGGAACTCACCACCTCTCGTGGCAGCCTGTTCCACTCATTAATCACCCTAACTGTCAAAAAGTTTTTTCTAATATCTAATCTGCGTCTCCTCAATTTAGTTTCATCCCATTGCTTCTAGTCTTTCCTTGTGCAAATGAGAATAAAGATGATCCTTCTACAATGTGACAGCCCTTGACATATTTGTATACAGCTATTAAGTCTCCTCTCAGTCGTCTTTTTTGCAAGCTAAACATTGCCAAATCCTGCAACCGTTCCTCATAGGACATGGTTTGCAGACCAGTCACCATTCTGGTCGCTCTTCTCTGAACTTGCTCCAGTTTGTCTATGTCTTTTTTAAAATGTGGTGCCCAAAACTGTACACAGTATTCCAGATGAGGTCTGACCAAAGAGGAGTAAAGACCGATAATGACTTCACGTGATCTAGACTGTATGCTTCTGTTAATACATCCCAGAATTGTATTTGCCTTTTTTGCTGCTGCATCACACTGTTGACTCATGTTCAGTCTATGATCTATTAGTATACCTAAGTCTTTTTCACATGTACTGTTGCTTAGCTCTATTCCTCCCATTCTGTATATGCTTTTTTCATTTTTATTGCCCAGATGTAGTACTTTGCATTTTTCCCTGTTAAAAACCATTCTGTTGGTTGCTACCCACTGCTCCAGTTTATTTAGGTCTTTTTGAATCCTCTCTCTCTCTTCTCTAGTATTAGCTATCCCTCCTAGCTTTGTGTCATCAGCAAATTTAATCAGTTTACCCTCAATTCCTTCATCTAAATCATTGATAAAGATGTTGAACAATACAGGTCCCAGGACGGAGCCCTGTGGTACCCCACTTGAGACATTCATCCAGCTGGATGTGAAGCCATTTACAACCACCCTTTGAGTCCGATCACTAAGCCAGTTATGAATCCACCTAACAGTTGCCTGGTCCATTGCATACTTGGTCATTTTTTCAATAAGGATGGTGTGAGATACTTTGTCAAATGCTTTGCTGAAGTCAAGATATACTATATCAACAGCATTTCCCTGATCCACCCAGTCAGTGATTCTGTCATAGAAGAAAATTAAGTTAGTCTGACATGACTTGTTAGTTACAAACCCATGCTGACTCTGGTTAATCACTTCATTCTTATCCAGGTACTTACATACATGTTGTTTAATAATTTGTTCAAAGATCTTTCCTGGTATAGAAGTCAGACTCACCGGCCTATAGTTCCCTGGGTCCACCTTCTTCCCCTTTTTGAAGATAGGAACAACATTTGCTCTTCTCCAGTCTTCTGGGACTTCTCCTGTTCTCCAAGAATTTTCAAAGATTATGGAGAGTGGTTCTAAAATTTCTTCTACGATCTCCTTCAGTACTCTGGGGTGTAATTCATCTGGACCTGGAGACTTGAACTCATTTATGTTAGCTAAATATTCCCTCACAATCTTTCTGTTTACAGATAACTTGGATTCCTCTATTCCTTTAAAAGGACAGTGAAGATCAGTTGATGTTACATTTTCTTTCTGAGAGAAAACAGATGCAAAATAGGAATTAAAAAGTTCGGCCTTCTCAACATCCTCTCTTACCATTTCTCCATTTTCATCCTGTAAAAATCCTATAGCATCTTTGACTTTTCTTTTACTTTTGACATACCCCCAAAATCCTTTTTTATTGCTTTTGACATCTCTTGCAAGCCTTAATTCATTGTCAGCTTTAGCTAACCTGATACGTGCGCTGCAGGATCTGCAGACTGCATTATAATCTTCTTTAGATATGCCTCCCTCTTTCCATTTAATAAACATTTCTTTCTTTCTTTTTAGCATGTGTTTAAGTTCTGTGTTCATCCATCCTGGTTTCCTTAAATGCTTCCCATTCTTCCTACTTTTCGGGATTGTTAACGATTGTGCTTTGAGAATCTCATTTTTAAAAATTTCCCATCCTTCCTGGACATTTTTGTCCTTAAGGACATCCAGCCATTGGATCCCTCCTATTCTCTTTCTGAGTCTCTTAAAATCTGCCTTTCTAAAATCTAACCTTGAAGTTTGAGTCTTCACATGTCTTCCTCCTCTAGTTATCCAAAATTCTATAATAGCATGATCGCTGCCTCCTAGGGTCCCAGCCACCTTTACCTCCTCAACCATTTCCTCCCTGTTTATAAGGATTAGATCCAAAGTAGCAGATCCCCTTGTTTTCTCCCCTACCTTTTGGAAGATAAAGTTGTCAGCAAGAGAGGATAAGAATTTGCTTGACCTGTTAGTTTTACTTGAGAGAGATTCCCAACAAATGTCTGGATAGTTGAAATCTCCCATGACCACTACGTCATATTTTTTGGAGAACTTGGTCATTTGATACATAAAGAGTTCATCCATATCTTCAGCTTGCCCAGGTGGCCTGTAGTAAATGCCTACAATGGTGTCCTTTCCGTTGTTCTCTCCTTGTATTCTTACCCAAACAGTTTCCACAGAACTCCCAGTCTCTGCTTCAATCTCTGTGCAGATATACGCTTTTCTAACATACAATGCGACACCTCCTCCTCGTTTATCAAGTCCGTTTCTTGCAAATAAGTTGTATCCTTTTAGCCTTTTATTCCAATCATGTGTATCGTCCCACCAAGTTTCAGTGATTCCAATGACATATTTCTTTTCCTGCATTAGTAGTTCCAATTCTCCTTGTTTGTTGCCCATGCTTTGTGCATTTGTATAAAAACATTTTAGTTTGTGATTGGTTTCTCTTCCTCCCATATTTTTATTATTTAAATTGTTTTGTCTTTGTTCTTCCTTTCCACTTTCAGTAGCAGAGATCTCAATAGTATTTGTCAGCTGTATGGCTTTTTCTGGCCTTTTGCTTCCCTTCCCACATTGTTCTAGTTTAAAGCTCTCCTGATGAGTGTAGCAAGGCGACTTCCAAATACATGATTTATAGTGTGACCTAGTTGTCAAGCACTTTCCAAGTGATGCTATCACCTGGAAAGCGCTTGTCAATCTGCATGCAGAAACGCATGTGAATCTGCATGTGGATCCGCATGTATTCTGCAGGAAAAACGCATGCACAATCTGCATGCGTTTTTTCTGCCAGGGAGATGCAGAAATGCTGCAGAAATTTTCTGCTTCATTTCTGCATCGTGGGCACATAGCCTTAGAATACTGTGTACAGTTCTGGTCTCCGGTGTATAAGAAAGACATAGCTGAACTAGAGCGGGTGCAGAGAAGAGCGACCAAGGTTATTAGAGGACTGGGGGGTCTGCAATACGAAGACAGGTTATTTACTTGGGGTTATTTACTGTGGAAAAAAGAAGGCTTAGGGGAGATCTTATTACTATGTACAAGTATATGAGGGGACAGTACAAAGACCTTTCTACTGATCTTTTTACTCTGAGGCCAGAGACGGGGACAAGGGGGCATCTTCTACGTCTGGAGGAAAGAAGGTTTAATCATAATCACAGACGTGGATTCTTTACTGTAAGAGCAGTGAGACTATGGAACTCTCTGCCGCATAATGTTGTAATGAGTGATTCACTATTAAAATTTAAGAAGGGCATGGATGCCTTTCTTGAAAAGTATAATATTACAGGTTATAAATACTAGATTCCTTGATAGGGCGTTGATCCAGGGAACTAGTCTGATTGTCGTATGCAGTCGGGAAGGAATTTTTTTCCCCAATGTGGAGCTTAGTGTTTGCCACATGGGTTTTTTTTTGCCTTCCTCTGGATCAGCATATTAGGCTATGGGTTGAACTAGATGGACTTAGTCTTCCTTCAACCTTAAAAACTATGTTACTATGTAATAGCAGCAAGAACTCAGTTTTAGGAGGGGAGTATCAATAGTTTTTCTTTTATATGGGTCACTGAAGTAATTAACAAGGGGTTGTCCAGAAGTGGACAACCTCATTAAGGTAAACACGGCATGGGGGGTGGGGTGGGGCTAATTTTGACCTTAATGACATGGCCAAGTTTTTGAAATCTGACCAGTGTCACTTTATGGGGTAATAACTCTGAAATACTTAAACAGACCCCAGTGATTCAGACATTGTTTTTCATGACATATTGTACTTCATGTTAGTGGTAAATTTTGTTTGATATGTATGTATATTAATGAAAATATCGAAAATCTGATAATTTTTTTGAAAATTTTGCAATTTTTAAACTTTAAATCTTTATGCCCTTAAATCACATAGTTATACCACACAAAATTATTTAAATCATAACATTTCCCATATGTCTACTTTACATCTGCATCATTATTTAAACAACTTTTTTTTTTTGTTAGGAAGTAATAAGGGTTAAAAGTTGATCAGCATTTTCTCATTTTTCCAGCAAAATTTACAAAACCATTTGGGAGGCCTATATGACAGAAAATACCCAAAAGTGACACTATTTTAAAAACTGCACCCCTCAAAACCACATTCAAGAAGTTTTTCAACCCTTCAGGTGCTTCACTGGAATTAAAGCAATGTGGAAGAAAAAAATGAACATTTTTTCCCAAAAATGTTAATTTAGCCCAGATTTTTTTTTACTTTCACAAGGGTAACAGGAGAAAATGAACCCCAAATTTGTTGTGCAATTTCTCCTGAGTATGCCGATACCCCATATGTGGGGGAAAACAACTATTTGGGCGCAAGGCAGGGCTCAGAAGGGAAGGAGTACCTTTTGACTTTTTGAATGAAATAATAGCTGGAATTGAGAGCGGCCGCCATGTTGCGTTTGGAGAGCCCCTTATATAGCTAAACAGTGGAAACCCCCCAAAGAATGAATTTAGATGTGTGGTGAGCATTTTGAACCCCCAGGTGCTTCACAG
Source organism: Phyllobates terribilis (assembly GCF_046119375.1). Classification (NCBI taxonomy): domain Eukaryota; kingdom Metazoa; phylum Chordata; class Amphibia; order Anura; family Dendrobatidae; genus Phyllobates; species Phyllobates terribilis. Next base: position 223,076,959 of record NW_027362765.1, on the reverse strand, counting down.
GAGTCTAATGTAGAGCCGTGGAAATAAAAAATACATTTAAAAAAAGAAATATGCAAATTGTCTTTTCAGAGAGGAAGAGGACCAGAACTTTAGTGCCACCTACAGGAAGTAGCAATTCTAAAAGTCAATAATGACCCTTTAAAGAAACTTATGACATAGCTTAGGATATAAGCCAGAACCAGAAACTCAATTTGCAGACACTGTGTTTCGGGGTACTGCCCGTCGTCAGTGCAAAGTGTGAGTTCTGGTTTGGCTGGGTGAGAGGCGTCAGACCGGTATCTAAGAGGTAACATTTCTCCTTGCGGAGAGCGACATGTTAAGCATGTCATGGTGAGGAGACTTTTAAAGCTGCAATGCTCCTCTGGGAAATATGCAAATTGTCTCTTCAGAGAGGAAGAGGACAAGAACTCACCAGAACCAAAAGTCAAATTTTTCCCACAAAAATGGTCTTTTAGCCCCAAATTTTGCATTTTCGCAAGGGCAACAGGAGAAAATGGATCATACAATTTGTTGTGCAATATTTAAAACCTTATTTTAGTTGCCTTTTGCCAATCTGAAGATTTTCTATTACCGAGCATTATTTGCTACATATAAGAAGACTTGAACATTGGAAATTAGACAATTTTCCAAGATTTTTTCATCTTCAGTTAAGGACATATATTGGTACTATAACCTTTATTTATACAATTTTCTACCATTCTTCATTTATCCCAAGTGCCCCGATCATAGGAAATCGGTTCTGTTCAGGTTCACACATGAGAGCACATCATCAGCACTGTGCATAAAGGGGGCTGGGCTGCTTGTCTCATTTAAACAGCTAAGTCAACATCTGTTTCTGTCACAGGCAATGCTTAGTTTTAGAAGAAAGATATTTTAGTTACTAAAATGAACCAGTCAGCCTCACAAACATCACTGACAACATGCCAGCACATTAGTTGATGGGCCCATCTGGAACAAAAGGATATGTTTAGATGCAGTACCCATTATATAAGGAATAGAGCTGCGTTCAAAATTTACAGTTGATGGCCACCCGAACAAACAGATCATTTTGGGGGTATTAGACCTCCACAGATCTGATATGGATTACCTATCCTGTGAATATTTTATAAATATGTGACCATGCAACACCTTTAACATCCTACCATAGGTGATAAACGTCTGGGCGGTCCATGTTCTACCCTGTATTGATTATCTGAGACGTAACATAGTAGAGCAGCTGCACAACATCGTGAGGCTCCAGAGCCGGTCTTCAGGCACAGCCAGACTCCCCATATAGGAGGCAGAGCCGGTTTATTACTGTCTCTACCTTCTTAATCGCTGTATACACGGCGCTAAACAAGTGATCATGTAATAGCTGGGTGTGGGGAGGGAGCAGGAGCTGCTGGGTACTAGGGTACCCTGTAAGATCTGCTATGCAGCCAAGAGGCTGAATTTCCACTGTAAATAGGGCTAATATAGCAAGTTACAGGGGAAATCATAAAAAAAAGAAAAAAAATTGAAACAAGGTTTAAACAGTATTTTGGTGGTCTTTAAAAAAAACAGACAAAAAAAACCCATGCAAACAAAATTAAGGTCCCACATCCCACAAAAAGGATCCAAAAAATATATTTAAATATACGAAGGAGAATTTTTTTTTTTTTTAACAGCTCTATAAAACTGCATGTATGAAAAAGAACAAAAATGAGTGATCAGGAAGAGGGGTAATGGCCTAATCGAGAACTGGTTAAGGATATTTTAATTTGACAACCACTGTAAGAAATGTATTTGTAGAAGCTGCAGTTCATATATGAACGGTTCTAAACTTGCAGTCAAGGGGCAAAGTGTGTGCAGAAGGTATGCCGGCTAAATCTACGTCATATCCTAGACCATCGGTATATTTATAGATATGAATTAGTTGACATGTTTAGGATAGCACATCACGGATCATTCAGCTTCACGACTGATTCTTGTCCAGATTCACGTATTCTTTAATGTGCTTCTTTTATAAAGAACCATAGCACACCTACAAGATGTGGGGAATGCTTAGATTTTATTCACAATGCATCTCCAAGTATCCTAGATTTACTTTCTCTATCTCGTAACCACCAGTTCAACATCAAATCTGGTTACCAGCCACAGAGTTAGCATTCAAAAGCGGGTGTCTGAGATAATAGCTCCCAGACCTTGGTAACCTCATTATAGAAATGGGGCAGTTACTGCAATTTCAGACAATTCTCACAGTTCAGTGTCATCTCTGCTTCCAGTTCTGAAAACGCACTAGAGTACTGGGCATGTAGGAATTTTACAGACTGAGAACAGGATTATCAATCTACAGTACATCAGACATTCATGAGGAAATATCTAAAAGTTTTAGGCAGGTGTGGAAAAAATGCTACAAAGTAAGAATACTTTCCAAAATAGAATATTTTTAGCAATTAACAAAATGGAAAGTGAATGAACATAAGAGAAATCTAAAATCACATCAATAATTGGTGTGACCGCCCTTTGTATTCAAAACAGCATCAATTCCTGTAGATACACTTTCACACAGGTTTTGAAGGAACTCAGAAATGAGTTTGTGCCAAACATCTTGGATCTTAATGTGGGAGCCATGTCACTTCCAGGACTTCTTGTTCTTCTTTCATGTCCCGGGTTATACACAACGGCAAGACTGAATACAGCAAGAAGACCAAAGGTAATTATACTGCATCAGCAAGGTCTCTCCCAGGAAAAGATTTCAAAGCAGACTGCAGTTTTAAGATGTGCTATTGAAGCACCAAGAAATGAGCAAGAGGTGGAGAGCGGTATAATAATGAGTGTCTGCAGGCTAAACAGACGTCTCCCTGACTGAAATGCAAATATCTGCCTGTATTTCTCAGCACTGAGTACGCCATGAACCTGGACCAAATCCCAGGTCCATTTGCTGAAATGCAGCCCCAACTTGCAAGGAACCTCCACTATGCTTCACTGTTGCCTGCAGATACTCTTTCTTATACCGATCTCCAGCCTTTTAGCTGCCTTCTGTTACAGCCAAATATTTTACATTTTGTATGACTTGTGAATTTTCTTTGAGAGGTTTTTTTTTTTTTTTTTTTAGAAATTTTTAAGGAAATACACAAAACAGTCCCATTCACCTTCCATTTTATTATTGACAAGGGAAGAAGTTTTCAGAAGTCCCATTTCATCTTCTTCTAATTTCATTCTTCACATTGCAACCCAAAAAACATGCTGCCAATCCCCACACCACCCAATATCATGGTTGTCTTCCAATGTGTGAAAATGCCCAGGCAAAAACTTGCCAACAGCTAGTTCACTGCCTGCACCTGGCAGAAAGATGTCAGTGTACGCAACTTCTGGAATGGATATTACAGTGGTTTCAATGAAGAGGGGCAAGTGCAGCCGAGGGGCCGTCACACAACAATCAGTGCAGGGGAAACACTCTGGGCACGTAAAAAAAAAAAAAAAAAAAAAATGAACTGCAATTTTTCAACGTGTACAGATGAATTGACACTGACATCTTAGGTTGTTTCATTTTTTTCATATCTGGTCTCACTTCACTTTTCTGACCTGTTGAAACAAAGAGGATAATTGTTACACACTACATACAGTTTCACAAAGGACAGCCACATAATATATTATATAATCAATCACATTTCCTAAAGGTGGTCAAAAAAGAGAAAAAGGTCATATGGAGCGAGACCATACATACCTGCTCAAATCAGACAACCTAGGATCCGCAGCAGAAGTCCACACCTTTCCATTTTATAAGAAAAGGTTGGTTGAGTATGCTCACCATCTCCCGTCACACAGCCATTCAGCTGTCTACATTCAATATATTAGAGCAGTCTAGCAACTGAACAGTCACCAACCAGTCTGACCAAAATGGACGTTGAGGGCAATTACAAATAGATCAAAATAGCTTTGTTTATGGGTCATGTCCTGCTGGAGCATCATTTTTTTTTCCTTTAAAAGGGAACTCATCAATTTAAAATTGCTCGAACCACAGACAGCATGAAATCTCAACACAATCCATCATCACTGAAAGCCTTTTTTAAAAAAAACAAAAACAAAACCTCATTCTGACATGTCGTTACATATATTTTTGAAACTTCCCCGACCGTCTGGGTACACCATTAAATCAAGCAAACCAGACAGGAATCTTCTAGTGCCATGCTTGTTTTTAAAAAGGCCGAAATTTACAAAGATTGGCGTATCATATGCCTGCCTTAATACAAAGTCATCTGCTGTAAAATGCACACAAGGTATAAGGAGGCACAGGCCTCTTAATGAGATGTATCTTTTGCATGTCTGTATAAGCAAAGTCTACGTCAGCCAAGGGCTTGAGAAGATTAGCACTACAATTTTTGATACTTAAACCTAAAAAGGAGCAAATCTTGGTTTAGATCAAAATTCTGGAAAAGTCAGTGATAAATTCCTCCCACACGTTCTCTGAAAAGTAAGAAGTGGCACTGTTGGGATTTCATGCTGTCCAATGGTTCAGTCACCAAAAAAATTGATGTCACGATTCCTCTTTAAATGTTTTTTTTTGCTTGTTTTTTGTTTTTTAAAGAAAACCTAATGTTTTCTTTAAAACTTTCTTTAAAGAATGTAACATTATTCTGTATTAGTTTGTACATGAACATAATATCTTCCTTATTGGGAACAATATATGAAATGGATTCACATTGGTATTAGACACAAATAAAGGCTGTGCTGGAAATGCCGGTGGAGCACGTTAGGACAGGAGAGTGGGGTGGCTCTTTAGTGGAGCAAGATACACACAGTCCATTCATTGCACTGGAGAAAATTAAAGCCACACACAGAGTGAACCTCTTGTGAGTGGAAATTCATTTCCTATGTAGTTCCAACAGACACATAACAGCAAGTGGTTAGTCATAAATGTAGACACAAGGCACAGGTTTTGTGATATGGAGCATGGTTGGCATGCATGTTGGGCAGGTATTAAAATGATGTGGTAAGGCAGCCTTACTTCATGGGAAGCCCCCAGATTACCGAAGTGTTCTATACTTTGCCAACCTACTGCTCTGTTCCGCTGCAGTCCTGAGAGAGAAGAGGAAGGAGAAAGAAGCAGAGGAAGAGAAGGTAAAAGCCTGGGAGTCACAGAGACGGCTCTGAGTAAAGACAAGATTACAGCAGAGAAGGCAGATTATGAAGAAACATTGCCTGGATCTGAAATACTCCTGGACAGATACAAGAATTGGAATTAAGTGCAAGAATATAAGGCACTTAAGAGCAGCCATTCTATTTTGATGTAGGCAATCAGGTTCCATCTGAAGGTAAAGAAGATTACACCAATTATTTTACCTTTTGACTGCTTTATGGGCGAGCATGCGGTTTCCAGCCAGGAATGTGACAATTCCCAGTAAGGCCAAATATTTCAATGTCTGGAACATGTTCAGCTGAGTCCAGTAGACATACATCAGGCCCAACATAGCTAGAAAACATAACACAATTATGTAGTAAATGATATGCCTTCTGTATTTATAACACATGGCAAGTAATAGCATGTGGAAACATACCTGCGTGTCCCAGATGGAAGATCAGTGTGCTCGGAGAGAAGCTAAAGTTGGAAATATTCACACCAATCTTTACCCACTGGAAAAAAAATCTCTATTACATGACATCAGGGACATTTTTTGTGTGCGTGCCAGTTGGAAGTTGACAGGCATGCTACTAGAAATCATCATCAATGTCAGTTTCTTCATTGTTTAAGAGTAAATTAATAGAATTAGTATTGTAACTTACAAGAATAAAAAGCAGGAGCAATGGTGCCAGGACCAGGGCGGTGAAAGTATTCGATACAACAGTAGGTGGCCTCTTCTCAGGCTCCCGGAACAAGTGCTGCACATACCAACATGTACATTAGATAAGTCATACATGCAGACATAATATATATCAATTTGCGCTAGCATTGGAAGAGTACAAAGAGTAATCGGAAAATGGAAACTGACAAATAGGACATTTCCAAATCTTTCCATGGGAACAATTTTTCTCCCATGATTAAAGGGGTATGCCAACCATAGTAAGTAATAACAGCGCTATTCAGTGATCGTGTGCAGAGCTGTGCAAGAGTAGAGAATGAAGAGGTCCAGCAATCATAATGCTAAAGCCTATCCTAGTCTTATGTCACAAAATGATCGGATGAGCATAACCTTTAAACAAAATCAAGTGGATCAGGTCAGTCAGGATGATACGTAAAGTAGCTGTCAGCTTGGCAAATGACTAAACTACATTCTGCGACTCAATTATTACGGGTGCCTGTGAAGTGCAGAATTTTATCTGCTGCGATCTCAGTATGCGATCTAATACTCAGTTTCTCATTATTGAATAACTTATCTTGATAAATTTCTTTTTCCATGATATATCCAGATAGTTAACAGACAAGTTTTCTCTAACAACGTAAACGCATTTGACGTCACACATATGCCATGAATCCAATTACCTGAATGTCTGGTTTGGGGGTGAATAGGTTCTTGCTTTGGACAGTGGTTGGGGCATCTTCTTCAGGGAATTTGATGAGCACATCAGCCTAAACCACGAAAATAATAATAATTATTAACGTTAGATGCAGGGCTGTGGAGTCGAACTCGTGGAGTCGGAGCCGGTATAAAATGGACCGACTCAGACTCCTAAAATATATAATAAATTGGGTACAGTAATTCAATGCAGTTTGTGGGGTATATTTTTTCATAAGAATTTGAGAACATTATGAAATGTCCTATGAATGTCTGTCCTATTCCTGATCTAAGGGTCTAGGCTTTTAGCTGAGATGAATCTGTGCTACAGTAAATTTACCACTTAAACATGAGCCACGTACGAGGGAGTCTGTGTCATGAAAATTGAGGAGTCGGAGGTTTGGCTTAACGACTCCACAGCCCGGGTTAGATGGTTCTAAGCCTGTTAAATGCCATTTCAACCACAATCTTTTTATTGCTAAACAATGATCCAGTCTTATATACAGGGCTATGGGTAATAACTATTTTATAACAGTGCCTGCGCCATACCATATTCCACAGGATGGGATTCTCCAGAGTAGCATCGCCTACAATCAAGTACAGCGTGTAAGTGCCGGACGCAGAGTCAAACTCAGACTTCCTCTCCGATGGATCAAGCTCAAACCTATATGTGCCTTTATTGTCAGGCTCCGCAACAAACACCACTTCTTGGCTAGTCTTCTGGTTATGAAGGCGAACAAATGTCTGGGAATGAAGCAGAAAAATAAGTGAACATTTACCAAAATGCAATCTCTAACTGGTTGTAAAGATTTCCCCGAGAGTATAATGGCTTTGTCTTGACTTATAGGATTGACAGGTTAAACAGGCTCCCCTAACACGTCTGTTTCATAAAATAACTGTTCACCATAAAATAGATCTTCATGTTATAATGTTTGTGATTTACCTTTACTACTACCCCTAGCTATGTATGAATACATTGAAAACTGAGCATGTCTGACACTAGCCAATCAATAATCATAATCTTTACCTACTGGTAAGGAGCGGCTTACTATCTCCAATTTGTCAATGTATTTACTCACTTACAGGAGGTACAGCACAATGCAGTCATGCGAGTGCAAGGTCCAATTTCACAGCACTGAAGACTTAAGAGTAGATTCTAGTTTTTAAGAATGAATAATAAATATGTGGGGGGCCTATACCCAGCACCCCCTCGGATCAACTGCTATCAAGCTGAAATCTGCAGATCAGCTTCTATACATTGAATGGAGCTGTGCAGCACCAACTTTTCTGCACAGGCTGCTATACAATGTAGTTTTCCCACTCTCTTTGGTACATTTTTTTAGTAGGATCTATCCAATCATTGCATATGTAGGATCACAAACTTTAACGCCTAATCCCAAAAATAGGTAATTAATATTATACACTCGGACAACCGCCTAAAATAAACTATTAATGCATTGATGACCCTATGTGTTTTTTCTATTTTTTGTAGTGACTGCCATTGGGGCATAACAGTGTATTGATCTCAAAGGACTTCATTACATCCGCCTTCAGATTGATGTGTAAAGAAATATTATATATAGGATGTTCTGGACTGGCTTTTTCCTCAGAAACGCAGTGCCATGTCAGTCAATGGCCTAATTTTTGGTGGTTTGGTGGCAGCATGGGACAAACTTAAGTGTTATAGGAAAAGTACCTGATGAGGCGTCAGGCTGGCTCCTGTGTTCACATCAGTAAGCTGGAAAGACAGTGCAAAATTCTGGTGGCTGTCAGCAGTAAATGGGCCTTTGGCTTTAGAAGGGAATGCCACCCTAAAAGAAAAAGCTCCTTTTAGTTTTTTTCTAGTTTCTTACACACCTGGCATACTGTGAGAACTGATGCCACAATTACCTGGTAGTTTTAGGAGAGATACTCTGGTCTTTATCCACAATGGAGAGATCGACATTGCCGATTCCAACTTCTGTTGACACCTTCACCTTAATCTGTAATAGGAACAGTTTACAGTCCAGTGCACTTTTCTATAATAATAAATAGACTTTGTGATAACCGTTCACACACAGAGACATTGTGTTCTCCCAAGTGTTTTCATGGCTAAGCTTGAGGAGCCACATAAGGGTTAATACTGATTCATATTAACCATTTCCTTTCCCTGCTCCCATAGCATATACAATAGCTACAATTTATGAGTGAAAGACAAACTGCTGCCTTGCACTTGTTTAAGATGGAAGAATGAGGGCACAATGTCCCGCAGCCTTGTACAATTTCATTCAAGAGTCTCTTGCTCATCTCAAGGGGTTCAGAACCTGGCAAAGTAAAGATTCAGAGCCATTATTTTGCGTTCACGCTTTCAGATGCAGACATTCTAAGTGGATAATTAGGATAATTAGACCCGGGCAATAAAAATGAAAAGGCCCTGGAAAGCTCTACATCACATTATGCAGCACATTTGCTAAATGAGTTCGCACTATTAATTATAGGTCTCCGTGTCAGACAGATTTCAGGTCGTACACACCTCCACCTGGCTTGCCAGGAAGCGGCTGTCACCCTCCACGCTCACTGAGAAGTCATAGTAGCCGCTTGCTGGCTTCGAATCCATAAAATTCAGTTCAAATGAGTCTCTAGAAAGAAAAAAAAAAGAAGGAGTGCACTGATCAGAGTGACAGCAGCAGAATAAACAGATTCCAGGTAAATTAACCTATACATTATATTCATGTCTCGTCCCAACAATTAAGGACAAATTGGAAACGTTGAAGAGGCAGAAAATAATGAAGCCACTCAAAATGTCAATCCAATGTTAACTACATGAGGTCTGACTGCTCCTAAAACGGGTTCTCTGCTGCTCTATGTTCAGAAGCTAGTCCAAACTGTTCTCCCATGTTGCAAGCAGAGGCAACAAAAGAAGGAGTGCAGGATGGCTGGATCCAGCCAGGTTAAGATCAGTGCTTACAAGCTCTCTAGTAAAGAGCATGTAAGCGCTGTGTTAATTGCGTAGGAGACTGCCACCACTAATAGACTGCAGACCTGGCTGGTAACCTAGGGCAATGAGCCGTAAACCGCAAAATTACAAATCTCCCATTCTAGAAAATGGAAAGGATTTTTAATTTGAGGCAGAATGCAATTTCATGAGACAACCCCTTTAAGTACCAGGTAATTTCTCTTTTTTTGCACTTTCAATTTTCTTCCCACTTTTCCCAGAGCTATAAAACTTTATTTTCCCGTTGATATGGCCATATGAGAGTTTTTTTTATTTTTGCAGAACAAGTAGTACTTTTTTTTATGGTGCTCACTTTACCATATAATGCACTGAAAAACAAGAAAAAAAAACATGTGGTGTGAAATGGTGAATAAAGACGGCAATTCTGTGATTGCTTTTTGAGTTTTGCTTTTACAGCGTACAGTGTCAGGTAAAAATGATGCAGCAACATGATTTTCTGTTTCAGTATAATGATGGTGATATCAAACTTGCATAGTTTTATTTAATCTAAGTGGTTAAAAACTTTGGGGAAAATTGGAAAAAATATAAACAAATTGGTTTGTATTGCCAGTTTCTGAGACCTGTAACTCCTACATTTCCATCAATGGACCTGTATAAGGGCTTGTTTTTTATAAATGTCAAGCTGATTGTTTTATTGATACCATTTTAGGGTACTACGATCGCCTTTTATTGCAGTTTTTTGGGGAATTGCACAGGGCTGTGGAGTCTGAGTCATGGAGTCGGTATCTGAGTCGGTATAAAATGGACTGACTCAGACTCCTAAAATACACTGCTCAAAAAAAAAGGTAACACTCAAAGAACACATCCTAGATCTGAATGAATGAAATATTCTCATTGAATACTTTGTTCTGTACAAAGTTGAATGTGCTGACAACAAAATCACACAAAAATCATCAATGGAAATCAAATTTATTAACCAATGGAGACCTGGATTTGGAGTCACCCCCAAAATTAAAGTGGAAAAACACACTACAGGCTGATCCAACTTTGATGTAATGTCCTTAAAACAAGTCAAAATGAGGCTCAGTATTGTGTGTAGCCTCCACGTGCCTGTATGACCTCCCTACAACGCCTGGGCATGCTCCTGATGAGGTTGCGGATGGTCTCCTGTGGGATCTCCTCCCAGACCTGGACTAAAGCATCCGCCAACTCCTGGACAGTCTGTGGTGCAACGTGACGTTGGTGGATGGAGCGAGACATGAGGTCCCAGATGTGCTCTATCGGATTCAGGTCTGGGGAACGGGCGGGCCAGTCCATAGCTTCAATGCCTTCATCTTGCATGAACTGCGGACATACTCCAGCCACATGAGGTCTGGCATTGTCCTGCATTAGGAGGAACCCAGGGCCAACCTCACCAGCATATGGTCTCACAAGGGGTCTGAGGATCTCATCTCGGTACCCAATGGCAGTCAAGCTACCTCTGGCGAGCACATGGAGGGCTGTGCGGCCCTCCAAAGAAATGCCACCCCACACCATTACTGACCCACTGCCAAACCGGTCATGCTGAAGGATGTTGCAGGAAGCAGATCGCTCTCCATGGCGTCTCCAGACTCTGTCACGTCTGTCACATGTGCTCAGTGTGAACCTGCTTTCATCTGTGAACAGCACAGGGCGCCAGTGGCGACTTTGCCAATCCTGGTGTTCTGTGGCAAATGCCAAGCGTCCTGCACGGTGTTGGGCTGTGAGCACAACCCCCATCTGTGGACGTCGGGCCCTCATACCACCCTCATGGAGTCGGTTTCTAACCGTTTGTGCAGACACATGCACATTTGTGGCCTGCGCCTGCTGGAAGTCATTTTGCAGGGCTCTGGCAGTGCTCCTCCTGTTTCTCCTTGCACAAAGGCGGAGGTAGCGGTCCTGCTGCTGGGTTGTTGCCCTCCTATGGCCCCCTCCACGTCTCCTGGTGTACTGGCCTGTCTCCTGGTAGCGCCTCCAGCCTCTGGACACTACACTGACAGACACAGCAAACCTTCTTGCCACAGCTCGCACTGATGTGCCATCCTGGATGAGCTGCACTACCTGAGCAACTTCTGTGGGTTGTAGAGTCCGTCTCATGCTACCACGAGTGTGAAAGCACAACCAACATTCAAAAGTGACCAAAACATCAGCCAGAAAGCATTGGTAATGAGATGTGGTCTGTGGTCCCCACCTGCAGAACCACTCCTTTATTGAGGGTGTCTTGATAATTGCCAATAATTTCCATCTATTGTCTATTCCATTTGCACAACAGCATGTGAAATTGATTGTCAATCAGTGTTGCTTCCTAAGTGGGCAGTTTGATTTCACAGAAGTTTGATTTACTTGGAGTTATATTCTGTTGTTTAAGAGTTCCCTTTATTTTTTTGAGCAGTGTATATAATAAATTGGGTACAGTAATTCAGTTTGTGGGGAATATTTTTTCATAAGAATTTGGGAAAGTTATGAAATGTCCTATAAATGTCTGTCCTATTCCTGATCTAAGGGTCTAGACTTTTAGCTGAGATGAATCTGTGCTATAGTAAATTTATCAGTTAAACATGAGCCATGTATGAGGGAGTCAGAGTCGGTGTCATGGAAATTGAGGAGTCGGAGGTTTGGCTTACTGACTCCACAGCCCTGGAATTGCAGCAACCCAAAAAAGCAAAACGAATTCTAGCATTTTTTTTCCTGTCTTTCAACTTGGACCATATGGAATAAATATTTTTATTTTTTATTCGTTCAGGCAAATTTTCCTGATTTTTTTTTTTTTTTTTTTTACAATTCACTATTTATATGGATGTAGCAGTTATTAGTTTATGAAGCTATAATGATAGGAATACATCTTTATCTTCCCAGACTGCCCCTTTCAGAAGTTAAACTGATGTGACTGGAGCCATGTAACACAGCCGATCCCCTTGCTGTTCAGCTTCTGAGCCTGCTCCATACAGTGATGGTGCACGACCGCCATACATTTTCTATGTTTGTCACCAAGTGGTTGATGACATCCTAATTACAGCACATTATGTAATAACAATTGACAAATTAACAAGTTTGAACACTTTAAGGGTATGTGCACACGATGCAGAAATGAAGCAGAAAATTTCTGCATCATTTCTGCATCTCCCTGGCAGAAAAAACGCATGCAGATTGTGCATGCGTTTTTCCTGCAGAATACATGCGGATCCACATGCAGATTCACATGCGTTTCCGCATGCAGATTGACAAGCGCTTTCCAGGCGATGTTAGCATCACCTGGAAAGTGCTTGATAACTAGGTCACACTATATAAATCCATGCAAACAGCATGGATTTATACAGTGTGACCCGAGAGAGTGTATATACTTACCTCCGATGGCCCGCGCTGTCCTGCTTTACACTCCGTTCTCCCGGCAACTTTGAATTGAAAGACCTGCCGACGTCAGCGTCACGTGACCCGTCACATGACTCTGACGTCACCGCAGGTCCTACAACTCACTGCAAGTGCCGGGAACCAAGCGGGAGCGCTGCGCGGGCCGACAGAAGGTAAGAATACATTTATTTTTTATTTTATTCTTCTTTTTACAGCTTTTTTAATGGTACCTGGGTGTGGATGAGACTCTCCTCTCCTCCACACCCGGGTACCATCCGCACATTAGAACGCGCCAATAACGCAAGTACAAATGCTGTCTTGCGGAATTGGCGCGTTCTAATGCAAGTCAATGGCGGCGAAATCGCCGCGTTTCCGCAAAATTAATTGACATGCTGCGGATTTTTGACCGCAGCGTTAACGCTGCGGAAAAATCCGCATCATGGGCACAGCACATGCGGATTTCCATTGGGGAACATTGCTTCCCTTCTACCATGCGTTTTTCATGCGTTTCCGCGGCGTTTACGCAACTGCAAAAACGCCGCGGAAACGCATGAAATACGCATCGTGTGAACACAGCCTAACACTTGAAGAAAAAACATATGTAATTAGAATAAATTCAAACAGGTCGCACTTTGCGTCTGACATGAAGAATTTCTCTTACCCAGATGAAGAAAATGCTGCCTGCTCCAGAACTGTGGCTTTGGTGCTACTAGACTTGGCTTCAATCAATTTCACTTTGGCATCTGACAGTCGCTGGGAGAGAACGTTGGTAACCAGCAGCTATGTAGAAGAGATGGAGAAAAAAAAAAAAAAAAAAAGGTGTATTTTGGCTAAATTAGTTAAAACAATATTACAAGAAAAATCTGTTAAAAACAAACACTATAAAACAAGAGACCAGTCAAGCAACTAGAGCCGTAGAGGATGAAGCCGGATCTTCAATCTATAGCTACTCTGAAATGCAGGAGCTTTTCATGGAAAAATATACATGGCTGAAATTGTGCAGCCACCTCTGATTAATGCTGCCTGTGGTTTGGGCAGCATTAATCATCGGTTTCCTTTAATTTGGTTCTCACAGCTTCATTTATTTTTATTTATTTAACAGGGTAAATCTGATATATTGGGTTATTGTGGTTTCATTCTAACTGAAGACAGAAATTGATCTGATCTATAGCCTCTACAGTGTTGTAAAATGTACAGACACAACTCAGCCAGGTCTTCCAATTCAGGCAAAATACGTACCCTAAGGAGTGGTTGTTTGTGAGACACAGCAGCAGGTCCATCGGGAACCACAATGAGTGGAAGGTGATAGCGATTGTGGGACAGGGCAGAGGCAGCAAATGCCACGCTGAAGGCTTCTGAGAGGGAATCAAAGCTCTTCCTGCTGAAGATGGCATTTACCAGCTGGACAATCTGGTCCTGTGAATCCAAAGAGTTATTGTTGAGAAACACATGTGGAAGGTAGCACCCACAAATAGCTAAACAATATTAGATATAATAAGAACACTTAGAGCTTTTGTTACCTCTTTCAAGGCAGGCTCCACACCAACGTGATCGGACAAGCTGTATGTGGCAGCCACAAACAGAGCAGTAGCTTCCAGACCTTCCTCAAACTGCAGATACTGACCACCCAGGTCATCCAGGCGCGCCACGAGATCCTATGAAAGAAATAAATCAGTGTCAGCTAGCTGCCAAAGGGAAAAAAATGGCGACTATTAAGAGTGACCATAAATGATAGTTTTAGCCTATTCCCTGCATAAAAAGGTATACGAGCAGTATAAATGTGTCTATAATGCCCTGATAAGTAGATTCACCATGTGCAGCGCGCTGGCTGGCCCATTTTGGCAGTCCACATTACACTTTTCAGCCAATGACAACTGGATATGCCACGCCGTGGCACCCGATATTGTATGTCACTGGCCAACAGAAACCAGGAGACGAAGGATGGCTTTGCATATGTTTTCGATTAAAAGAAAACCACATGGAATGACAAAGTATGGAAGAAATCATGGCGTGACCGCAGCACAATAAAAATGTGTAACAGCAGCTTAAGTCTGTAAAGTACAATAACAATGAAACTCAATAAAAGGTTGATATTAGAAACAGGGGGATAATGGAATTTATTGAAATTGTATCGAAGCATTTATTTTTCCAAAATTATGTACTTTCCACAAGCAAAACTTCAATAAAAATGTACTACAGCGCAGAACACTATAAAACTTTCCCACATTCCTCTGACATTATGATGCCGTTACCTCTATTTCCTCCACAATCCCACGTAGGTTGGCTTGTTGGGACAGCATAGAGGCAGTTAGGAGAGCTTCAATCGTTCTGAGGAAAAACAGACATGGAAATGAGAACTATTGGGAGTAGTGGGCTTCTGAACTGCAATAATTGGATAACGTTACACAATTGGGTGGTGAAGTGCAGATTCCAAGCATCACAACTGCAGGAAAAATGAAAGATTAATGCACATCCACACTGGAACCAATCTATCCACTGAGAAACCCCATTTCACCATCAAAAACATGGTACCCCTTCCACAAGGTGATTAAGAAATGGCCTATACGTCATATGGAGCTCACAGGACTATTTTGCTGCTCTAGAGTAAGGCTGGCCAAAACCATTAGATGGCTGTCAGCCAAACAAATTTCAGCTGACTCTCCCATACACAGGAGTGCTCGCTCAGCTGGGTGCTCCTG
This sequence comes from Phyllobates terribilis, assembly GCF_046119375.1. Taxonomy (NCBI): domain Eukaryota; kingdom Metazoa; phylum Chordata; class Amphibia; order Anura; family Dendrobatidae; genus Phyllobates; species Phyllobates terribilis. The sequence continues at coordinate 223,061,504 of NW_027362765.1, read as the reverse complement.
TGTTTTCTATGAGAAAGCCAGCAACTGACATGTCTGCCAGCAGCTTATCTCAGGGAGAGCAATGCGACTGGCAGTCTGAAATCAGACATGATCAATCAATATCTCGCCCAATCGGTCAGCAGATGCCCCCACACACATTAGACAGTAGGCCGGGTTCAGCCGACATTAGTTTAATGTTTATGGGTCTTAAGTGCCCAGGATTAATGAAGAAAAGCAAAAACCTCTGCAATCCTATCTGGCAGTTTATCTCATAACTACAGCGATGGCTGCACAAGCTGCCGAACAGTGGCTCGCAGACCTGTCCCTGTTAGTGGTGTAAAGAGCAACCCAAGACAAAAGTTCATTTAGACAGGCCAACCATGGCTGTTAAAGACTGCTGTTTAGTTACCTGCGGCAGATTGTCCGACTGCACTTCCATTTGCCAGAACAATTGTTAATATGATTGTTCTGTGTGCATTGAAGATGGTATCAGCAACACATGTCCTGTTTACATGGGGCAATCTGCTGCCAAGAACAATTATTTTTTAAGCAAGTCATTTGATTGCCGGCCTGTTTAGACAGGCAGATAATTGGGAAACAAGCTTGTTCTCATTTAATGTCTTGAAGGGGTTTTCCCAAGAACAAAAGTTCATTTTAATCAATGGCTGTGTCTGACCGTGTACAGAACATGGTCTTATCATACCAGATCTCCTGGGCAGTGGAGGACAAAAAGAGTATACAGACATTACAGCAGGGGATCACAGCTGATTCTTTTTGGGAGGTATAAAATGTCACTGCCTCTTTTTAAACAATGTTTTACTTCAAAGAAAGAATCAGCTGTGATCCCCTGCTGTAATGTCTGTATACTCTTTTGCTGTCTCCCCTGCCCAGGAGATGTGGTATGATCAGACCATGTTCCATACACTGTCAGACACAGTCATTGATTAAAATGAACTTTTGTTTGTGGGAAAAAACCTTTAAGTGTGCTGTAATATAACGACTTTGTGCCTGGGTAATGATTATGTGAATTTCCTCAGCTGGCACATCTGTGTGATCAGTGTTGTAGCAGTGCCAACTATGTTAAATGTTAATGGAAATTTTACACATTGCTGTGTGTCTGCTGCAATATTGTGAGAAAGTGTGCTCAATCCTTTTGACAGATGCTCTATATAAAATCAGATTTTCTCAACTCCAGTAGATGTAACCAGTTGCAGAGCTGAATAGAATTGCTCAGGCCGCTGCTGAAGCTAACAACTTAACAGTGGGGATGCCAAGTGTTACATCATCGGTATTGGATCAGGGATGGGGGTCCATCTCGAGGATAGGTCCTCAATATCATATTAGTTAAACAACCTTTTTTAGCCTACAATATTACAGTATGAAGTGGGTCAACTCCCAGGTGGCACCTCTGTCTAGATGCAATAGGGCCATAGAGTAGAGGGCAGGCAGCTGAAAGCACTAAACTGCAGCGGTGTCACTTGCATTACTAGTTCTGATCACAAGGTTACAGCTGGGTTTGGATGAATATATGAATAGAATATATAGAATGGATTGGATTAATAGAATCCAACACGCCCAATACTAAGGCTGTGTGCCCACGTAGCATTTTTCAAGCGTTTTTGATGCGGAATTTCCGCAGCGTAAACGCTTGAAAAACGCTTGGTAACACGCACCCCATGGTCCCCAATGGGATTCCGCAAGTTCTATGCACATGCTGCGGATTTTTCCGCAGCGTTTATGCTGCGTTCAAAAATCCGCAGCATGTCATTTAATTTTGCGTTTCCGCAAGCAGAATTGCCTTTGTTCAATGCATAAAAAACGCAAGGCAATTCCGCATGTGGAAAACGCGTGATAAACGCGCGAAAAACGCGCGATAAACGCGTGCGGAATTCCGCATGCGTTTTTCCGGGAGAGGACTTGCATTTATGCAGCAGAAATTTTCTGCTTCATAAATGCAACGTGGGCACATAGCCTTAAGGTATGGATATCCATACGATAGGGAAATGGTCTGGCAAACATTTATCTAAGATGAGCTTTAGCACAGGACATAAACCTGTAACAGTCCCTGCTGCATAAAGTCTATGACTAAAGGCTCCAGGCCGAAATTCATCTCTCCTGACTCCCCCATACACAGGAGCACTTGGCTAACCTGAGCGCTCCCGCGGTCTTCTGGCAGCAGCTTAAGGTCCATTTAGGCGGGTTGACCTGGGGCTCCAAACAGCCAAAGATCAGCGGTCATTTAATAGCCTGTTTACACCTGCGGAACCAGCTTCAAATGCACTCTTATTGATCTGCAATAGATTGTTCAGAGTGCATAGGCTGCCATTATTCTCAACAGCAGGAGTGCTGTTTACACAGGATGATGTGCTGCAGAGATTGATGCACAAAAGATCATCTTACTGACAAATGAGCATTTTACTCAATCTTCAGCCTATTTAGACTGCAAGATTATTGTGGAACAAGCATTACTAATAACGACTGGTTATGATAATATTGCAGTGTAAATGGACCTTTATCTCTGAACAAAACAAAACGATCGACCTTCAACTGTCAGGAAAGAGTAAGGAGGTCCCTATACACATTACATGGCAGGTTCAGATGACTTATCTAATGTGTATGTGGGGTCCTAGGACATGCTAACCAATAGTGTATGCACAGTATAGAATTTGTTGAAGTTTTAAACCTCTTATCAGTGATGATACATAGGTGTATGTGGAAGACAATTCCTTTTTTCTGTTAGCTGCAAATGCATTTTCATGCGTATGTGACTTCAACATCACAAAACATTTACTTAGAAGGGAAATACGCAATTCTTATGTGGGAAGGATCCTACCCAAAAGGTAAGATCTACACATGACAGCCTCATTTCCATGACAAATGTACTGGGTTCCCCGTGGGAAGGGAAGGGGCAGAAGAGATCAGAAGCATTAGCTTGCAAAGAAGCAGAATGACAGTCTTCTCCTGATCCATATACTAAAAGGAAAGCAGATGGGCTGTGACAGTTCTCTCTTGTCACCAGGGACTTTTTATCACACTACCAGGTGCATTTAAAACTATCTTGTAAATTGCTTTTTCATTCTTGTTCAGAATTAAACACGTTAGCATTGCCATTTATATGGAGATTAGCTATTTACATTACAGTCTTGAATCACCCTTAAACACAAAGTGACTCAATTCTAGCACTTCGTTAATGGGGTGCTCTGCGGATGAGGAAACGACTATGTAATACACTGACAAAACCAACTAGTCAGGACAGACCTGCAGAACTCTGCAGTGAGGTTATACAGGCAAGAGGGCATTGTGTGTCCATCCTAGTCACCCAAGTGCACATTCTTTACATTGATGCTATGACAGTACCCCAACACCCATTACTTTACTCTGCAGTATGGAGTAACATCAATCCTGATGCCAACTATAACAGGTTTACTGGATCTAATTATGGCTCAATTTCTATACTAATGGCTTGTGAGAATAGAAGGATAACCGTTCAAAAATACTAAATACATGATGCTCATCAGCCGAACAACGAAGCCATTTTGAACCTTAAGGACTTAATTTTTTTTCATTTTGTTTAAACCTCTCATCATTCTAGCAGTCATCTTTATTTAATTTCAGGGTGACATACTTGTACATTCTTTTAAAATTTTTAATAGTTTTTTAATGCCATTGGCCCATCATCTTGAATAATGTAATGAATTTATAGAACAGGTATGGTGATACCCAAAATTATTTGTTCCCAATAAGGCTGCGTGCCCACTATGCGTTTTTCAAGCGTTTTGCCGCTGAATTTCTGCAGCAAAAACGCTTAAAAAATGCTTGGTAATACGTGCCCCATGGTCCCCAATGATAATCTGCATGTGCTGTGCACATGCTGCGGAGATTTCCGCTGCGGATTATCATTGCGGAAAAATACACAACATGTCCATTAATTTTGCAGACACGCAGCGTAATTGCCGCCACTGACTTGCATTGAATCGTATATTATCTGCATGAGCACATGAGGATATTAAGCGATTCTATGTGCGGATGGTACTCGTGTGGAGAAGAGGAGACTCTCATCCAGACTCTGGTACCATAGAACCTGTTGAAAAAAAGAATTAAAATAAAAAATAAACATTATACTTACCTTCCGATGGCCCCCGGTGTTTTCTCCGCTACATCCGGTCTCTTGTACTGCTTGCGAAAGTCTAAAAGGACCTGCGGTGACGTCATTTAGTCATGTGACAGGTCACGCGACCGCTGACGTCGGCAGTCACGTAACCTGTCACATGACTAAATGACGTCACCGCAGGTCCTTTTAGACTATCGCGAGCAGTACAAGAGACCGGATGTAGTGGAGAAAACACCGGGGGCCATCGGAAGGTAAGTATAATGTTTATTTTTTTACCAGTTTTTTTTTTTTTTTTTTTTTTTTTAACTATTACTTGGTAACACTATATAAATGGTACTTGGTCACACTATATAAGTCCATGCCGGTTGCATGGATTTATATAGTGTGACCAAGTTGTACTTTTCCAAGTGATGCTAAAATCGCTTGGAAAGCGCTTGATAACCCGCAGGGAGAATTGCATGTGAACAACGCTTGACAAACGCTTCTACCTGGCAGGAAAAACGCATGTAAAAAACGCATGCGTTTTTCCTGCCAGGGAGATGCGGAAAAAATCTGCAGCATTTCTGCATCGTGGGCACATAGCCTTATGCTGAAAGACATCCACACCCTAGACTGCCTGCTCATGTGTATACATTGTCCCACAGGATATCCCTGTGAAAGAATCACAGAGGAATCCCCTTTGCTCTCCACTTATTTGCAATCTTCTTTGATAGAAGTATGCAAGAAGTTAATAAAAAGAAATAAATCATTGTTAGAGAAGGCGCATGGCTGAGTAATATAGAAGTCGTCTTGTAAACGCATTGGCACAATGAGTACAAATTGGAATTGGCACAGATACAATCCAAAACCTTGTGGAAAACTTTTCACGTGCCACAAAAGAGCAAACTTCATATTACCGTAATATTCATGGTTTTGGAACAATATGACCAGTAATCTCAAAGAGATGTTATGGCAAGGTAACAACATACCTTTGGCAGTAACTTAATTTGGCAATCATGACTAGCATAACTCCCCCCTGGAGCATTCATGATTCATTGATATCCATATAGTGCACCATTATTCATTTCAACTACTAAATACAGACATAAAAATAACAGATCTGACAATTGCAATTTTTGTGACTATTTTCCAGGTCGCTTCTGCACAGAACACACTGAAACTGAGAATAAAACTGAAAGCTGAGATTCAAGCGTAATACAATGATAGGTCTTCCAAAAATCCCTTATGCAAGGATAGACATATCTATATAAAACAAGTTGTAGCATAGATGAATGTTTTCATTTTTACTTTAAAGGCAAAATTTAAAGGCGGGACTGTGCGGGGTGCGCTATCTGGTGCTCTGCTTACATATTCATGTGTATGCTCTTATGACAGATCACAGTGCCTTCACTGACCTGCCTCCTATTTTACCTAGCCCCGCACTACTAGATGCATTATGTAAAATAGGAGGCAGGTCAGTGAAGGCACAGTGACCTGTCATAAGAGCATACAGATGAATATGTAAGCAGAGCACCACATGGAGCGCCCCCTACAGGCTGCCCCGAAGCCATCATCTCCAAACTAAAAGTAAAGATTACACAACCACCACAGGATGGATTTCATCGACAAAGGTATCATTTTAATCAGTGTAATGTCGCCCACCTGACAGTGTTTGTAGTTTACTGATCACAAACCTGCTTGCGGGTGCGCTTTAAAGGGGCTTTCTCAACATCATAAAAGCTTACAATTATAAAATGCTTGTACAAACACACAACTTTGAAATGTACATCTAATTTAACCCCTTCACAACATAGGATATACATTTACATACAGATGAAGGCTGAATTATTCTCATCTGCCTCAAACGAAAAAAAATGCCTGGTCATGAAGGAGTTAAAATACTCTGTTTTCAAGAACGAATGTATTTTTAACACTCATTCACCAGGTTTCCAGTCATTCCTGTAGTCTTCTAGCTAGGCAAGGAGTGCAGCGCTTACAAGCTCTTTCCAAGAGCACACACATTGCCGCTGGTCTGAACTGTCAATCTACCAGGAACACATCACAGCCCAACAATAGGAACCCAGGAGGCAGGGAGCGGTGCATTCCTAAACACTGCTGAGGAGAACATCCTTTCAATAAGTCAAATGGCAAATTTGTCATGGGATTGGTGTTACTGAACTTGCACTGAAAATGCCTATCAAATTACAGGACAAAGCATGGCAACATTTTAGGCTGGCAGAAAAATTTGTTTCTGTTGTGGATTTTAAGTTCCAAGTAAGTCCATGTTCTATGTTATGGTGGACATCCACTCAGCAAAATGTATCAGAATCCTGGCTCAATGTGAGCTAAATAAGCACCAGAACACCAGCCCTGGCAATAAAGATTATCCTCTACTCCTCCTCCTGACTAATGCATGAAAAGGATAGATGAGGAGAGAGATGTGAATATTCATAATACAGAGGTCATACAGCATGGTGTGGTGAGAATTATAATTTATATACACACACACACATACACACAGATATATATATACACACACACACACACACATACATACATATATTATATATATTTATATACAGTACAGACCAAAAGTTTGGACACACCTCATTTAAATATTTTTCTGTATTTTCTTGACTATGAAAATTGTACATTCACACTGAAGGCATCAAAACTATGAATTAACACATGTGGAATTATATACTTAACAAAAAAGTGTGAAACAACTGAAAATATGTCTTATATTCTAGGTTCTTCAAAGTAGCCACCTTTTGCTTTGATGACTGCTTTGCACACTCTTGGCATTCTCTTGATGAGCTTCAAGAGGTAGTCACTGGAAATGGTCTTCCAACAATCTTGAAGGAGTTCCCAGAGATGCTTAGCACTTGTTGGCCCTTTTGCCTTCACTCTGCGGTCCAGCTCACCCCAAACCATCTCGATTGGGTTCAGGTCTGGTGACTGTGGAGTCCAGGTCATTTGGTGTAGCACCCCATCACTTTCCTTCTTGGTCAAATAGCCCTTACACAGCCTGGAGGTGTGTTTGGGGTCATTGTCCTGTTGAAAAATAAATGATGGTCCAACTAAACGCAAACCGGATGGAGTAGCATGCCGCTGCAAGATGCTGTGGTAGCCATGCTGGTTCAGTATGCCTTCAATTTTGAATAAATCCCCAACAGTGTCACCAGCAAAGCACCCCCACACCATCACACCTCCTCCTCCATGCTTCACGGTGGGAACCAGGCATGTAGAGTCCATCCGTTCACCTTTTCTGCGCCGCACAAAGACACAGTGGTTGGAACCAAAGATCTCAAATTTGGACTCATCAGACCAAAGCACAATTTCCACTGGTCTAATGTCCATTCCTTGTGTTCTTTAGCCCAAACAAGTTTCTTCTGCTTGTTGCCTGTCCTTATCAGTGGTTTCCTAGCAGCTATTTTACCATGAAGGCCTGCTGCACAAAGTCTCTTCTTAACAGTTGTTGTAGAGATGTGTCTGCTGCTAGAACTCTGTGTGGCATTGACCTGGTCTCTAATCTGAGCTGCTGTTAACCTGCGATTTGTGAGGCTGGTGACTCGGATAAACTTATCCTCAGAAGCAGAGGTGACTCTTGGTCTTCCTTTCCTGGGGCGGTCCTCATGTGAGCCAGTTTCTTTGTAGCGCTTGATGGTTTTTGCAACTGCACTTGGGGACAATTTCAAAGTTTGCCCAATTTTTTGGACTGACTGTCCTTCATTTCTTAAAGTAATGATGGCCACTCATTTTTCTTTACTTAGCTGCTTTTTTCTTGCCATAATACAAATTCTAACAGTCTATTCAGTAGGACTATCAGCTGTGTATCCACCAGACTTCTGCACAACACAACTGATGGTCCCAACCCCATTTATAAGGCAAGAAATCCCACTTATTAAACCTGACAGGGCACACCTGTGAAGTGAAAACCATTTCCGGTGACTACCTCTTGAAGCTCATCAAGAGAATGCCAAGAGTGTGCAAAGCAGTCATCAAAGCAAAAGGTGGCTACTTTGAAGAACCTAGAATATAAGACATATTTTCAGTTGTTTCACACTTTTTTGTTAAGTATATAATTCCACATGTGTTAATTCATAGTTTTGATGCCTTCAGTGTGAATGTACAATTTTCATAGTCATGAAAATACAGAAAAATCTTTAAATGAGAAGGTGTGTCCAAACTTTTGGTCTGTACTGTATATATATATATATATATATATATATATATATACATATACACACACACACACGCGCGCACACTGTGGCTTGCAGAAGTATTCACCTCCCTTGGCTTTTTACCTATTTTGCTACATTACGACCTGTGTTTAAATATTTTTGTAATCTGATTTTGGGTGTGATACAGCAGCATTAAATAGTTGCTGAAGTGAAGTAAGAAAAATATAGACAAATTTAATTAATGGGATCAGATAACTAAAAATTGGCAAGTGCATATGTATTCACCCCGTTTGCAATGAAGCCCCTAAAAAATTCCCTTCATAAGTCACATGCTTAGTGAAAGGAAGTCCACCTGTGAGCAATCTAAGTGTCACATGGTCTGTCAGTATATACACACCTTTGATGAAAGGCCACAGAGGCTGCCACACCATTAAACAAGAGGAACAACTAACCAAACAACACCATGAAGACCAAGGAGATCTCCAAATAAGTCAGGGACAAGGTTGTAAACCCTCAAAAAAGAACAGTGAAATTCCAGGTTGTGAGGTAGCAAAACACGAAAAATACCAAATGGGGTGAATTAACTTCACAAGCTCACAAGCCACAGTGTGTGTGTGTGTGTGTGTGTGTGTGTGTATTCGGACTATAAGACGCACCCCAGGTTTAGGCAGCAGAAAATAAGAAAATAATGTACTAGAGTAAAATAGCTCTGCTACATGTGCATATAGCCACACACAGCTCTGCTACATGTGTATATATAAACACACACAGCTCTGCTGCATGCCCATATAAACATAGACAGCTTTGGTACATGCCCATAGACATACACCCACTATACATCATCACATCCTGCAGTTCCTGATCGGGACCTGTACGGTGGCTGCAGCAGCAGAGCATTTGCAGAAGCTTCCACTTGATTGACTCAATCACCTTTCAAGTCTTCATGGAAGAGTCATCAGAAGAAAGCATCTCCTGCGTCTTCATCATAAAATTCAGCATCAGAAGTATGCAAAAGAACATCTAAACAAGCCTGATGCATTTTGGAAACAAGTACTGTGGACCGATGAAGTTAAAATAGAACATCTCGCCAACCATTAAGCATGGGGGTGGATCAGTCGTGCTTTATGGTTGTGTTGCAACTAGTGTTGAGCGAGTATGTCTTATTAACCCTTTTGGCGAGCAACCGAGAGTCAAACAGGCAATCCCTGCATGTGTCACTGCTGTCTAGCAGCCGTGACACTTGCCGCCGCGGAAACAGTAAAAGAAATGCCGAGCACTCCAAAGTACTAGGCGAGCACGAAAGGGTTAATGAGTCATGCTCGCTCAACACTAGTTGCAACCAATGGCGGAACATTTCAAGGTAGATGGAAGAATGGATTCAATGAAATTTCAACAAATTCTTGATGCATACATAACACCATCTGTAAAAAAGCTCAAGTTGAAAAGAGGATGGCTTCTACAAATGGATAATGATCCTAAATACACGTCAAAATCCACAATAGACTACCTCAAAAGGCGCAAGCTGAAGGTTTTGCAATGGCCCTCACAGTCCCTTGATCTGAATATCATTGACAATCTGTGGCTAGACCTCAAAATTCCACAATTGTTTAATTGTTTGTTTTTACCATGTTCACCAAATTCGAAAACTGACCTGCCATTATGATTCTCCATGTTATTACAAGTTTATAGATACCAAACATGTATAGGTTCTTTTTTATTTAACTGGTGAAAAAAAATCCAAACGTTTGTTAAAAAAAAAAAAATACAAAATTTTCTGAGACCCATAGCGTCTCCATTTTCAGGATCTAGGTCCGGGTGAGGGCTTATTTTTTGTGTGGCGAGCTGATGTTTTTATTGATACCATTTTGGGGTAGATATGATGTTTTGATTGCTTGTTATTGCATTTTATTGTAATGTCGCGGTGACCAAAAAAACCCCGTAATTGTGGAGTTTTGATTTTTTCTTGTTACGCCATTTATTGATCGGATTAATTCTTTTTATATATTGATAGATCGGGCGATTCTGAAAGCGACGATACCAAATATGTGCATTTTTTTTTCTATTGTTGTATTTTGAATAGGGCAAAGGGGAGGGTGATATGAACATTTTTTTTAATAGTTTTAAAAACTTTTTTTTCCTACTTTTTACTTGCTTCAATAGCCTCCTTAGGAGACTTTAAGCTGCAATCATCTGATCGCTTGTGTTACACATAGCAGGGATTCAGCCCTGCTATGTGTAACAAAAATACTCATCTGCTATGAACGCCGACTGCTGGGCGGCGCTCATAATAGATCGGCGATGACAACTACAGAGGTCTCCTGCAAACCCTGGGTTGTCATGCCAACCCATCGGCGCCCCGCCGTGATGGACGGGACGCCGAGATGGGCGTGGTTTGGCTTCCGGTGCGACCATGTTAAATTCCGCTGTTGAAGTTTGACATGTTAACAGCTGCGGGTGGAAAGCGATTCCACCAGCGGCTGTTAGGGGCACATGACAGCTGATCAGATTAGCCGTCATGTGCCGGGAAAGATGCAGGCTCAGCATCAGAGCCTGCATCAAAGGGGGAGACACGACATGCGTTGTATATGTATGGCGCCTGTAATGAAGGGGTTAAAGTGTAAAACACCAAGGTTACTTACCGGTAGCCGGTTTTTCCTGAGCCCATGACAGCACACCTTGAGAGAGGATCCGCCCCACCAAGGACAGGAAACCGTCTGAAATAAAAGGGCGGTACCTCTCCCTCGCTTCAGTTGTTTACAGAGCATTGAGAGGACCTCCCTAAACAGGTTAGGCACATAACCAACACCACAATATACAAATACACACCACCCCACACAGTGCACACCAGGGTGTGAGAAACATAGAAAAAATAAGGGGGGGAAACTACGGGTGCTGTCATGGGCTCAGGAAAAACCGGCTACCGGTAAGTAACCTTGGTGTTTTCCCCTCCCCCATGACAGCACACCTTGAGAGAATTTTGGAGAATTTATGAGCACCCTAGGGAGGGACCACCGCCTGAAGTACCCTTCTCCCAAAGGTGAGATCAGAAGAGGATAGATCCAACCGATAGTGCTTAAAGAAGGTGGATGGTGTAGACCAAGTAGCAGCCCTACATATCTGCTCGATCGAGACGTCTGCTCTCTCTGCCCAGGAGGTTGCAACGGCTCTGGTGGAATGAGCCCTCACATTGTCCGGGGCTGGAACCCCTGTGGACGTATAGGCTAAGCAAATGGCCTCCCTGAGCCACCTAGAGATGGTACCCTTGGACACCCCATGACCTTTCCTACACCCTTGAAAGGCCAGGAACAGAGAACAGTCTTTCCTCCACAGACTAGTCATGTGAATGTACTGTAGCAGGGACCTCCTAACATCTAGGCTATGGAACCTGACTTCCCCTGGGTTCTTGGGATTGCTGCAGAACGAGGGTAGCACAATCTCCTGACTACGGTGAAATCTAGATACCACCTTGGGAAGGTATGCTGGATCTGGCCGCAAGGTGACCCTATCCTCAAAGATTTGTGTGTAAGGAGGATTAACCGAGAGGGCCTGCAGATCCCCCACCCTACGGGCTGATGTTAAGGCCACTAGAAGGATGGTCTTAAGGGTGAGAATTTTTGGAGAAACCTTGTGTAGGGGTTCGAATGGTTCACTAGTAAGAGCGTTCAAGACTAAATTCAGGTCCCAAGGAGGAACACCCATGGACCTAACCGGTCCAGCTCTGGCACAGGACTTGATAAACCTCGAGATCCACCTATTCCCAGCCAGATTACAATTGTAGAGTGCTCCCAAAGCTGAAACTTGAACCTTAAGGGTCCCTGTAGCTAGACCCAGGTCCCGCCCCTTTTGCAGAAATTCCAGGATCCCTCTGATCGGAGGTTTGCTCGATAGCGGAATATCTATAACCTCTAGGAATTTACCCCAAACCCTGCTATAAATCTTAGTTGTAATCGGTTTTCTGCTCCCCAATAAAGTAGAAACTAAGCCTGGTGAAAACCCCTTGCTACTCAATAGCGACCTCTCAAATTCCATGCCGAAAGATGGAATCCCCTGGCCTGGGCATGGAATACTGGTCCCTGCATGAGAAGGTCCGGCCTCTCTGGTAGAATCCAGGGATCTGACACCGACATTAGCCGAAGCAGAGAGAACCAAGGCCTCTTGGGCCAAAAAGGGGCTATCAAAATCACCCTGGCGCCTTCCTCCCGGATCTTCCTCACCACTACTGGAATCATCACTAATGGCGGAAAGGCATAGGCCTTCCTGAACCCCCAAGGAATCTGGAGGGCATCTATGGCATGGGGATTTTCTGCCGGATTTAGGGAGCAAAATCTCTGCACCTTTCTGTTTGCCCTTGTGGCGAACAGGTCTATGTCTGGCTGCCCCCATAACTGGACAATCTGATGGAAGACCTCCGGGTTCAACCCCCACTCCCCCTGTCTTAGGGTATGGCGGCTTAGAAAATCTGCCTTCACGTTTTCTATCCCCTTTATGTGAAGGGCGCTGAGGGATAGGAGGTTTCGCTCTGCTAGACCAAGGATCCTGTCTGCCACCACCATCAGAGGGCGTGACCTTGTCCCTCCTTGGGATTCACATAGGCTACTGCGGTCCGGTTGTCGGACCTGACCTGGACATGGTGATTTTGGATGTGAGGGAGGAAGCCCCTGAGGGATCTTTCTACTGCCCAAAGCTCCTTTAAGTTTGAGGATGATCCCCTCTCGTGGTAAGCCCAGTGACCCTGTATTGAGAGTTCTGCCAGATGACCCCCCCATCCGGAACTGCTTGCGTCGGTCGTAACTACCCGATCTATCGATCTGGACCATTAAACGCCTGTGGTCAGATTTCCCCTGACTGTCCACCACGAAAGAGAATCTACTACTTCTGGGGAGAGAGAGAGCCTGCCTTCTAAACGCCCATTGCAGGACCTCTGTGCTGACAGGACCTCCCACTGAAGCCGCCTCATATGCCCCTGGGCCCACATTACTGCTGGGAGACAGGCCGTCATAGAACCCAGGAGGGACATTGCCTCTCTCAGAGACATCTCTGGAGCTTGAATGGCCTTCGAGACTAATGCAATTAACCTGCAGATTTTGTCCTCTGGGAGGAAGCAGGTTTGACGACGAGAGTCTAGGATTAGACCCAGAAAGGTCTGAGTCCTGGAGGGGGTTAGTCTTGATTTTTGGAAATTTACTAACCACCCCAGCTGATGCAACACTTCCGTGACCACTAGGAGCTAACTGGAGCAGTGGGCTTCTGTTTTCCCTATTATCAAGAAGTCGTCTAAATATGGCACGATCACTACATTCTTGATCCGTAGGAAGGCTGTCACTTCTGCTATTAGTTTCGTAAATATTCTCGGGGCAATGGAGAGGCCAAAGGGTAGGGCAGCAAACTGAAAATGCCTCAGCTTCCCCTGAATAAACAGGGCTACTCTCAGATACTTCTGATACTCCGGATGGATTGGGACGTGATAATATGTGTCCTTCAAGTCTATTACAGCCATAAAGCAGTTGCGATGTAAGAGCTTCACTGCCGAGCCTACTGACTCCATTTTGAAAGTCTGGTTTTCTACTACTTGGTTCAGACTCCTGAGGTTGATGATGGTCCTTAAGGACCCGTTTGTTTTTTTTATCATGAATAGTGGGGAATAGAACCCCCTCCCTCTCTGTGTTGCTGGTACTTCGAGAAGGACCTGCTTTCCTACTAACTCTAACACTTCTGTTTCCAGGGCTAATTGTTCTTCCTGGACCTTTCGTAGGGGGGTAACCACAAAGGTCCGCCAGGGGGTCTGGCTGAACTGGATCTTCAGGCCCCCACTGATAATTTTCAGAATCCATGGGTTTGTTGTTATCGCGTCCCAAGCTGGAAAAAAGTGGGAAAGCCTTCCACCCACTTCCAGCCTGGCGTCATTGGGAGGATCTCTTCGAACTCGAGGATGGTCCTCCAAACATGTAGCCCGATTCTTTTTTGGACTTGGCTTCCCATTTCTTTTTGTCTCCCGGAGGACGACCCCAGTTAAATTTTCTCCTCCGAAAACTAAATCTTCTTGGTTCCCCCGAAAATCCCGGGAACCCTTTGGTTTTATCGCCTGCTTTTTCTAACAGGTCCTCTAACTTTTGGCCAAACAGGAGTCTACCGTCACACGGGAGGGAGCACAGTTTCTGTTTCGAAGGTAGGTCGCCTGGGCAACCCTTGAGCCACAAGGCCCGCCTGGCTGTGTTGGATAGTCCCGCTGCCCTAGCTGACAGTCTGACCGAGTCAGCTGAAGAGTCGGCCAGGAAGGCCGATGCTGTTTGAATTAAAGGTAGCTCTGCAAGTATTGCCTGTCTGGAGACCTTTTTATCTTTAAGCTGGTCTTCCAGCTGTTGAAGCCACACCATCAAGGACCTCGCCACACAGGTGCTAGCCACCGCTGGTTTTAGGCCACCTGCTGCCGCCTCCCACGTGTGGCGCAGGAAGGAGTCAGCTCTTTTATCCAGGGCATCTTTTAGGACGCCAGAGTCCTCCAAGGGCAGGGAAGATCTCTTTGATGACCTTGCCACAGTCCCGTCCACCTTGGGGATCTTATCCCAAGGTTCCGCATCCTTCTCTTCGAAGGGGTACCTTCTTTTGGAGAAGGAGGGTAAAGCCCCTGATCTCTCAGGTCTCCTCCACTCCCGGTCAATGAGGCCCTGAATCTTACTGTTCACCGGAAATGAGCGTCTCTTCCGCTCTCCCAAGCCCGCAAACATGATGTCCTCCCGGGATTTAGATGCTCTCTCTTCCTCCAGACCCATGGTTGATCTTACTGCCCTAACCAGTCTGTCTGTATTCTCAATGGGGAAGCAGGGTCTACCGCCCCCCGATGAGGAAGAGGACGATGAATCCCACTGCTCCTCGGACTGGGAGGAATCAGAGACGGAGGAAACCTCTCTACGGGGCCTTTTCTTCCCTCTAAGGAACCCCTTCAGGGACCCCTGAACTTCTGCATGTACTATGGACTTTAAATTTGCAGCAAAATCCTGGGAATTCTCAGCTATGGTTTTGGTTACACAGCCCTGGCAAAGTGGTTTCTGCCACTCTACTGAGAGAGAAGCTTGGCAAAGGGCACACATCCTATGCTTTTGCTTGGCACTACTCTTCTTAGGCTCCTAAAAAAAGGAAGCACATAAGAGACTTCCCGTTACTAATCAGTGACATTCACGAAGCTCACTCACCCTCGGAGGTCACAAACGGGTACCGGATTCGGAGGCTGTCGCGGAACTGATGATTCCATTCTGGATGGTCCCGAGGCGCTCGAAGCCTTACTCCTGCGGCTGCCACTACGATTACTCGAGCGGCTGTCTGTATACGATGCATCCCTCTGCTTCTGTTGCTGAGGTGGGGGGGTAAGCTGCTGCTCCTGGCTATCTGGATCAGCCATGTCTCAGAAGCGCACCACGCTTTCAGGAAAGCTCCCCCCCCTTAAATATAGGGCCATCCAGCCTCCTCCGGTCTGTGGGTCCTCCCCCTTCGCCAGGCCGGAGCTCCGTTGAAAAAAACCGGCCTGGGACGCTCCGATGGGCGCCGCCATCTTGGATCGGCGCCGCCTCCTGACGTCACCCAGCGCGCCGCTCCCAGCGTGCCCTGCGCCGTGACGTCAGGCGCGTCACACCCGGAAGCGTTCCACACTGCAGGGGGAGGACGGCGCCGCGGTCTCCGGGAGGACAGAGCCTGCCTCACCGCGTGCGCCCCGCTCGGCGCAGAGACCCCAGGGGAAGCTGCGGACGGCGCTTCTGGGATACTGAACCCGGTGCACAGGCCAGTGCCCGCTCTTCCACACCGGGACAGCCCCAGGTAAGTCTTCTTTCTTCCAGACAGGTTCCCCATCAAGGACAGGAAACCAACTGAAGCGAGGGAGAGGTACCGCCCTTTTATTTCAGACGGTTTCCTGTCCTTGGTGGGGCGGATCCTCTCTCAAGGTGTGCTGTCATGGGGGAGGGGAAAAGATGAAGAAGATTTATATTTTTTTTTGCCTAAAATTCAAAGGAAATATGTCATCTTTAACTTTAGGCCTTTTAGAGATCATTCCATCTTCAACTTGCTTAACTGATCACAATAACAGTAATTTTGACCAGGATAGCCCAAATTTTTACATGCCACTGTGTACACACACACATACATATATAACACACAGTCTCTAACGCCTCCCCCCTTTATATCTAAAGTCCTAGGACATTGTTCCACTCTCATATCACTCTTCTTGACCCTTTACAATCCGGTTTCTGCTTTTTTACACTCTACTGAAACTGCCCTCACTAAAGTCTTTAACGATCCATTAACAGCCAAATAAAAAGGACTCATGCACATGGCCGTATTCTTAGTCTGAGTGCCATCCGACAAAACATTGGATCGTACTCGGACTAATGTTATTCTATGGGGCCGTGCACACGCCCGATTTTTCCCTTAACTAAGCTGGTCTGAGGAAAAATTTGCACCATGCCAGAGTTAGATCTGATATTCGAATCACACTCAGCCGTGCAAGTCAATGAGTCCATAGAAAACATCGGACTGCACTCAGATGACATATGATTGCAGTCAGATTTCCACAAACTGACAGAATGGAGAAGATGGAGAAAGTTTTTTCTCCACCTTCTCCTCATCCGAGAGAATCAAATCACAATGTGATCACACTTTGCATAATTGACCTGATTCTCTCAGATGAAAGAAAATATGCTAGTGTGACCCTAGCCTAATGGTCACTGCTCTCTGCAGCATTTGACACTGTGAACCACCAGCTCCTCTTCACTATGCTCCGCTCTATAGGCCTCAAAGTAACTGCTCCCTCTAGGTTCTCCTACTAACGCTCTGACCACTCCTTCACTATATCATTTGCAGGCCCATCTTCCTCTCCTTTTCCCCTTACTGTCGGGGTTCCCCAAGGCTCATTCCTAGGACCCTAGGACTCTTCTCCCTATATACTGTCTCTATTGGAAAAACCATTAACACATTTGGTTTCCAGTACCATTTATATGCTGATGATACCCAATTATACACATCGCCTCCTGACATCACCCCCTTCAGTCTCTAACATCATGTCCTCCCTCTATCTCCCCAAACCTGAACTTTTCGTTTCCTCCCCCCCTCTAATGACCTTCCTAAACCTGATATAGCAATTTCCTTGGGTGGTTCAACCATAACTCCTAAACAGCATGCTCGCTGTCTTGGGGTCATATTTGACACACAACTTTCCTTCCCTATATTCAATCACTCACTTGCTCATGTCACTGGCATCTAAAAAATATCTCCAGAATCCGACCTTTTCTCAACTTTGAAACTGCAAAACTCTGTCACTCTTACTCATTCTCGTCTGGACTGCTGCAGCTCTCTACTGATCGGTCTTCCTCTTACCAAATTTTCTCCTCTCAAATCCATCCTGAATGCGGCAGCCAGGCTCGTATTTCTGTCCAGCTGCTACAACGATGCCTCCACTCTATGCCAGTCATTGCACTGGTTACCCATCCACTTCAGAGTACAATATAAACTCATTGCTCTTACCAACAAAGCTCTCCACAGTTCTGCATCACCATACATCTCCTCCCTCATCTCTGGCTATCACTTTACACAAGCTCTCCGTTCTGAAACCAAGACTAACATCCTCCATAATCCGAACCTCCCACTTCCGTCTCCAAGACTTCTCTTGTGCTGCGCCAGTTTTCTGGAATGCACTACCCTGGAAGCTACTATCAATAACCCCCACATTTTTTTAAAATTTTAAATTGACAAATGACAGAATATGAAATCAAGAAATTCTCAGCCAGAGATTAAATTTACGAGGAGAGCAGCTCAGGTTACAGAAGAAAGTGAGATATTGAATAAAGTGCTTTTCTATGGCAGTTAGTTCACATGAAAAGAACTTGCGGCCAATCCCTTCAATTATGCAAATACCTACAATAAGGCAATATGGGAAAGTTAGCTTTAAATTGTTTTGTGGAGATACTTACGCCAGGACATTCTCTTCTTTACTGAGTCTGGTGGCCAGGGCACTGACCACTTCTTGTGAGGCCACAGGCAGGCCAAAGCCATTGAGGGCCCCTACTGCATGGTAGATTTGGGTGATGGAGGAATCTTCACTGACAGCACCTAGCAGAAGGTCTCTGGTTTCATTAGAGATAGGTACCTAGGAAAATGTAGCGGACATCAGAAGCCTGACAACACTGAAGAATTAAGCAGAATAATCTGCCCTACCTCCGCTGACCTACCTCACACTGGGATAAGGCTTGACTGGATTGAGCAGCGTAAAACAGTGAATCCACATTACTGCTATCAACGTTAGAGCGAATAAAATTACAGGCGGCCTGTGAGGGGGAAAAAGTAAATGGTGAACATACATACATGCAGCACAACACTGCAACCACTGGGCATATATGTAACTGATGAGTATTATACATTTCAGAAGTACAGTATGATGATGAACTAGGTTAACCCCTTCTCTCCAGAGGAATTTTCCATTTTTTGAGTCTTTGTGTTTTTCCTCAATATAGCCATAGTGAGTTGTAGTGTTCTGATTGACACCATTTATTTAATCATGTCCATATAGTCTATGGGGTAGTTCACATCAGATTTTTTCTTTGGACCGAGCGGTTCGCACAAAAATACGGAGACTTGTCCGATATTGATCAGAATATTGGATCAAACTCGCCATTCCAAGTCTATAGATCAGGGGAGAGAGAAAACAAATGGACACCACTTGGAGGCGTCTCAAGATTCTCTTGTCAAGCAGTCTGAAAAATGGACCACACACGGATGGCATCCATTGTGTTTGCAGCCAGCTGAGCTCCTGAGCCCGTGCCATACACAGACACCAGACATGTGACGTTCATGTACAGAACACATTGGGAATGGGTTAAGGCAGAGCCGACTCCAGATGTCATAAAAACGGTATACATTAAATAGATATCTGGTGTACTTACTTTGAATTTCCTATCGAAAAACGATACATTATGCACGTGGAATGAATTGAAACACCTGGTCTATAAAGATGTAAAGTGTAGTTTAACATACTTTTTTTTTTGCTAGTTTTGCTTTAGGCTTAGAACCGACCAAATGGATAGGAGAAATCACCTGCATAAATGTCTTCATATTACTATAACATGTGATCAATTTCTGGCACACTGTGGAAAACATACTTTGAAAAGTCAGCCAGAGATTACACGTTTTGGATGACTAGTCCAAAAGGCCGGTACCCGTGCACCTTCTCCCTGACCAGCTTGAACCCTAGATTGATAGATCATTCCAAGAAGCATAGCTCTGGCCAGTTTTTCAAAGTATATTTTTTCTGAATCATTGAAGTAACGCAGCTAGTATCCGATTCCATGCTACTCGTGGTTCAGGCAGCATGAATTTCTTGTCAGGTTCCCTTTAAGCTACAGTGTCTATAATGGTAGTTCCCTTTGCACCACTCCACAGGCTCTGTGCTACCTCGGGACAACTTTCCACCAAGTTAACAGCAAATTAGAGAAAAATCAATTCCAAGGCACCAGAGAGATGATTCTAGTCCTTTATTCATCCAAAATGCATCACAATAGAAATGTTTTTCGGCCAGAAAGTGGCCTTTTTCGAGCATAAACAAAATGGCAGATGAAGCGTCTTAATTGCCCAGTCTCACCTTTTCATCTGCTACACTTGCCCCGAGATGTTTAAAGCCTACAAAGTAGTAATATGCGTTCTCCATGTCAAATGGCGGGTGTTCCAAGGCATCTTTTAGTCTCTCCACATCGGCGTGGGTCAGATAATGGCTGGGGGTCAAAGCATGTACGATGGCCAAGAGAGCGAGTACTAACAGGAACGCTGACTGTGGAACTGTAAGGAAAGGATCACATTCATTGTTAGCATGAGACACAATATTAGAACCACAATACTCCATATTTCACCACCATGCTGAAAAAAATAAAGCAAAAGAATCTGCCTTTTTGAAAAAAAGATCTCTATTAAATATATACTTGTACGGGTATTCCCATCTCCAAGATCCTATCCCAATAGTAGTAGCACATGTAATGTCTGTAATATTCTTTTATCAAACTCGATTTTGTTCCTGTCCCCATTTACTTAGGTGACTTCGTAATGAGAACTGAATCTAAAGTTAAAAGGGATATGTCCATCTCCAAAATCCTAATCCAATATACAGTAGGTGTAATGATAATATTATTAGCAAATACCTCCAATTAGAAATGTAGTGTAGTTCTTCTGATTCGCTATGTCACTTACTCTATGTGCAGGACATTGCAGTAGCTTAGATATCCATGGTTACGACCACTGTCACTATATGAGTGGTTGTACTCATGAATACTTAAGCTACTGCAATGCACTGCACATGGGGTAAACGACATAGCTTATCAGAAGAACAATACTACATTTCTAATATTATTATTTCTACTACATATTGGGATAAGATCTTGGAGATGGGAATACCCCTTTAAGTTGTTCTCATCAGCCAGGCTATTAAAATGCTATGGCACTTACAGCGATTTCATCCACCTTTCACAGCCTCCTGAGCATGATTTGTGTCTAGTGATGCAATTATATAGCTACTTATTCAATAGGCCAAGTTAGGCTAGGTGCCCACGATGCAGAAATGCTGCAGATTTTTTCCGATTCTCCCTGGCAGGAAAAACGCATGCGGTTTTTACATGCGTTTTTCCTGCCAGGTAGAAGCGTTTGTCAAGCGTTTTTGCATGCATTTCTGCATGCGGGTTATCAAGCGCTTTTCCAAGCGATTTTAGCATCACTTGGAAAAGTGCTTGACAACTTGGTCACACTATATAAATACATGCAACCGGCATGGATTTATATAGTGTGACCAAGTTAATAGTTAAAAAAAAAAAAGAATAAAAATGGTAAAAAATAAACATACTTACCTTCCGATTGCCCTTTTGACCGATTGGTCTTTTCTCCGGTGCATCCGGTCTCTTGTACGGCTCGCGATGGTCTAAAAGGACCTGCGGTGACGTCATTTAGTCATGTGACAGGTCACGCGACCGCCGACGTCAGCAGTCGCGCGACCTGTCACATGACTAAATGACGTCACCACAGGTCCTTTTAGACCATCGTGAGCAGTACAAGAGACCGGATGCATCGTACAGGAGACTAGGGGACATCAGAAGGTGAGTATGTTTATTTTTTATTTTAAATTCTTTTTTGAACAGGTACCATGGTACCCGGGTCTGGAGGAGAGTCTCCTCTTCTCCAGACTCGGGTACCATCCGCACACTGAATCGCTTAATATCCGCATGTGCACATGTACTCACGCAGATATAAAGCAATTCAATGCAAGTCAATGGCGGCAATTACGCTGGTGTCCGCAAAATTAACGGACATGCTGCGTATTTTTCCGCAATGATAATCCGCAGTGGAAATCTCCGCAGCATGTGCACAGCACATGCGGATTATCATTGGAGACCATGGGGCACGTATTACCAAGCGGTTTTTAAGCTTTTTTCGCTGCGGAAATTCCGCGGCAAAAACGCTTGAAAAACGCATAGTGGGCACGCAGCCTTATGGTGTAACAAACCGTGTGAAACTCAAGGACTTACATTTATAGGAAGATGTCCTATCAAAAATTATTGATTGCAAAAAATGTACACAAACAGAACAGAGAAGACAGACAACTTCCATCTACAGCAGGGCTGGGGAACCTCAGGCCTGAGGGCCATTTACAGCCCTCGATGACCTTTTATCTGGCTCCCCCAGCAGATTCCCGGGGACCACAGTGCTTGGTTGGCAGCTGTGTTTTGATGGCCGCTGGACGTTTAATTTCTTTTTGATCTGTGAGCACACGCATGCAGTTTTCACTACTGAACGATGAGGCGCGTGCAGTGAAAGATTACATCCTAATACCAGTGCCAGGATGTTCTTTGCGGGAGGAGTTAGCGTGATTTGTACGGCCCCCGCCGGATGGTATAAATATCCAAATGGCCGTTGGAAAAAAAAGGTTCCCTAACCCTGATCTACAGTAATAATACAATAAACAGCAACAAGAGAACAAAACTTTGTAATGTGTGGAGAGCTCAAGTGCAAAACAGTACAGAAGAAAGGGTGAGCGGCTGTCCTGTAGTGGAAATAGGGAAGTGGAAAACTGATCTAATAGGTAGCAATGGCCAGGACTTCTGCACAGAGCATGGTCACCTGGTACATGCGGTGTCATGAAGAAGTAAGGGTCCCATTGATCTAAATCTATGAAATTTATTTTGCACAAAAAGTTATCAACAGTAGTGAATTATATGTGTGCAGCCTGCACAGTGCTGGCTATGAGTTTTACTTCAATCCAAGCCCGCTTCCTCACTTATCAACTTACTCTATAGCCTATAGATTGCTATAAGAGCCTTTAATACAGATCACTGCTAACTGAGGTCTATTATACAGCTGTGTGAATGAGGCTGAAGCTGTATATTTGTAGCCAAAATGCTTTAGAAATAGCCTTCCTTATTTCACATGATGTTATTTCAGTCCGCACTCCTGCATGGAGCCGTCATCCACTCAAGCAGTCGTACCATTCTCGTTAGTAGTGAGTAGGTACATGCACTGATAGGCTAAGTTCACACATGGCTATTTTGGACTTTTTTATGCAAAGTATAAGCTACTTTTTACAGTAGCAGCAAAAGCTGTGAGATTTCAGAAATGTCATGCAGACACTTGTTTTTTTTCCCCCTGACTGAATTTGATAACTGCAGCTTTTTTTCAGCGGAAAAACGGGCGTTTTTACTGCCAAGAGAGCAGATTTTGGCTGCAAAAAAACCGCTGCATGTGAACACAGCCTAAAAGAAAGAAGTTGAGTAACGCTACGTTCCCATGATGAGTATTTGGTGAGTTTTTGAGGTTGCAAATTCCCTGCAGCATTTCTACATATGTAAGGCCACATTCACACGTTCAGTATTTATAAGCCAAAACCAGGTGAGGAACAATCAGAGGAAAAGTATAATAGAAACACGTCACCAATTCTGTATTTATCACCCACTGCTGGATTTGACTGACAAATACTGAGGTAAAATACTGACCAAATACTGAATGTGTGCACGTGGCCTAATAGAAACACGTCACCACTTCTGTATTTATCACCCACTCCTGGTTTTGGCTTACACATACTGAGGTAAAAAACTCTTCAGATACTCAACGTGTGCACGTGGCCTAAGTTAGGTTACTTGCGTTTTTGGAAGGTCACATTTAACCCCTCAGTGACCAAGCCATTTTTTTTTAAAAAAAATTGACGTGTCACTTTATATAGCAATACCTATGTTTTAACATATCTCTATGGCTTAAAAAATAATAATTTTTCAAGAAAATTGAAAAAACGTATTTTAGGGGCCTATTCAGTTTTGCTGTGACTTTGGGGGACCTATACATTGTAAATCCCCCCAAAGTGATACCGATAAAAAGCAGCTCCCCTCAACATATTCTAAACTGCTTTTTCAGGAATTAACGCCAAGTGGAATGCCAAATGAAAAATTATATTTTTACCGCTAAAAAGTTGCTAACATCTGAACAGACCACTATAGCTGACAGACTCTAAGGCCATTACCTGGCAGTGGATTGCCATAGCAGCCATCAGGACCACACAATCACAATCTCAGGGTGCTGATGAGGTCAAAGAGGGAGCCCCCACACTTTCTAACCATCTAGATGCCGATGTCACTATTGATCTGCCATCATCAATAGTGGCTGATGGGGCAGGATATCCGCTATAGTGCACAGCTAACAGTGGCTGCATCTTCACCGGGCAGTGGGTGCTATTATCTCATGTCACAAGGTCAGTGAAAAGCCGTATTAGTGGTCATTAAGGTGTTAACTAAAGCTGCTTCATTTTTTATACTTCCTGGTATTTGGCTTTGACAACACTTCATTGATAAAGTCATGTGAGGATTACACGAGGTTTTTACCTGCGGATTTCACACATCTAATGCAATTCTATGGTGAAAATCTGCACGTATAACGAAGTGTACCCGCAAGAGAAATTGACATTGAAGCTTTCAAACAAGCAGTGAACGTCAGTTTGTGCAGTGTTAAAAAACAAAACACAGTGGGCATGAGATTTCTATAAATCCCATCCACTTTGCTGGAACTGTAAGTCATTGTGGGTTTTTTTGCTTAGTGAAAATACAGTGTCAAAAACTCATCATGGGAACTTAAAGGTGTTGTCCAAATCGATAAGTCTGCAGCCACTCCAGTGGGCACGGCCTCGCTCCATATACTTGTAGGTATAACTCATACATACCTCCGTCCTGGCTCAGAAATGGGCGAATCCTTGCAGAGCACAGTGCGTGCGTTGGGGGGATTCATAAGTCTTCAGTCACACACAGTGACTGCAGACTTATCGATATGGACCAGACAACCCCTTTAACCTAAGAATCTTGCTAAGCATTTGTAACTTGGTACGGCAGACAACAAGAGCAGTGACACAAGGCTGTACGTGGACAGACATCCATTACTGAAATTAGTGAAGTGACAAAGCAAATAAGGAAGCATGAGACAAGAAGCCATGAAAGATCTGGCTGACTATCTGTACGTCTTCATCATTAGTCTTATCCTTCTAACATGTTTGAAATCTAAATTTCTAAATCGAACATCACAAGAAGAAACATGAAACCGGGGAGCAGAGATGAGAATTTATCATCCTATAACAGATTGCATTGAAAAATTGGGCGCAAAGGGGTATTTGCACCAAAATTTTGAGCCCTTTTCCGTGTCTGCACAAGCCCCTTCACTTACTAAACAGAATAGGTAGGGATTTGTGAAAGGGGTCATGGTCACCCACTATAATCAATGCCAGAAGGCAGCAGAGATGGCGTAGACTTCATTTTCTTGGCACATGTACAGTCCAGAGATGCACACCACACGTCATACATTTGGTGCATTTTACTTTAGGGGCCTTTGGTTCAAAACTAGTGTAAGAATTTTGAAAAGTCCCCCATAGCGTTTGAGGAAATTTCCATGAAGTATGTAACTAACACTGACCAGTCATGGCATATCCTGTGGCATAATTCATCAGGGTCCAATAGAGAGGAGATGATGAATAGCTGCACTCACCGTTTATTTAAAAATACGAGTCCTGTATTTCATATTCGGATAAAATGAATGGAAAGCAGGGAGTGCGGGGAGGAGGTGGACGACAGCTGTTTCACGCTCTAACTAGCGCTTCTGTGGGTTCATCTAAGTGCTCAAAGAGTAAAATAAATTAAACTAAATGTGTCATAATTCTGTGGCACCAAAAACCTTTCAATGACTTGCACCATATTTATGTGTTTTAGCCACTGAGACATGTCCGACAAGGGGCGTGGGTTTACTGGAAAGGGGGCATGATCTTATACCCAACACCCTGCAACAAAAAAAACGTGTCAATTTGGGCCCACATTTCGGGCAAAGTAAGCCAATAAATGGTGTAAACTTAGATTAGGCAGTCGAAAGAGCCGCAGTGATAAAACTGATGCATTTTATGATTGCACTGTTAAGAATTATGCTGCATTTAGATGAGTGGTTAATCAGCAAATGTCTACGAATGATCATTCCCATTATCAGTGTGTAGTAAACAAAATCCTAATACAGAGCAAATGTGATCGGATCATTTATATTAGCAAAAAATCATCATTGGAAACACACTGCCCTGTGTAAACTGGAGATGTGCTACTGACACCATGATTGTGATGGTTCCGTTTCCATCGTTGGTCGTCATGTTAAACAAGCGATGACCCACCAATCGGCTTACATATAGTCAGTTGTTCATTACTGGGCTGAAATAGGCCATTCAAGATTAAACAGTACTGATAAATATGGCCTAATAAGTCAGTTATTCCTGTTCCCCTAAAAAAAGTTATCCCGATTGCAGGGGGTTCAACCACTGGTACCCTCAGTGATCATAAGATTGGATCTTTAGAATGCCGAGTACCAGGCTCTGCAGCTTCCGCTCCACTTATTGTCTATGGAATTCACAGAAATAGCTGAATGTTGTACTGAGCAGTCCCATAGACAATGAATGGAGCAGAGATGTGCACGCTCTGCCTCAGCTCCATTCATTGTCTATGGGACTGAATAAAGCAGCTGAATGCTATATTCTGAATTCGCATAGAAAATTAATGGAGTGGAGGCAGGTCATGTGCATTCTGCTAGATCCACGGTCTATGGGACTGCATTTACCTATTTCTGTCAATCCCATAGACAATGAATGACGTGGATGCTGAACATTTGCACTTCATTCATTGTCTATGGTATTGATGGAAATGACAGTGCTGTACTCCGCAACCCCATAGACCCTGAATGCAGTGGAGGCCGAGCATGTGCATCTCTGCTCCATTCATTGTCTATGGGACTGATGGAAATAGCCGAGTGCTGTCCATAGACCCTGAATGCAGCGGAGGCCGAGCATGTGCATCTCTGCTCCGTTCAGGATGTTCTCGGGTGAAGGCTATCCCCACTCACTTGTGTGTTTGGGAATAACCTTTTAAGTAGATGGACATGACCAGCAGACTCCGCGCTCCTCGGTATCACAGGCCTGGGATTTACTGTCAGAACAAACACAATGAATGAGATGACGGCTAGTGACTGGTCGTGGAGAACACCGCACACTCAATGACTATGTATTCTGAGGGCTTCAGAGGATGATCTAGCTATCGCGATAAAGCCCGATACAAGGACATATATATGTCGTCAGGACAGAAGGCTGGGCAGAGCTGGGAGGTGACAGGTAACTGCAGCCTGGCGGCCCTGTCACACTGGGCGCACTCAGGCCTCGGTGTCACGTCCGCCCCGGGCCCCGCGCAGCCTCACCCACACCTCTCTCCCCGGTGTAACAGAATTCATTGTACCGGCCGGACTGCACTACTCACTCGCTGCCATGTTGCTCGCTCCCGCCCCTCACAGCGTCACTCGCACCGACCACTCACTATTTCCGGCGCTTCCTAGACAGACACGTAGACCGGGCGAAATAGGGACGCAACCAAATTCTATGAGTAAACCGCGCAGAATATAACACCGTCCTCAGGACGAGCCCTGAACTACCGAATACTGTCAAGTGCATTATAGCATTATATTTATTGCTACCAGAATTACAGAGTATGTCTCCTGTATACGAAATACATGCAGAATGGTAACCCCTCTCCCGGCTGTAAATGGTCTCGCCCAAAAAAAAGGCGGGGAAGCGACGCGCATGTGTCTGTGATTCATTGGCTCCTTCTTCTGCCAATATTCCTAGTAGGCGGAGCCTCCTGCGCGTGCCTGGGTTATAGAACACATTTGGATCTCTTCCGTGCTGGTGCGCAGCTGTGATTGACAGCCGGTGTGACCATTGATGTGAGGGAAGTGACAGCCAGCTCTGGTGATGTGTATCATTACTGTCACGTGGCGCCAGGGAGCTGACAGGAATTGTCTGCTCATAGGGAACTGTGAGATGCACGTTGTTATATATGGTGGCAATGTGCTGTATAGTAATGTGGTCAGGTCACATGACACGCTGCACCACGTATAGAGGACATTACATGGTATATGGCAATGCTGCGCCACGTATAGGGGACATTACATGGTATATAGCACGCTGTTCCTCATATAGGGGACATTACATGGTATATGGCAATGCTGCACCACGTATAGGGGACATTACATGGAATATGGCATGCTGTACCACATATAGGGGACATTACATGGTGTATATGGTATGCTGCACCACGTATAAGGGACGTTACATGGTGTATATGGTATGCTGCACCACGTATAAGGGACGTTACATGTGTGAAGACCCGGGGTCTTCCGTGGGCGTAACCATACTCAGACAACACAGGGTGAGGGTAAAACAGCGTGGAAATACTTTATTGAACCACAAAGCTTACTATAAACACACAGAACAGTCCCAGCAAATGCCCAAGATGGTACAACATTACACAGTCTCACCCTTCCGCTCCGCTCACTGGGATAGAACAGCTCCGACTTTGGAGACTTCCAGGGCCGACTACCTCAACCATTGGCCCCCCACTTCTGGCAGGCCCCCACAGAGAGGAGGTAGCAGCAAGCTTAGGAAGCTAGCAGTCCATCGAGGTACAAGACTAGGAGACCCAAGGGTCCCACCCTGGCCTCTCCAAGAGTTTCCATGGTGCCAGATGATCGGCAGATCCCAATCTGGCTTCTCCGAATGTCTCCGGAGGTTGCAGGCGACCGGTGGGTCCCTTTTGGCAACTCCAAACAACATATTCATGGGGCAAGGTGACTTCTTCGTCCCAACCCTGGTCTCCCCAAAATGTATCCATGTCTCTCTGATGGTCAATGGTGCAGATCCGAATCTTTCCAGTCAGGGTCGGTACCCTTAGACTAGAATAATTTAGACTACAAATCTGTGTCTCTTTGGGTAATGCCATGCAATCAATCTGCTGTCCTGAAGGATGTCTCTCATTCCCCTTGTAAAGTCTTTCTCCAATCTCTGTTTCAAGTGTGACTGCTACAGAAACACATGTCCCTTCTGCTTCTCTGGGCTCAGCCCCCTGAATGGCAAAACTGCTCTCACTTTCCCGCTCCAAAGCTAAGTGTGCATTAGTGGAGGTATCTTTCTCAGGTCGACCGCATCACATCTACACGTGAGAGTCCCTGTGCTGGAGGCTCCACTGGATTCTCTTTCAACACTTACACAATGAGCCTAGACGATTTTTGAACAATCGTTAGAGGCTCCTGAGATACTAATGAGATTGCTGGAATGCTGGACACTTTACAAGTTAAATTAGTATACATAAACAAGTTTACAAGTTAAATTAGTATACATAAACTGACCAGCCAGCAGAGCATTAATAAAACACAGCCAGCAATCTCTAATAAAACACAATAAGGTATTTCTCTTGGATTAACAAATCTAATCGTCTGGCTAATTAAGATTTTAAGTTATATCGTCACAACATGGTATATGGCATGCTGCACCTTGCATAAGGGACATTACATGGTGTATGGCACGCTGCACCACGTATAAGGGACATTACATGGTGTATATGGCATGCTGCACCACGTATAAGGGACACTACATGGTATATTCATGCTACACCACGTATAAAGGACATTACATGGTATATGGCATGCTGCACCACGTAGAAGAGACATTACATGGTGTATATGGCATGCTGCACCATGTATAAGGGACACTACATTGTATATTCATGCTGCACCATGTATAAAGGACATTACATGGTATATGGCATGCTGCACCACATAGAAGAGACATTACATGGTGTATATGGCATGCTGCACCACGTATAAGGGACATGACATGGTATATGGCATGCTGCACCACTTATAAGAGACATTACATGGTGTATATGGCATGCTGCACCTCGTATAAGGGACATTATATGTTATATGGCAGGCTGCACCATGTAGAAAGGACATTACATGGAATATGGCATGCTGCATTTCGTATAAGTGACATTACATGGTTTATATGGCACACTTCACCTTGTATAAGGGACATTACATGGTATATGGCACACTGCACCTCGTATAAAGAACATTACATTGTGTATATGGCACGCTGCGCCTTGTATTATATTACTTATTTATATAGCACTATTGATTCCATGGTGCCGTACATGAGAAGGGGTTACATACAAAATACAGGTATCATTTACTGTTAACTAAGAATGATAGACTGGTACAGAGGGGAGAGAACCCTGCCCTTGTGGGCTTACATTCTACAGGATGATGGGAAAGGAGACCGTAGGTTGGGGGGTTGCATTAGCGCCGGTTGGTGAGGAGGCAGCGTGGTCATTGCAGGTTGTAAACTTTCTTGAAGAGATGGGTTTTGGGGGGTGAGGTTGGGGAGGAAATGGGATGCTTTCAAGTGCAGAAGTGGTAAGGTTTGATTTGTAGAGGAGACGAGTAAGCTGTCCTTCAGTAATGTTGGAGAGGGAGGTTATGGGGTAAGGGCATTGGTCTGGTATACAAAGGGGTTGTGGTGGTTGCACAATAAAGATTTGCCTTGTTTGGTCCGTCTTATTTTTGAAGTGTGTGGCAAAATCCTAAGCAGAGATTAGGGAGGTCGGAGGGGGCAGTGGAGGGCGGAGGAGGGAGTTAAAAGTGTTGAATAACTGTTTGGGGTTGTAGGATAAGGAAGAACCGAGGGTTGTGAAGTAGGCCTGTTTAGCAGAGGTGAGGTCTGATTTGAATGTGCGAGTGTTTCTTGTTTGAATGCAGTGAAGTCGTCTTGCAAATGTGTTTTCTTCCAACTCCGCTCCCCAACCCTGGACACTTTCCAGCACTCTTTACTGAGGTTATTGTGCCAGGGCTGTCTATTGATTTGTCGCACTCTGCCATGAACGAGAGGAACGACTGAGTCAATTGCTGATGCTAGAGTGACATTGTAGAAAGCATTGGCGCTGTCTGTGTTGTGAAGTGAAGATATGGATGCCAGTGGTAGAATAGAGGCAGAGAGTGTGTGTGTCTAGATGTGCAAGGTTTCTGCGGGGGTGCGCTAGTTGCTGGGCATGGGTGACAGGTGTTGAGGACAGTGATGAGAATGTGAGTAGGTGGTGGTTAGATAGGGCGAGAGGGGAGGTTGTGAGGTTAGATAGAGAGCAGACTCAGATGAAGATAAGGTCCAATGTATGTCCGTCTGTGTGGGTGGCTGAGGAGGACCACTAAGTAAGTCCAAAAGATGAAGTATGTGACAGGAGTTTGGAGGCTGTTGACTGGCGGGTGTCAGTTGAAGTCACCCATGATGATGATGGGAATGTCAGCAGAGATAAAGTGAAGAAGCCAGGTGGAGAATTGGTCAATAAAGGCAGTGGCTAGGCCTGGAGGTCGTTATATGACGGACACTAGGAGGTTGGAGGGAGAGAAAATGTGGACAGAGTGGACTTCAAAAGAAGGGAGGATAAAGGAGGGTAGAAGTGGGATTAGGTTAAAGGTGCAGTTGATAGAAAGGAGAGGACCCACTCCACCACCATGTCTTTTACCAGGGCGAGGAGTGTGGGTGAAGTGGAGGCCACCGTAACACAGCGCAGCAGGGGAGACAGTGTTGGAGGGTGTCAGCGATGTTTCAGTGAGGCCCAGGAAGGAAAGATTACGAGAGGTAAAGAGGTCATGAATCCCATGCAGTTTATTGCAGGCAGTGCGGGCGTGCCAGAGTGCTCCAGAGAGAGTTGGGAGCGATAGGAGGGGGAATTAATGGGCCCTTTAATTTTGTCTGACAAAAAATGTCTTTTTGGCGGGAAGTACTTCCACCAGCTCAGGGGTACAGCGATGGGGAGCCCCTGTGCCCCTTCGTATGCTAATCTGTACCTGGGCTGGTGGGAAGAAACCTTAGTGTTTGGGGATACACCCTTAGAGGGGAGCGACAGTATACTATTGTGGATTCGCTATATTGATGATGTGTTGGTAATGTGGAAGGGAGGTGAAAAAACTTTTGAGGATTTCGTAAAAAGATTGAATCACAATGAACTTAACCTCCATTTCACTTTTGAATGTGATATGGAGAAACTACCTTTCTTGGATATCCTTATCCAAAAGGGGACTGACGGACTGATAGGAACGAAAACATTCAGGAAGACAACTTCCTCCAATTCAGGTGGGACAGTAACCACCCGGTGCCCCTGAAAAAGGGAATTCCAAAGGGACAGTTTATGAGAATTCGGAGAGATTGTTCAGATGATGCCACCTTTAAAGAACAGGCCGATGACCTTTGTCGGCGGTTCTATGAGAGGGGATACCCTAAGAGGGTGCTAACTGAGGCATATGGGGAGACTTTGCCAAGGGACCGCACTACTCTGTTGTATCCCCCCACTAAATCAATTGAGGACAACAACACATGCAGACTTATCACTAGATTTTCGAACAGGGCACACACTGTCCGCAAGATATTGCAAAAACATTGGCCAATCCTCCAGATGGATGAGGACGTAGGCACACTAGTTAGTTTAGGACCCCTGGTAACGTACAGAAGGGGAAGATCCCTGAGGGACAGGCTGGTTCATAGCCATTACACGGGTCATCAAGGAGGCAACTGGATTCAAAACAACACTAAGGGGAGCTTCAGATGTAGTGGATGCATAGCATGCAAAGTCATGTTGCAAAGAAAGGAATTTACGAGCAATGTCACCGGTGAGACCTTTGTCATAAAACATTTCATAAACTGTAGGTCCAAGGGGATAGTGTATAAGGCAACGTGTGTGTGCGGTTTGGAATATGTAGGGAAAACAGAGAACTGAGGAGGAGGGTAGGCGAACATCAATGAGATATTGCCCGAAAAGGGACACCCCCTTAGCTAGGCATGTTAATAATGCACATTCAGGTTGTGTGGATGTGGTACGGTTTTTGGGAATTGACAAGATAATTGCCCCACTGAAGGGGGGGGGATTGGGACAAATTGATACTCCAGAGAGAGACCAAGTGGATCTATAAGTTACAAACAATGGTTCCACATGGTCTGAATGAGCAATTATCCTTCAGCTATTTTCTTTGAATGTAGGGTTTAATAGGGATAGGAGTGTAGGGAGAGCCGCCGCAGAGTGGGGGCGCCAATTGCGCAGGTGTTTAGGGTGTCAACCTCCACTGACAAGTAGGGACAATTTTGCTAGCATCTTACTAGGGAATGCTAGTTTCTCTCTCTCCTTTCCTTAGATGTGGTCCCTGCCATTGTCTCCCCTGTCCTGGTTATTCCGGTCCTTGGTGCATCCTTTCTTTTGGACATGATGTGTGCTCATGATTGTATTGCTTCTTGACCGCTGATCTGTTTTGTCTTGTGACCACTTTCAGCCATTGACCCCCTTGGGGACTAGGTAGCGCTGT
This sequence comes from Phyllobates terribilis, assembly GCF_046119375.1. Taxonomy (NCBI): domain Eukaryota; kingdom Metazoa; phylum Chordata; class Amphibia; order Anura; family Dendrobatidae; genus Phyllobates; species Phyllobates terribilis. Next base: position 223,028,501 of record NW_027362765.1, on the reverse strand, counting down.
TTATACTGTGCTGCATATGGTATGGAGCGGTTTCCTGGATGGGCATATTTGCAAGGAAACACCCCCTGTTTGGAGTGAGGATGGGCACCGCAGGTGAATTGTGCCAGGTTCCCACCCCTTCCATCGTATGGGCAGTATCTTTCACACACGATGTGGCCACTCCTTCTCTACGCATCATCTGGTTGCGCGCGCCTATTGACGCGTGCATCGGATGTATCGCTTGCGTGTCACGGCCGGCACTTGCGTTCCACATACCGGATGTGACGTAGCCGGAACCGGAAGTGACGCGCCAGCGCGACTAGGGAGCGCGGGCAGATATAAAAATGATGACAGGATCACCTTTAAAGTGTGCCGCCTGTGATAGGCTTGGCAACAGACACCCCTTTCTCCACTGATGAGCGACTGAGGCGATGAAAAGCTTTGGGAGCGGTGTAATAGATGTGGATGGCGGTCGCAGAGGTATCGATGCCCCACTCCGGTGAGCTGTCCTGCTAATGAAGCGTGAACCAACAACGGGCATGGTGAGGCTGTTCCAATATTGTACTAAGTTTGAACCCTCAGGCAAAATCATTGGTTGTCAGATACGTTGCACGCTTATTGGTATATGGTATTGACAGCTCTATTATTTTGCTGGCCATTGTCTTGTTAAGTATACAGGTGGGGTACATTTGTTGTTGATGCCATATATACTCCTGTTTATAACAAGTACATATTTATGATAGGTAGCTTTGTGTCACTACCATTGGCAGGCACGAATTGGATTTTAGGTCCTAGGGATGTTTTATATCTTTTTTAACTAGGTATCTAATAAAGGTTATGTTTTAACCTCTTTCACTACTTCATTTGCTTCCTATTAGGAATTAATGGGAGGCATCAGCTGTGGTGGTCCAGGATTGGGAGATATATCGCCAGCAGTGAGGAGAAACAGGGCGAGGGAGAGCAGGTGGGAGAAGGAGAGATGCCGGCTTGTTTTATGTTTTAGTAGGAGAGATCTGAGGTTGAGGAGCAGGTCCGCAGATGAGGTCATGTGAGGAGGTAAGAGGGAAAGAGAGATGATTATTTGGTTAGAGGGTGCTGGGGAGTGGGGATAGCGAAGAAGAGTGAAGATTAGTGGAGAAAAAACTGTAAGGGCATATGTAAGTGACTCGCCCCCTGGGCCGTGGGGCACTCGGAGCCGGGCAATAGGGAGACGATGGGGGTAGTAGTGGCAACCCAGTCCGTGGCTCAGGGTGGTCAGACCAGTGGCAGTCCTTTATAAGTTTTAAGTAATGTCCGACTACGCCACCTGTGGATTGCGGTCAGTGCTAACCGCCGCTGCAGTGCAGACCTCTGGGGCAGATGTAAATGTGCAGCTCTGAATAGTACAACTCCCCACGGGAAGAGTAGGGCCCCAGGGCAGTGTATGATGGATGATGGAGGAGATGATTCCGACCGCGTTAGCCAGGAAACGGAGGCCTCTTAAACAGTTCAGGGTCTTTATTAGAACAGGTAAAACGACCCAGAAACAGGCCCGGCTAGGAGGCGGCCTGGATGTCTGAGAGCAAGTGGGAAGCTGGCCCTGGTCAAGGTGAGGGTGTCGGCCTACCGTGCTCTCTGTGCTCCTTCTGGCTATTTCCCTTCTGGTAATGTAACAGCCCACGTTCCTGAGCTCACCGTGTCCTCTCGCCCGTATGGCTTGCAACTCGGGTCCCTTGCTACTCCCGGCCTGGTACGGCTCTGCTGGTCCCTTCTGCTGTGGCGGAGCCTCCGGGCTTCTTAGGCCAAGGAACATACAGTCCCCTGCGGACTGGTTATCTGCTGTAGGATGTGGAATCCTCACAGCTTCAGACACCAAAGTCTGGTAGATTAGTTTCTTTATCTGCCAGGACAGACTCACTTCGCCTTTTGTCCCTGGCTCATGGCTCTCCTACTGCCACACGTCCTCTTAGGCTGCAACACAACTGTCTGTCCCTGCTCTGGGACACCTCTCAATCCAGAGACAGGTCGACCAGTTCTCCCTAACCCTGCCCCCAGTTCCAGCTTTTAGAGGGGCAGCCTGCTCCCCCTACTGGCCTGCGACAGGAGGTATTGCATGCTAATGGCCCTTGACTAGAGGACCTCCCCCTTGCTGTCAGACACAGCTTTATTATACATTTGTGGCATCCAGGCCAGGGTGACACATTCCCCCCTAGTAAAATTTAGTACTCCGAGACTAAACAATAAACAAAGACAATATGCATGACCATAAAACATTATCAGGAAAGTGACGCACAGATTGAGTTCTTAAGGTCACAGTGTGGTCTGTGACCGGGTGTCCATATCACCAACACAACAGGGAGCCTTAACCAGGTGGGGGTCTGTCCTAGCCCCAAGTCCTTTACAGTCTTAGTTCATTCCTTGGTCAGGCTCCGAACGCAGTCCATACAAGTCCCGGTTATTAAAAGTCCATAACCTTTGAGTCCGTACGGTAACTGTAAGAAACTGAAATACACAATTACTAACCATGCATATAACTTTGCAAACATTTCAACACTTGGCAACAGGGTTATTTATAGTTTTAGTGCACCCTATATTCTCCAGCGAGCGGGTATCTGCCCCTTTGTGCTCCTGGTTGACCTGCGTAACCCACTGTCTGGTGGTGGACCGACCTGGTTTTCTTCACTAGCGTTAGGGGTAGAGCTACCAGCTTGGTGTACAGGTAGGGCAGGCAGCTGTCTACGGGTCCTTTGGCTCACTGCAGGCATGGCAGGCTCACTGTCAGCAGAGGGTTGATTCTCCTGGGCTGCTGGTACCGGCTCTTCTGCCTCTGGAACTGCTTGCACTTCTTCACCTTCCGGCTCTGGTGTAGGTTGTTGCTGAGCCGGTTGCAGGAAATGCAGGACGGGTACCACTATGGCATCGTTTATTCGAGTCCAGGACCGAGGGAACTCTCCGAGAACGGTGCTGATCATTTCTTCCTTGTCCTCTGCGGGTTCAAGGTCACTTTCATCCTCTTCTGCACTACGGAGTTGCTCGGGGCACCTTTTTAGGTGGTCTCTGGAGACGGTACTAGTGGTTTCTCCTCCATCCTTGGTGATCACGCACACCTTCGAGTTGTCGTGATCAGACTGCAGTATGGTGTAGGGTTCCCTTTCCCACTGGTCGTCCAACTTATGTAGCCTTCTCTTTCGCTTCAGGACCTGCTCACCAGGTTCTAGGGGACCAGCAGGGGCGTGTTGGTTGAAGAGTCTTTCTTGCCTTTCTCTCACCTGGGCCAGGCTCTTCTCCACACTCTCCTGTACCTTCTTGTACTGCAGTCGCCTCTCCGTATCCCAGTCCGCATCCGGGGAGGTGTCCTCAGGTGTTAGGACACCCATCTCCAGATCTAGGGGCAGCTTACCTGGTCTGGCTCGCATCAGGTAAGCCGGGGTGCAGTTTGTAGCGTTCACCGGGATATGGTTGTATAAGTCTATCAGGTCCGGCAGTTTTTCTGGCCACAGGCTGCGTTCCTCCAGGGGCAACGTCTTCAGGAGATCAATGACTATATTGTTCATTTTCTCACACATCCCGTTGGTTTGTGGGTGGTAAGGCGTTGTCCGAATCTTCTTACAGCCATAGAGGTTGCAGAACTCTTGGAAGATTTCAGCCTCGAATGCTGGGCCCTGGTCTGTCAGGACTTGTTCCGGATACCCGTGTGGACGGCAGAAGTATTGCTGGAAGGCTCTGGCCGCCGTTTGGGCTGTCAAGTCTTTTACCGGGACCACCACTAGAAAACAGGAATAGTGGCCCACAATTGTCAGGGCGTAGATGTATCCTGACCGGCTTGGAGCCAATTTGACGTGGTCCAGAGCTACCAGCTCAAGAGGCTGCTGGGTGACGATGGGCTTCAAGGGTGTCTTCTGGCTGGTGCAGTCTTTTCTCCTTAAGTTACAAGGGCCACAGTCCCTGCACCACTTCTCTACAGCCCCTCTCATGCCGACCGAAAAGAACCGCCCTCTTAGCAGGAACTCCAGCTTCTTCCAACCAAAGTGCCCCGCTCTGTCATGGTAAGCCCCCAGGACCATAGCTGCAACCCGCCTTGGGACCACGACTTGCCAGGTCAGCTCGTGTGTCCGGTGGTTGACAAGTCTTCTGCACAGCTTGCCTTCATAGAGGAACAGCTTGCTCTTCTCTTTCCATAGCTGCTTGGCTTCCTCTGGAGCATCCGGATCTAAGCGGGCGTCTTCCTGGGTCAGCAGATCTTTCACCAGGCGGATTGCAGGGTCACTATCTTGAGTCTCGGCCCAGCTGTGGTGAGGTAGGGGATTGATCATAACGGCTGTTAAATCTTCCTCCTTCACGCGGTGGGAGTATTGAGCGGCTCCATACTGTTGAAACGCGGGGAGTTCTACCTCCTCCAGCTCTTCTGGGTCTTCGTCACCTTCAGGTAAGTGAGGCATTCTCGATAGGGCGTCAGCGTTGGCATTGGCTTTGCCTGCCTGGTACTTGATCACAAAATCATAATTGGAGAGACGGGCCATCCACCGCTATTCCAGGGCACCAAGTCTTGCACTGTCTAGGTGTGTTAACGGGTTGTTGTCCGTGTACACAGTGAACTTTGCGGAGGCCAGGTAATGCTTGAAGCGTTCCATTACGGCCCACACCACCGCCAAGAATTCTAGCTTGAAGGAGATGTAATTCTCCGGGTTCCTCTCGGTGGGCCTCAGCTTTTGGCTGGCGTACGCGATCACCCTTTCTCTGCCCTGTTGGTTTTGTGACAGTACGGCTCCCAGTCCCACATTACTGGCGTCTGTGTGGAGAATAAAAGGCTGGCCACAATCAGGGTAGGCCAGGATCTCATCCCCTGTGAGGGCCATCTTCAACTGGCGGAAGGACTCCTCTTCCGGTTTTATCCCACTTGAAGGGTGGCTTTTGGCTTCTGGACTTATACTGTCCTATCAGGAGGTCCTGCATAGGAGCTGCCATCTTAGTGAACCCGGGGATGAACCTTCGGTAGTAGCCTACCAACCCGAGGAATTGCCTCACTTCCTTGATGTTCGAAGGGCTTGGCCAGCTCTTGATTGCCGTGACCTTGTCAGGGTCGGGGGCTACTTCCGCACTTACCACGTGCCCAGGGCTTCGAACACCACGGCCAGGTGCTTTAGATGGTCCTCGTATGTCGTCAAATAGACGATCATGTCGTCCAGGTAAAGGAGGACCGTCTCGAAGTTTCGGTGCCCTAGACAGCATTCCATCAGCCTCTGGAAGGTCCCTGGTGCGTTGCAGAGCCCAAAGGGCATACAGTTGAACTCACTCAGTCCCATCGGGGTGGTGAAGGCGGTCTTCTCCTTGTCAGCCTCTGCCACAGGAACATGCCAGTACCCGCTAGTAAGGTCCAAAGTAGAAAAGAAGTTAGCTGATTTTAGTGCGGCTAAAGACTCTTCTATTCTAGGCAGCGAATATGCGTCTTTGTGGGTGATACGGTTGATTTGTCTATAGTCCACGCACATTCTCATGGTGCCGTCTTTCTTTTTTACCAGAACCAGGGGGGCTGCCCAGGGGCTACAGCTGTCTCTAATGACCCCAGCTTCTTTCATTTCCCGCAGCATACCCTTGGCGTTCTGATAATGTGCAGGGGATACAGGCCTGTGTCTCTCTTTTATTGGTGGGTGGCTCCCTGTGGGGATGTGGTGTTCTATCCCTTTTACTCTGCCGAAGTCTAGCGGGTGCTTACTAAAGACTCTCTCGTACTCCTGTACCACTCGGTAGACTCCTTGTTTTTGGTGCAGGGGAGTGGAGTCAGCACCCACATGGAGTTTCTGGCACCAGTCCTCCTTTTGTTTCTGGGAGCCATTACCCTCCACCTGTGGAGATGGAGGCAAAGGCTCCACGGCCCTGATAGCTTTGTGTTCGACAACAAACAGTTTGGCAAGTGTAGCGTACCTGGGTAAGTGTACCTCTCTCTCCCCAATGTTGAGAATGCGAACGGGCACCCTCCCATGACGGACATCAACCACCCCCCGGGCTGTCAAAATGGTGGGCCTGCTGTCCGAGTACACGGGTTCTACCATGGCTTGGTAGTCTCTACCTCTCAACACGATTGCAGTCCGACACCAGATCATCATTTCACTTTTGTGAGGCATGGAAATGGGGAATGGGTCACTCAGTCTTACGCTACCGATCTCACCACCAGACAGTTCTACCTGCTGCCGTCTCATCAGGGCTTTTATCTCCTTGTTGAGGACTCTCTGTTGGCTGGAACTAGCATTCACCGCCACCTGTTGTAGTATTACAATTACCTCTGAAAGACAATTTTCAATCACGTTTGTACCCACAGTTATTTCAAGGTGACTTTCACGACGGTCAATGTCCACAATAATCACTCCCTGTGCCGGTAGTTCAACTTTACCAATTTTAATGGTCATCTCCTTGAACCCCATCTGCGGCACGGGCAAGCCATTACTGGCGATGATGCTCAAGTCACTGTCTGGATACCGTGTTATATCAGCATCAGTCCAATACTGCTTAAAAAGTACATAAGGGATAGTAGTTACTTGCGACCCGGTATCCAGCAAGGCGCTCATAGGGATACCGTCCAGCACCACGGGTAAAACCGGGCGCCCCCCAACGTACTTATTGCGCCAATTGTAAGGGCCTGATGATCTTATGCCTGGGGGTTGGCCCTCTGCCCCAGGTTGGACCCGTTTAAATTACAGTACCTGGAAATGTGTCCGGGCTGGTTGCATCGACGGCAAATGGGCTGTCCATCCTCTGCGTAGCGGTCTGTGGGCCTCCCTTGGAACGACAGGGTCCTCCTCTGTCGACGCCACGGGACATCCTCCGGACTTGAAGCCAACTCGATGGGTCTTGACGGGTCCACTTGTAACGCCTGGACGGTCCTGGTCAACGCCGCGACGCTCCTGGTCAGCTCCTGGACTTGGTGATGCAGATCTTTCGACGGGGCTTGGTTCAGGGCCTGTACATCGGCCCCCACAGAGTCCATAGAGGAGGGCGCCGCCTCCTGGTGGTAGGTGAGAGCAGGGCGCCGGGGGTTTATAGCGCCACTTGTTGCGGGTTCACGGAGCACCCTTATGGCCCTGTCCTTGAATTGGGCAAAGGTCAGGTCAGGGTTCTGAAAGAACATGAGGCGCAGCTGGGTCCTGTGGGCGCTAGACAGCAGACCTTCTATGAACTGCTCTGTTAGTAGCTTATCCGTATCCTGCACGCTGCCAGGGTCAGCTTGCTTGATGGCTCTCAAGGCTTCCTGCAAATTTAGGGCATAGTCTCTGATGCTGTCCTGTGCCCGCTGCTTTCATCCATAGAACCGCATTTTAATTTCAGCGGAGGTACGGGTATCAAAGGTACCCCGCAGCCGGGCTAGAATGTCCTTTACGGTCCTTTTCTCCTCAGTGGGCCATGACTTTACCTCCCGCTGGGCTGCGCCAGTTAACTGCCCTGTCAGTATGCTAATCCTCTGTTCCTCTGTCAGGGGGTAAACCTGGAACAAACTGTACAGCCTTTCCTTAAAGTCAGTTAGGGCATGGGGCTCCCCTGAATACTTGGGCAGCCAGGCCGCTCCAGGGATGTAAGGCAGGGAGAATGGCATCACCGCTGCTGCAGCTGCGCTGGTGGTAGTGGGCGCCTCCGTGTCCGACATCTTCCTCCCCCCTAGTTAAGCGTGGCCTACCTTTCAACGATCCTCTTCTGTAGGCCGCGGCTCCGCTGGTGCTGCTCCGGAAGAGGACCTTGCGTCGCGTCCTGGTGACTTCAGCGTCGCTCTCTCTTCCTTCCAGGACCTCGTGCAGTGTCGGTGCGTGGGGCGGAGCTTCGGGTCTCGCGCGGTTTGGACTTCTACGCCCTCTTCTTCCTGCGCGGCGCCCCGAAGATGACGCCCGACGGCGGGAAAATGGCTGAAGATGGCGGGAACCGACGGAAGATGGCGGGAGACGGCTGAAAATGGCGGGAAACGGCTCCGGATGGCGGGAAACCTTTTCTTCAGGTACGTGCACAGTCTTTTTCAGGCACGCAATACCCGTTTGTGGCGGGTTGGTTACAATCCTGCCGACTACGCCAAAGCTGACTCGCCCCCTGGGCCATGGGGCACTCGGAGCCAGGCAATAGGGAGACGATGGGGGTAGTAATGGCAACCCGGTCCGTGGCTCAGGGTGGTCAGACCAGTGGCAGTCCTTTATAAGTTTTAAGTAATGTCCGACTACGCCACCCGTGGATTGCGGTCAGTGCTAACCGCCGCTGCAGTGCAGACCTCTGGGGCAGATGTAAATGTGCAGCTCTGAATAGTACAACTCCCCAGGGGAAGAGTAGGGCCCCAGGGCAGTGTATGATGGAGGGGATGATTCCGACCGCGTTAGCCAGGAAACGGAGGCCTCTTAAACAGTTCAGGGTCTTTATTAGAACAGGTAAAACGACCCAGAAACAGGCCCGGCTAGGAGGGGGCCTGGATGTCTGAGAGCAAGTGGGAAGCTGGCCCTGGTCAAGGTGAGGGTGTCGGCCTACCGTGCTCTCTGTGCTCCTTCTGGCTATTTCCCTTCTGGTAATGTAACAGCCCACGTTCCTGAGCTCACCGTGTCCTCTCGCCCGTATGGCTTGCAACTCGGGTCCCTTGCTACTCCCGGCCTGGTACGGCTCTGCTGGTCCCTTCTGCTGTGGCGGAGCCTCCGGGCTTCTTAGGCCAAGGAACAAACAGTCCCCTGCGGACTGGTTATCTACTGTAGGATGTTGGAATCCTCACAGCCTCAGACACCAAAGTCTGGTAGATTAGTTTCTTTATCTGCCAGGACAGACTCACTTTGCCTTTTGTCCCTGGCTCGCTCTCCTACTGCCACACGTCCTCTTAGGCTGCAACACAACTGTCTGTCCCTGCTCTGGGACACCTCTCAATCCAGAGACAGGTCGACCAGTTCTCCCTAACCCTGCCCCCAGTTCCAGCTTTTATAGGGGCAGCCTGCTCCCCCTACTGGCCTGCGACAGGAGGTATTGCATGCTAATGGCCCTTGACTAGAGGACCTCCCCCTTGCTCTCAGACACAGCTTTATTATACATTTGTGGCATCCAGGCCAGGGTGACACATAAGCATGGTGAAAGAGTAAGTGTGGGGATAAAAAGAAAAGCTAAGTAAATTTATTAAACAGTGGTTACTCGTACCTTCTGGTCCATTTCTGGCATATTTCTGCTGCACACTTAAAGAGCCACACTTATGGAGCCAGACCACAGTCTTGACAGACCTGTGTCTCTAAATTTATAAAGCTTTATATGCACATGGAATAGGCCAGGTGTGAGCAGGAGGGAGGAGCCACAGGGAGACAAGTCACAGAAACACAGGAGAGGATAATTAGGAGACAAGAGGTAAAATGCATTCAGGATGAATTGCATTCCGGAAATGTCATCTAAGGGACATAGAATCATAGAATCATAGAATGGTAGAGTTGTAAGGGACCTCCTGGGTCATCTGGTCCAACCCCCTGCTCAAAGCAGGATTCACTAGATCATCTCAGACAGATGTCTGTCCAGCCTCTGTTTGAAGACGTCCATTGAAGGGGAACTCACCACCTCTCGTGGCAGCCTGTTCCACTCATTAATCACCCTAACTGTCAAAAAGTTTTTTCTAATATCTAATCTGTGTCTCCTCTCATTTAGTTTCATCCTATTGCTTCTAGTCTTTCCTTGTGCAAATGAGAATAAAGATGATCCTTCTACAATGTGACAGCCCTTGACATATTTGTAGACAGCTATTAAGTCTCCTCTCAGTCTTCTTTTTTGCAAGCTAAACATTCCCAAATCCTGCAACCGTTCCTCATAGGACATGGTTTGCAGACCAGTCACCATTCTGGTCGCTCTTCTCTGAACTTGCTCCAGTTTGTCTATGTCTTTTTTAAAATGTGGTGCCCAAAACTGTACACAGTATTCCAGATGAGGTCTGACCAAAGAGGAGTAAAGACCGATAATGACTTCACGTGATCTAGACTGTATGCTTCTGTTAATACATCCCAGAATTGTATTTGCCTTTTTTGCTGCTGCATCACACTGTTGACTCATGTTCAGTCTATGATCTATTAGTATACCTAAGTCTTTTTCACATGTACTGTTGCTTAGCTCTATTCCTCCCATTCTGTATATGCTTTTTTCATTTTTATTGCCCAGATGTAGTACTTTGCATTTTTCCCTGTTAAAAACCATTCTGTTGGTTGCTGCCCACTGCTCCAGTTTATTTAGGTCTTTTTGAATCCTCTCTCTCTCTTCTCTAGTATTAGCTATCCCTCCTAGCTTTGTGTCATCAGCAAATTTAATCAGTTTACCCTCAATTCCTTCATCTAAATCATTGATAAAGATGTTGAACAATACAGGTCCCAGGACGGAGCCCTGTGGTACCCCACTTGAGACATTCATCCAGCTGGATGTGAAGCCATTTACAACCACCCTTTGAGTCCGATCACTAAGCCAGTTATGAATCCACCTAACAGTTGCCTGGTCCATTGCATACTTGGTCATTTTTTCAATAAGGATGATGTGAGATACTTTGTCAAATGCTTTGCTGAAGTCAAGATATACTATATCTACAGCATTTCCCTGATCCACCCAGTCAGTGATTCTGTCATAGAAGGAAATTAAGTTAGTCTGACATGACTTGTTAGTTACAAACCCATGCTGACTCTGGTTAATCACTTCATTCTTATCCATGTACTTACATACATGTTGTTTAATAATTTGTTCAAAGATCTTTCCTGGTATAGAAGTCAGACTCACCGGCCTATAGTTCCCTGGGTCCACCTTCTTCCCCTTTTTGAAGATAGGAACAACATTTGCTCTTCTCCAGTCTTCTGGGACTTCTCCTGTTCTCCAAGAATTTTCAAAGATTATGGAGAGTGGTTCTAAAATTTCTTCTACGATCTCCTTCAGTACTCTGGGGTGTAATTCATCTGGACCTGGTGACTTGAACTCATTTATGTTAGCTAAATATTCCCTCACAATCTTTCTGTTTACAGATAACTTGGATTCCTCTATTCCTTTAAAAGGACAGTGAAGATCAGTTGATGTTACATTTTCTTTCTGAGAGAAAACAGATGCAAAATAGGAATTAAAAAGTTCGGCCTTCTCAACATCCTCTCTTACCATTTCTCCATTTTCATCCTGTAAAAATCCTATAGCATCTTTGACTTTTCTTTTACTTTTGACATACCCCCAAAATCCTTTTTTATTGCTTTTGACATCTCTTGCAAGCCTTAATTCATTGTCAGCTTTAGCTAACCTGATACGTGCGCTACAGGATCTGCAGACTGCATTATAATCTTCTTTAGATATGCCTCCCTCTTTCCATTTAATAAACATTTCTTTCTTTCTTTTTAGCATGTGTTTAAGTTCTGTGTTCATCCATCCTGGTTTCCTTAAATGCTTCCCATTCTTCCTACTTTTCGGGATTGTTAACGATTGTGCTTTGAGAATCTCATTTTTAAAAATTTCCCATCCTTCCTGGACATTTTTGTCCTTAAGGACATCCAGCCATTGGATCCCTCCTATTCTCTTTCTGAGTCTCTTAAAATCTGCCTTTCTAAAATCTAACCTTGAAGTTTGAGTCTTCACATGTCTTCCTCCTCTAGTTATCCAAAATTCTATAATAGCATGATCGCTGCCTCCTAGGGTCCCAGCCACCTTTACCTCCTCAACCATTTCCTCCCTGTTTATAAGGATTAGATCCAAAGTAGCAGATCCCCTTGTTTTCTCCCCTACCTTTTGGAAGATAAAGTTGTCAGCAAGAGAGGATAAGAATTTGCTTGACCTGTTAGTTTTACTTGAGAGAGATTCCCAACAAATGTCTGGATAGTTGAAATCTCCCATGACCACTACGTCATATTTTTTGGAGAACTTGGTCATTTGATACATAAAGAGTTCATCCATATCTTCAGCTTGCCCAGGTGGCCTGTAGTAAATGCCTACAATGGTGTCCTTTCCGTTGTTCTCTCCTTATATTCTTACCCAAACAGTTTCCACAGAACTCCCAGTCTCTGAAGCTTCCATCTCTGTGCAGATATACGCTTTTCTAACATACAATGCAACACCTCCTCCTCGTTTATCAAGTCTGTTTCTTGCAAATAAGTTGTATCCTTTTAGCCTTTTATTCCAATCATGTGTATCGTCCCACCAAGTTTCAGTGATTCCAATGACATCATATTCCTTTTCCTGCATTAGTAGTTCCAATTCTCCTTGTTTGTTGCCCATGCTTTGTGCATTTGTATAAAAACATTTTAGTTTGTGATTGGTTTCTCTTCCTCCCATATTTTTATTATTTAAATTGTTTTGTCTTTGTTCTTCCTTTCCACTTCCAGTAGCAGAGATCTCAATAGTATTTGTCAGCTGTATGGCTTTTTCTGGCCTTTTGCTTCCCTTCCCACATTGTTCTAGTTTAAAGCTCTTCTGATGAGTGTAGCAAGGCGACTTCCAAATACATGTTTTCCAGTCTTCGTAAGGTGCACCCCATCTCTAGCAAGTAGTCCATCGTATAGGTAATTCATTCCGTGATCCAGAAATCCAAATCCTTGTTGACGGCACCATCGACGTAGCCAGTTGTTCACCTGTAGAATCTTATTCCACCTCATTGTTCCATGGCCATCCACTGGGAGGATGGATGAGAAGACCACCTGCGCTCCCAATTCTTTCACTTTCTTGCCTAAGTCTTCAAAGTCACTGCAGATGGTTTCCAGGTCCTTTCTTGCGGTGTCATTTGTCCCCACATGTATTAGCAGGAATGGGTAGTGATCTGTAGGTCTGAAGAGTCTTGATATCCTGTCAGACACATCTTTAATTTTTGCTCCTGGAAGACAGCACATTTCTCTTGAGGTTATGTCTTGTCTGCAGATAGCGGCCTCTGTTCCTCTTAACAGGGAATCCCCCATGACCACCACTCTCCGTTTTTTCTTCACAACATTCTTCTTTCTCCATCCAGGAGGATTCTGAGGGCTTACAAGGTTATTCATTGCTGGCAAAGTCTTATCTTGCTGTATTTCTTCATGGTGCTCCTGCGAGAGAGCCTGGTACTGGTTCCTGAGCAGTATGGGTGCTGACTGCCTCTCGATCCTCCTGCTTCGGTGGGTCACATGCTTCCATTCCTCTGTTTCGTCAGGTGCAGTTCGAATTTCTTCTCTTTCTGAATCATGAAGAGATAATTCTGCTCTGTCTAAGAACTCTTCACCTTCCTTAATGATTTTCAAGGTAGTTAACCTCTCTTCTAGATTTCGCAACTTTTCCTCCAACAGGGACACAAGCTTGCATTTCTGGCATGTGAAGTTTGGCTTTTCCACTGGCAAGTCTGTGAACATGTAGCAGGATATGCAGCTCACCAAATGGCTCCTGGACTCTTCCATGTTCTTATTGTTAATGTTCTGAAAACAGTGAAAAAAGCTTAAAAAAAAGCTTCAAAACGCGCGCGCCAGTAGGCGCGCGGTTTACCGATGTCCTCTTTTCAGCTCCAACAGCCAAAATCCAGTGTTCTTTGAGCTCGCGGAGACTCTTCACTTACCCCAAAATGCAGTGGGAATATGCAAATTATCTCCTCAGGACTCCTCCCCTGGTTTACCGATGTCCTCTTTTCAGCTCCAACAGCCAAAATCCAGTGTTCTTTGAGCTCGCGGAGACTCTTCACTTACCCCAAAATGCAGTGGGAATATGCAAATTATCTCCTCAGGACTCCTCCCCTGGTTTACCGATGTCCTCTTTTCAGCTCCAACAGCCAAAATCCAGTGTTCTTTGAGCTCGCGGAGACTCTTCACTTACCCCAAAATGCAGTGGGAATATGCAAATTATCTCCTCAGGACTCCTCCCCTGGTTTACCGATGTCCTCTTTTCAGCTCCAACAGCCAAAATCCAGTGTTCTTTGAGCTCGCGGAGACTCTTCACTTACCCCAAAATGCAGTGGGAATATGCAAATTATCTCCTCAGGACTCCTCCCCTGGTTTACCGATGTCCTCTTTTCAGCTCCAACAGCCAAAATCCAGTGTTCTTTGAGCTCGCGGAGACTCTTCACTTACCCCAAAATGCAGTGGGAATATGCAAATTATCTCCTCAGGACTCCTCCCCTGGTTTACCGATGTCCTCTTTTCAGCTCCAACAGCCAAAATCCAGTGTTCTTTGAGCTCGCGGAGACTCTTCACTTACCCCAAAATGCAGTGGGAATATGCAAATTATCTCCTCAGGACTCCTCCCCTGGTTTACCGATGTCCTCTTTTCAGCTCCAACAGCCAAAATCCAGTGTTCTTTGAGATCGCGGAGACTCTTCACTTACCCCAAAATGCAGTGGGAATATGCAAATTATCTCCTCAGGACTCCTCCCCTGGTTTACCGATGTCCTCTTTTCAGCTCCAACAGCCAAAATCCAGTGTTCTTTGAGCTCGCGGAGACTCTTCACTTACCCCAAAATGCAGTGGGAATATGCAAATTATCTCCTCAGGACTCCTCCCCTGGTTTACCGATGTCCTCTTTTCAGCTCCAACAGCCAAAATCCAGTGTTCTTTGAGCTCGCGGAGACTCTTCACTTACCCCAAAATGCAGTGGGAATATGCAAATTATCTCCTCAGGACTCCTCCCCCGGAGGAGGCACGCTGCACCTCGTGTAAGGGATATTACATCATATACAGTGGGGAAAATAAGTATTTGATACACTGCCAATTTTGCACGTTTTTCCACCTACAAAGAATGGAGATGTCTGTAATTTTTATCGTAGGTACACTTCAATTGTGGGAAACAATCTAAAAATAAAAAAAACAGAAAATCACATTGTATGATTTTTAAATAATTAAATTGCATTTTATTGCATGAAAAAAGTATTTAATCACCTACCAACCAGCAAGAATTCTGGCTCTCACAGACCTGTTAGTTTTCCTTTAATAAGCCCTCCTACTCTGCACTCATTACCTGTATTAATTTCACCTGTTTGAACTCGTTACCTGTATAAAGGACACCTTTCCACACACTCAATCAATCATACTCCAACCTCTCCACCATGACCAAGATCAAAGAGGTTTCTAAGGACACCAGGGACAGAATTGTAGACCTGCACAAGGCTGGGATGGGCTACAGGACAATAGGCAAGCAGCTTGATGAGAAGGCAACAACTGTTAGCACAATTATTAGAAAATAATAGAAACACAAGATGACTGTCAATCTTCCTCAGTCTGGGGCTCCATGCAAGGTCTCGCCTCGTCGGGTAAGGATGATTCTGAGAAAGGTCAGGAATCAGCCCAGAACTACATGGGAGAACTTGGTCAATGACCTGAAGAGAGCTACGACCACAGTCTCAAACATTACCATTAGTAACACAATGCGCCATCATGGTTTAAAATATTGCAGGGCACACAAGGTCCCTCTGCTCACACCAGGACATGTCCAGGCCTGTTTAAAGTTAGCCAATGACCCCATCTGGATGATCAAGAGGAGGCATGGGAGAAGATCAGGTGGTCAGATAAGACCAAAATAGAACTTTTTGGTACCAACTCCACTCGCCGTGTTTGGAGGAAGAAGAAGGATCAGTACAGCCCCAAGAACACCGTCCCAACCGTGAAGCATGTTGGGGAAACATCATACTTTGGGGGTGCTTTTCTGCAAAGGGGACAGGACGACTGCACCATATTGAAGGGAGGATGGGGTTATGTATCACGAGATTTTGACCAACAACCTCCTTCCCTCAGTAAGAGCGTTGAAGGTGGGTCGTGGCTGGGTCTTCCAACATGACAATGACCCGAAACACACAGCCAGGGCAACTAAGCATAAAAAGCATTTCAAGGTCCTGGAGTGGCCTAGCTAGTCTCCAGACCTGAACTCTATAGAAAATCTTTGGAGGGAGCTGAAACTCAATGTTGCCCAGCAACAGCCCCAAAACCTGAAAGATCTGGATAAGATTTGTATGGCGGAGTGGGCCAAAATCCCTGCTGCTGTGTGTGCAAACTTGCTACAGGAGACATCCACTGTAATTGCAAACAAAGGTTTCTGTACCAAATATCAAGTTCTGTCTGTATTGTATGAAATATAATGCAAATTAATTATGTAAAAATCATACAATGTGATTTTCTGGAATTTTTTTCAAGATTCTGTCTCTCACAGTTGAAGTGTACCTACGATAAATATTACAGACCTCTCCATTCTTTGTAGGTGGGAAAACTTGCAAAATCAGCAGTGTATCAAATACTTATTTTCTCCACCGTATAGGTCACGCCATTACATCATGTATAAGGGACATTACATTGTGTATATAGCACGCTGCACCTCGTATAAGGGACATTATATCATGTATAAGGGACATTATATTGTGTATATGGCACGCTGCACCTTGTATAAGGGACATTGCACATTGTATATGGGTCCCTACACCGCGTATAAGGGACATTACATCATGTATATGGCACGCTGCACCTCGCTTAAGTGACATTACATTTGGTATTGTTATGGTAAATATTTATACTTTGCTTTATTCTTTAGACAATTCATATATCTTTGATCATTTTGTATTTTAATATTAGCTTTCTAAGTATTATTAGTAAAAGCAAATAATATAAGGCGTATCTAATATAGAGCTGTCTTTGTATTAAGTCCTTCCTTTGTTTCTGAAAGTATAGTAAACTAGATATAGCCAGTCTCTAAGGCATTTAGCAGAATACATAATTTACGACTTTGTTATTCCCAACTAAGATATTGTCATGCAAGGTGTGGGAAAGACTTAGTGCAACACAAAAGGAAGAGGGAAAGGGAGCCCAGACTCTAGAGAAAGGGGGTAAGTGGAGACCTCCTAGGTTGATCTAGCATCACCCTGTCTCTCCTAACGTCCCTGTATTGGCTCTTCACCAATCGCCGCACGCGTAGCTCGCCCTGTCTTTCCCTGGCGTATGGCTAAGGCTAGGGAAGGGAGGAGATGAGCACTAGTCAATCTCCACTAAACACTATAGACAACAGGGGTAGACAAACATGGGGAAATTGCTTAGCTTTAGACGAACTCCATACAAATGTGCACACGTCCTCAAGCTCTAGAGAGGACGAAGTACTGCTCTTGCTAAAGCTTTCACAAGTAGTAATGAATATCGCCGGCATCTCCCTCTGAAACACAGCAGGTATTTATACACCCAGGCAGGGTGTTAATTAGCCAGAGGGGGGTAGCCGCTGGGTCCTAGAGACAGCCTCTAAGAAGATGTCTGTGATGCCAAACGTAGAGATCTTCTGCAACCAACTGCAGGGCGACTGTCTGTCACCTCTGACACATTCGTGACAGTACCCCCTCCTCTACGAATGGCCTCCGGACACTCAGGACCAGGTTTCTCAGGATAAGAGGTGTGGAATGAGCGAACCAACCAGGGAGCGTTCACCTCTGACGCTGAAACCCACATCCTCTCCTCTGGACCTTAGCCTTTCCAGTGCACCAAGTATTGTAGAGAACGACGTTGGAGATGAGAATCTACAATCCTCGAAATATGGAACTCCAAATTATCATCAACCATTACTGGGGGCGGTGATAGAGGTGAGGGCTCAAGAGGTTCCACATACTTTTTGAATAAGGACCTGTGGAACACTTTGTGCACCTTAAGGGCCTGAGGAAGTTCAAGACGAAATGCTGCTGGGTTAATGACTGCTGTTATTTTATAGGGACCAATAAACCTAGGTCCCAGCTTACAAGAAGGAACTTTCAATCTTATATTCCTGGTAGACAACCATACAAAGTCATTAACATTCAGGTCCGCACCTGGCAAGCGTTTTCTGCCATACTTTTATACCTGTCTCCCATGATCTTTAAATTACTCAGAACACCCTGCCATACCGAGGAGAGCAACGAAGCAAACTGTTCCTCCTCAGGAACTCCTGAAGCTCCTCCCCCACTAAAGGTACCAAACTGTGGGTGATAACCGTATGCACCGAAGAACGGTGACCTGCCAGTGGATTCTTGACGACGATTATTAATGGCAAATTCTGCCAGCTTTAAGTAGCATGCCCAATCCTCCTGATTTTCGGAGACGAAACACCTGAGGTAGGTCTCCAAATTCTGATTGACATGCTCGGTCTGTCCATTCGACTGAGGGTGGAAGGCAGAGGAAAATGACAGCTGCACCCCCAGTCGAGAACAGAATGCCTTCCAGAACTTGGAAACAAACTGGGTCCCCCGATCTGACACCTCATCGGAGGGAACCCCGTGAAGCTTTACAATCTCATTTATGAACACCTGAGCAAGTGTCTTGGAATTTGGAAGTGCAGGCAATGCGACGAAGTGAACCATTTTACTGAACCTATCTACTACTACCGAAACCTCCGTTTTGCCTGCAGAAACCGGTAGGTCAGTAATAAAATCCATGGACAAGTTTGTCCATTGCCTGCTAGGGATAGTTAGCGGAAGAAGAGTGCCAGATGGACGGGTATGCGAAACCTTAGAACGCGCGCAAATACTACAAGCAGCTACGTGTTTAATCATATCCCGATGCAACCCCGGCCACCAAAAACTTCGAGAGAGGAGGTCCGCGGTTGCCTTATCACCTGAATGCCCAGCAAGTATAGAGTTATGATGTTCCTTAATTACTTTGCAGCGCAGATTAGATGGAACAAATAACCTTCCTGAAGGGCAGGAGGCAGAGGCGTCCCGCTGAACCTCCAACACCTCACCCTCCAGTTCAGGATACAGTGCCGAAATGACTACCCCTTTCTGTAATATCGGTGAAGGGTTCTCATGGTCACCACCAATAGAGAAGCTCCGGGACAAAGCGTCGGCCTTGACATTTTTGACCCCTGGACGAAAAGTGACAACAAAATTGAACCTAGTAAAAAACATTTACCATCTGGCTTGCCTAGGGTTGAGACATTTAGCTGACTGGAGATATGACAGGTTCTTATGGTCAGTAATAACAGTAATAGGATTGACAGCCCCCTCCAACCAATGTCGCCATTCCTCGAACACCAATTTGATCGCCAAAAGTTCCCTATTACCCATGTCATAATTTCTCTCAGCCAAAGACATTTTTTTAGAAAAGAAGGCACATGGACGCCATTTACCAGGGGACAGACCCTGAGACAGCCCCAACCCCAACATCTGACGCATCAACCTCCACACTAAAGTGTTGGGAAACATCGGGTTGACTGAGTATAGGTGCAGTGGCAAAATAATTCTTTAAGGAAAAAAAAGCCTGGAGGGAAGCATCCGACCATTTGGAAAAATCAGAACCCTTCTTAGTCATTTCAGTAAGGGATTTCACAATTACAGAGTAATTTTGGAAGAATTTCAGGTAAAAATTAGTAAAGCCCAGAAAATGTTGTAGAGCCTTCAGGTTCTCGGGAGGGAACAGCGAAAACACATTGTTCCAGTTTGGCATAAAGTTTGTTATCCCTTAATATCTGGGGCACCTGCTTAACATGCCCCCGATGAGTCTCAAAATCAGGTGAGTAAACCAAAATATCGTCCAGATAGACCACCACAAACCTCCCCACCAAATGATGGAAAATATAATTTATGAAATGCTGGAATACCACAGGTGCATTGGTCAAACTAAAAGGCATAACCAGACTCTCAAAATGTCCTTCCTGGGTATTGAACGCTGTTTTCCATTCATCCTCTTCTCTGATTCTAACCAGATTGTAGGCTCCCCTTAAATCCAACTTGGAGAATACCTTAGCTCCTACAAACTGGCTGAATAAATCAGGAATCAGAGGAAGAGGGTATGGATCACGGATGGTAATTTGATTTAATTCCCGGAAATCTAAACAGGGACGTAGACCGCCATCTTTTTTCTTCACAAAGAAGAACCCTGCCGCCACGGGCGAAGATGAGGGTCTGATATATACCTTCTCCAAACTTTCCCCAATGAAATCCTTCATGGCTTGTCTCTCAGGGCCAGAAAGATTATACAGTCTGGATTTCGGTAGTTTAGCTCCGGTGGTCAGGTTAATATTACAGTCATAAGCACGATGAGGAGGCAAATCCTGACACCCCCTCTCAGAAAAACGTCCTCAAAACCAGACAGAAAAGCAGGTAATATTTCTGTAGAGATGATAGCAAGGGAAATATGTAAACAGTTCTCATGGCAGTAATCTCCCCATTCAATAATCTCCCCGGCTTGCCAATCCACTAACGGATTATGTTTAACAAGCCAAGGAATACCCAAAACAATCGGTGTGGCAAGATTGTCCAGGACATAGCAAGGGATTATTTCACAATGAACTGACCCCACCCTCAGTTTTACATTATGTACAATCTGAGTAAATGCTTTCTGTGCAAGTGGTGCCGAGTCAATGGCAAAGATGGAATTAGGTTCAGCTAAAGCACAGCAAGCAAGACCATGAGTTTTCACAAACTCAGCATCAGTTATGCTGACTCCGGCTCCACTGTCAACAAACCCAGAAATGTTCTCGGTTTTGCTCTCTAGCACCACCTCTGCTGACAGGACAAAGCAGGAACTGCAGGTTGGTAACAAATGCACCCCTTGTTTATCCAACTCCAGACTACCAAGAGTTAATCAAAACTCCTTTTGTTTAGGAATTGCAGGACGGGTCCCAACAAAATGTCCCTTTTTTCCACAAAAAAAAATACGCCTTTTTTCCTGCGAATCTCCAGGGAGATGTATGATGTAGCGACACCCCCTAACTGCATGGGTTCCTCCACCTCCTCCAGTACTGGCTCAACCCCAGAACGCTCCCCTGGCAGAGGTACATAACCCCAACAAGAAGGCCCCGGAGAAGGTGGCCTCACCCGTCTATCCCGAAGGCGTCTATCAAGACGTATGGCCAACGACATGGCAGCCTCCAAGGACTGAGGGGTTTCATATACTGCCAAGGTATCTTTCATCCTTTCAGTAAGCCCCTCACAAAATTGACTTCTCAGGGCTGAGTCATTCCATTTGGAATCCATTGCCCATCTACGGAATTCTGAACTGTTCGTCTCCACTGACCGATTCCCCTGCTGAAGGTGACGTAGCCTAGACACAGCCAAGGTGACTTGGTCACGGTCATCATAGATGAGGGCCAGAGCCCCGAAAAACCCCTTCTCAGACTGGAGACAAACCAAGTCCTGCGGTAAGGAAAACAGCCACGACTGAGGATCTCCCTACAATAGAGAGATCACAATACCAACCCGTGGCTCCTCATTTCCGGAGGAGTAAGGACAAAGTTTAAAGTACAGTTTGCAGGCCTCCTTGAAAACAAAAAACTAGTCCCTACCTCTTGAAAACCTGTCCGGAAGGGCAACCTTGGGTTCAGGCTTGGCAGGCCTACCTTCAGAGACCCCCACATTAGCGACCAGTAGCCGCTGATTTTGCTGCTGAACCGCACAGCGGAGGTCATTCACCTCCAGGGACAGACAGCGGAACTGCTCTGTGAGCTCTGCAACAGTACCCATACCAAGGGAGAAAGGAAAAAAAAAAGTCCACGCTCAAAAACACACAGAGAAAAAAAAACCAAAGTGTCAGTTTTTTTTTTTTTTTCCTTTTCAAAATGTGCTCGGCCGGCGATAATGTCACGCATGGTGTCGGAAAGACTTAGTGCAATAACAAAGGGAAGAGGGAAAGACAGCCCAGACTCTAGGGAAATGGGGGAGTGGAGACCTCCTAGGCTGGTCTAGTGTCACCCTGTCTCCCCTAACAACCCTATATTGTCTCTTCACCAATCGCCGCAAGCGTGCCTCACCCTGTCTTTCCCTGGCGTATAGCTAAGGCTAGGGAAGGGAGGAGATGAGCACTAGTCGATCCCCACTGAACACTAAAGACAACAAGGTAGGACAAACAGGGGGAAATTGCTTAGCTTTAGATGACTCCAGACAAATGCACACACGTCCTCAAGCTGCAGAGAGGAAGAAGTACTGCTCTTGCTAAAGCCTTCACAAGGAGTAATGAATATTGCCAGCACCTCCCTCTGGAACACAGCAGGTATTTATACACCCAGGCCAGGGTGTTAATTAGCCAGAGGAAGGTAGCCACTGGGTCCTAGAGACAGCCTCTAAGAAGATGTCTGTAATGCCAAACGTAGAGATCTCCTGAAACCCACTGCAGGGCAGCTGTCTGTCACTTTTGACACACCCATGACAATACCTCTCCAATCAGGGGAGTATCTGGGCTTTAAAAAACAAGCCTTGACACTCAGGTGTGTTCAGTACCTGGAGGCCAGCTCCAGAGAGAGGATCTCTTGTTTGTGTATGTTAAACTGAACCGTGTGGATCTCTGTTGCTG
The DNA here is from genome assembly GCF_046119375.1 of Phyllobates terribilis. Taxonomy (NCBI): domain Eukaryota; kingdom Metazoa; phylum Chordata; class Amphibia; order Anura; family Dendrobatidae; genus Phyllobates; species Phyllobates terribilis. Next base: position 223,006,377 of record NW_027362765.1, on the reverse strand, counting down.
ATCCTGAGTGGCCGGACCCCGGCCAGGTGCAAGTACTTTACTGGACACTTTCTTAAGTTTGTTTTGCCATTATGCCAGATGGGCTACGTTTATTTTTCATGAACTTTGCATTGGTTTATGCCACTAAATAAACCAATTGAAAATTGAAAGAAACAGTGTCACTTGTTTATCTCCGCATGCAGCCAAGTAAGTCACTTTACCACAGTTGGTGTGAGAGTGCGTGCAAGATTCCAGGAACACGTGTACCTGCCATAGAGACCGGTGTTTGTCCTGGGTAAAGGCTGCCAGCCAACCAGAGAAGTCCGACAACATGGAGGACCTCCTTAAGCATCTGTTGCAGTGACAGCAGGTGCAACAAATGCAGCACCAGCAGCAGCATGCACAGTTCCAGCAGCAGTTACAGCAACAGCAGGCACAGTTCTAGCAGCAGCACCTGCAGAGCCAGCAGAACATGCAGTAGCAGCATCGGGAGCAGCTACAACAGCAACGAGAGCAGCAGTAGCAGATACAGCAGGAGACAAACTCCTGATGCGACTGATGGAACTCTTAGCAGGGGAGATCCGTGGCAGGACAACTGCCCCACCCCCAATTCAGGAAGACGATAAGAAGAGCATTACAAAAGATGACCCCGTGGGATGACGTTGAGGCGCTCCTGACTGCGTTTGAAAGGGTGGCGGAGCGGGAGAGATTACCTTTGGAGCAGTGCGTGGAGGTTCTGGCGCCATATTTAACAGGGGAGCCACATAAGGCCTATTATGAGCAGGCTTTGCAAGACGCAAAGGAATACGCCAAATTAAAAACAGAGATATTGGCACACTCAGGATTGACTATGTCTGTCAGAGCACAAATGGTCAACCAATGGGCGTATGCTGGCGATAAATCTCCGCGCTCACAAATGTTTGACTTACTACATCTAGGCCAGAAGTGGCTGTTGCCAGAGTCTTCCTCTCCTGCCCAGATGGTTGAGTGTCTGGTGATGGACAGGTTCATCCATTCCCTACCCAGGCCGCTGCAGACCTGGGTTGCCCAGGGCTACCCTTGGAATGCGGATGACCTCGTGGGCCTGGTAGAAAGGTACCAAGTGGTCAAAAAATCTCTGGGGAAACCGGACATAGTCAATTTCCCATACTGGAGTACCCAAAGAGGGGCGGGCTCACCACGTAAGGGATCTAGAGTCACAAACGGGGGTCGTCCCAAATCCCACTGAGGGCCCTGCAAAGACTGTTGTGAGGGATGTGGTTTGTTGGCGTCATAGTCCTTGACAAATAGCCGCCCAGTGACATATGTCCCCTGAACCAATGGACTGCAGCCTAGGCCGGCGTTATTCCTATTATGCTTATCCGGCTTGTAGCGTGGATGGCCAGCCAGGTAGCCTGGTGACTCTGATCAGTGCTACTCCTCCCCACCAGCTGATCCCTGCCAAAACTGTGGGCATTTGTTACATACATGGGGATGCCAAGGACTACCCGGTGGCCAGAGAGTCAGTGGGAACAGACTGTGGTGCCCGATCCCACGAGGTCAGGGTGGTCAAGGACCTAATACATCCCGTCATATTGGGGCGATTTCCCTTTGTTCTGGGACTTGTGGGGGAAGGGAACCGGACTGAGTCACATGGACAAAAAGCCCGGTCCCTAGGGAAATACCCCGGTCAACATCTGAAGTGGATGAGTTCCTGAATTCCCACTCTGTGTCCTTGCCGGCAACGAGGACGAGACTGTGACCGAGGAGGCCGACCTCCCTGAGTTAGATGTGCCCGGAGAGAACTTTGGGTCTGCTCAAGTTCGGGACTTGACCTTGAAGGGGGCGTGGGACAATGTTACTGTCTGTAATGGGGTTGCTCAAGAGCCAGGGGCAGACACCAAGTACCCACACTTCGCAGTTCAGGGCGAATTATTGTATCGGGTGACCAAACCAAGGGGTGTTGAGGGAGTGGAGCAGCTATTAGTTCCAGGGCCATACTACCGACGGATGGTATTAGATATGGCCATTCATATGTTCTGGGTGGACACCTGGGGGTCGAGAAGACTCAGGAGAGGATATTGAGGAGGTTTTATTGTCCGGGAGATCCAAAACGACTGTAGGTCCTGCCCCACCTGTCAGATAACCCCCCCTTCTCCCCACTTCCGTAGTCCTTTAATCCCACTACCTGTGATCTAAATTCCCTTTGAGAGGATTGCCATGGACCTAGGAGGGCCCTTAGTTAAATTGGCACAGGGCCACCAATACATCCTGGTGGTCATGGACTATGCGACCCGGTACCCGGAAGCGGTGCCACTAAGGAATTCGTCGAGTAAGGGCATAACCCTGCAACTGGTCCATATATTTGCCCGGACCGGCCTGCCGAAAGAGATATTAACGGACCAAAGAACCCCATTCATGAGCAAGGTAATGAAGGAGCGGTGTAGGGTCCTCCAGATTACCCAGCTGCGAACCTTTGTTTACCATCTGCAGACAGACGGCCTGGTAGAGCACTTTAATAAGACCTTAAAAGCGATGCTCAAAAAGGTCGTCGAGAAGGATGGTCGTGACTGGGACTACCTGCTACTGTTCCTGCTCTTCTTGGTCAGAGAAGTTCTGCAAGCCTCCACTGGCTTCTCTCCGTTCGAGCTCCTTTATGGTCGGCATCCAAGAAGGCTCCTGGACATTGCCAAGGAAACCTGGGAAGCCGAGGTCACGCCACACCAGAGCATCACAGGAAAGAATGGGGAAAGTGATGCCTATAATGAAGGCGCATCTCCTCCAGGCGCAGGAGGCCCAGGCAAGGGTCTATAACCGATCTGCGAGGCTGAAGCAGTTACAGCCTGGGGACCATGTTCTGGTGCTAATCCCCACAGTCAAGAGCAAGTTCCTGGCCAAATGGCAAGGCCCGATCGAGGTGATGGAGAAGGTCAGCAAAGTTAATTATAAAATCCACCAGCTGGGCCAAGAAAGCCATACCAAGTGTACCATGTGAACCTGCTCAAGCTGTGGCGAGACTGGGAACCTGTGGAAGCTCCTTGCCTGGGAGACGCTCCCAAAGGCAAGGTAGAAGAGGTCACGATAGCAGAGACTATCCAGAAGCAACAGTGTCGAGAACCGCTACAGCGGAATCGTGACCTGTTCTAAGAGTTGCCGGGGCGTACTCAGGTGGTAGAGCATGACGTTCTAACAGAGCTGCATATAAGAGTGAACCTGAAGCCCTACAGGATTCCGGAAGCACGCCGAGAGGTGATCTCAACCAAAGTGAAAGTGGATGGTCGAGTCCCATCGTCCTCATGCCAAAACTCAATGGAGAGTGGAGATTTTGTAATGACTACCGCTGGCTGAATGAGATGTCCAAGTGTGACGCATACTCAATGCCCCTCGTCGTTGAACTCATCGAAAGGCTTGGACCAGCGACGTATATTACCACCCTCGACCTGACGAAGGGCTACTGGCAGATCCCCATGTCCCAGACAGCTAAGGAGAAGACGGCTTTCTCGACACCTGATGGGTGCTTCCAATACACTTGGATGCTGTTCGGACTGCAGGGGGCCCCAGCCACCTTCCAGAGGGCTATGGATCGAATCCTAGCCCCACATAAAAAGTATGCCGCAGCCTTCCTTGACGACGTTGTAATCTTTAGCCCAGACTGGGTTAGTCAGCTACCAAAGGTACAGGCCATTCTGGATGCTCTGAGGAAGGCGTGGTTTACTTTAAATCCGAGAAAATGTGCCACTGGAAAGGAGGAGGCCAAGTACTTGGGCTATGTCGTCGGAGAGGCGAAATAAAGCCACAAGTCAACAAAGTGGAGGCAATCCAGAACTGGCCACAACCACTCTCCAAGACACAAGTGAAAGTGTTCCTGGGGATTGTGGGATATTACCGGCAGTTTATCCAAAATTTTGCCATGATGGCCGCGCTGCTTACGGATTTCTGAAAAGGCACCAGATCAACAATGGTGAAATGGACGGAAGAAACAGAGACGGCGTTCCAACAGTTGAAACTAGCACTGTGTAACCAGCCAGTCCTGGTCGCACCAGACTTTAAGAAGGAATTCGTAGTTCAGACAGACACCTCAGAAGTTGGCCTGGGAGCCGTATTCTCTCAAGAGATAAATGGGGAAGAACAACCCATTCTCTATCTGATCCGGAAGATTTCGTCCTGCGAGAAGAACTACGCAATAGTATAAAAAGAGTGCTTAGCCATAAAATGGGCAGTAGATACACTAACATACAGTGGTGGCCAAAAGTATTGGCACCCCTGCAATTCTGTCAGATAATACTCAGTTTCTTCCTGAAAATGATTGCAATCACAAATTCTTTGGTATTATTACCTTCATTTAATTTGTCTTCAATGAAAAAACACAAAAAGAATTGTCCTAAAGCCAAATTGGAAATAATTCCACACCAAACCTAAAAAAGGGGGTGGACAAAAGTATTGGCACTGTTTGAAAAATCATGTGATGCTTCTCTAATTCGTGTAATTAACAGCACCTGTAACTTACCTGTGGCCCCTAACAGGTGTTGGCAATAACTAAATCACACTTGTAGCCAGTTAACATGGATTAAAGTTGACTCAACCTCTGTCCTGTGTCCTTGTGTGTACCACATTGAGCATGGAGAAAAGAAAGAAGACCAAAGAACTGTCTGAGGACTTGAGAAACCAAATTGTGAGGAAGCATGAGCAATCTCAAGGCTACAAGTCCATCTCCAAAGACCTGAATGTTCCTGTGTCTTCCGTGCGCAGTGTCATCAAGAAGTTTAAAGCCCATGGCACTGTGGCTAACCTCCCTAGATGTGGACGGAAAAGAAAAATTGACGAGAGATTTCAACGCAAGATTGTGCGGATAGTGGATAAAGAACCTCGACTAACATCCAAACAAGTTCAAGCTGCCCTGCAGTCCGCGGGTACAACAGTGTCAACCCGTAATATCCGTCGGCGTCTGAATGAAAAGGGACTGTTTGGTAGGATACCCAGGAAGACCTGCAATTCTGTCAGATAATACTCAGTTTCTTCCTGAAAATGATTGCAATCACAAATTCTTTGGTATTATTATCTTCATTTAATTAGCTTGCAAGGAAAAAACACAAAAGAGAATGAAGCAAAAATCAAATCATTGATCATTTCGCACAAAACTCCAAAAATGGGCCAGACAAAAGTATTGGCACCCTCAGCCTAATACTTGGTTGCACAACCTTTAGCCAAAATAACTGTGAACAACCGCTTCCGGTAACCATCAATGAGTTTCTTACAATGCTCTGCTGGAATTGTAGACCATTCTTCTTTGACAAACTGTTCCAGGTCCCTGATATTTGAAGGGTGCCTTCTCCAAACTGCCATTTTGAGATCTTTCCACAGGTGTTCTATGGGATTCAGGTCTGGACTCATTGCTGGCCACCTTAGAAGTCTCCAGTGCTTTCTCTCAAACCATTTTATAGTGCTTTTGGAAGTGTGTTTTGGGTCATTGTCCTGCTGGAAGACCCATGACCTCTGAGGGAGACCCAGCTTTCTCACACTGGGCCCTACAGTATGCTGCAAAATTTGTTGATAGTCTTCAGACTTCATAATGCCATGCACACGGTCAAGCAGTCCAGTGCCAGAGGCAGCAAAGCCACCCCAAAACATCATGGAACCTCCGCCATGTTTGACTGTAGGGACCATGTTCTTTTCTTTGAATGCCTCTTTTTTTTTCCTGTACACTCTATGTTGATGCTTTTCCGAAAAAGCTCTACTTTTGTCTCATCTGACCAGAGAACATTCTTCCAAAACGTTTTAGGCTTTCTCAGGTAAGTTTTGGCAAACTCCAGCCTGGCTTTTTTATGTCTCGGGGTAAGAAGTGGGGTCTTCCTGGGTATCCTACCAAACAGTCCCTTTTCATTCAGACGCCGACGGATATTACGGGTTGACACTGTTATACCCTTGGACTGCAGGGCAGCTTGAACATCCGCACAATCTTGCGTTGAAATCTCTCGTCAATTTTTCTTTTCCGTCCACATCTAGGGAGGTTAGCCACAGTGCCATGGGCTTTAAACTTCTTGATGACACTGCGCACGGAAGACACAGGAACATTCAGGTCTTTGGAGATGGACTTGTAGCCTTGAGATTGCTCATGCTTCCTCACAATTTGGTTTCTCAAGTCCTCAGACAGTTCTTTGATCTTCTTTCTTTTCTCCATGCTTAATGTGGTACACACAAGGACACAGGACAGAGGTTGAGTCAACTTTAATCCATGTTAACTGGCTACAAGTGTGACTTAGTTATTGCCAACACCTGTTAGGTGCCACAGGTAAGTTACAGGTGCTGTTAATTACACGAATTAGAGAAGCATCACATGATTTTTCAAACAGTGCCAATATTTTTGTCCACCCCCTTTTTTAGGTTTGGTGTGGAATTATTTCCAATTTGGCTTTAGGACAATTCTTTTTGTGTTTTTTCATTGAAGACAAATTAAATGAAGGTAATAATACCGGACCTTGGTCAGTTAGCACACGTTCTGGGTAACCATGCGGGCAGCAGAAGTGCTGTTGGAAAGCTCTGGCTGCGGTCTGAACCGTTTGGTCCTTGACTGGCACTACTACCAGGAACCGGGAGTAGTGGTCTACGATGGTGAGAGCGTAGACATAGCCTGACCTGCTTGGGGACAGCTTCACATGGTCCAGGGCTACCAGTTCGAGTGGCTGCTTGGTGACGATGGGCTGCAGGGGAGCCCTCTGTCTGGAACGGTCTTTCCTTCTCAGGTTGCACAGTCCGCAGTCTCGACACCACCTCTCGATTGTTCCTCTCATGCCAACCCAATAGATTCGTTCACGCAGCAGGACTTCCAGCTTTTTCCATCTGAAGTGTCCTGCTCCATCGTGGTATGCTTCCAAAACCATAGACGCGTCCCGCCTTGGGACCACCACCTGCCAGACCAGCTCATGCGTCCATGACTTGACAGTTCTTCAACACAGCTTCCCTTCATAGATTAACAGCTTACTCTTCTCTTTCCACAGCTGTTTGGTCTCCTCTGGAGCATCTGGGTCAGGGTATGAGTCGGCTCGTGTTAGCAACTCTTTGACTAGGTGGACGGCCGGGTCACTGTCTTGTGTTTCTGCCCATCTGTGGTGGGGCAAGGGATTGAACGTGACCTCTTTGGTGGCAGAGTGCCAGTCTTTCACACAGTGGGAGCACTGAGTTATCCCATGACGGTGGAAAGCGGGGATTTCTATCTCTTCCAGTTCTTCTGGGTCTTCTCCCCCTTCTGGCAAGTTAGGCATCCAGGATAGTGCATCTGCGTTGGCATTCTTGCGCCCAGCCCGGTACTTGATGGTGAACTCATAATTGGAGAGTCGGGCCATCCATCTCTGCTCCAGGGCACCAAGTTTCGCAGTGTCCAGGTGTGTCAGCGGGTTGTTGTCTGTGAATACGGTGAACTTGGAAGAGGCGAGGTAATGTGTAAAGCACTCTGTCACTGCCCATACCACTGCGAGGAACTCTAGCTTGAAGGAGCTGTAATTTTCAGGGTTCCTTTCTGTGGGCCGGAGCTTCCTGCTGGCATAAGCGATTACCCGTTCTCTGCCATGCTGGTTCTGGGACAGCACCGCTCCCAGTCCCACGTTGCTTGCGTCCGTGTGGAGGATGAAGGGCTGGCCATAATCAGGGTAAGCCAGGATCTCGTCCCCCGTGAGGGCCATTTTCAGCTGGTGGAAGGACTCATCTTCCTGCTTGTCCCATTTGAATGGCGGCTTCTGGTTTTTGGCCTTCCTGCACTGGCCTATCAGGAGGTCCTGCATGAGTGCCGCCATCTTGGTGAAGCCTGGAATAAATCTTCGGTAGTAGCCTACCAACCCAAGGAACTGCCGCACTTCCTTTACAGTGGAGGGTCTTGGCCAGTCCTTGATTACTGTGATTTTATCGGGGTCTGGAGCTACACCGTCAGCGCTCACCACGTGCCCAAGGTACTGTACCTTGGGCTTCAGCAGATGACATTTTGAGGGCTTCACCTTTAGATCAAAGCCGGCCAGGGCGTCAAACACTTCCACCAGGTGCTTCAGATGGTCCTCATACGTCTGGGAGTATACAGTGACGTCATCCAGGTACAGCAGGACCATCTCGAAATTCTTATGTCCCAGACAGCACTCCATCAACCGCTGGAAGGTTCCTGGGGCGTTGCAGAGTCCGAATGGCATGCAGTCGAACTCACTGAGGCCCATCGGGGTGGTGAATGTGGTCTTTTCCTTATCCGCCTCTGCTACAGGAACCTGCCAATACCCACTAGTAAGATCCAAAGTAGAGAAATAGTTAGCAGATTTTAACGCAGCTAGTGACTCCTCTATCCTGGGTAGCGGGTATGCATCTTTGTGTGTTATGCGGTTGATTTTTCTGTAGTCTACACACATTCTCATAGTGCCATCCTTTTTCTTTACAAGAACTAATGGAGCTGCCCAGGGGCTACCACTGTCTCTTATTACCCTAGCCTCCTTCATTTCTCGCAACATCCCTTTGGCATTTTGGTAGTATGCAGGGGGTACAGGCCGGTACCTTTCTTTAATGGGTGGATGGTCTCCCGTGGGGATATGGTGTTGAACCCCCTTTACCTGCCCGAAGTAGAGTGGGTGTTTACTGAAGACCCTCTCATACTCCTGGACCACCCGGTATACTCCTTGTTTTTGATGTGGAGGGGTGGAGTCAGTGCCCACATGCAGCTTCTGGCACCAGTCCTCCATTTGTCCCCTGGAGCCGTTATCCTCCGCCTGTTGGGATGGAGGCAAGGGTTCCACTGTCTTTATAGAATTCTGGTTGACAGTGAACAGTTTGGCTAGAGTGGCATACCGGGGCAAATGGACTTCTCTCTCCCCAATGTTTAGGATGCGGACGGGTACCCTCCCATGGCGGACATCAACCACCCCCCGGGCTGTCAAAATGGTGGGCCTACTGTCAGAGTAGACGGGCTCTACCAAGACCTGGTAATCTCTACCCCTTAGACCAATAGCTGCCCGGCACCATATCATCATTTCACTTTTTGGGGGCATGGCGATTGGGAATGGGTCACTCATCCTAACACTACCAATTTCACCACCAGACAGTTCTACCTGTTGTCTTTTCATCAGGGCTCTGATCTCCCTCTGTAGAACCCGCTGCTGGCTGGAACTGGCGGTTTCCGCAACCTGCTGCAATAAGACAATTATCTCTGCAAGACAATTTTCAATGACATTAGTGCCTAAAGTTATCATGGGATGACTTTCTCGGCGATCAATGTCGACAATAATCAGTCCTTGTGCTGGCAGTTCGACTTTGCCAACCTTTATGGTCACTTCTTTGAACCCCACCTGAGCCACGGGTTGACCATTGCTGGCATAAATGCTCAAATGTTCATCTGGACGGCGGGTAATATCAGAGTCAGTCCAGTACCATTTGAAAAGAATGTAGGGGATGGTGGTCACCTGGGATCCAGTGTCCAGCAACGCGCTCATTGGAAAGCCGGTCGCCCTCCCACATATTTGTCTCGCCAGCTTGATGGGCCTGGTGGTCTTATGCCTGGGGGTTGGCCCTCTGCCCCAGGTTTTGCTCGTTTAAATGACAGTACCTTGCATAATGTCCTGGCTGGTTGCAGCGGCGGCAGATGGGTTGTCCGTCTTGGTCGTAGCGGTCGCTGTTCGTCCCTCTGGATGGTGGAATCCTCTTCTGTCGGCGCTACGGGACGTCCTCCGGACTGGAAGCCAGCTGGATCTTTCCTTTGGGAGACACCTGCAAGGACTGCACAGTTTTGGTTAGTGCTGCTACACTTTTAGTTAGCTCTTGGACCTGATGGTGCAGGTCTGTTGATGGGGCACTGTCCAGAGTTTGCGCATCAGCTCCTACAGGCTCTGGGGAAAAGGGTGCCACCTCCTGGTGGTATGTGATAGCTGGGCGGCGGTGAGCTGTAGCGCCACCTGGTGCTGGTTCTCGTAGCACCCGGATGGCCCTGTCCTTAAACTGAGCAAAGTCTAAGTCAGGGTTTTGCGCAGCTGGGTTCGGTGGGCTCAGTTAACAGTCTGTTTTCATCATGCACACCTGTGCCCGTTGTTTGCACCCATAAAACTTCATATAACTGTATATATATATACAGTACAGACCAAAAATTTGGACACACCTTCTCATTTAAAGATTTTTCTGTATTTTCATGATTTTGAAAATTGTACATTCACACTGAAGGCATCAAAACTATTAATTAACACATATGGAATTATATACTAAGTGTGAAACAACTGAAAATATGTCTTATATTCTAGGTTCTTCAAAGTAGCCACCTTTTGCTTTGATGACTGCTTTGCACACTCTTGGCATTCTCTTGATGAGCTTCGAGAGGTAGGCACCGGAAATGGTCTTCCAACAATCTTGAAGGAGTTCCCAGAGATGCTTAGCACTTGTTGGCCCTTTTGCCTTCACTCTGCGGTCCAGCTCACCCCAAACCATCTCGATTGGGTTCAGGTCTGGTGACTGTGGAGGCCAGGTCATCTGGCATAGCACCCCATCACTCTCCTCCTTGGTCAAATAGCCCTTACACAGCCTGGAGGTGTGTTTGAGGTCATTGTCCTGTTGAAAATTATCGATGGTCCAACTAAACGCAAACCAGATGGAATAGCATGCCGCTGCAAGATGCTGTGGTAGCCATGCTGGTTCAGTATGCCTTCAATTCTGAATAAATCCCCAACAGTGTCACCAGCAAAGCACCCCCACACCATCACACCTCCTCCTCCATGGTTCACGGTGGGAACCAGGCATGTAGAGTCCATCCGTTCACCTTTTCTGCGCCGCACAAAGACACAGTGGTTGGAACCAAAGATCTCAAATTTGGACTCATCAGACCAAAGCACAGATTTCCACTGGTCTAATGTCCATTTCTTGTGTTCTTTAGCCCAAACAAGTCTCTTCTGCTTGTCGCCTGTCCTTAGCAGTGGTTTCCTAGCAGCTATTTTACCATGAAGGCCTGCTGCACAAAGTCTCCTCTTAACAGTTGTTGTAGAGATGTGTCTGCTGCTAGAAGTCTGTGTGGCATTGACCTGGTCTCTAATCTGAGCTGCTGTTAACCTGCGATTTCTGAGGCTGGTGACTCGGATAAACTTATCCTCAGAAGCAGAGGAGACTCTTGGTCTTCCTTTCCTGGAGCGGTCCTCATGTGAGCCAGTTTCTTTGTAGCGCTTGATGGTTTTTGCAACTGCACTTGGGGACACTTTCAAGGTTTGCCCAATTTTTCAGACTGACTGACCTTCAATTCTTAAAGTAATGATGGCCACTCGTTTTTCTTTACTTAGCTTCTTTTTTCTTGCCATAATACAAATTCTAACAGTCTATTCAGTAGGACTATCCGCTGTGTATCCACCTGACTTCTGCACAACACAACTGATGATCCCAACCCCATTTATAAGGCAAGAAATCCCACTTATTAAACCTGACAAGGCACACCTGTGAAGTGAAAACCATTTCCAGTGACTACCTCTTGAAGCTCATCAAGAGAATGCCAAGAGTGTGCAAAGCAGTCATCAAAACAAAAGGTGGCTACTTTGAAGAACCTAGAATATAAGACATATTTTCAGTTGTTTCACACTTTTTTTGTTAAGTATATAATTCCACATGTGTTAATTCATAGTTTTGATGCCTTCAGTGTGAATGTACAATTTTCAAAGTCATAAAAATACAGAAAAGTCTTTAAATGAGAAGGTGTGTCCAAACTTTTGGTCTGTTCTGTATATATATATATATATATATATATATATATATATACTGTGGGGGAAATAAGTATTCGATCCCTTGCTGTTTTTGTAAGTTTGCCCACTGACAAAAACATGAACAGTCTATAATTTTAAGGGTAGGTTAATTTTAACCCCTTAACAACCTTGGGCAGTTTTTGTGTTTTCATTTTTTGCTCCTCTTCTTCCCAGAGCCATAGCCTTTTTAATTTTTGGTCAATATGACCATCTGAGGGCTTATTTTTTGGGGACAAGTTATACTTTTAAACGCCATCACTGGTTTTACCATATCATGTACTGGAAAACGGGAAAAAAATTCCAAGTGCGGTGAAATTGCAAAAAAAGTGCAATTCCACGGTTGTTGTTTTTTTTTTTGTTTTATTTTTACCACTTTCACTGAATGCTAAAACTGACCTACCATTATTATTCTCCAGGTCATTACAAGTTCGTAGACACCAAACATGTATAGGCTCTTTTTTATTTAAGTGATGAAAAAAAATCCAAAGTTTGCTATAAAAAAAAAAAAAAAAAAAAAGCGCCGTTTTCCGAGACCTGTAGCGTCTCCGTTTTGTGGGATCTGGGGCCGGTTGAGGGCTCATTTTTTGCGCGTCGAGCTGACATTTTTACTGATACCATTTTGGGGCAGATATGATGCTTTGATCGCCCGTTATTTATTGCAATGTTGCTACGACCAAAAAAAACGTAATTCTGGCATTTAGAATTTTTTTCTCTTTATGCCGTTTACCGATCGTTTTAATTATTTTTTTATTTTGATAGATCAGGTAATTCTGAACACGGCGATACCAAATATGTTTATGTGGGTTTTTTTTTTATTATTTTATTTTGAATGGGGCGAAAGGGGGGTGATTTAAACTTTTATATATTTTTTATATTTTTAAAAACATTTTTTTACACTTTCTGCTTGCTTCAATAGTCTCCATGGGAGACTTGAAGCAGCAGTTTTCTGATTGCTTCTACTGCATACAAGCGATGAGCAGATCGCCTGTATGCAATAGAAATGCTCACTTGCTCTGAGTAAAATTTCTCCGATATGACTTGCTTTTTTTTGTTAAAAAAAACAGAATTTTGGCTACAATTTTGAAAACTTTGCAGTTTTCAAGCGTTTAATTTTTATGATCAGAGTTATGTCACACAAAATAGTTCATAAATAACATTTCTCACATGTCTACTTTATATCAGCACTCTTTTGGAAACATTTTTTTTTTTGGTAGGAAGTTAGAAGGGTTAACCCTTCAGGGGCTTCACATGAATTAATGGAATGTGGAAGGAAAAAATAAACATTTAACTTTCTTTCACAAATATTTTACTTTAGACCCAATTTTTTTTTATTTTTGCAAGAGTGACAGGTAAAAATTTGTTGTGCGGTTTCTCCTGAGCATGATGACACCTCATATATGGGGGAAAACCACTGTTTGGGAGCACGGCAGAGCTCGGAAGGGGAGGAGCTCCATTTGACTTTTTGAATGTAAAATTGCTGGAATAATTAACGGATGCCATGTCACATTTGGAGAGCCCCTGATGTGCCTAAACAGTGGAAATGCCCAACACGTGACCCCATTTTGGAAACTAGATCCCTCAAGCAACTTATACATGATGCATGGTGAGCACTTTGAACCCCTTGGTGTTTCACAGAAGTTAATTTAGATAGAAGATAACTTAGAGCCGTGAAAATAAAAATTAAAATTTTTTCCCCAAAAAATATCTTTTAGCCCCAATTTCTTTATTTTCACAAGGGTATCAGGAGAAAATGGACCCCAAATATTGTTGTCCAATTTCTCTTTAGTGCACTGATACCCCATATGTGGGGGAAAACCACTGTTTGTGCGCACGGCAGGGCTCGGAAAGGAAGGAGTGGCTTATTGGAATGCAGACTTTGATGGAATGGTCTGCAGACGTCATGTCGCATTTGGAGAGCCCCTGATGTGCCTAAACAGTGGAAATGCCCCACAAGTAATCCCATTTTGGAACTGATCTACTGTTTACTGGTATGTGAATTTATGTAGTGCCATACGAAAGTTGTGTAGAGTGCATTAGGTTGGTATACCTGAGCAGTTTAGAGTTCTTCAGGTTGGCATACGTGAGTTGTGTAGTGTTCGTCAGGTTGGCATATGTGAGTTATGTAGTGTTCGTCAGGTTGTCATACGTGAGTTGTGTAGTGTACGTCAGGTTGGCATACATGAGTTGTGTAAATCAGAATTGAATTTACTAGTCCATGGATGTGTGACACAGTCTGAAGCATTCTTTTATGCTCAGGTCAAGTTTGTTGGGGCAGGTGTTGCATTGATAAGTGGTGTCCTTGTGTATCCTCCTCCTGTAAAACAATCGGCACCTTTTGCAACCATCCTTTTTTGTGTTTTGGGGGACCTCCCCAGGAAAATCTTGGCCTGGTACGATATGAGCACCTTCAGTTCCAGACGTACTGAGGCCGGCTCCCTCCTAATCTCCAAAGATTAGGGCCTTGATCACTACCTCCTGGAACTGAAGGTACAATGTAGTGGTCTGGCCTGCACACCCGTGATAGCAGGAAAGCATTGCCATCTGTGCAATATGCATGGCCAGCTTCTTGTACCACACCTTGGCCTTTCTCAAGGCACAGAACGGCTGGAGGACTTGATCAGAGAGATCAACTCCCCCAATGTTTTTGTTGTACCCCAGCACACAGTGTGGTTTGTGGACCTGTCTAGAGGTACCTTGTACAGTGGTGGGGTTGCTGCCATAACTATGTATGTTGGTCAAGAAAAGGACTTGACTCCCAGCATGGCAGTCACTGCCAGGTCACACCGTGTCTGTGCACTGTTATTGATGCGATCGATATCATCGTCGATCGCACCAATCAGAGCTGGTCCTGGTGACGCCAGTGTTCCTAGGCTCCAGCCTATGATCAGTGCTCTTGCAGCACCGATGATAGGCTGGACATTAGCGTTTCAGGCAATCTGATTGCCTGAAACACTGAGAAACGCTTAAATTGGCTGTTCATAACTGAACAGCTAATCACAGCGATCGTAAGGGCGACGAGTGCATGTGGCCAGCAGCAAGATAACGCCGTCACTTTAATGCGATCACCACGACTGCGGTGGCAGTGTCGCATTGAAGATATGACGTATCAATACGTCCAAGATCGTTAAGTACCGATACCGTACGGATACCGCCAAGGTCGTAAAGGGGTTAACTTGTTTCGTGACTTTTTTAGCTGGAAAAGTCAGACATTTCGCAGAATGATGCAAAAAAATCCCCCCCCCCAAAAAAGGGCATACATAAAATCACTCCAGGGGGACACTGGAGTAGAGTTGCGCCAAATTTTGCTACATTTTAATAAAAGTTGCATTTCAAGAATCTGTCTAAGACATCTAGAAAAGCCACAAGGATGTAAAAATCAAAAAACTGACTAAACCAGAAAAGATTTCTTAAATACAGGCACAAATCGTTTGATGAATTTGTTGCGAATCAAAATCTCACTAATTGAGACGTATTTACAGAAAAAACTGGAAGAATTTCTCATTTTGATTAAAGAATAGTTTTGATCAACCTGTTCTTTCCCTCCAATATACGTGTAAGGATCATAATGTCTTATCTCATTAGCATTTTGTACATCCTGATTATTCTTCGTTAGCACACTGTATTTAAATCATCAGGCAATGTGAACTGAGGTCTAAGATGGTAGACATGCAAGAAATAGGAGCATGTTCACACTAGCAAAAAAGAAACAAAACCTACAAAAGACAAAAGACAAAAATATATCTCATACCCTACCATCATTATATATAAATGTAAAGCAAAGTTGCATAATAAATATAGGGTACTTAGTGAACTATTTTTGATCAAAGAAAGTATACAAGCCGTCCCACCAGCGGTTTTTAATATAGGCAGTATAGGTACCGTCCCAATTTAGGGTCACCTTGCCGCTGGTGGGACGGCTTGTATACTTTCTTTGATCAAAAATAGTTCACTAAGTACCCTATATTTATTATGCAACTTTGCTTTACATTTATATATAATGATGGTAGGGTATGAGATATATTTTTGTCTTTTGTCTTTTGTAGGTTTTGTTTCTTTTTTGCTAGTGTGAACATGCTCCTATTTCTTGCATGTCTACCATCTTAGACCTCAGTTCACATTGCCTGGTTTTTTGTCTTGTTTGCATTCTGTGCAATTTAAGGGTGTGGCATCCCCTTTGTTGAGCTGACTGGTATATATGTAGCTTACCACGGGCCTGGGTGGTCTGGAGTTGGGACCCGGTCCTATTTGTCTACCCTTTTATATGCATTGCTTCAACTTTGATATACAGTAAGGTTTTTAATATAGGCAGTATAGGTACCGTCCCAATTTAGGGTCACCTTGCCGCTGGTGGGACGGCTTGTATACTTTCTTTGATCAAAAATAGTTCACTAAGTACCCTATATTTATTATGCAACTTTGCTTTACATTTATATATAATGATGGTAGGGTATGAGATATATTTTTGTCTTTTGTCTTTTGTAGGTTTTGTTTCTTTTTTGCTAGTGTGAACATGCTCCTATTTCTTGCATGTCTACCATCTTAGACCTCAGTTCACATTGCCTGGTTTTTTGTCTTGTTTGCATTCTGTGCAATTTAAGGGTGTGGCATCCCCTTTGTTGAGCTGACTGGTATATATGTAGCTTACCACGGGCCTGGGTGGTCTGGAGTTGGGACCCGGTCCTATTTGTCTACCCTTTTATATGCATTGCTTCAACTTTGATATACAGTAAGGTTTTTAATATAGGCAGTATAGGTACCGTCCCAATTTAGGGTCACCTTGCCGCTGGTGGGACGGCTTGTATACTTTCTTTGATCAAAAATAGTTCACTAAGTACCCTATATTTATTATGCAACTTTGCTTTACATTTATATATAATGATGGTAGGGTATGAGATATATTTTTGTCTTTTGTCTTTTGTAGGTTTTGTATTTAAATCATGCAGAACGGAGATACAGCAGTCCCTCATGATAAAGGCGGGGGAAGCACATGTGCAAAATACTGATGCAACAGCCACTCACAAATCTACCAATTCATGGAGGGTATGGCTGTGTAGTATTATATATGCATTTGTAACACTACACAACCACCCCCTCCATGAATTGGCAGTTTTGGCTGTCTCATCAGTATTTTGCACCTGTGCTGCCCCCGCCTTTATCATGGAACTCTGCTGCATCCTGCTAGTGCATTGGTAATCTGAACTGGTGTTGGTAAGGCTGTATCTTTTCTGTAATTTCACTAAAGGTCTGCTGCAGTTTTTTTGTTTAAAAAGTGTAAAATTGAGCTAATAGATGGATGGTGTTAAATACAAGAGAGAGAGTCTATAATATGTAGATTTATCTCAGCACGAGCCACTGTGATCAATTTGGTACATTTTAAGACTGTTAAGGTAGGGGTGTCAAACTCAAACACACAGAGGGCCAAAATTAAAAACTTGGACAAAGTCACGGGCCAACCAGTATGCAGTATAATGGACCCCACACAGTCCTCCATACAGAATAATGGGCCCCACATAGTCCTCCATACAGAATAATGGGCCCCACAAAGTCCTCTATACAGAATAATGAGCCCCACATAGTCCTCCAAACAGTATAATGCGCCCACATAGTCCTCCATACAGAATAATGGGCCCCACACAGTCCTCCATACAGAATAATGGGCCCCACAAAGTCCTCTATACAGAATAATGGGCCCCACAAAGTCATCCATACAGAATAATGGGCCCCACATAGTCCTCCATACAGTATAATGAGCCCCACATAGTCATCCATACAGTATTATGGACCCCACACAGTCTTCCATACAGTATAATGGGCCCACATAGTACTCCATACATAATAATGGGCCCCACAAAGTCCTCCATACAGTTTAATGGGCCCCACATAGTCCGCTATACAGAATAATGGGCCCCACAAAGTCCTCCATACAGTATAATGGCCCCACATAGTCCTCCATACAGAATAATGGGCCCCACATAGTCCTCCATACAGAATAATGGGCCCCACATAGTCCTCCATACAGAATAATGGGCCCCACATAGTCCTCCATACAGAATAATGGGCCCCACAAAGTCATCCATACAGAATAATGGGCCCCACATAGTCCTCCATACAGTATAATGAGCCCCACATAGTCATCCATACAGTATTATGGACCCCACACAGTCTTCCATACAGTATAATGGGCCCACATAGTACTCCATACATAATAATGGGCCCCACAAAGTCCTCCATACAGTTTAATGGGCCCCACATAGTCCGCTATACAGAATAATGGGCCCCACAAAGTCCTCCATACAGTATAATGGCCCCACATAGTCCTCCATACAGAATAATGGGCCCCACATAGTCCTCCATACAGAATAATGGGCCCCACATAGTCCTCCATACAGAATAATGGGCCCCACATAGTCCTCCATACAGAATAATGGGCCCCACAAAGTCATCCATACAGAATAATGGGCCCCACATAGTCCTCCATACAGTATAATGAGCCCCACATAGTCATCCATACAGTATTATGGACCCCACACAGTCTTCCATACAGTATAATGGGCCCACATAGTACTCCATACATAATAATGGGCCCCACAAAGTCCTCCATACAGTTTAATGGGCCCCACATAGTCCGCTATACAGAATAATGGGCCCCACAAAGTCCTCCATACAGTATAATGGCCCCACATAGTCCTCCATACAGAATAATGGGCCCCACATAGTCCTCCATACAGAATAATGGGCCCCACATAGTCCTCCATACAGAATAATGGGCCCCACATAGTCCTCCATACAGAATAATCGGCCCCACAAAGTCATCCATACAGAATAATGGGCCCCACATAGTCCTCCATACAGTATAATGAGCCCCACATAGTCATCCATACAGTATTATGGACCCCACACAGTCTTCCATACAGTATAATGGGCCCACATAGTACTCCATACATAATAATGGGCCCCACAAAGTCCTCCATACAGTTTAATGGGCCCCACATAGTCCGCTATACAGAATAATGGGCCCCACAAAGTCCTCCATACAGTATAATGGCCCCACATAGTCCTCCATACAGAATAATGGGCCCCACATAGTCCTCCATACAGAATAATGGGCCCCACATAGTCCTCCATACAGAATAATGGGCCCCACATAGTCCTCCATACAGAATAATCGGCCCCACAAAGTCATCCATACAGAATAATGGGCCCCACATAGTCCTCCATACAGTATAATGAGCCCCACATAGTCATCCATACAGTATTATGGACCCCACACAGTCTTCCATACAGTATAATGGGCCCACATAGTACTCCATACATAATAATGGGCCCCACAAAGTCCTCCATACAGTTTAATGGGCCCCACATAGTCCGCTATACAGAATAATGGGCCCCACAAAGTCCTCCATACAGTATAATGGCCCCACATAGTCCTCCATACAGAATAATGGGCCCCACATAGTCCTCCATACAGAATAATGGGCCCCACATAGTCCTCCATACAGAATAATGGGCCCCACATAGTCCTCCATACAGAATAATGGGCCCCACATAGTCCTCCATACAGAATAATGGGCCCCACAGAGTCCTCCATACAGTATAATGGGCCGACATAGTCCTCCATACAGAATAATGGGCCCCACAGAGTCCTCCATACAGTATAATGGGCCCCACATAGTCCTCCATACCTAATAAAGGCCCCACATAGTCCTCCATACAGAATAATGGACCACACATAGTCCTTCATACAGAATAATGGCCCCACATAGGGGTGGTGGTTCTAGTGCTGCCGGTCAAATATAATCACCCTGAGGGCCAGAGTTTTACATGTATGGTCTAAGGTTAAGTTGTCTAACTATTGGGGTATGTTCACATGACGTCTCAGGCGATCCCAGAGTTTGTCAAGCAGAAGACGCTTCAGGAAACTGACATTTTTTTCCTGAAGCATAGTTTTTTCAGTCATTTCATGAGCGTTTTTCTGAATGATGAACCTTTAGCTTTTTTTTTACGTAACAATGATGACAAAACGCTCTAAAAGACATCCGGGCTCACACTAGTGAAAGGTCCTCTTTAAGGCTATTAATGTGGGAAGGTAGTAACAAGGGTTATATTACAAACTTTATAAAGCTCCTTCTCAGGTAGGTTCAGAAAAAGGCATTTCTGTGTTTTGTGGCATGTTTTTCGATCCTAGTATTCCCTGTGCTTTCTTTTATGTGGCTTTTTTCCCCATAGGTCCCTGAATATGATATGCCAACTGTATACTGTTTTTGCAGTGGGAGCCTATTGGCGAAGAATCGCACTATATGCCCATAAGAGATGTCGTTGTTTTATGTCGGGAGCTTTTAGTGTAAAGTGTCAGAGCCTAACATCTAGCACATTGTAAACCTGCGCTTGACCCCATTGTCGTTATTATAATTCCAACCTCTTTCCTCCGAGATGTAATGGTAAACAGTCTTCTGAGGAGAAAGTTATTTAGATGCTTTATAATCTGGGATTTCAAAGTGAAAATAACTATTATATAAAACTGATGAGGAGGGAAATGAATGCCACATGCAGCTGGTTTTTATATAATGATAACTTTGTGAAATGTTCCTTTTTCTGCCACTTTCATAATGTACACTAGAGGGCGCTGATGTTCTCTGCTGATCAAATTCATTTGCTGGTTTTGTACTTTCTGAAAAGCCTACCGAACTCACTAAACAGACCCCAGGTATGATATAATCCCAATACCGTGAGGCTTCGGTCAAATGTGTAAATGTATGTTGCCTTGCTACTATGCCAAGTATGTAACGTTCTAGTGACCTGAGGAGTTACCACTAGCTGAGTGAGCCCAGCATATAATGTACTTATATTTCCATCCTTGTGGAGCAGCAGTATCACCCTGAGCACAGTCTAATGACATCATTCACATTCCATATATAAATAATACATTCCAAATTCCATATTTATATAATCCAGGCTAGATAGGGCATGTTTTAAGTCTATACGGTACTATTGTAGGAGACATGCAAGGATTAAAACACCGCAGTTAGAAGAGTATGTTACTGGAAATGGGGGCATCTACTAGGAGGAGGGGGTGTTCGGTGGCTGAGGATTACTCCGCCTATCAAAATTTCTACTCTCATCAAAGTAACAAATGTGAGACACCACTAAATTCATAGTTACAAGCTGTGTCCCCACATATAGTGCCATATGTCACTATGTGATATTTCAGTTTTTCTTTTTTAACAAATTTGCAAAAATTTCTACATTTCTGTTTTTTTTTTCAGTCAAGATGGGGTGCAGAATGTGCTTTAATGAGAAAAAAATGAACTTTTTAGAATTTGTCAAATGGCTGCAATGAAACAAAGAGTGAAAATTTTAAAGGGGTCTGAATACTTTCCGAAACCACTGTATAGTGGAATCTGCAATGAATGTTCTGAGGAGTTATGAACATTGTATTGAATGGTGTTTTCCACTGCTATGGTGGTGAATACCTACCCTTGGGGCCCAATACACATTAGATTAAAGTCTGAGAGATGTTGATCGCATATGTCTGGTTTCACAATACTGATCGCATAGTTCTCTTTGAGATAAGCCGCTGGCTGAGTCAGCGGCTTTCTCATAGAGAGCACAGGAGCACTCAACCAAGTATGGGAATGTTGGCTGAGATGGCTGTTGGCTGAACAATAGGCTGAAGCATCATTCGCCTGACAGCCATCTAATGTGTATGGGCAGCCTTACAATAGGTCATCAATGTCAGAATGGTGGGGGGTCCAGCACCCTCACTGATCAGCTGTTATCAGCTTCGGCAGTGATCAGATTTAAAGAGTGTATAGAGCTGGACACCACAGCTAAGTCACACTATATGGTGGCTGCTCCCTGGTACTGCAGATCAGCTACAGCTCATTTGAATAGGAGCTGATACCTATGAACAGTCACTAAACATTTGATGGAGTTGTGCTCTTCAGCTCTTTACAGTATCCAGAGCTGGTAACAGCTGATCAGTGGTGTGTCGGACCCCCACCAATCTGATATTGATGACCATGTTTTAGGATAGCTCATCAATATCATAGTATTGGAAAGCTTCTTTAAAGGTATGTGCACACATTAAGTATTTGCAGCAGAAATTTCTGCACCACATATGCATCTCTTGACAGTAAAAATGCATAAAATACATGTGTGTAAAACAAGCAACATGCATGAGATTTCAGCAGTTGGTACAGCAGTTTTGGTGCAGAAATGTCTGCTGCAAATACTTAACGCATGCATATACCCTACGTGCCCACTATGAGCTTTTGGTGAGTTTTTGACTCTGTGTATTTTTGCTGCATCAAAAATGCAGCATCTTAAAATATTAAAATCTCTGAAGGCACACTAGAGAGGGGCATTCACCCACCCCCACTCCTCCCTTCTCACACTGATTTCCAGTGGCAAAAAAACAGCTGACAGTTTGAATCTACTAGACTTAGACTAGTACAGTGGGCATAAAGGAGCAGGAAATCTTAACATGCAGGAGCTCCTTTAAGGACAGAAGACCCCGGCAGTACCAATGAGAATGTCTTTTGTGCGAAGACAAAGAGTTATAGTTTGGACAGGTAATTGAGACAGGAGAAGTCTTTTCAGATAGTTGGACAACAATTGGGTACACGTGTTCACACATAAATAGCAAAGTGGAAGCCTCTTTGTCCCCAGGAAATGTATCTTGAATTCAAGTAACACTGTGGTTTCCTGCAAGGGAAATGCTATACATTGGCCCCTGATGTATGTCTCCGAAAGAAAATTATGAATATTGAAGTTTGTATAAATCCAATAGTGATGGGACATACATTTTCAGTTTCAGGGCGAATAGGGGAAGAATATGCATATTTCTTCATAACTGTGACACCTGCCTATAAGCCCCAAATCAATAGTGACCAGATAACTGACTCCAGCCATGTCATGTTTGGTCTCTGAGAAAAGGTAAAATCCTGATAAAAAATATGCTGGCGATCTCAAACTTCTGTGGTCATCATGACTGAAGATATATCATAAGTTGAGAATTTCATAAAATCCCAAAGGGCAGAGAACAACCCACAATCCGGCCCACATGAGGTCATCAAGGGGGGTGTGTGGGTATAACTCAGGTGCTGATAAGAAGTCAAGCCCAATTATGATCTGTGTTCCTGTAGAGAGATACACACCTGTGTATTCATGAATCCTGTTCACTGAACATCCCCAATCAAAATGCTCTCCTTTGGCTAAGTTGACTCATCTCTGTGAGTGGCGTATTAAGTTTCTTTTGTTATTCCTTTTTATTTTATGTAACTGTATATGTTTTATTGTTTTGTGCCCTTTGTAAAATCTTTTGTATATTTTTAATAAACACTGCCTATCGTTTTGGATTAAATATAATATATATATATATATATATAGTTCTGTTCCTTTTGTTCTGTAAACCGCGCCTCAAAGCCATACGCTACCTACAAGGTGTCCAGTCAGCCTGAATATAAAAAATGACTGGTGGTGGCAGCTAATAATCTTTCTTGGATTATTGTGGAGTTTGCAGTGACCGTATTGGAGGTACAGTGCCTACAAGTAGTATTCAACCCCCTGCAGATTTAGCTGGTTGACACATGCGGAATTAACTTGGCATTGTGACATTTGTACTGTAGATCAGCCTGGAAGTGTGAAATGCACTGCAGCAAATTTTGTTTTTGGTTTTCTTTTTGTTTGTTTTTTAAAACGTTAAAGGTTAATTCAGAATGTCATTTATTATTCAACCCCTCAAACCACAAGAATTCTGTTTGGTCCCCCTAAAGTATTAAGAAGTAGTTCAGGCACCAAGAATAATGAGCTTCACATGTGTGGATTAAAGATCTCTTTTGCCAACCTTTTCTGACTATTTAAGACCCTCCCCAAACTTGTGAACAGCACTCAGACATGGTCAACATGGGAAAGACAAAGGAGCATTCCAAGGCCATCAGAGACAAGATCGTGGAGGGTCACAAGGCTGGCAAGGGGTACAAAACCCTTTCCAAGGAGTTGGGCCTACCTGTCTCCACTGTTGGGAGCATCATCCATAAGTGGAAGGCTTATGGAACTACTGTTAGCCTTCCACGGCCAGGACAGCCTTTGAAAGTGTCCTCCCGTGCCGAGGCCAGGCTTGTCCGCAGAGTCAAGGCTAACCCAAGGACAACAAGGAAGGAGCTCCGGGAAGATCTCATGGCAGTGGGGACATTGGTTTCAGTCTATACCATAAGTAACGTACTCCACCGCAATGGTCTCCGTTCCAGACGAGCCCGTAAGGTACCTTTACTTTCAAAGCGTCATGTCAAGGCTCGTCTACAGTTTGCTCATGATCACTTGGAGGACTCTGAGACAGACTGGTTCAAGGTTCTATGGTCTGATGAGACCAAGATCGAGTTCTTTGGTGCCAACCACACACGTGACGTTTGGAGACTGGATGGCACTGCATACGACCCCAAGAATACCATCCCTACAGTCAAGCATGGTGGTGGCAGCATCATGCTGTGGGGCTGTTTCTCTGCCAAGGGGCCTGGCCATCTGGTCCGCATCCATGGGAAGATGGATAGCACGGCCTACCTGGAGATTTTGGCCAAGAACCTCCGCTCCTCCATCAAGGATCTTAAGATGGGTCGTAATTTCATCTTCCAACAAGACAACGACCCAAAGCACACAGCTAAGAAAACCAAGGCCTGGTTCAAGAGGGAAAAAGTCAAGGTGTTGGAGTGGCCTAGTCAGTCTCCTGACCTTAACCCAATTGAAAACTTGTGGAAGGAGCTCAAGAATAAAGTCCACATGAGACACCCAAAGAACCTAGATAATTTGGAGAAGATCTGCATGGAGGAGTGGGCCAAGATAACTCCACAGACCTGTGCCGGCCTGATCAGGTCTTATAAAAGACGATTATTAGCTGTAATTGCAAACAAGGGTTATTCCACAAAATATTAAACATAGGGGTTGAATAATAATTGACCCACACTTTTATGTTTAAAATTTAATAAAATTCAACTGAGCAACATAACTTTTTGGTTTGTAAAATTTATGCTTCTGTTCATAAAACCTACTCTCGTTTGCAGTTTGAAGGCTCTAACTTATTTGCATCTTATCAAACCAGCTAAATCTGCAGGGGGTTGAATACTACTTGTAGGCACTGTATATACATACATTCCATTCATTGGAATCGGAGGTGTATATACCATACACTCACTATTAGTTTCCTGATAACCGGCCTATTAGTGGAAACAGACTGCGGCCTCCTCCGTTAATGGTCGGCCACTTGCGTAATTGTCCGGACGATAGGGGGCAGCAGAGAACTGTTCTCTCCAAAACTAACAGTGGGTGGGTTAAGTGACGCCCCCCCTGGCTGCAATCTTTGACAATTGGTGGCAGCAGTGGGATTCTGCATGATCTCTCCAGTGTCATCTTTGACAGGTATGTGCACACATTGAGTATTTGCAGCAGAAATTTCTGCACCAAAAATGCATCTCTTGGCAGTAAAAATGCATAAAATACATGTGTGTAAAATAAGCAACATGCATGAGATTTCAGAAATCTCATCCTTTCTGCTGGTACTGTAAGCAGCAGCATTTTGGTGCAGAAATTTCTGCTGCAAATACTTAACGCATGCATATACCCTTAGGCTTCATGCCCACAATGAACTTTTGGTGAGTTTTTGGCTCTGCGTATTTTTTCTGCTTCAAAAATGCAGCGTCTTACAGTTGGATTTATAGAAATCTCCTGCGCTTTCAGCGTAAACTGACCTGTGGTGTGTGTTTCAAAACATACACATGCCTTTTTAGTGCGTTGTCGCAGTGGAACGCAGCAAAAATACATGTAATCCAATAAAGTTTTGTCAAAGCCAAATACCAGGAAGTATCAAAAACAAAGTAAAAATTCGATAAAAAGGCAAGTAAAAAATACACTCAAAAACACAATGAAAAAACACAAGTAATGTAATTTACCCATTAGGTGCAGAAAATCTGCAACATCAAATACTCACCAAAAGCTCATCCCACATCTAATAATCAAGTGTCAATTTGTCAATGGGCTCAATCAATAAGGAAGTAACACTTTATAAAGAAGCTAGCCCAGCTGGCAACCAGTATGGCAAGACTTATTATTGTCACCATTCACACCAGAGCAGAAGAACACCAATATCTCTATGCAACTAATGAATTTCTGAGGAAACTCCATTAACATGAGGGAACTCCTATCTTTACAATTTTCACTTGATACACTGAGCTCCCTGTGACGCGCCCCCTGGGCCTGTGTTGTGCGGGGAATACCCGGAGCCGGATCGCTGGGGGTTGTAGTCTCCGTGGCGTTGACCCGGTCCGTGCCCAGGGTGGTCAAACCAGTGGCAGTCTTAATGTTGTAACAAGTGTCCGACTACGCCACCCGTGGATTGCGGTCAGTGGGGACCGCCGCTGCGCTGCAGACCGCTGAGGCTGATGTTGCATGCGCAGCCAAGTATGGGATTACTCCCCACGGGAGAAGTATTGCCTCAGGGAAGCTAGTGTGGATGATGGGAGTGATGGTGTGAGCGTCCCAGTACTAATGGTGCTGGTGCGGCGATGAAACACAGAGACTTGTAATTGCAGTTTCCAATGCTTTACTCACAGTTCTTCACCAGGTCACTCGTGCGCAGGTAGGACCGCCTGAGCCGTGCTGCGTTCACCAGGCAAGGGGCTCGACCAACTCCCAGGCAATTCCAGAGCGTGGCACAGGGCTCCCTTCTCTTCCCTTCTCTGGCCGTCCCCACCAGTGACCCACCTTTGTCCAGCTTCCTCGGACCTTCTCTTGGCGAAACCTATCTCCGGTTTCCCTGACCCTATGTGGTATGCTTTCCTGGTGGATGTAGTGAGGGGTCGCACCAAGATGTGGTCACAACCTCCGGTCCTTGGCTGAGGAATCTGTTGCCTCCACCAATTTGGGTCCCGGTACCCTGCTCTGCCAACCCTTCACCCGCAATCTCCTGGGCCTTTGGGGTTCCTTCTGCCTTCGTGTCTCTGGGCCTTTCTCTGTGTTCCAGTTCCTTGTTTCCTTTCTTACTTTCCTTTCTGTTCCTTCTCCTCTCTCTCTCTCAGGCCCCGGCCTCCTGACAAGGCCTGCCCGTGGAGCAGAGCCCATGCAGCAGCTCTGCTCCCTGTCACTTCTCCTCAGACTGCACACTGATCTAAGATGGTGCCCACCTTATATACCTCCCTCTCTGTGTGAGCCCAGGTGACTAGCAACCAATGGGCTCCTACCTATGCCCAGAGACCCACCCCTATCTGCTCCTACACCACTGGGTTTTCCTCCCCCTCCCCACTCCAGCCAGGGACAGATGCTGTCGTGCCTGCACTTCTGTCTAGTGGGAACACCGTTGAGCTGTCCCTCGGAAATGGGGTGTGTGTGGTGCATGCAGCCAAACGAGCCCTAGTCCACACTCCATCCTTACGCGGGAGTGGAATATCACACCTCTGGTTTGAGGTGCAATACCCCTGTAGCAGCCGAGCCCTCGGGGTGCTACACCTGCTCATCTCCCTTTTCTTTAGCTTCCACCTTTTTCTTTTTCTCTGCCCCTTTTTCTGTAGGATCTGTCCCCCTCCCTTCAGAAATTAGCATTATGTCTATGTGAACATGTGCTCAGCATGTGTGTGATGTAAGTGTAGCCCTGCTGAATAGGAGCTCTGTGTGTGTACGCCATGTGCGCGCTGGCTTGTTACAGTGACATATATATGTTTGTATGTGTGGCGGCGCAATGTCTAGCTTTTATTATAGCTAAATGAAGTTAATTTTGTGTATACTGCAATGTTCAGTGAAAAATGATATCCAATACACGGGTAGATACAGAGCAGTATCACCCTTGTAGACTCTGAGCCCTCGCGGGCAGGGTCCTTGCTCCTCCTGTACCAGTCAGTGACTTCTATTGTCTAAGATTATTGTACTTGTTTTTATTATGTATACCCCTTTTCACATGTAAAGTGGCATGGAATAAATAGGTGTCATCAAAGCGTTCAAATCAGTATAGCTTTCAGGGTACATCTTACATGTTGGCAAGACCGCATGTAAATGTCCCGTAATTAGGCTTTGTTATAGTTGTAAGGTGATTACTGTAGTGCTGCAGTCTCAACTGGCATTGTGGAAAACTACAGCCAAAGTGAAGCCACGTATATGTATATGAGGTAATGCCATGGTGTGGTAATAGGTTGGCTTTGTGGACCCTTACCACTTGAGATGGGAGAATTGATTCATAGGATTGTGGCCCATTGGCCAGGTCAGTAATCTGTTCCTGCTGGATGGAAGGCCTGCAAATTTTTCCTCCTGGCATTCTCAACACCTCTTTGATTAGCCAGGCTGGCGCAGTGCTGTATGTGTGTGATGCTGCAATAATGACGTTATGCCAGCTTGGCAAATCAAAAAAAAAGACAGGAGGTAAGGAGATTCACGGGCCTTTCATCCAACGTTCACAAATTACTGACCTGGCCGATGAACCAGAATGCTATGAATCAATTATCCAATCTCTAATTACCACCCCATAGAATGTGCATAAAAAGGGTAGTCCAACCGCTAAATATTTGCCCTATCTAATACCCACCGATGCTGTACCAGGTCTGCTGCTGATCTCCATGCTTCCTGTGGCATTTGATCACTGTAGCTAATCACTGACCGTAGTGGTGACCAACATATCAGCCAGTGATTGGCTAAAGCGGTCATCTGGTAATCTGGATGATCATTGAATGCTGCAGCCAATCACAGCAGCAGTCATTTGTACATCCAGGTCAAATGGGAAGTATGGAGCTTGGTGAGCAAACCAAGGTAGTTTTGGAAGAAATGGTGCTTCTCCGAACCCCCGCTGATCATATGTTTGAAAAGATTCAGAGCTTGGTGAGCTGTTAGAGCCTCACTCCGTTTACCTGCAGGCCATCTGCAAAGCAATGGAGATTGCAGTGAATGGAACAAAGCTACAATACCCAGCACTGCTACAATATGTGACGGGACTGCATCTACACTGTGTTCCAAATTATTATGCAAATAATATTTTCTCAGATTTTCCCAAATTACCTATATGAATTGCAGTCATTGTAATTTTCCAGTCAAATAACTATTAGAGTACAATTGAAAGGTTTTTGTACAAACTGCCTATGATAACAGTATATTTTTAAAAAAATAAAAAACTCAAACTGCACTCAAAATGCATGTTCCAAATTATTATGCACAGCAGAGTTTTCAACCTTTTCATTTTAATAAAGAACAAAAAAATGGTCATTTTTGAAATTATAAACATTAGCAGGTTATTACAAACTGAAATCAAACAGTTTTCAACTCAAAACTTTATTCTAGGTGATGTTACATTTGCACATAGGACCACTTGTTCGAAAGGAGCTTCTGAACTCTCTCGTCCATTGAATTTGTCAGGTTTTGGATGGTTTCTGCTTTAATTGTTTTGCATGAGGACAGAATACCCTCCCAGAGCAGTTGCTTAGATGTGAACTGCCTCCCGCCATCATAGACACTCCTTTTGATGATGCTCCAGAGGTTCTCAATGGGGTTGAGGTCAGGGGAGCATGGGTGCCACACCATAAGTTTGTCCCCTTTTATGCCCATAGCAGCCAGAGATGCAGTTGTGTTATGTGCAGCATGAGACGGAGCATTATCATGCATGGAAATGATCTCGATGGTCCAGATGGATGGAGTGGAGGATGGCTGGTTGATGGACACCCCATGCAAACACGGCTACGGCGCTAACAAGGAGGAGGTGGAGTAATGTATTGGGCTGGAATCATGGGGAGAGAGATTGTCGGCCCTTTTAGGATCCCTGAAGGGGTAAAAATGAACTCCATAATGTGTGTTGAGTTTCTCAAACAGCACATCCTTCCATGGTTCAAGAAGAAGAACCGTGCATTCCGCAGCAAGATCATTTTCATGCATGATAATGCCCCGTCTCATGCTGCACATAACACATCTGCATCTCTGGCTGCTATGGGCATAAAAGGGGACAAACTTATGGTGTGGAACCCATGCTCCCCTGACCTCAACCCCATTGAGAACCTCTGGAGCATCATCAAAAGGAGTATCTATGATGGCGGGAGGCAGTTCACATCTAAGCAACAGCTCTGGGAGGGTATTCTGTCCTCATGCAAAACAATTAAAGCAGAAACCATCCAAAACCTGACAAATTCAATGAACGAGAGAGTTCAAAAGCTCCTTTCGAACAAGCGGTCCTATGTGCAAATGTAACATCACCTAGAATAAAGTTTTGAGTTGAAAACTGTTTGATTTCCGTTTGTAATAACCTGCTAATGCTTATAATTTCAAAAATGACCATTTTTTTGTTCTTTCTTAAAATGAACAAAGTTGAGAACTCTGCTGTGCATAATAATTTGGAACATGCATTTTGAGTTCAGTTTGAGTGTTTTATTTTTTTTAAAATATACTGTTATCATAGGCAGTTTGTACAAAAACCTTTCAATTGTACTCTAATAGTTATTTGACTGGAAAATTACAATGACTGCAATTCATATTGGTAATTTGGGAAAATCTGAGAAAATATTATTTGCATAATAATTTGGAACACAGTGTAAATTGAGAAGAGTCTGCCATCCTCACCAGTCCAACCAATCACATATTGATAGGCCATCAGCATTCTTAACCTGGAAAACCCATTTATTTACAACTCGCAGCTAATTTAACATTTTTTCAGCTTCATCCTAGAAATAATTAAATCTTTTACTTTGAATTCAGGGTGTTAACCAATAACAAAGCAAACATCTTTAGACAGCTTGAATTGTTTATAGTCTGGCAGCATGCAGCCCGTGCCACCATCTAACCAGGATCTATACCTAGGAATGTTCACATATATAGTTTTCACTGTGTTTGTGGTATTTTCCCTACTATGGCAACATTTGACACAGTCATAAACAAGACATTTTAAAGTTCCATTCATACTATGCATTTCAACAGCACTCAGAAGGAGTGTTAGTGTGCGATTTTTGCCCTAGGTTTTGCTTGTGAGATTGGCGTGGAGCACTAAGGACAGCTAAAGTTACCATAAGATTTTGTAAAATATATATGAACAGGGCTTAATACTTGTTATCTCCAAATAGCATTGAAATGGTCTGGTGTATATGGGTGCCAGTTCCGCTGCAGACAGTCTGTTCCTCAGTATATGTAAAAATTGTACAGCACATCCATATGGAAAAAAAATGCATTCTTCTAATTTATTTATAAATCCATAAAAATAGTCTCATAGACAAAAATGGGTTCACATAATAAAATAGACTGACACATTTCTGGCCGTGATATCGCCCTTAGTCACTTAGTCATATTTTGAAGTCAGGCTATGACTAAGGTCGCGGCCACATTATCAGTATTTGGTCAGTATTTTTCTTCAGTATTTGTAAGCCAAAACCAGGTGAGGAACAATAAGAGAAAAGGTATAATAGAAACAAGTGCACCAATTCTGCATTTTTGATCCACTCCTGGTTTTGGCGTACAAATGCTGAGGAAAAATACTGACCAAATACCCAAACACGACTGGTTTATTGACTGCGACTCCTAGGCAACCCCTGGTGGAGCCCAAGATCGCTTTGTCTGACAGGTTCTCTGGGGTGGTGGGAGGCCAGAAAGGTTTGTTGTTTTCAGGGAAGCCTGTAAGCTTTACTTTAAATTATGTCCTCACTACTCAGGAACCGAGGAGCAACGGGTGGGGATAGTAATTTTGCTACTTCAAGGTGATCCCCAAACCTGCGCATTTTCTTTCCTGGCTGGTTGAGGATTTTTTTCAGGCAATGGGTCACATACTCAATGACCCTGATCTCGTCTCCCTGGCCGAGTCTACGCTACATCACCTTCATCAGGTAGTCCGGCCAGCGGAGGAATATTGCTCCAAGTTTCGGAGGTAGTTCACAGATACTAAGTGGAATGACCCCAAGCTCCATAGTCAGTTGAGTCAAGGGCTGTCTGTACGGGTAAAGGATGCCTTTGCTCTGTATGAGACTCCGATTTCCCTTGAGGCGGCTATGTCTCTGGCTATCAGTGTGGACCGCCGTCTTCGCCAGAGACATAAAGAGTCACTCCAATTTGCGGGGGCCCGGGGTCAAGGGAACCTTGGTCTGAGTCAACTGAGGAACCCACGCAGTTGTGTGGGGCAACACGTTCTATTGGTCCAACTGTAGTTCGACGTAAAGAGGGAGTGTTTCTTCTGTGGTGGAAAAGGTCATTTTGTGGGTGCTTTTCCTTCCATATCACACCATAAACTAAGGAGCGGGGAGGTAGGCAATGCGAGTATGCATATTTCCTCTGTGGGTAGGTCACAATTTTTTTTACAGGCTGACATCCATCTTGGTAAAAGTAAGGGGGTTATTTCCGCTTTTCTGGACAGTGGGAGGGGTTTAATTTGATTGATGCTAGGATCATCCAGGTCCAGGGGCTCAAACCACATAAACTGTCTAGGCCAATATTCATAATTGCCATTGACTCTGCACCCTTGAGCCAGGGGTATTTTACTCAGGTTGTTCCTGTGTTACATCTACAGGTAGAGGCACTCAGAATGTATTGAATGTTATGTGCTAGAGGGCTTGCCCTCTCCTGTGGTTCTTGGACTACCTTGGCTTATGCTGCATAATCCTTTGGTAGACTGGCAGACTCGGGAGGTGATAAAGTGGAGCGAGTATTGTCAAGGACACTGCTTGGGCACCCAGCTAGCCAGGGTGGGTGCCCAATCTCTGCATAAATACCTGTCTGACTTCGGGGATGTGATATCAGAACAGGGGTGTCAAGAATTTCCTCTCCATCGTCCTTATGATTGTGCCATTAATCTTATTCTTGGGGTCATGCTGCCGAAGAGCAGGTTATATAATATCTCAGAGAGACAGGCCATGAAAGACTATATCGCTGAAAGTCTGGCAAAGGGCCATATCAGACCTTCTTCATCTCCCGTTGCAGTGGGGTTTTTCTTTGTCAAGAAAAAAGACAGTGGGTTACGCCCCTGACTAGATTATCGTGAACTTAATCGGATCACTGTCCGGGATCCATACCCTCTCCCTCTTATCCCGGACCTCTTTAATCAGTTCGAAATGTTTTTCTAAAATTCTCAGGGGGGGCATATAATCTCTATCGAATTGAGGAGAGGGATGAGTGGAAGACAACTTTCAATACACCTGAGGGTCACTATGAAAACCTTGTGATGCCATTTGGGTCGACTAATGCTCCTGCCGTCTCTCAGCACTTTGTTAATGACGAGTCACATCAGGTACATGTCAGGCAAGTCTTACAGATACTCAGAGACATTAAATGATTTGTCAAATCAGAGAAATGTATGTTCTCGGTTTAGGAGATCCCTTTTCTAGGTTATTTCTTTTCGTCCACCGGTTTTCGAATGGATCCGGCAAAAGTTCGGGTGGTACTGGATTGGGATCGTCCTGAGGGCTTAAAGGCATTACAAAGGTTTTTGGGTTTCGCTAACTATTACTGTAAGTTCATAAAAAACTTTTCGGTAGTGGGCACACCTCTGACAGATAAGACCAGGAAAGGGATGGATTTTTCCAAATGGTCCAGTCTAGCCAGGGAGGCTTTAGATACCTTGAAGAAATGTTTTGCATCTGCGCCAATTCTTATACAGCCGGATGTCGCTCAGCGAATTATTGTAGAAGTTGACGTGTCTGAAGTGGGGGTGGGGGCTGTATTGTGCAGGGTGCATCTCCATGTAAATGGCGTCTGCGTGCATATTTTTCTAAGAAACTGTCGTCCGCTGAGAAAAATTATGACACTGGTAATAGGAAACCCTTGGCAATTAAGTGGGCTTTTGAAGAGTGGTGACATTTTCTTGAGGGGGCAGTTCATCAGGTCATGGTAATCACTGATCATAAAAATCTTTTATATTTAGAATAAGTGTCTGATGCCTAGACAGGCAAGATGGTTGTTGTTCTTCACCAGATTCAACATTTTTGTGGCGTATAGGTCGGGTAATAAGGACATTAAGGTGGATGCCTTATCTCGTTGTTTTCCTGGGGGTGGAGATAATTTACTACAGAAAGAGGTAGTTATTACTTCTATTGGTCTGATCTTGAGGTTGCAGAGGCTCAGGGAGACGCTCCTGCTGCCTGTTCATTAGGTACACTGTTCGTACCTGAGAGTCTCCGTCTTAAAGATCTAACTGAACATCATGATTCGGTCTTGGCCGGACATCCTGGTAGTAAAGCCACCACAGTTCTCTTTACTCTGCGTTTTTTGGTGGTCTGGGATGCAGCAGAATGTTCGGGAGTATGTAGCTCCCTCCAGTGTTTGTGCGCTTTCCAAGACCCCTCATACTCGTCCGTTTGGGTCTCGCCAACCTTTGGCAATTCCCAGTAGACCTTGGACTCATTTATTGGTAGATTTCATCACTTATCTACCCGTATCTGCAGGTAATACCGTTATTTTGGTGGTGGTGGGCAGATTCAACAAGATGACTCATTTCATTACGCTATGCACTTTACCCAACGCCAAGACCTTGGTGCAAATTTTCATCAGAGAAATCGTGAAATTACATGGGATTCCTACAGATATCATTTCTGACCAGGGGTGGAATTTATTTCCAAATTTTGGAAAGCATTTTGCACTCGTTTGGAGATCCATGTGTTGTTTTCTCCAGCCTTTCATCCACAGTTTAATGGGCAAACTGATTGTGTTAACCAGAATCTTAAGACATACAGTACCTTAGGTGTTTTGTGTCTGAGAATCATGAGGAAAGGGTTACTTGCTTACCTGTAACTGAATTCGCGGTGAATAACAGTTGTCCTGAGTCTACTGGTAAGTCCCCGTTCTTCGGGGCATATGGGCTCTTTTAATAGGAACCATTCTTCAGGAATACCTGATGAATAACGGTTTTCATCATCTATTACTTCTGTGTGGCTGCGGTTCTTAATAATTTGAAGAAGATGAGGTCCAAATATACAGGTGGGAAAATAAGTATTTGATACACTGTTGATTTTCAAGTTTTCCCACCTACAAACAATAGTGAGGTCTGTAATTTTTATCGTAGGTACACTTCAACTGTGAGAGACAGAATCTTAAAAAAATTCCAGAAAATGACATTGTATGATTTTTACATAATTAATTTGCATTTTATTTAATGAAATAAGTATTTGATACAATAAATAAACAGAACTCAATATTTGGTACAAAAACCTTTGTTTGCAATTACAGAGGTCAGACATTTCCTGTAGTTCTTGATCAAGTTTGCACACACTGCAGCAGGGATTTTGGACCACTCCTCCATATAGATCTTCTCCAAATCTTTCCGATTTTGGGGCTGTCGCTGGGCAACATTGAGTTTCATCTCCCTCCAAAGATTTTCTATTGGGTTCAGATCTGGAGAATGGCTAGTCTTCTTACGGAGACACTTACGGAGCCACTCCCTAGTTGCCCTGGCTGTGTTTTTTGGGTCATTATCATGCTGGAAGACCCAGCCATGACCCACCTTCAACGCTCTTACTGAGGAAAGGAGGTTGTTGGCCAAAATCTTGTGACACATGACCCCATCCTACCTTCAATACTGTGCAGTCGTTCTGTCCACTTTGCAGAAAAGCACTCCCAATGTATGTTTCCCCCACCATGCCTCACGGCTAGGACAGTGTTCTTGGGGTTGTACTGATCCTTCTTCTTCTTCCAAACAAGGCGAGTAGAGTTGAGACCAAAATAGAACTTTTTGGTATCATCTGACCAAATGACCTTCTCCCATGCCTCCTCTTGTTCATCCAGATGGTCATTGGCAAACTTCAAATGGGCCTGGACATGTGCTGGCATGAGCAGCGGGAGCTTGCATGCTCTGCAGGATTTTAATCCATGACGGCTTAGTATGTTACTAACAGTAATGTTTGAGACTGTGGTCCCAGCTCTCTTCAGGTCATTGACCAGGTTGTCCCATGTAGTTTTGGGCTGATTCCTGACCTTTCTCAGAATCATCCTTACCCCATGAGGCAAGATCATTCATGGAGCCCCAGACCGAGGAAGATTTACAGTCTTCTTGTGTTTCTTCCATTTTCTAATAATTGCGCCAATAGTTTTTGCCTTCTCATCAAGCTGCTTGCCTATTGTCCTGTAGCCCATCCCAGCCTTGTGCAGGTCTGCAATTTTGTCCCTGGTGTCCTTGGAGAGGTTGGAGTGTGATTGATTGAGTGTGTGGACAGGTGCCTTTTATACAGCTAACGAGTTCAAACAGGTGCAATTAATACAGGTAATGAGTGCAGAGTAGGAGGATTTCTTAAAGAAAAGCTAACAGGTCTGTGAGAGCCAGAGTTCTTGCTGGTTGGTGGGTGATCAAATACTTATTGCAGGCAATAAAATGCAATTTAATTATTTAAAAATCATTCAATGTGATTTTCTGGTTTTTATTTTTAGACTCTGTTTCTCACAGTTGAAGTGTACCTACGATAAAAATTACGGACCTCTCCCTTTTTTGTAGGTGGGAATACTTTCAAAATCGTCAGTGTATCAAATACTTATTTCCCCCACTGTAAGAGAGTGGCTGATCGGAGACGTTTGGTGGGTTCGGACCTGTGTGTTGGTGATTTGGTGTGGTTGTCCTTGAGGAACATTAAGTTGAAGGTTCTTTCTTGGAAAATGGGACCCAGGTTCATCGGTCCTTATAAGATTGTGCCGTCGTCAATCCTGTAGCATTCCGCCTTGCTTTGCCACCCACTTTTAGGATTCATAATGTGTTTCACTGGTCTGTACTCAAAATTATGTTGCGTCCTCTGAACCATCACCACCACCTCCATCTCCGGTCATTTTTAATGGGAATTTGGAATTTCAGATAGCTAAGATCATTGATTCTCACTTGGTTCGTCGTTCTCTTCAGTATCTGGTACACTGGAAGGGTTACAGTCCTGAAGATAGGATGTGGGTACCAGCATCTGATGTCCATGCGGTCAGGTTAATTCAGTCTTTTCACGCTGCAAACCCTGATAACCTGGCCCTGAGGTTCCGAGGGTGTGCGTCTTAGAAGGGGGAAGGGGGGTACTGTCATGGGTTTACCACTACAGAGAGGGGCCAGAAGACCGCAGTGTAATCCTGCACTGATTAGGAGCACTTCACCATCATATTAAACAGTGCACGTTTCTGCTAGCAGTGCAGGGGTTAATCTGTTCAGTTGAGAGCTCCTGGAGCTTTCCTGCTTTGATGGTCTCAGCTGTTCAGTGCTGGCCACTCCACTCTGCTATATATACTGGCCTCTGGCAATCAGGAATTGCCAATGTTAGTTTCATACTGCCTGGTTCTGGAGTTGGACGTGTTGGTTGTTTAAGGAGGCGTTTGGAGTGTTGTTCTGAAGACTGTTGCTTGGTGATTTATCTGTGTGCTTATCCTCATCCTCCCTTATTTGTTTATTCCTTCCTTTACTTCTCGGTGTTCCACTCTGTTGCTTAAGAGTAGTGTTGAGCGAATTTGTTCGGCATTTGAAATTCAGGTTTGTGTTCGGGGTTCCGGCTTGTTTGCACCAAAAAATCGGCTCCGCCCATGAACATCCCTGATTTGCCATGCTGTCACGCAGATGTTATCTGCTTGACAGCGTGGCAAACCAGGGATGTTCATGGGCGGAGCCGATTTTTTGGCGCGAACAAGTCGGAACCCCGAACACGTACCCGAATTTGAAATGCCGAACAAATTTGCTCAACACTACTTAAGAGTGCATATTTGTATGATTGGTATTTTGATTTATCCCTGTACAGATGTACTTCCCTTGTTAGTCTGGTTTGTGTATTCTTACACACTATTACTCCCCACTATGCTGGGTGGGGGAGGGGACAGATAAGGGCTAATTTAGGAGCTCAGCAAGGGACGTGGCCCCGGCGTCTTCATCATTAGAAGTAATCCGGGGAGTAAGGATAGCTGAGCACCCCTAACTTTAGGGAGAGGGAAGGAACCCCTAGCCCTTGGATATCAAACAACAGTGCCGTGACATTAACACTGGCCAATAGCATTTTTTTTTTGATCCATCATAGATCCAATGACTGCTCTGGATGCACAACTGCAGCAATTCAGTCTAGAGGTGACAGATCTATGCACTGTTGTTTTGCAGCACACAAACATATCTGGGTTAAGGACTGCGACTCGGTGACCCATGGTGGAGCCCAAGATCACTTTGCCTGACAGGTTCTCTGGGGGGCAAGACAAGTTTGTTGTCTTCAAGGAGGCCTGTAAGCTTTACTTTAAATTACTCACTCCTCAGGAACCAAGGAGCAACAGGTGGGGATAATAATAATAATTAATATTTTTTTACATTTTTTTTATTTCTATAGCGCCAACATATTCCGCAGAACTTTACATTTTAGAGGGGAGTTGTACAGACAATAGAAGACATTACAGAATAACAATTATATACAGTGGGGGGGGGGGGGAAGTATTTTGTCAGCCAACAATTGTGCTAGTTTTCCCACTTAAAAAGATGAGAGAGGCCTGTAATTGACATCATAGGTAGACCTCAACTATGAGAGACAAAATGAGAAAACAAATCTTGAAAATCACATTGTCTGATTGGGAAAGAATTTTTTTCAAATTTTGGTGGAAAATAAGTATTTGGTCAATTATAAAAGTTCATCTCAATACTTTGTTATATATCCTTTGTTGGCAATGACAGAGGTCAAACGTTTTCTGTAAATCTTCACAAGGTTGGCACACACTGTTGCTGATATGTTGGCCCATTCCTCCATGCAGATCTCCTCTAGAGCAGTGATGTTTTGGGGCTGTCGCTTGGCAACACGAATTTTCAACTCCCTCCAAAGGTTTTCTATAGGGTTTAGATCTGGAGACTGGCTAGGCCACTCCAGGACCTTGAAATGCTTCTTACGAAGCCACTCCTTCATTGCCCTGGTGGTGGGCTTGGGATCATTGTCATGCTGAAAGACCCAGCCACGTTTCATCTTCAATGCCCTTGCTGATGGAAGGAGGTTTGCACTCAAATACTCATGATACATTGCCCCATTCATTCTTTATTCTACACGTGTCAGTCGTCCTGGTCCCTTGGCAAAGAAATAGCCACAAAGCATGATGTTGCCACCCCCATGCTTCACAGTAGGTATGGTGTTCTTTGGATGCAACTCAGCATTCTTTCTCCTCCAAACACGATGTTGTGTTTCTACCAAACAGTTCTACTTTGGTTTCATCTGACCATATGACATTCTCCCAATACTCTTCTGGTTCATCCAAATGCTCTCTATCAAACTTCAGACGTGCCAGGACATGTAATGGCTTAAACAAGGGGACACATCTGGCACTGCAGGATCTGAGTCCCTGGCGGCATAGTGTGTTACTGATGGTAGCCTGTATAACTTTGGTCCCAGCTCTCTGCAGGTCATTCACTAGGTCCCGCCATGTGGTTCTGTGATTTTTGCTCACCGTTCTTGAGATCATTTTGACCCCACGGGGTGAGATCTTTAGTGGAGCCCCAAATCAAGAGAGATTATCAGTGGTCTTGTATGTCTTCCATTTTCTAATTATTGCTCCCACAGTTGATTTCTTCACACCAAGCTGCTTGCCTATTTCAGATTCAGTCTTCCCAGCCTGGTGCAAGGCTACAATTTTGTTTCTGGTGTCCTTCGACAGCTCTTTGGTCTTCACCATAGTGAAGTTTGGAGTCTGACTGTTTGAGGTTGCGGACTGGTGTCTTTTATACTGCTAACAAGTTCAAACAGGTGCCAGTACTACAGGTAATGAGTGGAAGACAGAGGAGCCTCTTAAAGAAGAAGTTAGAGGTCTGTGAGAGCAAAAATCTTTTCAAATCAGACAATGTGATTTTCAGGATTTGTTTTCTCATTTTGTCTCTCATAGTTGAGGTCTACCTATCATGTCAATTACAGGACTCTCTCATCTTTTTAAGTGGGAGAACTTGCACAATTGGTGGCTGACTAAATACTTTTTTTCCCCACTGTAAATCAACAGATAGCAAGAGGAGTGTGGGTCCTGTTCGCAAGCTTACAATCTATGAGGAAATAGGGGAGACACAAAAGGTGAATGGTAACAATTGCTTGTATTGTATGGTCAACCATCAATGTAATAAATAGGGTATTCACATAACGCTGAATGAACCAGTCGCCAACCAGTATGTGTATAACTACAGACACAGAGGGCTATTAAGTGCATGGAGAGTGTGTGAATAGAAGATACAAGGGTCTGATTTGGAAGGAAATTTTGTATGGGAAAAACAGGGATAGTTAGATAAGTGAGGCGATAGGCCAGTCTTAAGAAATGTGTTTTTAGGGCACGCTTAAAACTATGGGTATTGGGTATTATTCGAAATGTCCTGGGTAGCGCGTTCCAAAGAATTGGCGCAGCACACGAAAAGTCTTTGAGACAGGAGTGGGAGGTTCGGATTATTGAGGATGTTAATCTTAGGTCATTAGAATGGAGGGCATGGGTAGGGTGGTAGACTAAGACGAGGGAGGAGATGTTGGTGGTGCTGAAGCATGGAGTGCTTTGCGGGTGAAAGTGATGAGTTTACATTGAACACTGTAGCGAATGGGTAACCAGTGCAATGACTGGCACAGGGTAGAGGCATCGGTGTAGTGGTTGGAGAGGAATATGATCCTGGCTGCTGCATTCAGGACGGATTGGTGAGGGGAGAGTTTGGTAAGAAAGAGACCGATTAGTAGAGAGTTGCAATAGTCCAGACGAGAATGAATAAGAGCAACGTCAGAGTTTTTGCAGAGTCAAAGGTTAAAAAAGGTTAAATTCTAGTAATTTTTTAAGGTGTAAATGACATGAGCGAGTGAATGATCTGATGTAGAGAATGAATAAAAGATCTGAATCAAGTATGACCCCAAGGCAGTGGGCATGTTGCTGGGGAGTAATAGTGGACCCACACGCGGAAATGGCAATATCGGGCATAGGTAGATTAGTGGAGGGAGGAAACACAAGGAGTTCAGTTTTTGACGGGTTCAGTTTCAGATAGAGGGAGGACATAATGTTATAGACAGCGGAAAGACAATCACTGGTATTTTGAAATAATGCACAGCTGTTGTCTGGAGATGATGTGTATAATTGGGTGTCATCAGCATAGAGATCATACTGAAAACCGAATCTGCTGATTGTTTGTCCAATTGGGGAAGTATACAAGAAGAAGAGCAGGGGACCAAGGACTGATTGTTATGATCTGCAACAAGTACTAAGGAGAGATAGGGGAAAGCTGTCCCTACAGTAAGACTAAGATGAATCCCTACGATGTAGCGGGCTGCCTGTTCCTTGTGAACAGACCCGCCTTAGTCCTCGGCTAGTCTGAATGAAGGGAGGGGTCCCTAAATGAACTAAGGACTGGGACAAAAATGGGACACCTCCTAAACAGAAGTTGTTGCAGAGCACAAAAGGACAAACTGACAAAAAGTACTAGAGGTCCCAGAGGACCAAGCAAACTTGACAGAGAAAGGCACAGAAGCACCAGCTAGAGAGACAGTAGAACACTGAAGTCCAGCACAGCCAGGAGGGCGGAGCTGGAATATAAAGGCAGATGGTCACATGACCGCAAACCACAAGATAGAAAAACAAACAGGATGGTTCTAACAGTACCCCCTCTTTTATGAGGATCCTCCGGATCCTCCAGGCCCAGGCCTATCCAGAAACCTCCTGTGGAAAGCTTTAACAAGCCTAGGAGCAGAGACATCATCCGTCTTTACCCAGGAGTTGTCTTCGGGACCGAAACCCTTCCAGGAGACAAGATACTGTAATCTCCCTCTATGCCATCTAGAATTCAAGATACGAGAAATTTCATATTCGCCGTCTTCCACCACAGGAGGAACTGTGACAGTGGCTTCCCTATCAGATACGTCGGCCTTTTTCAACAAGGAAACGTGAAACACAGGATTAATCTTCCAGGAAGTAGGGACATCCAACCTAACAGCAG
This sequence comes from Phyllobates terribilis, assembly GCF_046119375.1. Taxonomy (NCBI): domain Eukaryota; kingdom Metazoa; phylum Chordata; class Amphibia; order Anura; family Dendrobatidae; genus Phyllobates; species Phyllobates terribilis. The sequence continues at coordinate 222,964,857 of NW_027362765.1, read as the reverse complement.
ACTGGTTAACAACCTGAAGCACTTTAAATGGACCCATAAACTTAGGACCCAGTATTTTAGAGGGAATCCCCAACCGCAGGTTCTTCGAGGACAACCAAACCATGTCACCCACAGTAAACAAAACCTCTTTACGTTTCCTGTCAAAATACTTCTTTGACTTTTTGTTAGCCTCTTGAAGGTTACAATGTACATTAGTCCAAACTCTCTCCAAATCACCGGAAAAATTCTCCTCCTCCGGCACCGCCGACCCAAATTTGGAGAACGAACCAAAAGACGGATGTCTCCCAGTACAACAAAAAAAAGGAGAACACCCAGCAGAGGAGGATGTATGGTTGTTAAGAGCAAATTCTGCGAGAGGCAGAAACTCAGACCACACCTCTTGATTGTCCGCCACAAAACAACGCAAAAACTGTTCAACATCCTGGTTCTTTCTTTCAGTCTGTCCATTAGACTCAGGATGATAACCAGACGAAAATGACAAATGGACTCCCAACCTGTCACAAAAAGCACGCCAAAAGCGAGCCACAAACTGAGGTCCTCTATCAGAAACAATAACCGTGGGAACGCCATGGAGCTTGACAATCTCCTTAACAAACGCCTTAGCGAGTATCTTGGCGCAGGGCCACTTAATGAATGGAACCAAATGACACATCTTACTAAAACGGTCCACGACCACCCAGATGACAGTAAAACCCTCGGACATAGGGCGAGGAACACTAGGAACCTCCAGAGGGCAAAGCAACCCCGCAGCAGGAGTATGTGAAGCCTTTGACCTAGCACACACAGTACACTGACGCACCCACTTGATGATTTCCTTCTGCCATCCAGGCCACCAAAAATTGCGACTGATCAGTCTCTTAGTGTCCGAAATTCCTGGATGACCTGCCAACAGAGACTCATGACACTCCACAAACAAATCTCTCCTAAAGTCTCTAGGAACGAACAACCTCCCATGGGGAGTGTTAGATGGAGCATCATCTTGAGCTTTCAGAATCCCATTCTCCAAAACGGAGTCCAAAGCCGACACCACAACTCCTTTCTGTAAAATGCTCTCCTCCTCCTCGGCACCGACCGTAGGAGAGAAGCTGCGAGATAAAGCATCGGCTTTAACATTCTTAGTACCAGGGATATAGGTAACAGAAAAACCGAGAAAAAAAAGTGCCCACCTAGCTTGATGGGCATTCAAGCGCTTGGCAGCATCCAGATAGATCAAATTCTTATGATCTGTAAAAACCTGAATAGGAAATCTAGCGCCTTCCAAAAAATGACGCCAATGTTCAAACATGAGTTTAATAGACAGCAACTCCCGATTTCCAACATCATAATTCAGTTCTGTTTCCGAAATTTTTTTCGAAAAGAAGGCACAAGGATGTACTCCACCCTTGTTCTCCTGAGACAAAACTGCTCCGACCCCCACCGATGAAGCATCGACCTCGACCAAAAAAGGCTTGGTCTCATCATGCTGCATAAGTATAGGGGCAGAACTGAACCTCTCTTTGAGATACTCAAACACTTCAATGGCCTCAGTAGTCCACTGGGCCGTATTCGCACCTTTCCTGGTGAGATCGGTTAGAGGTTTAACAATTACAGAAAAATTCTTAAAGAATTTCCTGTAATAATTGGCAAAACCCCAAAATCTCTGTATAGATTTCAAACCAATAGGCCTGGGCCATTCCTGCACAGCCTGAACCTTCACAGGGTCCATCTCAAAGCCCTCGCTGGAGACAATGTAGCCCAAAAAACTAATTTTCTGCACAGCAAACTCACATTTCTCCAGCTTAGCAAAGAGTGAATTATCACTCAATAACTGCAAAACTTCACGTACACTCTGCCAATGGGACTCCAGATCTGGTGAATAAATCAAAATGTCATCCAAATACACAACCACATTCTTACCAATCAGAGGTCTCAGGATGTCATTAATAAGGTTCTGAAAAAATGCAGGTGCATTGGTAAGACCAAAAGGCATCACCAGATTCTCAAAATGACCTACCGGAGTGTTAAAAGCAGTTTTCCATTCATCACCCTCCTTCACACGTAACAAATTGCATGCCCCCCGGAGATCAATTTTGGAAAACCACTTGGCTCCCACTAACTGGTTAAACAAGTCAGGAATTAACGGTAATGGGTAGGAATTGCGTACGGTAATCTTATTAATTTCACGAAAATCCAGACATGGACGTAAAGCGCCGTCCTTTTTTTTAACAAAGAAGAATCCAACTGCCACAGATAACTTAGAAGGTCTAATGTGAGAGGAAAAGGAGCCAGCAAAAGATATAGTAAAGGAGCGGTCAGAGAGGTAGGAGGAGAACCAGGAGTGAATGGTGTCCTTGAGGACGATAGAGAGGAGCATAGTGCGGAGTAGCTGGTGATCCACAGTGTCGAATGCTGCAGAGAGATCCAGGAGAATCAGTAGAGAGTAGTGACCGTTAGATTTAGCTGTTAGTAGATCATCAGAGACTTCAGTGAGGGCAGTTTCAGTGGAGTGTTAAGAGCGGAACCCGCATTGTAGAGGGTCAAGAAGAGAGTTATCTGAGAGTTAGCGGATTAGACAGGAGTGGACCAAGCGCTCCAGGAGTTTAGAGATGAAGGGAAGGTTGGAGACAGATGTGTTGTTAGCAGCACAGTTTTGGTCAAGGGATGGTTATTTAAGTAATGGATGTATGCTGAAGTGTTTAAATAAGGAGGGAAAGATTTCAGATGAGAGAGAGATTAAAATTTTAGTTAGGTGAGTGATGACAGCTGGGGAAAGGGACTGGAGGAGATGTGAGGGAATCATAATTTCGCTCCTTCAGGGTGACCCCCAAGCCTGGGCATTTTCTCTCCCAGCAGAGAGGAATTTTCTTAGGCACTCTGTCACATATACGATGACCCCGACCTAGTCTCCCTGTCCAAGTCTATGCTACGTCAGTATCAGCAGGGAGACTGGCCAGCGGAGGAGTATTGCTCTGAGTTTCGGAGGTGGTCCACAGATACTAAGTGGAATGATCCCGAACTCCGTAGCCAGTAGCCGAGACCCTGTACGTCTTCCCTTGTTAGTCTATTTTGTGTATTCTTATACACTATTATTCCCCACTTCCCTAGGTGGGGGAGGGGACAGATAAGGGCTGATTTAGGAGCTCAGCAAGGCATGTGGCTCCGGCTTCTTCACCATTAGAAGTAATCCGGGGAACAGGGATAGCTAGGGCACCCCTAACTTTAGGGATAAGCAAGGAGCTCCTAGCCCCGGGATATCAAACAACAGTGCCGTGACTCCAATTTAAATCAGAACAGAGCACAAAGCTTCATCTCATCAGCAGATATATTCACAGACTTCTCCTGATTGGCAAAGGAGGCAGACAGAAGCACATACTATGTCAGTGTTTCCCAAACCTCAGGTCTCATTGCCTCCAACAGATCATGTTTTCAGGATTTCCTTGGTACTACAGGAGCATTGCTATGCTTTATAACTGTGAGTGCTGGAATGACACAAGTTAGTTATATCATGCACAGCGATATAAGTGCTCAGTGCAGAGCGTCGGATAAATGTGATCACAAACATTATGTAAAATGTTCCCAATAAAAGCTTCAACTCAATCAACAAAAAAGCAAGTCCCCACTCAGGTCCATCATCTGTTAACAGAAATATAGGGGCTCAAATTTTATTGGTAGCACAAAGGCTCTGGAAAAGTGAAATGGCTCCTCGCCCCCTCAAAAGAAATCCAGCAAATTCTGCACTCCTAAATCAAAATGCCCCCTCCCTTCTGAGCCCCACAGTGTGCCTAAACCACATTTAGCATCCACATATTTGGCACTTCTGTAGCGATGAGAGCTACACTCCACTGGGGCTGTTGGTGATGCAGCAGAGATGGTTCAGCTCTCCACGGGTAGAGCTAGGCCCCAGGGCAGTTAAATGGGGGATTTTTGGATGTTGGTGTTGTGCAAGGCAGGTGATGCAGCAATTAAGTAAAGGACACAGCGGGGTGCAGTCTTCAAGTTTTTTTTACCCACAGTTGTTAAGATGCTCCAGGTTACAACGGCCAAATTATAACCGCCCATGTTGTCCTGTGTCCTCCGGGGAAGTGATCCTGCCAACTCTCAGATAATTTGGGTGCACTTGATTGGGACCCCCTTCTTGTGTACCTTCCCAGGTCGTCTCTCTGCGTTGGCTCTTGCCCTCCTGCCCTGCGCCTCACACACAGTGTGCCGAGCCAGTGGCCGCGGGCCTTGTTGGGCGACATCCTTTCTGTCCCCTTTGTCCTATATGGCCACCTTTTCAGCGAATGTGTGTGGTGTTTGGCTACGGCACATGAAGATACCGCAACCTCCGGTTTGCTAGCTGAGTCTTGTAGTCCTCCACTAGTCTGGGGCCGGTCCCCTCCCTGCGGCCTGATCCCTTCACGGACAGCGTGAACTCGGGCGCACAGGTGGACTCCGCACTTCCCGTGCCCCTAGGATCCTCTCTCTCTTTGGAGCCCTTCTCACCACTCCGGTCTTCTCTCTTCACTCTGCTACTGGGCCTCTCTGACTGGGCCCTACTCCTCCACGGTCCTCACTTACTGAACTGACTGACTGACCACTTCTAGATGTTTCTACTCTTTCTTTTATACTCTTCCTTCAGTACTCCCCTAAACTACTTCCTCTACTCACCTCCTCTACTTAGTTCCACCTTCCAGTCAGGGACCGGGTCTGTGCTCTATCTTAGGAGCTATCTGGACCCTCCCTAAGGAGTGGTGTAGTATTGGATGTGAGTGTGTGGGTCCCGGGTAGTGCTCCCTCCTTATCTGAGAGTGGGGTAACACACCTCTGGATGAGATGCAATACCTCTGTGGCAACTGGACCCGCAGGGGCGCCACAACTGTACAGCCACATATGGCGTATTTCCTCGTTCAGCAGAAATTGTGTGACACATTTTGGTGCCATTTTTACCCATTTTCCCTTGTCAAAATGTAAAATCTGGGGTTAAAACAATTTTTTTGTGGTAAAAATTTTATTATTTTTTCTCCACTGCCCAATGATATAAAATTCTGTGACACACCTGTGGTGTCAATATGATCACTGCACCCTTAGATTAATTCATTGAGAGGTGTAGTTTGTAAAAAGGGTCACTTATGGGGGGTTGTGGTGTTCTGGCATGTCAGGGGGTCTCCCAGTGGGTCATGGTACCTGCAAACCATAACAGTAAAATCTGCACTAAATGATGGCGCACCTTCCCTTCTGAGTTTTGCACTGTGCCTCAAAAGTAATTCCCGATTACATGTAGGGTATCTGTGTACTCAGGAGAAATTGCACAACAAACTGAATGGTCCATTTTTTCCCTATTAACCCTTATAAAAATATGGAGCTAAAACAACATTTTATGATTACAGAAAATTTTGCGTTCAAAAAGTCAAGCGGTGCTCCTTCCCTTCCGAGACCTGCTGTGTGCCCAAACAGTAGTTTTTACCCATATATGGGGTATCAGCATGCACAGGAGAATTTGCACAGCAAATTTTGGGGTTCATTTTTTCCTGTTACCCTTGTGAAAATAAAAAAATGTGGGCCTAAAGTAAAATTTTTGTGAAAAAAAGTTAAATGTTCATTTTTTCCTTCCACATTGCTTCAGTTCCTGTGAAGCACTTGAAGGGTTAATAAACTTTTTAAATGTGGTTTTGAGCACCTTGAGGAGTGCAGTTTTTAAAATGGTGTCACTTTTGGGTATTTTCTGTCATATAGACCCCTCAAAGTCACTTCAAATGTGATGTGGTCCCTAAAAAAATGTTTTTGTAAATTTTGTTGGAAAAATGAGAAATGAAAAAAATTGTGCTGTTGTAAAGTAGACATGTGGGAAATGTTATTTATTAACTATTTTGTGTGACATAATTCTTCGGTTTAAGGGCATAAAAAGTAAAATCTTGAACATTTCAAAATTTTCCAAATTTTCTCCAAATTTCTGATTTTTTTCACAAATAAACTTATATCGAACAAATTTTACCACAATCATGAAGTACAATATGTCACAAAAAACATTCTCAGAATCAGTGGGATCCATTGAAACATTCCAGAATTATTACCACATACAGTGACACTAGTCAAAATTGTAAAATTTGGCCTGGTCAGGAAGGTGAAAACAGGTTTGGGGGGAGAAGAGGGTTATTCACATATGAAGCCATACTGTCACATCCCAGATAGGAGTGAGGACCTGACGCTACATCAGATCATAGATGACCCCTGACTCTGCAGCACTCACCAGTCCTATTAATCACCTATTGATAAGCCATCAGTATTCTTCACCTGGAAACCGAATTTAATTTAGGCTATGTGCCCACGATGCAGAAATGAAGCAGAAAATTTCTGCAGCATTTCTGCATCTCCCTGGCAGAAAAAACGCATGCGGATTGTACATGCGTTTTTCCTGCGTAATACATGCGGATTCACATGCGTTTCCGCATGCGGATTGACAAGGGCTTTCCAAGCGATTTTAGCATCACTTTGAAAGTGCTTGACAACTAGGTCACACTATATAAATCCATGCAAACAGCATGGATTTATATAGTGTGACCTTTAAATGGTTAAAAATAAAAAAATAAACCTGATACTTACCTTCCGATGGCCCGGCGTGTGCTGCTGCACTCCTTCCTGGCTGCCGGGATATCGCGATGCCGTGTACTGAAGGACCTGCCGTCACATGACTTTGACGTCACCGCAGGTCCTACAGTCCAACGCGATGTGCCGGCAAAGGAGAAGGAGCGCAGCGCGGGCCATCAGAAGGTAAGTATAATCTCTTTTTTATTTTATTCTTTTTTTTACAGTTTCTATGGTACCTGGGTGTGGAGGAGAGTCTTCTCTCCTCTACACCCGGGTACCATCCGCACATTAGAACGCGCCAATTACGCAAGTACAGATGCAGTCTTGCGTTATTGGCGCGTTCTAATGCAAGTCAATGGCGGCGAAAACGCTGCGCTTCCGCAAAATTAATGGACATGCTGCGGATTTTTGAGCGCAGCATAAACGCTGCGGAAAAATCTGCAGCATGGGCATTGAAAGTGCGGAATTGCATAGGGGACCATGGCAGAAGGCTTACCATGCGTTTATCATGTGTTTACGCTGCGGAAATGTCCGCACCAAAAACGCATGAAATACGCATCGTGGGCACACAGCCTAAAGCTCACAGCTAATTTAAAAATTTTTTGAGCTTCATCCTAAACCTAGTTACATCTTTTATATGGCCAACTTTTTTCCTGGCCTTATATATGCATACATTGTAGGTTAGTTATCTCATTTAATTGTTTTTGACAACTCACTGTCGTACTACAATATACCTAAGCATCCAAGTGATTCATTAATTCATACAATTTGCTTACTATATTATAATACCAAGGGAAAAATAATGTTTAAAGCACAAATCACACATATTCACAAAATTTGCAATCTGCAGCAATCCTGAACAATCACAGGACCAAGCTTTAGTTTGCCATTTATTGGCATGGTACTTCAGTCAGTAGCTTATAAAAGTATGGCTGCATTCACACCTCTGTTGTACATGTTTGTGTGCTGTCTAATTTTTAAACAAGCAGCACAAGAACCTGTAGAATTTCATTGATCCGTACATATATCCATTTTATAACCGGATTGGTGTGTCCGATCCATGAGAATCAGAGGTTGTCCTAGTCTCGCATTTCGCGGATTAGTCTTGGCCAATAAAGTCTATGGGGATCCATTAACCCCTTCACGACCTTTGACGTACGTGTACGTCAAAGGTCGTGTCCCTGACTTTGACAAGGGCTCGCACGCCGAACTCCGCATCTTTCCCGGCAGATAATGGCTTATTTAATCTCTTACAGTGGCATATAACATGCGATGGTGGGAATGCAAGTCATTCCACCCACACATCGGCACACCCGTGACGTGATCTTGGGGCTCCGATGGGTTGCCATGACTGCCGGGGGTCTGCTGAAGACCTCAGTGCTTGTCATGACGATTCTCCTGTGAAAGCCAGCGTTTTCGCTATAAATAACATAAGTGATCAGATGACTGCAGCTTCAAGTCCCCTAAGGGAACTATTAAATACCGTAAAAAGTTTTAAAAAAAGTATTTAGAAATTTGACAAAAATAAAAAAAGACAAAAGTTCAAATCACCCCCCTTTTGCCTCATTAAAAATAAAACAATTAAGAAAAGGAAAAATTCACATATTTGGCATCGCTGCATTCATAAAAGTCCGATCTATCAAAATCTATATAAATAAAAATGTAAATGTTCGTTTGTTCAAAATCTTAAATCTTCGAAAGTTCTTCACCGATTGCTTTGAAATTTTGACACAACGTTGCATTCGAATACACGCATGTTTTTATATACCTACTATGTTTTTATATACTAGCTGTTGGATGTAAAAGCAACAGCAAGAGGGGGGTGTTACAAGCTCAGTCCCAGGCTGACTCTCCCCGGCCGCCCGGTATTCTCCCCCCCTTAGTGACATCTCATTCATAAACCCTTCTCCCTCTCTCCATTGGACATGTCAAGCAGATCACCCCCTCCTCCTCTGCTGCCGCCTGCCTTCATCCCTGCGTCCCTTCCTGTCACATTCCCTCTGTACTAGGGAATTGCATAACTAGCAATCCCTGACATGACCGGCTCCATTGTGACACCTGACAGCAAGTACTGACCTCTTTAGTGACCTGTGTAAAGTACAGCCCTGCAGGGGTCACAGGGTACAGGCTGCCACCATGCCTGCCTGATAGGCACAACTATCAACAGCACCAGCATTGCCCCAACTGATTGGGGCCTTATTTTTTTAATTTCAGAGTCTTATCCATGTTTCATCCATTTTTAACTGATATTAATCAATGGATAAAAAAAAGTTCAGGCACTATGCCTCCATCAGTTTTTAAAAATGTATGATAAAAAATAGATGGAAAATAGAGGCAAAAGGATGACAAATGAGAAAAAATGGTCTTTTTTTACACGGATGTAAGTGTTGTAGCTGTTTGGTTCAGACCCAAAGTCAGACTACGGGAGGCTTATAAAACGAAATGGCTAATATCTTTATTGAAATATGTGTTTATTGAAATGTTTCCACTGGTTCTCAAAACTGGAGGTATGTGAGATGATGAGGGGATCTTAAGACCCTCATACGTATTAGATAACTGAGCTATTTTTCCCGACTCCCCGATATACAGGAGCAATTTGCTCTGGCGAATGTTCCTGTGTTCTCTATGAGAGAGCCTCTATCAGACTCCACTGGTAGCAGCAATTCCAGAAAGAACAAGTCGATCGGCCACTGAAATTCAGCAGGCTGGATCCTTCTCCCTCTCCCCACATCATCTATTTAGGGAGAGTTGGGATTCCCCCATTTCCCTTAGATTGTCTGCCGATCCTGCCAATATTATTGGGATCAGTGGGAAGAAGACTTTATTCTAGGCTTCTTATCTGTAATCCAAAACACGACAGTCAGCCTCTTCCCTGTCTTGAACAGCTACATAATGGGAGCCATATATTGCATTAAAATGCCCAATAAATTGGAATAAGATGTTCTATTCCTGTATCGTCTCTTTTAAATATTATCTCTTAGCCTTATGAAGGTCAATCCAGGATCCTCTGATTTCACAGCTTCATCTCGCAATCGTCAAGATGTTTGCGTTCCTTAAATAACCGTGTCTATGGAAGTTTGACACACTCATTCCAAATATCAATGTCTCCTTGACTTTGAAGCTGTCTCTCCTTTGGATCCGGATGCATGGATCTAAACCAGTAGACTTCTTTATTAGCCAAAAAAGAAGATTAATACAATATGATATGGTGTCCTCCATATGTTTTAGTCTCACAGAATATTGTACAAATATAGAAGAACATGAAAATGTTCTTAAATGTGTTTTTCATGGAATAAGACCATGTTTTGTCTTTTAATACATCTGACATTGCTATTTAGTTCCTAAAAGGTATTTTTCCTTTTTCAGACTTTGGCGTAGTCCTTTTCAGAAAAATGTTCTCTTCTCATCATTTAATACATTGGTTGTCTAAAAATGCTAAAAATAAGCATTTAATATTTTTTTCTGAAAAATAAAATCAGTAAATATACACTGTATGGGCAAAAGTTTAAGAACAAACCCCTTAATGATTGAATTCAGGTTTTCCATTCAGTTCCATTGCTACAGGTATATAAATTCCTGCTCCTAGCCATGCAGTCTGCCGTTACTAACATTTGCGAAAGAATGGGTTTTTCTAAAAGAGCTTATTAAATTCAAGCATGGTACAGTAATTGAACGCAACCTTTGCAACAAGTCATCTTGTAAAATATGTTCCCTCCTAAAAATTCCACGTTCAACTGTGAATGGCATTTTTAAATGTAGAAGTATTTAGGAACCATCACAATTGAGTCACGAAGTGCCAAAACACATAGTTACAGAGCGGGGTCGCCGAGTACTAAAGTGTATAAAAGTTGCCAACACTCTGTTGTCTTAAAAACTGCAGAGTTCCAGTCCTCTAGCATTAATATCAGCACAAAAACTATCCGCTGGGAGCAGTAGCGTAGCTAGGGCAGAGGCGGCGGTCACCCCGGGCCCCGCGCTCTGAGGGGGCCCACCCGGAGCTACACTATTGTAACTGTAGCGGTGCGAGCAGCACGCCTCTACAGTTACACTCCGGGCAGAACAGCAGGGAGACTCGATGTCCCTGCACTGCCTGGCCGCCACTATGGGGCCCTTGAGCATCGGGCCCCCCCCACCATTCACCGCAACCGCGAGCTCAGTGATGGGAGAGGGAGTCACGCTCTCTCTCCCATCAGTCCCCATAGCGTCCTCTGTGTCTGACATCACTAATGTCATCACTTGGAGCCTGGCCCGCTGTGCTAAAGATGTGTGCGGGCCGGGAGCTCAGAGCAGCGGGGGAACCAGGAGGAGAGAGAGGTGAGTATTGTGCTTATTTATATATTTTTTCTTATGGGGGGGGGGATTATGCTACAGACTGCCTATGGGGGTGGGGGGATTATACTACAGACTGCCTATGGGGGGTGGGAATATTATGCTACAGACTGCCTATGGGGGAGTGGGGGGATTATGCTACAGACTGCCTATGGGGGGTGGGGGATTATGCTACAGACTGCCTATGGGGGGGTGGGGGATTATGCTACAGACTGCCTATGGGGGGGTTGGGGGATTATGTTACATACTGCCTATGGGAGGTGGGGGGATTATGCTACAGACTGTCTATGGTGGGGTGGGGGGATTATGCTACAGACTGCCTATGGGGGGTGGGAGGATTTTGCTACAGACTGCCTATGGGGGGTGGGAGGATTATGCTACAGACTGCCTATGGGGGGGATTATCCTACAGACTCTGCCTATGGGGAGTGCATTATACTATATTGAGGACTATCTGGCACATTATACTATATGGAGGTTATTTATACAGGGTGGGGATTACAATTAGGGTCATACAGTGTGGGAGATAATGTGGGGTCTTTGCACAGTGTGGGGGCCATCATACAGTGTGGGAGATAATGTGGGGTCTTTGCACAGTGTGGGAGCCATCATACAGTGTGGGAGATAATGTGGGGTCTTTGCACAGTGGGGGGGGCCATCATACAGTGTGGGAGATAATGTGGGGTCTTTGCACAGTGTGGGGTCCATCATACAGTGTTGGAGACATCAGTTTGGAGGCTACTAAGGGGTCAGTATACTGTGTGTTGTGTACTATTCAGTGAGGGGGCATTATACTGTGTATAGGAGAGCATCATACTGTGTATAGGGGAGCTGTACATGGGGGGAGCCTCAGGGCATTATTAAATTTTAAGTGGGCACTTATCATTATAGGGGAACTCAGGTTGTGACTATCAGAGTGGCGCACAGAGGGCATTATTACTTTCTAGGGGGCAAAATGTGGTCATTGTTTTCTAGGACACTTGCACACTGCATTACTATGTTCTAGAGTTTGTTTTACCATCTTGAGAGCACACAGAAGGTGAAGTAATATGGACACGTACAGCAACAGAGGCTCAGTATTGGGGTATCAGCAGGAAGAGGTGTTAGTGCAGGTTGGGAATAGATGGGGACTGGTATCTAGCAATATGTCACCATATGGTGGTAATAGCAGTGCTGGTCTTTGTATAGAGATTATTTTCAGCAACAGTGCTGTCATCTGCTGAGGTTCTCCTACAGTACAGACAAAAAGTTTGGACACACTTTCTCATTTAAAGATTTTTCTGTATTTTCATGACTATGAAAATTGTACATTCACACTGAAGGCATCAAAACTATGAATTAACACATGTGGAATTATATACTTAACAAAAAAGTGTGAAACAACTGAAAATATGTCTTATATTCTAGGTTCTTGGCATTCTCTTGATGAGCTTCAAGAGGTAGTCACTGGAAATGGTTTTCACTTCACAGGTGTGCCCTGTCAGGTTTAATAAGTGGGATTTCTTGCCTTATAAATGGGGTTGGGACCATCAGTTGTGTTGTGCAGAAGTCTGGTGGATACACAGCTGATAGTCCTACTGAATAGACTGTTAGAATTTGTATTCTGGCAAGAAAAAAACAGCTAAGTAATAAAGAAAAACGAGTGGCCATCATTACTTTAAGAAATGAAGGTCAGACAGTGCGAAAAATTGGGAAAACTTTGAAAGTGTCCCCAAGTGCAGTTGCAAAAACCATCAAGCGCTACAAAGAAACTGGCTCACATGAGGACTGCCCCAGGAAAGGAAGACCAAGAGTCACCTCTGCTTCTGAGGATAAGTTTATCTGAGTCACCAGCCTCAGAAATCCCAGGTTAACAGCAGCTCAGATTAGAGACCAGGTTAATGCCACACAGAGTTCTAGCGTGTAAAGAGAGGAGAGAACAAGGCGCAATGGGTGACTCAGTATTGCAATTGTTAGAGGGGTGTGGGGATGGCTACTAACCTTGTGAAGTTGTGCACCTCTGCACAACCCCAGTGTAAAGCTCCACAATCTCCGCTCTGAAGAAGAAGGGAGAAAAAATGTAAAAAAAATTTTTTATTTTTTTTTGAAATTTTTTTTTTTTTTGGAATTATTTTATTTATTTTTTTTAGATTTTTTTTTTGGGAATTTTTTTTTTTTTTTCTCTCTTTCCTTTCTTCGTCTACTTTTCCCTAATTATAATGATAGAAACTGATTGTAATTTTATAACTTTATATTTATACATTGTTTTATGTTGTATGTAAAAATTATTATTATTATTTTTTTTATAATATAAAATATAGGGTGGTAGATGACAATATATCCTATTAAGTATTATGATTATAGGATTCACAAGTTTTTATGCAGCGAATCCTTTTTATAAGAACCCTATATGCTTCATTAGGCATTAATTTATAACAATCCTTTTTACTCTATTGAGCATATATGAACTCAAGGGGTTAATATAGAGGTATTACTCTGTATCTGGCCCCGCCCCTTTTAAGTAATTGTATACCTAGTCAAATGTATATAAGGATCAATTGTTTGCTGCTTGTCACACCTGATGAAGATGGCTGTGTCCACCGAAACGCGTTGTGTGTATTAATAAACCAGTCCTTTTAATATTTTTGCCCTGTTATTGGCGCTCTGGTACCGCTATTCATATTCACTGATTGACACAGAGTTCTAGCAGCAGACACATCTCTACAACAACTGTTAAGAGGAGACTTTGTGCAGCAGGCCTTCATGGTAAAATAGCTGCTAGGAAACCACTGCCAAGGACAGGCAACAAGCAGAAGAGACTTGTTTGGGCTAAAGAACACAAGGAATGGACATTAGACCAGTGGAAATCTGTGCTTTGGTCTGATGAGTCCAAATTTGAGATCTTTGGTTCCAACCACCGTGTCTTTGTGCGACGCAGAAAAGATGAACCATCCGTTCACCTTTTCTGCATCGCACAAAGACACGGTGGTTCGAACCAAAGACTCTACATGCTTGGTTCCCACCGTGAAGCATGGAGGAGGAGGTGTGATGGTGTGGGGGGGTGCTTTGCTGGTGACACTGTTGGGGATTTATTCAAAATTGAAGGCATACTGAACCAGCATGGCTACCACAGCATCTTGCAGCGGCGTACTATTCCATCCGGTTTGTGTTTAGTTGGGCCATCATTTATTTTTCAACAGGACAATGACCCCAAACACACCTCCAGGCTGTGTAAGGACTATTTGACCAAGAAGGAGAGTGATGGGGTGCTACGCCAGATGACCTGGCCTCCACAGTCACCAGACCTGAACCCAATCGAGATGGTTTGGGGTGAGCTGGACTACAGAGTAAAGGCAAAAGGGCCAACAATAGCTAAGCATCTCTAGGAACGCCTTCAAGATTGTTGGAAGACCATTTCCGGTGATTACCTCTTGAAGCTCATCAAGAGAATGCCAAGAGTGTAAAAAGCAGTCATCAAAGCAAAAGGTGGCTACTTTGAAGAACCTAGAATATAAGATATATTTTCAGTTGTTTCACACTTTTTTGTTAAGTATATAATTCCACATGTGTTAATTCATAGGTTTGATGCCTTCAGTGTGAATGTACAATTTTCATAGTCCTGAAAATACAGAAAAATCTTTAAATGAGAAGGTGTGTCCAAACTTTTGGTCTGTACTGTACATCCACTATCTGGGTGCGCCACTATTTACTAGGGTTACCTGGTTAGGGGCCCACTCAGAAGTTTTGCCCCCCCTGAACCAAAACCCTATCTACGTCTCTGGCTGGGAGCTTCATAGAATGGGTTTCCATAGCCATACAGCTGCACGAAAGCCTTACATCACTAAGCACAATGCAAAGCATCGGATGGAGTCATATAAAGTATGCTGCAACTAGACTCTGGAGCGGTAGCAGCATGTTCTGTTGTGTGAAGAGTCACACTTCTCTATCTGGCTAGCTAATGGATAAGTCTGAGTTTGGTGAATACCAGGAGAACATCACCTGACTGACTTCAGTGTGCCAACTGAAAAGTTTGGTGGAAGAGGTAGAATGCCATGTTGTTTTTAGGGACTGGCCTACATCTCAGCTGCAGTGACTGGAAATATTAATGCTTCAGCATGCCAACTCATTTTAGACAATTGTATGCTTTCAACTTTGTGGGAAAAGTTCGGGGAAGGCCCTTTTCTAGTCTAGCATGTCTGTGCACAAAGCAAGGTCCTGTAAGGCATGGTTAGATATGGAACAACTGCACTGGAATTGAATAGATAAGTACAAGTCACTGAAATGAATATGTTGTGAAAAAAAAGTGGTATACTCAATATCCTAAAGTGACATGTGCATTTGAAAAAAACTGTGCAAAATTGCTATATTGACCAGAGAGATCACTGCTCATACATGGGAGTGATACATAATTCTGAATAAGAAAAGCTAAATGATATAGTAGCGTAGTGTGCAAGAAAAGATGGCAGTATGGTGGTAAATAATAACCCCACAATGGCTGCACGTGCCGACGCGCGTTTCGTCTATGGCTTTGACGAGGGAACAGTTCCCTCGTCAAAGTCATAGGTGTCTTTCAAATGCCCATGGCAAAAATTGGAAGCTGGCACGTTTAGCGGGCTGCACTGTGAGAATGAAGACGCTTGGGATTCCAAGACGGTTTTTATTAATACCAACGCATTTCTGCGCCGGACCGGCACCTTTCTCAAGGTATAAAAACCAAATGACCTTGAGAAAGGCGCTTGTCCGGCGCAGAAACGCGTTGGTATTAATAAAAACCGTATTGGAAACCAAAGCCTCTTCATTCCTGTAGCGCAGCCCGCCTAAACTTGCCAGCTTCCCATTTTTGCCATTACCTCTGGAAGAACCATTTCCTCCAGCCACGGGGCAGCAGCAGCGGCTTTTGATGCATTTATAGGTGTTGTGCCTGCACACAACACCTTTAGGTGAGTGCTACCATTGATTATACCTACCCCTTGACAGACGGTATTGCCCTATTTTGTGTGCGCTTTTGTTCTTCGGCCTGGTGGAGAGCATTTTTATTGGTATATGGTCTCCCATGCTGGTATGTGCTGCTCCCATCCTGGTATTTGTGCTGCCCCCATCCTGGTATTTGTGCTGCCCCCATCCTGGTATTTGTGCTTCCCAATCCTGTTCCCCCATCCTGTTATGTGCTGCCCTCATCCCTATCCTGGTATGCATGGCACGCCTCATCCCTATCCTTGTATGCATGGTACCCCTCATCCCCCAATCCTGGTATGCATGGTACCCCTCACCCCTCAATCCTGGTATGCATGGTATCCCTCACCCCTCAATCATGGTATGCATAGCACCCCTCTTCCCCCAATCCTGGTATGCATGGCACCCCTCATCCCCAATCCTTGTATGCATGGCACCCCCCCATCCCCTATCCTGGTATGCATGGCACTCCTCATCCTCCAATCCTGGTATGCATGGTACCCCTCATCCCCCAATGCTGGTATGCATGGTACCCCTCATCCCCCAATCCTGTATGCATGGTACCCCTCATCCCCCAATCCTGGTATGTATGGTACCCCTCATCCCCCAATCCTGGTATGCGTGGCCCCCTCATCCCCCAATCCTGGTATGCATGGTCCCCTCATCCCCTCAATCCTGCTATGTGTGGCCCCCTCACCCCCCAATCCGGGTACTCCTCTGCACACATACAAAAAAAACCAAACACTTATACTCACCTTTCTTACCTGTGCTCCAGCGCTGCTGTGTCCTGTTGTGCCGGAGGCCGGGGGAGGAGTGCGGCGCAGGAGCACCGCGCTGTCTGGCGCCATTTTGCTGATGACACACTGCAAATGTGCACGCGCCGATTCCAGCGCCTTTACTCCGCCCTTGATCTCCGGCCACAAGAGAGGCGCCGCGGCAACGCTCCTCCCAGTCAGGTAAGTATGTAAGTATGGCGCCAGAGATCGCGGTATGCGTAGACACTGAACGCATACCGCGATCTCTGGCGCCATTCACTCCTCTTACCTGTAACGGCTCCATGCGTTCTTCTGTCTGGAGCCAGACTGCGCGTCGCGCATGCGCAGTCTATAGAGGCTTCAGACAGAGGGACGCTTGGCCGATTATATTATTATATATTTACAACATATTTATTTAAGTGACTTGTACTTACCTATTCAATTATTTTCCGTACTGTTACCACTGCAATTTTTGAGCTCACTTTCCACACATTTTTTACTTAAAGTCCTGTGCTGCTGTATTGTTATCATCTTGTTACTTATTGGCTTCCATTTGGATTTAATAATCATGTCCAATATGTAATCTATGATCCTGTTTTGGTTCATAGGACTACAAAACCCAGCCCATTGTTTACTTTGATGGCTTATATATTATGGTGTATATGTTTATCTACTAGATTGTGATTTATAACTATATGTACAATGCTGTTATAGCCCCCACTAGACTGCACTATCTTGAGGACCTTTTTACCCTTGATATTTTAATTGTTCTTAATACTTTATGATAAATAAAAAATCAAATCTTAATGAGTAATTAGTTGTGTGTCATGTTTATAGGTTATATTATTTGGTGGATACACAACATCCATTTACTGATTTTGTTTGTTTTGAGAATAAAGTCTAAATTCTCATAGCTTTCCTTCAAGTGCACAGAATGCCCCACAGGCACTGAAGCATACTTGCTGCATTGTCAGTAGCACACCTTTCAGACTTTTTTTTGAATGAATCAATAAAGAGTCTTCACTCGCTCACATTGTACTCAATGTTACATTTTTCCATCAGCCCAGGAACATCGCTGCAAAACAGTAGAGCAACGTCTTGAGAAAAGTATGGAAGGAATTCCTTTTTTCTGCTTCTGTACCATGAAGAACAGGTATCAGTAGCTAGCAGGTTCTTTTCCTTTAGTCTAGAGCCTAAAAAAACTGCGGAATGTTTAGGAAGGTCCAAGTCCATGACTAAATCATTTAATTAGAGCGATGAAAAAAACTGTGGCTCATTGGCACTAGCGTGAAAGTCTTCATCAGAATCAAGTGTTTCCGGAGGTGAAGGGACCAGTATTCCTGGACCGTGAGGCACAGGGCAATCGCTGATGGGAGGTCCGGGTATATAAGTTTCTTTCTTATTTTTAAGGTTGAATCCCTCCGCATTGCACGTACAGAAGGAGCAGTCATTGATATGATTTTGCGGTTCCCTCCAGATCATAGGCATGCCAAAACGAAAGCTCTTTCTTCTCTTTAGACCACTGTCGTAGTTCTTCTACACAAACAGAACACACTGCATGTGAAACCCACAACTTGTCCTGATCACTAAGTTTTACACCAAAGTACGCATAATACACTTTTCTAACAAAATCGGTAATGTTCCTTCGTTGTTTCTTCACTAAAAAACAACCGCAAAAGTTGTCCGGTGAATTACGAAACCCCCTTGTAGCCATTTCGATCATGTTGTTAGAAACAGAAGCTTAATTCACCACTACCACTAAATACTGAAAGGAATCATGGTAAGCACACCACAACACTCTTATGAATTCTGTCTACAGTAAAAGAAAATCTGCCTTTGCAACCAATCACAGTGCAGCTTTCAGTTCTTATACTGCTGAGGTAAAATTAAAGATATGCTATGATTGGATGCTATGGACACCACTACACTCTTTGGAAGCTGGGTTAAGAAAATCTTCTCTGCCCACAGCAGCCAATCGGAGCACAGCATTCACTAATTTCTAACCAATCTAATGACAGCAAAATCATCCACCAAAGGTCACGCAAAGGGGTTGAAGTATGGTGCAAGAAAAAGCCTATGGAGTAGGTGTTTGTGAAAAAACTGTATGTGATGGAATTTTTCGAGATTTTTACTGAGTTCAGCGATCGAAAGTACCGTATTTTGAGGATTATAAAACGCACCGGAATATAAGACGCACCCCAAATTTTGGGGTGCAAAATAGGAAAAAAAAATTTTTTCTAAATAAAATGCCTTATAATCCTTTTTACCAGGGAAGCAGCGGTGGTGGAGCAGGGGTCACACATACCGGAGACTGGGGGCTGCAGCAAGAGTCGGGCGATGCTGCGGTCCCCGTCCTCAGAAGAAGTTTCGCTGATTCAAGGCAGTAGTGGTGGTGGCGGCGGTAGCGGGGCGATGATGCGGCCCCGGTAGTGGCAGGGCGATGCTGTGGCCCTGTCCTCAGAAGTCGGCGTTGAGCGGAGACGAGGTTCCCTATCCCGTACATAACCCTGCTCTGTTCTTCGGCAAAATAGCCGCCTGAGCATGCGCAGATCAAGATCTCGAGAGACGAGATCTCGTTTCCCAAGATCTCAATCTGCGCATGCTCCGGCGGCTATTTTGCCGAAGCACAGCACAGGACTATGTACGGGATCGGGAACCTCGCCTCCGCTCACCGCCGACTTCTTAGTATGGGGCCGCAGCATCGCCCCGCTCCCGCCGCCACCACCACCTCCTTGAATCAGCGACACTTCTTCTGAGGACGGGGCCCACAGCATCACCTCGCTACCGCCGCCACCACCACCGCCTTGAATCAGCGACACTTCTTCTAAGGACGGGGCCCGCAGCATAGCCCCACTACCGCTGTAGCCGCCACCAACCTCCTGTATCTGGGACCCCGATCCGACGTCACCCCCCCCCAGGTAAAATACCGTAAGTTCACATTTTAAGACGCACCCTCTTTTTCCTCCCAAATTTGGGGGGTGGGGGTGGGAGTGCGTCTTATAATCCGCAAAATATGGTATATAAAAATCACATCTTACTTTTGAAACAATTTTACCCTTGCAGACCTGTGTTAATACGAACAAGAACATGGACCTGAAATGGACTATACTACAAGCATCAAAATGGCAACTCTTGATGGCACTTACCAAATGATCATGGGAATGTAAAATGCTATTTGTGAGACTACCTCATATTTCAGAACTGAAATCAAGCCTTCATGAGATTCTATAATGGCAATATAAACAGTGGGTACGGAAAGTATTCAGACCCCTTTAAATTTTTCACTCTTTGTTTCATTGCAGCCTTTTGGTAAATTCTAAAAAGTTAATTTTTTTTCTCATTAAAGTACACTCTGTGTGACGCACGTGTGACACCCCAGGGGTCTGGTTGCCACAGTGATAGAGATATTACGTCTGAGAGCAGGTGGGAGGTCCTTTGGTCAGGGATCCTGTGCATGCCACACCTCCTGCCCAGTCTTGGGAGGGGAAGGACTTCCCCTATATAAACCCGGGGCTGAGGCAGGGTTAGGGAGAAAGAAGACAGAACAAGAGTAGAGAAGAGAAGCAGCATAGCAAGAAACATCAGGAGCTCTGTGGGGAGCAGTGTTACAACGAGTCAGGGGCTGGCAGCTGCAGAGCTCGCCCTGACTGAGAAGATTTCTTACCGGACCCGGAGTCCGAGGCTGTGGGGACTAACTCCTACCCAGCAGCAGAAACCGTCCGGCAGAGGATTTCAGGTCCTCTGGCCCAGAAGCCCGAAGGCACGGTCACACGCGTGGGACCAGCACCGCCATCGTGGAGCGGAAGCCATTAGAAGGCCCCGAGTCACCGGCCATACGGGTGAGCACCACACGGTACACTCAGGGACGTGGGCTACTTATTCCCGCCTCTAGCAAGGAAGCCAGAAGAGTACAGTTAGTTGGGAAGGCCTACAACTCCGCCTGGCCAGGGGAGATCCCATCTGCTCAAGGACTGACCAGGCCCCGATCGCTAGCCAGTACTCCGGGAGGGTCTAACGTTGTTACCAGTAAAGACCCTGAATTACACCGCACCGTCTCTGAGTGGTTCCTGCTACCCCCATCATCCACATCTGCTGCCCTGAGGCCATACCCCTCCCGTTGGGGGTTATACCATCTACGCTGCACCATCCATCCACCGGCCTCAGCGGACTGTCCTGCAGCGGCAGCTCCATAGCTGCATTCAACGGGTGGCGTAGTCGTCCTACATCTACCGCTGTTACATCGCCGCTCAGTTTGACTCCCTGGGCACGGACCGGGTCACCGCCACGAGACTACAACCCTCAAGAGATCCGGCTCCGGGTAAGCTCCCGCGTGCGCAACGCAGCGCGACACAGGCCCAGGGGCGCGTCAAATTTTGGCGTAGTCGGCAGGATCTCGTGCCCGCAACCACCGGGTACTGCGTGCCTGAAAAGCAAAGACTGTTCAAACTTACCAGTGGTGAAGATTCCCGCTATCCGTGGAGGTTTCCCGCCATCCGGCGCCATCTTCTACCTTCTTCCCGCCATCCGCGAAGTTTTCCCGCCATCCGGCGCCATCTTCGACCTTCTTCCCGCCATCCGTGGAGTTTTCCCGCCATTGGATGCCATCTTGAGGACGCCGCGCGGGAAGAAGAGGGGCGTGGACTCCGAAAGCGCGCGAGAACTGAAGCCCCGCCTCACGTCCGGACGTTGCGTAAGGTCCTGGAAGGAGCCCAGCAGACGCCGACGTCACCGGAGCGCGACGGAAGGTCCTCAACCCTGACGATCCACTGCGGAGCCGCGGCCTACGGAACAGGATCATCGCAAGGTAGGCCACGGTCCACTAGGGGGGAGGAAGATGTCGGATACGGAGGAGAGCTTCACTGCCTCAACCCCCGCCAGCGCCACCGCTGCTGCAGTTATGCCCTTCACCATGCCCTATATCCCGGGAGCAGCTTGGCTACCCCAGTACTCAGGGGAGTCACATACCCTGCATGACTTTAGAGAAAAGCTGGATAGCCTCTTCCAGGTGTACCCCCTCACAGAAGAGCAAAAAGTGAGCATCCTGGTGGCCCAACTAACTGGGGCAGCCAAAAGGGAAGCAAAATCCTGGCCACCTGGGAGGAAGACTGTCGCAGGGATACTAACCCGGCTGAAGGACACCTTTGATACCCGCACCTCAGCCGAGATTAAGCTTAGATTCTACGGGTGCAAGCAGCGAGCGCATGAGAGTATAAGGGACTATGCACTAAACCTACAAGAGGCCCTGAGGGCCATAAAGCAGACCGACCCTGATGGGGTGGGAAACGAGGACAGGCTGTTGACTGAACAATTTATAGAGGGTTTATATTGCAATGCCCACCGAACCCAGTTGCGGGCAATGGCCTTACAGGATCCCCATCTGGACTTTGCACAGTTCAAGGACAGAGCCATCCGGGTGCTCCGAGAACCGGCACCGGGTGGCGTTGTGACCCACAGGCGCCCAGCTATCACTTACCACCAGGAGGCGGCGCCCTTGTCGGCAGGGCCTGTGGGAGCTGATGCGCAGGCTTTGGACAATGACCCGGCTCCAGACCTACGCCATCAGGTCCAAGAGCTAGCTAAGAGCGTTGCTGCGCTAACCCGAACTGTGCAGTCTTTACAGGTTTCCACCCCAGGGAAGATCCAGCTGGCATCCGGACCGGAGGACATCCCGTGGCGTCGACCAAGGAGGACCCCACCGGCCAGAGGAAGACCCAGTGACCGATACAGCGAGGACGGACGACCCATCTGCCGCCGCTGCAATCAACCCGGACATATGGAAAGGTACTGTTCTTTAAACGGGCACAACCTGGGGTAGAGGGCCAACCCCCAGGAAAAAGATCACCAGGCCCATCGAACTGGCGCGACAGATATGTGGGAGGACGTCCAGTCTTGCCTGTGGTACTGGATGGCATTCCCATGAGTGCCCTACTGGACACCGGGTCACAGGTCACCACCATCCCGTACGTGCTCTTTAAGCAGTACTGGAATGACTCGGATATTACCCGCTACCCTGACGACGACTTGAGTATCATCGCCAGCAATGGCCAGCCCGTGCCACAGATCGGATTTAAAGAGGTGACCATCAAAATCGGTAGAGTCGAACTGGCAGCACAGGGACTGATCATTGTAGACATTGACAAACATGAGAGCCACCCAAAAATAACTCTAGGAACTAATGTAATTGAAAATTGTCTTGCAGAGGTGATTTTCCTTTTACAGCAGGTTGCCAAGAACGCCAGCTCCGGCGAGCAGCGAGTGCTCCAGAAAGAGATCCGGGCACTGATGCGACGGCAACAGGTGGAACTCTCCGGCGGTGAGATTGGTAGCGTAAGAATGTGTGACCCTTTCCCTATTGCCATGCCCCCAAAAAGTGAAATGATGATTTGGTGCCGGGCAGCTATTGGTCTGAGAGGTAGAGATTACCAGGCAATGGTAGAACCAGTTTACTCAGACAGTAGGCCCACCATTTTGACAGCACGGGGGGTGGTCAATGTACGCCATGGGAGGGTGCCCGTTCGCATAATCAATATCGGGGAGAGGGAAGTGTACCTGCCCCGGTATGCCACGCTAGCAAAATTATATACCATCAACCAAAACTCTATACAGTCTGTGGAACCCTTGCCTCCATCTCACCCGGAGGAAGGTAACGGCTCTAAGAAAGTAATGGAGGATTGGTGTCAGCAACTACACTTGGGAACTGACTCCACTCCCTCCCACCAGAAACAGGGAGTCTACCGGGTGGTTCAAGAGTATGAGAGAGTGTTTAGTAAACACCCGTTAGACTTCGGGCGAGTCAAGGGGGTAGAACACCGCATCCCCACGGGAGATCATCCTCCCATAAAAGAGAGATATCGACCCGTACCCCCTGCACATTACCAACACGCCAAGGGGATGCTTAGAGACATGAAGGAGGCTGGGGTAATCCGGGATAGCTGTAGCCCCTGGGCAGCCCCGCTAGTTTTAGTCAAAAAGAAAGACAACACCATGAGGATGTGTGTAGATTACCGGAAAATCAACCGTATCACACACAAGGATGCGTACCCCTTACCAAGGATAGAGGAGTCATTGGCTGCTTTAAGGTCTGCTAACTTCTTCTCTACCTTGGATCTCACTAGCGGGTACTGGCAGGTTCCTGTAGCAGAGGCGGACCGGGAGAAGACCGCATTCACCACCCCGATGGGACTTAGCGAGTTCACCTGCATGCCGTTCGGACTCTGCAACGCCCCAGGAACCTTCCAACGATTAATGGAGTGCTGTCTGGGCCACAGAAACTTCGAGACGGTCCTGTTGTACCTGGACGATGTCATCGTATACTCCAAAACTTATGAGGACCACCTGAAACACCTGGCGGAGGTGTTCGAAGCTCTGGCGAGTTACGGCCTAAAGGTGAAACCCTCCAAGTGTCACCTCCTGAAACCAAAGGTGCAGTACCTGGGACACGTGGTGAGCGCTGACGGAGTGGCTCCCGACCCCGATAAGATCACCGCAATTAAGGGATGGCCAAGCCCCTCCAGCGTAAAAGAAGTGCGGCAGTTCCTCGGGTTGGTAGGCTACTACCGAAGGTTTATTCCCGGTTTCACCAAAAAGGCAGCGCCTATGCAGGACCTCCTGATAGGCCAGTCCCGGAAGGCCAAGAACCAGAAGCCGCCCTTCAAATGGGAAGAGCTAGAAGAAGAGTCCTTCCGCCAGCTGAAGATGGCCCTCACGGGGGATGAAATCTTGGCGTACCCGGATTATAGCCAGCCCTTCATCCTCTACACCGACGCCAGTAACATCGGGCTAGGAGCCGTACTGTCCCAGATCCAGCAGGGGAAAGAACGAGTAATCGCCTACGCCAGCCGAAAACTGCGACCCACTGAAAGGAACCCCGAGAATTATAGCTCATTTAAGCTAGAGTTCCTGGCCGTGGTATGGGCAGTCACTGAGCGCTTTAAGCATTACCTTGCTTCTTCCCGGTTCACCGTGTACACGGATAACAACCCGTTGACACACCTGGACACGGCAAGACTCGGTGCCCTGGAGCAGAGGTGGATGGCCCGTCTGTCCAACTACGAGTTCATAATCAAATACCGGGCAGGGCGCTCCAATACTAACGCGGACGCCCTGTCCAGGATGCCCAACCTGCCGGACGAAGGAGAAGATCCGGAGGGACTGGAAGAGATTGAACTCCCTGCGTTCCACCGTCGTGGGACTATCCAGTATTCCCACCGGGTAAGGAGTAAGCAGGCTGCTACGTTGAACCCCTTACCTCACTACAACTGGGCGGAAACGCAAGACAGCGACCCTGCCGTCCGACTGGTGAAGGAGATGCTGACTCGGCCGGAGGCTCGCCTTGAACCAGACGCTCCGGAGGAAGCCAAACAACTATGGGCAGAGAAGAGTCGACTGTTCCTTTACAAAGGGAAGTTGTGCCGCAGAATGGTTAACTCCCGGACGCATGAATTACTCTGGCAAGTAGTGGTGCCACGAAGAGACGCAGCCATGGTGATGGAGGCATACCACGACGGAGCTGGACACTTCGGGTGGAAGAAGCTGGAGTTCCTGCTGCGCGAGCGATTCCACTGGGTAGGCATGAGGGGAACCATTGAGAAGTGGTGCAGAGACTGTGGCCCGTGCAACCTGAGAAGGAAGGACCGCGCCAGCCAGAAGACTCCCCTGCAGTCCATCGTCACCCGGCAACCGTTGGAACTGGTAGCCTTGGATCATGTAAAACTGACCCCAAGCAGAAGTGGCTACGTCTACGCGTTAACCATCGTGGATCATTACTCCCGGTTTCTGGTTGTCGTCCCCGTCAAGGACTTAACGGCTCAAACAGCAGCTAGAGCCTTCCAGCAGCACTTTTGCCGTCCACACGGGTACCCGGACCAAGTGCTGACGGACCAGGGACCTGCCTTTGAAGCGGAGGTCTTCCAGGAATTCTGCAATCTGTATGGCTGCCGGAAGATAAGGACGACACCCTACCATCCGCAGACTAATGGACTTTGTGAAAAAATGAACCAGGTGGTAATGGATCTTCTAAAAACGTTGCCCCTGGAAGAACGCAGTCTGTGGCCTGAAAAGTTGCCCGATCTGGTGGACCTATACAACCACATCCCGGTAGGTTCCACCAACTGTACCCCGGCTTACCTAATGAGGGCAAGACCTGGTAAGTTACCTGTTGACCTGGAAATGGGAGTCCTGACACCCGAGGACACTTCACCAGAAACAGACTGGGACACAGAGAGGCAGCAGCAGTACCGGAGAGTACAGGAGAGCGTGGAGCGAAGTCTCTGTCAGGCTAGGGAAAGACAAGAGAAAACTTACAACCAGTATGCTCCCGCTGTTCCCCTGGTACCCGGAGAGCAGGTCTTGAAGAGGAAGAGACGGCTCCACAAGTTGGACGACCAGTGGTAGAAGGACCCGTACACCGTACTGCCCTCAAGCCACGAAAACCCGAAGGTCTGTACCATCAGTAAAGACGGAGGGGAAACCACAGCCATTGTATCCCGGGACCACCTGAAGAAGTGTCCCGAACAACTGAGGAACCCTGAAGAGGAACAAGAAGACCATCGACCCGTAGAGGAAAGGGAAGATATGGTTAGTACCGTGCTCGGGGACTTCCCTCGGTCTTGGACTCAAGTCAATGGTGCAGTTGTGGTACCCGTACTCACCTTCCTCCAACCATCATCCCAAGAACCTACGGAGCAACCGGTAGAGCTGGAAGAACAGCCGGTCCAGGAGGCAGAAGACTCTACACAAGCAGACCCGGAAAATCAACCCTCTGCTTATAGTGAGCCTGCCATACCCCTAGTGAGCCAGAGGGCCCATAGACAGCTGCCCAGTTTACCCTTGACAGCTCCTACACCCTGTAGTTCAGGGCCAGACAGTCAGCTCCGTAGGTCCACTAGGGCCACTAGAGGCCAGCTACCCGCACGTTGGAGGATCTAAATGTTTAAGCTATCTTATAATGTTTACTTGTTTATAGTTGCTTGTGTATAATTTTGTGTTTCTAGTTCTTTTTAGGAGTCCTTGGTGGATTTACCGGGAATCCTTGTACATAGTTGGAGCGTAACCCAGGATGGACTAAAGACTGTTAAGGACTCGGGGCAGGACAGGCCCCTACCTGGTTACGTCTCCCTGTTTTGGTGAAATGGACACCTTGCTTTTCAAAACTGCACCCGGTTGCGGACACGCCGTAACCATCTTATGTGTTTTTCTTATTGTATTGTTATTGTTATACCTTGTTATGTTTTTCTAAAAAAAAAAAAAAATAATATGTTTAGTCCCGGAGTACTAAATTTCACTAGGGGGGAATGTGACACCCCAGGGGTCTGGTTGCCACAGTGATAGAGATATTACGTCTGAGAGCAGGTGGGAGGTCCTTTGGTCAGGGATCCTGTGCATGCCACACCTCCTGCCCAGTCTTGGGAGGGGAAGGACTTCCCCTATATAAACCCGGGGCTGAGGCAGGGTTAGGGAGAAAGAAGACAGAACAAGAGTAGAGAAGAGAAGCAGCATAGCAAGAAACATCAGGAGCTCTGTGGGGAGCAGTGTTACAACGAGTCAGGGGCTGGCAGCTGCAGAGCTCGCCCTGACTGAGAAGATTTCTTACCGGACCCGGAGTCCGAGGCTGTGGGGACTAACTCCTACCCAGCAGCAGAAACCGTCCGGCAGAGGATTTCAGGTCCTCTGGCCCAGAAGCCCGAAGGCACGGTCACACGCGTGGGACCAGCACCGCCATCGTGGAGCGGAAGCCATTAGAAGGCCCCGAGTCACCGGCCATACGGGTGAGCACCACACGGTACACTCAGGGACGTGGGCTACTTATTCCCGCCTCTAGCAAGGAAGCCAGAAGAGTACAGTTAGTTGGGAAGGCCTACAACTCCGCCTGGCCAGGGGAGATCCCATCTGCTCAAGGACTGACCAGGCCCCGATCGCTAGCCAGTACTCCGGGAGGGTCTAACGTTGTTACCAGTAAAGACCCTGAATTACACCGCACCGTCTCTGAGTGGTTCCTGCTACCCCCATCATCCACATCTGCTGCCCTGAGGCCATACCCCTCCCGTTGGGGGTTATACCATCTACGCTGCACCATCCATCCACCGGCCTCAGCGGACTGTCCTGCAGCGGCAGCTCCATAGCTGCATTCAACGGGTGGCGTAGTCGTCCTACATCTACCGCTGTTACATCGCCGCTCAGTTTGACTCCCTGGGCACGGACCGGGTCACCGCCACGAGACTACAACCCTCAAGAGATCCGGCTCCGGGTAAGCTCCCGCGTGCGCAACGCAGCGCGACACAGGCCCAGGGGCGCGTCACACGCAGCCCTACCCTGGGAAGATGGGGGTACTCGGAGCCGGGTCCGATGTTTGGTGGGTTGTAGCCGTGGCCTGGACCCGTTCCGTGCCCAGGGCCGTCACATTAAAAGGATGTAATGGGCTGACAGGGTTAGTGTTCATCGAGTGGTGAAATTGACTACGCCACCTGTGGTGTCTGGTGATGGCCACCAGGTCTGCAGCAGTCCTCTGATGCGGGATGTAGTGGCAGCAGGAGATGATGCTACAACCCACAGGTGGAGCAGGGTCTCAGGGCAGAGAGGCGGATGGAGGGAGTTGGAGTGGAGGAGTTCTGGTGCTGTGCGGTGCAGAAATAAAGAGACCGGAGGCCATAGGGGTAGACTTCCAGGGTTTTTACTCACGGTAGAGCATGCAGCTGCAAGGCTTCTCCCTGCTCCTCACGGGGCTCTGCGGCCACCAGGACCGGGGGTCCGACAACCTCCGAGTAATTCAGGTGCTTTAATCAGGACCCCGCACCAAAGTGTTCCTAGACTTCACCTTTAGTCCTCTCCTATCCGGGTGTGTAGAAAGGCCGGGTCTCCCTCTGGACTATGCACAGAACAAGGGTACGGGTGACGACTCCGCTCCGTTACCCGGTGGGATCCACTGAGCCTCCGGGCTTCTCCGACTGAGACATAGAGTAACAAAGTCAGATATCGGGGGCCGGTACCCCTTTTGCAGCAGGAATCCCTCTGACTAGGCCAGAATAGCGAGGACAAGTGGCGTGTACCGCTCCGTCTGCATACCCCTGGGATCCTTTTGCGGTGGAGCTAGACTTCTCTGCTCCAGGCCTTCTTGGGCAGGGACCTTGACCGGGTAGAGACAGCCGTTAACTCTAACCCGCCCCTCGACTCAAGGCCAGAGTACGAGGACCGTGTCCCCATCAACTGCAGGTTCACACAGAAAGCCACGTTGAGTGATGAAGATCACAATCAAAAGACCATAAGCCCAAGATGGCTGTTTATTAAATATGAATTATTAAGTGTAACCTACATGTGCGTCCTCCACCCTCACCCACTACATGGTTCCTCCTATCTTTTGGTTCCCCCATCTCCACTTATCCCGGATGGGGCAGCACACTGGTGCCTATTAACCCCCTCTGCAGGTGGGAGAAGTGTAGTGTTGGGTGCGAAGGTGGGGTCTTGACAGTTGCACCATCCTTACCTCGAAGGAGAGATACCACACCCCATTAAAGAGGTGCAGTATCCCTGTGGCGATCGAACCACCAGGGGCGCCACATCTGCACCCCATCTTGACTGAAAAAAAACAGAAATGTAGAAATGTTTGCAAATTTATTAAAAAAGAAAAACTGAAACCCTTTTGCTCAGTATTCAGTAGAAGCACCCTTTTGCGCTAGTACAGCCATGAGTCTTCTTGGGAATGATGCAACAAGTTTTTCACACCTGAATTTAAGGATCCTCTGCCATTCTTCCTTGCAGATCCTCTCCAGTTCTGTCAGTTTGGATGGTGAACGTTGGTGGACAGCCATTTTCAGGTCTCTCCAGAGATGCTCAATTGGGTTTAGTTCAGGGCTCTGGCTGGGCCAGTCAAGATTGGTTACAGAGTTGTTCTAAAGCTACTCCTTTGTTATTTTAGCTGTGTGCTTAGGGTCATTGTCTTGTTGGAAGGTTAACCTTCGGCCAAGTCTGAGGTCCAGAGCACTCTGGAAGAGGTTTTCATCCAGGATATATCTGTACTTGGCCGCATTCATGTTTCCTTCAATTGCAACCAGTCGTCCTGTCCCTACAGCTGAAAAACACCCCAATAGCATGATGCTGCCACCACCATGTTTCACTGTTGGGATTGTATAGGGCAGGTGATGAGCAGTGCCCGGTTTTCTCCACACATACCGCTTAGAATTATCACCAAAAAGTTCTATCTTCGTCTCATCAGACCAGAGAATTTTATTTCTCATAGTCTGGGAGTCCTTCATGTGTTTTTGAGCAATCTCTATGCGGGCTTTCATATGTCTTGCACTGAGGAGAGGCTTCTGTTGGGCCACTCTCCCATAAAGGTCCGACTGTTGGAGGGCTGCAGTGATACTTTGTGGAACTTTTTCCCATCTCACTACTGCATCTCTGGAGCTCAGCCACAGTGATCATGGGGTTCTTCTTTACCTCTCTCACCAAGGCTCTTCTCCCACAATTGCTCAGTTTGGCTGGACGGTCAGGTCTAGGAAGACTTCTGGTGGTCCCAAACTTCTTCCATTGAAGGATTATGAAGGTCACTGTGCTCTTAGGAACCTTGAGTAATGCAGAAATTCTTTTGTAAACTTGGCCAGATCTGTGCCTTGCCACAATTCTGTCTCTGTGCTCCTTGGGCAGTTCGTTTGAGCTCATGATTCTCATTTGATCTGACATGCACTGTGAGCTGTGAGGTCTTATATAGACAGGTGTGTGTCTTTCCAAATCAAGTCCTATCAGTTTAATTAAACACAGCTGGACTCCAATGAAGTAGTAGAACCATCTCAAGGAGGATCACAAGGAAATGGACAGCATGTGACTTAAATATGAGTGTCTGAGCAAAGGGTCTGAATACTTATGACCATGCGATATTTCAGTTTTTCTTTTTTAATAAATTTGCAAAAATGTCTACATTTCTGTTTTTTTCAGTAAAGATGGGGTGCAGAGTGTACTTTAATGAGAAAAAAATGAACTTTATAGAATTTACCAAATGGCTGCAATGAAACAAAGAGTGAAAAATTTAAAGGGGTCTGAATACTTTCCGTACCCACTGTATAAGCGCACTGGTCTTAGTACCATAGAAAATCATTTGAAATTCAAATTTCTCAACTTTGCCGAATTTTCACAAATAATTCAATCCACAGTGAATTGAAAGTGCTGCAATGCCTATATGTGTCCTGAAGAGACATATATGGGGCTCTGAGGTCTCCTAGGACTGTATGCAACCTCTCTCTTGTTCTTTAACAGAAAGTATCAAGTGACTTCAACATATATGGCTATGGGCAAATGGATAGTAAGCCTTCTTCACTGCGGTGCTGTTTTTCCATATCTCTGTGGCTAAGCTGTGAGCTGTGCCGTCCTCTCACTACCCAGATTCTCCTCAAAATGGGTGCTGCATTCCCTGCAGGGGCTTTTATACTCTTATAATTCCTTCTGATTGGTTATGCTATACCATATCATGTGCTAGCATTATGGTGAAGCACACCAGGCTGCACCCAAGGTCATGTGATTCTTCTCTAGCTGATGTAATATTCTGCAATGTGTAACATGGTAGTGACTCTTTTATATGACTCGTGAGAATTGAATCACAAATTGTATGAATTTACCAGGTTCATCTACTTCCTAAAATTTCAACATGACCTCAATTTCCACCTAATAAATTTGCTTATTATCACTAAAAGTATATCCTGAACAACCCCTTTAAATGTTGTAGTCATGTCACAGATTTATTTTCTCATCATATTGCTTCCGTCCAGGCTTTATTCCTCTTGTTCATCGTTCAGTCACTGCACCTGACTGTAATATTAATATCAATTATTTATAGCTATTGCACATTGCTAATCTTTTGCTCTGATCTCTCTTCTTTTCTCGTTCTTTCTCCTCTCCCCCAATTCTCTGCATCTTTGAGAACACACACAGGAATTTGTTCTCCCCCTGCGCAGATGCGATCTCTTGATAGCTTCACATTTTCATTCCCCAGAGCATCAAATTAACCAAAAAACATAAACCAGAGCCCCTCATCGCTCCCCCTTGTTGCTCCCCATATCTCTACCCCTACACATACAGTGCATCCTCCTCTCATCCCCCGCCTGCTGTTGCCCCCCTCATCCCATGCATTCTTGTAACTGACTGTCACAGACAGCTGAAAAATGTTAAAATATAAAATAGAGAGCGGGAATAGGAGACCCCCATCCTCCACTAAGCCACATACCCCTCCCCTTCATTTCCCCCTCTTCCAGTCAAACGTGCAGTGTGTAGGAACCAGAGAAAGTGTGTGCATGTGTGTAAACCATTCATTCATGTAGATTCCCTGTGACGATGGTCCATTATGTAGTGGCCGTGCCCCTGGGCCCAGGTAGAGCCACAGTAATGGCGTCTCCAGCCCTGGCTTTAGAGAACACCTCACACCTGCATACATAGCACAGCTCCATGTCCCGTGACACACGCTCTGATGCGCAGCCAACATACTAATGGAAACCAGCGAAGCCAGGAGAAATTTACAGCTCCCAGGACAGAACTCACCTCCATTCTCACTCTCACTTCCTATACTCCACAACCCCCTCCATCCCTTCCTCTCTCCCTCCCCCAATAATTTCTGCTTCATCCTAGTATTTATCCCCTTACTTTCCAGCACTCATTTACATTTCACTATTCTGTTCTTTCTCAACTACTTTACCTCTCACTTTTCTTGCGTTCATTTCCATGCGCTTTACCCACTCCCCCACCAATAATCTGCTATTATTCTGTATCTATAGATTTCTGTCCTTTCTCGTTTCCCCATTGTCCTTCCTTTGGTCTGTATTTCATTTTGCTATACACTAAAGATTGTACACAAATCAGAAAAATGTGGATCTGCAAAGTGAATGCAGATTTGTAACTTACTCTGTACTATACCTCTTTACAAGTTTTGACAACTTTATGTATTTAGGATAGTGATTCAGTGCTAGCGGAGTAGCACAAAGTTGAGTAAAAATGAATTTAAAGGACATCTGAGCCTCTAGTAATCCTCATCAAGATGTATATCATTTCAATATATCCTGAATGGATACTACAGGAGAGGGACCCCATCTCCAAACTCCCTTTTATTAGACAGAGAGAAAAGCCTGGAAGAGTTGATGCTCTAATATGGCGGAAACTTGGAATATTGCATTCCCAAAGACTTCACACAACAGTTCTTCATTCAAAGCTAGAAGTTTACTCAACTTCAAGCAATTTGCTCCATAGGATGGTAACCGTCCATTACACTTAAACAAACCTCAACTGTGCATAACGGCCTGACCGTCACAGTGGGGTAGTACAAGTTACCTCATCTCCTGCCAGAGAGGCATGGTCCCAAATGGTACACGGAGGTTTGCCCATTTTAGACTCTCTCTTCTTTACACTCAAATAGAGTGGACATCACTCTTTTTCTGGACTGGCTTGTATCAGCTTGTATCAGGTCCATCAGCACCTATTAAAAAACAAGAAATGTCCCCCGCACAGCAGCCACCTAATGGTATCCAGCGTTCTCAATAAGGCGAGAAAGCTGAAAGAGGGCCTTAGGCCACGGCCCCACTATCAGTATTCAGTCAGTATTTTTTCTCAGGAGTAGGAGCCAAAACCAGGTGAGGAACAATCAGAGAAAAGGTATAATAGAAACAAGTTACCAATTTTGCATTTATCACCTGCTCCTGGTTTTGGCTCCCACTCTTGAGAAACAATACTGACCGAATACGGACCAAATACTGATAGTGGGTCCATGGCATTAGGCCCTCTTTCAGCTTCCTCATCTCAGTGGCTGTAGCAAAATCTGGAAGTCTTCACTTACTAATTAGGGTGCAGCATGACTGTCGCATATAAACCTCTCGTGCCTTGTTGCTAACTTTCCCTTTTTTTGTGGAAGTCTGCCTAAGGCCGAATTCACATCTGTGTTTCAAACGAGCAGCACATGGATGGCATTCTTGTACTGCTTGTTTGAAACACGGACCCTATTATGACATTATTAGGGCATATTCTCTTTTTTCTCCTCGTCTTTCCTTATTTTTGTAATATACAGATTATGTATTCCAATGTACTTGGATATATTTATTTGCATATATTAATAAACATAAATATATAACAATTAAACGGTTTTTCATGGACTTTGATATTGTTTATCCTAAAAATAGACAATTAATATTGAATTGGTGGAGGTCTAACTCCCGGCACACCCAAAATCAGTGGATTGAAGAGGGTTGTGGAATTCAGTCAATCACGGCAGCCTCTTCATTGTTTACCAGGCACTGCGCCATACATTTTGTAGCGGTAAGAAAAATCTCGTTTTACTTTTTGGGATTTTTTTTTTCATGCAAAGTTAGGTAGACTGTGATTTAGCTGGGCAAATCCCAAAGAAATGAAAGCCTACCACGCTCGTATACTGTACATATATGTATGTGGTTATAATGAAAGTCTCAGTTGTACATTATGAAATTGTATAGACAACTTTTTCTACTTTATACATTTGCACCATAGCTCCTTCTCTTCCAGATTAGGGTAAACATATAAACCCATTAAAATATGATTTTATTAGATAAAAAAAGCAGTAAAAGATCCCGTGGAAAAAATGATAGATAAAATAATGGATATTTCGTCAGGTATGCCTAAAAATTACTGATATAGGTCAAAAGGTATTATATATATATATATATATATATATATATATATATATATATATATATATATATATATATATATATAGAAATATATTACCAGAGATAATATACATACATCCCAGGCAACAACCAGAAAAAAAACCTATAAAACCCTAGCATGATACCTGGGGCTGGTGAATTTGGCCATTTTCACTTAAGGGTGTACTCACTTTTATTGCCAGTGGTTCAGACATTAATGGCTGTGTTTTGAGTTATTTAGAGGGCACCCCAAATTTACACTGTTTTATGAGCTGTACACTGACTACTGCACATTGTATCAAAGTGTCATATCTTCAGTGTTGTCCCATAAAAATAAATAATAAAATATTTACAAAATGAGAGGGGTGTACTCACTTTTGTGAGATACTGTATAAGTGACTTAATTTTGCCTGTCCACCAATTTTAATTTTTTTTTATTTTTTTGTCTGTTCCTTGTCAACCCTCCTATGCTTCACTGTCCCCAATGGTTGTCTCCTTACCCATGCTGCGAGCTCCAGTCTTGCATTTAACCAATAAACCTCTCAGAGTGTTAAATCTCCGACCTCTACTTCTCAGGTCAAGCATGAACACAGTGGGAATGATGCTAACCAGAGATGGCTGCTAAATGCATACAAGTGACCCTGCTAAATGCCAGGTCTTGGTTTGCTAAATCACATTGTTTACTAGGTTTACAGTAACCGCCAGGAGGGCTACAAACTCACAAACTGTAGGACTGGGATACAATAAATGATTCAGATGTCATGGTATGGTAGAAACATTTCAATAACAGTTCTTAGTTAATAAACTTCAAAACCCGAGTTGAGTCCTTAAAATATTCTCATCATAGGGACTTCATCCTAATAAATATCAGGTTCACGTGACACCATGGTTTCCTTCCTATGTTGCTTTGTCCCCCACTGACCCATTCTGCTATGTCCCAAATTACAAACAAAAAAAGGAATTTTTCAGAATTACCTTACGTCCGCGTCTATAAATATAGAAGATAAAGGTTCATCTCACCGTACAGGTGGAGTAATTATTCTTGGGTGCACAGAAACTTGTGCAAGTCCAGATACAAACATTTGAAGAAAGTCCAGCTGCACTGGATAAACTTGCAAATGGCAACGTGTTTCAAATACATTTTATTTTCAAGCCCTTGAAAACGAACTATGTGGGCTTGAAAAAGAACTTTTTTTTCAAAACTTGTTGCCATTTGGAATGCAAGTGAATATGATCGATCTTTTACCGTGTTGCACATATGAAGTAAAGTCGCTACTTCTATGCAAGTTGATCTTCAAATTTCCACATCTATAAATGTACAGTGCTACATTTTACTATATACATTGTAATTTCATATTTTCACTATGTGAATATACTCAAAAGTTGAAGGTGTTATCCATCTCAAAACATATATCTTTTAACCTAGTGCTATACGGTGCTGTGTCATTGTGTCAAATTGCAACATTGCATCTAATGACTCTTATGGTCCTTCATTGCGACCTGACACTTACCTGTGACACATAGTTCCAAATATGTAAGACAAAAAAGGCCAAATACATAATATCAAAGAAGA
Organism: Phyllobates terribilis; assembly: GCF_046119375.1. Lineage (NCBI taxonomy): Eukaryota > Metazoa > Chordata > Amphibia > Anura > Dendrobatidae > Phyllobates > Phyllobates terribilis. The sequence goes on along the minus strand of NW_027362765.1, from coordinate 222,929,078 downwards.
TGCCAAGTGCCTAATCAAAATGTATGTAGGTCCTGGCACCGGCATAAAATATGCCAACTCAGACTAAAATGTCTAGAAAAAAGAGGATCAGATTTGACTAGCATAAAAATATAATTTTTATTGAAATATAAATATACATACACATAATGCATAGAAATCAATTAGTATAGGAAAACGGACGAGAAAAAGTTGCAATGTACCAGGAAACTGCAGAGCGTCAGGGAGAGCCTGCCAAAAAATTTAATAGTCTACCAATATAATAAATAATCATGGACACTTTGTAAGCAGGGGCCATAGTCCAAACAATCTACAGGCACCTAATGCAAGGCACTTCCGGTTCACCACCATCATCTGCAGCACTCTTGAGTATGTTATGCCTGCACACTGGTAAGATCTTGGGACCTATTGTATTTAGTCACATTATGGCATTAGGTGCCTGTGGATTGTTTGAACAAAGTTATATTTAGTTATATTTCATGTTATAGTAATAGAAATCTAAAGCATGTTTGTTGTTTGTGTGCAGAATGCTATAAAGCGAACATAATTGCAAACAGCCCGTGTAACCTTTATTTGAAAAAAATAAATAAAAATTAAGTTTTCATTTCATTTTTCATTTATTCATTTATTTATTATCAACCATGTTCACATACAGTTTAATAATGAAATAGGTATTCAAATAAAACCCAGTAGTTAAAATCAACATTTTATAGGTCGGGTCATATTGACCCGAAACAAGTGTATAGTAAATGCGATCAGAACAGCGGGGTTAATAGCCTCATTAATTGCATTCAAAGCATGTAAGTGCATGTTTTTCTGCGTGTGACGATCAAACTCTATATAGATTAAATCAAAATGTTTAGAAAATTTTGTTTCCATTATTTCATGATTTTCATATCATTAACATGCCTATCTATCCTGTGATTTTCAGAATTCCACAACTTTTCCCTCTTTGTGTTGCAATTTCAATGTTATGAAGTGTATGACAAGGAGTAACAAAGTTTTATTCAAGACAACTATATATTCATTGGAACAACAGACAGCAGTTAAAATCAAGTAAAAGGCATAAAGTGTGAAAGTGTGTAACTGCAAACCTCACATGAAATAAAAAGAGTATTCAGCCATGGTTATAAAATAACATAAATATCAGTTCCAAGGGTTGACTTCCAAGCCCAAAAGGGAGAAAGAGAAGAAACTGGTATTTAAGATATTTTATAACCATGGCTGAATTCTCTTTTTGTTCCACTTCATGTATCATTATAATTATGACTTTTTGAGCTCAATTACATCTGCGTATAAAAAATTGCTCCGATATTCATCCCAAAAAGTTGGACGAGTGTCATGCGTATGTCATTCTGTATGTCATGCGAGTGCTGTCCGTGTGTATGATTTTTTTCTCGTTTAGCGTCTGTATGACAGGCGTATGTAATCCGTATGCTATGCATTTTTCATCTTTTACATAATATAATACTCTATGTACTGTATATACTCGAGTATAAGCCGACTTTTTTAGCCCATTTTTTAGGCTGAAAAAGCCCCCCTCGGCTTATACTCGGGTATATACTCGAGTATATACATAGTCCGGTGGTGGATAGTGGGGGAGAGGTTGCGACGGCGGAGGAGCGGGGCACACGCGGTAGCCAGCTACTGCCGCTACCATGTGTGCCGGCTGCTAAAGGGAAATGAATATTCACCCTTCTCCACGCTCTTGAGAGTGGAGAAGAGTGAATATTCCTGTTCATTAATGGCGTGCGCACAGTGTCAGCAGCGTGGAGAAGGGTGAATATGCATTCTCTTTAGTAGCGGGTACACAGGATCGCTGAGCTGCAGCGGGAGCTGCAGTGCTGCTGACACTGTGCGCACACCATTAAAGAACAGAGATATTCACTCTTCTTCACGCACATAGTCCCGGTGTGGAGAGGAGTGAATATCCCCGCAGCTCACCTCGGCATCTGAGGGCACATGGCAGTGACATCATGCGCTGCTCAGATGCGGAGGTGAGCTGCTGGCAGAACAGGATGTAGCGCTGGAGTAGAGGAAAGGAAGGTGAGTATGAGTGTAATATGTGCAGTGATGGGGGGCCATGCAAACCAGGATAGGGGGGCCCCACATACCAGGAATGAGGATGAGGGGGCCATGCATACCAGGATTGGTGATGAGGGGGCCATGCATATCAGGATTGGGGATGAGGGGGCTATGCATATAAGGATTGGGGGATGAGGGGGCCATGCATATCAGGATTGGGGATGAGGGGGCCATGCATATCAGGATTGGGGATGAGGGGGCCATGCATATCAGGATTGGGGGATGAGGGGACCATGAATATCAGGATTGGGGATGAGGGGGCCATGCATACCAGGATTGGGGATGAGGGGGCCATGCATACCAGGATTGGGGATGAGGGGAGCCATGCATATCAGGATTGGGGATGAGGGGGCCATGCATATCAGGATTGGGGATGAGGGGGCCATGCATACCAGGATTGGGATGATGGGGCCATGTATTCCAGGATTGGGGATGAGGGGGCCATACATACTAGGATTGAAGATGAGGGGACCATGCTTCGTAAGAAGCATTTCAAGGTCCTGGAGTGGCCTAGCCCGTCTCCAGATCTAAACCCTGTAGAAAACCTTTGGAGGGAGTTGAAAGTCCATGTTGCCCAGCGACAGCCCCAAAACATCACTACTCTAGAGGAGATCTGCATGGAGGAATGGGCCAACATACCAGCAGCAGTGTGTGCCAACCTTGTGAAGACTTACAGAAAACGTTTGACCTCTGTCATTGCCAATAAAAGATATACACTGTGTGCAGAATTATTAGGCAAGTTGTATTTTAGAGGATTATTTTTATTATTGATCAACATCTATGTTCTCAATCAACCCAAAAGATTGAGCCACGCCGTGGAGTAGTTGGATGCATGTGATGGAGCATTGTCCTGCATGAAAATCATGTTTTTCTTGAATGATACCGACTTCTTCCTGTACCACTGCTTGAAGAAGTTGTCTTCCAGAAACTGGCAGTAGGTCTAGGAGTTGAGCTTCACTCCATCCTCAACCCGAAAAGGTCCCACAAGTTCATCTTTGATGATACCAGCCCATACCAGTACCCCACCTACACCTTGCTGGCGTCTGAGTCGGAGTGGAGCTCTCTGCCCTTTACTGATCCAGCCTCTGGCCCATCAAGAGTCACTCTCATTTCATCAGTCCATAAAACCTTTGAAAGATCAGTCTTAAGATATTTCTTGGCCCATTCTTGACATTTTATCTAATGTTTCTTGTTCAAAAGTGGTCGTTTTTCAGCCTTCCTTACCGTGGCCATGTCCCTGAGTATCGCACACCTTGTGCTTTTTGATACTCCAGTAACGTTGCAGCTCTGAAATATTGCAAAACTGGTGGCGAATGGCATCTTGGCCGCTTCACGTTTGATTTTCCTCAATTCATGGGCAGTTATTTTGCGCCTTTTTTGGCCAACACGCTTCTTGCGACCCTGTTGGCTATTTGCCATGAAACGCTTGATTGTTCGGTGATCACGCTTCAAAAGTTTGGAAATTTCAAGACTGCTGCATCCCTCTGCAAGGCATCTCACAATTTTGGACTTTTCAGAGCCCGTCAAATCTCTCTTCTGACCCATTTTGCCAAAGGAAAGGAAGTTGCCTAATAATTAAGCACACCTTGACTTCTCCAAAGCGTTTGATACCGTGCCACACAAAAGGTTGGTATATAAAATGAGAATGCTTGGTCTGGGGGATAATGTGTGCAAGTGGGTAAATAGCTGGCTGAGTGATAGAAAGAAGAGGGTGGTTATCAATGGAGTAAGCTCAGGGTGTGTCAGGGTTACTAGCGGGGTGCCTCAAGGGTCTGTCTTGGGCCCTATATTATTTAATATATTTATTAATGATCTAGTGGAAGGGTTGCATAGTAAAATAGCAATATTTGCAGATGATACTAAACTTTGTAAAGTAGTTAATACAGATGAGGATAGGGCACAGCTACAGGAGGATTTAGATAAATTGGGGAGTTGGGCCAAAAAATGGCAAAGGGGGTTCAATGCCGATAAATGTAAGGTCATGCACATGGGAAAGAAAAACAGCAGTCACCCATACATATTAAATGGGAAACCGTTGGGGAAATCTGACATGGAGAAGGACCTGGGCGTCTTGGTTAATAGCAAATTAAATTGGAGTGCCCAGTGTCAGGCAGCAGCTGCGAAGGCAAATAGAGTCATGGCATGCATCAGAAGAGGAATAGGGGCATATGATGAGAACATTGTTCTTCCTCTGTATAAAGCGCTGGTAAGGCCGCACTTAGAATATTGTGCACAGCTCTGGGCTCCGGTGCTCAGGAAAGACATATTGGAGCTAGAGAGGGTACAAAGGAGGGCGACTAAGGTAATAAAGGGAATGGAGGGACTAGAATACCCAGAGAGGTTGTCAAAATTAGGCCTATTTACGTTGGAAAAGAGAAGGCTTAGGGGAGACCTCATAAACATGTATAAATACATCAGGGGGCAGTACAGAGATCTCTCCCATGACCTGTTTATACCAAGGATGGTGACAAAGACGAGGGGGCACACTATGCGTCTGCAGGAAAGGAGGTTCCTGCACCAGCATAGAAGGGGATTCTTTACGGTCAGAGCCGTGAGACTCTGGAACTCTCTGGGAGAGGAAGTGGTGATGTCCAACTCACTTAAAGAGTTCAAGAGAGGCCGGGACGCCTTTCTTGAGAACAATAAAATTACATCTTATGCTTAGTGATAGTTAATTAATCCAGGGATTTAATCTAACTGCCAGATCGGTGTCGGGAAGTGAATTTTTCCTCAATGATGTAAATTGGCCTATACCGCATGGTTTTTTGTTGCCTTCCCCTGGATCAACGCTGCGGAATAGCTGCAGTGCACAAGAAATAGGCTGAACTGGATGGACGCTTGTCTTTTTTCGGCCTTATAAACTATGTAACTATGTAACCTCATATAGGGTGTTGATGTCATTAGTCAACACCCCTCCTCATTATAGAGATGCACATCACCAGATTTACTTAATTGGTAGTTGGCTCTCAAGCCTATGCAGCTTGGAGTAGGACAACATGTATAAAAAATATCATGTGATCAAAATACTCATTTGCCTAATAATTCGGCACACAGTGTATACCAAAGTATTGAGATGAAATCATTGTGCCCATTGAAATCATTGTGTTTTCTGAATAAACTGGGTCCTCCAGAGAGTGAGACATGCTGTATTACCACTCCTCAGTCCCAATTGAGAGACTCCCATCTATTACCTCAGAATTTCCTAGTTGATATTATATGGGGTTTTCTAAGGCAGAAATAATATACAGAACGAGACATCTCTCTGGCTCTAATAACATATGACTGTAATACACCCGTGACTTTGTGTGTATTACAGCTTTTCGTACAAACACCTGGGTAGGGGGGATTTTTTATGTATATTTTTTTTTTTATTTGGTGACATAAAACTTTCTGGTTGGACAGGAAATGACTTTCACTTTCTGTTCATTTCTAGAGGCTGAGGAAGGATTTAAAGATCTGAGAGGAATGTATGAAATGATGCAAGTGGGAGAAGGAGGGAGAGCGAGATGAGCAGGTGGAGACGCCAAAAGGAAAGGGGGAGTAAGAAGTATGAATGAAGAGGGAAGTGGAATTCAAGTGGGAATAGACTGTTGCATGGAAGAAGGAATGAATAGTAGCAGTAAGTCATGAAGAGAACGGATTTGGGAGCCTAAACTAGATGTGGTTTCATACTATTACATGGACATGGAGAGATATTTTCTAAAGTCGACCATAGAGAACACAAAGTCGGTACACATTCATTTCACATTAACTCCAAAAGGGAATGTTTACCTTTTCAGGTAAAGCACATATTCTTGGTTAGAAATATGCAACTGATTTGTGTCTACAGCATCTATGCAAAGTTATGTATCTACATGGTTACAGACACCAAACTGTGTAGTATTATGTACTGCAACTAAGTACTAAGGAATAGGAGGAAAAAGCTGTCCCTGCACTGAGACTTAGTTTAAACCCTACGCTGGGTTTTGTGCCCTATTCCTTGTGAATAGCCCCACTGACACTCCTACACTGAACTCAAAAGAAGACCTGAAGGAAGGGGAAAGGAGTCCCTAAAAGATCTAAGGACTGGGAGCAAAAACAGGAGACCTCCTAACAGAAAAGTTAGTTGCAGAAACGAAGATTAAAGGAAACAAAACTGGTGGAACAAGAAGTCCCAGGATATCAATTGTAATAAGCACAAAGAACTAACAAGGCAACTTAGCCAGAGCACAAGCGTAACAACACTGATGTCCAGCAAGGAATGGGAGACAGGTACTGAGTAATAAAGAGTGAGGAGATCACGTGACCAAGACACCCAGCACCAGAGGAAAAGACTAGAAGCCAGCAAACCACAAAAAGATGGCCGAAAAGTAAAACAACATAGATTCTAACAGTACCTCCCCTTTTACAAGGAACCTCCGGATCCTCTAGGCCGAGCCTTGCCAGGAAATCTCCTGTGAAAATCCATAATTAGCCTTGAGGCCGAGACGTCCCCGGCCTTCACCCAGGAATTATCCTCGGGGCCGAAACCTCTCCAGGACACAAGATACTGTAATCTCCCTCTATGCCACCTGGAATCCAAAATGCGAGAAATCTCAAATTCACCGTCCTCATCAACAGGAGGAACAGTAGGCTTCGCCTTCTTATCAGGCGTGTCCGCCTTCTTAAGTAACGACACATGAAACACAGAATTAATCCTCCAGGATGAGGGAATGCCCAACCTCATCGCTGCCGAGTTGACAATCTAAACCACTTTGAAAGGACCCACAAATTTAGGCCCCAGTTTTTTAGAAGGAATTTTCAAACGAAGATTCCTAGAGGACAACCAAACCATGTCCCCAACAGCAAACACGGACTCCTTTCTTTTTTTGTCAAAATACCTTTTTGATCTCCTGTTATCCTCTTTAAGGTTCAGGCGTACACTGGTCCAAACCCTCTCCAAATCACCATAAAAATTGTGCTCCTCCAGTATAGCAGCGCTATCTTTGGAAAATGGACCAAAAGATGGATACCTGCCAGTACAACAAAAAAAAGGAGAACAACCAGCCGAGGAAGAAGTATGATTATTAAGGGCAAACTCCGCAAGTGGTAGAAATTCCGACCACATTTCCTGATTGTCTGCCACGAAACATCTCAAAAACTGCTCGACATCCTGGTTCTTCCTTTCAGTCTGTCCATTGGACTCTGGATGATACCCTGACGAGAATGACAAATGAATTTTCAATCTGTCACAAAAAGCACGCCAAAAGCGAGCTACAAACTGTGGTCCTCTATCGGAAACAACGTCCATGGGAACACCATGGAGCCTGACAATCTCCTTCACAAAAGCCTTAGCAAGAGTCTTGGCACAAGGTAACTTGTTGAATGGAACCAGATGACACATTTTACTAAACCGGTCCACAACAACCCAGATGACAGAAAAACCCTCCGATACAGGCAGATCGGTGATAAAATCCATGGCAAGGTGCGTCCATGGCGAACTAGGAACTTCCAAGGGCCACAGCAACCCCGCAGCTGGAGCGTGAGAGGCCTTCGACCTAGCGAACACAGAACACTGACACACCCACTTGATGACTTCTCTTTGCCACCCTGGCCACCAGAAACTCTGACCAATAGACTTCCTAGTTTCCGAAATCCCTGGGTGACCCGCCAACCGAGACTCATGACATTCAACAAACAACGCTCTCCTCAAGGCTCTAGGCACATACAATTTACCACACGGAGTGTTAGTTGGTGTCGCACTCTGAGCTCCTAGGATGCTATTCTCCAACTCAGGATCCAATGCGGCCACCACCACCCCTCTCTGCAAAATACACTCCTCCCTCTCAGCATTCACCGCTGAAGAGAAACTACGAGACAAAGCATCAGCCTTAACATTCTTTGTCCCCGGGACAAAGGTTACGGAAAAATTGAACCAGGCAAAAAACAATGCCCACTTAGCCTGACGGGCATTCAAACGTTTAGCTGCATCCAGATAAATCAAATTCTTATGATCAGTGAAAACCTGTATAGGATGTCGAGCCCCCTCGAAAAAATGTCGCCAATGCTCGAACGCAAGTTTAATAGCCAACAACTCACGATTCCCAACATCATAGTTGAGCTCTGTCTCAGAAATTTTTTTTGAAAAGAAAGCACAGGGATGCACCCCATCCTCTCCCTCCTGAGACAGAACTGCCCCCACACCTATAGATGAGGCATCCACCTCAAACAAAAATGGCTTGGTCTCATCCGTCTGGATAAGAACAGGAGCAGAGCTGAACCTCTCCTTGAGACACTTAAAAGCTTCAATAGCCTCAGTGGACCATTGGACTGTATTAGCACCCTTCTTGGTGAGATCAGTAATGGGTTTAGCGAAGACAGAGAAATTCTTTATGAATTTCCTGTAATAATTGGCAAACCCCAAAAACCTCTGTACGGACTTCAAACCTTCAGTCCTCGGCCACTCCAGCACAGCCTGAACTTTCACCGGGTCCATCTCAAAACCATCACAAGAGACAAAGTAACCCAAAAAACTAATTTCCTGGACAGCAAACTGACACTTCTCCAATTTAGCAAAGAGTGTGTTATCTCTCAGTATCTGAAGAACTTTGCAGACTCTATGCCAATGAGACTCAAGATCCGATGAATAAATCAAAATATCATCCAGATAAACAATAACACTCCTACCGATCAAGGGTCTCAGAATGTCATTGATGAAATTTTGAAAAAATGCAGGAGCGTTAGTAAGCCCAAAAGGCATCACCAAACACTCAAAATGACCTTCCGGGGTGTTAAAAGCTGTCTTCCATTCATCTCCATCCTTCACCCGCAGCAAATTATATGCCCCACGAAGGTCAATCTTAGAAAACCATTTAGATCCGGTCAATTGGTTAAAAAAATCCGAATAAGTGGTAACGGGTAAGGATTGCGCACAGTGATTTTATTAATCTCCAGAAAATCCAGACATGGCCTAAGACCCCCATCCTTCTTTTTGACAAAAAAGAACCCCACCGCCACAGGAGACTTAGAGGGTCTTATGTGACCTGCAGCTAAACTAGTCTGAAGGTATTCTTTCAAAGCCTCCCTCTCGGGAATTGTCAGATTAAACAACCGACTCTTTGGGAGTTTAGCATCAGGCACAAACTCAATAGCGCAATCGTAATCTCTATGAGGTGGTAAAGCTTTCGACTCCACCTCCGAAAAAAACCTCCAAAAATCCTGAATGGGTTCAGGTAACTCCCCCTTCACAATAGCCGCAATGTGAACATTACAACACTTACCATAACACCCCTGACCCCAGGATCTTATGGAACCAGACGACCAGTCCAGCAAAGGATTATGCACTTTTAACCAGGGCAACCCCAGGACGACCGGGGAAGGCAATTTAGCAAGTACAAGCTGCTCCTGATGTTCCATATTCATAGTAAGCGGAAACCCAGTGACCTTTAGAAGTATGCTCCCATGCTCCAGGGGAGTATTATCAATCGCCACCACAGGAAAAGCAGACGACAAAGGTTCAGAACCAAACTTATACTTTTCAAGAAATTGTTGATCAATCAAATTAAGTGCAGAACCACAATCCACCATTACCTGAAACTCAATCGAACGACCCTGACAGGTGGTATTACTAGGAAAAAACACCCCAGCAGAACGTAAAAACGCAATGCGAACGGGAGTGTTATTTCTACTGACCATTTTTTTTTCTTTCCTTATGCGAACCTCGCATTGCTTTAAAAAATTATCAGCCTTACCGCAATACAAGCAAAGGCCCTTAGAGAACCTCCTGTCCCTCTCCTTGGAACGGGATGACATTTCCCCCACCTGCATAGGTTCCCCAGTGTCGGCAGGATTAACGTGAGAAACAGAATCCAGCAATACAGGAAACTTCTCATTCTGTCTGGCCCTCAACCTTCTATCCACACGGATAGCTAACTGCATAGCAACCTGCAAAGTATCAGGTGCAGGGAATGCAATGAGCAAATCTTTAACCCTTTCACTCAAGTCTGCCAGAAGCTGAAACTTGAGTGCAGGGTCGTTCCACCTGACCTCTGCAGACCATCGTCTGAACAGGGTGCAATTGCTCTCAGCATCAAGAGAACCCTGTTTGAGACGACTGAGCTCTGCCTCAGCTGATGTAACCCGATCAGGATCATCATACAGCAAACCCATGGCATCAAAAAATGCCTCCACAGACCTCAGACAATGATCATCAGGAGACAAGGAAAACGCCCAGATTTGAGGTTCTTTAAGCAATAGAGACATAATAATCCCTACACGCTGTAATTCACTCCCAGAAGATCTAGGTTTGAGCTGAAAATACAACAAACAAGCATTTTTAAATGAAAAAAAATCCTGTCGTTTCCCCGAGAAACACTCAGGTAATCCTACCTTAGGTTCTTCATAGCATTCTGGTGAGTATTTACTCAGGTATTGCTGAAGACTGGCAACCTCCAGAGTCAACCCTTTCAAGCGTTGAGCAAGATCCTGGATGGTACTCATACTGAAGAAAACCCAGGAAGAGGGAAAAAAAAACAAAAACTTTTTTTTCCTTTTTTTTAAACGTGGCTGGACATACTGTTATGTACTGCAACTAAGTATGCACCACTGAGACTCAGCTTAAACCCTACGCTGGGGTGGGTGCCCTATTCCTAGCCCCACCGACACTCCTGCACTGAACTCAAAAGAAGACTTGAAGGAAGCGGAAAGGGGTCCCTAAAAGATCTACGTACTGGGAGCAAAAACAGGAGACCTCCTAACAGAAAAGTAGTTGCAGAAACGAAGATTAAAGGGAACAAAGCTGGTGGAACAAGAAGTCCCAGGATATTATTTGTCCTAAGCACAAAGAACTAACAAGGCAACTTAGCCAGAGCACAAGCGTAACAACACTGATGTCCAGCAAGGAATGGGAGACAGATGCTGAAGAATAAAGAGTGAGGAGATCACGTGACCAAGACACCCAGCACGAGAGGAAAAGACTAGAAGCCAGCAAACCACAAAAAGATGGCCGAAAAGTAAAACAACATAGATTCTAACATGTAGTCCGATACAACCATATTACCACCTTTTATCTTCCTCCTACTACATTGTCACCACCTATTATCTTCCATCTACTACAATGTCACCACCTTTTATCTTCCATCTACTACAATGTCACCACCTTTTATCTTCCCCCTACTACCATATTACCACCTTTTATCTTCCCCCTACTACATTGTCACCACCTTTTATCTTCCCCCTACTACCATGTCACCACCTTTTATCTTCCATCTGCTACAATAACACCACCTTTTATCTTCCCCCTACTACCATGTCACCACCCTATCTTCCATCTACTACAATGTCACCACCTTTTATCTTCCCCCCACTACCATATTACCACCTTTTATCTTCCCCTACTACATTGTCACCACCTTTTATCTTTCCTCTACTACCATGTCACCATCTTTTGTCTTTCATCTACTACCATGTCACCTTTTATCTTCCCCCTACTACCATGTCACCACCTTTTGTCTTCCATCTACTACCATGTCACCATTTATCTTCCCCCTACTACCATGTCACCACCTTTTATCTTCCATCTACTACAATGTCACCAGCATTTATCTTCCATCTACTACAATGTCACCACCTTTTGTCTTCTCCCTACTATAATGTCACCCCTTTTAACTTCCCTCTAATACTATGTCACCACCTTTTATCTTCCCTCTACGTTTTGCTAGTGACGCGCCCCCTGGGCCAGTGTTGTTTGGGGGATACCCGGAGCCGGATCAGATGGGGGTTGTAGTCTCCGAGTGGTGGTGACCCGGTCCGTGCCCAGGGTGTCAAGCTCAGTGTGTGGCAGTCTTGATAGATGTTATTGGTGTTCTTTAGTGTCGACTACGCCACCCGTTGATTTGCGGTCACTACGGCCGCCGCTGCAGCAGGGTCCGCTGAGGCTGGTGGTGTGTGTGCAGCTCAGGTAGTATAACCCCCAACGGGAGGGGTATAGCCTTAGGGGGTCAGTTGCAGAGGATGGTGGTTGTGGAGGTGCAGTGAATGAAACTCAGAGTCGGGCTGTGCAGTTCAGGGTTTTTACTTACTGCTTTTGTGTTGGTCACTCCGGCCTTGAGTGACCACCCGAGCCGTGCTGCGTCCACCAGGTCCTGGACTCGGCCAACCCCCAGGTGATTCTGGAGCGTGTTCCTGAGCTCCCTTTCTGACTTGTCCTTCTCTCTGGCCTTCCCCACCAGGGATCCACCTAAGTCCGGCTCCCTCGGGCCTCTTGTTGGTAAAACCCTTGTCTCTGGGTTCCCTGACCCTATTCTTGGTTTGCCTTCCGGGTGGATTTAGTGGGTGGTCGTGGCAGATCCTGCCCACGACCTCCGGTCTCTGGCTAAGGATTAGTGCCCTCCACCAGCTTGGGATCCGGTACCCTTGTGCCAACTCTTCACCCTCTGGTCTAATTTTGGGTTCTTAGAGTTCCCTCTTCTCCCCCTCTGGGTCCTTCTTTTCTCCTCTCTTTCACTCTCTTGGCCTTGGAGCTGGCTGAGCTGCTCTGCTTGTCGGACCAAACCTCTACAAAAGACCCTGTTCTAAGATGGTTCCCACCTTATATACTCCCTCTATGTGTGAGCTCAGGTGACCAGCACCCAATGAGCTCCTAGCTTTACCCAGACTGCTCCCCCTATCTGCCCCTACACTACTGGGATGTTCCACCCCCCTCCCACTCCAGCCAGGGACAGACGCTGTCGTACCTGCACATTTCTCTAGTGGGAGTACCATTGGCCTGTCCCCCGGAAATGGGATGTATGTAGTGCATGCAGCCTACTGAGCTCAGTTCCACACTCCATCCTTACCCGGGACTGGAATACCACACCTCTGGCTTGAGGTGTAATACCCCTGTAGCAGCCGAATCCTCAGGGTGCTACATTCCCCCCTGGTAAATCACAGCACGTCCTCGGGCTGTAAGATATAAAAAACATCCAAAACATACAATTTTTTTCATAAACATAAACATATAAAACATCACATATATTATCAGCAATAACTTTTCATATAAAACTTTTCATAAATAACCTCCTTGTAAACACTCTTGCTCCTCCGGCCACGGTGCAACTTGTGACCGGGAAAAGTGCGACAGTCTCTTCAAGAAAAACAACAGTTTCCTATAAAACCGGTAGGGGGCGCCTTAGGAAGCGCAACTATATACAGGGGGAATATGGCCGCTCTCAGTCCTCGGCCAGGTAATGGGAATAGGGACACACGGGTTAACAGTTCACTCTTGTCCCAACGGGGACATATTTAAAGCAGCAACAGTTCACTGTACCCCGATGGGTAACTATTTACAGTCTCTTTACCGTACTTTAACGACGGCGTCCTCCTGCTCCTTCTTTGGATTTAGACCCGTCCGGGTCCTCCTGCTCCTCCTCACACCGCAGCTCCTCCTCCGTCTGGCGATGTACATGGAGGGCGTAGGGTCCTTTGGCACACTTGTGCCGGGTGAAGGTGACCTCGTCCCCTACATACAGGTCACGACCTCTGTGTCCCTCCGGCAGATGGCTTTCTACGTCTCTGCGGGTGACAAAGACGTCGCCGGGGGTATGATGGTCTCTTATGAAGCCCCACCCATGCTGCAGGTTGCATTTAATCACAGTCCCGGTGGTACGGGGACCATGAGCTGCACGGGGATCTCTCCAGGTCCGGCTCTTCTGCTCCGCGCTCCTTATCTGTGCTTGCTGTTCCCGGACCCGCCTCTCTCTCCGCTCCTTCTCGAAGACCTCGAGCTGCTGGCGGCAGCACTCTGCACGCTCCGCTGCGGCCGCCCGAGTCTCCTGAGTGAACCCCATGAGGTCTCCTCCGGTGGGGTCCCACTCAAACTGTGCCTCCTCTAGCGGGGGCTGGGTCCTCCTGACGGGCTTCGGAGCCGGCATCAGGGGCTCACACAGGGGCCTCGCCCTTTGGAGTTCCAGTTGGTAGTACTCCTGGGGCCATATGAAGGGCTGCCCATCCGGGCACGTATGCTGGGCGAACAGGTCCTCACCCAGGTGCGGTACTTTAGGTGTTATGGGCGCTGTGGTGGTAGCGGCGCCCGGGTTGACCAGGCCTTGCGACCAGGCTTGGGGCACGCTAAAAGAAAAGGGCACCGTAAGAACGGCGGCGCCCGTGGTTACTCGGCCCTGCGACCAGGCTGGTGGCTCCGCGGAGGTAGGGGGCGCTGTTGGAATGGCGGCGCCCGGGTGTACTAGGCCTTGCGACCAGGCCGATGGTATTTCCTGCTTTGCCGCGCTCAGGGTCGAAGCGCGTGACGTCACAGGGGTCGCGGCCGCGGTTTCTGGTTGAGGCCTAGTCTGCGGCGGTGACGATGCAGCGACGGGCACGGCAGGGGGAATTTCGGGCTCTGCGACGGGGAGCTGGGGCAGGCACGCGGTTTCCCGGCTCGGGGTAGAGACGTCCCCTTTACCTGCCTCCATTCGTTCAGCTCCCTTCTCGGCGCCGTCTCCGGCATTGAGTCCTCCTGCACCATCCTCAGAGGCGGTCTGTCTCCTCGTCTCGGGTGGCGTGCTCCGCTGACGGGTTTCGGTCCGCTGGGCCATCTCTCGGCTCCACTCCGCCAACGTCTCTCGCTGCACCCGGGCCATCCTTCGTGCGAGGCCCTCCAACGCAGTCTGTGCACACTCCCGGTCTCAGGGGAGCTGTGCCAGGACCTCCACTAGGCCTAGTGGGGTTGTGGCTTGTAGCAGGCTCCTGACCACTGGGTCGGTGCTGCCTGACTCTCCCTCCATCTCCGGGTAGGCTTTCTCTGGACTCCTCTCCAGACTTCTTGTCTCCGGGTGCGCTCTCTCCAGACTGCTCCAGGCGACACCCATCTTCGTTCTCTTCTTCTGTCTCCGCCCACATCGAGGGTGGTCCCGGGGCAACTTTGTGATTGTCAGTTCCAGGGGCAGTTCTCTCACGCTGATGGACACTTCCAGCATCACAGTCTCTGTTGGTGGGGGCGGTTTCCGCTTTTGGCGCCATTCTTCGACCTGGCCCACGATGGGAGGTGGCCTCTTGCCACCCTCTGGCACGCCCATAATGGCGTCCGCTCTTCCAAGGCGGGAAATCTTTGGAAATGGCGGGAATCGTCTCCCAGTGGCGGGAAACTCCATGGATGGCGGGAAAAAGCTGCAAATGGCGGACAACCGGCGGGAAACGACCTGTGATGGGGTCCGTTGGCGGGGACCCTCCGGAACCGGCGGGAGACTTCTTTTTGAGGTAACGGTGAATTTTTCTTCAGGCACGCAGTACCCGGTTGTTGCGGGCACGTTATCCTGCCGACTACGCCAAAGTTGACGCGCCCCCTGGGCCAGTGTTGTTTGGGGGATACCCGGAGCCGGATCAGATGGGGGTTGTAGTCTCCGAGTGGCGGTGACCCGGTCCGTGCCCAGGGTGTCAAGCTCAGTGTGTGGCAGTCTTGATAGATGTTATTGGTGTTCTTTAGTGTCGACTACGCCACCCGTTGATTTGCGGTCACTACGGCCGCCGCTGCAGCAGGGTCCGCTGAGGCTGGTGGTGTGTGTGCAGCTCAGGTAGTATAACCCCCAACGGGAGGGGTATAGCCTCAGGGGGTCAGTTGCAGAGGATGGTGGTTGTGGAGGTGCAGTGAATGAAACTCAGAGTCGGGCTGTGCAGTTCAGGGTTTTTACTTACTGCTTTTGTGTTGGTCACTCCGGCCTTGAGTGACCGCCCGAGCCGTGCTGCGTCCACCAGGTCCTGGACTCGGCCAACCCCCAGGTGATTCTGGAGCGTGTTCCTGAGCTCCCTTTCTGACTTGTCCTTCTCTCTGGCCTTCCCCACCAGGGATCCACCTAAGTCCGGCTCCCTCGGGCCTCTTGTTGGTAAAACCCTTGTCTCTGGGTTCCCTGACCCTATTCTTGGTTTGCCTTCCGGGTGGATTTAGTGGGTGGTCGTGGCAGATCCTGCCCACGACCTCCGGTCTCTGGCTAAGGATTAGTGCCCTCCACCAGCTTGGGATCCGGTACCCTTGTGCCAACTCTTCACCCTCTGGTCTAATTTTGGGTTCTTGGAGTTCCCTCTTCTCCCCCTCTGGGTCCTTCTTTTCTCCTCTCTCTCACTCTCTTGGCCTTGGAGCTGGCTGAGCTGCTCTGCTTGTCGGACCAAACCTCTACAAAAGACCCTGTTCTAAGATGGTTCCCACCTTATATACTCCCTCTATGTGTGAGCTCAGGTGACCAGCACCCAATGAGCTCCTAGCTTTACCCAGACTGCTCCCCCTATCTGCCCCTACACTACTGGGATGTTCCACCCCCCTCCCACTCCAGCCAGGGACAGACGCTGTCGTACCTGCACATTTCTCTAGTGGGAGTACCATTGGCCTGTCCCCCGGAAATGGGATGTATGTAGTGCATGCAGCCTACTGAGCTCAGTTCCACACTCCATCCTTACCCGGGAGTGGAATACCACACCTCTGGCTTGAGGTGTAATACCCCTGTAGCAGCCGAATCCTCAGGGTGCTACACTAGCATGCGGTATGTGTCACCCTGGCCTGGATGCCACAAATGTTTAATAAAGCTGTGTCTGAGAGCAAGGGGGAGGTTCCCTAGTTAGGGACCATTAGCATGCAGCACCTCCTGTCCCAGGCCAGTAGGGGGAGCAGGCTGCCCCTATAAAAGCTGGAACTGGGGGCAGGGTTAGAGAGTTCTGGATGACCTGTCTCTGGAGTGAGAGGTGTCCCAGAGAAGGGAGAGCCAGTTCAGCTGAGGCTGAGGAGGACGAGTGGCAGTAGAGGAGCCACGAGCCAGGGACGGAAGGCGAGGGGAGCCTGTCCTGGCAGATAGAGAAACTAATCTACCAGACTTTGGTGTCTGAGGCTGTAAGGATTCCAAGTCCTACAGCAAATAACCAGTCCGCAGGGGATTGTATGTTCCTTGGCCTAAGAAGCCCGGAGGTTCCGCCACAGCAGAAGGGACCAGCAAAGCAGTACCATGCCGGGAGTAGAAAGGGACCCAAGTTGCAAGCCATACGGGCGAGAAGACACGGCGAGCTCAGGAACGTGGGCTATTACACCACGAGGAGGGAAATAGCCAGAAAGAGCACAGAGAGCACGGTAGGCCTACACCCTCACCCTGACCAGGAGGGCTTCTCACTTGTTCTCAGACATTCAGGCCCCCTCCTAGCCGGGACTGTTTTTGGGTCGTTTCAGCTGTTCTAATAAAGACCCTGAACTGTTTAGAGGCCTCCGTTTCCTGGCTATTGCGATCGGAATCATCCCCTCCATCATCCACTTACACTGCCCTGGGGCTACACTCTTCCCGTGGGGAGTTATCCTACCCCTGTGCTGCACACCAACACCAGCCTCAGCAGTCTGCCTAGCAGCGGCGGTTATTCCTGACCGCAATCCACGGGTGGCGTAGTCGGACATTCAAAACATTGATAAATAGACTGTCACAGCATTTGGTCTGACCACCCTGAGCCACGGACCGGGTTGCCACTACTACCCCCATTATTGCCCTGTTGCCCGGCTCCGAGTGCCCCACGGCCCAGGGGGCGAGTCACGGTACATTCATTAGGATAGCAAAAAGTAGGGGACAACATTATCATTCTCCATTACGACCTACGAGAAGACATATTCAGTCTCCATCTACTACCACGTCACCACCTTTTGTCTTTCATCTACTATCATGTCACCTTTAATCTTCTCCCTTCTACAATGTCACCCCTTTTATCTTCGCTCTACTACTATGTCACCACCTTTTATCTTCCATCTACTACAATGTCACCACCTTTTGTCTTCTCCCTACTATAATGTCACCACCTTTTGTCTTCTCCCTACTATAATGTCACCACCTTTTATCTTCCCTCTACTACTATGTCACCACCTTTTATTTTCCCTCTACGTTTTGCTAGCACGCGGTACATTCATTAGGATAGCAAAAAGTAGGGAACAACATTATCATTCTCCATTACGACCTACGAGAAGACATATGGGGTCTCCATTATTGTAGTGGGGAACATTAGGTGTATTTTTTACCATTAAATTCTCTGATTTAAAATAGAAGCCAGAGCAAATTATTAATTTTGAATAAAGCTGCAGTATTGCACTTATTCTCTTCTTCACATGTGCATTTTGCAGTTCGCTTTTCACTGACCTCCTTCAGAATTAAGCATCTTTCCTTTTTACAGTTTGTTGGCTCAACATTACAAAGGAGATGGTGGAAACAGACATAAAACAGGCTGTTCTGGGATAAATCCTTGCATATGCTACAAGTAGTTTGAGACACTTTATTGAATTGCAGAATGTTCTCTATCATACAGTATGTTTATATATGCTGTATATATAGTATATGTATATATATATATATATATATATATATATATATATATATATATATACAGTCATGGCCAAAAGTTTTGAGAATGACACCAAAATTATATTTTCACATGATCTGCTGGCCTCTGGTTTTTATTAGTGTTTGTCTGATGTTTATATCACATACAGAAATATAATTGCAATCATATTATGAGTACCAATAGGTTATATTGACAGTTAGAATGAGTTAATGCAGCAAGTCAATATTTGCAGTGTTGCCCCTTCTTCTTCAAGACCTCTGTAATTCTCCCTGGCATGCTCTCAATCAACTTTTGGACCAAATCCTGACTGATAGCAGTCCATTCTTGCATAATCAATGCTTGCATTTTGCCAGAATTTGTTGGTTTTTGTTTGTCCACCCATCTCTTGATGATTGACCACAAGTTCTCAATGGGATTAAGATCTGGGGAGTTTCCAGGCCATGGACCCAAAATCTCTATGTTTTGTTCCATGAGCCATTTAGTTATCACCTTTGCTTTATGGCAAGGTGCTCCATCATGCTGGAAAATCATTGTTGGGCGCCAAACTGCTCTTGGACGGTTGGGAGAAGTTGCTCTTGGAGAACATTCTGGTACCATTCTTTATTCATGGCTGTGTTTTTAGGCAAGACTGTGAGTGAGCCGATTCCCTTGGCTGAGAAGCAACCCCACACATGAATGGTTTCAGGATGCTTTACAGTTGGCATGAGACAAGACTGGTGGTAGCGCTCACCTCTTCTTCTCCGAATAAGCTGTTTTCCAGATGTCCCAAACAATCGAAAAGGGGATTCATCAGAGAAAATGACTTTGCCCCAGTCCTCAGCAGTCCACTCCCTGTACCTTTTGCAGAATATCAGTCGGTCCCTGATGTTTTTTCTGGAGAGAAGTGGCTTCTTTGCTGCCCTCCTTGAAACCAGCCCTTGCTCAAAGAGTCTCCGCCTCACAGTGCGTGCAGAAGCACTCACACCAGCCTGCTGCCATTCCTGAACAAGCTCGGCACTGCTGGTAGTCCGATCCCGCAGCTGAAACAGTTTTAAGATACGGTCCTGGCGCTTGCTGGTCTTTCTTGGGCGCCCTGGAGCCTTTTTGACAACAATGGAAGCTCTCTCCTTGAAGTTCTTGATGATGCGATAGATTGTTGACTGAGGTGCAATCTTTGTAGCTGCGATACTCTTCCCTGTTAGGCCATTTTTGTGCAGTGCAATGATGGCTGCACGTGTTTCTTTAGAGATAACCATGGTTAACTGAAGAGAAACAATGATACCAAGAACCAGCCTCCTTTTAAAGTGTCCAGTGATGTCATTCTTACTTAATCATGACTGATTGATCGCCAGCCCTGTCCTCATCAACACCCACACCTGTGTTAATGGATCAATCACTAAAACGATGTTAGCTGCTCCTTTTAAGGCAGGACTGCAATGATGTTGAAATGTGTTTTGGGGGTTAAAGTTCATTTTCTGGGCAATATTGACTTTGCAAGTACAGTAATTGCTGTTAAGCTGATCACTCTTTGACATTCAAGAGTATATGCAAATTGCCATTACAAAAAATGAAGCAGTAAACTTTGGAAAAATTACTATTTGTCTCATTCTCAATACTATTGGCCATGACTGTATATATATATATATATATATATATATATATATATATATATATATATATATGAACGGTACAAATAGAGTAACAGCACGGAGTGGAGTCTAATCATAATGAGGTGTGCTGCGCCAACTTACTCAGGTGACAGTATCTTCTATTTTCAAAAATGAATGACTTATGAAAGAAATATGCTAATTCTCTCGTTTCCCATGTCAGAGGACTTCATTTGTGTTTAAGTCTTATGAAGAATGATAGAGCTTGTAATGGAAATGAATATGTTATGTAGGAGGATTTTTTTCATTCATTTTTCTTTTTTCATCTTTGTCTCGTGATATTCATTGTTGCTTTTTGCAAACTCTACAAAATGGCACATGGTTTTTGAATTTTTAGCAAAATGAAAAATGTTTTCTTTTTGTCTTTTACCTTTTTTACGTCTTTTAGAGCAAAAAGTCACACAATTTGTTGCAATATTGCACACAACACTAATATTTACTCAAAAATTTCTGGCGCCCATAACAATAATTTTGAGAGGGGGGGAACAAGGAGTAAAGTACATTTATGCAAATAATGAATTAGCTGCAAATATTTGCATTACAAAAATCACGACCACAATGTTGATAAGAGAATAATAATAGATGAATAAGTAGAAAATAGACTTCAAACCAAATTAGGCACAACATAAAAGAAGAATGTAAGACAAAATAAAAAAACAGCCTAAAACCAGAAAAAAATAGGCAAAAAATAGACATACATGCAATAGTGAATTGGGCCCTTAATGTTTTCTGCTTTGATCAAATTTTTTCCAAATCATTATATTCTCAAGAACTGCTCACCACCTCTGGGGCTCCAAAGTTGGAAAACAACAACCCACAAAGGGATTCATCTTCTTTTCTCATCTAACATTATAGTGTTAAAGATGCACGTTATGAAGGTATTGTCCCCTGTAAACATTGGCCCTGATTCAGCAAAGCAAATAGCTTTCAACATTTGCAATGCCGCATTGCATAAAAATTTTGCTACTCTTGACGTTTTCACTTTAATTTTGTGCTGCTGCACCAAAATATGGGGAGCTGTGGTAGGATGAAAAAGGAACGGGGGTGTGATGCCACAACTCATCTAATTCATCATGAGCTGTGGTGAAACTTACACCAAAAATCTTACTCCAGTCCTTGACTGCGGTAAGATCTGTGGACTATTGTCTACAAAAGTACTACTCAGAGTACCATACGGCAGCACATGGACCCCAGGTATCATTTCAGCAATGGTGTCTCTCTATTATCTACTTGTATAGCAGTAGACGAGGAACTAATTTTGTCCTTTCGAATTGCTCTCAATTGAACTTCCCCCACCCCAGAATGAAAGGAGGGAGCAGGGCCGGCGTTAGCACCCAGCGCACCTGGGCAAGTGCCGGGGCCCTAGACCATCAGGGGGGCCCACTCGTCATCGGGGCGCGGGCGGCTCCCCCAGCATCTGTGCAGGACCATCTGGCGCTGCTTGATTGCCGGCACTTCACCAGACATGGCCGCACGCAGTGCGCTGTACGGCTGTGTCTGGTAGTAATGACGCTGCAGGGGCGACACTACGCCTTTAATTGTACTTGTGTGTCATACCTGCCATATCTGGTGAAGTGCCAGCAATCAAGCAGTGCCAGAGGGTCCTGCACAGATGCTGGGGGATGTCTGTGTACTGTGTGTATGGGCGTGTGCAAGTCTGCTTACTGTGTGTGCATGTCTGCGTACTGTGTGTGTGCATGTCTGCGTACTGAGCGTGTGTGCATGTGACGCGCCCCCTGGGACATATTCCTTTTTGAGGGGAATACCCGGCACCGGATCAGATGGGGGGGGGGGTTGTAGTCTCCGAGCGGCTGTGACCCGGCCCGTGCCCAGGGCGTCAAACTCAGTGTTATGTGGCAGTCCTACAGATGTTATTAAGAGTTCTTTTGTGTCGACTACGCCACCCGTTGTGATGCGGTCACTGTGGCCGCCGCTGCAGCAGGGTCCGCTGAGGCTGATGGTGGGTGCGCAGCTTGGTGGGATAACCCCCAACGGGAGGGGTATAGCCTCAGGGGGGACAGGTGCAGAGGATGGGGGTTGTGGTGGTGTAGTGCAGACGGCAATGAAGACAGAGTCGGGTTGTGCAGTTAAGGGTGTTTACTTACTGCAGATGTTGTACTGGTCACTCCAGCTGCGAGTGACCACCCGAGCCGTGCTGCGTCCACCAGGTCCTGGATCCAGCCAACCCCCAAACAAGTCCGGAGCGTGGCCCTGAGCTCTCCTTCTGTCCCGTTCTCTGGCCGTCCCCACCAGTGATCCACCTAGGTCCAGCTCCCTCGGGCCTTCTGTTGGGACACCCTTGGCCTTGGGTTCCCTGACCCTTCATGTGGTGTGCCTTCGGGGGGGATGTGATGGGTGGCCGTGGCAGATGCTGCCCACGGCCTCCGGTCTCTGGCTAGGGTGTGTTTTCTGCCCCCACCAGCTTGGGTTCCGGTACCCTGTGCCGACTCCTCACCCGGTGCTTTAATTTGGGTTCTTGGGTCCTCTCTGTTTTCCCCTCTGGGTACTCCTTCTCTGCTCCTCTCTCACTCAGGGTCTCTCTCTTGCTGCAGGCTGACTTCCTCTCTGCTTGCTGTCTGCTCCTCTGCAGCTGTCTTGCTGTCTCCAACTGACTTGTTCTCTGCATCTGACTTGTTCTCTGCATCTGACTCTCTGCGTCTGACCCTGATCTTAGTTGGTGCCCACCTTATATACACCCTCTATGTGTGAGCTCAGGTGACCAGCACCCAATGAGCTCCTATCTTTACCCAGGCTGCTCCCCCTATCTGCCCCTACACTACTTGGGATGTACCACCCCCCTCCCACTCCAGCCAGGAACAGACTCGGTCGTACCTGCACATTTCTAAGTGGGAGTACCGTCGGCCTGTTCCTCGGAAATGGGATGTGTGTAGTGCATGCAGCCTACCGAGCTCAGATCCACACTCCATCCTTACCCGGGAGTGGAATACCACACCTCTGGGTTGAGGTGCAATACCCCTGTAGCAGCCGAATCCTCAGGGTGCTACATTCCCCCCTGGTAAATCACAGCACGTCCTCGGGCTGTAAGACATAAATAACACCAAAACATACAATTTTTTTTTTTTTTTTTTTTAAACATATAAAACAACATATATTAGCAAATAAAACATTCTCGTCGCCTCTGGCTCCTCCTCCGGTCACTGTGCAACGTGTGACCGGGTAAAGTGCGACAGTCTCTCTGGGAAACTGGTTTTCCTATAAAACCAGTAGGGGGCGCTTTAGGAAGCGCAACTATATACAGGGAAAGTTGGCCGCTCTCAGTCCTCGGCCAGGTAAAGGGAAGGGAATGGCTGCTCACAGTCCTCAGCCTGTATGGATACGGAATAACGGGTAAATAGTTCACTCAGCTGGTCCCAACGGGGACTATATATATGTAGCAACAGTTTCTTTAGTACCCGGTCGGGTAACTATTTACATCTACTGCTCTGCCGCACTCAACGGCGTCTTCCTCCTGCTCTTTGCTTGTAGCTGGTTGTAACTTCAGACCCGTCCGGGTCCTCTTGCTCCTCCTCCCCGCACTGCAACTCCTCCTCCGTCAGGCGGTGTACGTGGAGGGCATAAGGTCCTTTGGCACACTTGTGCCGGCTAAAGGTGACCTCGTCTCCGATGTAGAGGTCACGACCTCTGTGCCCCTCCGGCAGATGGGACTCCACGTCTCTGCGCGTGACAAAGACGTCGCCGTGGGTGTTGTTGTCTCGAATGAAGCCCCACCCATGCTGCAGATTAAACTTTATTACAGTCCCGGTGGTGCGGGGACTGTGCGCTGCACGGGGGTCCCTCCTGGTCCGGCTCTTTTGCTCGGCGCTCCTTATTTGGGCCTGTTGTTCCCGGACCCGCCTCTCTCTCCGCTCCCTCGCAAACTCCTCGAGCTGTTGGCGGCAGCACTCAGCACGCTCCGCTGCAGCTGCCCTGGTTTCCTGAGTGAACCCCATTAGATCTTCTCCGGCAGGGTCCCACTCAAACTGTGCTTCCGCTAGCGGGGGCGAGATCCTTATTATGGGCTTCGGAGCCGGAATTAGGGGTGCACACATGGCCCCAACCCTCCTCTGGTGCTCCAGTTCGTAATACTTCTGGGGCCAGATGAAAGGCTGCCCGTCCGGCCACGTGTGCTGGGCAAACAAGTCCTCTCCCAGACGCGGCACCCTTGGTTTTACGGGTGCGGGCGCGGTGGTGGTGGCGCCCGGGTTGCCCAGGCCTTGCGGCCAGGCCTGGGGCACCTGGAAGGTGAAGGGCACCGTTAGGACGGCGGCGCCCTGGGCTACCTGGCCTTGCGGCCAGGCCGGAGGCTCCGCGGAGGTAGGGGGCGCTGTTGGTGATGCGACGCCCGGGAATTCTAGGCCCTGCGACCAGGCTGGTGGTACTTCCTGCTTGGTCACGCCCGGGGTCGAGGCGTGTGACGTCACAGGGGTCGCGGCGGCGTCTTCTGGTTGGGGCCTAGTCTGCGTCGGTGACATGGCGTTTTCGGGCACAGCAGGGGGACTTTCGGGCTCTGCGACGGGGAGCTGGGGCAGGTAAGCGGTGTCACGGCTTGGGGTATAGGCGTCCCCTTTACCTGCCTCCATGCGTTCGGCTCCCTCCTCGGCGCCGTCTCCGGCCTTGGGTCCTCCCGCGCCATCCTCAGAGGCGTAATCCTTCCTCGTCTCGGCTGGCGTGCTCCGGGTCTTGGTTTCAGCTTGCTGGGCCATCTCCCGGCTCCATTCCGCCAATATCTCGCGCTGTACCCGGGCCATCCTCCGTGCGAGGCCCTCCAGGGCAGTCTGTGCACACTCCCGGTCTCGGGGGAGCTGTGCAAGGACCTCCACTAGGCCTAGTGGGGTCGTGGTGTCCAGCAGGCTCCTGACCAATGGGTCGGTGCTGCTCTGCTCTTCTTCCAGCAGGCTCCTGGCCAGCGGGCCGGTGCTGCTCTGCTCTCTGGACATCTCCGGGTGAGCTTCTCTGCTACTCCTTGTTAGACTTCTTGCCTCCGGGTGCGCTCGCTCCAGACTGCTCCAGGCGGCACCCATCTTCGCTCTTTTCTTTCGTCTCCTCCCACTTCGAGGGCGGTCCCGGGGCAACTCGGTGACTGTCAGCTCCAGGGGTAGTTCTTTCACGCTGACAGACACCTCTAGCATCACAGTCTCTGTTGGTGGGGGCGGTTTCCACTTTTGGTGCCATTTTCTGTCCTGGTCCACGATGGGAGGTGGCCTCCTGCCCTCCTTTGGCACGCCCATAATGGCGTCCGCTGCTCTTCCAAGGCGGGAAATCTGCGGTTTTGGCGGGAAGCGTCGCCCAGTGGCGGGAAACTGTGCAGATGGCGGGAACAAGCTGGAAATGGCGGACAATCGGCGGGAAACGACTGGTGATGGAGTCCGATGGCGTGGACCCTCCGGAACCGGCGGGAGACTTCTTTCTGAGGTAAACTTGCACTTTTCTTCAGGCACGCAGTACCCGGTTGTTGTGGGCACGTAATCCTGCCGACTACGCCAAAGTTGACGCGCCCCCTGGGACATATTCCTTTTTGAGGGGAATACCCGGCACCGGATCAGATGGGGGGGGGGGGTTGTAGTCTCCGAGCGGCTGTGACCCGGCCCGTGCCCAGGGCGTCAAACTCAGTGTTATGTGGCAGTCCTACAGATGTTATTAAGAGTTCTTTTGTGTCGACTACGCCACCCGTTGTGATGCGGTCACTGTGGCCGCCGCTGCAGCAGGGTCCGCTGAGGCTGATGGTGGGTGCGCAGCTTGGTGGGATAACCCCCAACGGGAGGGGTATAGCCTCAGGGGGGACAGGTGCAGAGGATGGGGGTTGTGGTGGTGTAGTGCAGACGGCAATGAAGACAGAGTCGGGTTGTGCAGTTAAGGGTGTTTACTTACTGCAGATGTTGTACTGGTCACTCCAGCTGCGAGTGACCACCCGAGCCGTGCTGCGTCCACCAGGTCCTGGATCCAGCCAACCCCCAAACAAGTCCGGAGCGTGGCCCTGAGCTCTCCTTCTGTCCCGTTCTCTGGCCGTCCCCACCAGTGATCCACCTAGGTCCAGCTCCCTCGGGCCTTCTGTTGGGACACCCTTGGCCTTGGGTTCCCTGACCCTTCATGTGGTGTGCCTTCGGGGGGGATGTGATGGGTGGCCGTGGCAGATGCTGCCCACGGCCTCCGGTCTCTGGCTAGGGTGTGTTTTCTGCCCCCACCAGCTTGGGTTCCGGTACCCTGTGCCGACTCCTCACCCGGTGCTTTAATTTGGGTTCTTGGGTCCTCTCTGTTTTCCCCTCTGGGTACTCCTTCTCTGCTCCTCTCTCACTCAGGGTCTCTCTCTTGCTGCAGGCTGACTTCCTCTCTGCTTGCTGTCTGCTCCTCTGCAGCTGTCTTGCTGTCTCCAACTGACTTGTTCTCTGCATCTGACTTGTTCTCTGCATCTGACTCTCTGCGTCTGACCCTGATCTTAGTTGGTGCCCACCTTATATACACCCTCTATGTGTGAGCTCAGGTGACCAGCACCCAATGAGCTCCTATCTTTACCCAGGCTGCTCCCCCTATCTGCCCCTACACTACTTGGGATGTACCACCCCCCTCCCACTCCAGCCAGGAACAGACTCGGTCGTACCTGCACATTTCTAAGTGGGAGTACCGTCGGCCTGTTCCTCGGAAATGGGATGTGTGTAGTGCATGCAGCCTACCGAGCTCAGATCCACACTCCATCCTTACCCGGGAGTGGAATACCACACCTCTGGGTTGAGGTGCAATACCCCTGTAGCAGCCGAATCCTCAGGGTGCTACACATGTCTGCATACTGTGTGTGTGCATGTCTGCCTACTGTGCACGTGTATATGTTTGCATATGTGAAGGATGAGGGGACAGCCTGGGCCCAGTGTTGTATACCTATATTTCTCTGCCGTATCTGTGCATCATGAATCGTGGTATGTGTTAAAGGGGCCTACTGAGACTCTTTTGCCCGGGCCCATGAAAACCTGGAGCCAGCCCTGGGAGAGAGCCTATTGTTTTGGCCATCATTGCCCTGGCTGTAACAGGAGGCTGGACTCTATTGGCTCAGCTCCATGTTTAATTCCTGTACTGATCATAAAGTGCATGAAGGAAATGGAGAGGACTGTGCATCTGTAGTTGTACAGCTACACAGGTTCTCCCTATAGTATGTCAGAGTGATTCAGGAGTGTTCTGCCTGATCAGTAAGAGGAATATTTAGGGACATTGCACAGGATTTTTTTCTGAGCTTGGATCGTATCTGAGCTACCTGCAACACAACAAAGAAGGAACAGTGTTTACCAGTACTTTGTTCCAGCCCTGTATAGTATTTTACAGGAGATTCAGTAATATTTTTATGGATTTTATCCTATTGTGTTTTGATCATCTGCTGAAATGCACTATAGGAAATGTCAATAAGACCAGACAGATGTTTGAGCATCGTCCATTACTTTGGGACTAATGTTATTCTGAGATTGTTACCTGTGCTCTAGGAGGCATTACAGGCTTCCTGCAAGAGAAACAATCTAAAATCCCAAGCATCTGGTCTTGGGATCTTGAATTCTTTCTTCAGTCTCAGAGATCTGCCAGTTATATGTAGGATTATTGGTATAGCAGTTCCGCATTTACATAGCTGGCCTTGTGTTACAGCTTAGCTATAGGTCTCGAGTGAGTTCTTAGTTTTGGGCTTACGCTGGGTTTAGTGTTAGGGTCTTAAGAGGAACATTCGAAAGGGATTTTGTGTAAAACCAGTAGCTGAGCTTCTCAAAGCTGTGTCCACCCCAAATGTGCATTTATCACTTCCGTATAGTAACAATATTACCTGTTGCATTAAGTGGTAGAGTTAGCATCACATATCTATAATTTGTTGAAGCTTTGTTGGTTAATCTGAGAACATTTCTAGCAATGTTGAGTCCAAAACACATTTTGCCTCCACTTAGTAAACAGCAAATTATACATTAGGTATAAAGTATTATAGTTCCTCTTAAATAGAAAATCTAGGAAAACTGATCCTGTGATATGTCATAGATACACAATATAGAATCACCCGGATCAGCAAATTCCTCAACCACGAATCTGCAAAAACACTAGTGCACGCCCTTATCATCACCCGCCTCGACTACTGCAACCTCCTGCTCTGTGGCCTCCCTTCCAACACTCTCGCACCCCTCCAATCTATCCTAAACTCTGCTGCCCGACTAATCCACCTGTCCCCCCGCTATTCCCAGGCCTTTCCTCTCTGTCAATCACTTCACTGGCTTCCCATTGCCCAGAGACTACAGTTCAAAACTCTAACCATGGCATACAAAGCCATCCACAACCTGTCTCCTCCATATATCTGTGACTTAGTCTCCCGATACATACCTGCATGCAACTGACTCGCCCCCTGGGCCTTGGGGTACCCGGAACCGGGCCTTCTGGTGTACGGTGCTGATGGGGGTAGTAGTGGCAACCCGATCCCGTGGCTCAGGGTGGTCAGACCAAATTGTGGCAGTCTATTTATCAGTGTTTTGAATGTCCGACTACGCCACCCGTGGATTGCGGTCAGAGATAACCGCCGCTGCGAGTCAGACCGCTGAGGCTGGTGTTGGTGTGCAGCACAGGGGTAGGATAACTCCCCACGGGAAGAGTGTAGCCTCAGGGCAGTGTAGGTGGATGCTGGGGGTGATGGTGCCGGCGCAGCAGAAATCACACAGAGTCCAATGATGCAGTCCAGGGTCTTTTACTCACAGTTGTTATCCAAGTCACTTCTGTCAGCAATGACTGCCCAAGCCGTGCTGCGTCCACCAGGTGAGGGGCTCGGTCAACCCCCAGGCAACTCAGGAGCATGGCACAGGACCTCCTTCTGTCCTTTCTCTGACCTCTCGTGCCCCACCAGTGACCAAACTTCTGTCCAGCTACCGCGGACCGTGTCTGGTAAGCGTTGGCCTCCGCTTCCCGCTATCCTATATGGCGCCTTCCTAGCAGGTTTGGCGGAGGGTCGCACCAATAAATGATCATTACCTCCGGTTCTTGGCTGAGGGATAATTTACCTCCACCAACTTGGGAATCCAGTACCCTTCCACAGCCTGACCCTTCACCCGATATAACGCTGGTTTGCAACGGTTGCTGTCCGTTCTGCTCTCTTAGGGTCCCTTCTGCCTTCTTTTTTCTGGAGCCTTTCTACTCCTCTGTCTTTTCTCCTTCCTTCCTTCTCCTTCTTCTCTTCTCTGGCTCCGGCCTTCTCTCTAGGCCTGCCTCGTGGAGCTGAGCTCAAGCTGAGCCGTGGCTCCCTGTCAGCTCTCTCTCCCTTCTGCTCTGACTGACTGAACTCCCTCCTAAGATGGCCCCCACCTTTTATCTGCTTCTCTGTGTCTGAGCTCAGGTGACCTGCACCCAATGAGCTCCTTCCTGTGCTCCAGAAACCGTCCCCTTTCTGCTCCTACACCACTGGGTTCTCTCCCCCCTCCCCACTCCAGCCAGGGACATGGTCAGTTGTGCCTGCATCTGGGAGCACCGTCGAGCTGTCCCCCGGAAATGGGGAGTGTATGTGTGTGCAGCTAACTGAGCCCTGGTCCACACTCCATCCTTACCTGGGAGTGGAATATCACACCTCTGGATGAGGTGCAATACCCCTATAGCAACCGAACCCTCGGGGTGCTACACAACCTCCAATCCTCACAAGATCTACTGCTCTACTCCCCTCTTATCTCCTATTCCCACAATCGCATACAAGATTTCTCCCATGCATCCCTCCTACTCTGGAACTCTCTACCCCAACACATCAGACTCTCACCTACCGTGGAAACCTTCAAACGGAACCTGAAGACCTACCTCTTCCGACAAGCCTACAACCTGCAGTAACCCCATCGCTCTACCATATCGCTGCAAGACCAGCTCTACCCTCACCTACTGTATCCTCACCCATCCCTTGTAGATTGTGAGCCCTCGCGGGCAGGGTCCTTGCTCCTCATGTACCAGTTGCCATCACGTTTTGTTCAAGATTATTGTAATTGTTTTTGTATGTATACCCCTTTTTCACATGTAAAGCGCCATGGAATTAATGGCGCTATAACAATAAATAATAATAATAGTATCATAATGTTGAAATCTGACCTCAGACCACCATTGATTTCCAAAATAAAAGGGATTACAACACTGCTCACATATTTAAGGCTCTTCCATATGCCATTGTCAAATCTCTAGTAATATCTAGTTTGAAAAAAGCTTCTGATATTGTACCTCTGATATATGAGTATATACATATTTGTGACTAACATTAACATTTAAGCCATGTTACTGACGCGCCCCCTGGGCCGTGGGGTACTCGGTGCCGGGCCCATCGTTGCTAGGGGAGATGTCACAGTGGCGGTGACCCGGTCCGTGACCCAGGGCGGTCAATAAAAGGGGAATAAAGAAAAGGGAATATACAGTTAGGTCCATATATATTTGGACAGAGACAACATTTTTCTAATTTTGGTTCTAGACATTACCACAATGAATTTTAAACAAAACAATTCAGATGCAGTTGAAGTTCAGACTTTCAGCTTTCATTTGAGGGTATCCACATTAAAATTGGATGAAGGCTTTAGGAGTTTCAGCTCCTTAACATGTGCCACCCAGTTTTTAAAGGGACCAAAAGTAATTGGACAATTGACTCCAAGGCTATTTCATGGACAGGTGTGGGCAATCCCTTCGTTATGTCATTCTCAATTAAGCAGGTGAAAGGCCTGAAGTTGATTTGAGGTGTGGTGCTTGCATTTGGAAGGTTTTGCTGTGAAGTAAACATGCGGTCAAAGGAGCTCTCCAAGCAGGTGAAACAAGCCATCCTTAAGCTGCAAAAACAGAAAAAAAACATCCGAGAAATTGCTACAATATTAGCTGTGGCAAAATCTACAGTTTGGTACATCATGAGAAAGAAAGAAAGCACTGGTGAACTCATCAATGCAAAAAGACCTGGGCGCCCACGGAAGACAACAGTGATGGATGATCGCAGAATAATCTCCATGGTGAAGAGAAGCCCCTTCACAACAGCCAACCAAGTGAACAACACTCTCCAGGAGGTAGGCGTATCAATATCCAAATCTACCATAAAGAGAAGACTGCATGAAAGTAAATACAGAAGGTTCACTGCACGGTGCAAGCCACTCATAAGCATCAAGAATAAAAAGGCTAGACTGGACTTTGCTAAAAAACATCTAAAAAAGCCAGCACAGTTCTGGAAGAACATTCTTTGGACAGAAGAAACCAAGATCAACCTCTACCAGAATGATGGAAAGAGAAAAGTATGGCGAAGGCGTGGTACAGCTCATGATCCAAAGCATACCACATCATCTGTAAAACACGGCGGAGGCAGTGTGATGGCTTGGGCATGCATGGCTGCCAGTGGCACTGGGTCACTAGTGTTTATTGATGATGTGACACAGGACCGAAGCAGCCGAATGAATTCTGATGTCTTCAGAGCCATACTGTGTGCTCAGATCCAGCCAAATGCAGCCAAACTGATTGGTCGTCCTTTCATACTACAGATGGACAATTAGCCAAAACATAAAGCCAAAGCAACCCAGGAGTTTATTAAAGCAAAGAAGTGGAATATTCTTGAATGGCCAAGTCAGTCACCTGATCTCAACCCAATTGAGCATGCATTTCACTTGTTAAAGACTAAACTTCAGACAGAAAGGCCCACAAACAAACAGCAACTGAAAACCACCGCAGTGAAGGCCTGGCAGAGCATCAAAAAGGAGGAAACACAGCGTCTGGTGATGTCCATGAGTTCAAGACTTCAGGCAGTCATTGCCAACAAAGGGTTTTCAACCAAGTACTAGAAATGAACATTTTATTTACAATTATTTAATGTGTCCAATTACTTTTGGTCCCTTTAAAAACAGGGTGACAAATGTTAAGGAGCTGAAACTCCTAAACCCTTCATCCAATTTTAATGTGGATACCCTCAAATGAAAGCTGAAAGTCTGATCTTCAACTGCATCTGAATTGTTTTGTTTAAAATTCATTGTGGTAATGTCTAGAACCAAAATTAGAAAAATGTTGTCTCTGTCCAAATATATATGGACCTAACTGTAGTTTTTATATAATGTTCGTGACGCCACCTGTGGTATGCGACTAAAGGGAGCCGCCGCTGCGGAACAGGTCCTCTGGAGCTGATGTTAGTGCAGCAGAGTTGGTTTAGCTCCAGGGCAGAAAATGGTGATGTTATAGATGTTGCTGTGCAATGTAGTGCAGGTGATGATGGCGCAGCAGTAATAACTCACAGAGACAGTGGGGTGCAGTCTTCCGGATTTACTCACAGTTCTCACTTTGCTCCTGGTTACAACTGCAGATCATAACTTCCCACGTTGTCCTGTGCTTACTCAGGGAGGGGTTCAGCCAACCCTCAGGTACCTCCGGAGTACATAACAGGACCCCCTTCTATGTGTTCCTTCTGGTCGTCTCCCTGCACCTCACACCTAGTGTCCCAATCCAGTGACCGCGGACCTTGTCGGGCGACGTCTTCTCTGTCCCCTGGGCCCTCTATGGCCACCTTCTCGGTGAAATAGATGTGGCTTGTGGCTGCAGCACATGAAATGCTGCACCCTCCGGTTACCTAGTTGAATATTGTAATGTTCACTAGTTAGGGGCCGGTCGTACGGGTGGCATCCAGCACTGTCCGTACCCCTGGGATCCCTTCTTCACTCCTGGAGCCTTCTCTCTGCTCCCATTCCTCTTTCCTCTCCTTCTCCTGGGCCTCCTCACTCAGGCCCGCGCTTCCCTGAGCAGATCCCAACTCTTCCTCTAACTGAAACTGAACTCCTTCTAGATGGTTCCATCCCATTTTATATCACTTCATACTGAGCTCCCCTGAACTTCTTCCTCCTCCCACACCCACTACATGGTTCCCCCTCCCCTACTTTGGTTCCCTCCACTCCAGCCAGGGACAGGGCTCAGCAGGAGAGCGACGCATCTTGCCCTTCCTGCTGGTCTGGAGTAGTGTAGTGTTGGATGCAGGTGTTAGGGTCCCGGGCAGTACTCCTTCCTTACCTGAGAGTGAGATACCACACCTCTGGGTGAGATGCAGTACCTCTGTGGCGACTGAACCCGCAGGGGAGCCACATTACCATGTAGCGTAAACCCTGAGTTTTTTCGTCTTCATTTTTGTCTACAGAAAATCAAATACGTTGAAAACAGTTCATGCACATTAGATGTGACAAGATGAAAACCCATACCCCCCAGTGATTTTAAAGACGTTGCAGAGATGTGTATTTTTGGGGAGTTTTTTTTTCTCTATAGACTTCTATGGGATACTTGAAAAATGCATGAAAATTTGCAATTGTGTTTTCGATTCTCAGTATTTCTGCACTAAAAAATGAATTATAAAACACAACATTGAATCTGCACCAAAAACAGTAAAAAAGAAAACCATATAAAAAAAAGCAAAAAAATCCGGAAAATGTTAACTTGTTGGTTCACTTGCTAAGGTTACATTTTCTATTTCACCCTGAAGTTGATATTTTCAGCATATTCAATGGTTTTTTTCAAGTCTTCTCTTTTGTTTGTTTGGTGTTAACAGTTTAGTTTTACTAATTTGTCATAACACTGAGGCGAACAACAACTACTTTTTGAGCGAATGTTCATTAAATATTAAAATTTACTCTCCTTTCACAAACACATAAAAAAATAAGTGGGGACAGCATAGTGCAGCCCTTCACTCCCCTCCCCTAGTGTAACCTATCAGTGGTTAAGGGACAAAGGAGTAAGATTGATTTACAGATACACAGCTGCCTATTGTAGTGCTTTTTGGTAAGCAATGTTTTTTGTATGAAAGAAGTGGTTTGGGAGGTATACTTAACCCCTTAAGGACCCCTTAAGGACAGAGCCACTTTG
The DNA here is from genome assembly GCF_046119375.1 of Phyllobates terribilis. Taxonomy (NCBI): domain Eukaryota; kingdom Metazoa; phylum Chordata; class Amphibia; order Anura; family Dendrobatidae; genus Phyllobates; species Phyllobates terribilis. The sequence continues at coordinate 222,895,236 of NW_027362765.1, read as the reverse complement.
TAGGTTAATGACCGGGCCAATTTTTACAATTCTGACCACTGTCACTTTATGATGTAATTACTCTGGAACACTTCAACGGATCCCCCTGATTCTGAGACTGTTTTTTGTGACATATTGTACTTCATGATAGTGTAAAATTTCTTCGATATGGCTGGCGTTTATTTGTGAAAAAAAACACGAACATTTAGAAAATTTTGCAATTTTCAAACTCAATTGTTATGCCCTGAAATCAGAGATATATGTCACACAAAATAGTTAATAAATAACATTTCCCACATGTCTACTTTATATCAGCGCAATTTTGGAAAAAACATTTTTTTGCTAGGACGTTATAAGGGTTAAAAGTTGACCAGCAATTTCTCATTTTTCCAACAAAATTTACAAAACCATTTTTTTTAGGGACCACATCACATTTGAAGTGACTTTGAGGTGTCTATATGACAGAAAATACCCAAAAGTGACACCATTCCAAAAACTGCACCCCTCAAGGTGCTCAAAACCACATTCAAGAAGTTTATTAACCCTTCAGGTGCTTCACAGGAATTGACGCAATGAGGAAGAAAAAAATTAACATTTAACTTTTTTCACAAAAAATTTAATTTAGACCCATTTTTTTTTATTTTCACAAGGGTAACAGATAAAAATGAACCCCAAAATATATTGTGCAATTTCTCCTGAGCCTGCTGATACCCAATATGTGGCGGAAAACCACTGTTTGGGCACATGGCAGGGTTCGGAAGCGAAGGAGCACCATTTGACTTTTTGAATTCAAAATTTGCTGGAATAATTAGCGAATGCCATGTCACATTTGGAGAGCCCCTGATGTGCCTAAACAGTGGAAACCCCCCACAAGTGACCCCATTTTGGAAACTAGACCCATCAATGAACTTATCTACATGAGTGGGGAGCGCTTTAAACCCCCCGGCGCTTTACAGAAGTTTATAACATAGAGCCGTGAAAATAAAAAAATCACAAACATTTTATTTTAGCGCCAAATTTTTAATTTTAATAGGGTAACAGGAGAAAATGGACCCCAAATGTTGTTGTGCAATTTCCCCTGAGCATGCCGATACCCTATATGTGGCACAAAACCACTGTGTGGGCACATGGCAGGGTTCGGAAGGGAAGGAGCGCCATTTGACTTTTTTAATTCAAAATTTGCTGGAATAATTAGCGAATGCCATGTCACATTTGGAGAGCCCTTGATGTGCCTAAACAGTGGAAACCTCCCACAAGTGACCCCATTTTGGAAACTAGACCCATCAATGAACATATCTACATGAGTGGGGAGCGCTTTAAACCCCCAGGTGCTTTACAGAAGTTTATAACATAGAGCCGTGAAAATAAAAAAATCACAAACATTTTATTTTAGCCCCAAATTTTTAATTTTAATAGGGTAACAGGAGAAAATGGACCCCAAATGTTGTTGTGCAATTTCCCCTGAGCATGCCAATACCCTATATGTGGCAAAAAACCACTGTGTGGGCACATGGCAGGGCTCGGAAGGGAAGGAGCGCCATTTGACTTTTTGAATTCAAAATTTGCTGGAATAATCAGCGAACACAATGTTGCATTTGGAGAGCCCCTGATGTGCCTAAACAGGGGAAACCCCCCACAAGTGACCCCATTTTTTAAACTAGACCCATCAATGAACATATCTAGATGTGTGGTGAGCACTTTGAACCCCCAGGTGCTTCACAGAAGTTTATAACATAGGGTAACAGGAGAAAATGGACCTCTCATTTTGTTGTGCAATTTCTCCTGAGCACGCCAATACCCTACATGTAATTGGGAACTACGTTTGAGGCACAGTGCAAAGGTCAGAAAGGAAAGAGCACCATATAATAGTGCAGATTTTACTGTTGTGGTTTGAAGTTGACATAACCCACTGGGAGAGCCCCTGAGGTGCCAGAACAGCAGATTCCCCCATAAATGACCCCATTTTACAAACTACACCTCTCAATGAATTCATCTAGGGGTGCAGTGATCATACTGATGTGGCACCCTGCTACTACAGGTACCACAGGACCAAAAAGGGTGCATGGATGGACTTCTCCACAAGAGGCCCTCATTACAAACAGACACCTCCACCCTTCCACCTCATACCACCAGAGGGAGCCCTGTTAGGGATATATATACTGGAGGGTGGAGTTAGGCTGTCAGTCTGAGAGAGAGTGTGCTGACACTTAGATCAGTGAAGGAGCAGCACGTCTGCTGCTGTGCTGAGGGCCCCGAGTGTGGCCGAGGCAAGGAGTGGAGTGAAGGCAAAAAGGCCAACAAGTGCTAAGCATCTCTGGGAGCTCCTTCAAGATTGTTGGAAGACCATTTCCGGTGACTACCTCTTGAAGCTCATCAAGAGAATGCCAAGAGTGTGCAAAGCAGTCATCAAAGCAAAAGGTGGCTACTTTGAAGAACCTAGAATATAAGACATATTTTCAGTTGTTTCACACTTTTTTGTTAAGTATATAATTCCACATGTGTTAATTCATAGTTTTGATGCCTTCAGTGTGAATGTACAATTTTCATAGTCATGAAAATACAGAAAAATCTTTAAATGAGAAGGTGTGTCCAAACTTTTGGTCTGTACTGTACGCAATAACAATTTTCTCTGATTATTTTTTATTTTTGCAGTATATTTTATGAGTTTTCTCCTTTATTTGATGCTTTTCTGGTGCAGATATGAAGCTGCATTATTTACATGTGTTTTTTAAGGCTTCACCATAGAAGTCTATAATGAAGAAACGTATCATAAAGCAATTCAAGAGTGTCTTTAGATTCACAGTGGGCAGGAATTTTCATGAAATCTCATCAGCTTGGTTTAGACAGTTAAATGCTGCAGATTTTCTGCACAAACAATGTAGCAAACGCTACATGAGAACATGGCCTATCACTAGCAAATGCCATAAAATATAGAAAAATTATTTTAATTAATTTGATGAATCCGGCATGCACAACACCCCAGTAGCCAATCACTTGGCTAAAGATATGCTGAGGTGAGTCAAAATTTTCTTGCACCCAGGGCAAAAATTCAGAATGGCTCCCCTGGTTTGAGTAGTCATTATGTAAATGCTCAAATGCGATTTCCATACGAGCTGCTCTTCCCGATTTTCTCAATGTCTGGGGAAAAAGTACAGCCTCTTTTTCATTGTGAGAAGCGGAAAGGAGGGCTATTTGGCTCTTGATCGTAAGTATAAAAATCGCATATGAGTGGTCATGTGTAGTGTTGAGCGATACCTTCCGATATCGGGAAATATCGGATCGGATTGGATCGGACCGATACCGAAAAAGTATCGGATATCGCCGATTCCGATACCGGAAACCAATGCAAGTCAATGGGACAGAAATATCGGAATGAAAATAAACCCTTTCTTTCCTTGTAGGTTAATTCTACATGAAGGAAAACAACTAAGAATAATGTAGAATGTATTGGGGGAGGTGGGGGAGACAATAAAGGCATAGAGGTTTAGCCCAATCAAATGGAATAGCAGGAATTAATATTTTTTTTAAGACGTTCTGAGTTACGGAAATATTGACTATGTTAAGTATTTTTATATTTTGTCAGATATTTATGTTTCACTACTTCCATGCTCTTCACCTTCTTTTTTACTTCTCCCACACTTTCTCCTTCATCATCCTCAGCATCTTTTTCATCCTCTTCTTCTTCACCTTCTTCATCTTCTTCTTCTTCACCTTCTTCGTATTATTCTTTTTTTTTACATTCTTCATATTCTACTTCTTCATCTTCTTCATATTCTTCTTCTTCATCATATTCTTATTTGTGACAGGCATTCCTGTAGTTGTTATCTATAAAAGGTTGGACATTACACCTTTCGTTCTGCCCGTCACCAAAGATTTACAACAGGATTTGTCCGCGTTCAGTTTGGCCTGCAGCAGCAGGTCTTTTCCAGGGGCACCACGAGGAGGAACGGACTCACCCCCATACACTGCTTAGTCATCTTCTGCTTATAATTTAGATATTATCTTTTGCTCTGATTTTTAGTCTTATGCTTAATGTTCTTCCGCTTTTTGTTCTGCAGCTTCTTGTATTTCTGCTTCTTGGTTTTCTGTCTCTTGTTCTTCTGTATCTTGGTGCTTGTCTTCTCTTCTTTGTCCTCTTGGTCAACTTCTTCAGGGTCAAGAGCAAATGGAACTACCGAGGACCAGCTGACGGTACTGGAACCCGGATGGGTAGCAGAAGGTACAAGAGCCAATGGAACTGCCGAAGACCAGCTGACGGTACTGGAACTCGGTTACTAAGCAGGAGGTACCTGTGCCAGAAAGCACTACCAAGGACCAGCAGACGTTGGTGGAACTTGGATACCGAGAAGGAGGCACCTAATCCAAAGGCACTGCCGAGAACCAGCTGACGGTACTGGAACCCGGATGGGTAGCAGAAGGTACCCATGTAAAAAAAAGTTCAAGGCCGCGACCCGGCCGCAGTTACCAAAACCCACAGTCCTACAGGTGGTGCTTGTCCTATTGGCACTATGGAACCAGCCTTCATTGCCAGATCCCGCAGCCCACATAGGAGTCACCTAAACTGCAGGCACCATAGAGTCTGCTAACCCGACCGCAACACGACAGGACAACGCATTGGAGGCAAAGTGACATTGACACTACCCGGAAACAGCTGGCGTGCTGGAACCAGGCTGGGCAGGAGGGAGTACCCATGCCAAAGTCACTGCCGAGAACCAGCTGACGGTACTGGAACCCGGATGGGTAGTAGAAGGTACAAGAGAAAATTGAACTACCGAGGACCAGCTGACGGTACTGGAACCCGGATGGGTAGCAGAAGGTACAAGAGCCAATGGAACTGCCGAAGACCAGCTGACGGTACTGGAACTCGGTTACTAAGCAGGAGGTACCTGTGCCAGAAAGCACTACCAAGAACCAGCAGACGTTGGTGGAACTTGGATACCGAGAAGGAGGCACCTAATCCAAAGGCACTGCCGAGAACCAGCTGACGGTACTGGAACCCGGATGGGTAGTAGAAGGTACAAGAGCAAATGGAACTACCGAGAACCAGCTGGTGGTGCTGGAACCCAGGGTAAATACTAAAAACAGAGGAGCCAGAGGTGTATTTGGAGGAGGTTTTAAATCAGTAGTACAGTGGATGTGGACAAAGCAGGAGAAATTGCCGTCCGCACAGCAGGGGAACAGCTGACGTTACCGAACCCCAATAGCACGGCAGCAAGTGTTGACTGTGCAGACGGCACTTCCGAGCGCCAACTGGCGGTGTTGGAGCTCAGGGATAATACTGAAAACAGAGGAGCCAGAGGTGTATTTGGAGGAGGTTTTAAATCAGTAGTACAGTGGATGTGGACAGAGCAGGAGAAATTGCCGTCCGCACAGCAGGGGATAAGCTGACGTTACTGAACCCCAATAACACGGCAGCAAGTGTTGACTGTGCAGACGGCACTTCCAAGCGCCAACTGGCGGTGTTGGAGCTCAGGGATAATACTGAAAACAGAGGAGCCAGAGGTGTAATTGGAGCAACTTTAAAATCTGTAGTAGTAAGAATGTGGACAGAGCAGGAGAAATTGCCGTCCGTACAGCAGGGGAACAGCTGACGTTACCGAACCCCAATAACATGGCAGCATGTGTTGACTGTGCAGACGGCACTTCCGAGCGCCAACTGGCGGTGTTGGAGCTCAGGGATAATACTGAAAACAGAGGAGCCAGAGGTGTATTTGGAGGAGGTTTTAAATCAGTAGTACAGTGGATGTGGACAGAGCAGGAGAAATTGCCGTCCGCACAGCAGGGGAACAGCTGACGTTACTGAACCCCAATAACACGGAAGCAGGTGTTGACTGTGCAGACGGCACTTCCGAGCGCCAACTGGCGGTGTTGGAGCTCAGGGATAATACTGAAAACAGAGGAGCCAGAGGTGTAATTGGAGCAACTTTAAAATCTGTAGTAGTGAGAATGTGGACAGAGCAGGAGAAATTGCCGTCCGCACAGCAGGGGAACATCTGACGTTACTGAACCCCAATGACACGGCAGCAAGTGTTGACTGTGCAGACGGCACTTCCGAGCGCCAACTGGCGGTGTTGGAGCTCAGGGATAATACTGAAAACAGAGGAGCCAGAGGTGTAATTGGAGCAACTTTAAAATCTGTAGTAGTGAGAATGTGGACAGAGCAGGAGAAATTGCCGTCCGCACAGCAGGGGAACAGCTGACGTTACTGAACCCCAATGACACGGCAGCAAGTGTTGACTGTGCAGACGGCACTTCCGAGCGCCAACTGGCGGTGTTGGAGCTCAGGGATAATACTGAAAACAGAGGAGCCAGAGGTGTAATTGGAGCAACTTTAAAATCAGTAGTAGTGAGAATGTGGACAGAGTAGGAGAAATTGCCGTCCGCACAGCAGGGGAACAGATGACGTTACTGAACCCCAATAACACGGCAGCAAGTGTTGACTGTGCAGACGGCACTTCCGAGCGCCAACTGGCGGTGTTGGAGCTCAGGGATAATGTAGCGCCGGCGTCCCTGCCCTCTGCTAGGCAGGGACGCTGTTCCCCTCACCTCCCTGCTCCGTGCCCGGCGTCCTCCTCCCGCTCTGCTGGCAGCGCGCGCTCCTTCCCGGCCACTGTGCTTAGGGCGCGCGCGCGCGCTCTCCCTCCCTCTTAAAGGGGCCGCGCGCGCCGTCCTAAGGAGTCCCCGGCCAATGGCCGGAGGACTTCACCATATATAAGGCACCTCCTCCAAAATGGAGGTGCCCGAGCAATGTTGTTGCACCGTTCTACTCTGCTTCAGCCCTCAGGTCCCTTGCCAGTTACCTGCCAGTTACCTGCCACATTCCTGCCAGCTTGCTGTCCTAATCCTGCCTGATTTCCTGTTACCTGCCTGCCTGCCTGAGGTCCGACGGTCTGCCTTACAACTCCGGTCAGTCTGTCTAAGGATCAACTTGCCCGCTCACCTGGGAGCGCACATCAGCTACCTGCCTGCTTGCCTGAGGTCCGACGGTCTGCCTTACAACTCCGGTCAGTCTGTCTATGGACCAGCTTGCCCGCTCACCTGGGAGCGCTTCTCCGCTACCTGCCTGCTTGCCTGCCCGGAGGCTCTGCTGTCACGTGCTGTGACCACCAGCTATTCCAGACTCTTGCCCGCTCACCTGGGAGCGCTTCTCCGCTACCTGCCTGCTTGCCAGCCCGGAGGCTCCGCTGTCACGTGCTGTGACCACCAGCTATTCCAGACTCTTGCCCGCTCACCTGGGAGCGCTTCTCCGCTACCTGCCTGCTTGCCAGCCCGGAGGCTCCGCTGTCACGTGCTGTGACCACCAGCTATTCCAGACTCTTGCCCGCTCACCTGGGAGCGCTTCTCCGCTACCTGCCTGCTTGCCTACCTGGAGGCTCCGCCGTCACGTGCTGTGACCACCTGCTATTCCAGAGACTCTCGCTTGCTCACCTGGGAGCACACATCCTCCATCTGCCTTGCTAGCCTACCTGGAGGTTCAGCCATCACAGGTCGTACCTACCCTTTACCTAGAGACTGCCCCGGTCACTTGCCGTGACCTCCAGCCCGTTCTTCCAGAGACTGCCCCGGTCACTTGCCGTGACCTCCAGCCCGTTCTTCCAGAGACTGCCCTGATCACTTGCCGTGACCTCCTGCCCGTACACCCAGAGACTGTCCCGGTCACCTGCTGTGACTGCCTGCCTGGTCGCCACCCGCTCCCTTACAAGGACCGCTCCCTTGTATAGTAGCCCAGAGGTTCCGCCTCCCAGACCCATTACAGTTTGCTCGGGCCATGGAACCCGGTGGCACCCAAGCTCCCTCGCTCTCGGACCTCTGTCATGAACTGTCCCGTCAGAGGTCCCAACAGGAGTCCATCCTAGGTCACCTGCGGAATGTCAATTCTCGCCTGGACACTATGACTGCTCCACCAGCAACCACCGCCAGTGCCATGACTCGCAACCCGGCAGCTCCGCTGCCCACCAATACCATGGTATCCTACCCCGGACCCCGACTTTCTGCACCTCCTCGCTTCGGAGGCGACTCCGCCCAGGCTCGGGGCTTCATTAATCAGTGCACCCTGCACTTTGAACTATTGTCCCACCAGTTTAACTCCGACCGGGCCAAAATTGCCTTCATCATGTCCCATCTCACCGGGGAGGCCCTGGCCTGGCTAAATCCTCTATGGGAGAGAGGAGACCCCCTGGTGTCCGACTTGCCTGCCTTCCTCACGGCTTTCCGGAAAGTCTTCGACGAACCCGGACGGAAGACCTCATCCGCATCATCTCTGCTACGCCTCCGTCAGGGAAGTCTCACCGTGGGCCAATATGCCATACGGTTCCGTACCCTTGCCTCGGAGCTGGCCTGGGATAACGACGCTCTGGTATCCGTCTTCTGGGAGGGTCTGTCCGGCCGTATTAAAGATGAACTTGCCGGTCGGGACGTTCCTACCACTCTCGATGACCTAATAACTCTTGCCACCCGGATTGACCTACGGTTCCAGGAGCGTGCCAAAGAGGTCACCCGTGAGAGGAGGTTTCCACGTCTAGCTCCTACTTTTCAGAAACCCGTCACTCCCTCCGTCTCTCCCCAGGTACACTCTCCTGAGCCTATGCAGGTCGACCAGACCAAGATGGTCAAAACCCGTCAGGACTTACGCCGTGCCGAGGGGAGCTGCTTCTACTGTGGCAGTAAGGAGCACCGGATCCGTGCCTGCCCAGAGAGGTCGGGAAACGCCTGTGTCTAGGTTCGCTCAGAGAGGTCGACCTAGACAAGAATAAATCCTCTCCATCTCTGCTGCTGTCAGTTTCAATCGTCTGCGGGGAGAACCGTTATTTCGAACTAGCCCAACTGGACTCTGGAGCAGCCGGGAATCTTATTTCACAGTCCCTGGTAGAGAAATACCGCATCCCCACCAAACCTCTGGCTGTACCCTTGTCTGTTGCTGCCGTGGATGGGGGTCTCTTACCACGCCCCATCCAACTCATCACCGAATCCATTACTCTGCAGGTGGGAATGCTGCATTCTGAGAGTATCTCCTTTCATGCTCTGCCTGGACTCTCTCACGCCCTCCTGCTAGGTCTACCTTGGCTCCAGAGACATGCACCCGTGCTTGACTGGCAGACCGGGGAAGTCCTTCGCTGGGGACAGGACTGCCATAAGACCTGTCTGGTTCCCGTCCATCCCGTCCGTCCTTCTCCTACCTCAGCTAATCTACCTGGACTTCCAATTCCTTATTGGTCTTATGCTGATGTCTTTAATAAAAAGGAAGCAGAGACACTACCCCCTCATAGACCATACGACTGCCCTATCGACTTGTTACCCGGTACTACTCCTCCCCGTGGGCGTATTTATCCATTATCCGCTGCTGAGACCCGGTCGATGTCCGAATATATTGAGGAGAATCTGGCCAGGGGATTCATCCGGAAATCTACCTCCCCGGCGGGAGCAGGCTTCTTCTTCGTAAAAAAGAAGGACGGCTCTCTCCGTCCCTGTATAGACTATAGAGGCCTTAACCAGATCACGGTGAAGAATAAGTACCCCCTTCCGCTCATTCCGGAGTTATTTGATCATCTGAGAGGGGCTAGAATCTTCACCAAACTGGACCTCCGTGGGGCGTACAAACTGGTTCGTATCCGTCAGGGGGATGAATGTAAGACGGCATTCAACACCCGGGACGGCCACTATGAATATCTGGTAATGCCCTTTGGTCTCTGTAACGCTCCTGCCGTCTTTCAAGAGTTGGTCAATGACATCTTCAGGGACCTTCTCTACTCCTGCGTAGTGGTGTACCTGGACGACATCTTGGTCTTCTCTCCGGATCTCCAGACTCACCGGAGGGACGTTCGTCAGGTCCTGCTCAGGCTCAGGCAGAATCACCTCTTCGCTATATGAGAAGTGCCTCTTTGAGCAGACCTCGCTTCCGTTTTTGGGCTACATTATTTCTCAGACCGGCCTACGAATGGATCCAGAGAAAGTGTCTGCCATCGAGAAATGGCCTCGACCGGAGGGGTTGAAGGCCATTCAGCGGTTCCTGGGCTTCGCCAACTACTACCGCCTCTTCATACCACACTTCTCTTCCCGGACTGCCCCAATTTCCGCGCTCACCCGTAAGGGTACTAATCCCAAAGAGTGGCCGCCCGAAGCAGAGGAGGCCTTTCTTTCCTTAAAACAGGCCTTCTCTTCCGCCCCGGTGCTGCATCGCCCGGACGGCAACAAGCAGTTCTTCCTGGAAGTTGACGCCTCCTCCTCTGGAGCCGGAGCGGTACTTACTCAAAAATCATCTTCCGGGAGGATGGTAACTTGCGGCTTCTTCTCTAAACTCTTCTCCTCCTCTGAATGCAATTATTCCATAGGAGACCGAGAGTTATTGGCCATCAAACTGGCATTGGAGGAGTGGCGTTACCTGCTCGAGGGGGCTCTTCACCCGGTAATAATTTACACTGACCACAAGAACTTGGCTTACCTCCAGCATGCCCAGAGACTTAACCCGCGCCAAGCCCGGTGGTCCTTGTTTTTTGCTCGCTTTGATTTTGTTCTTCATTTTCGCCCGGCTGACAAAAACGTCAAGTCGGACGCCTTGTCTCGATCCTTTCTGGTGTCTGATCTCGAGGAAGATCCGAAACACATCATCGATCCCGCCAGAGTAATGCAGGTGGCTCCCGTGAGTCTAAATCGTCTCCCTCCCGGAAAGACGTTCGTATCAGTACCTGATCGGGAGAAGATCCTTCACTGGGGTCACTCGTCTAAACTAGCTGGCCATGCCGGTCAGAAAAAGACCCTCCAGCTTATTACCCGGCACTACTGGTGGCCTACCCTGCACAAGGACGTAATAGACTTTGTTTCTGCCTGTGTGTCCTGCGCCCGCAACAAGGTTCCGAGACATCTGCCAGCCGGTCGCCTCCTTCCGCTCCCAGTACCTGCTGCCCCCTGGCAGCATATAGCAATGGACTTTATAACAGACCTCCCAGTCTCTGCCGGTTGTACGGTCATTTGGGTGGTCGCTGACCGCTTCTCCAAGATGGCTCATTTCGTTCCCCTGCCAGGCCTCCCGTCTGCACCCGAGCTAGCTAAAGACTTTATTCATCACATCTTTCGTCTTCATGGCCTGCCCCTCCACATCGTGTCGGATCGTGGGGTACAGTTCACCTCACGCTTCTGGAGAGCCACTTGTAAACTGCTAGATGTCACCCTGGACTTCTCTTCCGCTTACCACCCACAGTCCAATGGTCAAGTGGAGCGGATCAATCAGAACCTGACCAGTTACCTCCGACACTTCGTTAATGCCCATCATTCTGACTGGGTGGATCTCCTACCATGGGCCGAGTTCTCTTATAATAATCACGAGAGCGAATCCTCCTCCAAATCCCCGTTTTTTGTAGTCTTCGGTCAGCATCCTCGGATTCCTTTTCCTGTCTCCACCTCTGTGGACAACCCGGCTGCGGAATCTCTCGTTAGCAAATTTTCCTCCATTTGGGAGAGTACCCGATCCGCACTCCTTCAGTCGTCCGAACGGATGAAAAGACACGCTGACAAAAAACGCCTGGATCCTCCACAATTTCGTCCCGGAGATAAAGTCTGGCTCTCATCTAAATATGTCCGACTCAAAATACCTTCTTACAAGTTAGGGCCTCGGTTCATCGGCCCCCTGGAGGTCATCAGTCAGATCAACCCGGTGGCCTATAAATTGAAACTCCCGGCCAATTTACGGATCCCTAACTCCTTCCATGTATCTCTCCTCAAACCTGTGGTACTTAACTCTTTTTCCAAGTCTACAGGTACGCCTCCTGCTCCGGTTTCTGCTGAGGACGAGTTTGAGGTAGAGAACATTCTTGCCACCAAAAGGGTAAGAGGAAAGACCTTTTTTCTAGTAGATTGGAAGGGGTTTGGTCCTGAGGAGAGAACGTGGGAGCCCCGGGAGAACATCCATGCCCCTCTTATCCTTGCTAAATTTCTGTCTGGCCTAAAAAAGGGGGGGCCTAAAGGGGGGGGTACTGTAGCGCCGGCGTCCCTGCCCTCTGCTAGGCAGGGACGCTGTTCCCCTCACCTCCCTGCTCCGTGCCCGGCGTCCTCCTCCCGCTCTGCTGGCAGCGCGCGCTCCTTCCCGGCCACTGTGCTTAGGGCGCACGCGCGCTCTCCCTCCCTCTTAAAGGGGCCGCGCGCGCCGTCCTAAGGAGTCCCCGGACAATGGCCGGAGGACTTCACCATATTTAAGGCACCTCCTCCAAAATGGAGGTGCCCGAGCAATGTTGTTGCACCGTTCTACTCTGCTTCAGCCCTCAGGTCCCTTGCCAGTTACCTGCCAGTTACCTGCCACATTCCTGCCAGCTTGCTGTCCTAATCCTGCCTGATTTCCTGTTACCTGCCTGCCTGCCTGAGGTCCGACGGTCTGCCTTACAACTCCGGTCAGTCTGTCTAAGGATCAACTTGCCCGCTCACCTGGGAGCGCACATCAGCTACCTGCCTGCTTGCCTGAGGTCCGACGGTCTGCCTTACAACTCCGGTCAGTCTGTCTATGGACCAGCTTGCCCGCTCACCTGGGAGCGCTTCTCCGCTACCTGCCTGCTTGCCTGCCCGGAGGCTCCGCTGTCACGTGCTGTGACCACCAGCTATTCCAGACTCTTGCCCGCTCACCTGGGAGCGCTTCTCCGCTACCTGCCTGCTTGCCAGCCCGGAGGCTCCGCTGTCACGTGCTGTGACCACCAGCTATTCCAGACTCTTGCCCGCTCACCTGGGAGCGCTTCTCCGCTACCTGCCTGCTTGCCAGCCCGGAGGCTCCGCTGTCACGTGCTGTGACCACCAGCTATTCCAGACTCTTGCCCGCTCACCTGGGAGCGCTTCTCCGCTACCTGCCTGCTTGCCTACCTGGAGGCTCCGCCGTCACGTGCTGTGACCACCTGCTATTCCAGAGACTCTCGCTTGCTCACCTGGGAGCACACATCCTCCATCTGCCTTGCTAGCCTACCTGGAGGTTCAGCCATCACAGGTCGTACCTACCCTTTACCTAGAGACTGCCCCGGTCACTTGCCGTGACCTCCAGCCCGTTCTTCCAGAGACTGCCCCGGTCACTTGCCGTGACCTCCAGCCCGTTCTTCCAGAGACTGCCCTGATCACTTGCCGTGACCTCCTGCCCGTACACCCAGAGACTGTCCCGGTCACCTGCTGTGACTGCCTGCCTGGTCGCCACCCGCTCCCTTACAAGGACCGCTCCCTTGTATAGTAGCCCAGAGGTTCCGCCTCCCAGACCCATTACAGTTTGCTCGGGCCATGGAACCCGGTGGCACCCAAGCTCCCTCGCTCTCGGACCTCTGTCATGAACTGTCCCGTCAGAGGTCCCAACAGGAGTCCATCCTAGGTCACCTGCGGAATGTCAATTCTCGCCTGGACACTATGACTGCTCCACCAGCAACCACCGCCAGTGCCATGACTCGCAACCCGGCAGCTCCGCTGCCCACCAATACCATGGTATCCTACCCCGGACCCCGACTTTCTGCACCTCCTCGCTTCGGAGGCGACTCCGCCCAGGCTCGGGGCTTCATTAATCAGTGCACCCTGCACTTTGAACTATTGTCCCACCAGTTTAACTCCGACCGGGCCAAAATTGCCTTCATCATGTCCCATCTCACCGGGGAGGCCCTGGCCTGGCTAAATCCTCTATGGGAGAGAGGAGACCCCCTGGTGTCCGACTTGCCTGCCTTCCTCACGGCTTTCCGGAAAGTCTTCGACGAACCCGGACGGAAGACCTCATCCGCATCATCTCTGCTACGCCTCCGTCAGGGAAGTCTCACCGTGGGCCAATATGCCATACGGTTCCGTACCCTTGCCTCGGAGCTGGCCTGGGATAACGACGCTCTGGTATCCGTCTTCTGGGAGGGTCTGTCCGGCCGTATTAAAGATGAACTTGCCGGTCGGGACGTTCCTACCACTCTCGATGACCTAATAACTCTTGCCACCCGGATTGACCTACGGTTCCAGGAGCGTGCCAAAGAGGTCACCCGTGAGAGGAGGTTTCCACGTCTAGCTCCTACTTTTCAGAAACCCGTCACTCCCTCCGTCTCTCCCCAGGTACACTCTCCTGAGCCTATGCAGGTCGACCAGACCAAGATGGTCAAAACCCGTCAGGACTTACGCCGTGCCGAGGGGAGCTGCTTCTACTGTGGCAGTAAGGAGCACCGGATCCGTGCCTGCCCAGAGAGGTCGGGAAACGCCTGTGTCTAGGTTCGCTCAGAGAGGTCGACCTAGACAAGAATAAATCCTCTCCATCTCTGCTGCTGTCAGTTTCAATCATCTGCGGGGAGAACCGTTATTTCGAACTAGCCCAACTGGACTCTGGAGCAGCCGGGAATCTTATTTCACAGTCCCTGGTAGAGAAATACCGCATCCCCACCAAACCTCTGGCTGTACCCTTGTCTGTTGCTGCCGTGGATGGGGGTCTCTTACCACGCCCCATCCAACTCATCACCGAATCCATTACTCTGCAGGTGGGAATGCTGCATTCTGAGAGTATCTCCTTTCATGCTCTGCCTGGACTCTCTCACGCCCTCCTGCTAGGTCTACCTTGGCTCCAGAGACATGCACCCGTGCTTGACTGGCAGACCGGGGAAGTCCTTCGCTGGGGACAGGACTGCCATAAGACCTGTCTGGTTCCCGTCCATCCCGTCCGTCCTTCTCCTACCTCAGCTAATCTACCTGGACTTCCAATTCCTTATTGGTCTTATGCTGATGTCTTTAATAAAAAGGAAGCAGAGACACTACCCCCTCATAGACCATACGACTGCCCTATCGACTTGTTACCCGGTACTACTCCTCCCCGTGGGCGTATTTATCCATTATCCGCTGCTGAGACCCGGTCGATGTCCGAATATATTGAGGAGAATCTGGCCAGGGGATTCATCCGGAAATCTACCTCCCCGGCGGGAGCAGGCTTCTTCTTCGTAAAAAAGAAGGACGGCTCTCTCCGTCCCTGTATAGACTATAGAGGCCTTAACCAGATCACGGTGAAGAATAAGTACCCCCTTCCGCTCATTCCGGAGTTATTTGATCATCTGAGAGGGGCTAGAATCTTCACCAAACTGGACCTCCGTGGGGCGTACAAACTGGTTCGTATCCGTCAGGGGGATGAATGTAAGACGGCATTCAACACCCGGGACGGCCACTATGAATATCTGGTAATGCCCTTTGGTCTCTGTAACGCTCCTGCCGTCTTTCAAGAGTTGGTCAATGACATCTTCCGGGACCTTCTCTACTCCTGCGTAGTGGTGTACCTGGACGACATCTTGGTCTTCTCTCCGGATCTCCAGACTCACCGGAGGGACGTTCGTCAGGTCCTGCTCAGGCTCAGGCAGAATCACCTCTTCGCTAAATATGAGAAGTGCCTCTTTGAGCAGACCTCGCTTCCGTTTTTGGGCTACATTATTTCTCAGACCGGCCTACGAATGGATCCAGAGAAACTGTCTGCCATCGAGAAATGGCCTCGACCGGAGGGGTTGAAGGCCATTCAGCGGTTCCTGGGCTTCGCCAACTACTACCGCCTCTTCATACCACACTCCTCTTCCCGGACTGCCCCAATTTCCGCGCTCACCCGTAAGGGTACTAATCCCAAAGAGTGGCCGCCCGAAGCAGAGGAGGCCTTTCTTTCCTTAAAACAGGCCTTCTCTTCCGCCCCGGTGCTGCATCGCCCGGACGGCAACAAGCAGTTCTTCCTGGAAGTTGACGCCTCCTCCTCTGGAGCCGGAGCGGTACTTACTCAAAAATCATCTTCCGGGAGGATGGTAACTTGCGGCTTCTTCTCTAAACTCTTCTCCTCCTCTGAACGCAATTATTCCATAGGAGACCGAGAGTTATTGGCCATCAAACTGGCATTGGAGGAGTGGCGTTACCTGCTCGAGGGGGCTCTTCACCTGGTAATAATTTACACTGACCACAAGAACTTGGCTTACCTCCAGCATGCCCAGAGACTTAACCCGCGCCAAGCCCGGTGGTCCTTGTTTTTTGCTCGCTTTGATTTTGTTCTTCATTTTCACCCGGCTGACAAAAACGTCAAGTCGGACGCCTTGTCTCGATCCTTTCTGGTGTCTGATCTCGAGGAAGATCCGAAACACATCATCGATCCCGCCAGAGTAATGCAGGTGGCTCCCGTGAGTCTAAATCGTCTCCCTCCCGGAAAGACGTTCGTATCAGTACCTGATCGGGAGAAGATCCTTCACTGGGGTCACTCGTCTAAACTAGCTGGCCATGCCGGTCAGAAAAAGACCCTCCAGCTTATTACCCGGCACTACTGGTGGCCTACCCTGCACAAGGACGTAATAGACTTTGTTTCTGCCTGTGTGTCCTGCGCCCGCAACAAGGTTCCGAGACATCTGCCAGCCGGTCGCCTCCTTCCGCTCCCAGTACCTGCTGCCCCCTGGCAGCATATAGCAATGGACTTTATAACAGACCTCCCAGTCTCTGCCGGTTGTACGGTCATTTGGGTGGTCGCTGACCGCTTCTCCAAGATGGCTCATTTCGTTCCCCTGCCAGGCCTCCCGTCTGCACCCGAGCTAGCTAAAGACTTTATTCATCACATCTTTCGTCTTCATGGCCTGCCCCTCCACATCGTGTCGGATCGTGGGGTACAGTTCACCTCACGCTTCTGGAGAGCCACTTGTAAACTGCTAGATGTCACCCTGGACTTCTCTTCCGCTTACCACCCACAGTCCAATGGTCAAGTGGAGCGGATCAATCAGAACCTGACCAGTTACCTCCGACACTTCGTTAATGCCCATCATTCTGACTGGGTGGATCTCCTACCATGGGCCGAGTTCTCTTATAATAATCACGAGAGCGAATCCTCCTCCAAATCCCCGTTTTTTGTAGTCTTCGGTCAGCATCCTCGGATTCCTTTTCCTGTCTCCACCTCTGTGGACAACCCGGCTGCGGAATCTCTCGTTAGCAAATTTTCCTCCATTTGGGAGAGTACCCGATCCGCACTCCTTCAGTCGTCCGAACGGATGAAAAGACACGCTGACAAAAAACGCCTGGATCCTCCACAATTTCGTCCCGGAGATAAAGTCTGGCTCTCATCTAAATATGTCCGACTCAAAATACCTTCTTACAAGTTAGGGCCTCGGTTCATCGGCCCCCTGGAGGTCATCAGTCAGATCAACCCGGTGGCCTATAAATTGAAACTCCCGGACAATTTACGGATCCCTAACTCCTTCCATGTATCTCTCCTCAAACCTGTGGTACTTAACTCTTTTTCCAAGTCTACAGGTACGCCTCCTGCTCCGGTTTCTGCTGAGGACGAGTTTGAGGTAGAGAACATTCTTGCCACCAAAAGGGTAAGAGGAAAGACCTTTTTTCTAGTAGATTGGAAGGGGTTTGGTCCTGAGGAGAGAACGTGGGAGCCCCGGGAGAACATCCATGCCCCTCTTATCCTTGCTAAATTTCTGTCTGGCCTAAAAAAGGGGGGGCCTAAAGGGGGGGGTACTGTAGCGCCGGCGTCCCTGCCCTCTGCTAGGCAGGGACGCTGTTCCCCTCACCTCCCTGCTCCGTGCCCGGCGTCCTCCTCCCGCTCTGCTGGCAGCGCGCGCTCCTTCCCGGCCACTGTGCTTAGGGCGCACGCGCGCTCTCCCTCCCTCTTAAAGGGGCCGCGCGCGCCGTCCTAAGGAGTCCCCGGACAATGGCCGGAGGACTTCACCATATATAAGGCACCTCCTCCAAAATGGAGGTGCCCGAGCAATGTTGTTGCACCGTTCTACTCTGCTTCAGCCCTCAGGTCCCTTGCCAGTTACCTGCCAATTACCTGCCAGATTCCTGCCAGCTTGCTGTCCTAATCCTGCCTGATTTCCTGTTACCTGCCTGCCTGCCTGAGGTCCGACGGTCTGCCTTACAACTCCGGTCAGTCTATCTAAGGATCAACTTGCCCGCTCACCTGGGAGCGCACATCAGCTACCTGCCTGCTTGCCTGAGGTCCGACGGTCTGCCTTACAACTCCGGTCAGTCTGTCTATGGACCAGCTTGCCCGCTCACCTGGGAGCGCTTCTCCGCTACCTGCCTGCTTGCCTGCCCGGAGGCTCCGCTGTCACGTGCTGTGACCACCAGCTATTCCAGACTCTTGCCCGCTCACCTGGGAGCGCTTCTCCGCTACCTGCCTGCTTGCCAGCCCGGAGGCTCCGCTGTCACGTGCTGTGACCACCAGCTATTCCAGACTCTTGCCCGCTCACCTGGGAGCGCTTCTCCGCTACCTGCCTGCTTGCCAGCGCGGAGGCTCCGCTGTCACGTGCTGTGACCACCAGCTATTCCAGACTCTTGCCCACTCACCTGGGAGCGCTTCTCCGCTACCTGCCTGCTTGCCTACCTGGAGGCTCCGCCGTCACGTGCTGTGACCACCTGCTATTCCAGAGACTCTCGCTTGCTCACCTGGGAGCACACATCCTCCATCTGCCTTGCTAGCCTACCTGGAGGTTCAGCCATCACAGGTCGTACCTACCCTTTACCTAGAGACTGCCCCGGTCACTTGCCGTGACCTCCAGCCCGTTCTTCCAGAGACTGCCCCGGTCACTTGCCGTGACCTCCAGCCCGTTCTTCCAGAGACTGCCCTGATCACTTGCCGTGACCTCCTGCCCGTACACCCAGAGACTGTCCCGGTCACCTGCTGTGACTGCCTGCCTGGTCGCCACCCGCTCCCTTACAAGGACCGCTCCCTTGTATAGTAAAAAACCAGGCAATGTGAACTGAGGTCTAAGATGGTAGACATGCAAGAAATAGGAGCATGTTCACACTAGCAAAAAAGAAACAAAACCTACAAAAGACAAAAGACAAAAATATATCTCATACCCTACCATCATTATATATAAATGTAAAGCAAAGTTGCATAATAAATATAGGGTACTTAGTGAACTATTTTTGATCAAAAAAAGTATACAAGCCGTCCCACCAGCGGCAAGGTGACCCTAAATTGGGACGGTACCTATACTGCCTATATTAAAAACCTTACTGTATATCAAAGTTGAAGCAATGCATATAAAAGGGTAGACAAATAGGACCGGGTCCCAACTCCAGACCACCCAGGCCCGTGGTAAGCTACATATATACCAGTCAGCTCAACAAAGGGGATGCCACACCCTTAAATTGCACAGAATGCAAACAAGACAAAAAACCAGGCAATGTGAACTGAGGTCTAAGATGGTAGACATGCAAGAAATAGGAGCATGTTCACACTAGCAAAAAAGAAACAAAACCTACAAAAGACAAAAGACAAAAATATATCTCATACCCTACCATCATTATATATAAATGTAAAGCAAAGTTGCATAATAAATATAGGGTACTTAGTGAACTATTTTTGATCAAAAAAAGTATACAAGCCGTCCCACCAGCGGCAAGGTGACCCTAAATTGGGACGGTACCTATACTGCCTATATTAAAAACCTTACTGTATATCAAAGTTGAAGCAATGCATATAAAAGGGTAGACAAATAGGACCGGGTCCCAACTCCAGACCACCCAGGCCCGTGGTAAGCTACATATATACCAGTCAGCTCAACAAAGGGGATGCCACACCCTTAAATTGCACAGAATGCAAACAAGACAAAAAACCAGGCAATGTGAACTGAGGTCTAAGATGGTAGACATGCAAGAAATAGGAGCATGTTCACACTAGCAAAAAAGAAACAAAACCTACAAAAGACAAAAGACAAACATATATCTCATACCCTACCATCATTATATATAAATGTAAAGCAAAGTTGCATAATAAATATAGGGTACTTAGTGAACTATTTTTGATCAAAAAAAGTATACAAGCCGTCCCACCAGCGGCAAGGTGACCCTAAATTGGGACGGTACCTATACTGCCTATATTAAAAACCTTACTGTATATCAAAGTTGAAGCAATGCATATAAAAGGGTAGACAAATAGGACCGGGTCCCAACTCCAGACCACCCAGGCCCGTGGTAAGCTACATATATACCAGTCAGCTCAACAAAGGGGATGCCACACCCTTAAATTGCACAGAATGCAAACAAGACAAAAAACCAGGCAATGTGAACTGAGGTCTAAGATGGTAGACATGCAAGAAACAGGAGCATGTTCACACTAGCAAAAAAGAAACAAAACCTACAAAAGACAAAAGACAAACATATATCTCATACCCTACCATCATTATATATAAATGTAAAGCAAAGTTGCATAATAAATATAGGGTACTTAGTGAACTATTTTTGATCAAAAAAAGTATACAAGCCGTCCCACCAGCGGCAAGGTGACCCTAAATTGGGACGGTACCTATACTGCCTATATTAAAAACCTTACTGTATATCAAAGTTGAAGCAATGCATATAAAAGGGTAGACAAATAGGACCGGGTCCCAACTCCAGACCACCCAGGCCCGTGGTAAGCTACATATATACCAGTCAGCTCAACAAAGGGGATGCCACACCCTTAAATTGCACAGAATGCAAACAAGACAAAAAAACAGGCAATGTGAACTGAGGTCTAAGATGGTAGACATGCAAGAAATAGGAGCATGTTCACACTAGCAAAAAAGAAACAAAACCTACAAAAGACAAAAGACAAAAATATATTTCATACCCTACCATCATTATATATAAATGTAAAGCAAAGTTGCATAATAAATATAGGGTACTTAGTGAACTATTTTTGATCAAAAAAAGTATACAAGCCGTCCCACCAGCGGCAAGGTGACCCTAAATTGGGACGGTACCTATACTGCCTATATTAAAAACCTTACTGTATATCAAAGTTGAAGCAATGCATATAAAAGGGTAGACAAATAGGACCGGGTCCCAACTCCAGACCACCCAGGCCCGTGGTAAGCTACATATATACCAGTCAGCTCAACAAAGGGGATGCCACACCCTTAAATTGCACAGAATGCAAACAAGACAAAAAACCAGGCAATGTGAACTGAGGTCTAAGATGGTAGACATGCAAGAAATAGGAGCATGTTCACACTAGCAAAAAAGAAACAAAACCTACAAAAGACAAAAGACAAAAATATATCTCATACCCTACCATCATTATATATAAATGTAAAGCAAAGTTGCATAATAAATATAGGGTACTTAGTGAACTATTTTTGATCAAAAAAGGTATACAAGCCGTCCCACCAGCGGCAAGGTGACCCTAAATTGGGACGGTACCTATACTGCCTATATTAAAAACCTTACTGTATATCAAAGTTGAAGCAATGCATATAAAAGGGTAGACAAATAGGACCGGGTCCCAACTCCAGACCACCCAGGCCCGTGGTAAGCTACATATATACCAGTCAGCTCAACAAAGGGGATGCCACACCCTTAAATTGCACAGAATGCAAACAAGACAAAAAACCAGGCAATGTGAACTGAGGTCTAAGATGGTAGACATGCAAGAAATAGGAGCATGTTCACACTAGCAAAAAAGAAACAAAACCTACAAAAGACAAAAGACAAAAATATATCTCATACCCTACCATCATTATATATAAATGTAAAGCAAAGTTGCATAATAAATATAGGGTACTTAGTGAACTATTTTTGATCAAAAAAAGTATACAAGCCGTCCCACCAGCGGCAAGGTGACCCTAAATTGGGACGGTACCTATACTGCCTATATTAAAAACCTTACTGTATATCAAAGTTGAAGCAATGCATATAAAAGGGTAGACAAATAGGACCGGGTCCCAACTCCAGACCACCCAGGCCCGTGGTAAGCTACATATATACCAGTCAGCTCAACAAAGGGGATGCCACACCCTTAAATTGCACAGAATGCAAACAAGACAAAAAACCAGGCAATGTGAACTGAGGTCTAAGATGGTAGACATGCAAGAAATAGGAGCATGTTCACACTAGCAAAAAAGAAACAAAACCTACAAAAGACAAAAGACAAAAATATATCTCATACCCTACCATCATTATATATAAATGTAAAGCAAAGTTGCATAATAAATATAGGGTACTTAGTGAACTATTTTTGATCAAAAAAAGTATACAAGCCGTCCCACCAGCGGCAAGGTGACCCTAAATTGGGACGGTACCTATACTGCCTATATTAAAAACTTTACTGTATATCAAAGTTGAAGCAATGCATATAAAAGGGTAGACAAATAGGACCGGGTCCCAACTCCAGACCACCCAGGCCCGTGGTAAGCTACATATATACCAGTCAGCTCAACAAAGGGGATGCCACACCCTTAAATTGCACAGAATGCAAACAAGACAAAAAACCAGGCAATGTGAACTGAGGTCTAAGATGGTAGACATGCAAGAAATAGGAGCATGTTCACACTAGCAAAAAAGAAACAAAACCTACAAAAGACAAAAGACAAAAATATATCTCATACCCTACCATCATTATATATAAATGTAAAGCAAAGTTGCATAATAAATATAGGGTACTTAGTGAACTATTTTTTATCCCTTGTATAGTAGCCCAGAGGTTCCGCCTCCCAGACCCGTTACAGATAATACTGAAAACAGAGGAGCCAGAGGTGTAATTGGAGCAACTTTAAAATCTGTAGTAGTAAGAATGTGGACAGAGCAGGAGAAATTGCCGTCCGCACAGCAGGGGAACAGCTGACGTTACCGAACCCCAATAACATGGCAGCAAGTGTTGACTGTGCAGACGGCACTTCCGAGCGCCAACTGGCGGTGTTGGAGCTCAGGGATAATACTGAAAACAGAGGAGCCAGAGGTGTATTTGGAGGAGGTTTTAAATCAGTAGTACAGTGGATGTGGACAGAGCAGGAGAAATTGCTGTCCGCACAGCAGGGGAACAGCTGACGTTACTGAACCCCAATAACACGGCAGCAAGTGTTGACTGTGCAGACGGCACTTCCGAGCGCCAACTGGCGGTGTTGGAGCTCAGGGATAATAGTGAAAACAGAGGAGCCAGAGGTGTAATTGGAGCAACTTTAAAATCTGTAGTAGTGAGAATGTGGACAGAGCAGGAGAAATTGCCGTCCGCACAGCAGGGGAACAGCTGACGTTACTGAACCCCAATGACACGGCAGCAAGTGTTGACTGTGCAGACGGCACTTCCGAGCGCCAACTGGCGGTGTTGGAGCTCAGGGATAATACTGAAAACAGAGGAGCCAGAGGTGTAATTGGAGCAACTTTAAAATCTGTAGTAGTGAGAATGTGGACAGAGCAGGAGAAATTGCCGTCCGCACAGCAGGGGAACAGCTGACGTTACTGAACCCCAATGACACGGCAGCAAGTGTTGACTGTGCAGACGGCACTTCCGAGCGCCAACTGGCGGTGTTGGAGCTCAGGGATAATACTGAAAACAGAGGAGCCAGAGGTGTAATTGGAGCAACTTTAAAATCTGTAGTAGTGAGAATGTGGACAGAGCAGGAGAAATTGCCGTCCGCACAGCAGGGGAACAGCTGACGTTACTGAACCCCAATGACACGGCAGCAAGTGTTGACTGTGCAGACGGCACTTCCGAGCGCCAACTGGCGGTGTTGGAGCTCAGGGATAATACTGAAAACAGAGGAGCCAGAGGTGTAATTGGAGCAACTTTAAAATCTGTAGTAGTGAGAATGTGGACAGAGCAGGAGAAATTGCCGTCCGCACAGCAGGGGAACAGCTGACGTTACTGAACCCCAATGACACGGCAGCAAGTGTTGACTGTGCAGACGGCACTTCCGAGCGCCAACTGGCGGTGTTGGAGCTCAGGGATAATACTGAAAGCAGAGGAGCCAGAGGTGTAACTGGAGCAACTTTAAAATCTGTAGTAGTGAGAATGTGGACAGAGCAGGAGAAATTGCCGTCCGCACAGCAGGGGAACAGCTGACGTTACTGAACCCCAATGACACGGCAGCAAGTGTTGACTGTGCAGATGGCACTTCCGAGCGCCAACTGGCGGTGTTGGAGCTCAGGGATAATACTGAAAACAGAGGAGCCAGAGGTGTATTTGGAGGAGGTTTTAAATCAGTAGTACAGTGGATGTGGACAGAGCAGGAGAAATTGCCGTCCGCACAGCAGGGGAACAGCTGACGTTACTGAACCCCAATAACACGGCAGCAAGTGTTGACTTTGCAGACGGCACTTCCGAGCGCCAACTGGCGGTGTTGGAGCTCAGGGATAATACTGAAAACAGAGGAGCCAGAGGTGTAATTGGAGCAACTTTAAAATCTGTAGTAGTGAGAATGTGGACAGAGCAGGAGAAATTGCCGTCCGCACAGCTGGGGAACAGCTGACGTTTCTGAACCCCAATGACACGGCAGCAAGTGTTGACTGTGCAGACGGCACTTCCGAGCGCCAACTGGCGGTGTTGGAGCTCAGGGATAATACTGAAAACAGAGGAGCCAGAGGTGTAATTGGAGCAACTTTAAAATCTGTAGTAGTGAGAATGTGGATAG
This sequence comes from Phyllobates terribilis, assembly GCF_046119375.1. Taxonomy (NCBI): domain Eukaryota; kingdom Metazoa; phylum Chordata; class Amphibia; order Anura; family Dendrobatidae; genus Phyllobates; species Phyllobates terribilis. Next base: position 222,870,934 of record NW_027362765.1, on the reverse strand, counting down.
AGCAGGAGAAATTGCCGTCCGCACAGCAGGGGAACAGCTGACGTTACTGAACCCCAATGACACGGCAGCAAGTGTTGACTGTGCAGACGGCACTTCCGAGCGCCAACTGGCGGTGTTGGAGCTCAGGGATAATACTGAAAACAGAGGAGCCAGAGGTGTACTTGGAGCAACTTTAAAATTTGTAGTAGTGAGAATGTGGACAGAGCAGGAGAAATTGCCGTCCGCACAGCAGGGGAACAGCTGACGTTACTGAACCCCAATGACATGGCAGCAAGTGTTGACTGTGCAGACGGCACTTCCGAGCGCCAACTGGCGGTGTTGGAGCTCAGGGATAATACTGAAATCAGAGTAGCCAGAACTGTATTTGGAGGAGGTTTTAAATCAGTAGTACAGTGGATGTGGACAGAGCAGGAGAAATTGCCGTCCGCACAGCAGGGGAACAGCTGATGTTACTGAACCCCAATAACACGGCAGCAAGTGTTGACTGTGCAGACGGCACTTCCGAGCGCCAACTGGCGGTGTTGGAGCTCAGGGATAATACTGAAAACAGAGGAGCCAGAGGTGTAATTGGAGCAACTTTAAAATCTGTAGTAGTGAGAATGTGGACAGAGCAGGAGAAATTGCTGTCCGCACAGCAGGGGAACAGCTGATGTTACTGAACCCCAAAGACACGGCAGCAAGTGTTGACTGTGCAGACGGCACTTCCGAGCGCCAACTGGCGGTGTTGGAGCTCAGGGATAATACTGAAAACAAAGGAGCCAGAGGTGTAATTGGAGCAACTTTAAAATCTGTAGTAGTGAGAATGTGGACAGAGCAGGAGAAATTGCCGTCCGCACAGCAGGGGAACAGCTGACGTTACCGAACCCCAATAACATGGCAGCAAGTGTTGACTGTGCAGACGGCACTTCCGAGCGCCAACTGGCGGTGTTGGAGCTCAGGGATAATACTGAAAACAGAGGAGCCAGAGGTGTATTTGGAGGAGGTTTTAAATGAGTAGTACAGTGGATGTGGACAGAGCAGGAGAAAGTGCCGTCCGCACAGCAGGGGAACAGCTGACGTTACTGAGCCCCAATAACACGGCAGCAAGTGTTGACTGTGCAGACGGCACTTCCGAGCGCCAACTGGCGGTGTTGGAGCTCAGGGATAATACTGAAAACAGAGGAGCCAGAGGTGTAATTGGAGCAACTTTAAAATCAGTAGTAGTGAGAATGTGGACAGAGTAGGAGAAATTGCCGTCCGCACAGCAGGGGAACAGCTGACGTTACTGAACCCCAGTAACACGGCAGCAAGTGTTGATTGTGCAGACGGCACTTCCGAGCACCAACTGGCGGTGTTGGAGCTCAGGGATAATACTGAAAACAGAGGAGCCAGAGGTGTAATTCGAGCAACTTTAAAATCTGTAGTAGTGAGAATGTGGACAGAGCAGGAGAAATTGCCCTCCGCACAGCCGGGGAACAGCTGACGTTACTGAACCCCAATGACACGGCAGCAAGTGTTGACTGTGCAGACGGCACTTCCGAGCGCCAACTGGCGGTGTTGGAGCTCAGGGATTACAGTTCAGGTGGTAGAAACATGAACAGAACAGGAGACCTGGATACTTTTGCCAACAATTATTTATTCTGGAAGAGGACTGGCAAATTCATGAGAGATCCAGGCCTTGTTCATTTTGAGAAAAGTAAGCCGGTCAACGTTATCGGAGGATAGTCGCATGCGACGGTCTGTTAGTAACACCTGCGGCACTAAAGACGCGTTCCGATAATACACTAGCAGCAGGGCAAGCTAGCACCTCCAATGCATATTGACTTAGCTCTGGTGATGTATCTAGCTTACAGACCCAAAACTTGAAGGGAGAAGAGCCGTCTGGGAGTACACTAAGAGGGCAAGACATGTAGTCTGTCACCATCTGACGGAAACGTTGCCTCCTGCTGACTGGAGCCGTCTGTGATGGTGTAGACATTTGTGGCGGCGGGGACACAAAACTTTGCCACATTTCGGCCATACTGGTCTTGCCTTGTGCTGAGGCGCTGCTTCTGCTCCCTCTTTGTGCAGAACTTCCTCCACTGCCTCGACGCACTGAGCTGCTTTGTAAAGCACTAGCAGCACTGCTCTCGGTTGGAATGGAGAACATGAAGGAATGCACCAGTGCATCTTGGTACTCCCGCATTTTACGCTCCCGGTTCAACGGTGTTATGAGGCTTTGTAAGTTGTCCCGGTAGCGAGGATCTAGGAGGGTGGACACCCAATAATCAGCCGTGTTGAGAATGTGGGCGATGCGGCGGTCGTTTCTCAGGCACTGCAGCATGAAATCAACCATGTGCTGCAGACTGCCAACTGGCCAAGAAACGCTGTCCCCTGCTTGAGGCGTGATCTCTGCCTGCTCTGCATCACCCCACCCTCGCTCTAGATACTGACTACTAGAGCATTGTGTGCCTCCCTCCTCTGGACAGATGTCTTACTCATCCATTGACTCCTCCTCATCCTCCTCACAAAGTGTCCCCTGCCTAGGCCTTTGTGAGGAACCACGTTGCGCAGACTGTAGAGAAGCAGATGGCATTTGTGACTCCTCATCCTCCACCTGTTCCAAAACCTCGTCCCTTAGTGCTTGCAGTGTTTTTTCAAGCAGGCAGATAAGGGGGATAGTCATGCTGACTAGTGCATCATCTGCACTCGCCATCCGCGTGGAATAATCGAAGGCACGCAAAACGTGGCAAATGTCCTTCATAGAGGCCCACTCAGTGGTGGTGAAGTGTGAACGGCGCGCACTGCGACTTCTTTGCGCCTGCTGCAGCTGGTACTCCATTACTGCTGCCTGCTGCTCACACAACCTCTCCAACATATGTAACGTTGAATTCCACCTGGTGGGTAGGTCACATATGATGCGATGTTCCGGAAGACGTAATCGTCGCTGCAGAGCTGCAATGCGTGATCTTGCATTGCTGGAACGCCGCAAGTGAGTGCACTCTATGCGGACCTTGTGAAGCAGTGCATCAAGATCCGGATAGTCCCTCAAAAAACTCTGCACGACCAAGTTGAGCACATGTGCCAGACATGGGATGTGAGTGAGGTTGCCTAGGCCCAGAGCTGCCACCAGATTTCGGCCATTGTCACACACTACCATGCCTGGCTGGAGATTCGCTGGCACAAACCACACGTCGCTCTGCTGCTTGATGGCATTCCAGAGCTCCTGCGCTGTGTGGCTTCGATTCCCCAAAGAAATTAATTTTAATACGGCCTGTTGACGTTTGGCCACGGCTGTGCTCATATTGGTCACCATAACAGGTATCCGTTCACGGGTCGATGTGGAGGTAGACCGTGACGGCTCCTGCAGCGCTGATTCAGAGGAACTGGAGTATGAGGAGGAGTCAATGTGTACAGACTGGATTCCTGCAATCCTTGGAGTTGGCAGAACACGTACAGCGCCACTCTCAAGATCTGTACCCGGCTCCACAACATTTACCCAATGGGCAGTGAGGGAAAGGTATCGTCCCTGTCCATGCTTACTGGTCCACGCATCGGTGGTCAGGTGGACCTTGCTACTGACGGCGTTTTGTAGCGCATGTTTAATTTTTCCCTCCACATGATGTTGCAGGGCAGGGACGGCTTGCCTGCTGAAATAAAATCGGCTGGGCACGTTGAATTGTGGGACTGCCAATGCCATAAAGTTACGGAATGTGTCAGTCTCCACCAGCCTGAATGATAGCATTTCAAGGGCCAGTAGTTTAGCAATGCCAGCATTCAGAGCCTGTGCTCGGGGGTGGTTTGCCGAGTATGGGCGCCTTTTCTCCCATGCCTGTGCTAACGATGGCTGTAGACTGGCCTGGGAGTGTGAGGATGACTGGGAAAGTGGTGCTGTGGGTGGAATTACACTGTGTCTCTGTACAACAGTGCCAGAGATTCTTCCATGGCGATCCTGTGAGGAAGCCGAACCAGCTGTGTGTGAGCTGGAGGAAGAGGCTACAACCCGAGCTGAAGAGGTGGTAGGTGGCGCTGTAGGTTGGCCTAGGTCTTCAGTGTGTTTTTGTAACTCCACCACGTGCTTGGTCCGCACATGTTTCCACATATTTGTGGTATTGAGGTTGCTGACACTTTTCCCTCTTTTCACCCTCTGATTACACAGCTTGCATTTGACAAAGCAAATGTCATCTGCAACTGTGTCAAAAAAGGACCAGGCACTGCAAGTCTTGGGAGCGCCCGCTTTGGATTTTGGAAGAGCCATGCTCCTAATGGGTGCCGAAGTGGAGGCTACAGGCAACCAAGTCTGCCCCCTCCCTCTCCCTCCTTTTTGGGCTGTTCGGGGAATCTCTTCGTCAGAGCTGCTCCCACCACCTTCCTGTCCCTCACGCCATGATGGGTCAAGGACCTCATCATCTACACCACCCTCCTCAAACAACTGCTTCTCCTGGGTAGTCTCGACAGCACAGTACGCACCAGAAAGTGGCACCTGAGTCTCATCATCAGATGCGTACTGAGGTGTGCTGCTGACCATAGGCACTGGCCCACCCGCCTCTTCAGATTCAGAGAGACAAAACGGTTGCGCATCACTGCATACTACCTCTTCTTCAAATTCTCGAATTCTGCTTGGCTGGCCCCCTCTTTCCAAGCCAAGAGATTCAGAGAACAGAAGTAGAGATGGCTCCTGTCCAGGGCTCTCTGACTGCCTGGGCAATTTGGCAGATGGTGAAGAGACAGATGGGTGCTCTTCAGTGCTCAGGACCTGAGAGGATCTGGAACTAATTGAAGTCGATGCGTTAGCTGCCATCCATCCGACAACGGCTTCAATTTGGTCCTCCCGCAGCAGTGGGGTACGGCTAGCTCCTACAAAGCTGCGCATAAAGGACTGTTCCCTGGTAAAACTGGGGGATGCTGAGTCACTGGTGCCCGCAGCAGGCACAGAATCCCCACGTCCTCTCCCTGCAGGCACAGAATCCTCACGTCCTCTCCCTGCAGAAACTCCACGCCCACGCCCACGACCACATGCCTTACTCCCTGCCTTCTTCATCTTGGTAGACTGATAAAGATAGGCAGAAAAGTACTAAGGGCTTAGTGTGCTTATTCCTGAACAGCTGCTAACAGGTATAAGAAACACTAATTTTATAAAGTGTGGACTAGACTTTAATATGAGCTAATGTGGCCTACACAACTGTAAAGTGGAGTGTTTGGTGAACTTTATTTAGTTTTTTTTTGTCACAAAAAGACACTGGATGTGCCTAAAGATGTAATAACGATAGTATCACAAACTTTTTGTAGCTATTACAATGTAGGAAGGTAACCTACAATGCAATAGATGAGGCTGCAAAAAATAGGCTAATACTAATCTGGCTGGGGCTGCAGGGCCCAATGCTGCAGAAAGGCTCCTCTAACTACTCCTATATAGTGTGTTTGGAACCAATTTAGCTGAATACGGATGGAACCACCACACTAATAGGAGAAATCAGGAAAAATTATGAATTGGCAAAAAAGGACAATGTATGAGGCAGTGACACACACTGAGTGCACTACAACCAGACGTGGTTGAAGCACACACTACAGGGTGAGCTGCACTCACACACCAGACCTTGCAGACAGCGGTGAACAGTACAGATGCAGAGCACTGTGCACTAGCGCTGCAAGACCAAAAAAATTTCTCTATCTACTCCTATATAGTGTGTTTGGAACCAATTTAGCTGAATACGGATGGAACCACCACACTAATAGGAGATATCAGGAAAAATTATGAATTGGCAAAAAAGGACAATGTATGAGGCAGTGACACACACTGAGTGCACTATAACCAGACGTGGCTGAAGCACACACTACAGGGTGAGCTGCACTCACACACAGAGACCTTGCAGAAAGCGGTGAACAGCACAGAGAACTGTGCACTAGCGCTGCAAGGCACAGCGATTTATAAAGTAGCTTGGGTAAAGCAGAATAGACCAAATAGGTAGCTAAAACTGTCCCTCAGAACAACAGCATCCTATCCCTAACTGAATTCACAGCAGAGTGAGCTCAAAATGGCGGTGGCGGCTTTTATAGTGCATCATGACATCATTTCAGCAGCCAATCACAGCCATGCCATTAGTTAAGATGCCTACATGCCTAACAGGATGTGCCCACACTTCTTAGGATCCTCATTGGCTGAATAAAATGAAAATGGCTCATTGCATTATGGGAACTTCCGATTCCGGTATACAATATTGCAAAAGTATCGGAATTAAGTATCGGAATTCCGATACCGCGAATATCGGCCGATACCCGATATTTCAGTATCGGAATGCTCAACACTAGTCATGTGATGACTGCTGGAACTGGCAAGCAGAAACGAAAGCTAAGGCTGGGGTCACACGAGCGAAATAAAAACCAGTCCGATTTTCATCCAGAAACGTAGTACGAGTTAAATCCATAGGCGTTCCGTAACTTATTTGAGTGCAATCCGAGTATACGATTATTACCTCGCATGATATCAGTATACCATCCATATGCAATGCGATTTTGAAAAAGCGTTTTACAGTCATATACACTATTAACTTAAGGGCCTGCTTGATTCTAGCCCTATGAAAACATACTCCACAAGGTACCATGTTGGGAGCACATCCATAGTGTTGGGATATCCCCTACATTATTACCCTTGTGGCTGGTTTCATTTCATTGGTAGCCAAATCTGTGTTACCATTTGATGTTCAACCAGACAGAGCGAGTTCTTTTCCACTAGGTGTTGTCTAGAGAGTTTGGTGTGCTTTACCCAGTCATTGTGGATCTGAGGAGGTGCAGACTATGGGTAAATCCTCCCATCAGCCATCGGTGCATAAAAGGGCACTTCCAGCGGCTTTATGGGGAGCTACGCTGCCATCCTGAAAAGCTCTATTTAAACTGCCGCATGAGCCTTCAGACATTTGTCCGTCTGTTGGAGGAGCCTGGTCTAACCTACCAGAATACCAACATAAGGCGAAGTATTTCTGCCGAGGAGCATCTTGTGGTCACCCTGAGGTATTTAACCAATGCATGATGTTATTTTCACTTAAAATTTGTAAAAAAAGACTGTTACCTCACTCTGTACACGCTTTGTCAATTCCTTCAATAATTATTTAAGTCATTAGTGTTTGGCGTTATGATCTTGGGCTAATAATTGTGGAGTTGCTGCAGACCTACATTGGCGGCCTGCTAATGGTTACTTCCTAACAATGTTGTATGTGTCTGTTGGCCCAACTCTCCAGAAAAGGATAACTACTGTTATTACGCACAAACAGCTCAGCTATACTTATTTTATGGAAGCAGTATAATGTTGCTTCGTGTAATGTTACGTAAGATGCTTATTATTGTACATGTGTGAATGTCTTCCCAAACCAGTTGTGTGTTTCACATTGCAGCAGGTATGCTGTATCATTTGTGCTTGAAGGTGTTGTCCAATCCAAACCGATAAGTCTGCAGTCACTCTGTGTGACTGCAGACTTATGAATCCCCCCAGCGCATGCATTGTATGCTGCAGGAATTCGCCGGTTTCAGACCCGGGACCGGACGTAACATATGTGTTATACATACTTCTGTCCAGTGGGCGTGGCCTTGCTTCCATACACTTGTATGGAGCAAGCACACGCCCAGGGCCGGCGTCAGCACCCGGCGCACCCGGGCAAATGCCGGGGCCCTGTATGGAGCGCTATATGGGGACCAGTATCCTGTATGGAGCCTTATATGGGGGCCAGTATTCCGTATGGAGCCTTATATGGGGGCCAGTATTCCGTATGGAGCCTTATATGGGGGCCAGTATTCCGTATGGAGCCTTATATGGGGGCCAGTATTCCGTATGGAGCCTTATATGGGGGCCAGTATTCCGTATGGAGCCTTATATGGGGGCCAGTATTCCTTATGGAGCCTTATATGGGGGCCAGTATTCCGTATGGAGCCTTATATGGGGGCCAGTATTCCGCATGGAGCCTTATATGGGGGTCAGTATTCTGCATGGAGCCTTATATGGGGGCCAGTATTCCGTATGGAGCCTTATATGGAGGCCAGTATTCCATATGGAGCCTTATATGGGGGCCAGTATTCCGTATGGAGCCTTATATGGGGGCCAGTATTCCGTATGGAGCCTTATATGGGGGCCAGTATTCCGTATGGAGCCTTATATGGGGGCCAGTATTCCGTATGGAGCCTTATATGGGGGCCAGTATTCCTTATGGAGCCTTATATGGGGGCCAGTATTCCGTATGGAGCCTTATATGGGGGCCAGTATTCCGCATGGAGCCTTATATGGGGGTCAGTATTCCTTATGGAGCCTTATATGGGGGCCAGTATTCCGTATGGAGCCTTATATGGAGGCCAGTATTCCATATGGAGCCTTATATGGGGGCCAGTATTCCGTATGGAGCCTTATATGGGGGCCAGTATTCCGTATGGAGCCTTATATGGGGGCCAGCATTCCGTATGGAGCCTTATATGGGGGCCAGTATTCCGCATGGAGCCTTATATGGGGGTCAGTATTCCGCATGGGGCCTTATGTGGGGGCCAGTATTCCGTATGGGGCCTTATATGGGGGCCAGTATTCCTTATGGGGCCTTATATGGGGGCCAGTATTCCGTATGGGGCGTTATATGGGGGCCAGTATTCCGTATGAAGCGTTATATGGGGGCCAGTATTCTGTATGGAGCCTTATATGGGGGCCACTATTCTGTGTGGCGCGATTCACCGGTTTCTGAGCTATTGTGGAATTTACAATAGATATCACTCATGTAATGTAAGAAGTGAAATCTTTGCATTGTACTATATATATATATTTCTCCGCCGTATCTGTGCATCATGAATCGTGGTGTGTGTTAAAGGGGCCACTGAGACTCTTTCGCCCGGGGCCCAGAAAAACCTGGAGCCGGCCCTGCACACGCCCTCTGGTTGGCCACGCCCACTGGCCGGCCACGTCTAGATTAGTATGTGGAGCGAGGCCGTGCCCACTGGCTGGGAGTATGTATAACACATACATAGCCTCCGGTCCCAGGTCTGAAACTGGCGAATCCCTGCAGAGCACAGTGCATGTGCTGGGGGGACTCAAAGGCTGCATTCACGTGCAATGACTGCATACTTATCGATTTTGACCGGACAAGCCCTCTAACTGATGTTAGGGCACGCTCCTCCCATTTCAACCATTTTGTCATGTATGTAGTATAAAAGAGAAATTAGACATGTCAGCACATAGCAATTACTACACTGTTCCTCCCAAATGTATAACTTTATATTAATCCACTATGAGCTGTGGAAAGGCCAGGGAGCCCTATAGGGCTTACAGGCCACATGACAAGACAAGAGGGTGGGAGTGAAGGGGTTAAAAGTTTTGAAGAAAGGATTAGGAGTACTGTGGGGAGTTTTGACTGGTAGGGTTAAGGTGGGGGCAGGAGCAAGAGGAGATATAAGGAAGTGCAGAGGGCAGTTACCTCCTCTTGCTTCCTGGATCGCAGCTGGACACAGACAGGACACTGCAGTGGAGCCATGGTAGATCTTGCAGCCTTGTTGGACCCAGTATGGGCTGTTTCAGCGATCCATGGTCCAGACCTTGTGCAGCAGCAGCTGTGGATGGCCTGTGCTGCAGGAGAAACTTCAGGGAGGCCTGCAGCGCGCGCTCAGCGGTCACGGCCGCCGGAGCGTTACTCACCAACAGGTGAGATTCGGAGCAGGAGACTCCAGGAGCCCCGTCGGGGACCCTCTGGGGCCGGGGGAGCAGCGTGTGCCCCCGGCTCCTTCTCCAGTCCCCAGGAAGAATCCTCGCCGGAGCCGCGGCGCGGCCTACTTCCGGTTCGTGGCCTACTGGGTCCCGAACCAGCGTGGCGGTGACCCCCGGTGATGAGCCGGCCTGGAGTTTTATCCGGCAAGATGGCAGGACTGCGGAGCCCTCCCGCGGTCGGTGGATGAGGGCGGGACCAACGTCCGGTGTATGGCGGGGGGGAGTTCCGGTCTGCAGCGGTGGCCCCGGTGTCATGCTGGGGTCGAACCAAGCGGGGGAGGGAGCGTGCAGGGCCTTCCCGCAGTCGGCAGGGAGGAGCACGGCCTGGAGGGCGGAGGTGCAGCAGAGCCAGGAGGAACACCGGTGCTGCAGCAGGTGATCCAGAAAAGGGTCGGATAAGAGATGAGCGGCCCAACTGCAGGCGGCAGGGTGGGTCCGGGTCTGAAGATGGGCCCGACGCGCCAGAGGAGGATTCGGAGTCCGCCAGGGGCAGGGAGCTGTCCTGAAACGGAGTGGCGGCGGCATCGGGCAGCTCCTTCTGCGGCCTTATCAGGGCCTGACGACATTGATAAAATGGAGAACAGCGGGAAAGAGGGAGAGATTTCATCGGGACCATCAAAACATGAGCAAGTTCCATCAGGAGATGTCGCGGCTGGTCAGAGGATCTCTCCGAGACAGCCTGGTGAGGAGACGACGATCGTTCATAATTTAACTGATGTGGGTCGTGCTCGGGGTGTGTTGAGGGTTAGTAATTCGGAGGGTGTTACAGGGATTATTCAAGGATCAAGAGGTGGGGGACACGATCTATGGGGTCAATTATTAGGTGTATTGCAGGGCTTGGCGTCACAGCAGGCAAGTGATGTGAGGTCGCCGGCAGCTGCATGGGTGGCTTTCTGAGGTTCAGGAGCGGGATCTGAGCACTCAAGGGACGTATCACAGTACATGGTTGGTGTGGGCCTGCAGGGAGGTGGCTCGGTGGTATCTCAGGAAAAGAGTAATACTGAGAAAGAAAAGGAAAGAGGATGAGGTAGTTTGGTTGGATGATAGGTCCATGAGTGAGGCGTATGTCTATTTTGAGGGCCCTTTGGGGGTGCATTTAAAGAAAGAGGTGCAAGAAAAAATTTGGAAAGGGCAGTATGTGGAATTTTTTCGTTGCTCCCATTAGAAAAGTTTAACCTTGATAGGGTTAAACCTAATGATTCGAAGAAAGAAAAGGAGGAGGAGGAAAAACGTAGGTACCGGTTAATTCCAAGGACATTTGCAAATTGGCTACAGGCCTTTGCAATTTTAGCAAGTGTTATTGGGGAAAAGGAGCCGGAGCATTGCTCAGCTCTTTTCGGTTATATGGATGCAATAGGTGAGGCGCATAGGGTTTATGGGGGGTTGCCGTGGCTCAGATATGATGAACAGTTTAAGCAAAGAAAGGCTATGAGAATGGGCATGCGTTGGGATCACAAGGATATTTCCTTATGGATGCGTTTAATGACAGCCCCCGCATTTCAGCCCTTTCGGGGTGGTACCGGAGGTTCAGGATCAGGCAGTGGATCTTCGATGTGTCTTGTTGGCAGTACAATGAGGGGCAATGTAAGTTTGGGGGCACATGCAAGTTTAAGCACGAGTGTTCCGGATGCTGGGGGAGTCACGGGCTCAGTAAGTGCTTTAAACGGGCAAAAGGCAAAGCAGGTGAGGGTTCTGGAAAGAGGGAGGACTCCGGTGAAGGTCGGGGCGATGCTTCCATTTTTAACCCCTTTAAAGCCCATGACGTACTATTCCGTACCTGCGCCCTGGGCTTTAAGAGCCTGGTACGGAATAGTACGTCATGGCGATCGCGCCCGCACACAGGCTGTGCGGGCGCGATCGCCGCCGGGTGTCAGCTGATTGTCACAGCTGACACCCGGTACTATGTGCAGGGAGCGGTCCTGCACAGCTCCCGGCATATTGACCCCCGCAATGCTGCGATCGAAGTCTGCCGCGGCTTCCTGGATGTTGCCATGACGACCCGATGTCGTCATGACAACATCCGGGTCACCAGACAGCAGTAAGATAGTTTGGTCATGCCTTGATCTCCTGAGTAATGCGAACAAAATGATGTGGCGACGATTTTCCTGCCAACCCTGCCAACAAACGCCTGGAAAACACCCTGCTCATCGGCATTATCCGGCAAGCAAAATTAAGCTTACCCAACAATGACTGTACTACCTTCAACCTTACTTTCTTGGCTCCACGCACCGCTGCTACCGCCAACCGCAAATCCACCAACTTTCCTTCAGGAAGCCTACACTCCATCGCCTCACTGTCAATTTCTATACCTAAAAAACACATCAACATAGCTGGGCCCTCCCTCTTGTCTGCGGCTAATGGGATTCCAAACAATACCGCCACCTTTTTTAATGTTACCAACAAAACTGAACACAGTAACGAGCCAGAAGGCCCAACACAAAATAAATCGTCGATGTAGTCAATTATTGAAGACACCCCCGACACGTCCCGAACCACCCATTCAACAAATGAACTAAAAGCCTCAAAATACGAACACGATATGGAGCAGCCCATGGGCAAACAATGATCTACAAAAAATTTTCCATCCCACATGCAACCTAACAGATGAAGATTGTCCGGATGCACTGGAAGCAGGCGAAACGCCACATCAATAACCGATTTTGCCATTAACGCACCCTGCCCTGCTGCCCTTACCAACTCTAATGCCTTATCAAACGAAACATAAGAAAGACACTGACGATAACTGTACCGGGATGCCATCATTCACTGATTCCCCTTCTGGATAAGATAAATGATGGATAAGCTGAACGACCAGAAATCTCTTCTTGAATTGTCATGATGTTGTCACTGTGACATGAAGGACAAAACTGGTTTTGTCTCATAATGCCAAATTAATACCTTTAAGCAATAATATATTTTATGTACTCATGTTTGTTTCTTTCCTTGGTCCCCTATAGATTTATTTCCACTGGCCTTTCGTATGTAGCCTTACATTTGGAGTTCCTCCCGGGAAAGTCCACCATCTCCGAAAATTTATGTGACACATGTCATGAGACCTAGAACAGACTACACCAATCTGTTATGCCCATGGAGTAGACTGAAGATTCCAATTCTCAAACTGTATTGGTGCACTGGATAGTAAACACATCGACGGTAAAAAGTACAAACGATATTTTTTGGTTGTGCTGATGGCCTTGGTTGACAGCACCTAGAAGTTTGAAGCTTGGAGGGATGTATCCAAAGGCAGCATCGGAGTGCAGCTCCGCTCTTGCTCATACTGATGGGGGTGTTTGGCTGCCTCTGTTGGGGCCACTCCTGCCTCCACTTCAGAGTCTCCAACAGGATCCACTACCACATCAGACTCTGAGGCATTGTACCTCTGTCGTATGTTGGATTCAGATCTGTAATAGCAAACATTAGTCTTATTACATAAATTTGTAACACAATTAACCAATACATAAAAACAAGACAACACCATGCACTTAAGGCCGCAGATCCATTGGAGCCAGAAATTTGAACCTCTCCATGTAGAAGTAGGGTATTTTTTGTCACTTCACACATATTCCCCCTTCTCCATATTTTACCCTCACACATTTACCTCTCCCACCCACATAGTTTGTTCTCACAAATTTCTCCCCTCCACCCTATTCTGTCTCCTCACGCATTACCCCCCCCCCACATACTGTCATTTCCTCACACTTTGTCCCAATAACGCCCTATGTTGTGCTCCTAAATAATTGCCCCTTACTGTGCTTCCTCTTATGGTAAATGGCATTTGCACTGTCCTCTCTTTACCATACTGGAGCCCCTTTCTTCACACTGTCCTCTCATACTGTGTCACCCTTATACTGCCCAATTTCTTTGTTGTAGCCCATCCTAACACTCACCCTGTCTGCATACTGTCCCCTCCATATTGTGCCCTCACACTGTCCTCCCATGCTGTCCCTTCTCTGTTCTGCTCCTTTACTCTACCCAGTCTCTTCACTGTGCCCACTTACACTTTTCTCACTCCACACTGTCTCCTCACACCAGTCCGCCATACTGTCCCTTCACTTTTCTACCACCATACTGTCCCTTCACGCATTTCTCCCCCCACATTGTCCCCCGCACTGCTCCACTTCTATACTGTCATCTACACTACCCAGTCTCTATACTGTGATCCATTACACTTTCTGTCACCTCTCACTTTTCTCCCCCACACTGTCCCTCACACATTTCTCCCCAACAATGTCCCTTTACACTGTCCTCTCTCTACACTGCCCCCCACACTATCCAGTCTGAATACTGTGCCTCCTCACATTTTTCTCCCCCATACTGAGTCTCACACATTTCTCCCCCCATACTGTCCCATTATATTCTTCAGCACTACTGTATCTCCTCACACATTTACCTCTCCCCATGCTGTGTCATCAAACATTTCCCTCCTCCCCTTATACTGTCTCCTCACATATTTTTCCCCTCTCCCATACTATCTCCTCGTGGTGTGTTCTCTCAATTTTTTTCCCTCCTCCCCTTACTGTCTCTTCACACATTCCACCTCCCCATACTCTCTCCTAACACATTTCCTCCACTCCGCATAGTTTCCTTTCATATATTCCCCTATCCCATACTGTCTCCTCACACATTTCTCCCCTCCCCATGTTGTTTCCTCACACATTCCCTCCTCCCCAAGCTGTCTTCTCACACATTTCCACTTTCCCTCATACTGTCTCCTCACACATTTCCCCCTCCTCTATACTGCCTGCTTTCACATTTCTCCCCTCCCTCTCATAGTGTGTTCTCACAAATTTACCCCCTCCACCCCATACTGTCTTCTCACACATTCCCCCCTCCCCATACTGTCCTCTCCTCATACTTTTCCCTAATAAAGCTCCTGTGTGTCCAATGGAGCTCTTACATTACAGTTGACTGCCTCCTATTCCTCGCAGGTGTGAACTTAGCAGCGTGATGATCAACTGACCTGATCACTCTGCTGACATCGCCCTGACCATGGAAGTGCTGGCAGTTTACACTTTTTCTGTTCCAGCTGTCAGTTTGACATCCGACTCAGAGAATGGAAGTGTCGAACTCCCAGGGGACATCAAAATCCCACCGCCTGAGAGACATCTCGGATCACTGCATTAGGAAGCCACAGGGTGCCCCCTTACTGGCTGTGCCCAGGTCAAATGCCCCTCTTGCCACCCCTAGAAACGCACTGCTATATGGCTGTTGTCACAGCGGTAACTCGTGCGCTTCCTCAGCACCGCCCTACTCACCATGGTCACTGCGCAGCGTCTCCAGTTCGCTGAGGTTTGTTTCCTGCTGCACTCCTTTTGCATTGCTACTCAAGCATGGAGGTTCCATCCGACCTTAGGAAGGCGTGGCCGGTCTCTTCAGGAATTTAATTCTGCTGTGTCCTGCAGAGATTTGGCTCCCCGGCCTATCCCATGCAACCTGGCTCTATTTAAGGCAGCTCCTCTCTGCACCCTTTGCTCGAATGTGGTTCTGCGCTGTTACTCTATGTGCATGCAACCGCCTGTATCCACCTTCCCATAAACGACCTGCCTGACCTCTCCAATCCTGACCTCGGTTATGTTTTCTGATCCTGTGATGCCTGCCCCAACCTCAGACTGTCTGTCTTCGCCTCTGTCTCCCCCTCCCCATTCTGCGTACCTATGACTCTAACCCTTCGGTCAGCTGCCTTTGTCCCGGGGACTGACCTGGAGTGGCACCTGGCGACTACCTGCAGCCAAGCCTAACCTCACTAACAGAGGCTCTAGTGAACACCAGGTAGTTTCTTAGTCATGCCCCTCCAGAGTTAGCTTGACCCGTGGCACAGTGGATACACACCCACCAACGGTACAGCTGAGGCTAATTATGCGTCTGAGTCTGCAGAAATCACGTGCATAGATTTTACTTCATCATTACTCAAACAGTTTATTGATTGCAGAAGGTGCTGTACAATGCTTTTCTTTCCCTCTGGTGCTGCTGCCGGTAAATTACCACTTCCAGCCAGTTTCTTGTATAAATTACAATGGATCAATAGGGCTCCAAACAGTAGAACACTCCGCCATATCCTTATTGTTAACAATTCTTGCAACAATTGATTTTCCAAAATGGACAACAATTTTAAAGATTTTTTTGGCATATATTGGCTGTCTGCTAGTCAGCTACTACTTGTTATTGTCTAAATTTACTAGTTTCCTGGTAGAATACAGGCACAGTGGTAACTTTTGTGCCAGATGATTTTCCTGTTTCTTTGCCAAGGATATGATTACTGTGCATGGAAACTTTATAAAGGATGGTGGGAAATTAATAAAATATTTTATATGCTAGACTGCATGCATTAGTCTGAATATATATATATATATATATATATATATATATATATATATATATATATATTTATATTAACCCCTTTACCCCTCAAGGTGATTTGCACGTTCATGACCAGGCCAATTTTTACAATTCTGACCACTGTCATTCGATGGGGTAATTACTCTGGAACACTTCAACGGATCCCTCTGATTCTGAGATTGTATTTTCATGACATACTGTACTTCATGATTGTGGTAAAATTTCTTTGATATCACTTGCGTTTATTTGTGAAAAAAACAGAAATTTGGCGAAAATTTGGAAAATTTAGCAATTTTCAAAATTTTAATTTGTATGCCCTTAAATTAGAGAGATATGTCACACAAAATAGTTAATAAATAACATTTCCCACATGTCTACTTTAGATCAGCACAATTTTGGAGCCAAATTTTTTTTTATTAGGGAGCTATAAGGGTTAAAAGTTGACCAGCGATTTCTCATTTTTTCAACAAAATTTACAAAACCATTTTTTTAGTGACCACATCACATTTGAAGTCACTTTGACACCATGACACCAATCTAAAAACTGCACCCCATATGTGGGGGAAAACCATTGTTTGGGCGCTCGGCAGGGTTCGGAAAGGAAGGAGCGCCATTTGACTTTTTGATTGTAAAATTTGCTTGAATAATTAGCGGACGCCATGTTGCGTTTGGAGAGCCCCCGATGTGCCTAAACTGTGGAAACCCCCCACAAGTGACACCATTTTGGAAACTAGACCCCTCAGGGAACTTATCTAGATGTGTGGTGAGCACCTTGAACCTCCAGGTGCTTCACAGAAGTTTATAACATGGAGCCGTGAAAATAAAAAAATCAAACATTTCCCACAAAAATGTTTTTCAGCCCCCAGTTTTGCATTTTCATAAGGGTAACAGGAGAAATTGCACCATGCAACTTGTTGTGCAATCTCTCCTGAGTAAGCCAATACCCCATATGTGGGGGAAAACCACTGTTTCGGCGCACGACAGGGTTCGGAAGGGAAGGAGCACCATTTGACTTTTTGAATGTAAAATTTGCTTGAATAATTGGCGGATGTGCACCTGATGTGTCTGAACAGTGGAAACCCCCCACAAGTGATACCATTTTGGAAACTAGACCCCTCGGGGAACTTATCTACATGTGTGGTGAGCACCTTGAACCCCTATGTGCTTCACAGAAGTTTATAACATGGAGCCGTGAAAATAAAATTTTCACATTTTTCCCACAAAAATGTTTTTCAGCCCCCAGTTTTGCATTTTCATAAGGGTAACAGGAAAGATTACACCATGCAACTTGTTGTGCAATTTCTCCTGAGTATGCCAATACCCCATATGTGGGGAAAATACAGTGTTTGGGTGCACGGCAGAGTTCAGTAGGGGAGGAGCACTGTGTGACTCTTTGAACGCAATATTGGCTGGAATCGAGAGCGGACGCCATGTCGCGTTTGGAGAGCCGCTGATGTGCCTAACTAGTGGAAGCCCCCCACAAGTGACCCCATTTTAGAAACTACACCCCTCAAGGATTTTATCAAGGGGTATAGTGAATATTTTGAACCCAGAGGTATGACAGAATTTGATAACACTAGGTCATCATATTGAATAAGTTGTCATTAGTCTTGAGCGCAAGTGCTCGCTACTTGAGTTTGCATCGAGTACTCAGGAATGCACCATGTATCGCGCATGCTCGACTGACTTTCTCGAGTCCCCGCCCGCATGTTTCACAGTTATTAGACACCCCAAAAAAAACATGCGGGGATAGCATTGGCAGGCAATCCCCGCAAGGTTTTTTTGGCCGCAAAGCATATGGGGCAGAGACTCGAGCATGTCACTCAAGCACCTGCGATACTCAGTGCATACCCGAGCACCCGATGCAAACTCAAGTAGCGAGCACTTGCGCTCAACACTAGTCACCATATCGTCATCTTTTTTTTTTTACTTTTGAAAAAAATCCCAACCCTTACCTCAACCCTAATACAACCCCAACTCTAACCCTAGCCCAACCCTAACCCTAGCCACAACCCTAGCCCAACCCTAATCCTAGCCCAACCCTAATCCTAGCCCAACCCTAACCCCAAGCCCAACCCTAGCCCAACTCCATCCCTAACCCTAGCCCATCCCTAACCCTAGCCCAACCCTAACCCTAGCACAACCCTAACCTTAGCACAACCCTAGCCCTAGCACAACCCTAATCCTATCACAATCCTAACCCTAGCACTACTCTAGAGTTTATTTTTTAAGCCGTTTCTCGTGCGATATAAGTGATTAGACGACTTTATTCTTCGGGTCAGTGCGATTACAGCAATACCAGAATCATATCGGGTTTTTATGATTGACAGCTGTCTCACACTAAAAGACTCATTTTTTTGCAAAATCTAGTTTTTGCATTGCCATATTTTGAGAGGTATAATTTTTCCACATTTTGGCCGACAGAGTCATGTGATGGCTTGTTTTTTGCGGGATGAGTTGATGTTTTTATTGGTACTATTTTCAGGCACGTGACATTTTTTGATCGCTTTCTATTCCGATTTTTGGGAGGCAGAATAAACAAAAACCAACAATTCAGGAATTATTTAAAAAAAAAAAAAAAAATTATGCTGTTCCGTGTGTGGTAAAATTGATAAGGCAGCTTTATTCTTCGGGTCAGTACGTTTACAGCATTACCACATTTATATCGTTTTTCTATGTTTTGGCGCTTTTACACAATAGAAGCTATTTTATAGAAAAAAATATTTTTTTGCATCGCTTTATTCTGAGAGCTATAACTTTTTTACTTTTCGGCTGATGGAGCTGTATGATGGCTTGTTTTTTGCAGGACAAGATGACGTTTTCAGCACTACCATTTTTATATATATTTGTCTTTTTGATCGCGTGTTATTCCATTTTTTGTTTGGCGGTAGGATGATAAAGTATTGTTTTTTTCTTCGTTTTTTATTTATTTTTTTTACCGTGTTCACTAAAGGGGCTAACTAGTGGGACAGTTTTATGGGTCAGGTCGTTCTGGATGCGGCGATACCAAATATGTGTACTTTTATTGTTTTGTTTTGTTTTTTTCATAATAATATTCATTGATGGGTACATTATATTTTTTTTTTTGTGGATTCTTTTTTTATTTATTTTTTTGTTTTTACAATTTTTTATTTTTTTCATTTTTTTAACACTTTTTTTTACTTTTATACTTTGTCCCACTATGGGACTTTCACTTTTTTTTAATCTGATCGCCTGTATAGCATACGGATGGGATTAAGTGAATTTAACTGCATGCCCTTCGGGCTCTGCAACGCACCAGGGACCTTCCAGTGCCTGATGGAATGCTGTCTAGGGCACCGAAACTTCGAGACGGTCCTACTTTACCTGGACGACGTGATCATCTATTCGAGGACCATCTAAAACACCTGGCAGAGGTGTTCGAAGCCCTGGCAGGCTATGGCCTGAAGGTGAAACCATCAAAGTGTCACTTGTTGAAACCGAAGGTCCAGTACCTAGGGCACGTGGTAAGCGCAGAAGGAGTAGCCCACGACCCTGATAAGGTCACAGTAATCAAGAGCTGGCCAAGCCCCTCAAACATCAAAGAAGTAAGGCAGTTCCTAGGGTTGGTAGGCTACTACCGAAGGTTCATCCCCGGGTTAACTAAGATGGCAGCTCAAATGCAGGACCTCCTGATAGGTCAATCCAAATCCAGAAGTCAAAAGCCACCCTTCAAGTGGGACAAGCCGGAAGAGGAGTCCTTCCGCCAGTTGAAGATGGCCCTCACGGGGGATGAGATCCTGGCCTACCCCGATTATAGCCAGCCTTTTATTCTCCACACAGACGCCAGTAAGGTGGGGCTGGGTGCCGTACTGTCACAAAACCAACAGGTCAGAGAAAGGGTGATCGCGTATGCCAGCCGGAAGCTGAGGCCCACTGAGAGAAACCCGGAGAATTACAGCTCCTTCAAGCTAGAATTCTTGGCAGTGGTTTAAGCATTACCTGGCCTCCGCAAAGTTCACCGTCTACACGGACAACAACCCATTGACACACCTGGACAATGCAAGACTAGGTGCCCTAGAGCAGAGGTGGATGGCGCGACTCTCGAATTATGACTTCACGATCAAGTACCGGGCAGGCAGAACCAATGCCAATGCTGACGCCCTATTGAGAATGCCTCACTTACCTGACGGAGGCGAAGACCCAGAATAGCTGGAGGAGGTAGAACTCCCTGCGTTTCACCGGTATGGAGCCACTCAATACTCCCACCGCTTGAAGGAGGAAGACTTAACAACCGTCATGATCAATCCCCTACCTCACCACAGCTGGGCTGAGACCCAAGATAATGACCCTGCAATCAACATGGTGAAAGACCTGTTGACCCGAGAAGACGCCCGTCTAGATCCGGATGCTCCAGAGGAAGCCAAGCAGCTATGGAAAGAGAAGAGCAGGCTGTTCCTCTATGAAGGTAAGCTGTGCAGAAGACTGGTCAACCACCGGACGCACGAGCTGACCTGGCAAGTCGTGGTCCCAAGGCGAGATGCAGCTATGGTCCTGGAGGCTTACCATGACAGAGCGGGGCACTTCGGCTGGAAGAAACTGGAGTTCCTGATAAGAGGCCGGTTCTTTTGGATCGGCATGAGAGGGGCTGTAGAGAAGTGGTGCAGAGACTGTGGCCCTTGTAATCTAAGGAGGAAGGACCGCACCAGCCAGAAGACACCCTTGAGGCCCATCGTCACCCAGCAGCCTCTTGAGCTGGTAGCTCTGGACCACGTCAAATTGGCTCCAAGCCGGTCAGGATATGTTTATGCCCTGACAATCGTGGACCACTATTCCCGATTTCTAGTGGTGGTCCCTGTAAAAGACTTGACAGCTCAAACGGCGGCCAGAGCCTTCCAGCAATACTTCTGCCGCCCACACGGGTATCCGGAACAGGTCCTGACAGACCAGGGTCCAGCGTTCGAGGCTGAAATCTTCCAAGAGTTCTGCAACCTCTATGGCTGTAAGAAGATTCGGACAACGCCTTACCACCCACAAACCAACGAGATGTGTGAGAAAATTAACAATACAGTCATTGATCTCCTGAAGACGTTGCCCCTGGAGGAACGCAGCCTGTGGCCAGAAAAACTGCCGGACCTGATAGACTTATACAACCATATCCCGGTGAATGCTACAACTGCACCCCGGCTTACCTGATGCGAGCCAGACCAGGTAACCTGCCGATAGATCTGGAGATGGGAGTCCTAACACCCGAGGACACCTCCCCAGATGCGGACTGGGATACGGAAAGGCGACTGCAGTACAAGAAGGTACAGGAGAGTGTGGAGAGGAGCCTGGCCCAGGTGAGAGAAAGGCAAGAGAGACTCTTCAACCAACATGCCCCTGCTGGTCCCCTAGAACCTGTTGAGCAGGTCCTGAAGCGAAAGAGAAGGCTACACAAGCTGGACGATCAGTGGGAAAGGGAACCCTACATAGTACTGCAGTCTGATCATGACAACCCGAAGGTGTGCGTGATCACCAAGGATGGAGGAGAAACCACTAGTACCGTCTCCAGAGACCACCTAAAAAGGTGCCCCGAGCAACTCCGTAATGCAGAAGAGGATCAAAGTGACCTTGAACCCGCAGAGGACAAGGAAGAAATGATCAGCACCGTTCTCGTAGCGTTTCCCCGGACCTGGACTGGACTCGGATAAACGATGCCATAGTGGTACACGTCCTGCATTTCCTGCAACCAATTCAGCAACAACCTACACCAGAGCAGGAAAGCGAAGAAGAACAAGCAGTTCCAGAGGCAGAAGAGCCTGTACGAGCAACCCAGGAGAATCAACCCTCTGCTGACAGTGAGCCTGCCATGCCTGTGGTAAGCCAGAGGACCCGCAGACAGCTGCCTGCCCTGCCTGTAAGTCTAGCCAGTGATTGCACCCTGAGCGCTAGCGAGAAAAAACAGGTTAGACCACCACCAGACAGTGGGTTACGTAGGTCAACCCGAAGCACTAGGGGGCAAATACCAGCTCGCTGGAAAGTGTAGAGTGTAATAACAAATGTAAATAGCCTGCAAGATGTTGAATTGTTTAAAATGTATTTGCATGACCAGTAACTACGCGTTTTCTCAGTTTCTTTCAGTTAAAACATGGACTAACAGGTTATGAACTGTGAGTAACCAAGACTTTATGTTTGGGGCTTAACCAACGGAATGAACAAGGACTGTCAAGGACTTGGGGCTACGGCAGACCCCCACCTGGTTAAGGCTCCCCGTTGTTGTTGGTGAAATGGACACCCGGTCACAGACCACACTGTGACCTTAAGAACTCAACCTGTGCGTCGTTTGTTTCTACCTGCCTTATAATGTTTTTATGGTCATGCATATTACTCTTGTTTTAAGCTTAGTCCCGGAGTACTAAGTTTTACTAGGGGGGAATGTGTCACCCTGGCCTGGATGCCACAAATGTATAATAAAGCTGTGTCTGAGAGCAAGGGGGAGGTTCTCTGGTCAGGGACCATTAGCATGCAGTACCTCCTGTCCCAGGCCAGTAGGGGGAGCAGGCTGCCCCTATAAAAGCTGGAACTGGAGGCAGGATTAGGGAGAACTGGACAACCTGTCTCTGAAGAAAGAGGTGTCCCAGAGCAAGGACAGACAGTTGTGTTGCAGCCTAAGAGGCCGTGCGGCAGTGGGAGAGCCACGAGCCAGGGGCAAGAGGCGAAGCAAGCCTGTCCTGGCAGATAGAGAAACTAATCTACCAGACTTTGGTGTCTGAGGCTGTGAGGATTACAAGTCCTACAGCAAATAACCAGTCCGCAGGGGATTGTATGTTCCTTGGCCTAAGAAGCCCAGAGGTTCCGCCACAGCAGAAGGGACCAGCAAAGCCGTACCAGGCCGGGAGTAGAAAGGGACCCAAGTTGCAAGCCATACGGGCGAGAAGACACGGCGAGCTCAGGAATGTGGGCTATTACACCACGAGGAGGGAAATAGCCAGAAAGAGTGCAGAGAGCTCTCAGACATCCAGGCCCCCTCCTAGCCGGGACTGTTTTTGGGTCGTCGCGCCTGTTCTAATAAAGACCCTGAACTGTTTAGAGGCCTTCGTTTCCTGGCTATTGCGGTCGGAATCATCCCCTTCATCATCCATCTATATACTGCCCTGGGGCCATACTCCTCCCGTGTAACTATGTAACTTCAGGCTAGTTTACAAAACTAATAAAGCAATCTTATATAAAGATATATAGATAGATGAAAGAAAGATATTAGAGATATAATAGCAGCATTCTGTAAACACTAAGTTATATGCAGACATTGAATATATGAGATTTGAACTGCATTACTGCTGTATAGAATATACTTACAAAGGTATTAGCATTAGTGCATAAATTGGTCAATTCATATGTGCCCATGAACCATGGCAAGGTGAGCTTTCTTTGATGGGACCCTAAACCTTATATTATGAAACCTGTCTCTCCCGGGCAATAAGGCTACAAATTTAATGGGCAGGTAGGATCCAACATTAATTAAAAACACCCTTGGGCTGATGAGGCAGTCACAATATCCAATAGTAAACTGCAACAAACTGACCAATAAAACTGACGAGCAC
This sequence comes from Phyllobates terribilis, assembly GCF_046119375.1. Taxonomy (NCBI): domain Eukaryota; kingdom Metazoa; phylum Chordata; class Amphibia; order Anura; family Dendrobatidae; genus Phyllobates; species Phyllobates terribilis. The sequence goes on along the minus strand of NW_027362765.1, from coordinate 222,847,372 downwards.
CAACGAACAGAATAAAGGTAGTGTGAACAGGTGTAAGCTGCCATGACTGCATAATATACAAGCAAGAGAATACAGCAGCACTCTGTAAGTGCTAAGATGTATGCAGACATTGAATATATGAGATTTTAACTTGTTTAACCTAATAAATAATTAAGTAATTTAAAAAAACTATGTAGGGTCCTCCCTGTTTTTGATAACCAGCAAAGGGAAAGCAGACAGCTGTGAGCTGATATTATCAGGCTGGGAAGGTCCATGGTTATTGTGCCCTTCCCAGCCTAAAAATACCAGCTGCCAGACACCCCAAAAGGCTTTTGTAATAAAGTGGTGAACCAGGTATAAAGTATTTTTTTTCTGTGTGTGCTTTTATTTTTGATTACTGGCTTAGTAATGGAGGTGTCTAATAGACACCTCTCCATTACTGATACCAGGGCTTGATGCCAGCTGTGATTTTTGACAAATCACAGCTGATATCAAACCCAAGCCCCATTACCCTGATTTCCAATGCAGCAGGGTAATCTAATACTTCTGGGTTGGCTGCAGGCTGATATTTTTAGGCTGGGAAGGGTCAAATAACTTTGGACCTTCCCAGCCTGATAATATTAGCTCACAGCTGTCTGCGTTACCTTTGCTGGTTATCAAAAATATGGGGGACCCCAGTCATTTTTTTGAATTATTTATTTGGTTAGCCGCTTCCCAACTGCCCATTGTATATAAACGTCCACGCTTGCAGGCCTCTATGCAGTGCAGACGTTTATCAACAGTCAGTGGTCTCACAGCGCTCAGAACCTACAGGGTCTTGCAACCGTTGCAATTCTGGTGCAGAGCGACAGCTTTGACAGATGACATCATCGTGACCTGATTGGATCAGGTCCCCATGATGTTAACCCTTTGCTGTCTTCTAGATGTCACGATCAATAGCAATGGCGGCATTTAGAAGATAGTGACAGCCGGTTTTCTGCTGATCGGGACCCCCACGTACCTTGTAACCCGGGGATTCCGGACAGGACATTGGCTGTGACCCCTGACCTTATTGAGACCTGATTGGTTCAGGTCCTGATGACGTCAGCATCATGCAAGCCAATGAGAGCGATCACTTTCCCGGGCGATCTGCCTCATAAAAACGGTGTTTCTTTTCTGATCTCTTAGTGAGAGATCAGAGGAGAAACCGTGTAACAAGTGTTTCTGACAAGAGCTGTGTCAGTCAGCGATCTTGATATAAAGTAAAAAAAAAAACAGAAACAGCAAGTTAGAGTTAGGCTAAAGTTAGAGTTAGGCTAAAGTTAGGGTTAGGCTAAAGTTAAGGTTTGCAGAGACAGTGATGGCTCAGAAATGAGCAGTAATTCTAGTCCATCCTCAAACACAAGGACCAGTACAAGAAGAGGGGCAAAAAGCGCTACTGGAGAAACATCTCCAAATCAGGGAACAATGCCCAGTAGAAGCGCTGTCCATGGTACTAGTAAATTGGCACATGCCAATGACGCGCCACCTGAGCCGTGAGGATACCCGGAGCCGGGCCTTGCAAATGCTGGGGGTTGTAGTCACCGTGGCAGCGACCCGGTCCGTGACCCAGGGCGGTCAAACATGGGTAGTCTATGTGTATAGGTTATATATAGTCCGACTACGCCACCTGTGGAATGCGGTTATTGGTAACCGCCGCTGCGGAGCAGTCCACTGAAGCTGGTGGTATGTGCAGCAAGATGATGTAACTCCCCACAGGAGGAGTGTACCTTCAGGGCAGCGTGACTGGATGATGGTGGTGATTGTGCAGGGAGTTCTAGTACTGTGAGTGCTGGCGCCGCAAGGAACACAGAAACAAGATAGTGCAGTCCCAGGGTCTTTACTCACTGTTGTTGTAGTTCAGATTACAGGTACCAAGCAATCTTCCCCCGTCGTGCTGTGCGTACTCAGTGAGGGGCTCAGTCCACCCTCAGGTATTTCCAGAGCACTTTTCAGGACCTCGTTCTGTGTACCTTCCTCTGGCCTCTTCCTGCACCTCACACCCAGCGCCACTTCTATCCGGTACCCTTGGGCCTTGATGGGCGACGTATGTTCCGTCACCTGGGTCCTATGTGGCTACCTTCTTAGGGCTACTGGTGTGGACTTGTGGCCTGCAGTACTAAAAATTCTGCAGCCTCCGGTTTCTAGCTGAGCCTTTATGGTTTCTCTACTAGTTGAGGGATCCGGTTCGCTGTTCTGGCTTGACCCCTCTACCTCCTGGTAGCAACGGGCATACAGGTGGCCTTCTGCACGGCCCGCACCCCTAGGTTCCCTTCACTTCTCATTCCTGGAGCCATCCTGCTCCCTCTCCTCTCAGACTGGGGCCTCAATGCTAGGCCCGCCTGTGGAGCAGAGCTCGTGCAGAGCCTCTGCTCCTGACTTCTCCTCCTCTCACTGTCTGACTGGAACTGAACACACTCTGAACTAAGATGGTTCCTCCCTCTTATACCTCCTACACATGTGCTCCCAGGATCTACATTCTCCACCCATCCACTACATAGTTCCCCCTTTCTAGGTGGTTCCCCCCACTCCAGCCAGGGATCAGGGACTGTGCTCTCCTGCAGGAGAAATCTCGCCCTGTCCCCCGGAAATGTGGTGTAGTGAATGCAGGTGTTAGGGTACTGAGCTGTACTCCTTCCTTACCTGAGAGTGAGATACCACACCTCTGGGTGAGATGCAATACCTCTGTGGCGACCGAACCCTCAGGGGCGCCACACACCCCTCTTGTAAAACACAGCACGTCCGCGGGCTGGAACAGAGCAAAAGACTGGGTAAATTAGGACATGCAAATTTTTGGATGCATCACATTACATAACATTATGGATGCTTTTTAAAGGGACATTTCTCTTCACACTTATAAAATATTTCTTCATACATATAAGACATTTTTAATATAAACATTCTTCATATCAACACATTTTCAAGTAAAACTTTTGGTCAACCAGTCACAGTAATGCCTGCAACCAGATGTCCATTTTTCGGTAAAGTGCAACATGCAAACATGAATATGAGGGACCTGTCCCAAACCCTCAACGGAGGCTCTGGGGTGGCTGCAGGGCTTAGACAATCCAGATGCTGGACCTCGTCTTCAGCCACCTCCAACGGGTTTTCGTTCTGAGGTCACTCGTTGTAGTTCTTATAAAACCAATAAGGGGCACCTCAAGAGGTGCAACTGACTCGCCCCCTGGGCCTAGTGTGGACGTGTGTGGGATACCCGGAGCCGGGTCTCTGGGGGTTGTAGAATCCGTGGCGGTGACCCGGTCCCGTGGCTCAGGGTGGTCAGGCCGATGGCGGTATTTTGTGGGGGTTTTAGGTTAATTGTCCAACTACGCCACCCGTGGATTGCGGTCAGCACGGACCGCCGCTGCAAGGCAGACCGCTGGGGCTGATGGTATGTGCAGCTGAGGTAGTGTGACTCCCCACGGGAAGAGTGGAGCCCCAGGGCAGTGTAGTTGATGGTGAGGGTGATAGTGCACGGGAGTCCCAGCACTAGTAGTGCTGGTGCGGCGATGAAGCAGGAACGACTCAGAGTCTTTGCAGTGCAGTTCAGGGTCTTTACTGGTGATATTAAGGCAGACCCTCCCGGGAGTACTGGCTAACATGAGGGGCCTGGTCAGTCTGCGAGCAAACAGGAGTTCCCCTGGCCAGGTGGAGTTGTAGGCCTCCCCGTCTCTCTGCACTTTTTCTGGCTACCTTGCTGTAAGCGGGTAGAAGTAGCCCACGTCCCTGAGTATACCGTGTGGTGCTCACCCGTATGGCTGGTGACTTGGGGCCTTCTGTTAGCCTCCGCTCCTGGATGGCGGTGCTGGTCCCTTCCTTGTGACTGAGCCTCCGGGCTTCTATGGCCAGAGGACCTGGAATCCCCTGCCGGCTGGTTTCTGCTGCTGGGTGAATATCAGTCCCCACAGCCTCGGACTCCTGTGTCCGGTTCCTAGATTCTTCTGCCAGGGCGAGCTATATCTCTGCTTAGCTTCCAGCCCCTGGTCTTCTGCTCCTAGCTCCTACAGAGCTTCTGCTGTTTCTTTCCCTGTGTCTGGAACTGTCTCCAGGCTCTGACTGAACTCACTAATCCCGCCCAGACCCAGTTTATAAGGGCAGATCCCTCCCCTCCCAGGTCTGGGCAGGAAGTGTTGCATGCTTAGGGCTCCTGACCAGAGAAACCTCCCACTTGCTCTCAGACGTAATATTTCTATTACTGTGGCAACCAGACCCCTGGGGTGCCACATTCCCCCCTAGTGAATTTTAGTACTCCGGGACTAAACACATTTTTAAGAAAACACAAATATAGGGTATAAACAATAATACAACAACATATATACAAGAAGCTTTAGTCTTTAGAGGTCACGGCGTATCCGTAACCGGGTGTCCTTATCACCCAACAAGGTGAAGTCGTGGCACAGAGTAGGGGACCTGTCCAAAGCAAACCCCAAGCGTTGGCCCTGGGCGTGGCTGCAAGGCTGAGGCTAGCTACTTTGGGCCACAAGGAGGCCACGCCAGACAGGTTTTCTCTTCCGCGGCCATCTTCGCAAGAGGCACCAAGGTGCAACTATCTACAATGTAGTTCCGGTTATTCAGCATCCATAACCTGTCAGTCCAAATAAACCTGAAGGGTAACTAGAGAAACATAATTAATGAACAGGCAACAAAAACATAAACCATTTTCAACATTTTCAGTTTACAGGTATCACAGTTTAGATTCTCCAGCGAGCGGGCATTTGTCTCCTAGTGCTCCTGGTGGACCTACTTAACCAACTGTCTAGTTCTGCACTACAGGGTGTAGGAGGTGTTGCGGGTAAGTGTGGCAGCTTTCTGCGTACTCTTTGGCTTACTAGGGGCACGGCAGGCTCACTACTAGCAGAGGGTTGATTCTTCTGCCTCCTGGGCCGGCTGCTCTTCTGACACTACCTGTTCTTCTGTAGGTCCTTGAGGGGCAGGCTGGAGAAAGGTGAGGACGGGTACCACGACTGCGTTGTTGATCTGAGTCCAGGACCGGGGAAAGTCTCCGAGTACGGTACTGATCATTTCTTCCCTTTCCTCTGCGGGTTGAGGGTTTTCTTGATCTTTGTCAGGGCGTTGCAGCTGCTCGGGACACTTTTTCAGGTGGTCTCTGGAGACAATGGCTGTGGTCTCTCCTCCATCCTTACTGATGACACACACTTTTGGGTTCTCATGGCTTGAGGGTAGTACGGTGTACGGGTCCTTCTCCCACTAGTCGTCCAACTTGTGGAGCCGTCTCTTTCTCTTCAAGACCTGCTCTCCAGGTACCAGGGGAACAGCGGGAGCATACTGGTTGTAAGCCTTCTCTTGCCTTTCTCTTGCTTGAGACAGACTTCGCTCGACGCTCTCCTGTACTTTCCGATACTGCTGCTGCTGTTCTGTATCCCAGTCTGCCTCTGGCGAGGTGTCCTCAGGTGTCAGGACTCCCATATCCAGGTCAATAGGCAGCTTACCAGGTCTTGCTCTCATTAGGTAAGCCGGGGTACAGTTGGTGGAGCCCACGGGGATGTGATTGTACAAGTCCACCAAATCAGGCAGTTTTTCAGGCCACAGACTGCGTTCTTCCAAGGGCAATGTTTTTAGAAAGTCTATCACCACCTGGTTCATTTTCTCACATAGTCTGCTGGTCTGAGGGTGATAGGGCGTTGTTCTTATCTTCCTGCAGCCATACAGATTGCAGAACTCCTGGAAGACCTCCGCTTCGAAGGCTTGTCCTTGGTCCATCAGCACTTGCTCCGGATACCCGTGTGGACGGCAGAAGTGCAGCTGGAAGGCCCTGGCTGCTGTTTGACAGGGACCACCACTAGGAACAGGGAGTAGTGATCTACGATGGTGAGGGCGTAGACGTACCCAGATTTGCTTGGAGCCAGTTTCACATGGTCCAGGGCTACCAGTTTCAGTGGCTGCCTGGTGATGATGGGCTGCAGGGGACTCTTCTGGCTGGCATGGTCCTTTCTTCTTAGGTTGCAAGGGCCACAGTCTCTGCACCACCTCTCGATGGCTCCTCTCATGCCTACCCAGTAGAACCGTTCACGCAACAAGAACTCCAGCTTTTTCCATCCGAAGTGTCCTGCTCCGTCGTGGTACGCCTCCAGAACCATAGCCGCGTCTCGTCTTGGGACCACTACCTGCCAGGTCAGCTCATGTGTTCTAGAGTTGACCATTCTCGGGCACAGCTTCTCCTTGTAAAGAAACTGCCTGCTTTTCTCCTTCCACAGTTGCTTGGTCTCCTCCGGAGCGTCTGGGTCAAGACGGGCATCAGCCTGTGTCAGCATTTCCTTCACCAGACAGACTGCAGGATCACTGTCTTGTGTCTCCGCCCAGCTGTAGTGGGGTAAGGGATTGAACGTGGCAGAGCGCCTGTCCCTTACACGATGGGAATACAGGGTAATCCCATGACGGTGGAACGCAGGGAGTTCGACTTCTTCCAGTTCTTCTGGATCTTCCCCTACGTCCAGTAAGTTTGGCATTCTGGACAGGGCATCCGCGTTGGCATTTGAGCGTCCCGCCCGGTATTTGATGGCGAATTCATAGTTGGACAGGCGGGCCATCCATCTCTGCTCCAGGGCACCAAGTCTTGCAGTGTCCAGGTGTGTCAACGGGTTGTTATCCGTGTACACGGTGAACTTGGAAGAGGCAAGGTAATGCTTGAAACGTTCGGTCACTGCCCACACCACTGCCAGGAACTCTAGCTTGAATGAGCTATAATTCTCAGGGTTTCTTTCTGTGGGCCGTAGTTTTCGGCTGGCGTAAGCAATTACCCGTTCTTTCCCCTGCTGGATCTGGGACAGTACGGCTCCTAGCCCGATGTTGCTCGCGTCCGTGTGGAGGATAAAGGGCTGCTGTAGTCAGGGTACGCCAGGATTTCAACCCCCGTGAGGGCCATCTTCAGCTGGCGGAAGGACTCTTCTTCCAGCTTTTCCCATCTGAAGGGCGGCTTCTGGTTTTTGGCCTTCCTGGATTGGCCTATCAGGAGGTCCTGCATAGGAGCTGCCATTTTTGTGAAACCAGGAATGAATCTTCGGTAGTAGCCTACCAACCCGAGAAACTGCCGCACTTCCTTTATGCTGGAGGGTCTTGGCCAGTCTTTAATCACGGTGATCTTATCGGGGTCGGGAGCCACTCCGTCAGCACTCACCACGTGTCCCAGGTACTGCACCTTTGGTTTCAGCAGGTGACACTTGGAGGGTTTCACCTTGAGGCCGTAGCTTGCCAGGGCGTCAAACACTTCTGGCAGGTGTTTCAGATGGTCCTCGTAGGTTTTGGAATAGACGATGACATCGTCCAGGTATAACAGGACCGTCTTGAAATTCCGGTGTCCCAGACAGCATTCCATCAACCGTTGGAAGGTTCCTGGTGCGTTGCAGAGCCCGAATGGCATACAGTTGAATTCGCTGAGGCCCATCGGGGTGGTGAATGCAGTCTTCTCCTTGTCTGCCCCTGCTACAGGAGCCTGCCAGTACCCGCTAGTAAGATCCAAAGTGGAGAAGAAGTTAGCAGATTTTAATGCAGCTAAAGATTCTTCTATCCTAGGTAACGGGTACGCATCTTTGTGTGTGATATGGTTGACCTTTCGGTAGTCTACACACATTCTCATGGTGTTGTCCTTCTTTTTCACTAGAACTAGTGGAGCTGCCCAGGGGCTACAGCTGTCCCTGATTACCCCAGCCTCCTTCATGTCCCGCAACATCCCTTTTGCATGCTGATAGTGTGCAGGGGGTACAGATCGGTATCTTTCCTTTATGGGCGGATGGTCTCCTGTGGGGATGTAATGTTCTACCCCCTTTACTCGCCCGAAGTCTAGCGGGTGTTTACTAAAGACCCTCTCGTACTCCTGAACCACCCGGTAGACTCCCTGTTTTTGGTGTGAGGGAGTGGAGTCAGTACCCAAATGCAGTTGCTGACACCAGTCCTCCATTTGTTTCTTAGAGCCGTTACCTTCCTCTGGTTGAGATGGAGGTAAGGGTTCCACGGCCCTTACAGAATTTTGGTTTATGGTGAACAATTTGGCTAGCGTGGCATACCGGGGCAGGTATACTTCTCTCTCCCCGATATTTATGATGCGGACGGGCACCCTCCCATGGCGTACATCGACCACCCCCCGTGCTGTCAAAATGGTGGGCCTACTGTCTGAGTAGACGGGTTCTACCATTGCTTGGTAGTCTCTACCTCTTCGACCAATAGCTGCCCGGCACCAGATCATCATCTCACTTTTCGGAGGCATGGCAATAAGGAACGGGTCACACATTCTCACGCTACCTATCTCACCACCAGATAGTTCCACTTGTTGCCGCTTCATCAGTGCCCGGATCTCTTTTTGGAGCACACGCTGCTGGCTGGAACTGGCGTTCTTGGCAACCTGCTGTAAAATGAGAATCACCTCTGCAAGACAATTTTCAATCACGTTAGTTCCCAAGGTTATTCTAGGGTGACTCTCATGACGGTCAATGTCCACAATAATCAGTCCTTGTGCCGCCAGTTCGACCTTACCGACCTTAATGGTCACCTCTTTGAACCCCACCTGCGGCACGGGCTGACCATTGCTGGCGATGATACTCAGGTCGTCATCTGGGTAGCGGGTTATGTCCGAGTCATTCCAGTACCGCTTAAAGAGCACGTACGGGATGGTAGTCACTTGTGACCCAGTGTCCAGTAGGGCACTCATAGGAATGCCATCCAGTACCACAGGCAAGACCAGTCGTCCCCCTACGGATTTATCACGCCAGTTTGATGGGCCTGATGATCTTATGCCTGGGGGTTGGCCCTCTACCCCAGGTTGTGCCCGTTTAAATGACAGTACCTTGCCATGTGTCCGGGTTGATTGCAGCGGTGGCAGATAGGTTGTCCATCCTCGTTGTATCTGTCGCTGGGTGTTCCTCTGGATGATGGGATCCTCCTCTGTCGGCGCCACGGGACGTCCTCCGGTCCGGATGCCAGCTGGATCTTTCCTGGAGGGGAAACCTGTAAAGACTGCACAGTTCTGGTTAGCGCGGCTACGCTTTTGGTTAGCTCTTGGACCTGATGGTGCAGGTCTGTAGCCGGGTTGTTATCCAAAGCCTGCGCACCAGCTCCTACAGACTCTGTAGACAAGGGCGCCGCCTCCTGGTGATAGGTAATAGCAGGGCGCCGGTGGGTTACAGCGCTACCCGGTGCCGGTTCTCGGAGCACCCGGATGGCCTGTCTTTGAACTTTCCAAAGTCTAAACCAGGGTTCTGCAAGGCCCTTGCACGTAACTGGGTTCGGTGGGCGTTGGACAGCAGACCCTCAATGAATTGCTCAGTTAACAGTTCATCTGCATTCCGCACACTGTCAGGGTCTGCCTGTTTAATGGCTCCCAGGGCCTCTTGCAAATTTAAAACATAGTCTCTTATACTGTCTTGGGCCCGCTGCTTGCACCCATAGAATTTCATTTTGATCTCTGCTGAGGTACGGGTATCAAAAGTGTCCCTCAGACGGGTTAAGATTTCTTTTACAGTCTCCTTGTCCCGGACTGACCAGGACTTTACTTCACGTTGGGCTGCCCCGGTTAGCTGGCCTACCAATATGCTCACTTTTTGTCCCTCTGTCAGGGGGTACACCTTAAACAGGCTGTACAGTCTCTCTTCAAAGTCGCTTAGGGTATGCGACTCCCCTGAGTACTGGGGCAGCCAGGCCGCTCCGGGGATATAGGGCATTGTAAATGGCATTACTGCGGCAGCGGCCGCACTGGTGGTAGAGGGTCCCTCCGTATCCATCATCTTCCTCCCCCCTATCCCCCCTAGTTAAGTGTGGCCTACCTTCTGTTGCTTCTTCTCCGTAGGCCGCGGCTCCGCAGACAATCGTCAGGGTGGAGGACCTTGCGTCGCGCTCTGGTGACGTCAGCGTCGCTCCCTCTCCCTTCCAGGACCTGGCGCAGCGTTGGTGCTTAGGGCGGAGCTTCAGGTCTCGCGCGCTTTCGGCGTCCACGCCCCTCTTCTTCCCGCGCGGCATCCTGAAGATGGCGTCCGATGGTGGGAAAACGACTGCGGATCGCGGGAAACTGCTCCGGATGGCGGGGAACGGCTGCAGATGGCGGGAACCGACTGAAGATGGCGGGAACCGGCTGAAGATGGCGGGAAACGGCTCCGGATGGCGGGGACCTTCACCACGGCAGGTATGGCAGTCTTTTGAAGGCACGCAGTTCCCGGTGGTTGCGGGCACGAAATCCGACCGACTACGCCAAAGCTGACTAGTCCCCTGGGTCTAGTGTGGACGTGTGTGGGATACCCGGAGCCGGGTCTCTGGGGGTTGTAGAATCCGTGACGGTGACCCGGTCCCATGGCTCAGGGTGGTCAGGCCGATGGCGATATTTTGTGGGGGTTTTAGGTTAATTGTCCGACTACGCCATCCGTGGATTGCGGTCAGCGCGGACCGCCGCTGCAAGGCAGACCGCTGGGGCTGATGGTGTGTGCAGCTGGGGTAGTGTGACTCCCCACGTGAAGAGTGGAGCCCCAGGGCAGTGTAGTTGATGGTGAGGGTGATAGTGCACGGGAGTCCCAGCACTAGTAGTGCTGGTGCGGCGATGAAGCAGGAACGACTCAGAGTCTTTGCAGTGCAGTTCAGGGTCTTTACTGGTGATATTAAGGCAGACCCTCCCGGGAGTACTGGCTAACATAAGGGGCCTGGTCAGTCTGCGAGCAAACAGGAGTTCCCCTGGCCAGGTGGAGTTGTAGGCCTCCCCGTCTCTCTGCACTCTTTCTGGCTACCTTGCTGTAAGCGGGTAGAAGTAGCCCACGTCCCTGAGTATACCGTGTGGTGCTCACCCGTATGGCTGGTGACTTGGGGCCTTCTGTTAGCCTCCGCTCCTGGATGGCGGTGCTGGTCCCTTCCTTGTGACTGAGCCTCCGGGCTTCTATGGCCAGAGGACCTGGAATCCCCTGCCGGCTGGTTTCTGCTGCTGGGTGAATATCAGTCCCCACAGCCTCGGACTCTGGTGTCCGGTTCCTAGATTCTTCTGCCAGGGCGAGCTATATCTCTGCTTAGCTTCCAGCCCCTGGTCTTCTGCTCCTAGCTCCTACAGAGCTCCTGCTGTTTCTTTCCCTGTGTCTGGAACTGTCTCCAGGCTCTGACTGAACTCACTAATCCCGCCCCAGACCCAGTTTATAAGGGCAGATCCCTCCCCTCCCAGGTCTGGGCAGAAAGTGTTGCATGCTTAGGGCTCCTGACCAGAGAAACCTCCCACTTGCTCTCAGACGTAATATTTCTATTACTGTGGCAACCAGACCCCTGGGGTGCCACACAACTATTAACAAGAAGCGGCGGCTCCCAGTCCTCAGCCGGTCAGTCTTTGGACCCGTTACGGGTAACTAAGTAAACGGGTGACAACACACAAACTTTGAACTTGCAGTGTCCATTCTTCACGGGTCCTGGTTACTACTTGCAGTCTTTAGTAGCATTGCTCCCTCCGGGGAGGCTCTAGTTCATCATGAGCTGACCCAGCCGGGTCTTCAGCTTCATACTGGTAGAAGCCGTGCTCTTCTTCCACCTTGTGGACATTTAAGGCGTACCAGCCTCTGACTCCTTTGTGACGGGTATAGGTCACGATGTCTCCGGGGTAGAGGTCCCTATCAGGGTGACCTGCTTTTAGGTGGGACTCCACGTCTCTCCTGTTGACGAACAGATCACTGTCCGTCTGCGGGTCCCGGATGAATCCCCATCCGGCCTTTAAGTTAAATTTAACTCCAGTCCCCTCTTCCCTGGGACCGTGGGTGGCTTTGTAGGACTGACGGGCCCTGGTTTTCTCCTGCATATTCTGGGCCTCCAATCTCTCCCACTGTATGCGCCGTGAGCTACGTTCTTTTTCAAATTGGACCAGCTGCTGGCGGCAGAACTCCTTGCGCCGGGCTTCGGCTGCCCTGGTCTCCTGGGAGAAACCCATCAGATCCTCCCCAGCAGGGTCCCACTCGAACTGGGCCTCGTCCTCCGGTATTTGGGAGACGTCGGCCGGCTACAGGCGGGCAGGAGCGAGGAGCACTGGTCTTCTACCTCCGCGGACCAGTCCCACCGGCGGCGGCGGTACATCCACTCGGCTGGTGGGGGAGACGGCTCCTGTAGGGGGCCCAGAAGCTGGCTGGATGCTTCCGGGATCTGGGGAGCATGCTTGGCGGATGCGCCCGGGACTTGTAGGCCTCGCGGCGGGGCCTGGAGAGGGCCACTGCTGATGACGCCCGGGGTCAAAGGGCGCGGCTTTGGGCCTGGGCGCGGGCTGGTGGTAGTAGCGCACGGGACTGGAGGGCTTGATCTTGGGCGCGGGCTGGTGGTGGCAGCGCCCGGGGTCAGAGGACTTGGCTGCGGGGCTTGCTGCGGGATCAGGAACAGGCTGATGCTGGCAGCGCCTGAGATCGGCGGCTCCACCAGGGGGCCCAGGAGCAGGTCGACGCTGGCAGCGCCCGGGACAGGGAGACTCCTCCTACCTGCTCCCGTGGAAATTCCTGCGTCACTCGTCGCCTCCTGGCGCTGGTCAGGATCCGCGACGGCTGGGGCACTGCCGGTGCTGGGCAGCGTCTTCTGCTGCCGGTTCACCATCCTCTGCTCCATCTCCCGCTTCCATCCGGCAATGGCGTCACGCTGGGCCTTCTCCATCCTCCGGCCCAGGTCTTCCATCCCGGAGCGGAGGAACTCTGAGTCCTCCTGGGGCAGCTTTACAACGAGCTCCTCCAGGGTGTAGGGTGCTTCGGCCTACAGCAGGTCGCTGACTGGGACTCCGGTACTGCCGTCCTCCATCTTCTCCATCGGGTGCGGTCTGTCTAGACTGATCCAGACCACACCCTGTCTGCCAGTTTTCCTCTCTCCCCTACCCTGCTGGGGGCGGTCCCAGGGCAATTTTCTGCGGTCCCATGGCAGCCTGCTGTCGGTCACCTTCAGGGTCAGCCCCCCCACCTTGATGGACACACTTGCATACATGACCACTGCTGTTTGGGGCGGGCTCCGCTTCTGGCGCCATTCTGGGACCTTGCCCACGATGGGAGGTGGTTTCTTGTCGTCTTTTAGCACGCACATAATGGCGCCCGTTCTTCTGGGGCGGGTGCCACATTCAGTACAGTGAAACAGTCTCTAGGCGCGTGATACCCGGTGATAACGGGTTGGTTGCATATCCTGCCGACTACGCCAAAGTTGACGCGCCCCCTGAGCCGTGGGGATACCCGGAGCTGGGCCTTGCAAATGCTGGGGGTTGTAGTCACCGTGGTGGCGCCCGGTCCGTGACCCAGGGCGGTCAAACCAGGGTAGTCTATGTGTATAGGTTATATATAGTCCGACTACTCCACCTGTGGAATGCGGTTATTGGTAACCGCAGCTGCGGAGCAGTCCACTGAAGCTGGTGGTATGTGCAGCAAGATGATGTAACTCCCCACAGGAGGAGTGTACCTTCAGGGCAGCGTGACTGGATGATGGTGGTGATTGTGCAGGGAGTTCTAGTACTGTGAGTGCTGGCGCCGCAAGGAACACAGAAACAAGATAGTGCAGTCCCAGGGTCTTTACTCACTGTTGTTGTAGTTCAGATTACAGGTACCAAGCAATCTTCCCCCGTCGTGCTGTGCGTACTCAGTGAGGGGCTCAGTCCACCCTCAGGTATTTCCAGAGCACTTTTCAGGACCCCGTTCTGTGTACCTTCCTCTGGCCTCTTCCTGCACCTCACACCCATCGCCACTTCTATCCGGTACCCTCGGGCCTTGGTGGGTGACGTATGTTCCGTCCCCTGGGTCCTATGTGGCTACCTTCTTAGGGCTACTGGTGTGGACTTGTGGCCTGCAGTACTTGAAATGCTGCAGCCTCCGGTTTCTAGCTGAGCCTTTATGGTTTCTCTACTAGTTGAGGGATCCGGTTCCCTGTTCTGGCCTGACCCCTCTACCTCCTGGTAGCAACGGGCGTACGGGTGGCCTTCTGCATGGCCCGCACCCCTTGGGTCCCTTCACTTCTCATTCCTGGAGCCGTCCTGCTCCCTCTCCTCTCAGACTGGGGCCTCAGTGCTAGGCCCGCCTGTGGAGCAGAGCTCGTGCAGAGCCTCTGCTCCTGACTTCTCCTCCTCTCACTGTCTGACTGGAACTGAACACTCTCTGAACTAAGATGGTTCCTCCCTCTTATACCTCCTACACATGTGCTTCCCGGATCTACGTCCTCCACCCATCCACTACATAGTTCCCCCTCTCTAGGTGGTCCCCCCCCACTCCAGCCAGGGATCAGGGACTGTGCTCTCCCGTAGGAGCAATCTCGCCCTGTCCCCCGGAAATGTAGTGTAGTGAATGCAGGTGTTAGGGTCCTGAGCTGTGCTCCTTCCTTGCCTGAGAGTGAGATACCACACCTCTGGGTGAGATGCAATACCTCTGTGGCGACCGAACCCTCAGGGGCGCCACACCAATGTACAAGGGCCTTTGCCACTTGATGTAGCATTTCCCAGATGGGAGGCTTTGGATTCGGCTACTCCATTCAGCCCTAATTTTAATGCCATTCCTGGTATAAATATGGAGGTGTAAGATTTTGGACCAACTAATTTTTTTAATTTGTTTTTGACAGACAGCTTGCTAGAGCATATTGTCATGCAAACAAATTTATACGCTTCCCAATTTATCAGCCAGAATCCACGATCCTATTATTTAAGGTCAAATTTATGGACGCCAACTAATGTTCCGGAAATTAAAAATTTTTAGGACTTACATTTGCCATTGGGCTTGTTAAAAAAACAAGCATTCAGTCCTACTGGTCCAATCGCCCTGTTCAAGCCATCCCTATGTTTTCTGTCATTCTTCCTAGGACCCGTTATGAAATGCTCATGAGGTTTTCGCATTTTAATGACAATAGTCAATGCCTGCCCTGAAATGCCCCAGAACATGACAGATTATATAAAATCAGACCCATTATTGAAAACTTGACAGAAAAGTTCTTAAGGTTATACAACCCAACGCAAAACATTTTTATTGATGAGTTCCTTGTAAAATTCAAAGGAAGACTGCACCTCAAGCAATTTATTCTATCTAAGAGGGCAAGGTTTGAAATAAAGCTGTATAAAATGTGTGAGAGTGCAACTGGATACACATCAGCTTTTTGCATTTATGAGGGGAAAAATAGCCAACTAAACCCACAAGGATGCCCTACTTATCTGGGGATATCTGGAAAAATTGTTTAGGAGCTGATAAGTCCATTTTTACAAAAAGGCTATAATCTGTATGTGGACAATTACTACACCAGCATACTTCTATTTAAAAGTCTGGTTGAATACAACCTAGGAGCTTGCGGGACCATTTGTATAAACCGTCAGGGGTTTCCACAACCATTAGTCAATGAGAAGTTCCAAAAGGGGCAGTCAGGGGCTGTACGCAATGGAGAGCTGCTTATCCTCAAGTATAGGGATAAGAAGGATATTTTTATCCTCAGCTCGATCCACACAAATTCCACAAGGGCCACTGTAGAACTAAGATCCACTACTCGGAAGCAAAAACCTGTGTCAGTCATTGACTACAACAAACACATGGGGTGTGGACTTTGCAGACCAGGTTCTACAAATATACCAAGTATCAAGAAAATCATATACCTGGTATAAAATGTAATCATTTATTTGTTTCACGTGGCCACATATAATTCTTTTGTGTTATTCAAAACAGCTGGAAATTCAGATACTTTCCTTGATTATCAGGAAAAGGTAATTGAAAATCTTGTTTTTGAAAATGTTAGCCTTGCTCATCCATTAGAATCTGAAGATGTGAAAAGACTCATTGAGCGACATTTTATTGCACTCATTCCAGCAACAGAAACAAGAAAGAACCCCCAGAGAAGATGTGTATGTACCAAGAGAGGAATGAGGCATAATACTCGCTACTATTGCTCACAATGTCTCCATCATTGCCAGCCTTATGGCTCACTGACTGCTTTAAAATCTACCACATTTTTAAACTGTATTAATTTATCACATTTTGTCATTCAAGCATTTGGTTTATTTAGTGAATGACACATTCGAGTAGATCTCACCAATTTCCAGAGGAGGGGGGGGGGGGGATTCTCCAGAATCTAAAACTTCCACTGTGTGCTTGTTTCTGGAAATCATCCATGGAGTTAAAATGGTCACTAAACCCAAAATTCCCAGAGGGGTGTCATTTCCAAAATGGGGTCACTTCAGGGGGGATTCTGTTGTTCTGGCACTTAACGGCTCTGAAAAGTGCCAGAACATCAGAATCCCCCCTGAAGTGAATCCAGTTTGGAAATGACACCCATCTGGGAATTCTTCTATGGGTGTAGTGACCATTTACCACCTAACAATTTTCCCATTTTAACCTGGTAAAAGCAGTAATTATTTTTTCTTCACCACCCAATGGTATAAATTTCTATGGAACAGCTATGGTGTCAGTATACTCACTGCATCACTAGATGAATTCATTTAGAGGAGTAGGTTGTAAAATGCGGTCACTTTTGGGGGGTTCTGCTGTTCTGCCACCTCAGGGGCTCTGACAATGTGACATGTCACCCACAAACCATTCCAGCAAAATCTTCTCTCCAATATGGCGCTACATTTATTCTGAGCTTTGCACTGTGGCTGAAATGTAATTTCTGATCACATATGGGGTATCGGCATACTCAGGAGAAATTGCACAACAAATTTTGGGGTCCATTTTTTCTTGCTACCTGTCATGCCAGGTGTGGGAAAGACTTAGTGCAACACAAAGGGAAGAGGGAAACGGAGCCCAGACTCTAGGGAAAGGGGGAAGTGGAGACCTCCTAGGCTGATCTAATATCACCCTGTCTCCATTGCCGCACGCGAACCTCGCCCTGTCTTTCCCTGGCGTTAAACCATGGCTAGGGAAGGGAGGTGGATGAGCGCTAATCGATCCTCACTGACAACTAAAGACAACAAGGGGGAACAAACAAGGGAAGATAGCTTAACTTTAAGTCAACTTCAGAGAGATGAACACCCGTCCTCATAGCTCCATAGAGGAAGAAGTAATGCACTTGCTCCGAGCCTTCACAAGGATAATGTGAGTATCACCGTCACCTCCCTCTAGCAGATAGCAGGTATTTATACAACCAGGCCAGGGTGTTAATTAGCTAGAGGAAGGTAGATGCTGGGTCCTAGAGAGAAAGCCTCTAAGAAGGTGTCTGTAATGCCAAACAAAGAGATCTCCTGCAACCAACAGCAGGGCGACTGTCACTTTTTTCCAGTTTGACATAAAGTTTGTTATCCCTTAATATCTGGATCACCTGCTTTACATGTCCCCGATGTGTCTCAAAATCAAGTGAGTAAACAAAAATATCGTCCAGATAGACCACCACAAACCTCCCCACCAAATTATGGAAAATATCATTAATGAAATGCTGGAATACCGCAGGTGCATTGGTCAACCCGAAAGGCATAACCAAACTCTAGAAATACCCTTCAGGGGTATTGAACGCTGTTTTCCATTCGTCCCTTTCGCTGATTCTAACCAGATTGTAGGCTCCCCTTAAATCCAACTTGGAGAATACCTTAGCTCCTACAACCTGGCTGAACAAATCAGGAATCAGCGGAAGAGGGTATGGATCACGGATGGTAATTTGATTTAATTCCCGGAAATATAAACAGGGATGTAGACTGCCATCTTTTTTCTTCACAAAGAAGAACCCTGCTGCCACAGGTGAAGATGAGGGTCTGATATGTCCCTTCTCCAGACTTTCCACAATGAAATCCTTCATGGCTTGTCTCTCAGGGCCAGAAAGATTGTACAGTCTGGACTTCGATAGTTTAGCTCCGGGGGTCAGGTTAATAAGACTGTCATATGCACGATGAGGAGGCAAATCCTGACACCCACTCTCAGAAAAAACGTCCTTAAAACCAGACAGAAAAGCAGGTAAAATTTCCGTACAGACAGTAGCAAGGGAAATATCTAAACAGTTCTCATGACAGTAATCTCCCCATTCAATAATCTCCCCGGCATGCCAATCCACCAACGGATTATGTTTAACAAGAAAAGGAATACCCAAAACAATAGGTGTGGAAAGACTGTCAATGACATAGCAAGGGATTATTTCACAATGAACTGACCCCACCCTTAGTTTTACATTATGTACAATCTGAGTAAATGCTTTCTGTGCAAGTGGCGCCGAGTCGATGGCGAAGATGGAAATAGGTTTAGCTAAAGTAGAGCAAGCAAGACCATGAGTTTTCATAAACTCAGCATCAACCATGCTGACTCTGGCTCCACTGTCAGCAAACACAGAAATTTTCTCAGTTTTGCTCTCTAGCACCACCTCTGCTGTCAGGACAAACAGGGAACTGCAGGTCGGCAACAAATGCACCCATTGTTTATCCAACTCCAGACTACCAAGAGTTAATCGAGTCTCCTTTTGTTTAGGAATTGAAGGACAGGTCCCAACAAAATGTCCCTTTTTCCCACAAAAAAACATACGCCTTTTTTCTTGCGAATCTCCGGGGAAATGTATGATGCAGAGACATCCCCTAACTGCATGGGTTCCTCCACCTTCCCCAGTACTGGTTCACCACCAGACAGCTCCCCCGGCAGAGGTATATAACCCCGACAAGAAGGCCCCGGAGAAGGTGGTCTCACCCACCTATCCGAAAGGCGTCTATCAAGATGTATGGCCAATGACATGGCAGCCTTCAAGGACTGAGGGGTTTCATATGTAGCACCCCAAGGGCTCGGTTGCTACAGAGGTATTGCACCTCACCCAGAGGTGTGATATCTCACTCTCAGGTAAGGATGGAGTGTGGATCAGGACCCCGACACTTGCATGCATTACACCACATTTCCGGGGGGGCAGGGCGACCGATATGCTCCAAGTAGAGCACGACAGTCCCTGTCCCTGGCTGGAGTGGGGGGAGGGAACACCGAGGAAGGGGGAACCCTGTAGTGCATAGGAGGAAGAGGGCAGTTCCTGGGTGCACCTAGAGGGAGGTATAAAAGGTGGGCACCATCTTAGTTCAGTCCAGTCTGAGAGAAGAAGTGACAGAGCAAGGGCCTCTGCAGGGGGCTCTGCTCCGGAGGCGGGCCTAGCCTGTGAGGCCCAGCCAGCACTGAAAGAGCAAAGAGTGGAGAAGTCAGTGAGAGAAGAAGAGGGAGCAGGAGGTGGGAGCAGAGGCTCTGCATGGGCTCTGCTCCGCAGTCATGCCTAAGAGAGTGGCCGGAGCCTGGAGGAAGCAGAAGGAAGGAGAAGGAAGGAAGAGGAGCGGAGGAGGCTCCAGGAACAAGGGACCCCAGGGGTGCGGACCGGTGAGTCGCCACTGCACGCCCGAATCTACCTGCGTAGAAGGGTCAGGCCAAAGGGGGAGACCGGTCCCCGAAACTAGTGGAGGCGGGGAACTACCCTCAGCTAGAAACCGGAGGCTGTGACATTTCACGTGGCGCAGCCCCTCGCTACACCCGCTAGGAAGGCACCATATAGGGTCAGGGAAACTGGCGCTGAAGTTTACCAGAGAAGGCCCGAGGCAGCCGGACAGAAGCGAGGTCACTGGCGGGGTATGACAGGCTAGAGAAAGGACACACAACGGGGGTCCTGTGAAATGCTCCAAAGTTATCTGGGAGTAGGCCGAGCCCCTCACCTGGTGAACACAGTGCGACGAGGGACGTTATGACCAGCTGTAGTAACGTGGATAAAGAACTGTGAGTAAATACTCTGGACTGCATTACAGAGACTCTGTGTCGTTACTGCTGCTCCCACGCACCATCACCCCCAACATCTCCACTTGCTGCCCTGAGGCTATATTCCTCCCGTGGGGAGTTATGCTATTTCCTGCTGCACTCACAACACCAGCCTCAGCGGTCGGCCCTGCAGCGGCGGTTCACTCTGACCACAATCCACGGGTGGCGTAGTCGGACATTTAATATCATAAAAACCACATAAATAGACTGCCATTTCAGTTGACCACCCTGAGCCACGGGACCGGGTCCCCGCCACACGAGGACTACAACCCCCAGCATCCGCAACGGGTCCGGTTCCGGGTATCCCCACACACGCGCGGCCCAGGGGGCGCGTCAACTTTGGCATAGTCAGCAGGATTTCGTGCCCGCCACCAACGGGTACTGCGTGCCTGAAAAGAGACTGTTTCACTGTATTGAATATGGCGCCCGCCCCAGCAGAACGGACGCCATAATGTGCGCGCCAAAAGACAACAGGAGGCCACCTCCCATCGTGGGCCAGGTCCCAGAATGGCGCCAACGACGGAGCCCACCCCCAACAGCCATGAGTGCGGCTGTAGAGATGTCCATCAAATGGGGGGGGCTGCCCCTGAGAGTGATTGTCAGCAGGTTGCCCCGGGACAACCTGCCCCCTACTGGTTTTATAAGGAACTACAACAACTGACCTCAGAACAAAAACCCGTTGGAGGTGGCCGAAGACGAGGTCCAGGATCTGGATCAGCTACGCCCTGCAGCCACCCCAGGGCCTTCGTTGAGGGTTTGGGACGGGTCCCTCATGTTCGTCTGTTACCTGTTTGCAAGTTTGCACCTTATTGAGACATGGACACCTGGTCGCAAGTTGCACCGCGGCTAGTACAAGAGAGTCCACTTGAAAACGTTCTATATGAAAAGTTTTATATACCGAAATGCTTTATATGATGCTTTACCTGATGTTTGATAAAAGACTTCCCGTGATATTAAAAGTGCACTTATAATGTTGAAAAGAGAAAATGTTTCCCATAAAGGGAAGTTGTATAAAATTTTGCATGTCCTAATGTACCCTGTCTTTTGCTCTGTTCCAGCCCGCGGACGTGCTGTGGTTTACCAGGGGGGAATGTAGCACCCCGAGGGCTCGGTTGCTACAGAGGTATTGCACCTCACCCAGAGGTGTGATATCTCACTCTCAGGTAAGGATGGAGTGTGGATCAGGACCCTGACACCTGCATGCATTACACCACATTTCCAGGGGGGCAGGGCGACCGATATGCTCCAAGTAGAGCACCACAGTCCCTGTCCCTGGCTGGAGTGGGGGGAGGGAACACCGAGGAAGGGGGAACCTTGTAGTGCATAGGAGGGAGAGGGCAGTTCCTGGGTGTGTAGCACCCTGAGGATTCGGCTGCTACAGGGGTATTGCACCTCAGCCAGAGGTGTGATATTCCACTCCCGGGTAAGGATGGAGTGTGGAACTGAGCTCAGATAGACTGCATGCACTACATACATCCCATTTCCGGGGAGCAGGCCGACGGCACTCCCACTTAGAAATGTGCAGGTGCGACCGAGCCTGTTCCTGGCTGGAGTGGGAGGGGGGAGGAACATCCCATGTAGTGTAGGGGCAGATAGGGGGAGCAGTCTGGGTAGTGATAGGAGCTCATTGGGTGCTGGTCACCTGAGCTCACACATAGAGGGATATATAAGGAGGGCACCAACTAGGATCAGGGTCAGACGCAGAGGAGCCTGTCAGACGCAGAGAGTCAGTCAGTGCAGAGGACAAGTCAGCAGGAGAGGAGGAGCGGAAGCTGGCAGAGGAGCAGCTGAAAGAAAGAGAGGCCCTGAAGAGAGAGAGTGGAGTGAAGAAAGACCCAGAGGGAGACAAAGAAGGGACCCAAGAACCCAAATTAGAGCACCGGGTGAGGAGTCAGCAAGAGGGTACCGGAACCCAAGCTGGTGGGGGTAAAGACATTCCCCAGCCAGAGACCAGAGACCGTGGGCAGTGTCTGTCACGGTCACCCACTACATTCACCCTGAAGGCACACCACAGGAAGGGTCAGGGAACCTAAGGCCAAAGGTTGCCCAACAGAAGGCCCGAGGGAGCTGGACTTAGGTGAATCACTGGTGGGGACGGCTGAAGAAAGGACAGAGGGGGAGCTCAGGGCCACGCTCCGGACTTGTTTGGGGGTTGGCCGGATCCAGGACCTGGTGGACGCAGCACGGCTCGGGTGGTCACTTGGAGCTAGAGTGACCAGGAACATCAGCAGTGAGTAAAACCCTTAACTGCACAACCCGACTCTGTCTTCCTTTATCATCTATGCTGCACCACCACAACCCCCATCCTCTGCGCCTGTCCCCTCTGAGGCTATACCCCTCCCGTTGGGGGTTATCCCACCAAGCTGCACATCCACCATCAGCCTCAGCGGACCCTGCTGCAGCGGCGGCCACAGTGACCGCATTACAACGGGTGGCGTAGTCGACACAAAAAGAACTCTAATAACATCAGTAAGGACTGCCACATAACACATAGCTTGACGCCCTGGGCACGGGACCGGGTCACAGCCGCTCGGAGACTACAACCCCCCATCTGATCCGGTGCCGGGTATTCCCCTCAAAAAGGAATATGTCCCAGGGGGCGCGTCAACTTTGGCGTAGTCGGCAGGATTACGTGCCCGCAACACCCGGGTACTGCGTGCCTGAAGAAAAGTGCAAGTTTACCTCAGAAAGAAGACTCCTGCCGGTTCCGGAGGGTCCACGCCATCGGACTCCATCACCAGTCGTTTCCCGCCGATTGTCCGCCATTTCCAGCTTGTTCCCGCCAAAACCGCAGATTTCCCGCCTTGGAAGAGCAGCGGACGCCATTATGGGCGTGCCAAAGGAGGGCAAGAGGCCACCTCCCATCGTGGGCCGGGACAGAAAATGGCGCCAAAAGTGGAAACCGCCCCCACCAACAGAGACTGTGATGCTGGAGGTGTCAGTCAGCGTGAAAGAACTACCCCTGGAGCTGACAGTCACCGAGTTGCCCCGGGACCGCCCTCGAAGTGGGAGGAGACGAAAGAAAAGAACAAAGATGGGTGTCGCTTGGAGCAGTCTAGAACGAGCGCACCCGGAGGCGAGGTGTCCAGAGCAAGAGCACCCGGAGTCGAGGAGAGAAAGAGTAGACCCGGGAATGGAGCGGCAGCAGTGCAGCACCGGCCCGCTGGCCAGGAGCCTGCAAAAGGAAGAAAGAGGAGAGCAGAGCAGCACCGGCCCGCTGGCCAGGAGCCTGCCGGAAGAAGAGCAGAGCAGCACCGACCCGATGGTCAGGAGCCTGCTAGAGTCAACAACCCCGCTAGGCTTAGCGGAGATCCTGGCGCAGCTTCCCCGAGATCGGGAGTGCGCGCGGAGTGCCCTGGAGGGCCTCGCGGGAAGGATGGCCCGAGTGCAGAGGGAGATCCTGGCGGAGTGGGGCCGGGAGATGGCCCAGCAAGCTGGAATCCGTCCACGGAACCCGCTCCCTTGGAAGAAGACACCGACTACCTCTGCGGATGACGCGGGAGGACCCAAGGCCGGAGACGGCACAGAAGAGGGAGCGAGACGCATGGCAGCAGGTAAGGGGGATGCCTATACCCCATACCGGAAGACCACTTACCTGCCCCAGCTCCCCGTCGCAGAGCCCGAAAGTCCCCCTGCCGTACCCGAGACCGCCATGACACCGCCACCGACTAGGCCCCGACCGGAAGCCGCCGTCGCGACCCCAGTGACGTCACGCGTCGTGACCCGGAGCGTGGCGAAGGAAGGGAAACCTCCGGCCTGGTCGCAAGGCCTAGCGTTTCCGGGCGCCGCATCCCCAGCAGAGCCATCTACCTCCGCGGAGCCTCCGGCCTGGTCGCAAGGCCAGGTAGCCCAGGGCGCCGCCGTGTTAACAGTTCCATTTACCTTCCAGATGCCCCCGGCCTGGCCGCAAGGCCTGGGTAACCTGGGCGCCCCCACCATCAAGCCCGCACCCGAAACACCAAGGGTGCCATATCTGGGGGAGGACCCCTTCAGCCAGCTGGCGTGGCTGGAGCGACAAAAGAAGTTAGGTCCCCTGTGTGAGCCCCTGATCCCGGCTCCAAAGCCCGTGACTCGGGTCTCGCCTCCACTAGAAGAAGCCCAATTCGTGTGGGACCCCACGGGAGAAGATTTGATGGGGTTCACCGGAGAGACTCGGGCAGCTGCAGCTGAACGCACAGAGTGTTGCCGTCAACAGCTGGCCGAGTTTAAGAGAGAACGGGAGGAGAGGCGGGTCAGAGAGCAATGGGCCCGGACCCGCAGCGCGGAGCAAAAGAGTCGGACCAGAAGGGACCCCTATGCAGCAGATCGTCCCCGTACCATCGGGACGGTAATAAAGTTTAATGCGCAGCATGGGTGGGGCTTCATAAAGGACCGGAACACCATGGGTGACGTCTTCGTTACCCGACGGGATGTCGAGTCCCACCTGCCAGAGGGTCACAAAGGCCGTGACCTCTACGTCGGTGACGAGGTAACGTTCACCCGGCACAAGTGTGCCAAGGGACCTTACGCCCTCCACGTGCATCGCCTGACAGAGGAGGAGTTGCGGTGTAGAGAGGAGGAGCCAGAAGACCCGGACGGGTTCAAGGCTAGAAGGTACTATGACTGAGATAGTACAAAGGACTGTATATAGTTACCTGTCGGGGTACCCAAGTAACCGTGGCTGCTTTAAAGTTGAGTCCCCGTTGGGACCAGTGAACAGTTTAACCCGTGTGTCCCCTACCCAAACCAGGCTGAGGACTGTGAGCAGCCATCCCTTTACTTGGCCGGGGACTGAGAACGGCCAAACTCCCCTGTACATAGTTGCGCTTTCTAAGGCGCCCCCTACTGGTTTTATGAGAAACTGCTTTTCGGTCGCACTTTACCTGGTCACGAGTTGCACGGTGACCAGAGGAGGAAGAAAGAAAGAGACGACGAGAATGTTATTTATATAAATATATCTACTGTTTTATATAATGTTTTATATGTTTTATATGTTTATATGAAAAAAAAAAAAAAATTTTGTATGTTATGGTGTTTTATGTCTTTACAGCCCGAGGACGTGCTGTGATTTGCCAGGGGGGATTGTAGCACCCTGAGGATTCGGCTGCTACAGGGGTATTGCACCTCAGCCAGAGGTGTGATATTCCACTCCCGGGTAAGGATGGAGTGTGGAACTGAGCTCAGATAGACTGCATGCACTACATACATCCCATTTCCGGGGAGCAGGCCGACGGCACTCCCACTTAGAAATGTGCAGGTGCGACCGAGCCTGTTCCTGGCTGGAGTGGGAGGGGGGAGGAACATCCCATGTAGTGTAGGGGCAGATAGGGGGAGCAGTCTGGGTAGTGATAGGAGCTCATTGGGTGCTGGTCACCTGAGCTCACACATAGAGGGATATATAAGGAGGGCACCAACTAGGATCAGGGTCAGACGCAGAGGAGCCTGTCAGACGCAGAGAGTCAGTCAGTGCAGAGGACAAGTCAGCAGGA
The DNA here is from genome assembly GCF_046119375.1 of Phyllobates terribilis. NCBI lineage: Eukaryota > Metazoa > Chordata > Amphibia > Anura > Dendrobatidae > Phyllobates > Phyllobates terribilis. The sequence goes on along the minus strand of NW_027362765.1, from coordinate 222,822,273 downwards.
GAGGAGGAGCGGAAGCTGGCAGAGGAGCAGCTGAAAGAAAGAGAGGCCCTGAAGAGAGAGAGTGGAGTGAAGAAAGACCCAGAGGGAGACAAAGAAGGGACCCAAGAACCCAAATTAGAGCACCGGGTGAGGAGTCAGCAAGAGGGTACCGGAACCCAAGCTGGTGGGGGTAAAGACATTCCCCAGCCAGAGACCAGAGACCGTGGGCAGTGTCTGTCACGGTCACCCACTACATTCACCCTGAAGGCACACCACAGGAAGGGTCAGGGAACCTAAGGCCAAAGGTTGCCCAACAGAAGGCCCGAGGGAGCTGGACTTAGGTGAATCACTGGTGGGGACGGCTGAAGAAAGGACAGAGGGGGAGCTCAGGGCCACGCTCCGGACTTGTTTGGGGGTTGGCCGGATCCAGGACCTGGTGGACGCAGCACGGCTCGGGTGGTCACTTGGAGCTAGAGTGACCAGGAACATCAGCAGTGAGTAAAACCCTTAACTGCACAACCCGACTCTGTCTTCCTTTATCATCTATGCTGCACCACCACAACCCCCATCCTCTGCGCCTGTCCCCTCTGAGGCTATACCCCTCCCGTTGGGGGTTATCCCACCAAGCTGCACATCCACCATCAGCCTCAGCGGACCCTGCTGCAGCGGCGGCCACAGTGACCGCATTACAACGGGTGGCGTAGTCGACACAAAAAGAACTCTAATAACATCAGTAAGGACTGCCACATAACACATAGCTTGACGCCCTGGGCACGGGACCGGGTCACAGCCGCTCGGAGACTACAACCCCCCATCTGATCCGGTGCCGGGTATTCCCCTCAAAAAGGAATATGTCCCAGGGGGCGCGTCAGGTGCACCTAGAGGGATGTATAAAAGGTGGGCACCATCTTAGTTCAGTCCAGTCTGAGAGAAGAAGTGACAGAGCAAGGGCCTCTGCAGGGGGCTCTGCTCCGGAGGTGGGCCTAGCCTGTGAGGCCCAGCCAGCACTGAAAGAGCAAAGAGTGGAGAAGTCAGTGAGAGAAGAAGAGGGAGCAGGAGGTGGGAGCAGAGGCTCTGCATGGGCTCTGCTCCGCAGGCAGGCCTAAGAGAGAGGCCGGAGCCTGGAGGAAGCAGAAGGAAGGAGAAGGAAGGAAGAGGAGCGGAGGAGGCTCCAGAAACAAGGAACTAAGGGACCCCAGGGGTGCGGACCGGCAAGTCGCCACTGCACGCCCGAATCTACCTGCGTAGAAGGGTCAGGCCAAAGGGGGAGACCGGTCCACGAAACTAGTGGAGGCGGGGAACTACGCTCAGCTAGAAACCGGAGGCTGTGACATTTCACGTGGCACAGCCCCTCGCTACACCCGCTAGGAAGGCACCATATAGGCTCAGGGAAACTGGCGCTGAAGTTTACCAGAGAAGGCCTGAGGCAACCGGACAGAAGCGAGGTCACTGGTGGGGTATGACAGGCTAGAGAAAGGACACACAACGGGGGTCCTGTGAAATGCTCCAAAGTTATCTGGGAGTAGGCCGAGCCCCTCACCTGGTGAACACAGTGCGACGAGGGACGTTATGACCAGCTGTAGTAACGTGGATAAAGAACTGTGAGTAAATACTCTGGACTGCATTACAGAGACTCTGTGTCGTTACTGCTGCTCCCGCGCACCATCACCCCCAACATCTCCACTTGCTGCCCTGAGGCTATATTCCTCCTGTGAGGAGTTATACTATTTCCTGCTGCACTCACAACACCAGCCTCAGCGGTCGGCCCTGCAGCGGTGGTTCACTCTGACCGCAATCCACGGGTGGCGTAGTCGGACATTTAATATCATAAAAACCACATAAATAGACTGCCATTTCAGTTGACCACCCTGAGCCACGGGACCGGGTCCCCGCCACACGAGGACTACAACCCCCAGCATCCGCAACGGGTCCGGTTCCGGGTATCCCCACACACGCGCGGCCCAGGGGGCGCGTCACGTATACTGCCAAGGTATCTTTCAACCTTTCAGTAAGACCCTCACAAAATTGACTTCTAAGGGCCAGGGCCAGTCATTCCATTTGGAATCCGTTGCCCGTCTACGGAATTCAGAACTGTACACCTCCACTGACCGATTCCCCTGCTGAAGGCGACGTAGCCTAAACTCAGCCAAGGCGACTTGGTCAGGGTCATCATAGATGAGGACCAGAGCCCCGAAGAACCCCTCTACAGACTGGAAACAAACCCGAGTCCTGCGTTAAAGAAAACGCCCATGACTGAGGATCTCCCTGCAGTAGAGAGATCACAATTCCAACCCGTTGCTCCTCATTTCTGGAGCAGTAAGGACGAAGTTTAAAATACAGTTTGCAGGCCTCCTTGAATACAAAAACTTGTCCCTACCACCTGAAAACCTGTCCGGGAGGACAACCTTGGGTTCAGGCTGGACAGGCCTTCCTGCACAGACCCCCACATTGGCGACCTGTAGCCGCTGATTCTGAACCTCACAGTGGAGATCATTCACCTCCGGAGACTGCGCAGCCGCTCTGCGAGCTCTGCAACTGAACCCATACCAAGGAGAAAGGAAAAAAACGCCCAGAAAAAACACACACAACAAAAAAAAACAAAGTTTCAGTTTCTTTTTTCCTTTTCAAAATGTGCTTGGCCAGCGATGATGTCACGCCAGGTGTGGAAAAGACTTAGTGCAACACAAAGGGAAGAGGGAAAGGAAGCCCAGACTCTAGGGAAAGGGGGGAGTGGAGACCTCCTAGGCTGTCTCCACTAATGTCCCTATATTGGTTCACCAATCGCCGCATGCGAACCTTGTCCTGTCTTTCCCTGGCGTTAAGCCCTGGCTAGGGAAGGGAGATGAACACCCATCCTCATAGCTACAGAGAGGAAGAAGTAATGCACTTGCTCAGAGCCTTCACGAGGGATAATGTGAGTATCGCCGGCACCTCCCTCTAGCAAACAGCAGGTATTTATACACCCAGGCCAGGGTGTTAACTAGCTAGAGGAAGGTAGCTGCTGGGTCCTAGAGAGACTGCCTCTAAGAAGTTGTCTGTAATGCCAAACGAAGAGATCTCCTGCAACCAACAGCAGGGCGACTGTCTGTAACTTCTGACACACCCATGACACTACCTTGGTGAAAATAAAAAATTCGGGGCTAAAATAGCATTTTTGTGGGAAAAATATGTTTTTTAATTTTCACGGCTCAACATTATAAAATTCTGTAAGCCCCTGGGGGTTCAAGGTGGTCACCACACATCTAGATAAATTCCTTGGGGGGTCTAGTTTCCAAAATGGGGTCAACTTGTTGGGGGTTTCCATTGTTTAGGCACATCAGGGGCTCTTCAAACGTGATATCGTGTCCGTTATCGATTCCAGCCAATTTTGCATTCCAAAAGTCAAATGGTGCTCCTTCTATTCCGAGCCTTGCTGTGCTCCCAGACAGTAGTTTTCCTCCACATATGGGGTATCGGCGTACTCAGTGGAAATTGCACAACAAATTTTGGAGTCCATTTTTTGTTGCTACCCTTGTGAAAATGAAAAAATTGGGGCTACAGTAACATTTTTGTGGGAAAAAGTAAAACTTTAATTTTTTCCTTCCACATTTCATTAATTCCTGTGAAGCACCTGAAGGGTTAATAAAGTTCTTGAATGTGGCTTTGAGAACCTTGAGGGGTGCAGTTTTTAGAATGGTGTCATGGTGTCAAATTTACTTCAAATGTGATGTGGTCCCTAAAAAAATGGTTTTGTAAATTTTGTTGGAAAAATGAGAAATCGCTGGTCAACTATTAACCCTTATAGCTCCCTAATAAAAAAAAAATTTTGGTTCCAAAATTGGAAACTTCTTGAATGTGGTTTTGAGCACCTTGAGGGGTGCAGTCTTTATAATAGTGCCACTTTTGGGTATTTTCTGTCATATAGACCCCTCAAAGTCACTTCAAATGTGATGTGGTCCTTAAAAAAATGGTTTTGTAAGCCTTGTTGGAAAAATTAGAAATTGCTGGTTAACTTTTAACCATTCTAACTTCCTAACAAAAAAATATATTTTTGAAAAATTGTGCTGACGTAAAGTAGACATGTGAGAAATGTAATTTATTAACTACTTTGTGTGACATAACTCTTTGATTTAAGGAAACAAAAATTAAAAGTTTGAAAATTTAAAAATTTTCACCAAATTTCCAATATTTTCAGAAATAGACGCAAGTTATATCAATTTTTTTTACCACTAACATAAAGTACAATATGTCACGACAAAACAATCTCAGAATCAGTGGGATCCATTGAAGCGTTCCAGAGTTATTACCACATAAGGTGACACTGGTCAGAATTTAAAAAATTGGGCCGGTCACAAAGGCGACAACCCTGCTCTGGTGCGTTAAACAAAGCTAAACACCCTTTAGTGCTACATGAAAGGCACTAAAGGGTACAAGTTTATTATATGTAGGGGGGTTGTGAAATTATATATTTACAGAATATCTATCTATTCTAGCTATCATCTATCTATTCTGAGGATTTTGGCTGTGAATTTACTGTACCTGGCTGATCAAATTTCATGGTTCATTTGAGATGTGTGCATAAAAATCAGACTGCACATGCATGGTCCATATTTTCTCTCACACCCATAGAGTTGCATTGGCGAGTCTCGTCTGATAAATGAGTGCAATAGTAGCATGCTGCGATTTTTTTCCTCAGTCGGATTAGAGGTGAGGAAAAATACTCAGATCTGACCTGCATCATTGAAAACATTAGTCCGAGTGCAATCCGGATTGCACTCTTCCAATTCATACGCTTGTGTGACTCCGGCCTAAAGCTCAGATCCAAGACACTGTCATTGTATTTGAAATAGAATACCACAAAGCATGATAACTATAATGGTATAAATACCCGATAAGGCAAAAGAATAGATACATCTAATATGTCAGTAGAACGCACAGTGCTCAAAAATTCAAGTATCAAATAAAAAAAGGATAAGTAGCTAGAATTTCTATACACCTTATAAGATCATATTACAATCTACATGTAATGCACTCACCCCGCGACCTGTAAATGTAGCCTGCAGTGATACATCTCGACGCGCGTTTCATTGCTCCTGCAACTCTGTCGTTGCTTTTGTTGACAAAGTTTTCTAGTATGTATAGTGGGAGCTCATAGACCCAAAAAGTATAAAGTATTTATCACAGACATAGGTATGTTAGAATAATTGTTGGATCCTGGGTGGAAGACAAAAGGAAATTTTGTGCGCTGTGAGGATTCACCGGTTTCTAAGCCGGGACCTGAGGGGATGTATATGTTATTCATACTCCCAGCCAAGGCCTGTACAATGGGCACACTTGTATTGAGCAAGGCCGCGCCTTATAGTCGGCCATGCCCACTGGACGGGCTCTGGCTGGGAGTATACCCTCCGGTCCCAGCTCAGAAACTGGCGAATTCCCACAGTGCACAGTGCGTACGCTGGGGGGATGCATAAGTCTGCAGTCACCGGACTGGACAACCCCTTTTAAACAAGCACATTGGTAAGTGGTCAGTTGAGTCCTTCAGATAACATAGGTATTTTATCGTGTAACAGAACTGGCACAGCGGTGGTGAACAATTCAGATGTGAACTGAGGATCACCGAGGGTCAAAAAGAGGGTACTGAATTTCTAGGTTTTTAGTATAGTAAAGCAATGTTCAGACAGAGATTTTTTTTAAGTATTTTGAAGACGATCCACTCCAAATACTGCCTAAAAATCACTTAAAAAAATGGATGAAAGATTCTTCCTATTCATTTAAATGTTAATACACTTTGCTATTCATATATTCAGTTTTTTGAGCATTTTTGTGCCCTTTAGGTTCTGAAAAACTTGCAGTTTTTAAACGCCTCAAAAATCTCCATCTGAACATAGCTTAAGGCTTTACATGGAGAATTCAGTTTTTGTGACAACTTATGTGATGTCAGACTAAAGTATCGGTGATTTAAATCAATGGACTGTTACATAAATGTAGCAAAGTGGTAACATCTGTTACGTATATGTGCAGCCATCGTATAAGGTAATGGCATGATATATGGGAAGACCATATGACAGGGGAACATGCTAGAGGCTTAAGGGAATTAAACACAGATAAATTGTATTGATTAAAATGGCATACGCTAATGTAGCAAGGCAGTTTCTCATGTACATCTATGAGAGATCCATATCACATGAATGGCTTTAACTGTTCATGAGTAATCGATGGTTACTTAAACTTTTACCTGCCAGCAGCTATTTAGTGTGTGGCCTATAGAGCCTTTCTTACTATATGTCAGTACTCCCCTGCTTGCCTCTAGAACGATATCCGAAATTTGATTGTGTCAGTCACAACTTATCTACTTCTCCAAGCGTGCGATTTAAGGTGGCAGTTTATACTGGACAATAGAATAAAACTTCCTGTAATAATACATTTTTTGAGACCTTACATAAGGTCCTAGTTACCCACTTACCTGATACCAATGGTGATCCCACCCAAGTGACTTTCTATATACCTGGTTGTCCTTGCCAGTGGCACAGCTCCTCTGGATGACTAGATGATTCAGACAGTTATTGATACAATAAAAAAGGGCCATATTGTAAAGTTGTGTGCAACATATGAGAGGCAACTTAATCTACTACATATTTTTGGCCAACAAGCAAAAGATTGCCCAAAAATATTTTTTGGCCTTCGTGGAAGCAGAAACTAGGTTACATAATATATAGCCAAGAAGAAGCATATTTGCATCTTAGAAGTGACCCAAGATATGTTTACACAAGTGTGATTCCCTTGGGTGACATACTGTGTATTTCTCTTTCAGGTATTACCCCAAACCTTCTTGCTCTCAATCATTCTTGTGCAGCTGGTTATCTTGCCCATTGTAAGAGCTCTATTCTTTTTCCAACTCCTTTACCATGACTTTCTCCCTTCTTACTCTTTTTTTGTGTACCTTACATATTTTAATGTAATTTTTTTAATGTCTTAAAAATAAGAATCACGGCCCTTCTATTAAAAACTTACATTTTAAATGAGAAGACTAGTGAGGTACAAAAGGTACGTAGCGCTGCTTTTCAAATCCTAATCTTTATTTATGAAGACTCCTTAAGTCCTCCTGTGTCATGTCTGTCTGAGGCCACTGACTCAAAAAGGCAACCTTGGACAGACTTGGCATAAGGCACACTGTCTGGCAGATTCCAGAGGAACCCCGATACCTTTTAACCCCTGTACAGGGATCTGGTTTTACAACAGGAACTAATGGATTGCTACCACAGAAAGGCTGCCTTCTAGAAGTGTGAAACAGAGGTAGGAATGTTCGCCAAGCAGGGTCAAAGCCAAGAGGTCACATCAAGAACAGAATTATAAAACAAGTGGGTAGTCAAATATCAATCCGAGGTCAAATAATCAGGACAAAACATGGAAACATAGCACATATGTCTGAACCAGGATAGCTGAACCATTGACTGGCAGTGGGAGTTGGCTCCCAGGGGTTTATATAGAACAGCTCCACCCAGTGCTGACAGTAGACAGAAACCAAATCAACAAGATTAATACTGTAGCTTCCGGAATAGCCAGACCCTCAAGTCCCAGGAATAAAATAGGATTAATGCTATCAAGCATCAACCGCAACAACGGTGTGGCACCGCCTAGCAGCAGAAGCAGGGACCGCCACAGATCTTACACCCTGCCCATATATGTTATTACTACAAATAGCATTTCTCACCTTGACCATATATTACATGAATGGCCATTTATAGAATTCATAAGCATGTACTATGATTATAGTTTCTAGAGGATACAGTGGCATGTAAAAGTTTGGACACCCCTGGTCACAATGACTGTTATTGTGACCAGTTATGCAAGTTGAAGATGAAATGATCTCTAAAAGGCCTAAATTTAAAGATGACACATTTCCTTTGTATTTTAGGCAAAAAAAAATATTTTCGTCTTTTACATTTTAAAAATTACAAAAATGAAAACGTGCTGATGCAAAATTTAGGGCAACCTGCATGGTTAGTAGCTAGTAGCACCACCATTTTAAAGTATCGCAGCTTGTAAATGCTTTTTGTAGCCAGCCAAGAGCCTTTAACTTCTTATTTGAGGGATTCTCATCCATTCTTCCTTGGAAAATTCTTCCAGTTCTGTGAGATTCTTGGGTCATCTTGCATACACTGCTGTTTTGAGGCCTAGCCACAGATTTTCACCGGGGACTGTGAGGGCCATTGTAAAACCATCAGCATGCGCCTTTTGAGGTACTCTATTGTGAACTTTGACGTGTGTATAGGATCATGATCCATTTGTAGAAGGCATCCTCTTTTCAACTTCAGCTTTTTTACAGATGGTGTTATGTTTGCATCAAGAATTTGTTGCAATTTCATTGAATCCATTCTTCCCTCTCTCCGTGAAATGTTCCCCATGCCATTGGCTTCAACAAAACCCCAAAGCATGATTGATCCAGCCCCATGCATAATGGTTGGTGAGTAGTGTTGAGCGATACCTTCCGATATCAGGAAATATCGTATCGGATTGGATCGGACCAATACCCAAAAAGTATCGGATATCGCCGATTCCGATACCGGAAACCAATGCAAGTCAATGGGACACAAATATCGGAATGAAAATAAACCCTTTCTTTCCTTGTAGGTTAATTCTACATGAAGTAAAACAGCTAAGAATAATGTAGAATGTATTACGCGAAAAGCCGGCAATTCATCAGCGGCATACACCGGTACCCGACAATTTACAACAGAAAGAATAGAGTATCACACATAGATTAGATAGATAGAAACATGTCAGTCACATATATAATAAGTACAGTGATAGTGTTGGTTACTGTACTTGTCATTTAGTGTAAAGGATTTATTTAAAAATATAATAGTGTTTTCATGCACCGTCTCTTTAAAAAAGCCGGCCGGCAATTCAGCAGCGGTACCCGACAATTTAGAATAGAAGGAATAGAGAATCACACATAGATTAGATAGATAGAAACATGTCAGTCACATATATATGAAGTACAGTGACAGTGTTGATTACTGTACTTGTCATTTAGTGTTAAAATAAAGGATTTATTTAAAAAAAAATTGGCGTGGGGTTCCCCTTAATTTTAGGCTCTAGCGGAGGTTAAGCAGACGGCTGGGGCAGATGTTTGAAGCCTGGGAAGGGGGTAATACCCACGGAGCTTCCCAGGCTACTAATATGAGCCCCCAGCTGAATACCTAGCCTTTACTAGCTATTAAAATGGGGGACCCCCTCAAAAAAATGACGTGGGGTCCCCCCTAATTTAATAGCTAGCAAAGGCTAGGCAGACAGCTGGGGGCTGATATTAATAGCCCAGGAAGGGTGCCATGAATATTGGCCCCCTCCCAGGCTAGAAACACCAGCCGTCATCCGCCCCAGAAATGGCGCATCCATAGGATGCGCCAATTCTGGCACTTAGCCTTGCTCTTCCCACTGCCCTGTAGCGGTGGCAGTGGGGTAATAGGGTTGGGGTTGATGTCAGCTTATAATGCCAGCTGACATCAAGCCCAGGTTAGTAATGGAGAGGCGTCTATAAGACACCCCCATTACTAACCCCATAGTCAAAGTTAAAAAAAAACCCACAAACACCCAGAATAAAGTCCTTTAATTGAAATAAACACACAATTCTTTATTGTTCTAAATTAAACTCTACTTACCATCACGCCCATTCCAGCTGAAGCCAACGATCTCCTGCAATAAAAGAAAAATAATAAAGCAACATCATCCTTACCTTTCCATGGTTCCCAGGACAGCTTCAGTTCTGCTACATCGAGATGACAGGCTGGACCGCAGCAGAACGCTGCCATCCAGCCTGTCATCCCGCAGACACTGAGAAGCGCAGGCTTGCTTGTGCTCCTCAGTGTCTCTCTGTGACGGCATCCAGATGAGCCGAGTTCATGTCCAATGAACTCAGCTCACCTCATGCACGTCACTGACAGCGTGGGAGAATTCTCCTGCACTCAGCGCTTCAGCGTGAGAATTTTCCCACGCTGTCAGTGACGTGCATGAGGTGAGCTGAGTTCATTGGACATGACCTCACCTCATTCACGTCACTGACAGCGTGGGAAAATTCTCACGCTGAAGCGCTGAGTGCAGGAGAATTTTCCCACGCTGTCAGTGACGTGCATGAGGTGAGCCGAGTTCATTGGACATGACCTCGGCTCATCTTTATGCCGTCACAGAGAGACACTGAGGAGCGCAAGCAAGCCTGCGCTTATCAGTGTCTGCGGGATGACTGGCTGGATGGCAGCGTTCTCCTGCGGTCCAGCCTGTCATCTCGATGTAGCAGAGCTGAAGCTGTCGTGGGAACCATGGAAAGGTAAGGATGAGGTTGCTTTATTATTTTTCTTTTATTGCAGGAGATCGTTGGCTTCAGCTGGAATGGGCGTGATGGTAAGTATAGTTTAATTTAGAACAATAAAGAATTGTGTGTTTATTTCAATTAAAGGACTTTTTTCTGGGTGTTGTGTTTTTTTTAAATACTTTACTAGAAATTCATGGTGGTCATGTCTAATATTGGCGTGACCCCATGAATTTCGGGCTTAGGGCCAGCTGATAATGCCAAGCTGGCCTTAACCCCTTTATTACCCAGTGAGCCACCGCACCAGGGCCCTGGATGAGTTGGGTACAGCGCCAGAAGATGGCGCTTCTATGAACGCGCCATTTTCCGGGGTGGCTGCGGACTGCAATTTGCAGCGGGTGGGGCCCAGAAAGCTTGGGCCTCCCTACGCTGCGGATTCCAGACCCCAGCTGCCTAGTTGTACCTGGCTGGACACAAAAATAGGGCGAAGCCCCACATATATTTTTTTTAAATTATTTCATGAAATTCATGAAATAATTAAGAAAAAAAGGGCTTCCCTATATTGTTGTGTCCAACCAGGTACAAATAGGCAGCTGGTGGTTGGGGGCAGCCCGTTCCTGCCTGCTGTATCTGGCTGGACACAAATATAGTGCGAAGCCCCACGTCAATTTTTTTAAAATTATTTCATGAAATAATTTTTTAAAAAAAGGGCTTCCCTATATTGTTGTGTCCGGCCAGGTACAAATAGGCAGCTGGTGGTTGGGTGCAGCCCGTTCCTGCCTGCTGTACCTGGCTGGACGCAAATATAGGGCGAAGCCCCACATCAATTTTTTTAAAATTATTTCATGAATTTCCTGAAATAATTAAAAAAAAATTGACGTGGGACTTCGCACTATATTTGTGCCCAGCCAGGTACAGCAGGCAGGAACGGGCTGCGCCCAACCACCAGCTGCCTATTTGTACCTGGCCGTACACAACAATATAGGGAAGCCCTTTTTTTCTTTATTATTTCATGAATTTCATGAAATTATTTAAAAAAAAAATACGTGGGGCTTCTCCCTATTTGTGTGTCCAGCCAGGTACAACTAGGCAGCTGGGGGATGGAATCTGCAGCGCAGGGAGGCCCAAACTTTCTGCCCCCCCCGGTGCAAATTGCAGTCCGCAGCCACCCCGGAAAATGGCGCGTTCATAGAAGCTGGATGCTGTACCTGGCTGGCATACAAAAATATGGCAAAGCCCACGTCAAAATTTTTGGGAAAAATTAATTAAAAAATAAATAATAATTTAGGGACTGCATCTTTATTAACTCCTCAAATGTCATTTAGTGTTAAAATAAAGGATTTATTTAAAAAAAAATTGGCGTGGGATCCCCCATAATTTTAGGCTCTAGCGGAGGTTAAGCAGACGGCTGGGGCAGATGTTTGAAGCCTGGGAAGTGGGAAATACCCACGGAGCTTCCCAGACTACTAATATCAGCCCCCAGCTGAATACCTAGCCTTTACTGGCTATTAAAATGGGGGACCCCCCAAAAAAAATGACGTGGGGTATCCCCTATTTAATAGCTAGCAAAAGCTAGGCAGACAGCTGGGGGCTGATATTAATAGCCCAGGAAGGATGCCATGAATATTGGCCCCCTCCCAGGCTAGAAACACCAGTCGTCAGCCGCCCCAGAAATGGCGCATCCATAGGATGCGCCAACTCTGGCACTTAGCCTCGCTCTTCCACGCTGCCCTGGTGCGGTGGCAGGGGGTAATAGGGTTGGGGTTCATGTCAGCGCCAGCTGCCATGAAGCCCAGGTTAGTAATGATGGGCGTCTATAAGACACCCCCATTACTAACCTACAAAGTGTTAAAAAGAAAAAACACACTACACCCAGAAAAAAATAATTTATTTGAAATAAAACACACAATTTTATTTAATTCTTAGTTTACTAAAAAAAAATAGTTACCTGTCCACGTTCCAGCGCTGATCTCCCATGCACAGCTGTCACATCTGGAGATGGTGACAGCTGTGCATGGCTGCTGTAAGCTCACACTGCCGGGAACACGTCCGCTCCCGGCAGCGGGAGCCACTGACTGAGGTCACCGGAGTGCATTCAGGCAGCGCAGCTCCGGAGACCTCCTTTACGGCACTGCTGTACCGTGGGAATTTCTCACGGTACAGCAGGGCCATAAAGGAGCTAACCGGAGCAGCGCTGCCTGAACTCCGGCGAACCCGCTTATGCAATGACGGGGCTGCTTTACGGCCCCATCATTCTAGCGGCGGCAGCGGTTCAGAGCGGTCACATTCTATGTGGCTGCTCTAAACTGGAGATCATCGTGGGACACTCGTGGACTACTACGGAGGGGTAAGGATAAGGTTGTGGTTTATTATTTTATATTTTATTACAGGAGATCGATGGCTTCGGGGAATTAGGTGTCTAGGTGAGTATAGGTGTAGTTTTTTATTTTTTACTTTATTTTAGGTGGCGATCGGCGGGGACAGGTAATGTATGAACTAATTTATTGTAGGTAACCACTGGCCACCAATGACATGTATTTAAAATTTATTGGGGAAACAGTAGGGCAATTTAAATAACAGGATCAGGTTGATGGGAACTACTGCTCCCATCTTGCTGATCCTGCTGGCACGAGTGGACGGGGGACAGACATAGGCCGATGGGAGTAGTAGTGTCACATCGGCCTATGTCTGCCTGCACGCACACACCCGCACACACTCGCAGACATCGCACAGACACCGCACACACCCGCAGACATCGCACAGACACCGCACACACTCACAGACATCGCACAGACACCGCGCACACCCGCACACATCGCACAGACATCGCACAGACACCCCGCACACACTCGCAGACACACGCACAGACACCAATCATGACGGGCTGATCGTGTGGGAGGTGAGGCTGACTTGTGCGGCCGTGGGAAAGTTCATGTGAGTTCATGCAATGCAGTCAAGCATGAACTCACGTGAACCCTCTGAGGGCACCGCGGCTACTTCAAATGAACAGCTGATCAGCATCACCTGATACCTCAGCTGTTCATTTGAAATAACCGGCGGGAAAGCGCAGCATAGAACGGGAAAGCCGGCGGTGAAGTCTTTTCACTGCCGGCTTCCCCGCCCGGGTCCTTCGCTCCCCGCTCCTTGGTGCTGCGCTCCCCGCCCGGTCCTAACTTACGATCGGGATGGGAGGTGGCGAGGGGAGCGGAGGATCGGGGTGGGAGGCTGCGGGGAAGCAGTATGGGGCTGTGTGATTGTTTAAAAGCCGGCGGCTTTTTACCGCCCGCCGGCTTTTAAACGATCAGGAGAATTCTCCCACGCTGGGATGGCATTCTGATGACAGGCTGGATCGCAGCTGAGTGCTGCCATCCAGCTTGTCATCCTTCAGAGACACTGCAGAGCGCAGGCATTATGGGAACTTCCGATTCCGGTATTCGATATTGTAAAAGTATCGGAATTAAGTATCGGAATTCCGATACCGCGAATATCGGCCGATACCCGATATTTCAGTATCGGAATGCTCAACACTATTGGTGAGATGTTCTTTTCCTCAAATTCTGTACCCTTTTTTTTCCTCACACTCTTGGTCATTGTGGCCAAAGAATTCTATTTTTACCTCATTGGTCCACAGAACTTGTTTCCAAAATGAGTCAGGCTTGTTTAGATGTTCTTTTGCATACTTCTGACGCTGAATTTTATGGTGAGGATGAAGGAAAGGTTTTCTTCTGATGACTCTTCTATGAAGGCCATATTTGTGCAGGTGTCTCTGAACAGTAGAACAATTTACCACAACTCCAGAGTCTGCTAAATCTTTCTGAAGGTCTTTTGCAGTCAAACAGGGGTTCTGATTTGCCTCTCTAGTGATCCTACAAGCAGCTCTCACTGAAATTTTGCTTCATCTTCCAGACCTTATCTTGACCTCCACTGTTCCTGTTAACTGCCATTTTTAATTACATTTCGAACTGCGGAAAGGGCAACTTGAAAACTCTTTACTATCTTCTTATAACTTTCTCCTCCTTTATGGTCTTCTGCCATTTTCATTTTCAGAGTGCTAGGCAGCTGATTAGAAGAACCCATTGCTGCTGTTTTTTGGCACAAGGTTAGAGGAGGCTAGGTTTTTATAAAGCTGGGAAATTTTCATCACCTGCCTTTCCTAACGATGATAGTGAGCAAGCCATAACCCTAACAATATTTGTTTTTGCCTAAAATACAAAGGAAATGTGTCATCTTTAACTTTAGGCCTTTTAGAGATCATTTCATCTTCACCTTCCTTAACTGTTCACAATAACAGTAACTTTCACCAGGGGTGCCCAAACTTTTACATGCCCTCAGAAGAAGCCAAGAGTGAAATGTAAGTCGAGGTGAAGGGACGCAGGAATCTTATGTGGATGCCATTCTATGGTAAAAACTAACTTTTTCATGCCTTTGTTTATGTTTGTTGATTTCACTTGGCATCCATTTAGCACTATTGTTTATGAACTGCACTTTATTACCTTAGCTTATACTTATACAGTACACTGGTACCATAAAGGTTAAAATTATGCTTGTTTCATAACAAATGCTATTCATTAATTCTTGCATCATTCTGCATCCCTTTTTGGCAAGAGGTACCTCATTTTATTTATTCCTTCTGTTTTTAATGTGATCAATCAATAAATTTATATTTTTATTATTCTGTTTGCACACTTCTTGACTTGAGATCTTCTTATCAATGGTCATTATTACTGATGCGTGAACGTACTCGGACAAGGGGTTATTCGAGCACGCTCGGGTGCTTACCAAGTGGCTTCGGCGTGCTCGAAAACTATGTTCGAGTCACCACGGCTGCATGTCTCACAGCTGTTAGACTGTTAGGCAATCCCTGCAAGTGTCGCGGCTTGAACATAGTTTTCTAGCACGCCGGAGCAACTTGATAAGCACCCAAGCATGCTCAGATAACCCCTTATCTGAGCATGTTAGCGTATCACTAGTCATTATGTATTTATGCCACTGTATACACACGTGGTCAAAATTGTTGGTACCCCTCGTTTAATGAAAGAAAAACCCACAATGGTCACAGAAATAACTTGAATCTGCCAAAAGTAATACTATATTAAAAATCTATGAAAATGAACAAATGAAAGTCAGACATTGCTTTTCAACGCTGCTTCCACAGAATTTAAAAAAAAATTAAACTCATGAAATAGGCCTGGACCGAAATGATGGTACCGCTGAAAATAATGTGACAAAAGGGACAAGTTAAATCAAGTTGTGTCCACTAATTAGCATCACAGGTGTCTACAATGAGATGGTGGGGACCAGCCTATTCCATAAATTTATGAGAAGAGGTTCACATTAAGTTTTTATCTGCTTACATAACTTAAATCAGCCATTAGAAATAGTATTTTGCAGAATCCTGCTTTTGTTCATAATAGCAAATTTTGTTCTTTTTCACTGTCTTTTCTTCGTTCCTTCTCCAATTTCTATGACTTGCCTCACACACTTGTACTCTTCCTACTTTTTGGTATTCCCTTACCTCCCTCCCTTTCCTCATTTTCATTTATTTTCTTCTTGGAGTACAGTGCTCCATATCCGTAAATTAAGTGAAATTATATAAAGATCTTTTGTTCTTCTGGTGGCTGCCGAGGGTCCTGTGGGAACCAAAGAGGGGAGGGTGGTGGGTCCCCCTCTGGGGGGCTGGATCACAAATCTCTGAGTACAAAAGTATTACACATAACAAAATATACAGACTGGTTATTGGGCATTTGCTGCTGCCATACCTATACATGAAACATCTATTTCTTGTGCTATAATATATATGAAATAATTTAAAATCTTATGCTGCTTTGGTTCATGCTTTGCATAAAACACTGATTTCTAGGAACGTGGTTGTCATGTGCATTTTACTTTATGTAAAATTTGTGTTCGGACCTCTATCCTATAAAAAGCATGCATGCAAACAGACATGAATGCATAACGGATTCTCCATGATAAGTATTGGAGGAGAGACGAGAAGAGATCAGAGCTGAGTTGTTGCACATTCTACAAGTGGGCTGTCAGCCCGTGATGCTGGAGTTGGACCATCAGAGAAAATGGTGGTCTTGGAATAAACTCTCCGGCAGCTGATCCAAATGCTGAGGAAGATGGCTACAATCGAGGATTTGGCACAGCATCTTTAAGGAGGCTGAAATTTGGTGTAAACCTTTGAGAGTTAAGACTAGGCAAATCCAATGCGATAACATCCCTGGCACTAGGGCACAATTTTACCTGTAGGTGCCAATATCTGAAAAGCCAGATGTGAGTCACAGGTTGGGGAACAATGAATTAGAGCAGAAAGTCCGTGGTACAAGAAATGCTGATATGTGAGTCCTATTTTATATGCTATAGCTATGATGCTCCTGGTCCTAACTATTAAAATCTTTCCAAATCTCTGATGTTGCCTCTTCTGTGTTCTTATCTGATTGCTTCTTGAAGGAGGTCAGTAATTTCTGTAATGCCAGGATTCTTCTAACTGAAGACCAGTAAGGATCAGTGCTTTCAAAAAAAACAACAAAATGTGAGCTTATTAAAGTATATTGGTGTCTTATTAATTAAGGTAAAATGGTTGAAAGTACAGTTATATTACTCTTGGGATATCTAAAGCTGTCCAACACATTGGACAAAGAGTTCACTCACACCATTGTATTTTCGGTCCGAGTGCAATCCGACAAAACATTGGATCGCACTCGGACCAATGTTATTCTATTGGGCCGCACTAATGCCCTAACAATCACAGCATGTCCGAATTTAATCCAATATTCGGATCATACTCAGCCATACAAGTCAATGAGTGCATGGAAATCATCGGACTGCACTCTGATGATATTTGAGTGCAGTCTAACTTCCGCACACTGACACAATGGAGAAGATGGAAAAGTTTTTTTCTCCATCTTCTCATCCGAGAGAATCGGATCACACTGTGATCAATCTCTGATCAGGGTTTGACCAGAATATCATTTGGATAAAAGGCCCGATTCTCTCGCATGAGAGAATCTATGACTATCTGCACCTGCCCATAAGATGATGAAAATGCACAATTTCAACCACACCAAACATTCAGTGGCAAAAATTTAAAAGGATTCTGTCACCCCCAAAGTGTAAATTATACTACTTAAGCATCTATATATGGGACTTAGCGCCTTTGAAAATCATACCAGGAATATACATTTTAGAGTTGTATTTGCAGAAAAATCTACTTTTATTTAGTATGCAAATAGGGGCACTTCGGTGCACCCATGTTGTGGCCAATGGTTTGATGCACCTTTACGCCTTTCGATTTGCATATTTATTTTATTCACTTATATAGCGCCATTAATTCCACAGCGCTTTACAGACATTATTGGCACTGTCCCCATTGGGGCTCACAATTTAAATTCCCTATCAGTATATCTTTGGAGTGTGGGAAGAAACTGGAGAATCTGGAGGAAACCCACGCAAACACAGGAGATCATACAAACTCCTTGCAGATGTTGTCCTTGGTGGGATTTGAACCCAGGACCCCAGCGCTGCAAGGCTGCAGTGCTAACCACTGAGCCACTGTGCTGACCTATCACTTATCTTCATTGATAAGAGCAAGCACTGTCTAAAATCAGTCTACATTACCGCTTGCAGACTGACACTGAAGGAACCCAGCGGTGTGCTCACTGTCTCAGTGTAGCGAGTACACAATGTGTGGTATATAACTGTATTCTAAGTAAATGTGTTTTATCCAATTTTCAAGTCCCAAGATTAGAAAATTCTGGATTAGGATTTATGGACCCCATAGTCGCTCATCACAGTTTTACAGAAATTCTCATCTGAATTCGACACTGCTAATTCCCATAGGTTTCCATGCTGCATAGTCAACGTGTAAGAGCATGTTCACACTGGCCATTAACAAAGACAAACTAGGATAGAAACAAAATGAACATATACCCTACTGTAAATAAGTAAAAAGCAATAGTGCAAATAAATAACAAAGTGTACTTAGTAAACATGAGTTTTTGATCAAAAAAAGCGTAAAAGCCATCCCACCAGTGCCAAGGTGCACCCAGTTGGGACATTCCTAACCTCTAGTATTAAAACCTTATCATGTGTCAAAAATGACCTCAGTGTGAATAAGGGCCAAGCAGGACAGGAGCCCGACTATGGATGATTAAAAACAGTGTTTACTAAGTACCCTATATTATTTATATGCACTATTGCTTTTTACTTACCGTACTTACAGCAGGGTATACTGTATGTTCATCTTGTTTCTATCTTAGACTTTGCTTACTAGTAGTGGTTACAAACCTTAAAATACTTAGATGTGCAGTATTTCTATGGAGTTTTTCCATAAGTATTAGCTCAAACATTCATAGGTCCTTCTTTTTGTTGATGCGCAGTAGCCAAGTACATTTGATCCAAATTCCATAAAATAAGTATACATGGCAATATTCCACTTCAACCAAGGTTTTTTTCCACCTTCACATCACTTCCCTTTCATTTTTTAGGTAAAGGTACATTGACATTTCTCTCCTTGGTGAGATGTATACTTTTAGAAAGGTTCTGCTTTGAACTTTTGCTATGTGCAATACTCATAGTTTATATGGTGTAGTCACTTGTGTTGGAATTTAACATCCAGATGCCGTTTTCCAGTATCTATAGGAGATGAACTGTATATGCACCTAATCCTGTGCCTCAGATGTCAGAGGTTTGGGTAAGGCCAGTGTAAACAGGTGTCATGACAGGTTTACACAATGCGAATTTTATGCAGATTGTTGTCCGGGTTTTACAACAAAAATTTACTCAAGAGATTCTTTAAATAAGTGCGAATTTCAGGCAAATTTTAAAATCTGCAGCATGACTTGTTCTTTAAGATTGCAGGCACATATTTTGTAGATCTGATCTATTTAAATTTAGCAGGGCCAGCTTTATTTAAATCTATACGTAAATCCATATGTGTGCAAACGAGTTAAACATGAAATCATTTTTTAATTTCTTTTTACTAGTCTGTTTAGGCTCTGTTCACATGTTCAGTAATCATCCGTTAGGAGAGATGCAGCAGCATTCTGTTGACAAAAAAGTTGTGCAGACACAACTTTTTTGTCTGGCTAAAAAAATTGATTTAAACTGGATCCATTTTCTTAAAAGGGAAGTCTATGGAAAACAGATCATCCGTTATATAGCCATCCTTTTTATTTCATTTGAAAAGGATCCATTTTTTTCTGTCTAGATCAGTTTCAAATGGAAGAAAACTGATGGCTAATTAAAAGATCCGTTTTCCATAGACTTCAATATTAAAAACCTGGATCCAATTAAAATCAGTTTTTTTAGCCAGACAAAAAAGTTGTGTCTGCACAACTTTAACATCAAGGGATTGCTGCTGTATACGTTCTAACAGATGATTATTGGACATGTGAACATATGTGAACATAGCCTGGCTAACTGCACATCCGATCCATGCAGAATGGTGAGCTTAAAAATGATTTCACCTAACATGAACATGATTGATGAGCGAACATGATTTTGTGATTGGCACAGGGTGGTAGTAGGGGGGCACACCCTGGCTTCCCACAAATAGAATATAGTGTCCTGTTCTCTGTGTGGTTTGTGTATAATAGGTAACACTCACATTTTTCTTTGAGGGTCCCATCTGCTCCAGGGCTCCGAACTCAGTTGCGGGCACACAATCAAGCACAGATTGTTGGTCATAGTTACAGCACAATGTGATTCAGCAATCTCAGTTTCAGCCATCTTCAATATCCCTCTCTCTCCTGACTCTTTATCCCTCAGGAATGTTCCACCCAGCTCTGCAGCTGTCAAGAACATGGTCCCTCTTCCTATTTGGGTATCCCTGTCCATTTTCCCCTCTTGGGATGAAAATAAGGCTGGCTCCTCCATGCCTTTTCTAGGCCATAGGCCTCGGACGTTTAGGGAAGGTTGGCCGCTTCCGTTTCCATAATGCTGCTTCTCTCTTTCTCTTCTTCTTTCTGCATCACCATTGACCTTCAGCCCACTGGCTCTGAACTCTTCCTGCCCCTTTTCTCAGTTGTTCCTCCTGCCCATACTTCAACGTTCCAACTCTTTTATCTATATTCCCCTATTTTAACCAACCAGGAAATGCTCCCTCTATTTATACCTTTTCTCCCCTCCCACCTGGGAAATCCCTGAACCTCATAACTATAACTTTATCTATCTTACACTACAATGCCCACCACTGCACTCCCTGTTCCTAACTAAACTTATCTCAAACCTAATTCCTTATCCTTTCCCTATGTTATTTTATTACAGCATACTAAAACACATTTTAATTATTTCAACATTAGTCATCTTCAACCAAAACAGTACATATTATATTAGTCACATACTATACATAAAACCATTATTAAAGTCTGGTTATTACATAACACATTTACTGTTTTACCAGGAAGGGATGAAGGGCATGAATTAACTCTGACAACCCTTACAATTGCCAGTCTGTTCACACTGGCCTGATAATCATCTAATCAGGGGCGGACCTACCGCCCGTGCAGCCGGTTCATTGAACGGGGGCCCCCGAGGGAGAGGGGGCCCCTCCAGCCTCCAGCAGGGCCGCCATCAGGGCATGACTGCCCTGACTCCAGCATGGGGCCCGGCCGGTCGGGGCCCCCTCGGAACCCCGTTGGGGCCCCCCTCTTGTGCGTCTCCTCATGGGGCCCCCCCGCAGGACCCCCCCGCCGTCACATGACCGGAGATGTCCCTGCGCTCAGCATGGGCCCCCGGAGCATGGGCCCCCGGCCCCACGCTGAGCACAGGGACATCTCCGGTTATGTGACGGCGCCGGCACAATACTTACCCCTCCCCGTGCCTCCGCAGCGTCTTCCGCGTCCTCTGACTGTGACGTCTCAGGTCAGAGGGCGCGGTGATGTCTTTACACCGCGCGCGCTCTCTCCTGACCTGTCACAGTGCAGGGCGGGAAGACGCGGGCGACGCTGGAGTCCGGAGCAGCGCCAGCAGCAGGTAAGAAGTGAGGTGAGTATTGGATTTTTTTATTTTTTTTCATGTATGGGGGCATGGGACATTATATGGTGGGGGTGTGTGTGACATCCTGCATGGGGCATTAATTATAAGGTCGGGGGGTGACATCCTGCATGGTACATTATATGGGGGGGTGACATCCTGCATTGGGCATTATATGGGGGGGGTGACATACTGCATGGGGCATTATAAGAGGGGAAGGGGGGAAGTGACATCCTGCATTGGGCATTATAAGAGGGGAAGGGGGGAAGTGACATCCTGCATGGGGCATTATAAGGGAGGGGGTGTGACATCCTGCATGGGGCATTTTAAGGGAGGGTGTGTGTGACATCCTGCATGGGTCATTATATGGGGGTGTGTGTGACATCCTGAATGGGGCATTAATTATAAGGTGAGGGGGTGTGTGACATCCTGCATGGGGCATTATATGGGGGGGTGACATCCTGCATGGTGCATTATATGGGGGGGTGACATCCTGCATGGGGCATTATATGGGGGGGTGACATACCGCATGGGGCATTATAAGAGGGGAAGGGGGAAGTGACATCCTGCATGGGGCATTATAAGGGAGGGGTGTGACATCCTGCATGGGGCATTATATGGGAGGGGTGACATCCTGCATGGGGCATTATATGGGGGGGTGACATACTGCATGAGCCATTATAAGAGGGGAAGGGGGGAAGTGATGTCCTGCATGAGGCATTATAAGGGAGGGGGTGTGACATCCTGCATGGGGCATTATAAGAGGGGAAGGGGATAAGTGACATCCTGCATGGGGCATTATAAGGGAGGGGGTGTGACATCCTGCATGGGGCATTATAAGAGGGAGAGGGGGAAATTGACATCCTGCATGGGGCATTATAAGGAGGGTGGGTGTGTGACATACTGCATGGGGCATTATAAGGAGGGGGGTGTGACCTGCATGGGGCATTATAAGGGAGGGGGAGGTCTGACATACTGCATGGGGCATTGAAAAGGGGGGAAGTGACATCCTACAAGGGGCATTATATGGGGGGGAGAGGTGACATCCTGCATGGGGCATTTTATGGGGGGTAGAGGTGATATCCTACATAGGGCATTAAAAGGGGGGTGTCATCCTGCATGGGGCATTATAAGGGGGGAACAGCGTGCATGGAGCGTTACATGGGGGCCAATATTCTGTATGGAGCGTTATATGGGGGCCAGTATTCTGTATGGAGCGTTATATGAGGGCCAGTATTCTGTATGGAGCGTTATATGGGGGTCAGTATTCTGTATGGAGCGTTATATGGGGGTCAGTATTCTGTATGGAGCATTTTATGGGGGCCAGTATCCTATATGGAGCATTATAAGGGGATCAGTATCCTGTATGGAGGACTATATGGGGCCCATAATACTGTATGGAGGACTATACTGTCCGGTCTGCACTGTGCGCTGTGAGGATTCGCCGGTTTCTGAGCTATTGTAGAATTTACAATAGATATCGCTCATGTAATGTAGTAAGTGAAATCCTTGGCCTTGTACTATATATATAGATTTCTCTGCGGTATCTGTGCATCATGAATCATGGTATGTGTTAAAGGGGCCACTGAAACTCTGTCGCCCAGGGCCCACAAAAACCTGGAGCCGGCCCTGGGGGTAAGTATAACAAGTTTTATTTTTTTTAAATGCAATTAATTAACTAGAAGTGGGGGGAATCAGAGATGCACGGGGGGATGAGAGATGCACGGCGGGGGGGCCCTTCATGCCCCCTATGAAGGGCAGGGGGGGCCCCCAAAAAAATTCTTGCACAGGGGCCCACTACAGTCTGTGTCCGCCCCTGCATCTAATGTAAGCTCACTTTTCATAATTCTTGGCAGCACATATAAACATAATTGTATAAACAGGAAATGTGCTGCCGAGAAAAATTACATTAACGATCATTCTGTGCGCATCAGAAGTGTGGCTAGCCTGTCGACAGGCTAATAAACGACCACTGATAAACAACGTGTAGCAATTTGGTGATTATTTAATGGTCACCAGTGCAAATGAGCCTTTAGCTATGGTGAATTGGAGAGAAATGACTTAAAGAGGTTGTCCACTACTTTTACACTGATGACCTATCCTGAACGCTGAACACTGCATAGATGTAAGAGGCATTTAGAAGGAGAAGGTGCAGTTCCCACTCATGCTTTTCAGCTGTGCTTTTTTCTCTCTGGCTATGTGTCTTTTGCACATTCCCTGAAAACTAAACCGTGGAAAAATCAGGATTCTGGTTCATCTCATAAGGCCGTCGTAACCGAGTCCAGATGTGCAGAGTAAAGAAAGTCGGAGAGCATCCAGACTGGCAATGCCTGGGCACTGCAAATAGGAACTTATGTCCTACAATTAACTTCTTACTGAACTTGGAAGAGATCAGAAATGCATTTAGTATAAAAATGAGCAACTAAACATTGAGGAATTGGAAATCAATGGGGGGAGGGCAGTATAGGTAGCAATGAAGAAATGTGGAAAAAGAGAGATGAGAAATTGAAAGACTACTGAGCTGTAGGACTGACGAGAAGCGTCTCTTATTCGCAGCAAATGGACAGAAAAGATTAATATGGGAAACATATCGTATAACTGTGCTCTGATCTGGTTTATTTAAGGTGTCTGTTTGGGCTCTCAGATAGGTTAGGACCCTCATAACCCCCCACCTGCAGGACGGGTGTTATGATGAGTTCCTGATTACTGAAAGCTCCCTTTGTACACCGTCTCTCCATCCCCCTCCTCCTCGCCATAAACACGTTCCGAGGATAATAGAACCCATTGTGAACTTACTGGGAGGGGGGACTTTGTCCAAAGCAGAACCTGCGGGGAACCCAAAGCAATCGCAAGCCGGGAGTTCCAAAGTAGGATAATACTGATAATGACAGGAACTTACACTAATGAATATCAACACGATTACTACTGAATACCTACAGAATGCACATGAAATTGACCCCTCACCCTGGAATTAGAGCTTTTATATAAGATTCTGCTCGTGACGTCTGCTTGTTTCTTAGGATTATTGTATTAGAGGTATAAATTAAATATTATTCTGAAATAAAATGCTTGCTCACTTAAGGAGCTGAATCTTTAAATTACTCAAAAGTGCATTTCTTTTGTCTTAAATACAGTGTAAAGTTGTTTTTTTTCCAGATGCATTTTGTGAAAAGTTATAAAATGCAAGTTATTACAATGGAATAACATTTTTAATTATTGCTAAATTAATTTAAAAGTTATTACAGTTTTAAGATTTAAAGCTTTGTTTTTTTTAATCTGTAATGTTATGAAAGTTTAGAATCCACTTTTTCATAAATTTCGTACGTTTCTAAGATTCCCGATCGCTGTCAGTGAATGGGAATCTTTATTGTTTCCTTAAAGGAATTGAATCACAGTGGACTTCCAAAGGATACGGGATACATTTCTAATCACTGGTGACTGTAAGTGTCTAATCACTGGGGACCAGACCCATTGTTCCTCCTGGAACTGAAGTTGGGGGTCCCAGCTGTGATTTTCATTGCAGAGCAACCCCTTGTGTTGTGGTTGTCCACCTTTTGGGACAATTTTTACTACTTTACTTGAAGAGAACCTGTCACCTTGTACATACAGGCTGATCTGTGGTCAGCATGGTGTAGAGAATGAGAAGCTGAGCAGAATGATATATTGGTTTGTTAGAAAAGATTCAGTATAGCTTGTATTTTATTCATTGACCTCCCTGGTGTTTGTATGCATGAGTCCAGTGGGCGGTCCTACTGTCAATCACTGAATAGGACCGCCCACCGGACTCATGTGCAAACGCCAGGGATTTCAATAAATAAAATGCAATTTTTACTGAAACATTTCCCACAATGTATATCAATCTGATCAGCTCCTCCTGCTCTCTATCATCCTGGCTGCAGATCAAATACCATTTTCAACAAATTTTGAAAACTATGAGGAATTTATAAACTCTCTATGCTGTGAAGGTGGAGTAGTCACCTCACCACAAAGTTTCTAATTTAGGCCACGGCCCCACTATCAGTATTTGCTCAGTATTCGGTCAGTATTTTTTCTCAGCAGTGTGAGACAAAACCAGGTGAGGAACAATCAGAGAAAAGGTAAAATAGAAACAAGTCACCAATTCTGCATTTATCACCCACTGCTGGTTTTGGCTCCCACTTCTGAGAAAAAATACTGACCAAATACTGACCAAATACTGATAGAGGAAAAGGACGGGACTCTTGGTTTCACTCTTTGTGAAGAGAGCATTTACTTTCAAAAGGAAAAGAACTGAAGACTTGAAGCATGAATCTTTGTCAGAGTGTCTCCCTGTCCAAAATGACTCTGAGCTCTCAAGGATAACTTTACTAGTTAATTGGAAAAATGTCCCAAAGGAAGATAGAAGAAACTGCAACCTTCAGCTTCAGCATACATGATTCCACAGTTAGGCCACGTTCACATGTTCAGTATTTGGTCAGTTTTTTACCTCAGTATTTGTAAGCCAAAACCAGGAGACTTGATGAAGCAGGGTTCAAAAGAGCGGTGCCACTAACCAAGACTAGCATCAATGTTAATTTCACATGACAGTCGGCCAGACAGTGCTCCACTACTGGCTGCGCCCAAGGCAAATGCCCCACCTGCCCCCCTGATATTCTCCAGGGGTAAGTTCTATTTAGTAGGGTGCATATGGAGGTATTCTTTTGCCTTTTACCAACATATGATAAAAATATAATATTATTTCCACCATTCACCTTATTATCTCTGCCCTTGCTCCACTTAGAGAACCTACTCTCCGTGTTTTCTCAATCATATTTCTATGCTTTCTTGGCTTAGCCATAGTTAGGTCAGTATTAGTGTTCTAGACGGCCAAGCATTCAGACCACATCATATGGCAGAGAGTGGCACCATGGAAAAACTGCATATTTTACCAGAGCCTAAACACAAATGTGTCGAAACCTGTAAGAAACTGCAATCACCATCAATCGGTTTAAAAAATAAGTGCGTAAAAATGCAGTTTTGCCATGGCTAACAATGGCAGATTTGGAGGTTGGATAATGCCAGGTCTGGTGAATAATGTAGAAAAAAATCTGTATGGCAAGTCCCCAGCTATAAAATGTACTGCTACAAAACCCTGTAGTTGGCATGTATAGCACTAATAGCTGCAGTTCATACAACAAAGCTGAATCAACATCCAATATTTGTGGGAGCTGAACTCTGCATTTGATCCAAGGACAGGAATTGTGTTTTCTTGAACTTTTGGGCATGAAAATCATACTGTAGTTATTTCCTAATGCCACATTTTAATGTTGGCATAGAAATACATTTCATAATCAATTTAAGGGAACATTTCTATATCACAGGATAACTTTAAGTCAATAAAACTTCAGAGACATCCATCAGTCCATTTAGGAAGCATAAGTGATTGTGAAATTTTTTTCCTGTAATTTGGTGTGAATGAAAGTGACAAGTGATGAACTGGAGAAGAACAGCACGACAACCCCTAAGAAGAGACTGATGTTGCTGGTGGAGGCCACAGACAATTATCATGTCCTTATCCATTCTGATTCTTCTCTAGTTTTGCATTTTCCAAGTGTTCTTGTCATTACAGATAGCATGACTCGATACCTGCAGCACATTCAAGATGCACAGCTAGTCCACCTCTCCCAGGATGGCACATACAGTGGGTACGGAAAGTATTCAGACCCCTTTAAATTTTTCACTCTTTGTTTCATTGCAGCCGTTTGGTAAATTCTAAAAAGTTCATTTTTTTCTCATTAAAGTACACTCTGCACCCCATCTTGACTGAAAAAAAACAGAAATGTAGAAATTTTTGCAAATTTATTAAAAAAGAAAAACTTAAATATCACATGGTCATAAGTATTCAGACCCTTTGCTCAGTATTGAGTAGAAGTACCCTTTTGAGCTAGAACAGCCATAATTCTTCTTGGGAATGATGCAACAAGTTTTTCACACTCTTGAATTTGGGGATCCTCTGCCATTCTTTCTTGCAGATCCTCTCCAGTTCCGTCAGGTTGGAAGGTGAACGTTGGTGGACAGCCATTTTCAGGTCTCTCCAGAGATGCTCAATTGGGTTTAGGTCAGGGCTCTGGCTGGGCCAGTCAAGAATGGTCACAGAGTTGTTCTGAAGCCACTCCTTTGTTATTTTAGCTGTGTGCTTAGAGTCATTATCTTGTTGGAAGGTGAACCTTCAGCCAAGTCTGAGGTCCAGAGCACTCTGGAAGAGGTTTTCATCCAGTATATCTCTGTACTTGGCCGCATTCATGTTTCCTTCAATTGCAACCAGTCGTCCTGTCCTTGCAGCTGAAAAACACCTCCATAACATGATGCTGCCACCACCATGTTTCACTGTTGGGATTGTATTAGGCAGGTGATGAGCAGTGCCTGGTTTTCTCCACACATACCGCTTAGAATTATCACGAAAAAGTTCTATCTTCGTCTCATCAGACCAGAGAATCTTATTTCTCATAGTCTGAGAGTCCTTTATGTGTTTTTGAGCAAACTCTATGCGGACTTTCATATGTCTTGCACTGAGGAGAGGCTTCCGTCGGGCCACTCTGCCATAAAGGCCCGGCTGGTGGAGGGCTGCAGTGATAGTTGACTTTGTGGAACTTTCTCCCATCTCCCTACTGTATCTCTGGAGCTCAGCCACAGTGATCTTGGGGTTCTTCTTTACCTCTCTCACCAAATCTCTTCTCCCACGATTGCTCAGTTTGGCTGGACGGCCAGGTCTAGGAAGACTTCTGTTGGTCCCAAACTTCTTCTATTTAAGTATTATGGAGGCCACTGTGCTCTTAGGAACCTTGAGTAATGCAGAAATTCTTTTGTAACCTTGCCCAGATCTGTGCCTTGCCACAATTCTGTCTCTGAGCTCCTTGGGCAGTTCCTTTGAGCTCATGATTCTCATTTGGTCTGACATGCACTGTGAGCTGTGAGGTCTTATATAGACAGATGTGTGCCTTCCCAAATCAAGTCCTATCAGTTTAATTAAACACAGCTGGACTCGTATGAAGGAGTAGAACCATCTCAAGGAGGATCACAAGGAAATGGATAGCATGTGTCTTAAATATGAGCAAAGGGTCTGAATACTTATGACCATGTGATATTTCAGTTTTTCTTTTTTAATAAATTTGCAAAAAATTCTACATTTCTGTTTTTTTTCAGTCAAGATGGGGTGCAGAGTGTACTTTAATGAGAAAAAAATGAACTTTTTAGAATTTACCAAACGGCTGCAATGAAGCAAAGAGTGAAAAATTTAAAGGGGTCTGAATACTTTCCGTACCCACTGTACATACTCCCAGCACATTCTCAAGAGCATGGAGGAGATGCCTGGACACTGGCCGTTATCCGTGGAGAGCCTGACAGGGCAACAAAAAACAATCCACCCAGCAGCGGAACCAGTATCTGGTCTTTTGTGTGAGGAGGAATAGGAGAGCATTACCATAGCCCTACAAAATAACCTCCAGCTGACTACTGGTGTGCATGTTTCCAACCAAACTATCAGACACAGACTCCATGAGTGTGGCATGAAGCTGTGACATCTTGTACTGGGACTGGTGCTCACAACTCAGTACTGTGAAGCTCAATTGGCATTTACCAAAGAACACCAAAATTGGCAGGTCCAACATTGGTGCCTTTTTCTTTACACAGATGAGAGCAGGCTCACACTGAGCAAATGTGAGAGACATGAAAGGGTCTGGAGATACTATGGTGAACAACATCATCCAACATTAACAGTTGGGTAGTGGATCAGGGATACCCTGGTGAAGCATAAACTTGAAGGGTCGCTAATACCTCCATGTGATTACCAATGGCAACCTGACTGCTAAGTATAATGATGAAATACTCAGAACCATTATCAAACCCTACTTTGATGCACTGGATCCTGTTTTTTTTTCTGGTGCAGAGCAGTGCCTAACCGCATGTGATCAGAGTATGTAGGCAGTTTCTTGATGATGAAAGCATTAATGCCATTGACTGGCCCTTATATTTCTCACACGTGAATCTAATTGAGAACTTCTGGGACTTTATGAATCAGTACATCAGATATCACCGAATATCCCTGACTGTCCAGGAGCTCACTGATGCCTTTATCCATGTTTGTGAAGAGATCACCCTGGACTTCATGTCTCAAAGGTTAGACAACTATGCATAGCCGAAAAGAACATCACTCAAATGGAGGTGGATTGCTGACCAACCTAGGGCGGCATATCCCCCCCCTATTTTTACCATTAACTGTCAAAAGAACATAGGATTCAATAGGAGAAAAAGACAGACAACCTGGTATACATGTACAAATTAATTTTATTAAGTTATATTAAAAGGAGGGTTTGTAAAGACAGTACACAAGGTGGAAGCAAGATGAGATGTATATAACTGTATATGCCCCTGTATCAGGGTTATTAACAGGAGCAAATATAGATATGCTGACACTAAGCGATATACATAAAAAACACCATGTCAAAAACATATATAGTCACGGTCTCCCATTATTGCAAAGTGCCCAAATGGCCTAAAGTCTTTCACAGGTATGTGATTAGCTAATAGGAAAACATTTATATGTCTCAAAGGTTGTCAAGATCGCATAAAGGTATGTTGGGCCATACACACTACTGAGTCACATTATAAGTTGCCATAATTAAATTCACACAAATTACATCTGTCTGTAATTCATTTTTTTTTATTTGATTTTTTGGGGTATTAGGAATCCAGCCCTCAATTGGTTGATGATTATAGTTTTCATTTATCATTGATACATGGCTGGGCATATCCTTCGAGAGTCGCGCAAACCTCCATGTGATATATGACAGTACCCTGACTGCTGTTAGGTGCTAGGATGAAATCCTTAGCCATTTTCAGTCATTACGCTGGTGCAGTGGTCGTGGATTACTGCTGGTGCAGGACAATGTCTGGCCTCATGGTCAGAGTATTCGCACATCTTGGATAACGTCTGGCTCTCATGTCCCCCAGACATGGATCAAATTGAGAACCTCAGCGATATTATATATCAGTATATCTGAAGCTGCAAGTAATTCAGGAGCTCACTGATGCCCTGATCCAGGTCTGTGAGAAGATCTACCATCTCATTGGGAGCATGTCCAGATGTACATACAAGCAGGTATGTAATGAAATTTATACAATTTGGATATGCCTTTGATTTTAATTTTTTTTACCGTGATTTTTGGGGTGATTTCATATCCAGCCCTCAACTGACTGATGAATTTTTTTTCCATTGACAGTTGATATGTCATTTTTTTTCAACGAATTACACAATTTATATGAGTAAAGATTTTCATCTTTTTACCAGAATGAAGAGAATAACGTTAAGCACGCTATGCTGCAGGAAAGGAGGAGCCTTGGAGCTTCAGATAAGGTTTTTATTCACACCAACGCGTTTTGGTGACAGACCAGCACCTTTCCCAAGGTCTGAAATGCGTTGGTATTAATAAAAACCTTATCTGAAGCGTCAAGACTCCTCTTTTCCCCCAGCATAGCCCACCTAATGTTATTCTCTTCATTCTTGTAAATACACATCTGGAACATATCTACTCCAGCCACGGGGCAGCAGCAGTGAATATTGACGCTTAAACAGGTGTTGTACCTTCATGCAACACCACCAGATGAGCGCAACCACCCCTCAGTGGCCTTCTTTTCAAAACGGTACTGCTTTTTTGTGTGCACTTTTGCATCTCTATAGAGTTCTTTAAGATTTTCATCTTGAATATTTTATTCATCTTATGTGAGATTTAAGTGTTCCCTTCATTTTTTTTTGAGTAGTGTATATAAAATATATATGTCACATTTTCAACCCTTAGTTATGTCTATGGTACTTTTATACCCTAACGTTTTACATATTTATACTAGCACAATGCAAATGTAGCACCCTGAGGATTCGGCTGCTACAGGGGTATTGCACCTCAACCCAGAGGTGTGATATTCCACTCCCGGGTAAGGATGGAGTGTGGATCTGAGCTCGGTAGGCTGCATGCACTACATACATCCCATTTCCGAGGAACAGGCCGACGGTACTCCCACTTAGAAATGTGCAGGTACGACCGAGTCTGTTCCTGGCTGGAGTGGGAGGGGGGTGGTACATCCCAAGTAGTGTAGGGGCAGATAGGGGGAGCAGCCTGGGTAAAGATAGGAGCTCATTGGGTGCTGGTCGCCTGAGCTCACACATAGAGGGTGTATATAAGGTGGGCACCATCAGAGAACAGGGTCAGTCAGCCACGGTCAGTCTGTCAGCCTTTGCAGAGAAGTCACAGGAAGAGGAGCAGAGCAGATCCAGAGAGAGAGAGGAGAAAGAAGGAAAGACCCAGAGGGGGAAGCAGAAGAGAGGACTCTAAGACCCCAAATTCAAGCTACGGGTGAAGAGTCGGCATCAGGGTACCGGAACCCAAGCTGGTGGGGGCAAAAACACACCCCAGCCAGAGACCGGAGGCCGTGGGCAGCGTCTGCCACGGCCACCCACCACATCCACCACGAAGGCATACCACGTGGAGGGTCAGGGAACCCAAGGCCAAGGGTCACCCAACAGAAGGCCCGAGGGAGCTGGACCTGGGTGGATCACTAGTGGGGACGGCCAGAGAAAGGACAGAAGGAGAGCTCAGGGTCACGCTCCGGACTCGCTTGGGGGTTGGCTGGATCCAGGACCTGGTGGACGCAGCACGGCTCGGGAGGTCACTTGAAGCTGGAGTGACCGGAACATCAGCAGTGAGTAAATACCCTAAACTGCACAACCCGACTCTGTCTTCATTTAACACCTATGCTGCACCACCACAAGCCCCATCCTCTGCACCTGACCCCCTGAGGCTATACCCCACCCGTTGGGGGTTATACCATCACAAGCTGCACCTACACCATCAGCCTCAGCGGACCCTGCTGCAGCGGCGGCCATAGTGACCGCAACACAACGGGTGGCGTAGTCGACAATAAAGAACTTATAACATCTGTAGGACTGCCACATACAACTGAGTTTGACACCCTGGGCACGGACCGGGTCACAGCCACTCGGAAGACTACAACTCCCATCTGATCCGGCTCCGGATATTCCCCCTAAAGAATATGGCCCAGGGGGCGCGTCAACTTTGGCGTAGTCGGCAGGATTACGTGCCCGCAAAACCCGGGTACTGTGTGCCTGAAGAAAAGAACGAATTTACCTCAAAAAGAAGTCTCCTGTCGGTTCCGGAGGGTCCATGCCATCGGACTCCATCACAGGTCGATTCCCGCCGGTTGTCCGCCATTAACAGCGTTTTCCCGCCATCTGCAGAGTTTCCCGCCACTGGGAAGCGATTCCCGCCATTTCCGAAGATTTCCCGCCTTGTCAGAGCGGACGCCATTATGGGCGTGCCAGAGGGTGGCAGGAAGCCACCTCCCATCGTGGGCCAGGACCGAAAATGGCGCCAAAAGTGGAAACCGCCCCCACCAACAGAGACTGTGATGCTAGAGGTGTCTGTCAGCGTGAAAGAACAGCCCCTGGAGCTGACAATCACCAAGTGGCCCCGGGACCGCCCTCGAAGGGGGAGGAGACGAAAGGAGAGAACGAAGATGGGTGCCGCCTGGAGCAGTCTAGAGCGAGCGCACCCGGAGGCAAGAAGCCGGGAGAAGAATATCGGAGGAGCTTACCCGGAGATGGCGAGAAAGCAGAGCAGCACCGGCCCGTTGGCCAGGAGCCTGCTAGAAACGGAGGAGGGAGAGCAGAGCAGCACCGGCCCGCTGGCCAGGAGCCTGCTGGAGACAACTGTAGGAGAGCAGAGCAGCACCGACCCGTTGGTCAGGAGCCTGCTGGAAGCAACGACCCCACTAGGCCTAGTGGAGGTCCTAGCACAGCTCCCCCGAGACCGGGAGTGTGCACAGACCGCTCTGGAGGGCCTCGCAAGGAGGATGGCCCGGGTGCAGCGAGAGACGTTGGCGGAGTGGAGCCGAGAGATGGCCCAGCAGACCGAGACCCGTCAGCGGAGCACGCCACCCAAGACGAGGAGACAGACCGCCTCTGAGGATGGCGCGGGAGGATTGAAGGCCGGAGACGGCGCCGAGAAGGGAGCCGAACGAGTGGAGGCAGGTAAAGGGGACGTCTATACCCCAAACCGGGAAACCGCGTACCTGCCCCAGCTCCCCGTCGCAGAGCCCGAAGTCTATCCTGCCGTGCCCGTCGCTGCAACGTCACCGCCGCAGACTAGGCCTCAAACGGGAGCCGCGACCCCTGTGACGTCACACGCCTCGACCCCGGGCGTGACCAAGCAGGAAGTACCACCAGCCTGGTCGCAAGGCCTAGTACCCCCGGGCGCCGCAATACCAACAGCGCCCCCTACCTCCGCGGAGCCCCCGGCCTGGTCGCAGGGCCAAGTAGCCCAGGGCGCCGCCGTCCTTACGGTGCCCTTTACCTTCCAGATACCCCAGGCCTGGCCGCAAGGCCCGGGCAACCCGGGCGCTAACACCACCGCGCCCATAAGACCTAAAGTGCCGCATCTGGGAGAGGACCTGTACGCCCAGCATACGTGCCCGGATGGGCA
Source organism: Phyllobates terribilis (assembly GCF_046119375.1). NCBI lineage: Eukaryota > Metazoa > Chordata > Amphibia > Anura > Dendrobatidae > Phyllobates > Phyllobates terribilis. The sequence goes on along the minus strand of NW_027362765.1, from coordinate 222,788,523 downwards.
GCCATTTATATGGCCACCGGAGTTCCACCATCCCCGACTCCGGAGAGAGAGACCCCTGGATGAACCCCTGATCCCGGCTCCAAAGCCCGTAAAGAGGATCTCGCCCCCGCTAGCAGAAGCGCAGTTCGAGTGGGACCCCACCGGAGAAGATCTCATGGGGTTCACTCAAGAGACTCGGGCAGCTGCAGCGGAGCGTGCCGAGTGCTGCCGCCAACAGCTCGAGGACTTTGAGAGGGAGCGGAGAGAGAGGCGGGTCCGGGAACAGCTAGCTCAAGTAAGGAGCGCGGAGCAGAAGAGCCGGGCCAGGAGAGACCGCCGTGCAGCGCATAGTCCCCGCACCACCGGGACTGTGATAAAGTTTAATATGCAGCATGGGTGGGGCTTCATCCGAGACCACCGCACCCTAGGCGACGTCTTCGTGACGAGGAGAGACGTTGAGTCCCACCTACCGGAGGGACACAGAGGTCGTGACCTTTACATCGGGGACGAGGTCACCTTCACCCGGCACAAGTGTGCCAAAGGACCCTACGCCCTCCATGTGCATCGTCAGACGGAGGAAGAGCTGCGGTGTGAGGAGGAAGAACAAGAGGACCCGGACGGGTCTGAAACTAGAGCCAAAGGTAACAATAAAGAAAGAGCAGGAGGACGCCGTCGCTAAGTACAGCGAAGCAGGAGCTGTATATAGTTGCCCGTCGGGGCACCATAAACTGAAACTAGTATAGTCCCCGTTGGGACCAGCAAGTGTGAACTGTTTACCCGTATATCCCTAAAAATCCCACTGACCGAGGACTGAGAGCGGTCATTCCTCCCCAATACCTGGCCGAGGACTGAGAGCGGCCACTTCCCCTGTATATAGTTGCGCGTCCTAAAGCGCCCCCTACCGGTTTTATAGGAAAACCAGTTTTCTAGAGAGACTGTCGCACTTTACCCGGTCACACGTTGCACAGTGACCGGAGGAGGAGCCAGAGGCGACGAGAATGTTTATATGAAAAGTTTTATATGATGTTTTATTATGTTTATGTTTATGAAAAAAAAAAAAAAAATGTATGTTTGTGGATGTTTTTATCTTACAGCCCGAGGACGTGCTGTGATTTACCAGGGGGGAATGTAGCACCCTGAGGATTCGGCTGCTACAGGGGTATTGCACCTCAACCCAGAGGTGTGATATTCCACTCCCGGGTAAGGATGGAGTGTGGATCTGAGCTCGGTAGGCTGCATGCACTACATACATCCCATTTCCGAGGAACAGGCCGACGGTACTCCCACTTAGAAATGTGCAGGTACGACCGAGTCTGTTCCTGGCTGGAGTGGGAGGGGGGTGGTACATCCCAAGTAGTGTAGGGGCAGATAGGGGGAGCAGCCTGGGTAAAGATAGGAGCTCATTGGGTGCTGGTCGCCTGAGCTCACACATAGAGGGTGTATATAAGGTGGGCACCATCAGAGAACAGGGTCAGTCAGCCACGGTCAGTCTGTCAGCCTTTGCAGAGGAGTCACAGGAAGAGGAGCAGAGCAGATCCAGAGAGGGAGGAGAAAGAAGGAAAGACCCAGAGGGGGAAGCAGAAGAGAGGACTCTAAGACCCCAAATTCAAGCTACGGGTGAAGAGTCGGCATCAGGGTACCGGAACCCAAGCTGGTGGGGGCAAAAACACACCCCAGCCAGAGACCGGAGGCCGTGGGCAGCGTCTGCCACGGCCACCCACCACATCCACCACGAAGGCATACCACGTGGAGGGTCAGGGAACCCAAGGCCAAGGGTCACCCAACAGAAGGCCCGAGGGAGCTGGACCTGGGTGGATCACTAGTGGGGACGGCCAGAGAAAGGACAGAAGGAGAGCTCAGGGTCACGCTCCGGACTCGCTTGGGGGTTGGCTGGATCCAGGACCTGGTGGACGCAGCACGGCTCGGGAGGTCACTTGAAGCTGGAGTGACCGGAACATCAGCAGTGAGTAAATACCCTAAACTGCACAACCCGACTCTGTCTTCATTTAACACCTATGCTGCACCACCACAACCCCCATCCTCTGCACCTGACCCCCTGAGGCTATACCCCACCCGTTGGGGGTTATACCATCACAAGCTGCACCTACACCATCAGCCTCAGCGGACCCTGCTGCAGCGGCGGCCATAGTGACCGCAACACAACGGGTGGCGTAGTCGACAATAAAGAACTTATAACATCTGTAGGACTGCCACATACAACTGAGTTTGACACCCTGGGCACGGACCGGGTCACAGCCACTCGGAAGACTACAACTCCCATCTGATCCGGCTCCGGATATTCCCCCTAAAGAATATGGCCCAGGGGGCGCGTCACAAATGTATAAAATTACGTTAAATTTCCAGGCAGGCACAGATGTCTGAAAGGGTTAAATTTGTCAGTATTATTAGACTGCTTTTTTTGTCCCGCAGCCAATCAGGAGCTTGGAAGTGCCCCAGTGCTGGTGCTGGAACGTAGATCGTTTCTGCAAAACGCGATGTTTAAACAGTCGAGTCCCAGAGAAAAAAAACTGATATACACCCTTTAAATGCATCCATGGAATCCAATGATTTTTCCCGTGTCTGTAGATGGACCTGCGAACCCATCACATTTCTTTTATATTACATTGCTGCTGAACGTTTCTTTCCAGAAGTGCTGACCCTTTAAATGTGTGTTGTAGAGTAATCCGGATGCTGGATTCTAATATTATTCCTATTTGAGACCAGAGCTCTGGGCCAGAAATATGCAGCTAGTTAGAAGTGTTCCTGCCGCTGCTGTGTAAAAGTCTCACCTCGTTCCCAACTGCTGCAGATTTGGGGTGAAGGAGGGAGCGTGAGGAGAGGTGCGGGCAGACTCTGGAATTTCTTTTTCCCAATAATGTGGAAAAAAATAAAAATTCGAGCAATAAAGAAAGAAGGGAAGTTAGGAAAAGGGGAACTTAACCTTTTCCTATAACTCTCAGAGCAAGTGGAAACCAAACATAAATGTAATATTTGTACAGTTTTCTTAAAGGAGTAATGTACTTAAAAAAAAGATTTAGATCAGTAATGAAAGAAACTACAAGTGTGGAAGTCATCCCTTAACCGTGGGATTGTGGCTAATTTCCTGATTGCTGGGGGTCCGACCATTGGGTCCCTTATTGATCCCAAAGAGCCCCTTGTGAATGGAGCGATGGTCGATCATATGCATTTATCATTACGGGAGACCCAAAAACAAGCCAAGAGCAGCGCTCGGATGTCTACAGCGGTCCCATAGAGAGTTACAGTGGCAGTACGCATGATCATCCACGATCCATTCACACTGGGCTCTTCAAGTTTCTAAGAGGTTCTCTTTAACCCCTTTACAACAAGCTCCATATATGTACGGGACCTTTCAAGAGTGAGTGCATTGAGTGGGCCTAGAAGTTTAGTCCGCCCCCTTCCAGGCAGATTAAGGCTGTGTTATTCAGCCATTATCTGAGGGTATAGGTGATCTGCGCCCACTATTGTTAACCTGCTAAATGTTGCTGTCTATCTATGACAGCGAGCTGCATTTACAGTGCGTAGACCTGGGAGCACGCAGGGTGTTGATGGATTGCTATGGCAGCCAAGGGTCTGCTGCAGACCCACATGCCAGCCATGTCAGTGCTCCTATGAAAATCAGCCTGTGGCTGTGGAGACCATGATTTTTACTATGTACAGCAGTACTATGGTTTTGTGGTATAAAGTAGAAGGGGTCAAATGTTCGCAGGTTCAACTGCCCTAAGTAGACTAAAAAATTAAGTGAAAAGTGAAAAAGAAGTATTTAACAATATAAAAAAATTAAAAAAAAAACATAAAAACTTCAGTCACCACTCTTTGTTAAAAATGAAAGAAATTTATATATTTGGCATCACTGATCTATCAAGATATAAAAAGAATTAACCTGATCGGTAAAAACTGTAAAGGAAAATAATCGTAACGTCAGAATTGCAGTTTTTGGGTTGCCACAACTCCACCAAAAAATGCAATTAGAATTGAGCAAAATATCATATCTACCCCAAAATGATATAAATGAAAATGTCAGCGTGCCACCTGAAAGACGAGTCCTCACACAGCGCCATCAATTGAAAAGTAAAAATGTTAAGCGTCCTGGAAAATGGTGACACAAGCAACATATGTATTTCTGATTTTTTTTTCACCACTTAATTATAAAGAAAAAAATAATAATTTGCAGTTTGGTATCACCATCACCCTACTGACCTGGAAAATCATATTGTCAGGTCATTTTTAATGCACAATGAATGCCATAAAAACAAAACCTCAAAAAACAATTGCGTAATTGTGATTTTTTTTTTTACTCAATTTCACCAGACTTGGAGTTTCTTTCCCCTTCTCATGTACATTTCATGATAAAATGAATAATGTTGTTCAAAAGTAGAAATTGCCCCACAAAAAAATAAATTATGTCTTTTGGAAGAAACGGTTGGAAAAAAAACGAAAGAGCAAAAGCGAAAAATCACTGGGTTCTTTAGGGGATTAGTGAGACCAGAGCAGCCTGCCAGCTAAGTGTAAAAGTGCTTTTGCTCCCTGTGCTTACTAGTTACCAGCGCTGAAGTGCAGATTCTTGGTTCGTTTTTTTATCATACAGTTTGGTTAAGCAATCATTGGGTAATGTCAGGTGTTACGTTGCCCCCAGACAGCGCTTTTTTTAGTAATAGTGTGTCTTATTAATGAGACACATCACCTTTTAATAACCCTTATAATTCTCTGTTCTTCTTGTAAAGAGCATGTGCTGAATTTTGGCCCCATTCCTCAATGTCTCATTTTGCACAATAAATGTACTGGACCCATTAAAACAGCAGTGACCCAGATTCATACTGTTACAAAGCAATGTGAAGCAAAGGACAACTAAACAAACTCCGTGCCATGAAAAAGACTTTCCTCTGACTAGCAGGACAGGACCTTGTGCACTTCATCTGCCAATACATGCAGTCATCAGGAAAATCACTGCGAAATTTGTATCCACAAATATCCTCCATATGACTACCGGCCATAAGCTTCAAAGTGCAGAGGCTTCAGATAACAAGTTTACAAGCTTATACATCAAAATATCTTCAGTCCAAGATACACATTATTATTTACACGTGACAGTGTCACCCACAGGTGACATTCTGGAAAGTGTTGTGAACAAACAACAAAGGCTTTCAAAAAATGTCCTCCTCTCTTTTTCTTTTTGGACCAGCCCAAGGGACCAGTGAGAGTGAGAACTGGTGGGGAGCAGGGGGGGATGCCTGTTCTTCCGCTGACCACATCCGCCATAAATATTCTACAAGTATATTGAGAAGGTTACTGCAGACGCACAGACATCACTTAGGAAACTGACCGTGTGATGGCAGCTGAGGCTGGGGATTGTCCCACAGGCCTATACAGCAGAATGCATCCTAAAAAAAGGGAATTCTATGTTTTCTATTAGAAAGTGAATGTAGCTTATAAACTTACCATAAACAGATTTTGTCCATCTGAATTTTTATAGTCAAGCCTTGAGGAGCATGATGCTAAGAGAGTGATCAAAGCAGGCCCACATTACGGAGTATAGAGAGGTGATCCGTCTATATGTACTTCTATCCAAAATATTATTAAGCATTTATTAAAATGTTTATATTATATATATTTATATTAAAAATATATATTTATTAAGGAAATTAGACAAGGAATGGCTGCTGCCAAGCTGCTTTCTCCTTTTTCTGCTGTCGATCCGTTGATGAGTTAAACAGCTGAATCGTCTGAAACACACTCTTGGCAACAGATAAATGGTCTTGTTAGGATATATATCACTAGCATCCTTTCTCTCTCAGATTATTTTGGACCTCAGTTTAAGGCCAGGGTCACACTTCCATAAATTATCTTATTCGAAAGTATTGGGTCAATTATGCTAATGCCACTGGTCAGAGTTTGATCAGAGTGAGATCACAGTGTGCTCCAATAATCTCAGATGAGTAGAACATGGAGAAAAAGTTTTCTCCATCTTCTCCATTCAGATGTCATCCGAGTGCAGTCCGATGATTTCCACGGACTCACTGACTTGCACAGTGGAGTGCGATCCGAATATAGGATCAAATCCAGACATGCTGTGATTTTTTCGTCGGACCTGCTTAGTCTGAGGTAAAAATCAGACGTGTGGGGATCCATAGACTAACATTGGTCTGAATGCAATCCGATGTTTTGTTGGTTTTGCCAGTGGCAGGCCCATGAGTCAGGGGGTACCAGTGCCATGGCTTGCTCTGCCCCCCCACCCCCCACCCCTGGCATCGCACATTTTACTGTATCAGCATCTTAGATGCCAATACAGTTGAAAGCAATGATGTAGGATGGAGCGTCAGGTGACACTCCCTCTCCCATCATTCCCCCTCTGTGTCTGACATCTCAGCCAGCTGACGCGATGACGTCACTTCATCATGCCATGTTATGCCGGGCAATGGAGCTGCTGAGGAGACACTCTGCAGAGACCGAAACAGCGGGGGAATGGGGAGAGGTGAGTGTTGCATTTTTTTTTAAGTCCGTGAGTACGTGGTGGCTTTAATACTGGGGGACTATGAGGTGTGCATTATACTATATGGGGACTGCATTATACCATATGGGCGGCTGCATTATACCATGTGGTGGCTATAATACTGGAGGACTATGGGGGCTGCATTATACCATGTGATATCCATAATACTGGAGGACTATGGGGGCTGCATTGTACCATATGGGGGCTGCATTATACCATGAAGGGGCTGCATTTTACAATATGGGGGCTGCATTATACTCTGTCAAGGACTGTAGGTTGTGTATTATAATATATGTACTATATGGGGGCTGCATTATACTCTATCAAGGACTATGGGGAATGCATTATACTTTATGTACTATATGGTGGCCTTATACTCTATCAAGGACTATAGGGTGTGCATTATACTATATGCAGGTCTATGGGGAGTACATTATACTATTTGGAGGACAATGGGGCACATTATTATACTATATGGAGGACTATGGGGCACATTATACTATATGGAGGACTATGGGGTGTGCATTACACTATGTGTTGGACTATGGGGGTGGTGTATTATACTATGTGGAGGACTATGGGGTACATTATACTATATAGAGGACTATGGGGCACATTATACTATATGGAGGATTATGGGGTGCATTATACTATGTGTAGGATTATGGGATGCATTATACTAAACAAGCAAAATGCTGCCTATTCATCAAGTGATTGGATTGTTTATGCCGGCACAAAAATCATTGTTCTCAGCAGCACATCGCTTGGTGAAAACTGCAGATATGCTGCTGATAACATGATACTGTATGAGGACAAACTTGATCTACTAATAATCGTTCTGTGCCCATCATTCTTCCTCAGCCGGTGTAAAGAGTCGGTAAACAAGCACTGAAGGACTTCAATATTGTTGATCATGCTCTTTTAGCGGCCTGAACTCAGGAGCTGTAAATACAACTGAAATGTTTCTGTGTGATGGTGCAATGTGTTAGTGTGGCACCCTGCTGTTCACAGGTACCACAGGACCCAAAAGGGTGCATGGACGGACTTCTCCACAAGAGGCCCTCATTACATACAAACACCTCCACCCTTCCACCTCATACCACCAGAGGGAGCCCGTTAGGGATATATATATATATGGAGGGTGGAGCCAGGCAGTTCAGTCAGAGTGTTTAGTCTGAGGAGAGCGTGCTGACACTGAGAGCAGCGAAGACGCAGCATGTCTGCTGCAGTATTGAGGGCCCCGAGCGTGGCCGGAGGAAAAGAGGTGAGGAGAGAGGAGTTGAGGGGGCAGAGGAGCATCATAGGCTCACCCCGAGTATACAAACCGGACACTGGGTCCGCACCTACAGGGTCCCTTTATACCCAGTAGGGATCACCGGCATAACAGGAGGACTACAAGTCCCTGGCCGTCCTGAAGCTAAACCCATTACAGGACCAGGAACCACGAAGGCCCCGGCGCCCAGGGATAGTATTTGCCAGCGGAAGGTCCTACTACCAAGCGACAGGTGAAGAGAGCAACACGACACAGAAGCTAGGCCCAGTTGCAGGCTGGCCAGGAGCTTAGAGAGAGGGAGACACGGACCAGGAGGCCCTATATCCGCTCACTGGGGGGAAGTCCAGAAGTGCACCCTTCCTACCGAGTACCCTGGACCGTACCTGACATCCGCACCAGTAAAGGTATTGAAGCGAATCCCCTGTCTCTGTCAGTTACTCCTGCTGCGCCATCCCGACTGCACTACAAGCCCCAGCATCACCACCCACCGTCAAACTCTACACTGCCCTGAGGCCCGCTCCACCTGTGGGGAGCTGTTCCATCCTAACTGCCTATCAACTGCCTCAGAGGTCTGCAGCAGCGCTGGTATAAATTACCAGAAACCACAGGTGGCGTCACGATCAAACTACAAATTCCATATAAACTATCCCCTTTTTGTTGACCGCCCTGGGCCACGGACCGGGCCAGCCACTGTGACATATTCCCCCCCAGCATCCATAGGCCCGGACACCGAGTACCCCACTGCCCTGGGGGCGCGTCATTAGCATTTGGGGCCCCACTTTAAACTTTTGTACAGGACCCCATTTTGTCTAAAACCGGCCCTGTTCGGTGGTGTGAGTGAGCCCTAAAGAGAGTTTGTCAGCACAGAATGACTGTTCAAACCAAGTATAAGCGCTCACTCGGCACACCCTTGGTGTAGCGAAAAAGTTCAGCCCACCTTCCCACCTACTTGTTTTCCCTTTTCTTTGATCGACAGCTCTGGCTTTATAGAACTAGAAAAGGGCTGAGATAGATGAAAAACAAGTAACTTGGAAGGTGCACTGACCTGTTTGGCTGCGCCATGATGTACCTGTACTTGGTTTGAATAGTAATTTTGTGCTGACTGGGTCCCTGTAAGCAGGATATGTCGCTCTGCTGACTAGTCTGTTTAGGGAAAAACTTGCATTTCTCATAATATAGCAACTCCTGACCATTTTTTTCTAATAAGTCTGTGTTGTGTTGTTGCTCTGTTAAAGGAGTTTCCCGAGACTATTTTATTTTTTTCTTATCACTAGTGATGAGCGAGTATGTATTGTTAAACCTTTCGGCGAGCATGCTCGGGTGCTCGCCGAGTATCTTCAGCATGCTTGAGTGTTATGTTTTAGTCACGCCGTGCACATGATTTGCGACTGTTTGACAGCTTTAATACATGTGAGGAACGCCTCTGAAACAGGCATTCCTGACATGTATTAAAGCTGTCAAACAGCCGCAAATCATGTGCACGGTGTGACTCAAACATAACACCCGAGCCCGCTGAAGATACTCGGAAAACACCCGAGCATGCTCGTAAATCTCAAGTAACAAGCATGCTCGCTCATCACTACTTATGATCCTAATATATTACAAGCAGGTAGTTGCTAACGGCACAGATCCCTGTAAGCTTAGAGGCAGGGCTGGCTCCAGGTCTTTCTGGACCCTGGGCGAAAGAGTCTCAGTGGGTTCCTTTAACACATACCACGATTCATGATGCACAAATACCGCAGAGAAATATATATATAGTACAAGGCCAAAGATTTCACTTACATTACATGAGTGATATCTATTGTAAATTCTACAACAGCTCAGAAACCAGCGAATCGCTCCACAAAGTATACTGGCCCCCAAATAAGGCTCCATACAGGATACTGGCCCCCATATAATGCTCCATACAGGATACTGGCCCCCATATAATGCTCCATACAGAATACTGGCCCCCATATAATGCTCCATACAGAATACTGGCCCCCATATAACGCTCCATGCAGGCTGTGCCCCCACATAACGCTCCATGCAGGCTGTTCCCCCCACATAATGCCTCATGCAGACTGTTCCCCCCACATAATGCCTCATGTAGGCTGTTCCCCCCACATAATGCCTCATGCAGGCTGTTCCCCCTACATAATGCCTCATGCAGGCTTTTCCCCCCACATAATGCCCCATGCAGGCTGTTCCCCCATACAATGCCCCATGTAGGATGTCACCCCCCCTTAAAATGCCCCATGCAGGATGTCACACACCCCCTCCCTTATAATGCCCCATGCAGGATGTCACCCCCCCCCTCCCTTATAATGCCCCATGCAGGATGTCACACAACCCCCCAGGGCCGGATCCAGGTTATTGTGGGCCCTGGGCGAAAGAGTCTCAGTGGGCCCCTTTAACACATACCACGATTCATGATGCACAGATACCGCAGAGAAATATATATATAGTACAAGGCCAAAGATTTCACTTCTTACATTACATGAGTGATATCTATTGTAAATTCTACAATAGCTCAGAAATCAGCGAATCGCTCCACACAGTATACTGGCCCCCATATAACGCTCCATACAGGATACTGGCCCCCCCATATAACGCTCCATAGAGGATACTGGCCCCCCATATAACGCTCCATACAGGATACTTGCCCCCATATAACGCTCCATACAGGATACTGGCCCCCATATAATGCTCCACGCAGGCTGTGCCCCCACATAATGCTCCATGCAGGCTGTTCCCCCCACATAATGCCTCATGCAGGCTCTTCCCCCCACATAATGCCTCATGCAGGATTTTCCCCCCACATAATGCCTCATGCAGGCTTTTCCCCCCACATAATGCCTCATGCAGGCTGTTCCCCCCACATAATGCCCCATGCAGTCAGTTCCACCCACATAATGCCCCATGCAGGCTGTTCCCCCATATAATGCCCCATGTAGGATGTCACCCCCCTTATAATGCCCCATGCAGGATGTCACACACCCCCTCCCTTATAATGCCCCATGCAGGATGTCACACCCCCCTCCCTTATAATGCCCCATGCAGGATGTCACCCCCCTCCCTTATAATGCCCCATGCAGGATGTCACACCCCCCCTCCCTCATAATGCCCCATGCAGGATGTCACACCCTCCCTTATAATGCCCCATGCAGGATGTCACCCCCCCCCCCTTATAATGCCCCATGCAGGATGTCACACACCCCTCCTCCCTTATAATGCCCCATGCAGGATGTCACACCCCCCTCCCTTATAATGCCCCATGCAGGATGTCACCCCTCCCCTTATAATGCCCCATGCAAGATGTCACCCCCCCCCTTATAATGCCCCATGCAGGATGTTAACCCCCCCTCGCTTATAATGCCCCATGCAGGATGTCACCCCCCCCCCTTATAATGCCCCATGCAGGATGTGTCACACCCCCCCTCTTATAATGCCCCATGCATCTGGGGCATATGCAGTGTGAGCATAGCCAAAGTTGTCCTGCCCTGTCTATTCTTAGCCAGTAGATACTAATATATTACCATATACAAATATATATGGCTAAATTGAACCTTATGGATAAGCTACATGACGTTTTTCTGGCATATGCATTAAATGTAATGTAATCAAGGTTCATCCCAAAAATTCTTTCAGGTGTAAGTTCTGATAATTTGATACTATCAGTAGGACAGTCATAATCAGTGGCATACAGCCAATGGCGGCAGGCCACGTGGTCGCTATGGGGCCCTGAGAGTCTGGGGAGCCTAGAGCCAATGCCAACACCGGACCCCCATCCCCACCCGACATATTTAAGTTCAACTGTATCGGCATCCTGAATGCCGATACAGTTGAAAGTAATGATGAAACAAGGAGCGTCAGTGTCACGGGTGTGTGACATTGCAGACACCTTCTTAATCCTTCTTCCTTTAAGACCCAGCAGCGACCTCCCTCCTGCTGCTGATTGACACACTTTTGCATAGGAGTTAAAAGCCCTCAGTTTTCTCCAGGCAATCGCCGGTGATACTTCTATGTACAGGCTTGGAGCACTAGCAGTTGGCTAGCACTTTCTCTGGTGCCTTTGGAGGACTGTTGGCATTACTCCTCTGTTGTCTGCACAAGCTAAGTTAATCCCCTTTGTTTGTTTTGCTTGTTGGTTTTAGTTTGTAGTGGGGCCTGACCAGTGCTCACCCCTCCTCCTCCCTATTTAGGGCCAAGCTCTAGGGTCATCCAGGGTTTAGGGTCCTGCTCGGCAATAGGTGCGGAACCTATATGGGGACAGTAGGGTAGGCAGGGTGATATTAGATCTGCCTAGGGGTCTCCACTCCACCTTTCCCTAATGTTTGGGCTTCCTCCCCCACTTCCTTTCGTCTTGCACTTAGTCTTTCCCACACCTTGCGTGACAGTCAGCTGAAGCTTCCTCCTCCGTCATTCTTCCTCGGCATCTGACATCTCAGCGCAGTGGGTGTGAAGATGTCACTACATGGTGCCCACTGCTCTGAGACATGCAGCGCTTTCGAACGCTCACTGCAGTGGGGGAACGAGGAGAAGAGGTGAGTGTTGTATTTATTTTTTTAAATTGTGGGGCCATAATACTGTATGGAGGACTATGTTGAATGCATTATACTGTATGGAGGACTATGAGGAGTGCAGTATACTGTATGGAGTACTATGGGTGCATTATACTATATGGAGGACTCTGGGGAGTGCAGTATACTGCATGGAGTATAGTATAGAGGTCTATGTGACACAGCATGGCAACCCTTACTCACTATCAGTCTGGTGCACTGGCTTTCGATGGCAATCCTTAGCTTATAAACAAAAGCCTCTGTGACAAAAATAACATCCGCGAGATGGACAAGAGCGGATGCTGCTTAAAACAACAGAAAGATGGTCCCACAGGCGGGGGTCTGTCTGTGTGTCTGGGGGAGGATGCAGTGCTCAGTACTACGAAGCTATGGACAATTACTGCAGCCATTCTCGTGTGATCTAGCTCTGTTTCACAGGATACATTCACTGAGTGCTAATGTAGACATACAAATAAATACAGCTCTGGCAAAAATTAAGAGACCACTGCAAAATTTTCATTTTCTCTGATTTTTCTCTTTATAGGTATATTTTTGAGTGAAATGTACAGTACATTATTGGTTTATTCTATAAACTACTTCCAACAGGTCTCCGAAATTCAAAGTGAAAAATTTTGTATTTATTTGCAGCAAATGAGAAATCGTCAAAATAATAAAAAATAAACAGTTCTTTCAGACCTCAAATAATGCAAAGAAAACAAGTTCTTATTCATTTAGAAAAAAACAATACTCATGTTTTAACTCAGGAAGAGTTCAGAAATCAATATTTGGTGGAATAACCATGATTTTTAATCACAGCTTTCATGCGTCTTGGCATGCTTTCCACCAGTCTTTCACACTGCTTTTGGGTGACCTTATGCCACTCCTGGCACAAAAATGTAAGCAGTTCTTGTTTGTTTGATGGTTTGTGACTATCCATCTTCCTCTTGATTACATTCCAGAGGTTTTCAATGGGGTTCAGGTCTGGAGATTGGGCTGGCCATGACAGGGTCTTGATGTGGTGCTCCTTCATCCACACATTAATTGACCTAGCTGTGTGGCATGGAGCATTGTCCTGCGGGAAAAAACAGTCCTCAGAGTTGGGGAACATTGCCTGAGCAGAAGGAAACAAGTGTTTTTCAAGGATAACCTTGTATGAGGCTTGATTCATACGTCCTTCGCAATGATTAACCTGCCCAATTCCAGCCTTGCTGAAGCATCCCCAGATCATCACTGATCCTCAACTAAATTTCACAGTGGGTGCAAGACACTGTACGCCTCTCCAGGTCTCCGTCTAACCATTAGATGACCAGGTGTTTGGCAAAGCTGAAAATTAGACTCATCAGAGAAGATTACCTTACTCCAGTCCTCTATGGCCCAATCCTTATGGTGTTTGGCAAACTTCAGCCGAGCTCTCCTTTGCTTCTCATTGATGAAAGGCTTTTTTCTAGCTTTACATGACTTGAGGCCTGCCTCTAGGAGCCTTTTACGAACTGTTCTTGCCGTGCACTTCACCCCAGCTGCCATTTGCCATTCCTTTTGTAGGTCACTTGATGTCATCCTGCGATTGCTGAGTGACATTCGAATAAGATGACGGTCATTCCGGTCAGTGTAGTGTCGCTTTCGCCCTCTGCCGTTCTGTAGCTTTGTTGTCCCCAATGTCTGCTGCTTGACCTTGTTGTAATGGACTGCCATCTTTGAAATTTTAAGGATGGAGGCAACATGACGCTCACTGTATCCCTCTGCTAGTAAAGCTAGAATTGAGCCCTTCTTTTCCTCACTCAAGACTTTTCTTTTCAACTCCTTGGCATAGTTAAAAGTTATTTTTTCATTCAAATTACTTTTGGGCTATTCCTAGCACTTGTTTTGCCATCCAGCTTGTCCTATTGCAAGAGGATTGTGAAGGCCACAGCAGTGTTTTTTATACTGTCCCTCGTTACATAAGATTTGGTTCAGGTGATCATGACGCGCCCCCTGGGCCATGTGTAAAAAGGGGCTCACCCGGAACCGAGTCTCTGTGTAATACTGGAGGTTGTAGTCTCCGTGGCGGCGACCCAGTCCCATGGCTCAGGGTGGTCAAACCAGTGGCAGTCTATTTATGTGTTTTTTATGATTAAATGTCCGACTACGCCACCCGTGGATTGCGGTCACTGAGAACCGCCGCTGCGGGCAGACCGCTGAGACTGATGTTGTGTGCACAGCAGGGGGTAGTATAACTCCCCACGGGAGGAGTATAGCCTCAGCTCAGGGCAGTGAGTACAGATGATGGGGGTGATGGTGCGCGGGAGCAGCAGTAATGACTCCGAGTCATGTGATGCAGTCCAGGGTCTTTACTCACAGTTTTACACTCCAAGCCACTTCTGCGCAGGTAATGGCTGCCTACATCGTACTGTGCTCACCAGGTGAGGGGCTCGGCCAACTCCCAGGTACCTTTGGAGTGCTTTTCAGGACCCCCTTCGTGTGTCCTTTCTCTGGCCTGTCGTACCCCACAAGTGACCACGTTTCTGTCCAGCTGCCTCAGGCCTTGGCGGGCAAACGTATGTTCCGTTTCCCTGGGTCCTATGTGGTGCCTTCCTAACGGGTGTAGTGAGGGGCCGTGCATGTACAATGCCACAGCCTCCAGTTACTAGCTGAGGGTAGTTGCTCTCCTCCACTAGATGAGGGATCCGGTTCCCTTTCTTGGCCTGACCCCCCTACTCTGGTAGCGGCGGGCGTGCAGTGGCGGCTGGCCGGTCCACACCCTTGGGGTCCCTTCAGTCTTCTCTTAGAGCTTCCTCCATTCTTCTTCCTTCCTTCCTTCCTTCTCCTTCTGTTTCCTCCCTCCAGGCTCAGGCCTTAAGACTTGGCCTGCCTGCAGAGCAGAGCCCATGCAGAGCCTCTGCTCCCAGCCTCCTTCTCTCTCTCTTCTCCCTCTGACTGAACACTGTCTCTAAGATGGCTCCCACCTTTTATACTTCTCTATACAGTGCACCCTGGATCTACTCTCCCCACCCACACACCGGGTTCCCCCTTTCTAGGTGTTCCCTCCCCCCACTCCAGCCAGGGACAGGAACAGTTGTGCTCACTCTTGGGAGCATTGTCGCCCTGTCCCCCGGAAATGTGGTGTAGTGCATGTGGGTGTTAGGGTCCTGAGCCATACTCCATCCTTACCTGGAAGTGAGATATCACACCTCTGGGTGAGATGCAATACCTCTGTAGCAACCGAACCCTCGGGGCGCTACAATCACCTAATCAGAAGCGCATTAAGTAGAATGAGGTGCACTAGAATGGAATGGCTGTCAGTCATGTAGAGATGGTGATTTTTAGAAAACTGTGCACAGTGGACTCTTAATTTTTGCCAGAGCTGTATATCATACTGTATATATATATACACTGCTCAAAACAATAGAGGGAACACTCAAATAACACATCCTAGATCTGAATGCATGAAATATTCTCATTGAATATTTTGTTCTGTACAAAGTTGAATGTGCTGACAACAAAATCACACAAAAATAATCAATGGAAATCAAATTTATTAACCAATGGAGGCCTGGATTTGGAGTCACTCCCAAAATTAAAGTGGAAAAACACACTACAGGCTGATTCAACTTTGATGTAATGTCCTTAAAACAAGTCAAAATGAGGCTCAGTATTGTGTGTGGCCTCCATGTGCCTTTATGGCCTCCCTACAATGCCTGAGCATGCTCCTGATGAGGTTGCGGATGGTCTCCTGTAGGATCTCCTCCCAGACCTGGACTAAAGCATCCGCCAACTCCTGGACAGTCTGTGGTGCAACGTGATGTTGGTGGATGGAGCGAGACATGATGTCCCAGATGTGCTCAATCGGATTCAGGTCTGGGGAACAGTCCATAGCTTCAATGCCTTCATCTCGCAGGAACTTCTGACACACTCCAGCCACATGAGGTCTGGTATTGTTCTGCATTAGGAGGAACCCGGGGCCAACCGCACCAGCATATGGTCTCACAAGAGGTCTGGGGATCTCATCTCGGTACCAGGCTACCTCTGGCGAGCACATGGAAGGCTGTGCGGCCCTCCAAAGAAATGCCACCCCACACCATTACTGACCCACTGCCAAACCGGTTATGCTGAAGGATGTTGCAGGCAGCAGATCGCTCTCCCCGGCGTCTCCAGGCTCTGTCACATCTGTAACATGTGCTCAGTGTGAACCTGATTTAATCTGTGAAGTGCACAGGGCGCCAGTGGTGACTTTGTCAATCCTGGTGTTCTGTGGCAAATGCCAAGCGCCCTGCACGGTGTTGGTCTGTGAGCACAACCCCCATCTGTGGATGTCGGGCCCTCATACCACCCTCATGGAGTCGTTTTCTAACCGTTTGTGTTTTTAGGGACCCAAGGTTTCCCAGCCAAATATCATCACGCTGCCTCTTATTTGCCTTCTTCCCATTGAGCATCCTGTTTCCTACGTGAGCAATGCAAACACAGCCGGCCATTAACAATATATACCGTAAAGGAAACATGATTTATCGGACCAGGCCATCTTTCTTCAATGTTCTATGGTCCAGTTCTAATGCTCTTGCGCCCATTGTAGTCACTTTTGGCTTTGTGCAGCATGGGCACATTGACTGACTTTTCATTTTGCAGCCAGTAACAATGCATTCTATATTATGACAGCTTTCATTAATAATCATCAGTATCAGAATAGCTGCTCAGACCATATGAGATAACCTTCACTACACTTGCGTATCAATGACCTTTGGGTGACCCTGTTACCAATTCAAAAGTCATCCTTCTTTGGACCATTTCAGTAGGAACTTCTAACTACTGCGTACTGGGAACTCTTTGAGCCAATCATATAGCCATCACAATTTGGTCTTTCTCAAAATTGCGCAAATTCTTACTTATGCTCATTTTCCTGTTTTCGGGACTTGAATTTCAAGAGCTGTTTGTGTGGCACCCCAGGGGTCTGGTTTTCCACAGTAATGTAATGTTATGTCTGAGAGCAGGTGGGAGGTCCTTTGGTCAGGGATCCTGTGCATGCCACACCTCCTGCCCAGTCTTGGGAGGGGAAGAACTTCCCCTATATAAACCCTGGGCTGAGGCAGGGTTAGTCAGTCAAGGAGAGAAGAGACAGAGAAGCAGCATAGGAAGAAACAGCAGAAGCTCATTGGGAGCAATATTACTACGAGTCAGGGGCTGGCAGCTGCAGAGCTCGCCCTGACTGAGAAGCTTTCTTACCGGACCCGGCGTCCGAGGCTGTGGGGACTAACTCTTACCCAGCAGCAGAAGACGACCGGCAGGGGATTTCAGGTCCTCAGGCCCAGAAACCCGAAGGCACGGTCACACGCGTGGGACCAGCACCGCCATCGTGGAGCGGAAGCCATTAGAAGGCCCCGAGTCACCGGCCATACGGGTGAGCACCACACGGTACACTCAGGGACGTGGGCTACTTATATCCGCTTCTAGCAAGGTAGCCAGAAGAGTACAGTCAGTTTGGGAGGCCTACAACTCCGCCTGGCCAGGGGAGATCCCATCTGCTCAAGGACTGACCAGGCCCCGTTCACTAGCAAGTACTCCGGGAGGGTCTATCGTTGTTACCAGTAAAGACCCTGAATTACACCACACCGTCTCTGAGTGGTTCCTGCTACCCCCATCATCCACATCTGCTGCCCTGAGGCCATACCCCTCCCGTTGGGGGTTATACCATCTACGCTGCACCATCCATCCACCGGCCTCAGCGGACTGTCCTGCAGCGGCAGCTCCATAGCTGCATTCAACGGGTGGCGTACCACTGTTACATCGCCGCTCAGTTTGACTCCCTGGGCACGGACCGGGTCACCGCCACGAGACTACAACCCTCAAGAGATCCGGCTCCGGGTAAGCTCCCGCGTGCGCAACGCAGCGCGACACAGGCCCAGGGGCGCGTCAACTTTGGCGTAGTCGGCAGGATTTCGTGCCCGCAACCACCGGGTACTGCGTGCCTGAAAAAGAGACTTTTAAAACTTACCATCCGTGAAGTTTTCCCGCCATCGGTGAAGATTCCCGCCATCCGGCGCCATTTTCAGCCTTCTTCCCGCCATCTGTGAAGATTCCCGCCATCCGGCGCCATCTTCAGCCTTCTTCCCGCCATCCGTGGAGTTTTCCCGCTGTTGGACGCCATCTTGAGGACGCCGCGCGGGAAGAAGAGGGGCGTGGACTCCGAAAGCGCGCGAGAACTGAAGCCCCGCCTCATGTCCGGACGTTGCGTAAGGTCCTAGAAGGAGCCCAGCAGACGCCGACGTCACCGGAGCGCGACGGAAGGTCCTCAACCCTGACGATCTACTGCGGAGCCGCGGCCTACGGAACAGGATCATCGCAAGGTAGGCCACGGTCCACTAGGGGGGAGGAAGATGTCGGATGCGGAGGAGAGCTTCATTGCCTCAACCCCCGCCAGCGCCACCGCTGCTGCAGTTATGCCCTTCACCATGCCCTATATCCCGGGAGCAGCTTGGCTACCCCAGTACTCAGGGGAGTCACATACCCTGCATGACTTTAGAGAAAAGCTGGATAGCCTCTTCCAGGTGTACCCCCTCACAGAAGAGCAAAAAGTGAGCATACTGGTGGCCCAACTAACCGGGGCAGCCAAAAGGGAAGTAAAATCCTGGCCACCTGGGAGGAAGACTGTCGCAGGGATACTAACCCGGCTGAAGGATACCTTTGATACCCGCACCTCAGCCGAGATTAAGCTTAGATTCTACGGGTGCAAGCAGCGAGCGCATGAGAGTATAAGGGACTATGCACTAAACCTACAAGAGGCCCTGAGGGCCATTAAGCAGACCGACCCTGATGGAGTGGGAAACGAGGACAGGCTGTTGACCGAACAATTTATAGAGGGACTATATTGTAATGCCCACCGAACCCAGTTGCGGGCGATGGCCTTACAGGATCCCCATCTGGGCTTTGCACAGTTCAAGGACAGAGCCATCCGGGTGCTCCGAGAACCGGCACCGGGTGGCGTTGTGACCCACAGGCGCCCAGCTAGCACTTATCACCAGGAGGCGGCGCCCTTGTCGGCAGGGCCTGTGGGAGCTGATGCGCAGGCTTTGGACAATGACCCGGCTCCAGACCTACACCATCAGGTCCAAGAGCTAGCTAAGAGCGTTGCTGCGCTAACCCGAACTGTGCAGTCTTTACAGGTTTCCACCCCAGGGAAGATCCAGCTGGCATCCGGACCGGAGGACATCCCGTGGCGTCGACCAAGGAGGACCCCACCGGCCAGAGGAAGACCCAGTGACCGATACAGCGAAGACGGACGACCCATCTGCCGCCGCTGCAATCAACCCGGACATATGGCAAGGTACTGTTCTTTAAACGGGCACAACCTGGGGTAGAGGGCCAACCCCCAGGAAAAAGATCACCAGGCCCATCAAACTGGCGCGACAGATATGTGGGAGGACGTCCAGTCTTGCCTGTGGTACTGGATGGCATTCCCATGAGTGCCCTACTGGACACCGGGTCACAGGTCACCACCATCCCGTACGTGCTCTTTAAGCAGTACTGGAATGACTCGGATATTACCCGCTACCCTGACGACGACTTGAGTATCATCGCCAGCAATGGCCAGCCCGTGCCGCAGATCGGATTTAAAGAGGTGACCATCAAAATCGGTAGAGTCGAACTGGCAGCACAGGGACTGATCATTGTAGATATTGACAAACATGAGAGTCACCCAAAAATAACTCTAGGAACTAATGTAATTGAAAATTGTCTTGCAGAGGTGATTTTCCTTTTACAGCAGGTTGCCAAGAACGCCAGCTCCGGCGAGCAGCGGGTGCTCCAGAAAGAGATCCGGGCACTGATGCGACGGCAACAGGTGGAACTCTCCGGCGGTGAGATTGGTAGCGTAAGAATGTGTGACCCTTTTCCTATTGCCATGCCCCCAAAAAGTGAAATGATGATTTGGTGCAGGGCAGCTATTGGTCTGAGAGGTAGAGATTACCAGGCAATGGTAGAACCAGTTTACTCAGACAGTAGGCCCACCATCTTGACAGCACGGGGGGTGGTTAATGTACGCCATGGGAGGGTGCCCGTTCGCATAATCAATATCGGGAAGAGGGAAGTGTACCTGCCCCGGTATGCCACGCTAGCCAAATTATATACCATTAACCAAAATGCTATACAATCTGTGGAACCCTTGCCTCCATCTCACCCGGAGGAAGGTAACGGCTCTAAGAAAACAAAGGAGGACTGGTGTCAGCAACTACATTTGGGTACTGACTCCACTCCCTCACATCAGAAACAGGGAGTCTATCGGGTGGTTCAAGAGTACGAGAGAGTGTTTAGTAAACACCCGTTAGACTTCGGGCGAGTCAAGGGGGTAGAACACCACATCCCCACGGGAGACCATCCTCCCATAAAAGAGAGGTATCGACCCGTACCCCCTGCACACTACCAACACGCCAAGGGGATGCTTAGAGACATGAAGGAGGCTGGGGTGATCAGGGATAGCTGTAGCCCCTGGGCAGCTCCACTAGTCTTAGTCAGAAAAAAAGACAACACCATGAGGATGTGTGTAGATTACCGGAAAATCAACCGTATCACACACAAGGATGCGTACCCCTTACCAAGGATAGAGGAGTCATTGGCTGCTTTAAGATCTGCTAACTTCTTCTCTACCTTGGATCTCACTAGCGGGTACTGGCAGGTTCCTGTAGCAGAGGCGGACCGGGAGAAGACCGCATTCACCACCCCGATGGGACTTAGCGAGTTCACCTGCATGCCGTTCGGACTCTGCAACGCACCAGGAACCTTCCAACGACTAATGGAGTGTTGTCTGGGCCACAGAAACTTCGAGACGGTCCTGTTGTACCTGGACGATGTCATCGTATATTCCAAGACATATGAGGACCACCTGAAACACCTGGCGGAAGTGTTCGAAGCTCTGGCGAGTTACGGCCTAAAGGTGAAACCCTCCAAGTGTCACCTCCTGAAACCAAAGGTGCAGTACCTGGGACACGTGGTGAGCGCTGACGGAGTGGCTCCCGACCCTGATAAGATCACCGCAATTAAGGAATGGCCAAGCCCCTCCAGCGTAAAAGAAGTGCGGCAGTTCCTCGGGTTGGTAGGCTACTACCGAAGGTTTATTCCCGGTTTCACCAAAAAGGCAGCACCTATGCAGGACCTCCTGATAGGCCAGTCCCGGAAGGCCAAGAACCAGAAGCCGCCCTTCAAATGGGAGGAGCTGGAAGAAGAGTCCTTCCGCCAGCTGAAGATGGCCCTCACGGGGGACGAAATCCTGGCGTACCCGGATTATAGCCAGCCCTTTATCCTCTACACCGACGCCAGTAACATCGGGCTAGGAGCCGTACTGTCCCAGATCCAGCAGGGGAAGGAACGAGTAATTGCCTACGCCAGCCGAAAACTGCGACCCACCGAAAGGAACCCCGAGAATTACAGCTCATTTAAGTTAGAGTTCCTGGCCGTAGTATGGGCAGTCACCGAGCGCTTTAAGCATTACCTCGCTTCTTCCCGGTTCACCGTGTACACGGATAACAACCCGTTGACACACCTGGACACGGCAAGACTCGGTGCCCTGGAGCAGAGGTGGATGGCCCGTCTGTCCAACTACGAGTTCACAATCAAATACCGGGCAGGACGCTCCAATACCAACGCGGACGCCCTGTCCAGGATGCCCAACCTGCCGGACGGAGGAGAAGATCCGGAGGGACTGGAAGAAGTTGAACTCCCTGCATTCCACCGTCATGGGACTATCCAGTATTCCCACCGGGTAAGGAGTAAGCAGGCTGCTACGTTGAACCCCTTACCCCACTACAACTGGGCGGAAACGCAAGACAGCGACCCTGCCGTCCGACTGGTGAAGGAGATGCTGACTCGGCCGGAGGCTCGCCTTGAACCAGACGCTCCGGAGGAAGCCAAACAACTATGGGCAGAGAAGAGTCGACTGTTCCTTTACAAAGGGAAGTTGTGCCGCAGAATGGTTAACTCCCGGACTCATGAATTACTCTGGCAAGTAGTGGTGCCACGAAGAGACGCAGCCATGGTGATGGAGGCATACCACGACGGAGCTGGACACTTCGGGTGGAAGAAGCTGGAGTTCCTGCTGCGCGAGCGGTTCCACTGGGTAGGCATGAGGGGAACCATCGAGAAGTGGTGCAGAGACTGTGGCCCGTGCAACCTGAGAAGGAAGGACCGTGCCAGCCAGAAGACTCCCCTGCAGTCCATCGTCACCCGGCAACCGTTGGAACTGGTAGCCTTGGATCATGTAAAACTGACCCCAAGCAGAAGTGGCTACGTCTACGCGTTAACCATCGTGGATCATTACTCCCGGTTTCTGGTTGTCGTCCCCGTCAAGGACTTAACGGCTCAAACAGCAGCTAGAGCCTTCCAGCAGCACTTTTGCCGTCCACACGGGTACCCGGACCAAGTGCTGACGGACCAGGGACCTGCCTTTGAAGCGGAGGTCTTCCAGGAATTCTGCAATCTGTATGGCTGTCGGAAGATAAGGACGACACCCTACCATCCGCAAACTAATGGACTTTGTGAGAAAATGAACCAGGTGGTAATGGATCTTCTAAAAACGTTGCCCCTGGAAGAACGCAGTCTGTGGCCTGAGAAGTTGCCCGATCTGGTGGACCTATACAACCACATCCCGGTAGGTTCCACCAACTGTACCCCGGCTTACTTAATGAGGGCAAGACCTGGTAAGTTACCTGTTGACCTGGAAATGGGAGTCCTGACACCCGAGGACACTTCACCAGAAACAGACTGGGACACAGAGAGGCAGCAGCAGTACCGGAGAGTACAGGAGAGCGTGGAGCGAAGTCTCTGTCAGGCTAGGGAAAGACAAGAGAAAACTTACAACCAGTATGCTCCCGCTGTTCCCCTGGTACCCGGAGAGCAGGTCTTGAAGAGGAAGAGACGGCTCCACAAGTTGGATGACCAGTGGGAGAAGGACCCGTACACCGTACTGCCCTCAAGCCACGAGAACCCGAAGGTTTGTACCATCAGTAAAGACGGAGGGGAAACCACAGCCATTGTATCCCGGGACCACCTGAAGAAGTGTCCCGAACAACTGAGGAACCCTGAAGAGGAACAAGAAGACCATCGACCCGTAGAGGAAAGGGAAGATATGGTTAGTACTGTGCTCGGGGACTTCCCTCGGTCTTGGACTCAAGTCAATGGTGCAGTTGTGGTACCCGTACTCACCTTCCTCCAACCAGCATCCCAAGCACCTACGGAGCAACAGGTAGAGCTGGAAGAACAGCCGGTCCAGGAGGCAGAAGATTCCACACAAGCAGAACAGGAGGATCAACCCTCTGCTTATAGTGAGCCTGCCGTACCCCTAGTGAGACAAAGAGCCGGTAGACAGCTGCCCAGTTTACCCTTGACAGCTCCTACACCCTGTAGTTCAGGGCCAGACAGTCAGCTCCGTAGGTCCACTAGGGCCACTAGAGGCCAGTTACCCGCACGCTGGAGGATTTGAAGTGTATAAATTGTTTTATTTATGTTTATCTGTGTATTGTTGCTTGTGTATAATTTTGTGTTTCCAGTTATTTTTAGGAATCCTTGGTGGATTTACCGGGAATCCTTGTACATAGTTGGAGCGTAACCCAGGATGGACTAGAGACTGTTAAGGACTCGGGGTAGGACAGACCCCTACCTGGTTACGTCTCCCTGTTTTGGTGAAATGGACACCTTGCTTTTCTTCAAAGACTGCACCCGGTTACGGACATGCCGTGACCACCTTTATGTGTTTCTTCTTATTGTACTGTTATTGTTGTTATATCTTGTTATGTTTTTCTAAAATATGTTTAGTCCCGGAGTACTAAATTTCACTAGGGGGGAATGTGGCACCCCAGGGGTCTGGTTTTCCACAGTAATGTAATGTTATGTCTGAGAGCAGGTGGGAGGTCCTTTGGTCAGGGATCCTGTGCATGCCACACCTCCTGCCCAGTCCTGGGAGGGGAAGAACTTCCCCTATATAAACCCTGGGCTGAGGCAGGGTTAGTCAGTCAAGGAGAGAAGAGACAGAGAAGCAGCATAGGAAGAAACAGCAGAAGCTCATTGGGAGCAATATTACTACGAGTCAGGGGCTGGCAGCTGCAGAGCTCGCCCTGACTGAGAAGCTTTCTTACCGGACCCGGCGTCCGAGGCTGTGGGGACTAACTCTTACCCAGCAGCAGAAGCCGACCGGCAGGGGATTTCAGGTCCTCAGGCCCAGAAACCCGAAGGCACGGTCACACGCGTGGGACCAGCACCGCCATCGTGGAGCGGAAGCCATTAGAAGGCCCCGAGTCACCGGCCATACGGGTGAGCACCACACGGTACACTCAGGGACGTGGGCTACTTATATCCGCTTCTAGCAAGGTAGCCAGAAGAGTATAGTCAGTTTGGGAGGCCTACAACTCCGCCTGGCCAGGGGAGATCCCATCTGCTCAAGGACTGACCAGGCCCCGTTCACTAGCAAGTACTCCGGGAGGGTCTATCGTTGTTACCAGTAAAGACCCTGAATTACACCACACCGTCTCTGAGTGGTTCCTGCTACCCCCATCATCCACATCTGCTGCCCTGAGGCCATACCCCTCCCGTTGGGGGTTATACCATCTACGCTGCACCATCCATCCACCGGCCTCAGCGGACTGTCCTGCAGCGGCAGCTCCATAGCTGCATTCAACGGGTGGCGTACCACTGTTACATCGCCGCTCAGTTTGACTCCCTGGGCACGGACCGGGTCACCGCCACGAGACTACAACCCTCAAGAGATCCGGCTCCGGGTAAGCTCCCGCGTGCGCAACGCAGCGCGACACAGGCCCAGGGGTGCGTCATTTGTTCACTTGCTGCCTCACATATTCCACCCTTAAATGGGTCCTATTGTCGCAAGATGATTGTAGTTCATATTCATTTTACTTCTAGTGATGAGCGAGTGTCCTCGCCACTGCTCAGTACTCACTCGAGCATCACACTGCTCGACATGCTCAGAACTCGGCGAGTATTTCCGGATTGCTCGGGTGGGAGCTCGGGTCTCCGCCCTGCATGTTTGGCGCTCTTAAGAGAGCCAATGAACATGCAGGGATTGCTTGCCACGCACTGTAATGCCGTAGCCATGTTGGTTGTGGTATTACAGTGATTGGCTGGCCGCATAGTGTCATCGGGCCTATATAAGACCTGGTGACGCTAGGCTCGTCACAGTCTATCCCGGAAACAGGCAGAGTAGGGAGAGGTGCTGCTGTCTGAGGGACAGAATTGGCGGCGTAATAGTTAGATATAGGTAGTGGTACTTCAGGAGTATATACACAGTACAGACCAAAACTTTGAACACACCTTCTCATTTACAGATTTTTCTGTATTTTCATAACTTTGAAAATTGTACATTCACACTGAAGGCATCAAAACTATGAATTAACACATGTGGAATTATATACTTAATAAAAAAGTGTGAAACAACTGAAAATATGTCTTATATTCTAGGTTTTTCAAAGTAGCCACCTTTTACTTTGATGACTGTGACTCACCCCCTGGGCCAGTGCTGTAGTGCGGCGCGCGTGCGTGCGGGGGATACCCGGAGCCGGATCCGATGGGGGTAGTAGTCTTCGTGTGGCGGTGACCCGGTCCGCGCCCAGGGTGGTCAAACTAAGTGGCAGTTATTGGTATGATGGTATTAGTGTCCGACTACGCCACCCGTTGAATGCGGTTATGAAACCGCCGCTGCAGGGCAGACCGCTGAGGCCGGTGGTATAGGTGTGCAGCAGTGTTGATATAACCCCCAACGGGAGAGGTATGGCCTCAGGGCAGCGGATGTGGGTGATGTTGGGAGTGATGGTGTGGATGTCCCAGCACTAACGGTGCGACAAGGAAGCACGGAGACGCGAGGGTACAGTTCAGGGCCTTTACTGATGGTACAAGGCAAATTCCCCCGGGAGTACTGGCTAGTAGTTGGGGCCTGGTTAGTCTGCGAGTAAGCCGGAGTTCCCCTGGCCAGGTGGAGTTGTAGGCTTTCCCGTTAGTCTGTACCCTTCCTGGCTACCCTGCTTTCAGCGGTTACAAGTAGCCCACGTCCCTGGGTATACCGTGTGGTGCTCACCCGTATGGCTGGTGACCTGGGGCCTCCTGTTAGCCTCCGCTCCGGGATGGCGGTGCTGGTCCCTTCGTTGTGACTGAGCCTCCGGGCTTTTATGGCCAGAGGACCTG
The DNA here is from genome assembly GCF_046119375.1 of Phyllobates terribilis. Taxonomy (NCBI): domain Eukaryota; kingdom Metazoa; phylum Chordata; class Amphibia; order Anura; family Dendrobatidae; genus Phyllobates; species Phyllobates terribilis. The sequence continues at coordinate 222,762,080 of NW_027362765.1, read as the reverse complement.
GAATCCCCTGCCGGATGGATTCTGCTGCTGGGTATATCTTAGTCCCCACAGCCTCGGACTCCTGTGTCCGGTTTTAGTACCTTCTCCCAGGGCGAGCTCTGCACAGCTCCAGCCCCTGGCGCTTCTCCTTGGCTCCTACAGAGCTCCTGATGTCTCTCTGTCCCTGTTTCTGCGTGTCCAGACCAGACTCCGTCTCTGTCTGGAACTCCTCTCTCTAACCCTGCCTCAGCCCCAGTTTATGTAGGGGAAGTTCTTCCCCTCCCAGGACTGGGCAGGAGGTGTGGCATGCTTAGGATTACTGCCCAGGAGACCTCCCACCTGCTCACAGACGTAATACTGCTATTACTGTGGAAACCAGACCCCTGGGGTGCCACATTCCCCCCTAGTGAAATTTAGTACTCCCGGACTAAACATATATTTTTTTTTTTTTTTTCAAAACATAACAGGGTATAAACAATAACAATTAAATACATGAGATGGTCACGGTGTGTCCGTAACCTGGAAGCAATAAGGGTGTCCATTTCACCAAAGAACAGGGAGCCGTAACCAGGTAGGGGTCTGTCCTGCCCCGAGTCTTCAACAGTCTTTAGTCCATTCCTGGGTTACGCTCCAAACATATTTACAACAGAGTTCCGGTTACTCACTGTCCATAACCTGTCAGTCCATATAAAGAAATCTGTAACTGAAAAACATAATTAGCAACGGCTACAACAAAAACAGGTAAACATAAAATAGTTAAAGCAACTAGCCAACTTAGATTCTCCAACGTACGGGAAACTGGCCTCTGGTAACCCTAGTGGACCTACGGAGCTCACTAACTGGTCCTGCACTACAGGGTGTAGGAGGTGTTATGGGCAGACTGGGCAGCTTTCTGCGCACTCTTTGGCTCACTAGGGGCACGGCAGGCTCACTACTAGCAGAGGGTTGATCCTCCTGTACTGCTGGCGTGGACTCTTCTGCCTCTTGGGCCGGCTGCTTTTCCAGCTCTACTGGTTCCTCTGTAGGCACTTGCGGGGCTGGCTGGAGAAAGGTGAGGACGGGTACCACGACAGCACCGTTTACTTGTGTCCAAGACCGGGGGGAAGTCTCCGAGTACAGTCCTGATCATTTCTCCCCTTTCCTCTGCGGGTCGAGGGTTTTCTTGTTCTTCTTCTTCAGGGTTTTGCAGCTGTTCGGGACACTTCTTCAGGTGGTCTCTGGAGACAACGGCTGTGGTTTCTCCTCCATCCTTACTGATCACGCAAATCTTTGGGTTCTCATGGCTTGATGGCAGTACGGTGTACGGGTCCTTCTCCCACTGGTCGTCCAACTTGTGGAGCCGTCTTTTCCTCTTCAAGACCTGCTCTCCAGGTACCAGGGGAACAGCGGGAGCATACTGATTATAAGCCTTCTCTTGCCTTTCTCTAGCTTGAGACAGACTTCGCTCCACGCTCTCCTGCACTTTCCGATACTGCTGCTGCCGTCCTGTATCCCAGTCTGCCTCTGGCGAGGTGTCCTCGGGCGTCAGGACTCCCATATCCAGGTCGATAGGCAGCTTACCAGGCCTCGCTCTCATTAGGTAAGCCGGAGTACAGTTGGTAGAACCTACAGGGATGTGGTTGTATAGGTCCACCAGATCAGGCAGCTTCTCAGGCCACAGACTGCGTTCTTCCAGGGGCAATGTTTTCAGGAGGTCTATCACCACCTGGTTCATCTTCTCGCAGAGTCCATTAGTTTGTGGGTGATAGGGCGTTGTTCTTATCTTCGTGCAGCCATACAGGTTGCAGAACTCCTGGAAGACTTCCGCTTCGAAGGCTGGCAGCACTTGGTCCGGGTACCCGTGTGGACGGCAGAAGTGCTGCTGGAAGGCTCTAGCTGCTGTTTGAGCCGTTAAGTCCTTGACCGGGACCACCACCAGGAACCGGGAGTAATGATCTACGATTGTGAGGGCGTAGACATACCCAGATCTGCTTGGAACCAGTTTCACATGGTCCAGGGCTACCAGTTCCAGTGGCTGTCGGGTGATGATGGGCTGCAAGGGAGTCTTCTGGCTGGCACGGTCCTTCCTTCTTAGGTGGCACGGTCCACAGTCTCTGCACCACCTCTCGATGGCTCCTCTCATGCCTACCCAGTAGAACCGTTCACGCAACAAGAACTCCAGCTTCTTCCACCCGAAATGTCCTGCTCCGTTGTGGTACGCCTCCAGAATCATAGCCGCGTCTCGTCTGGGGACCACTACCTGCCAGGTCAACTCATGTGTTCGAGAGTTAACCATTCTCCGGCACAACTTCTCCCTGTAGAGGAACAGCCTACTTTTCTCCTTCCACAGTTGCTTAGTCTCTTCTGGGGCGTCTGGGTCCAGACTGGCATCAGCTTGGGTCAGCATTTCCTTCACCAGACGGACTGCAGGATCACTGTCTTGCGTCTCCGCCCAGTTGTAGTGGGGCAAGGGATTGAACGTCGCGGAGCGCCTGTCCTTCACACGGTGGGAATACAGGGTAATCCCATGACGGTGGAACGCAGGGAGCTCAACTTCTTCCAGATCTTCTGGATCTTCCCCTACGTCCGGTAAGTTCGGCATTCTAGACAGGGCATCCGCGTTGGCATTTGAGCGTCCTGCCCGGTATTTGATGGTGAATTCAAAGTTGGACAGGCGAGCCATCCATCTCTGTTCCAGAGCACCGAGCCTTGCAGTGTCCAGGTGTGTCAACGGGTTGTTATCCGTGTACACGATGAATTTGGAGGAGGCAAGGTAATGCTTGAAACGTTCGGTCACTGCCCACACTATTGCCAGGAACTCCAGCTTGAATGAACTATAATTCTCAGGGTTCCTCTCGGTGGGTCGTAGCTTTCGGCTAGCGTAAGCGATTACTCGTTCTTTTCCTTGCTGGATCTGGGACAGCACGGCTCCCAGCCCGATGTTACTTGCGTCCATGTGGAGGATAAAGGGCTGGCTGTAGTCTGGATATGCCAGGATTTCATCCCCCGTGAGGGCCATCTTCAGCTGGCAGAAGGACTCCTCTTCCAGCTTTTCCCACCTGAAGGGCAGCTTCTGGTTTTTGGCTTTCCGAGATTGACCTATCAGGAGGTCCTGCATAGGGGCTGCCATTTTGGTGAAACCGGGAATGAATCTTCGGTAGTAGCCTACCAACCCGAGGAACTGCCGCACTTCCTTTATGCTGGAGGGTCTTGGCCAGTCCTTAATCACGGTGATCTTATCAGGGTCAGGAGCCACTCCGTCAGCACTCACCACGTGTCCCAGGTATTGCACCTTTGGTTTCAGGAGGTGACACTTGGAGGGTTTCACCTTTAGGCCGTAGTTTGCCAGAGCTTCGAACACTTCTGCCAGGTATTTCAGGTATTTCAGGTGGTCCTCGTAGGTCTTGGAATAGACGATGACATCGTCCAGGTATAACAGGACTGTCTCGAAGTTCCGGTGTCCAGACAGCATTCCATCAACCGTTGGAAGGTTCCTGGTGCGTTGCAGAGCCCGAACGGCATACAGTTAAATTCACTGAGACCCATCGGGGTGGTGAATGCGGTCTTCTCCCGGTCCGCCTCTGCTACAGGAACCTGCCAGTACCCGCTAGTGAGATCCAAAGTAGAGAAGAAGTTAGCAGATTTTAATGCAGCTAAGGACTCTTCTATCCTTGGTAACGGGTACGCATCTTTGTGTGTGATACGGTTGACCTTCCTGTAGTCTACACACATTCTCATAGTGTTGTCCTTCTTTTTCACTAAGACTAGTGGAGCTGCCCAGGGGCTACAGCTGTCCCTGATTACCCCAGCCTCCTTCATGTCTCTAAGCATCCCCTTGGCGTGTTGGTAGTGTGCAGGGGGTACGGGTCGGTATCTCTCCTTTATGGGAGGATGGTCTCCCATGGGGATGTGGTGTTCTACCCCCTTTACTCGCCCGAAGTCTAACGGGTGTTTACTAAACACTCTCTCGTACTCTTGAACCACCCGATAGACTCCTTGTTTCTGGTGTGAGGGAGTGGAGTCAGTACCCAGATGTAGTTGCTGACACCAGTTATCCACTGGTTTCTTAGAGCCGTTACCTTCCTCTGGTTGAGATGGAGGCAAGGGTTCCACGGCCTGTACAGAATTCTGGTTTATGGTGATCAATTTAGCTAGCGTGGCATACCGGGGCAGGTGTACTTCTCTCTCACCGATATTTATGATGCGAACGGGCACCCTCCCATGGCGTACATCGACCACCCCCCGTGCTGTCAAAATGGTGGGCCTACTGTCTGAGTAGACGGGTTCTACCATTGCTTGGTAGTCTCTACCTCTTAGACCAATAGCTGCCCGGCACCAAATCATCATCTCACTTTTTGGGGGCATGGCAATAGGGAACGGGTCACACATTCTCACGCTACCTATCTCACCACCAGATAGTTCCACCTGTTGCCGCTTCATCAGTGCCCGGATCTCTTTTTGGAGCACACGCTGCTGGCCGGAACTGGCGTTCTTGGCAACCTGCTGTAAAATGAGAATCACCTCTGTAAGACAATTTTCAATTACATTGGTTCCCAAGGTTATTCTAGGGTGACTCTCATGACGGTCTATGTCCACTATTATCAGTCCTTGTGCCGCCAGTTCGACTTTACCGATCTTAATGGTCACCTCTTTGAATCCCACCTGCGGCACGGGCTGACCATTGCTGGCGATGATACTCAGGTCGTCATCTGGGTAGCGGGTTATGTCCGAGTCATTCCAGTACTGCTTGAAGAGCACGTACGGGATGGTGGTGACCTGTGACCCGGTGTCTAGTAGGGCACTCATAGGAATGCCATCCAGTACCACAGGCAAGATTGGACGTCCCCCTACGTATTTATCACGCCAGTTTGATGGGCCTGATGGTCTTATGCCTGGGGGTTGGCCCTCTACCCCAGGTTGTGCCCGTTTAAATGACAGTACCTTGCCACATGTCCAGGTTGATTGCAGCGGCGACAAATAGGTCGTCCGTCCTCGTTGTATCGATCGCTGGGTCTTCCTCTGGCCGGTGGGGTCCTCCTTGGTCGGTGCCACGGGATGTCCTCCGGTCCGGATGCCAGCTCGATCTTCCCTGCAGTAGAAACCTGTAAAGACTGCACAGTTCGGGTTAGCGCGGCAACGCTTTTAGTTAGCTCTTGGACCTGATGGTGCAGGTCTGTAGCCAGGTCACTGTTTAAAGCCTGCGCATCAGCTCCCACAGGCCCTGCAGACAAGGGCGCCGTCTCCTGGTGATAAGTGATAGCAGGGCGCCTGTGGGTCACAGCGCCACCTGGTGCCGGTTCTCGGAGCACCCGGATGGCTCTGTCCTTGAACTGTGCAAAGTCCAGGTCAGGGTCCTGTAAGGCCATTGCCCGCAACTGGGTTCGGTGAGCATTGCACAGTAGACCCTCAATGAATTGTTCAGTCAACAGCTTATCTTCATTTCCCACGCTGTCAGGGTCTGCCTGCTTAATGGCTCTCAGGGCCTCTTGTAGGTTTAGAGCATAGTTTCTTATACTCTCATGTGCCCGTTGTTTGCACCCATAAAATCTTAGTTTTATTTCGGCTGAGGTGCGGGTGTCAAATGTGTCTTTCAGCCGGGTTAGTATGTCTCTGACAGTCCTCTTCCTCCCAGGTGGCCAGGACTTTACCTCCCTTTGGGCTGCCCCGATTAATTGGGCCACCAGGATGCTCACTTTTTGCGCCTCCGTGAGGGGATACACCTGGAAGAGGCTATCCAGCCTTTCTCTGAAGTCATTTAGGGTATGTGACTCCCCTGAGTACTGGGGTAGCCAGGCTGCCCCCGGGATATAGGGCATGGTGAAAGGCATGACCGCAGCAGCGGTGGCGCTGGCGGCGGCTGTGGCGGTGAAGCTCTCCTCCGTATCCGACATCCTCCTCCCCCCTAGTGGACCGTGGCCTACCTTGCGATGATCCTCTTCCGTAGGCCGCGGCTCCGCAGTCGATCGTCAGGGTTGAGGACCTTCCGTCGCGCTCCTGTGACGTCGGCGTCCGCTGGGCTCCTTCCAGGACCTTACGCAACGTCCGGACGTGAGGCGGGGCTTCAGTTCTCGCGGGCTTTCGGAGTCCACGCCCCTCTTCTTCCCGCGCGGCGCCCTCAAGATGGCGTCCAATGGCGGGAAAACTCCACGGATGGCGGGAAGAAGGCAGAAGATGGCGTCGGATGGCGGGAATCGGCTCCAGATGGCGGGAAACGACTCCGGACGGCGGGAAACTTCACCACAGGTAAGTATAAAAGTCTCTTTTTTTTTTCAGGCACGCAGTACCCGGTGGTTGCGGGCACGTGATCCTGCCGACTACGCCAAAGTTGACTCACCCCCTGGGCCAGTGCTGTAGTGCGGCGCGCGTGCGCGCGGGGCATACCCGGAGCCGGATCCGATGGGGGTAGTAGTCTTCGTGTGGCGGTGACCCGGTCCGCGCCCAGGGTGGTCAAACTAAGTGGCAGTTATTGGTATGATGGTATTAGTGTCCGACTACGCCACCCGTTGAATGCGGTTATGAAACCGCCGCTGCAGGGCAGACCGCTGAGGCCGGTGGTATAGGTGTGCAGCAATGTTGATATAACCCCCAACGGGAGAGGTATGGCCTCAGGGCAGCGGATGTGGGTGATGTTGGGAGTGATGGTGTGGATGTCCCAGCACTAACGGTGCGACAAGGAAGCACGGAGACGCGAGGGTACAGTTCAGGGCCTTTACTGATGGTACAAGGCAAATTCCCCCGGGAGTACTGGCTAGTAGTTGGGGCCTGGTTAGTCTGCGAGTAAGCCGGAGTTCCCCTGGCCAGGTGGAGTTGTAGGCCTTCCCGTTAGTCTGTACCCTTCCTGGCTACCCTGCTTTCAGCGGTTACAAGTAGCCCATGTCCCTGGGTATACCGTGTGGTGCTCACCCGTATGGCTGGTGACCTGGGGCCTCCTGTTAGCCTCCGCTCCGGGATTGCGGTGCTGGTCCCTTCGTTGTGACTGAGCCTCCGGGCTTTTATGGCCAGAGGACCTGGAATCCCCTGCCGGATGGATTCTGCTGCTGGGTATATCTTAGTCCCCACAGCCTCGGACTCCTGTGTCCGGTTTTAGTACCTTCTCCCAGGGCGAGCTCTGCACAGCTCCAGCCCCTGGCGCTTCTCCTTGGCTCCTACAGAGCTCCTGATGTCTCTCTGTCCCTGTTTCTGCGTGTCCAGACCAGACTCCGTCTCTGTCTGGAACTCCTCTCTCTAACCCTGCCTCAGCCCCAGTTTATGTAGGGGAAGTTCTTCCCCTCCCAGGACTGGGCAGGAGGTGTGGCATGCTTAGGATTCCTGCCCAGGAGACCTCCCACCTGCTCACAGACGTAATACTGCTATTACTGTGGAAACCAGACCCCTGGGGTGCCACAACTGCTTTGCACACTCTTGGCATTCTCTTGATGAGCTTCAAGAGGTAGTCACTGGAAATGGTTTTCACTTCACAGGTGTGCCCTGTCAGGTTTAATAAGTGGGATTTCTTGCCTTATGAATGGGGTTGGGACCATCATTTGTGTTGTGCAGAAGTCAGGTGGATACACAGCTGATATTCCTACTGAATAGACTGTTAGAATTTGTATTATGGCAAGAAAAAAGCAGCTAAGTAAAGAAAAACGAGTGGCCATCATTACTTTAAGAAATGAAGGTCAGTCAGTCCTAAAAATTGGGCAAACTTTGAAAGTGTCCCCAAGTGCAGTTGCAAAAACCATCAAGTGCTACAAAGAAACTGGCTCACATGAGGAACTCCCCAGGAAAGGAAGACCAAGAGTCACCTCTGCTTCTGAGGATAAGTTTATCCAAGTCACCAGCCTCAGAAATCGCAGGTTAACAGCAGCTCAGATTAGAGACCAGGTCAATGCCACAGAGAGTTCTAGCAGCAGACACATCTCTACAACAACTGTTAAGAGGAGACTTTGTGCAGCAGGCCTTCATGGTAAAATAGCTGCTAGGAAACCACAGCTAAGGACAGGCAACAAGCAGAAGAGACTTGTTTGGGCTAAAGAACACAAGGAATGGACATTAGACCAGTGGAAATCTGTGCTTTGGTCTGATGAGTCCAAATTTGAGATCTTTGGTTCCAACCACAGTGTCTTTGTGCGACGCAGAAAAGGTGAACGGATGGACTCTACATGCCTGCTTCCCACCGTGAAGCTTGGAGGAGGAGGTGTGATGGTGTGGGGGTGCTTTGCTGGTGACACTGTTGGGGATTTATTCAAAATTGAAGGCATTCTGAACCAGCATGGCTACCACAGCATCTTGCAGCGGCATGCTATTCCATCCGGTTTGCGTTTAGTTGGACCATCATTTATTTTTCAACAGGACAATGACCCCAAACACACCTCCAGGCTGTATAAGGGCTATGTACAATTTTCATAGTCATGAAAATACAGAAAAATCTTTAAATGAGAAGGTGTGTCCAAACTTTCAGTCTGTACTGTATATCCATCTGAACTAACAGTCCTTTTGAGGACTAATCCAGCTGCATATATTCAGTGGTGGTAGCAGGAGTTAGGCAGGCAGGCAGGGTTTGTGGCAGTGTATACAGTCATGGCCAAAAATATTGAGAATGAGACAAATAGTAATTTTTCCAAAGTTTACTGCTTCATTTTTTGTAATGGCAATTTGCATATACTCCTGAATGTCAAAGAGTGATCAGCTTAACAGCAATTACTGTACTTGCAAAGTCAATATTTGCCCAGAAAATGAACTTTAACCCCCAAAACACATTTCAACATCATTGCAGTCCTGCCTTAAAAGGAGCAGCTAACATCGTTTTAGTGATTGATCCATTAACACAGGTGTGGGTGTTGATGAGGACAGGGCTGGCGATCAATTAGTCATGATTAAGTAAGAATGACATCACTGGACACTTTAAAAGGAGGCTGGTTCTTGGTATCATTGTTTCTCTTCAGTTAACCATGGTTATCTCAAAAGAAACACGTGCAGCCATCATTGCACTGCACAAAAATGGCCTAACAGGGAAGAGTATCGCAGCTACAAAGATTGCACCTCAGTCAACAATCTATCGCATCATCAAGAACTTCAAGGAGAGAGCTTCCATTGTTGTCAAAAAGGCTCCAGGGCGCCCAAGAAAGACCAGAAAGCGCCAGGACCGCATCTTAAAACTGTTTCAGCTGCGGGATCGGACTACCAGCAGTGCCGAGCTTGCTCAGGAATGGCAGTAGGCTGGTGTGAGTGCTTCTGCACGCACTGTGAGGCGGAGACTCTTTGAGCAAGGGCTGGTTTCAAGGAGGGCAGCAAAGAAGCCACTTCTCTCCAGAAAAAACATCAGGGACCGACTGATATTCTGCAAAAGGTACAAGGAGTGGACTGCTGAGGACTGGGGCAAAGTCATTTTCTCTGATGAATCCCCTTTTCGATTGTTTGGGACATCTGGAAAACAGCTTATTCGGAGAAGAAGAGGTGAGCGCTACCACCAGTCTTGTCTCATGCCAACTGTAAAGCATCCTGAAACCATTCATGTGTGGGGTTGCTTCTCAGCCAAGGGAATTGGCTCACTCACAGTCTTGCCTAAAAACACAGCCATGAATAAAGAATGGTACCAGAATGTCCTCCAAGAGCAACTTCTCCCAACCGTCCAAGAGCAGTTTGGCGCCCAACAATGCCTTTTCCAGCATGATGGAGCACCTTGCCATAAAGCAAAGGTGATAACTAAATGGCTCATGGAGCAAAACATAGAGATTTTGGGTCCATGGCCTGGAAACTCCCCAGATCTTAATCCCATTGAGAACTTGTGGTCAATCATCAAGAGACGGGTGGACAAACAAAAACCAACAAATTCTGGCAAAATGCAAGCATTGATTATGCAAGAATGGACTGCTATCAGTCAGGATTTGGTCCAAAAGTTGATTGAGAGCATACCAGGGAGAATTACAGAGGTCTTGAAGAAGAAGGAGCAACACTGCAAATATTGACTTGCTGCATTAACTCATTCTAACTGTCAATATAACCTATTGATACTCATAATATGATTGCAATTATATTTCTGTATGTGATATAAACATCAGACAAACACTAATAAAAACCAGAGGCCAGCAGATCATGTGAAAATATAATTTTGGTGTCATTCTCAAAACTTTTGGCCATGACTGTACAGCACAAGAGGGTCCATTGTACGTTCTGTCTGCTCCTGCTGTTATAGATATCCGTAGACATAGCCCCAGATACCAGGGGCCAGGGCTAATTTTTTTTTATCTTAATCCTGATTATTTGCTGAAAAAGCAATCCAGAGTACACCATTTTACTGCTCCATTTGCTTGTTCGCAGAATACAGCCAGAATGTATTGTGGAAGCAGAGAAACTGCTGATCCCATATGATTGCCGTAATAATACAGAAATTTTGTGGAGAGTGCCAAATATTCCATTGAATTTAAAGTGAGCCAACTGTGTTTTGTTAAACCAATTGACACTTGGTAGCTGACAAATACCATACTATTAGGTGACTGCCTGAAACCATGGCCATCAGACGTGATCCCATATGACTGCCCTAATAATCCAGCAATTTTTGTGAGCGTGTCAAATATTACACTCCATTTAAAGTATTGCAGTTGTGGGTTCAAACCTATTCACAGTTGGTCACTGACCAATAGCATATCTGATTATCTGTGAACAATGTTGTCAGAGTATTAGGCCACTTTTACGGACTGACAATAAAAAAACATACAAAAAACAAGCTAAAATGGAAAAAATGTAAAGAAACATTCTTTCCAGGATAATGATTTGTATATTAGGCCAAAGAAATACTAAAAAAAAGTTCTGTACTGTGGAAGACATTTATGCGACCAGAATGAACACTCATCTGGAGCTGATGATACCACCTAGCACCTGTCGGTATTGTAAATGCATCTAACAGCGTTATTAATAGGGAATAGAATAGATTTTAAAAAATTTTGGGCAGCACCAGCAGCACGCAGTATAAGGCAATAATACCAGGCTGGATCAGTGTAATACACTATCCATACTGCGATACCTCACCCGTAAACGAATTTCAGATAAGACAGTTAATATTCTAGAATATAGAATCTATTTGAATTGTCTTTCCCATTATTAAGGAGTGGGTCTCCTATACTATTATTGCATATGCAGCAATTTCAAGGGCTGCCAAAAATTAGAACGCACTCCAATACACATTTGAAGAGACGTAAAAAAAATAAATAAATAAAAACACAGTGGGATCTTTCTTTAGTATAAAATCCAGACTCGCCAATGTAACCTCAATTAAATCACAATGTTCAGCTCCTGTACCTCCTCTTCCTCCTGTTCGGCCCCCATCTCCGAAATGACCATACCAGTCACAAGCTAGAGGCACAGCAGCACTGTCTCGGCCAAGCGGCAACAGGCTGTGCTGAAGATAATATGCTTATGCTTAGGTGACAAACCACACAACGCTGCTTGGTTGTTAAAAGCTGTAACAGCAGGCAGATCTGTGTCTCTCACCGCTGAACATACAGCCAGGCATAGTCGTGTGTCACAATGTCTGAACCTGGTAGTTGAGAAATGACAGCTGGAGTAGATATGGTTTCCCTCTATGCCAGTCCTTTCACCGAGCTAAAGAATATGGCTGTGGTGAAATACAACTCTCAGTGTCAGACTGAAGAACATTGGGCCCACCAGAGGATTTGATTCTGAGGGCCCACCTTTCTCCCCCGCTGAAGAGCCCCATAGCAGCTGTAAAGTTTGCGCTATGAACTCTCCTGATGGAGAAGCCAAGGCCCACCAGAGGATTCTCTTGTGGGTCCGGTCAACCCTGTCAAGAAGCAGCCCTGGCTCAGAAAAGTCTGTGTGAAGGTTCATTGCTCGGGTCGAGCACTCGAGCATTCCAATTTGCTCGACTCGAGCAACGAGTACCTGAGCATTTTAGTGCTCGCTTAACACTATTTACTTCCTATATGGTTTTAATGTTTTGGCTGATCAAGGGAGGACACTGACAGAAGTTGACCTCTGTGCAACAACATAGTATGAGCCCTTTGCAGCCTAATAAAGTGTCTACTGCAGAAGCCTCTGGCTGCTTTGGAGGGAGAAATGGGCCTTTAGTATTTAGTTTACAACCACCATGGAGCTAGGTTCAGAGACAATTGACAATTAGATATGAATCCTGCAGAGGGCAAATGACTGATAAATACAAGATACAAATGGGTGAGATATATTATTATTCCTCATGTACACATAAAATAAGTATTGAACACGTCACCAATTTTCTAAGTAAATATATTTCTAAAGGTGGTATTGACATGAAATTCTCACTAGATGTCGGTAACAACCCATCCAATCCACACAGGCAAAGAAATCACACCATAGATGTCAATAATTAAGTTATGTTTAATAATGAGAAATGACACAGAGAAAAGTATTGAACACATGAAGAAAGAGAGGTGCAAAAAACCATGGAAAGTCATGACACCACACCAGCTAAAATCTATCAGTAGTTAGAAAGCAATCCTGTCACTTAGTGAAAAATAATATCAGTTGGTTCAACTGATGGCCTATAAAGAGGTGTCGCATTACCAGGGGGCCATACAAGAAACAACTCATGATGGGTAAAACCAGTGAGCTGTCCCAAGTTCCAGTGAGCACTGTAGGGGCCATAATCCGGAAGTGGAAAAAACATCTTTTCACTATAAACTGCCCACGACCAGGTGATCCCCGTAAGATTTCAGACAGAGGAGTGAAAATAATTATCAGAAGAGTTGTCCAAGAGCCAAGGACCACCTGATGAGAGTTACAGAAAGACCTTGAGTCAGCAGTTACAATTATTTAAAAGAAAACAATGAATAATGCACTCAACCTCCATGGCCTGTATGCACAATCATTATGCAAGACTCCATTGCTGATCAAAAAGCATGTTCAAGCCCGTTTAAACTTTGCTCAACAACATTTAGACAAGCCTGTGAAATACTGAGAGAATATAGTCTGGTCAGATGAGACCAAAATTGAACTTTTTGGATTCCGTAATAATACACACCATGTTTGGAGGCCAAAAGGCACTCCATATCACCCCAAAAAAGCCATACAGTGGAGTTTGGAGGTAAGAACATCATGGTGTATAGCTGTTTTTCAGCATACGGCACTAACAAACGTCATATATTTGAAGGAAGGATGAATGGATAAATGTACAGAGACATTCTTGATAAAAATCTGGTACCATCTACCAGGATGATGAAGATGAAACGAGGGTGGACATTTCAGCAAGACAATGATCCAAAACACACAGCCAGGGAAACTCTCAATTGGTTTCAGAGAAAGAAAATAAAGTTGCTAGAATGGCCCAGCCAATCACCTGACCTGAATCCAATAGAAAATTTATGGATGGAACTAAAGCTCAGAGTTCATAGAAAGAGCCCACAGAACCTTCAGGATTTGAAGAGTGTCTGGAAGAATGAGCCAAAATCACACCTGAGCAATACATGCTAGTGTCTCCATACAGGAGGTGTATTGAAGCTGTCATTACCAACAAAGGCTTTTGTAAGAAGTATTAATTACATTTCAGTGAGTGTGTTCAATACCTTTTCCCTGTGTCATTTCTCTTTATTACACATAACTTAATTCATGGACATCTATGGTTTGATTTATTTGTCTGTGGTGATTGAATGTGTTGTTACCAGCATCTGGTGAGAAATTCATGTCAATAGCACTAATAGAAATATAGTTACTTATTGAAAAAGTCAATTATTTTCTACTTATTTCACCCGCTGTATGATCATAACGTATTGTTAACACTCATCAAAGACTAAAAAAGACAATCCAAAAAACAAGGGCCACAATGATGTGGCAGTGGTGGATCAACGTCCAAAGTATTGAGAGCAGAGGTGTACCGCTCATAGTGACACACCTCGTGGCCACTATTGGGCCCGTGAGCAGGGTATTCCTGGTATTGAATGGCACCGACCCTGCCCCTCTTCCACAAGGCATTTCAATCTCAATTGTATTTGTATCCTCCGAATGAAGATACCATTGAGTACAATAATGGAACGGGGAGCCTTTAGCTCACTGTACCACTATTCTGCCTGTGTGTCTGAGCTCCGAATTGTGGATACCATCATATTATGTGGCATCAAACCTTATGGGGCAGTGTAGGCATCATACCATGCAGGGACGTTATACTATGTGGGAGCTGTGGGGACCATCATACTATCTAGGAAGTTGTTTAGTGGGATGTGGAGGGCCACCCTACTGTGGGACAATCCTATTGTGTGGAGGGCTATGTGAGTCTGTGGGAATATGGTGGATCATATTGTGTGTGGGTCTGTGGGACCATCATACTGTTTGGTGGGTTCTGGTATCATCATACTATATGTGGAATAGGAGGCTGTGGGGGCATCATACTGTGTGGGGGCCATCATATTGTGTAGATTGGTTATGGAGCATCATACTATGTGGAGGGGATCTTTGGAGGCCATCATACTGTAAGGAGGGGGTAACTGTAGGGTGCTCTGGGGTAACCGTAACAACCCTTTAAGCCGCCTCTGCAGGCAGTCTGTCCGGTAGTTTTCACCTTAATACTGCACAGTGCCTCCACCCGAATCTTGCTAGGAGCTCTAGGGGAATGCAGGAGGGTTGTCCTCTTCTGTCAGCGGTTGCCTCAGGAAACCATTATCCATGCTCTGTACAAATAAGAGATGATTGGCACAAAGTAACAGGTTTATTTACAGGGGGCATAATAGTAAAATAGGCAGAGGGAATAACAAGGAACAGCAAAACAAATAATACCACATAAACCCAAAAGATATGTAATTGTCTTTGAGGTAAAGGATGTGCTTTGTAGCAGGCCTGGATGTTAAAGCGCACCTGTCAGCAGGATTGTACTCAGTAAACTACATACACTGTCAGGTGGGCGACATTACACTGATTAATATGAAACCTTGGTTGATGAAATCCATCCTGTGGTTCTTTTTTAATCTTTATTTTCAGTTTTCAGTTAATTATATACTCGTGCTTTGGGGCGCCTGTGGGCGGGGCTTTATGTGGTGCTCTGCTTATGTATTCATCTGTATGCTCTTATGACAGGTCACTGATCCTTCAGTGACCTGCCTCCTATTTTCCATAATGCATATACTTTGTGGGTTTCTGAAATTTTTTTTTTACAACTAGCAAAATGGCGCCCGCGCGTGCGCAGTAGCAGCTATCGCTTGCCGATAGATGGTACTGCACACGTGTGGCACCCAGGGGATGGGGACTACTCGGCGCCCGGGCCTTAATGCCTGGCCTTGGGGGATGTCGCGGTGGTCGGCTCCCGGGCCCGTACCCTGGGGTCTCTCTTAAAAAAAAGGGGTTAAATGGAAAATGAAAGTTCGCGACGCCACCTGTGGTGTCTGGTGAGGACCACCAGCACTGCGGCAGTCCACTGAGGACAGTGTTACGGCAGCTATGATGGGGTAGCTCCCCACAGGTGGAGCTAGGCCTCAGGGCAGCGGTGTTCGGTAAGGTGCACTATATGGCGGTGACCCAGCCGGGTCCAAGGAAAAATGGGAGACACACTCACGTTTGGCTTCAGTACCTTTTTACTGGTGGAGGTGCGGTACCGCCCGGAGCACTGTAGGGTGAGGGGTGCACTGCAGGTCTCTCCCTAGTGAGCAGGTATAGGGCCTCCTGTATCCTTGCCGCTTGTGTAGTTTATGGCCTGTCTGAAACTAGGCCTAACTTAGTCCTTGTGTTGCTCCGGCTGACCTGGTGTTAGGGCCTTTTGCTGAAGAGCACGCTCCTGGTATGGCGGAGCCTCCGTGCCTCCTGGTCCTGTTACGTGTCAGCTCCTGGGCTATCCTGAGACCTGAAGTCTTCCAGGAAAGATCCGGTTGTTTTCCACAGAGGGTATACTGCTCTGCAGACTCGGAGCCGGTGTCCGGTATATTTCTGGGGTGACTTATGAAGCTCCTCGGTCCCCGATGCTACTGTTCCACTAGCCTTCAGCCTACTCTGGGCCCTCACTAGGCTATACACACTGGCAGTAAGCTGGCTGCCTCTTCTGCCGCTCTTTAGAGCGTCGGCAACGCTCCTAGCTGTCTCTCTCTGAGCTGCTTGCAGCAGACTCCAAACAACTCCTCTCAACAGAAACCTGCTGAGTCACTAACCTTCTGTGTCTCAGCAGAGATTCCTGACTGGACTCACTCCTTAGACAACTGACTGAACTCTCGGTTCTGAGGTAGGGTGGAGGTGTGTGTATGCTCTGAGGGCCTCTTGTGGAGAAAACCTGAAATGCACCCCCTTTGGTCTGTGACTCCATGCACAGCAGGGCGTCACATTCCCCCCTAGTTAAAGTCAGCACTCCCGGGCTGAAGCACATTTTGTAAACCACAGAAATAACAAACTTCCCTTTATGGGAGGTTAGAACACTTGAACGTTGCATAACAAAACATGAATAAAAATATATATATACATTGCAAAAGCAGTAGGCAGTGAGCAACCAGAAAGTCCAAGTCTCTTCCGGAGAGGTTGCTCAAAGGGGCACTCCAGGGAGCGCAAATATTTACAAAGAAAATCTTTGGGCTGCACAAAGTCCTCAGCTTCAGAGTTCATATATAAGGAATAAACAGGTTAGGGTTAAAGTGTCCATATCACTTGAATTGTCCATTCAAAGGGAAGAAATATAAGTTACACACATTAATACAATACGTAGTATAATACATAATACCTCAGGGGTAACTATCTACATTCTCAGAAATTGTACTATTTTATTCAATGTACCTAGCAGGGGGTTTACCTCTCGTGCTGCGTACTGATCTGCGTAATGCAGTGGTCTGTGGGGTATCAGTGTCTGTATCATCAGTTACCCTGTCTGCCCTTCGTGTGGGTAAGTTGTAAAATTGCCTTAACCTCTCTATGGGACTGGCAAGTGTACCATTGGCTGGGCCTTCTTGCTCTGCTCCAGCCGGAGATCCTTCTTGAGCTGGCTCTTCAGCAGCACTTACAGGTCCAACTTGCTGTAGAGAGTTTTCTGGTTGCTGGAAGAAGTGGAGTACTGGGACGATCACCGCTCCTCCTATTTGAGGCCAATCTGCCGGGAAGTCATCTAAGTCAGTATGGATTGCTGCTTCTTCAGGTTCCTCCTGGATGATGAGGGGCACTTCTTCTTGGGGTTTTAGCAGATCCGGACACAACTTTAGATGGTCCCGAGATACTGTTGCAGTGGTTCTCCCTCCATCTTTGCTGATCAAACACGTCTTCCTGTTGTCAAACATTGAATTCAACACAGTGTATGGTTCTCTCTCCCACTGGTCATCAAGCTTGTGGTTCCTCTGCTTCCTTTTCAATACCACTTCTCCTGGTGTGAAGGGTTCTGCTGGTGCACTTCTGTTGTATTGCGCCTCTTGTTTATCCCTCACCCGAGTGAGACTGTCTTCGACACAGGCTTGTACTCTTCTGTACTGCTACTGTCTGGCTGTGTCCCAGTCCTCAGTGGTCGCATCAGCTTCAGGTTCTACCACACCAAGCTCCAGGTCCATGGGCAACTTCCCAGGTCTTGCCCGCATTAGATATGCCGGAGTGCAATTGGTGGAGCTTACTGGTATGTGATTATACTGATCCACTAAGTCAGGTAGTAGGTCTGGCCACTGGTTTCTCTCTTCCAGTGGTATGGTCTTCAGTAGATCGATGATGATGTTGTTCATCTTTTCACAGAGACCGTTAGTTTGGGGGTGGTACGGTGTAGTCCTGATCTTTTTACACCCGTACAGATGGCAGAACTCTTTCAACAATTCAGCCTCAAAGGCCGGGCCTTGGTCAGTCAGTACCTGCTCAGGGTATCCATGGGGTCTGCAGAAGTACGCTTGAAACGTCTTGGCTGCTGTCTCTGCTGTCAGGTCTTTGACAGGGGCGACCACCAGGAACCTAGAGTAGTGATCCACCATGGTCAGGGCGTAGGAGTATCCTGACCTGCTGGGGGAGAGCTTGACATGGTCCAGGGCCACGATCTCCAGGGGCCGAGTCGTCTTGATGGGTTGCAGGGGTGCCTTCTGGCTGCTGAAGTCTTTCCTTCTTAGGCCGCAGGGTCCACAGTCCCGGCACCACCTTTCAATGGAGCTGCGCATTCCTACCCAGTAGAATCGACACTTCAGCAGGGTCTCTAGCTTTTTCCAGCCAAAGTGCCCCGCCTGATCGTGGTAAGCTTCTAATACCATCTGGATGTCTGTCTTCGGGACTACTATCTGCCATACCATCTTATGGGTTCTTGGATTAACGTACCTCCGGCACAGCTTCTCACGGTAGATAAACAGCCGGCTTCTCTCGTTCCACAACTGCTTTGTTTGCAGAGACGCATCTTTCTCCAGGGAGGCACCTTCTTGGGTTATCAGCTGTTTGATGCGGCTGACAACCGGGTCACTGTCCTGGGTCTCTTTCCAGCTGTGGTGAGGAAGGGGGTTTAACGTATTTTCACGCGGCTTCCTGGAGGCTCGTTGCTCATGGATCATCCCACTCCGGTGAAAGGCAGGTATCTCTATCCCTTCCAGGTCATCCACTTCTTCTTCTGTGTCTGACTGGTGAGGCATCCTAGACAGAGCATCGGCGTTGGCGTTCTTGCGGCCCGCCCGGTACTTTATGGTGAATTGGTAGTTTGACAGCCGAGCCATCCATCGTTGTTCCATGGCTCCCAGCTTGGCTGTTTCAAGATGAGTTAAGGGGTTATTGTCAGTGTAGGCAGTGAACTTGCTGGAGGCTAGGTAGTGCTTGAACCTTTCTGTAATGGCCCAGACCAAGGCCAGAAACTCCAACTTGAAGCTGCTATAGTTCTCTGGGTTCCTCTCGGTCGGGCGGAGCTTCCTGCTTGCATACGCGATGACTTTCTCCTGGCCATTCTGCTTCTGACTTAGGACAGCTCCCAATCCTTCATTGCTGGCATCAGTATACAGCAGGAACGGTTGGCTGTAGTCAGGGTAGGCTAGAATCTCATCACCTGTCAGGATCTCCTTCATTTCTTGAAATGATTCAGCCTGTTCTTTACCCCAGTGGAACGGGGGATTTCTGCCCTTGGGGGACTGTCCTACCAGGAGGTCTTGCAGAGGTGCTGCTCTCTTGGTGTAATCTTTTACAAACCTCCGGTAGTATCCTATCAGTCCCAGGAACTGACGCACCTCCTTGAGGTTCTTCGGCTCCGGCCATTTCTGGATGGCAGTGACCTTCTCCGGGTCTGGTGCTACCCCTTCTGGACTGACAATGTGTCCCAGGTACTGTACCTTCTTCTTGAGCAGGTGGCACTTGGAGGGCTTCAACTTCATCCCATACTGGGACAGTGACTCAAATACCTCCGCCAGGTGCTTCAAGTGGTCTTCATACGTCTTGGAGTACACAATCACGTCATCCAGGTATATTAACACAGTCTCGAAGTTGCGGTGTCCCAGGCAGCACTCCATCAATCTCTGGAACGTTCCTGGGGCATTGCAGAGTCCAAACGGCATACTGTTGAACTCGCAGAGTCCCATCGGGGTGGTGAAGGCCGTCTTCTCTCGATCCTCCTCAGCCACAGCTACTTGCCAGTACCCACTAGTGAGGTCAAGGGTGGAAAAGTAATTTGCAGACTTCAAGGCAGCCAGGGATTCCTCAATACGTGGTAAAGGGTATGCATCTTTATGTGTAATGCGATTTACTTGACGGTAATCTACGCACATTCTCATGCTTCCGTCCTTCTTCCTGACTAGAACTAGGGGAGCAGCCCAGGGACTACAACTATCTCTTACTACCCCTGCCTTCTTCATGTCATGCAACATCTCCTTGGCTTTCTGGTAGTGTGCTGGAGGTATAGGCCTGTACCGTTCCTTGATGGGGGGATGGTTGCCTGTGGGGATGTGATGTTGTACCCCCTTAATCCTCCCAAAGTCAAGCGGGTGTTTGCTGAATACCTGCTCGCATTCCTGAACCACCCGGTGTACTCCCTGTTTCTGGTGGGCAGGAGTGGTGTCTGTCCCAACGTGGAGCTGTTGACACCAATCCCCCTCCTGTGTTGTAGTGTCATTATCCTCCACTTGGTCTGGGGAGGTTAAGGACTCCGCCGTGTGAATAGAGTTATTATTTACAGTGTAGAGTTTGGCAATAGTGGCATAACGTGGTAATTTAACCTCGTCTTCCCCAGAGTTAAGAAGACGGACGGGCACCCTCCCATTGCGTACATCTACTACCCCCCTGGCGGTTAAGAGTGTAGGTCTGTGCTCTGCGTTAAGGGGTTCTACTACCGCCTGGTAGCTCTGTCCTTTAAGACCTATTGCTGCTCTACACCAGATAAGCATTTCACTCATTGGGGGAATTACAATGGGTATCGGGTCAGTTACCCGCACGTTACCAATCTCACCGCCGGTCAGCTGCGCTTGCTGCTGGTACATCAGGGCTCGGATCTCCTTCTGGATCGCTCTCCTCTGCCCTGGTCTGGCAACGTCAGCGAGCTGTTGGAGTAAAAACACAACCTCCTCCAAACAGTTACCAACAATGTTAGTGCCTAGTACCATATTCAGTCCATTTTCCTCATTGACAGTCTTCACTACAATGAGTCCCTGGTCCTTTAACTCCACTCTCCCCACTTTTACTGCTACATTCTTAACCCCGAGTAGGTCAAGAGGGAGGCCGTTAGAGGCATATACTGAAAAGTCTGAGTTTGGGGGTTGGAGATTGTCCATGGACCAGTATTTGCTATAGAGGATATCAGGTATGATTGTTACCTGGGATCCGGTGTCCAGCAGGGCAGGTATCGCAATGCCGTCAAGTATGATGGATAGGAAAGGTCTTCCTCCCACGAACCTGCGGTGCCAGTCTGAGGGGCCTGCTGAGTCTATTCCTGGGTGCTGGCCCTCGGACCCAGGGTTTGCTCGTTTAAAGGACACTGGTGCACTGTGTGACCTGCCTTCTGGCAGCGGTGGCAGACGAACTCTTGGTGAGGATGGCGCTGGTTGTTGGTCCTTCCTGGGGGTGGCGTTGTCCTCCTCCGGGGTGGCGATGTCCTCCTCCGGGGTGGCGACGTCCTCCTTCTCCTCCGGTTCATCCAGGGGACATCCTCAGGGCAGTCGGCTAGCAGGATCTTTCCTTCCGTCTCTGGCTCAGTCCGTAGTTGCAGGGCACTCATCACAGTGGCCAGGTTTTTGGTCAGCTGGCGCACTTCTGAGCGCAGACAGTCCAGCTCAGTAGGGGGCGCTGCCTGCACTTTGGCTTCAGCAGCCAGCGGGGAAAAGGTGGGTGCTGCTGGCGTTGGAGTGGCCCCACCCTGGTAACGCTGGATAGACGTATCTGCTGTCTCCAGGGGTTGCAGTCCCTTGATAGCCATGTCCTTAAGGGTGTCGAAGGTAGCATCTGGATGGTCCAAGGACCACCAACGCACAGTCCTGCTCTCCGCTTGGGACCTCAGCCCTCGGACAAATTGTTCTTTTAGCATTTTACTCTCATTGGTTATGCTAATTGGACTAACCTGTTTTAGAGCTCGCAGGGCCACCTGTAAACGGCAGGCATAGTCCCGAACGCTGTCCTCCGGCTTCTGAGAGCATTGGTAGAACCTCATCCGGAGGTCTGCCTCAGTGCGGTCCTCAAAGGCAGTCTGTAACTTTTTGAAAATTGTGGACACTGATTCCTGGTCTGCGGCCGACCAAGTCTCTACTTCTCTCTCCGAAGCACCAGTCAGTTGTCCCACAACTACTGCAGCTCTTTGTTTGCCGGTCATAGAATACATGTCCAGGATGCTGCATATTTTGCGCTTGAATCCGGACAGGGTGTCCGGCTTGCCGTTGTACTGGGGGAGCCACTTTGCTCCAGGCATGTACGGTAAAGTCAATGGTACAATAGGGGCTACAGGCCCTGGTAATGGGGCGGCTGCTCCGTCTTGCGCGGCGGCGGCTGCGGGCGCATCATCGGGGCTGTCAGCCTGGTCAGCGACGTCGGGCTGTTGCTGCAACATCTTGGCGCCCCCCTAGTGAACCGTGGCCTACCTTCCTTCTGTAGGCCGCAGCTCCGCAGGCGGAGGTCTTCTGATAGGACCTTGCGTCGCTTACGTTCCACATCAGAGCATTCGCTTGGGCTTCCTGCCAGGACCTGACGCTGCGTCAGTGCGTGGGGCGTGTCCTCGACTTCGCGCGCTTTCAGCGGTTACGCCCTCTAGTTTTCCCGCGGCTACAATAATAATAATAATAATAATAGTTTATTTTTATAGCGCCAACATATTCCGCAGCACTTTACAAATTTTAGGGGGGACTTATACAGACAATACAGAATAAGCATATCTCATATCGAACGGAGTGAGGGCCCTGCTCGCGAGCTTACAGTCTATGAGGAAGTGGGGGAGACACAAAAGGTAAAAAGTACATATATTGTATAATGCAGCCTTGATATACTGAATAGGATAAATAATAATACATGGACTGGTCGCCAGCCAGTATGTGTGCAGTCCTGACAGAGGCTTTTATGTGCATGGTTGGTTTGAACCCGAAGTTGAAGAAGATTTTAATATGGGGGAAAGCTGGGATGGACAGATAGTGTGTTTAGGTGATACGCCAGTCTAAAGAAATGTGTTTTTAGGGTTCGCTTGAAACTGTGGGTATTGGGAATTAATCGAACTGTCCTGGGTAGTGCATTCCAGAGAATTGGCGCAGCACGCGAGAAATCTTGGAGACGGGAGTGGGAAGTTCGGATTATGGAGGATTTTAGTTTCAAGTCATTTGCAGAACGGAGGGCACGTGTAGGGTGGTAGACTGAGACAAGGGAGGAGATGTAGGGGGGTACTGAAGCATGGAGCGCTTTGTGGGTAAGCGTGATAAGTTTAAATTGAACTCTATATTGGATGGGCAACCAATGCAATGACTGGCACAGGGAAGAGGCATCTGAGTAGCGGTTGGCGAGGAATATGATCCTGGCTGCTGCGTTCAGGACGGATTGGAGAGGGGAGAGTTTAGTAAGAGGGAGACCGATTAGTAGAGCGTTGCAATAGTCAAGACGAGAATGAATAAGAGCGACAGTAAGAGTTTTTGCCGAGTCAAAGGTGAGAAAAGTCCTGATTCTTGAGATGTTTTTGAGGTGTAGATGACATGAACGAGCGAGTGATTTGATGTGAGGAGTGAAAGAAAGATCTGAATCAAAAATGACCCCAAGACAGCGGGCTTGTAGCTGGGGAGTAATGGTTGAGCCACAAACGGAGATGGCAATATCGGGCACAGGTAGATTAATGGAGGGAGGAAAGACGAGGAGTTCAGTTTTTGACAGATTCAGTTTTAGGTAGAGGGAGGACATAATGTTAGACACAGCAGAAAGACAATCACTGGTCTTTTGTAGTAATGCAGGGGTGATGTCCGGAGCAGAGGTGTATAATTGGGTGTCATCAGCATAGAGATGGTACTGAAAACCGAATCTACTGATTGTTTGTCCAATAGGAGCGGTGTATAAGGAGAAAAGAAGGGGGCCTAGGACTGATCCTTGAGGAACCCCGACAGTAAGAGGAAATAGGGAGGAGGAGGAGCCGGCAAAAGACACAGAGAAGGAGCGGTCAGAGAGATAAGAGGAGAACCAGGAGAGAACCGTGTCCTTGAGGCCAATAGTGCGGAGCATAGTGAGGAGGAGCTGGTGATCCACAGTGTCAAATGCTGCAGAGAGATCCAGGAGAATCAGCAGGGAGTAGTGACCATTAGATTTAGCTGTTAGTAGATCATTAGAGACTTTAGTGAGGGCAGTTTCAGTAGAATGTAAAGAGCGGAAACCAGATTGTAAAGGGTCAAGAAGAGAGTTGTCTGAGAGATAGTGGATTAGACGGGAGTGGACCAGGCGTTCCAGGAGTTTAGAGATAAAGGGAAGATTGGAAACAGGTCTGTAGTTGGCCGTGCAGTTCTGGTCGAGGGATGGTTTTTTAAGTAATGGTTGTATGCTGGCGTGTTTAAAAGAAGAGGGAAAGATACCAGATGAGAGGGAAAGGTTGAAAATTTTAGTTAGGTGAGAGGTGACAGCTGGAGCAAGGGACTGAAGGAGATGTGAGGGAATAGGGTCGCTGGTGCAGGTGGTAGGGCGAGAAGATGCAAGGAGCCTGATCACTTCATCTTCCGTGACTGGTTCGAAGTCAGAAAATGAGCAAGATACAATGTGGCGGGGGGGAGCATGCATAACATTTGGGGATTGGGAGAAAATTTCCTGTCGGATATGGTCAATTTTTTCTTTGAAATAGTTAGCCAGATCGTCAGCGCTGAGGTCGGTGGTCGGGGCCTGTGCTCTTTGATTGAGGAGAGAATGAAACGTGTCAAAGAGTCGTTTAGGATTATTGGAAAGTGAGATGATGAGGTTGTTAAAGTAGGTTTGTTTGGAGAGGTGAAGGGCAGAGTTATATGTTTTCAGCATAAATTTATAGTGGAGGAAATCTTCGGGCAGATTTGATTTTCTCCACAGCCGTTCAGCGCACCTGGAGTACCTCTGGAGAAGACGTGTTTGAGGCGTGTGCCAGGGTTGTCGCCGTCTATGCCGAATTGTTCTTTGTGTAGGAGGTGCGGCTTCATCCAGGGCGCATAGTATTATTTTGTTATAATGCTTCAATGCAGATTCGGGACATGAGAGGGAGGCGATTGGGGCCAATGATGATTGCAACCTTTTTATAAATTTCTGGGTGTTAATGGCGCGTAAATTTCTATAAGTGTGGACGGTGGGAGTGTCTTGAGTAAAGTCACAGTTCTTGACAGAGAATGAAAGAAGATTATGGTCAGAGAGTGGAAGGGGAGAGTTAGTAAAGTCATGTACTGAGCAAAGCCGGGAGAAGATCAGGTCCAATGTGTTCCCGTCCTCATGTGTAGGAGAATTAGCAAGCTGTGAAAGGCCGAAGGAGGAGGTTAATGATAAAAGATGCGTGGCAGATGGGGAAAGAGGATCGCCAATTGGGATGTTAAAGTCTCCCATGATTATCGTGGGGATGTCGCAGGATAGAAAATTTGTAAGCCAGGCAGCAAAGTGATCCAGGAATTGACGGGGGGGACCTGGGGGGCGATAGACAACCGCCACTCGCAGGGAGAAGGGCCGGTAGAGTCTGACTGTGTGGGCCTCAAAGGACGGGAAGATAAGGGAGGGTACAGGGGGGATAACCTGAAAGGTACATTTTGTTGAAAGAAGCAGACCAACACCTCCACCTGATCTGTTGTCAGGTCGCGGGGTATGAGAGAAATGTAGGCCACCATAGGAGAGAGCTGCAGCGGCGGTGGTGTCCGACTGCTGGATCCAGGTTTCAGTGAGAGCCAGAAGGTTGAGGGAATTAGAGAGGAAAAAGTCATGGATGTAAGAGAGTTTATTACAAGCTGAGCGTGCATTCCAAAGGGCACAGTTGAATGAGACAGAAGATATGCAGGGAATATTAATGAGATTAGCAGGGTTTCTGAATGTAACAGGGAAAGAGTTAGTGTTATTATTACTGGAGGGTCCTGGGTTGGGAGAAATATCACCTGCGACTAATAGAAGGAAGATACAGAGAGTGAGCAGATGATTGAGTGATTTGTGAGAGCGTTTCCTGCGTTGTATGGTGGGAATGAATGGATCTGCGTGGTATAACATTGTGAAGAGAGCATGACAACTGTACATAGGAGAAGAGAGGAGTGAGGGATTAATATGGATGAAGTGTGCCGCATTTGTGGGTGAACGGTGAATGTGGATGATTGTAGCAACCAGAGTATAAATGGCACAGATACAAATGGTGAATACTGTTTGCCAAAAAGATGACCTGGAAGCAAGTTTGTTTAATTGTCTTGCATGTCTTACCTGTCTCCTGCCCTGTCCAAC
The DNA here is from genome assembly GCF_046119375.1 of Phyllobates terribilis. Lineage (NCBI taxonomy): Eukaryota > Metazoa > Chordata > Amphibia > Anura > Dendrobatidae > Phyllobates > Phyllobates terribilis. Next base: position 222,736,394 of record NW_027362765.1, on the reverse strand, counting down.
TGCCATTTTCTAACTGCCAGGGCACTTTGCTAAATTATGGCACTTCGATAAAGTATGCATAAATGCTATATGCATAAATGCCCCCGCATAAATGCCTCCCCTTAACTAAGTCTCAATATATAGGGACGTATCTGCTTAGATCTGCACAGATTTAACTCATTAACAATCAATCACTAGCTTAAAAGACAACAGGAGACCATAAAGTGCAGGGGAAAAAAAAAAAACAAAAAACAGACTAGTAAACTCGGCATGGATCATAAACTCTTAAAGTAAGTGTGATGACCTTTAAGTATCATGGAATAAAAAAGCTAGAGGAGTGAAAAAATATATACCAGAAATTGATAGGCTGCAGAGCATTGCATGGAGATATAATGCAGTTTTCAGGACAGATCACACAAGCAGTGAAAAATATATACCAGAAATTGATAGGCTGCAGAGCATTGCATGGAGATATAATGCAGTTTTCAGGACAGATCACACAAGCAGTGAAAAATATATACCAGAAATTGATAGGCTGCAGAGCATTGCATGGAGATATAATGCAGTTTTCAGGACAGATCACACAAGCAGTGAAAAGGGGGCTACGCCCTTCTTCTCGCATGGCGACCGGAAAGATGGCGGCCAATGGCGGGAAACTCCAGAAAATGGCGGGAAAAGCTTCACCACTGTGAGTTTTTTACAGTTTCTTAAGGCGCACATTACCCGGTGGCAACGGGCACAACTCCTTCTGTTGCCGCGGGCACGCAATCCTGTTCGTGACGCCAGTTAGAGAGATGTGGCACCCAGGGGATGGGGACTACTCGGCGCCCGGGCCTTAACGCCTGGCCTTGGGGGATGTCGCGGTGGTCGGCTTCCGGGCCCGTACCCTGGGGTCCCTCTTAAAAAAAAGGGGTTAAATGGAAAATGAAAGCTCGTGACGCCACCTGTGGTGTCTGGTGAGGACCACCAGCGCTGCAGCAGTCCACTGAGGCCGGTGTTACCGCAGCTATGATGGGGTAGCTCCCTACAGGTGGAGCTAAGCCTCAGGGCAGCGGTGTTCGGTAAGGTGCACTATATGGCGGTGACCCAGCCGGGTCCAAGGAAAAATGGGAGACACACTCACGTTTGGCTTCAGTACCTTTTTACTGGTGGAGTTGCGGTACCACCCGGAGCACTGTAGGATGAGGGATGCACTGCAGGTCTCTCCCCAGTGCGCAGGTATAGGGCCTCCTGTATCCTTGCCGCTTGTGTAGTTTATGGCCTGTCTGAAACTAGGCCTAACTTAGTCCTTGTGTTGTTCCGGCTGACCTGGTGTTAGGGCCTTTTGCTGAAGAGCACGCTCCTGGTATGGCGGAGCCTCCGTGCCTCCTGGTCCTGTTACGTGTCAGCTCCTGGGCTATCCTGAGACCTGAAGTCTTCCAGGAAAGATCCGGTTGTTTTCCACAGAGGGTATACTGCTCTGCAGACTCGGAGCCGGTGTCCGGTATATTTCTGGGGTGAGCTTATGAAGCTCCTCGGTCCCCGATGCTACTGTTCCACTAGCCTTCATCCTACTCTGGGCCCTCACTAGGCTATACACACTGGCAGTAAGCTGGCTGCCTCTTCTGCCGCTCTTTAGAGCGTCGGCAATGCTCCTAGCTGTCTCTCTCTGAGCTGCTTGCAGCAGACTCCAAACAACTCCTCTCAACAGAAACCTGCTGAGTCACTAACCTTCTGTGTCTCAGCAGAGACTCCTGACTGGACTCACTCCTTAGACAACTGACTGAACTCTCTCTCTTCCTGCCTCCACCCTCCTTTATATATTCACTAAAGGGCTCCCTCTGGTGGTTCTGAGGTAGGGTGGAGGTGTGTGTATGCTCTGAAGGCCTCTTGTGGAGAAAACCTGAAATGCACGCCCCTTTGGTCTGTGACTCCATGCACAGCAGGGCGTCACACACGCACCATGGCCATTTTGCTGGAGCTTAAAAAAAACACCTTTTTTAGCTCCTGCAAATAGGAGGCAGGTCACTGAAGGACCAATGACCTATCATAAGCACATACAGATCAATATATAAGCAGAGCACCACATAAAGCCCCGCCCACAGGCCCGCCCCAAAGCAGTAGAATATAATTAACTGAAAATAAAGATAAAAAAAGAACCACAGAACAGATTTCATCAACCAAGGTATCATATTAATCAATGTAATGTCGCCCACCGGACAGTGTATGTAGTTTACTTAGCACAATTCTGCTGACAGGTTTGCTTTAAGGATGACACTTTCACTTTATGTGACTACAGACACTCCTAACTAACTAACTAATAACACTTAACCCACAAATGTCTGCAACAATGCAAGTATTAGAGTCCAACATTGGGGCCTGGTTGCCGCTGATTTTGGGGTGCTTATTGGAACCATTGGTGCACTTAATAACTCAATGAGAGCAATAGCCCTCTCCTTGATGGTCCTATTTTAAACTCCTTGTATGTGGACCCACAAGTCCAAGCAATAACCCCTTAACAAGCAGTTCTGTTATAACTTCCTCAACAGTGGAATCATAAGTCTCAGCAGTAGGTACTCACTTCTTGATGTAGCAGGTCTGAGCTCACACAGGGATCCAGCTTGTGGCTGCAGGGTCCAGGAGCCAGGGACACAGGGAATGGATGTCAGAAACCTCCTCTGCGGTAATCCCAGCAGTGGTGGGCAACTCCTGGTGACCTGGCTGTAATACGGGTGGGACACAGCCCCAGGGCTTACTGTTCTCTTAAACTGAGTTGCAGAGCTGTCAGCACTCACTCTGTGCTCCTGTCGAAAGTCCTAACTCAATGGATGATAGTCCACATGTTCCCTAGTGCAGTTAGCTTCTCCTTTCTTCTCCAGCTTGCTCAGCCAATCAGTTCTTTCCTCTGCTGTTCCTCTTCTTCCAGGTTGCCAAAAAAAAGTTTTCTGGGAGTTGTAGTCCAAAGAAATGCAGCAAAAGAGAGATTAATGTCTGTTACTGTGAAACCCTGTTTGCTCCCAGTTGCAGCAGTCTCTGTACACCATACTACCCCCACTTGGGTTACAATACTGTGTGGAGTGCTATGGGACAATCATATTCTTTGGGGGGTTGAGAGACCATCAAACTATGTGGAGGACCATAAAACTATGAGGGAGGCCATCATACTGTGTGGAGTGTTATGGGGGCATCATACTATGTGGGGGGAATTCTGGGGGCATCATAATGTGTGGAGGGACTATATGGTTCTTTTGGGCAATCATACTGTGTGAGGATGTACTGTCAGGGCATCATACTGTGTGGTGGGATGAATAAAACTTGAATGGCCGATGCAATCAAACAATAATTTGTCATCCCACCTTTTTCTAACGTGTGCATTTACTCTCTTTTTCCTCTTTCTGCTACTGCTCTTTTTGTACATTAGTTACTGTAAAACTTTAGCATTGCCATTATATTCACGTTTGAGATGAAGATGAGCAGTACCTTAAAACCATGCCAGATAAGGTATTAAGTTTAACAAGGACTGCAATATATGAGCATGGAATAACAATTTCATGATATTATCTTGTGCATGTAAACTTGCCAGTTTTATTAGATTGTAGTTTGTATAGCTTTGTACAGTATGATGCTTGATATTTGATGTCCGCCAAGATTTCTGTTTTTACCTTGATTTCTTCTGACAGCTGGCAACCCAACCGCAGTGCCGTGTCTGCCGAAACATGCATAGATGATTGTAGTCATAAAACAGAGAGACATAAAAAAAATTCATATAGAATTGAAATGACTAGTGTAGGGTTCTCGCAATCTGTAAGTAATACTGAAAGCTTGTTGGACTTGATTGCTGTGCTGGACCTGATTACTACACCACTTCTGGTCCAAGTATAAAGCTGGTCCTAGGCAGTAAGATTTGCTGTTGATCTGAAAAGTGTTCTAACATCTTTCCCCATTGAGATGGACATACATACAGTGATAACTTAAGGGAAAAATATTGTTTTTGTTATTGCAGCACATATTTTCTTGGCGTGTAGTTGATTAAATGCTGCAATAACGACTGAGGTGACGTCTACTGCAATGTCAGTGGCTGAACTGATTATGACAGACCTACTGGCATAAGCGTTATCAACATTTATCATTATCTTTCAAATGATGATACAGGAATATAGTGCCCTCCTCATTTTTGCTGCTCATATTGTACATATAAGTACCTGTATTACAGAGGTATTCTCCCCTAATGAATAATGGGCTAGCTCAGTGTTTCCCAAACTCCAGTCTTCACGGCCCCCCACACATCATGTTTTCAGGATTTCCTTAGTATTGCCCAGGTGATAGAATTACTATGCAATACTAAGGAAATCCTGAAAACACGATGCGTTGGGGTCCGTGAGGACAGGGTTTGGGAAACACTGGGCTAGCTCATACTTGGGCCAAAGACTGTTGATAGGAACAAAACATGTGCCCCATAAACTTGACTTCCCCCAATGTAGAAAAATACACTGACACGCATATAACTTTAATGGACGGAGTTGGCCACTGCTTTATTTAACATTTATTTTTCTAACTGTATTTTTTAACCATCATAGAAAAAAGACGAAACGGTATGCACCAGCGGACTCCTGGTGGGCAGGTCTGTCTTCCGTTCCTCTAAAACTCGAACTAGAAAATTTACCGCCACGGAGGGGCTTGTGAAAACCTATACCGAGCCCCGACCACCACTTAGCAAAAATAAAGCTTGCTCGACTCTGTCCAGAAGAACGGAAATAAATATGTCCAAACCTATATCATTTAAGTGAACCCCATCTTGGGTTATCAAGCGACGGTTGTCACCTTCAAGTTGTTTGTGACGAATTACCACACCCACCCCAGACCTAACAAAACGCAAAACTTGGCAATCAACGGTTCTATGGGCCTGCTCGACACCTAAAGCATCTCTGGCGCTTTGCCAAGTGACACGCGGAATGATTTCCGACCATACCAAAATTATTTCTAGGAAAAAAACAGCAATACGCTCTAAATCTGCGAGCATCTAAGTCATAAGTTCAGCCATTTTTAGAAAGCAGAGATTGCTGCCTCCAGCATGTATGATTAAAACCACTGGAGAACCCGATATCTTGCTGATCTCCAAAGCCTCAGGTAGCACCTGGGTCCAGGTTAAACCCCAGATTCCTCTCCATATCACTTCAATATTCCGAAATCCCAGATTCTTGCCACCGGGTCTGCATTCGGCTCCTCTGTGCCGCCCAAAAGACATAAGAATGACTCAAAAACATGCAATCGGCCTCCAACATCCTAAAAGATAAATATGTTAGTTTAACAGTTCAGGGTGGATATAACTTGCAAAGCATTGAGATTTCCAAAGACCAATCCTTTGAACATCTTTATTAGATAAGTCTGCCCTCGATGCTTCTGTAGCCGTGCTGATTCTAAATGAATGAGTGCCAAAATCACCAGGGGAAAGGCCCGCAGAAGCTAAACACCACTTAAAAATAGACTGAAACTGAAAATGGGTCAAAGTGCTGTCATCAGAGTGATTCAGAAAATTCTTTCCTGACGGACAAAAGGACAAATAATCAAGGACCATGTGGATGGGGCATACAACACCTTCGGCCCTTTTTAAAGGGATTCAAGTGCCACGTCCAAACTGATCTGTCTTAGAGCAACGAATCCGTAAACTAATAGACTCATTGCCGACGATGACGTTGCCTTTTAACAAACCCCCTGACTTCACTCTTTGATTTGGCCAACAGCTCACCAACCCAGAGGGCCCCCAAAAAAGTTAAAGAAAAGGCCCCACTGTATAAAGATGGCTCGTATTTAACCTTAGAGATGGATTCGGTGGCAGCAATCAAACGACTTAGCAATCAATAAGAAATAAGGCACCGACATTCCTTGCTAACTAGATCCTTCTTTCAGCCCTTCAAAGCTTGACGAATAAGAAAGGACTTAGTGAGGACGACCATGTCCTGCAAGCAAAAATGAAAGCTTAAACCCGCTAATTTATGTTAGGCTATGGAGGCGGATACACCCGTGTACCTAAGGTATAAGAAATATTGAACCATGTTGCATAAGAGAGAGGAAAACATTTTATCACAACATTTTTGTCCCACAAAACAGCATCACTCGTCCCATGCCTTACCATAGTTGTTTCATGTAGCGGGAGCCACTGAAGACCTGATCAAAGACAACATCTACTCGTCTGTACCTCCCATAGCACTGGAGTGCATGGTATACCTACTGTTTAAGCTTCCGGCATGAGTTCCCACGATTCCTGCCAATGAAAACGTGATAGAGCAACAGCACAAACATTCTTCACTCTGAACCAAATATTAAATTGAAGGCACCAAAGAACCAAATGCCTAAGCAATGCTAAAATCATCAACAAAGAGGATGTGAGGATGTTTATGCAGCTTACTGACTCGCCCAGGGGGATATGGGGGACTCGGTACCCGGGCCTTGACCTTCTTGGGATGTCACGGCAGTCGGCTCCCGGGCCCGTACCCTTGGGTCACTCTTTAAAAGGGGTTTTGTTAACAGTTTTGTCTCGTGACGCCACTTGTGGTTCCTGGTAATGGGTACCAGAGCTGCTGCAGACCTCCGGGGATGATGGGATGGCAGCTGGGATGTCTGCTCCCCACAGGCGGAGCGGGCCCCCGGGGCAGGGTTGATGAAAGGGATGCAGGTGAGAGGTGGCCAGGTCGGGTCAGGGAAGAATAACAGACACACACACACAGGGGGTTCGCTTCAGTACCTTTACTGGTGTAGACGGCAGGTACGGTCCAGGGTACTTGATAGGAAGGGTGCACTTCTGGACTCTCCCCAGTGAGCGGGTATAAGGCCTCCTGATCCGTTTCTTCCTTTCTCTAAAGTTTCTGTCCAGCCTGGAACTAGGCCTAGCTTTTATGCTGTTTCACTCTCTCACCTGTCTGCTTGTAGTAGAACTTTTCTTTGGCTACCACTATCCCTGGACGCTGGGGCCTTCGTGGTTCCTAGTTCTGTAAAATGATGGTAGCTTCAGGTTGACCAGGGATCTGGAATCCTCCTGGGATGCCGGTTGTCCCTACTGGGTGTAGAGGACCCTGTAGGCGCGGATCCGGTGTCCGGCTTGTGTCCTGGGGCGAGCTTCAGATGCTCCTCTGCCCCCTTAACTCCTCTCTCCTCTCTACTTGCCTCGGCCACACTCGGGGCCCTCAACACAGCAGCAGACGTGCTGCTCCTTCACTGATCTAAAGTGTCAGCACACTCTCACTACCTAACTCCACCCTCCTGTATATATATCCCTAACAGGGCTCCCTCTGGTGGTATGAGGTGGAAGGGTGGAGGTGTCTGTGTGTAGTGGGGGCCTCTTGTGGATAAGTCCGTCCATGCACCCTTTTGGGTCCTTGGTACCAGTGGTAGCAGGGTGCCACATTACCATGCCAGAATAGCTCCACGGATACCACAATGGGGAATAGCTCTAAACTGTATCAGGACACTGGCCAAGAGTCTGCACACCATTTGTTACCGAATATAGCACCGAAGCTGGCTGACCCGGCAGAATCAATAAACAATTCTAATTCAGCATTCTACACTTCAGTTGATTGACAACAGGTATGATCATTGTAATTCTGAAGAAAAAGTCTCAAAACGTACCACTCACTCTAAAAAAACTACTAAACATTTCAAAGTAGTGGCAGGAGGTAGAACAACCCATGGGCAGACATATATCATAATAATATAGCCCATCTAAACAGCTGCCTAAAAGGTGATGACAATCAAAGTGTACTGGAACCAGCTTATGCTGCATGGTGCTAGACGTGTGGTGGAGAAAAATTCAAAACAAAATCACAGAAAAAAACAGCCTTACCGACACCAGGTCAGATTACCAAAGCACAAGCAGGATGCAGCAGACCCCCATGATAAAGGTTAATACTACACTGTCACTCACATATCTTCCAATTCATGGAGGGGGGTGGCTGTCGCATCAGTATTTCGCACCTGTGCAGCCCCTGCCTTTATCATGGGGGTCTGCCGCATCCTGATTGTGCTTTGGTAATCTGACCTTGTGTTGGTAAGGCTGTTTTTTTCTGTGCTTTTTTTTTATTTTTGTCCTTTTCTGTGAGCTGTTTTTAATTTTAGCGTAGGGACCCTTGACGATGGGTTGCGAGCTTGTGTATTTTGGCCAAAATATCGACCAATACCTCATGTAATGTATTTATCTTATACATTATTTTTCATCTTTTTATTGCGAAATTTCCATTTTTTGCAGGGTGCGCTAGGCCCTTTATTGTTGGGTGGGTGAATTTGGGGTTTCAGTCCTGTTTGGTGCACATATGCTGGGGGATTTAAAATTATGGGCGCCATTAATAGGCTGTAAACCAGACACTGTGCACCACACCTATTTGTGTGACTGGCTTATATAAGCTGCATTTGTGTGCATTGTTAGTACTACACAGCCACTCACATATCTGCCAATTCATGGAGGAGGGTGGCTGTCGCATCAGTATTTCGCACCTGTGCAGCCCCTGCCTTTATCATGGGGGTCTGTCGCATCCTGCTTGTGCTTTGGTACTCTGACCTGGTGTTGGTAAGGCTGTTTTTTTCTGTGATGTTTTTTTGCGTGTGGTGGAAATTGTTTGTTTGAGAAGGTGTTTGTAGGATTTAAACTAAGACTGTTTTGTGGTTTAGGTTGTGGGTAATCCTCTTCTTCTCCTATTTTGTTTTTTCCCCATTCTGAACTTCCTGGCGTTAACCTCTGTTGTTTGTGTGCATATATTTGTATGACTGGAATTTTCCTTTAGCCCTGTTTGCATTACCTTGTTTGTCTGGTTGGTGTGCTGCCATACACTACTACTACTCCCCTCTTCCCGGGGTGGGGGAAGGGAACAGACTGAGGGCGGATTGAGGAGCTCAGATAAGGTACGTGGTCCCGGCGTCTTCACCTTCAGAAGTAATCCAGGGAACAGGGCCAGCTAACGTGCCCCTAGTGTTAGGGATAGGAAAGGAGCCCCTGGCCCCAGGATACCCGACAACAGAGTCGTGACATTGACAATGTGGAGGTCCTGAAGGGGTGTCCTGGACCACGTGGGGCTGGTCTTCTCCATAGCACTGTCGACTGGCCGACAGCAAAGGCTCACGCCTCTTACAATGGTGATCTAACCTGCTCGAACCCGACTAACTGCAAGAACTCGCCGAAGGAGAGTGTCACCGCAAGGGTCTAGAGTGACGGGCTCTCCTACTGCATCTTGATGCTCTAGAACAATGTCTGGAGTATCGCCATTTGTGACCAGAGGCTCTGTTTTTTTCATGCACGGTAGAGCCCTCGGAACAAGACCGGGATCATGGTCTAGAAAATAACCTATGGCTACTGTCAAGTGGCAAGAGACTGACCGTTGGCTGCTGAAACCAACCTGAGTTTCTGGGGAGGAGGGAAGAAGAGAAGGAGCAGGAAAAGCGAGGGCAGGGAACCGAGACCAGTCAGCAGATGGGTAAGAAAACCATCTCCTTCCGAACGCATGCACTCTCTCAGCATGCACAAAAATTCTTCGTCGGCCATTTGCCACTGGTGGGACGCTCAGCTCCTTTACAGTGGGTACCTGAGAAAAGGGAGAAAAAGACCTGGAAAGAGGGATTTATTATTGGGAGACTGGATATTATCCCTACAACAGGTGGGTGGGGGGGGCAGTGCATAAGAGGAGAGCAGTCAGCTATATCCAGAATGCTGACACTATAATAAAGAAAAAACCCTTTCTGAGCATTTCATTGGTATGGCTGATGTTAACCCCAACCGTGCCGGAACAAGCACTATAAGGCAACTAAGAGAAGAAGGAGGGAAGGGACAGATCCCGAACTGGGAAATGTCAAATTTCACCAGTCCAGGATCACTTCCCTATGAGGATTGTGGTCCACTATCATGACTGCAATATGGGTCATTGCCTGTAGCAACTTGTCCTTGTACTGTGTCTATGACGTTTGTTCTGTCTTCTTTTGTAAGAGTTTTAAAGTTCTTTATAGCCACTGCGTTAGTCATCTAATTTTTCTGGATTCTCAAATTTCTAGTTTTGCACTAGTATAGTTTTGCACTAGTATAGGGCTGCATTGTAGGCCATTTTGCAATTTAGGAGTTTGGGAAAGATTAGAGAACAAATTTTGTGGAGATCATACTGGAAGTATCAATTTTTTTTCAAAATAAGATAAAACTAAGAAATGGTTAAAAAGAATGTGGAAAGAAGACAACGCAAGTTAATGGTGAATGATTTTTTAACATAAGATCATTTTTCTTTTAATAAATCAAAAGTACAGGTGAAAATATGAAACTTTTTAATATATCTTATTAGAGAAATCTGCTTTTTTATCCTCCTGTACCGATTGTTCCTTCTCAAAATTCTCAATTCACAGGTAAAATCTGTCTTTAGCGAATACAGCAGAGAAGACAGTTGGTGCTCATAAAGTTCTATGGAGAACTGTAACTGACATTTCAGGAGAACTTGCCGCAGAATATCTGTTTCTGACTTTAGCTGCTCCCTCATCTTCTCTCCTGTTCTCCCCATAGAATTGTAAAAGCACCAACTGTCATCTTATATCTCAGCACGTCTGAACATCTGTCATCACTGAATACAGATTTTAACCACGAATTGAGAGTAAAATATCAGCCCAGGAGGAGAAAGAAGACAATTTTACTGATATCATTTATTACAAAGTTTCTTATTTTCATGTGTACTATTGGCTTATGAAATAAAAATGTAAACGATGGTTATTCTTTAAGTCTAGACTACTTAAATATGTGTGCTTCAGTTCTTGGGCCATAGCCTAGCTTCTTAGTTGCATTGTTCAGGCTGAAGTGTTGACATGGACTTTCTCCTCTGTGACTGCAGTCTCCCACAGTCAGACAATGAGCAGCCGTGACAGTTCTCTAGCTAATTAATCACTCAAGCCCTAACTCAATTAGAGGCAACCCCTGTACGCATCTGATAGCTGGGGAATAGGCTGGGTGGGAATAATTATATACTTACTATATAATTCCTAATGAGTGCTGACCAAGGAGGAATGTAAAATATTAAAAGAACGCAATTATCCACTGGGACCCAGCACCCTTTCATTGCCAGATGGCATGCCAAAGGAAAAAACCGCTATGCCATTCAAGAACACAGGATTGTACAGCCTGCATATGTAATCATTGTACATTAAGATCATCATTTTTGGAATTTCATTTTCATTTTTCCCACATTTGCTCATACATTTATAAAATAAAATAAAATGGAAATGTGGCACCCCAGGGGTCTGGTTTCCACAGTAACGGCAATGTTATGTCTGAGAGCAGGTGGGAGGTCTCTTGATCAGGGATCCTGTGCATGCCACACCTCCTGCCCAGTCCTGGGAGGGGAAGAACTTCCCCTATATAAACCTAGGGCTGAGGCAGGGAGAGAGAGAGAGAACAAGAGTAGAGAAGAGAAGCAGCATAGGAAGAAACAACAGGAGCTCTGTGGGAGCAGTGCTACAAGGAGTCAGGGGCTGGCAGCTGCAGAGCTCGCCCTGACTGAGAAGTTATCACCGGACCCGGAGTCCGAGGCTGTGGGGACTAATCCTTACCCAGCAGCAGAAACCGACCGGCAGGGGATTGCAGGTCCTCTGGCCCAGAAACCCGAAGGCACGGTCACACGCGTGGGACCAGCACCGCCATCGTGGAGCGGAAGCCATTAGAAGGCCCCGAGTCACCGGCCATACGGGTGAGCACCACACGGTACACTCAGGGACGTGGGCTACTTTTACCCGCCTCTAGCAAGGTAGCCAGAAGAGTACAGTTAGCTGGGAAGGCCTACAACTCCGCCTGGCCAGGGGAGATCCCATCTGCTCAAGGACTGACCAGGCCCCGATCGCTAGCAAGTACTCCGGGAGGGTCTATCTTTGTCACCAGTAAAGACCCTGAACTACACGCATCGTCTCTGAGTGGTTCCTGCTACCCCCATCATCCACGTCGGCTGCCCTGAGGCCATACCCCTCCCGTTGGGGGTTATACCATCCCCGCTGCACCATCCTTCCACCGGCCTCAGCGGTCTGCCCTGCAGCGGCAGCTCCAAAGCTGCATTCAACGGGTGGCGTAGTCATCCAACATCTACTGCTAATAGACTCGCCACTTAGTTTGACTCCCTGGGCACGGACCGGGTCACCGCCACGAGACTACTACCCCCATCTGATCCGGCTCCGGGTAAGCCCCCGTGCACGCGATGCCGCACGACACAGAAGGCCCAGGGGCGCGTCAACTTTTGGCGTAGTCGGCAGGATTTCGTGCCCGCAACCACCGGGTACTGCGTGCCTGAAAAAGACTGTTCAAACTTACCAGTGGTGAAGATTCCCGCCATCCGGCGCCATTTTCAGCCTTCTTCCCGCCTTCCGTGGAGTTTTCCCGCCGTTGGACGCCATCTTGAAGACGCCGCGCAGGAAGAAGAGGGGCGTGGACTCCGAAAGCGCGCGAGAACTGAAGCCCCGCCTCACGTCCGGACGTTGCGTAAGGTCCTGGAAGGAGCCCAGCAGACGCCGACGTCACAGGAGCGCGACGGAAGGTCCTCAACCCTGACGATCCACTGCGGAGCCGCGGCCTACGGAAGAGGATCATCGCAAGGTAGGCCACGGTCCACTAGGGGGGAGAAGGATGTCGGATACGGAGGAGAGCTTCAACGCTTCAACCCCCGCCAGCGCCACCGCTGTTGCGGTCATGCCTTTCACCATGCCCTATATCCCGGGGGCAGCCTGGCTACCCCAGTACTCAGGGGAGTCACATACCCTGCATGACTTTAGAGAAAAGCTGGATAGCCTCTTCCAGGTGTACCCCCTCACAGAGGGGCAAAAAGTGAGCATCCTGGTGGCCCAATTAACCGGGGCAGCCCAAAGGGAGGTAAAGTCCTGGCCACCTGGGGGGAGGACTGTCGCAGGGATACTAACCCGGCTGAGGGACACCTTTGATACCCGCACCTCAGCCGAGATCAAGCTTAGATTCTACGGGTGCAAACAGCGGGCACATGAGAGTATAAGGGACTATGCCCTGAACCTACAAGAGGCCCTGAGAGCCATTAAGCAGACCGACCCTGACGGCGTGGGAGACGAGGACAGGCTGTTGACTGAACAATTTATAGAGGGTTTATATTGCAATGCCCACCGAACCCAGTTGCGGGCAATGGCCTTACAGGACCCTCAACTGGGATTTGCACAGTTCAAGGACAGAGCCATCCGGGTGCTCCGAGAACCAGCACCAGGTGGCGTTGTGACCCACAGACGCCCCACTACCACTTACCACCAGGAGGCGGCGCGCTTGTCGGCAGGGCCTGTGGGAGCTGATGCGCAGGCTTTGAACAAGGACCCGGCTCCAGACCTGCACCATCAGGTCCAAGAGCTAGCTAAAAGCGTTGCTGCGCTAACCCGAACTGTGCAGTCTTTACAGGTTTCCACTCCAGGGAAGATCCAGCTGGCATCGGGACCGGAGGACATCCCGTGGCGTCGACCAAGGAGGACCCCACCGGCCAGAGGAAGACCCAGCGACCGATACAACGAGGACGGACGACCCATCTGCCGCCGCTGCAATCAACCCGGACATATGGCAAGGTACTGTCCTTTAAACTGGCACAACCTGGGGTAGAGGGCCAACCCCCAGGAAAAAGATCATCAGGCCCATCGAACTGGCGCGACAGATATGTGGGAGGACGTCCAGTCTTGCCTGTGGTACTGGATGGCATCCCTATGAGTGCCCTATTGGACACCGGGTCACAGGTCACCACTATCCCGTACGTGCTCTTCAAGCAGTACTGGAATGACTCGGATATCACCCGCTACCCTGACGACGACTTGAGTATCATCGCCAGCAATGGTCAGCCCGTGCCACAGATTGGATTTAAAGAGGTGACCATTAAAATCAGTAGAGTCGAACTGGCAGCACAGGGACTGATCATTGTAGACTTTGACAAACACGAGAGTCACCCAAAGATAACTCTAGGAACTAATGTAATTGAAAATTGTCTTGCAGAGGTGATTTTCCTTTTACAACAGGTTGCCAAGAACGCCAGCTCCGGCCAGCAGCGAGTGCTCCAGAAAGAGATCCGGGCACTGATGCGACGGCAACAGATAGAACTCTCCGGTGGTGAGATTGGTAGCGTAAGAATGTGTGACCCTTTCCCTATTGCCATGCCCCCAAAAAGTGAAATGATGATTTGGTGCCGGGCAGCTATTGTCTGAGAGGTAGAGATTACCAGGCAATGGTAGAACCAGTTTACTCAGACAGTAGGCCCACCATTTTGACAGCATGGGGGGTGGTCAATGTACGCCATGGGAGGGTGCCCGTTCGCATAATAAATATCGGGAAGAGGGAAGTGTACCTGCCCCGGTATGCCACGCTAGCCAAATTGTATACCATCAATCAAAATTCCATACAGTCCGTAGAACCCTTGCCTCCATCTTCCCCGGAGGAAGGTAACGGCTCTAAGGAAACCATGGAGGACTGGTGTCAGCAACTACATTTGGGTACTGACTCCACTCCCTCACACCAGAAACAGGGAGTCTATCGGGTGGTTCAAGAGTACGAGAGAGTGTTTAGTAAACACCCGTTAGACTTCGGGCGAGTCAAAGGGGTGGAACACCACATCCCCACGGGAGACCATCTTCCCATAAAAGAGAGGTATCGACCCGTACCCCCTGCACACTACCAACACGCCAAGGGGATGCTTAGGGACATGAAGGAGGCTGGGGTGATCATGGATAGCTGTAGCCCCTGGGCAGCTCCACTAGTCTTAGTCAAAAAGAAAGACAACACCATGAGGATGTGTGTAGATTACCGGAAAATTAACCGTATCACACACAAGGATGCGTACCCCTTACCAAGGATAGAGGAGTCTTTGGCTGCTTTAAGATCTGCTAACTTCTTCTCTACCTTGGATCTCACTAGCGGGTACTGGCAGGTTCCTGTAGCAGAGGCAGACCGGGAGAAGACCGCATTCACCACCCCGATGGGACTTAGCGAATTTACCTGTATGCCGTTCGGACTCTGCAACGCACCGGGAACCTTCCAACGATTAATGGAGTGCTGTCTGGGCCACAGAAACTTCGAGACGGTCCTGTTGTACCTGGACGATGTCATCGTATATTCCAAGACTTATGAGGACCACCTGAAACACCTGGCGGAAGTGTTCGAAGCTCTGGCAAGCTACGGCTTAAAGGTAAAACCCTCCAAGTGTCACCTCTTGAAACCAAAGGTGCAGTACCTGGGACACGTGGTGAGCGCTGACGGAGTGGCTCCCGACCCTGATAAGATCACCGCAATTAAGGAATGGCCAAGTCCCTCCAGTGTAAAGGAAGTGCGGCAGTTCCTCGGGTTGGTAGGCTATTACCGCAGATTCATCCCCGGTTTCACCAAAAAGGCAGCTCCTATGCAGGACCTCCTGATAGGCCAGTCCCGGAAGGCCAAGAACCAGAAGCCGCCCTTCAAATGGGAGAAGTTAGAAGAAGAGTCCTTCCGCCAGCTGAAGATGGCCCTCACGGGGGATGAAATCCTGGCATACCCTGATTACAGCCAGCCCTTTATCCTCTACACCGACGCAAGTAACATCGGGCTAGGAGCCGTACTGTCCCAGGTCCAGCAGGGGAAAGAACGAGTAATCGCTTACGCTAGCCGAAAACTGCGACCCACCGAAAGAAACCCTGAGAATTACAGCTCATTTAAGCTAGAGTTCCTGGCAGTGGTGTGGGCAGTCACCGAACGCTTTAAGCACTACCTCGCTTCTTTCCGGTTCACCGTGTACACGGATAACAACCCGTTGACACACCTGGACACGGCAAGACTCGGTGCCCTAGAGCAGAGATGGATGGCCCGTCTGTCCAACTACGAGTTCACAATCAAATACCGGGCAGGACGCTCCAATACCAATGCGGACGCCCTGTCCAGGATGCCAAACCTACCGGACGTAGGAGAAGATCCAGAGGGACTGGAAGAAGTCGAACTCCCCGCGTTCCACCGTCATGGGACTATCCAATATTCCCATCGGGTAAGGAGTAAGCAAGCCGCTACGTTTAACCCCTTGCCTCACTACAATTGGGAGGAAACGCAAGACAGTGACCCTGCCGTCCGGCTGGTAAAGGAGATGCTGACTCGGCCAGAGGCTCGCCTTGACCCAGACGCTCCGGAGGAAGCCAAGCAACTGTGGGCTGAGAAGAGTCGACTGTTCCTTTACAAGGGGAAGTTGTGCCGCAGAATGGTTAACTCCCGGACGCATGAACTAATCTGGCAAGTAGTGGTGCCACGGAGAGACGCAGCCATGGTGATGGAGGCATACCACGACGGGGCTGGACACTTCGGATGGAAGAAACTGGAGTTCCTGCTGCGTGGGCGGTTCCACTGGGTAGGCATGAGGGGAACCATCGAGAGGTGGTGCAGAGACTGTGGCCCGTGCAACCTAAGAAGGAAGGACCGTGCCAGCCAGAAGACTCCCCTGCAGTCCATCGTCACCCGGCAGCCGTTGGAACTGGTAGCCTTGGATCATGTAAAACTGACCCCAAGCAGAAGTGGCTACGTCTACGCGTTAACCATTGTGGATCATTACTCCCGGTTCTTGGTTGTCGTCCCCATTAAGGACTTAACGGCTCAAACAGCAGCTAGAGCCTTCCAGCAGCACTTCTGACGTCCACACGGGTACCCGGACCAAGTGCTGACGGACCAGGGACCTGCCTTTGAAGCGGAGGTCTTCCAGGAATTCTGCAATCTGTATGGCTGCCGGAAGATAAGGACGACACCCTATCATCCGCAAACTAATGGACTTTGTGAGAAAATGAACCAGGTGGTAATGGATCTCCTGAAAACGTTGCCCCTGGAAGAACGCAGTCTGTGGCCTGAGAAGCTGCCCGATCTGGTGGACCTATACAACCACATCCCGGTAGGTTCCACCAACTGTACCCCGGCTTACCTAATGAGGGCGAGACCTGGTAAGTTACCTGTTGACCTGGAAATGGGAGTCCTGACACCCGAGGACACTTCACCAGAAGCAGACTGGGACACAGAGAGGGAGCAGCAGTACCGGAAAGTACAGCAGAGCGTGGAGCGAAGTCTCTGTCAGGCTAGGGAAAGACAAGAGAAAACTTACAACCAGTATGCTCCCGCTGTGCCCCTGGTACCCGGAGAGCAGGTCTTGAAGAGGAAAAGACGGCTCCACAAGTTGGACGACCAGTGGGAGAAGGACCCGTACACCGTACTGCCCTCAAGCCACGAGAACCCGAAAGTCTGTACCATCAGTAAAGACGGAGGGGAGACCATAGCCATTGTATCCCGGGATCACCTGAAGAAGTGTCCTGAACAGCTACGGAACCCTGAAGAGGAACAAGAAGACCATCGACCCGTAGAGGAAAGGGAGGATATGGTTAGTACTGTGCTCGGAGACTTCCCTCGGTCCTGGACTCAAGTCAATGGTGCAGTTGTGGTACCCGTCCTCACGTTCCTCCAACCAGCATCCCAAGTGCCTACGGAGCAACAGGTAGAGCTGGAAGAGCAGCCGGTCCAGGAGGCAGAAGACTCCACACAAGCAGAACAGGAGGATCAACCCTCTGCTTATAGTGAGCCTGCCGTACCCCTAGTGAGCCAAAGAGCCGGTAGACAGCTGCCCAGTTTACCCTTGACAGCTCCTACACCCTGTAGTTCAGGGCCAGACAGTCAACTCCGTAGGTCCACTAGGGCCACTAGAGGCCAGTTACCCGCACGTTGGAGGATTTGAAGTGTATAAATTGTTTTATTTGTGGTTACCTGTTTTTCTTGTTGCTTGTGTATAATTATGTGTTTCTAGTTATTTATAGGAGTCCTTGGTGGATTTACCGGGAATCCTTGTACATGGTTGGAGCGTAACCTAGGAATGGACTAAAGACTGTTAAGGACTCGGGGCAGGACAGACCCCTACCTGGTTACGTCTCCCTGTTTTGGTGAAATGGACACCTTACTTTTCTTCAAAGACTGCACCCGGTTGCGGACACGCCGTAACCATCTTTATGTGTTTTTCTTATTGTATTATTATTGTTTATACCTTGTTATGTTTTTCTAAAAATATGTTTAGTCCCGGAGTACTAAATTTCACTAGGGGGGAATGTGGCACCCCAGGGGTCTGGTTTCCACAGTAACGGCAATGTTATGTCTGAGAGCAGGTGGGAGGTCTCTTGGTCAGGGATCCTGTGCATGCCACACCTCCTGCCCAGTCCTGGGAGGGGAAGAACTTCCCCTATATAATCCTAGGGCTGAGGCAGGGAGAGAGAGAGAGAACAAGAGTAGAGAAGAGAAGCAGCATAGGAAGAAACAACAGGAGCTCTGTGGGAGCAGTGCTACAAGGAGTCAGGGGCTGGCAGCTGCAGAGCTCGCCCTGACTGAGAAGTTATCACCGGACCCGGAGTCCGAGGCTGTGGGGACTAATCCTTACCCAGCAGCAGAAACCGACCGGCAGGGGATTGCAGGTCCTCTGGCCCAGAAACCCGAAGGCACGGTCACACGCGTGGGACCAGCACCGCCATCGTGGAGCGGAAGCCATTAGAAGGCCCCGAGTCACCGGCCATACGGGTGAGCACCACACGGTACACTCAGGGACGTGGGCTACTTTTACCCGCCTCTAGCAAGGTAGCCAGAAGAGTACAGTTAGCTGGGAAGGCCTACAACTCCGCCTGGCCAGGGGAGATCCCATCTGCTCAAGGACTGACCAGGCCCCGATCGCTAGCAAGTACTCCGGGAGGGTCTATCTTTGTCACCAGTAAAGACCCTGAACTACACGCATCGTCTCTGAGTGGTTCCTGCTACCCCCATCATCCACGTCGGCTGCCCTGAGGCCATACCCCTCCCGTTGGGGGTTATACCATCCCCGCTGCACCATCCTTCCACCAGCCTCAGCGGTCTGCCCTGCAGCGGCAGCTCCAAAGCTGCATTCAACGGGTGGCGTAGTCATCCAACATCTACTGCTAATAGACTCGCCACTTAGTTTGACTCCCTGGGCACGGACCGGGTCACCGCCACGAGACTACTACCCCCATCTGATCCGGCTCCGGGTAAGCCCCCGTGCACGCGATGCCGCACGACACAGAAGGCCCAGGGGCGCGTCAGAAACACCTGTACAGATTTAATCAGGTAAAAAAACAAATGTTAAGAATTAGGATACTTTACGACAGGCTATGCTTGTTAGCAGTAGTCAGTATCTTTGTCTTCTTTGTGTTGAGTAGAAGTCCCATGTTCAAGCTTTCCATCTTGACACTCTGTAGTAAGTTCTTTATTTCATCTACGTTTGTTGCTATCAATTTTGTATAGTCTGCATATTTAAGATTGTTGATGATTTGTCCAGTAAATTTGATTCCTTCTTTTTCGGCAAGTCGAGCCTTCCTGAAAATAGCTTCTGAAGAGAAACGGTGACAGGATGCATACTTATCTGATGCTTCGCTATACTTTAAACCATGCTGTCTCGCTGTGTTCCATTCATACTGTTGCTTTCTGGTCAATGTAAAGGTTCCTAATGAGGCTGATCAGATGGTTCAGCACACCCATATCCTTCATGGTATTCCAAAGTTTCAGGTGATCGACACACTCGAAGGCTTTGCAGTAGTTGATGAAGCAAAAATAGATCTTTTTGTTGTATTCTTTGGCCTTTTCGATTATCCATCTAATGTTAACAATCACATCTCTTTGAGATGGATGGCAACAAACTGGAAGTTGTAAAGAACTTCAACCTACTCGGATCAATGATCCCTCAATGCAAAGCAATGACACCGGAAGTCAATAGGAGAATATCTTTGGGCTAAGCAACAATGAAGTCACTGGACAAGGTCTTCAAATGGAGGAACATTTCACTGGCGACAAAGACACGGCTCATACATAGTTTGGTCTTTATATGAAGAGAGCAATCACTGGAGAAGGACATCATGGTCAGAAGAATAGAAGGAACAAAGCAAAGAGAAAGACCAGTAACCCGACTGCTTGATGCTATCAAGATAACGGTGGAGAAGACCCTGGTGGACCTACAGTAACTAGGCTTGCACAAGATCTTCCTACAGATCATTCATCCATCAAGTCACTATGGCTTTGGCTTGCGATTGAATTTAAGGCCATTAAATAATAAAATAATGGCTTGTTGGGCTATAATTAGAATACAGGTTGCTGTAAATGGTGTAGCCTGTATTTTATTGCTGAACTCTCATTGCATTGGTGGTGAATTTGATTACTCGTCTGCTATTTACTTGTGATTTCAGATAGACCTTGCTCATTCCTATCATGAACATTAATTGGATTCCTGTTTGCCAATTCTAGGCTGTCACACCTTCTATACAGTGTAAGGGTTCGTGCACACAAACAATTTTCTCGTGTGAGTGCTATCCGTGGTTTTCACAGATAGCACTTGTACCTATGATATTCTATGCAGCTGTGCACATGTCTGATTGTCTCCTCAGATGAAGAGGTCGGCTGAAAAAAATTGATTCCGAGTGTCATATCAAAATTGTTCCGAGTGTCAAATCAATATCGGCAATGCAAGTCTATAGGTCCGTGAAAAAAATCAGACTGCAATCAGATGACATCCAAGTGGGGTCCAATTTTTACGGACTGACAGAATGAAGAAGGTGGAGAAACTTTTTTTTTCTCTCCACCGTGATTAAACTCTGATCAAACTGTGATCACAGTCTGATCAGAATAATTGGACCGTTTTTCTCGGATGTGGAGAAAACGGGTCTGGTGATTCTACCCTTTTGCAGAGTTGGCAGCGTTTGAACAATGCCATCTCCATTGAAGTTTATAGAGTAGCAGAAAGTTCCTTAATGCACACATTGCAGTCTATGAGGAGTGCTGCCTCTCGATTCAACATTACCGGACCCCATTCTCCCAGTAAATTAAGCATCCAGTAGTACAATCAGATTACATATTCATGGATGTTGGGGGGAGGCCATAATAACTGGGTAATGGGTGAGGCTATAAATATAAATAATAGGTTAGGAGTGCAGAAAGGCTGTTGTGATTACTGGGGTAGTGGGGAGGGAATGCTTGTTTTGTGATGTAGATTCGGGGACAAAATCCAAAGGGGGTGCTCTGCTGTAACTAACAAGGGAAGCAATATTTTAATAACTAGCAGGCAAAACCTAAAGTACTATAAAATTTTCCAGGTCCAGCAAGAGACCTCCCAATGTAACTGTAATCACAAATTCACAAATTTTGGACAACACTTCTATACATAAACACCTCTGCTATTCCATTTGGTTTTTATTTTGAAAGCATTTGGAATATGTTATCTCTAAATGAAGGCTTCATATTTCCTTCAAATTAGTCTAGAGATCCAAGTAATACAAAATGAAATTTATAATAAAAAGTAATGTAGTTGGATAAGAATAAAAAAGATCCATGGTAAACACAACATGAAACATAAAAAAAACCTGAATTATAGAGCTGCTCATCTATCAGAAAAATGAGAAACAGGCGGAAAGCATTTACTAATAGTGTAATATCATACTCCCTGAGGTCTCCATATAAAACATATTAATATGTGCCACCAGGTTATTGATGGATTCGGTCATCTTTTCCTCACTGCTACATTACTCTCAGCTCCGGTGCAGTTACTCGCCCCATAGAGTATATATGTGGCACCCCAGGGGTCTGGTTTCCACAGTAATAGCAATATTACGTCTGAGAGCAGGTGGGAGGTCTCCTGGTCAGGAATCCTATGCATGCCACACCTCCTGCCCAGTCCTGGGAGGGGAAGAACTTCCCCTATATAAAACTAGGGCTGAGGCAGGGTTAGGGAGAAGAAGAGGAGTCCCAGACAGAGACACAGTCTGGTCTGGAGTGTAGCAAAAGCAAGGAAAGAAAGATCAGGAGCTCAGTGGGAGCAGTGCTAAAAGGAGTCAGGGGCTGGAAGCTGTAGAGCTCGCCCTGATTGAAGAGTTCTCACCGGACCCGGAGTCCGAGGCTGTGGGGACTAATCCTTACCCAGCAGCAGAAACCGACCGGCAGGGGATTTCAGGTCCTCTGGCCCAGAAACCCGAAGGCACGGTCACACGCAAGGGACCAGCACCGCCGTCGTGGAGCGGAAGCTACCAGAAGGCCCCGAGTCACCGGCCATACGGGTGAGCACCACACGGTACACTCAGGGACGTGGGCTACTTTTACCCGCCTCTAGCAAGGTAGCCAGAAGAGTACAATTAGTTGGGGAGGCCTACAACTCCGCCTGGCCAGGGGAGATCCTATCTGCTCACAGACTGACCAGGCCCCGATCGCTAGCCAGTACTCCGGGAGGGTCTACCTTTGCCACCAGTAAAGACCCTGAACTACCCCGCACCGTCTCTGAGTGGTTCCTGGTGCCTGCGTGCAACTCTGCTAACCCCATCATTCACGTCGGCTGCCCTGAGGCCATACCCCTCCCGTTGGGGGTTATACCATCCACGCTGCACATCCGTACCACCGGCCTCAGCGGTCTGCCCTGCAGCGGCGGCTTGATAGCCGCATTCAACGGGTGGCGTAGTCGAACACTCTAACATCTACTGCTAAAGGCTGCCATTTAGTTTGACACCCTGGGCACGGATCGGGTCACCGCCACGAGGACTACTACCCCCAACAGATCCGGCTCCGGGTATTCCCCGCGTGCACAACGCTACACAACACAGGCCCAGGGGGCGCGTCATATACATAAGAGAGCACTGGACCACGGCATGCTTGGCAGATGTCTCCATTCATGTAGAGGAACCACTCCTAACTTTCCATAGCTGAAGAAAACCCAGAAGTGCTTAAGTTTTAAGCAACTATAATAAAAATGTGGGCTGGCAGGATGAGGTCAGGAGGTTACCTTCCTTGGAAGGGTTTTGTTACACTAAGCTTTCGATGTAGGGCGTTTAATAAATTACTAAAGTGTACTGCCTGCTTTATCCATTTATGCCATATACAAGGGTTATACTAAACTCTCCAGTATTCATAGTTTAGTTTTTAATTCATATAAAAGGAACCTGTCATCAGGTCACATGTGGTCAGTTTTAGGTCTTATAATTATTTAAGTATTCCAATTTTTTTTTAATCCACCACATGGTTCCAAAGATATGGGTCTTTTAGTGGTCTTTACCAAAAGAGCATGGCTCACAGGGAAATAATGCCGGACATCCTAAATACAAGCCCCACCATAGAATCCTTTGAACCAGACCCAGTTGCTAAGACCATTAAATGACCACTGAATTAAATGCCTGATATCTCTGGAAACAAATGAAGGATCTAAAAAAAAAACAGGAAAAAACCCCCAGAATACTCAGGGAAGCAGCGGGAATAAAGTGAGCGTCAAAAATGGCCATTTTTTACCTGGTGACAGAACCGATTTAAGTCATTATTAGATGGCCTGAGCTACTATTTGAGCGTCCTCTACTACTGTGTGCCTGTAATAGAAGTTCCTAGGTAGTCACAGATAAGTGTTTTTCCTTGACTAGAAGTCCTGCTAGATCTAGGCCTTGCACTTTGCCCTTGGAGTAGGGCAAAACAAACTTCTCTCTCTGAAAAAGGGTGCTGCGATCAATAGGTACATGTAGTGGTTTCAAGCTGGTACCAACCCAGTATTGCAATGGAATCAAGTTACAACTATTATATCTCATAGAAAGTTTTATTTTGTTAATTACTGGTGACCAATGACATATCCATAGGCAGTGGCATAACTGAGAATAGGACACAGTGCAAAATTTAGACCTGGGCCTCCATAAAAATATAATCCAAATTCAATATAAATGTGAAATTGCTATAAGATCATTTTCGAGTACTGCATCTAAAAAAGTAAAGAGTCTATAAATAATATGGTAATATAGTTACCAAATAACAAATATCATCCCCATAAAATTACTGAACAAAACCCACTATACCAAGACCAATATACCAATAATACCACATGCAAGGGACAAATATTTCTACACCATGACCATATATTACTACCAGATAGAGACCAAATAATTCCACTATACAGGTTATTAATAAAAATCACAGTACTAACACTAACATTATCACCATGCAATGATCGTCTGGTCAAAGGTAGCAGTATATACAGTGTAGTAAACTCCAGCTAGTAACTAGTAACTTCTCCAATTAAAGTAATTAATTTTCTGTATTTGTCTTCATCCGGTACAGACCACTATGACTTCTTCCATTCACGATTCATCACTGGAAAATATAACACACACACATCTATGACTGATCATTTTCTGTGCACCCTCCTAACATTTTCCCCCAATTCTATGATAACAGTATGTGGTGCCCCTGAGGGTTCGGTCGCCACAGAGGTACTGCATCTCACCCAGAGGTGTGGGATCTCACTCTCAGGTAAGAAAGGAGTACAGCCCGGGACCCTAACACCAACACTACACTACTCCAGACCAGCTGGAAGGGCAAGATGTGTCGCGCTTCCTGCTGAGCCCTGTCCCTGGCTGGAGTGGGGGGAGCTAAAGTAGGGGGAACCATGTAGTGGGTGTGGGTGGAGGAAGAAGTCAGGGGAGCAGTTGTTACGAGTAGTATAAAGAGGTAAGTCATCTTGGGTGTGGAGCCAGTCAGTTCAGCCAGTCAGTCAGAGGAGGACAGTGAGAGGAACAGGAGCTCTGCCAGAGCTCTGCTCTGGAGGAGGGCCTAGAGAGAGGCCCAGGACAGACTGAGGAGGAGAGGAGCAGGAGAAAGGCTCCAGGAACGTGGAAGGGACCCCAGGGTACGGGCAGTGCTGGAGGCCACCAGTACGCCCGAATCTGCCCGGCGGTGGAGGGGTCAGGTCGCACAAAGGGGACCGGTCCCTCAACTAGCAGAGTTCTTCAAGTCTCAACTAGGAAACCAGAGGCTGTAGTATTTCAGGTACTGCAGCCACAATCCACATCTGTCTCACCAAGAAGGTAGCCATAGAGGACCCAGGGGACAGAGAAGACGTCGCCTGACAAGGTCCGCGGTCACTGGATTGGGACACTAGGTGTGAGGTGCAGAGAGACGGCCAGAAGGAACACACAGAAGGGGGTCCCGCTGTGTTCTCTGGAGGTACCTGAGGGTTGGCTGAACCCCTCCCTGAGTAAGCACAGGACGACGTGGGAGGTTACCCTGGCCCTGGTAACTTGGAGTCTGAAAACCGTGAGTAAAACCCTGAAGACTGCACCCCACCGTCTCTGTCAGTTATTGCTGCTGCGCCATCACTCCCTGCACTACACTGCACCACGAGTGCAAACAACAACATCTACACTGCCTTGGAGCTAAGCTCTACCTGTGGAGAGCTAAACCAACTCTGCTGCATTCACACCAGCTCCAGAGGACCTGCTCCACAGCGGCGGCTCCACATAGCCGCATACCACAGGTGGCGTCACGAACTGTATATAAAAACTATAAATCCCCTGTAAATATTCCCTTTTTACTGACCGCCCTGGGTCACGGACCGGGTCACCGCCACTGTGACATCACCCCTAGCAACGACCGGCCCGGCACCGAGTACCCCACGGCCCAGGGGGCGCATCAAGTACCTCCCTTTTGCCCACAGTATGCTCAAAAATAAAATACAACACAGTAGTGATGTTCCCCTATGTGCCCTCCACACAGTGGTAATGCTTTTGTGCCATTTGTGCCAAATTTTGAAGAATTGCTTCCATCAGGCCACCCATACAGTAATTTTGCCCACTTATTATGCTATGTGGGCCTACACATTAATAACATTTCTTATTTGGTCTCTATATACAAATAATGTCCTCTTATATGGCCCCAAAACATTATTACTGTCCCACATGTGGCCCCCAGACAGTAATAATGTCCCCCAATTCTGGCTCCCATAAGTAATGCCCCTCTATGTGGACCCGCTATTGTCAAAATATCATAATACCCCCCAATTCTGGCTCTCATAAATTATGCCCCCCCCCGTGTGGCCCCCTTATTGTCATAACTCATAATGTTTCCCAATTCTGAACCCAAATACATTAATATTGGCCTCTATGTGGCCCCCATTGTGCTCACAAAATCTGTCCACACACTGCTGTACTACTTGAAAATAAAAACCCTCAATCTCTTACCAGTTCCTGCTCCTACACTGAGTGGCTCTGTTCTCTTCCTCTGTTTCCCGGCTGGCTCCATGCCCCCCACGTACTCTACTGAAGCAAACCTATCAGAGACCTGCAGCTGCAGTGCACGCTGATGTCATGTCGCAGGAGGCGTTATGTCGCAGGCCCCGTCTGCCATCATTATGCCAGAGTGCTCTGCAGCTGTGGGCCTCTTATAGGCTCGCAGCTGTAAAGTAAGTGTGGGGCATGGAGCCAGTGGCTCTATGCTTCGCAATAGTTCTCAACTGGAGCTGCATCTGTGGCGCCCCTGCAGGTTCAGTCGCCACAGAGGTACGGCATCTCACCCAGAGGTGTGGTACCCCACTCTCAGGTAAGGAGGGAGTGCTACCCGGGACCCACCCACCTACATCCAACACTGCACCATTCCAGACCAGCAGGAGGGCAAGATGCACTGATCCGCTCCTGAGCCCTGTCCCTGGTTGGAAGGGGGGGAACCAAGAAAGGGGGAACCATGTAGTGGGTGTGGGTGGAGAAAGCAGATCAGGGGAGCACAGACAAGAAGAGTATAAGAAAAAAGGGAACCATCTAGAAACAGCCAGTCCTACTCAGGAGAGCAGTGTAGGAGGTCCAGGCTCCTGGCTCCAGTGCTTGGAGCAGGAGTTGAGATGAGAGAGAGGAGTGGGGCCTAGTCTGAGAGGCCCAGGAGAGAGAGTGAGAGAGGACGGGAGCAGAGGGAAGGCTCCAGAGACAGAGGGGATCCCAGGGGCACGGTGAGTGCAGGAAGACACCCATGCGCCCGAATCTACACGGACGTGGAGGGATCAGGCTTAGCAAGATAACCAGAGGCTGCTGTACTTGCAAGGTGCAGCTGCCAACCACCACAATTACATCGCCGAAAAGGTGGCCGCATAGAGTCCAGGGGACTGCAAGTCACCCAACAAGACCCAAGGCTACCGGCTTGGGACACTGATTGTGAGGGGCAGGAGGGCGAGAGCCAGCGCAGGGAAGACGACCGAGAAAGGAACACAGCACGGGGTCCTGTTTAAGTACTCCTGAGAGACTTGAGAGTTGCTGAAGCCCTTTCCTGGTGAGCACAGGACGACGTGGGAGGTTACACACTGACCCTGGTAACCTGAGTCTGGAACAACTGAGTAAACCTTGAAGACTGCACCCCACTGTGTCCTGGAATTATTGCTGTGCCATCACCAGCCCTGCACTGCAAAGCACCAACAACATCTACCTCATAACATCACTATATCCTGCCCTGGAGCTTAGCTCTGCCTGTGGAGAGCTGAACCAACTCTGCTGCGTCACCATCAGCTCCAGAGGATCTGCACCGCAGCGGTGGCTCCATATAGCCGCATACCACAGGTGGCGTCACGAACATTATCTCTATAAAAACTCTTTTCCCCTTTTAATTCCCCTTTAATTGACCACCCTGGGTCACGGACCGGGTCACTGCCACCGTGACATCCCCCAGCATCGACCGGCCCGGCTACCGAGCACCCCACAGCCCAGGGGGCATGTCACATCCCTAAATGCACCACCAGTTGAGAATAGCACTATGGTCCTCCCTCACTCATGGGCTCAATCGCGTTTGCACATCATGTTACTGTGCTCTTTATGCCCATGGCCATAGGGATTATGTCATAAAACGTGACAGTCATCTCAAATAAGCAGTAGCCTCCTGGGCAATTTTTCCAAATTGCTGCCAGACTATAACAGGCTCTAAAATTCTAACTCAAAGGGGTTTTCCTACAAATGAAAGTTCATTTTAATCAATAGATTTTGGAATAATAATGACTTCTACAATTGGATGTGTTTAAATAAAATGTTCCTGTGCTGAGATAATCTTATAAATGTGCCCCTGATGTGTACTGTGTAATGGCAGTGTCTGACGGTGCTGGAACATCTCAGTACAGGGACATTTATTTAAATACATCCAATTGTGGAACTTATTATTATTCCAAGATCCATTGATTAAAATGTACTTTTGTTAGTGGAAAAAACCCTTTAATTTACAGAGCCTACGATCAGAGTCAACAAATAGAGTGCAAAATATTCTAATATTCTAATATTTTATATATTTTTTTGTTTATCCTTTTTAAATTGGTAAATATTCATTACACTTTTTAGTTGTGATTACAGGCCAAGCGGATTATGGTGTTATTTATGGTGGAATGATATGTTCCTTTTCATGCAGTGCTTCGTGTTTACTCCTGAATCTCCTGCTGGTTTGTGGAACCTTTTTAATTTTCTGTTTCTTTTGATATAATGCACCAGCATCACGGCATCCAGTTAGATTCCGGTATTACTTTCATTTCCACTGAGATGTTTACATGAGTTTATATTCCTGCTCCTGTTTTCCTGGTTTAGTACTGATGAACAGACTTTTCATTATGAGTTAGCCAGTTGTAGCACAGCTTTCCCTTGCTGACTTCACTCTGTAACTAAATACTACAGCTAAGGCAGAATGAATTGTTTATCTCACAGCCCTCCACCCAGGCACCTTTAAGCTCCCATACACATTAATCTAATGTCGGCCGATTCTTGCAATATCAATGAGTTGAGCTGACAGTCTAATGTGTTTGGGAGCCATGACCAACAGATTTTCAGGCGAGATGTCAATCGGGCAAGTCTGACTTTGGACTGTCGATTGCTTTATTCTCCCACAGATTAGCCACCACCAGCCCTTTATGGCGACTGCTCCCTCCTAGAGAAAATATATGAGAGGGCCAACCGAGAAGACTGTTGGCCGAACCATTGTTTGGCAGACAGCTGCTAATCTGTACGGCACCCTATATAACCAGTCAGTCACAAGACTCCTCTTGGCAGAGAGTGCAAACTACAAGGTGAACTACTTCCCCATTTTCATATACTGTACTTCAGAGTGACATTTAAAAATGAGTTTTCCTAAGACCTCCTTCAGAAGTTCGTGTTGCACATACAGTACAGACCAAAAGTTTAAACACACCTTCTCATTTAAAGATTTTTCTGTATTTTCATGACTTTGAAAATTGTACATTCACACTGAAGGCATCAAAACTATGAATTAACACATGTGGAATTATATACTTAACAAAAAAGTGTGAAACAACTGAAAATATGTCTTATATTCTAGGTTCTTCAAAGTAGCCACCTTTTGCTTTGATGACTGCTTTGCACACTCTTGGCATTCTCTTGATTAGTGTTGAGCCACCCCCATAGTGTTCGAGTTCGGTTCGGTTCGTCGAACACCCGTGTGTTTGCCGAACTGTTCGTCGAACTGTTCGTCGAACACCTTCGAACACTGTTAAAACCAATGGCAGACAAACAAAAACACATAGAAACACATAGAAAACACCTTCAAAGGTGTCCAAAAGCTGACAAGCTGCTCTGAAGACACAACTAACACATGGAAAAGTGACAAGTACATATAGTCATGCGAAAAGAAAAGAGGTGGAGGAGTAAAAGGAGGGGGAGACACAGATATAGGCATGTCATGCCCTTCTAAAATCCAAAAAGTAAGAAGCCGACACGTTCAGTCCGCTCCTGCCCGTGCCACCCCCGTGTCGCCGGGTTTGTGCCAGAGCCGCGGTGAACCCTGACGGCCAGCCCCCCTCTCCCAATACTGGTGCCTGTCCGCTGGTGGGTCGAGCGAGCCCCCCTGTGGTGGAGGCAGCTCTAAGCTTTTTAATTTAAATTGTCTCTCTAATTTGAATGAATACACTTTAAATCCATTTACAAGGATCTATTGGAGGGCAAGTCTCATGCCAGCAGCCGCGTAATTCCAGCTCCAGTAGCGTCCACTAAAGCTGCTGCAGTTAAAAAGCTTTTATAAGGATCGAGCTCGGCTGTCCACCGCAAGGCATCCTACTGCCAGTTCCAGCCCCTATGCCTTGGGGTGCCTCCTGATGCTCTTCACTGAGTATCCCGTGGTCCCGAAGCATTTCCTTTGAAAAAATTAAGTGTCAAAACTACAGGTGGTGTAGCTTGCTTAACAG
Source organism: Phyllobates terribilis (assembly GCF_046119375.1). NCBI lineage: Eukaryota > Metazoa > Chordata > Amphibia > Anura > Dendrobatidae > Phyllobates > Phyllobates terribilis. The sequence continues at coordinate 222,706,473 of NW_027362765.1, read as the reverse complement.
CCGGGATAATCCGCTGACTAGCAGACACTGCTACTAGGCACAAAGTATTTCCTGGGCTAGATGCAGTTAAAAATTTGTAATTAGATACTCTCGTTGGATGCTGAGAAAGCATTCCATAGAGTCTCCTGGCACGCCATATATGATTCTCTTAAAAAGCTTGGGGTAGGGGTCTAGGGGACCCTTTTATAGCCAAAATCACGGCCCTGTGTCGCAATACATCACCTAGGCTGAAGATAAATGGAACTGTATTACCCTGAGGGCTCGGTTGCTACAGAGGTATTGCACCTCACCCAGAGGTGTGATATCTCACTCTCAGGTAAGGATGGAGTGTGGATCAGGACCCGACACCTGCATGCATTGACGCGCCCCCTGGGACATATTCCTTTTTGAGGGGAATACCCGGCACCGGATCAGATGGGGGGTTGTAGTCTCCGAGCGGCTGTGACCCGGCCCGTGCCCAGGGCGTCAAGCTCAGTGTTATGTGGCAGTCCTACAGATGTTATTAAGAGTTCTTTTGTGTCGACTACGCCACCCGTTGTGATGCGGTCACTGTGGCCGCCGCTGCAGCAGGGTCCGCTGAGGCTGATGGTGCAGGTGCAGCTTGAGATGGTATAACCCCCAACGGGTGGGGTATAGCCTCAGGGGGGACAGGTGCAGAGGATGGGGGTTGTGGTGGTGCAGTGCAGACGGCAGTGAAGACAGAGTCGGGTTGTGCAGTTAAGGGTGTTTACTTACTGCAGATGTTGTACTGGTCACTCCAGCTTCGAGTGACCACCCGAGCCGTGCTGCATCCACCAGGTCCTGGATCCAGCCAACCCCCAAATAAGTCCGGAGCGTGGCCCTGAGCTCTCCTTCTGTCCCGTTCTCTGGCCGTCCCCACCAGTGATCCACCTAGGTCCAGCTCCCTCGGGCCTTCTGTTGGGACACCCTTGGCCTTGGGTTCCCTGACCCTTCATGTGGTGTGCCTTCGGGGTGGATGTGGTGGGTGACCGTGGCAAACGCTGCCCACGGTCTCCGGTCTCTGGCTGGGGAGTGTTTTTACCCCCACCAGCTTGGGTTCCGGTACCCTGTGCCGACTCTTCACCCGGGGTTTTAATTTGGGATCTTAGAGTCCTTTTCCTCTGTGCCTCTGGGTCTCTCTCTCTCCTCTCTCACTCTGGGTCTTTCCTTCTCCTCTGCTCGCTGACTTGTTCTCTGCATCTGACCCTGTTCTTAGTTGGTGCCCACCTTATATACACCCTCTATGTGTGAGCTCAGGTGACCAGCACCCAATGAGCTCCTAACTTTACCCAGGCTGCTCCCCCTATCTGCCCCTACACTACTTGGGATGTACCACCCCCCTCCCACTCCAGCCAGGAACAGACTCGGTCGTACCTGCACATTTCTAAGTGGGAGTACCGTCGGTCTGCTCCTCGAAATGGGATGTGTGTAGTGCATGCAGCCTACCGAGCTCAGTTCCACACTCCATCCTTACCCGGGAGTGGAATATCACACCTCTGGGTTGAGGTGCAATACCCCTGTAGCAGCCGAATCCTCAGGGTGCTACATTCCCCCCTGGTAAATCACAGCACGTCCTCGGGCTGTAAGACATAACACCAAAACATACAAAATTTTGCATAACATATAAAACATATAAAACATTATATATATATAAAACTTTTCATATAACATTCTCGTCGTCTCTTGTTTCTGGTTCCTCCTCCGGACACTGTGCAACGTGTGTCCGGGAAAAGTGCGACAGTCTCTTAGAAAAAACTGGTTTTCTATAAAACCGGTAGGGGGCGCTTTAGGACGCGCAACTATATACAGGGGAAGTTGGCCGCTCTCAGTCCTCGGCCAGGTAAGGAGGGAAAGGGAATGGCTGCTCACAGTCCTCAGCCTGTGGGATTAAGGGGTTAACGGGTGAACAGTTCACTCAGCTGGTCCCAACGGGGACTATATATATGTAGCAACAGTTTCAGTTTCTTTATACCCCGATCGGGTAACTATTTACATCTACTGCTCTGCCGCACTCAACGGCGTCTTCCTCCTGCTCTTTGCTTGTAGCTGGTGGTAACTTCAGACCCGTCCGGGTCCTCTTGCTCCTCCTCCTCGCACCGCAACTCCTCCTCCGTCAGGCGGTGTACGTGGAGGGCGTAAGGTCCTTTGGCACACTTGTGCCGGGTGAAGGTGACCTCGTCTCCGATGTAGAGGTCACGACCTCTGTGCCCCTCCGGCAGATGGGACTCAACGTCTCTGCGCGTTACAAAAACGTCGCCGGGGGTGTTGTGGTCTCTGATGAAGCCCCACCCATGCTGCTGGTTGAACTTGATCACTGTCCCGATGGTGCGGGGACAATGCGCTGCACGGGGGTCCCTCCTGGTTCGGCTCTTCTGCTCGGCGCTCCGTACTTGGGCCTGTTGCTCTCGGACCCGCCTCTCTCTCCGCTCCCTCGCAAACTCTTCGAGCTGCTGTCGGCAACACTCAGCACGCTCTGCTGCAGCTGCCCTGGTTTTCTGAGTGAACCCCATTAGGTCTTCTCCGGTGGGGTCCCACTCAAATTGGGCTTCTTCCAGAGGAGGCGAGATCCTTATCACGGGCTTCGGAGCCGGAATCAGGGGTGCACACATGGCCCCAACCCTCCTCTGGTGCTCCAGTTCGTAATACTTCTGGGGCCAGATGAAAGGCTGCCCGTCCGGCCACGTGTGCTGGGCAAACAAGTCTTCTCCCAGACGCGGCACCCTTGGTTTTACGGGTGCGGGCGCGATGGTGGTGGCGCCCGGGTTGCCCAGGCCTTGCGGCCAGGCCTGGGGCACCTGGAAGGTGATGGGCACCGTTAGGACGGCGGCACCCTGGGCTACCTGGCCTTGCGGCCAGGCCGGAGGCTCCGCGGAGGTAGGGGGCGCTGTTGGTATTGCGGCGCCCGGGGGTACTGGGCCTTGCGACCAGGCTGGTGGTACTTCCTGCTTGGTCACGCTCGGGGTCGAGACGTGTGACGTCACAGGGGTCGCGGCGGCGGCTTCCGGTTGGGGCCTAGTCTGCGTCGGTGACATGGCGTTTTCGGGCACAGCAGGGGGACTTTCGGGCTCTGCGACGGGGAGCTGGGGCAGGTGGGCGGTGTCCCGGCTTGGGGTGTAGACGTCCCCTTTACCTGCCTCCATGCGTTCGGCTCCCTTCTCGGCGCCGTCTCCGGCCTTTGGTCCTCCCGCGCCATCCTCAGAGGCGGTCTGTCTCCTCATCTTGGCTGGCGTGCTCCGGGTCTTGGTTTCAGCTTGCTGGGCCATCTCCCGGCTCCATTCCGCCAATATCTCGCGCTGTACCCGGGCCATCCTCCGTGCGAGGCCCTCCAGGGCAGTCTGTGCACACTCCCGGTCTCGGGGGAGCTGTGCAAGGACCTCCACTAGGCCTAGTGGAGTCGTGGTGTCTAGCAGGCTCCTGACCAACGGGTCGGTGCTGCTCTGCTCTTCTTCCAGCAGGCTCCTGGCCAGCGGGCCGGTGCTGCTCTGCTCTCTGGACATCTCCGGGTGAGCTTCTCTTCTACTCCTCTCCAGGCTTCTTGCCTCCGGGTGCGCTCGCTCCAGACTGCTCCAGGCGGCACCCATCTTTGTTCTCTCCTTTCGTCTCCTCCCACTTCGAGGGCGGTCCCGGGGCAACTCGGTGACTGTCAGCTCCAGGGGTAGTTCTTTCACGCTGACAGACACCTCCAACATCACAGTCTCTGTTGGTGGGGGCGGTTTCCACTTTTGGCGCCATTTTCTGTCCCGGCCCACGATGGGAGGCGGCCTCTTGCCCTCCTTTGGCACGCCCATAATGGCGTCCGCTGCTCTTCCAAGGCGGGAAATCTTCGGATTTGGCGGGAAGCGTCGCCCAGTGGCGGGAAACTCTGCAGATGGCGGGAACAAGCTGGAAATGGCGGACAATCGGTGGGAAACGACCTGTGATGGGGTCCGATGGCGTGGACCCTCCGGAACCGGCGGGAGACTTCTTTCTGAGGTAAACTTGCACTTTTCTTCAGGCACGCAGTACCCGGTTGTTGTGGGCACGTAATCCTGCCGACTACGCCAAAGTTGACGCGCCCCCTGGGACATATTCCTTTTTGAGGGGAATACCCGGCACCGGATCAGATGGGGGGTTGTAGTCTCCGAGCGGCTGTGACCCGGCCCGTGCCCAGGGCGTCAAGCTCAGTGTTATGTGGCAGTCCTACAGATGTTATTAAGAGTTCTTTTGTGTCGACTACGCCACCCGTTGTGATGCGGTCACTGTGGCCGCCGCTGCAGCAGGGTCCGCTGAGGCTGATGGTGCAGGTGCAGCTTGAGATGGTATAACCCCCAACGGGTGGGGTATAGCCTCAGGGGGGACAGGTGCAGAGGATGGGGGTTGTGGTGGTGCAGTGCAGACGGCAGTGAAGACAGAGTCGGGTTGTGCAGTTAAGGGTGTTTACTTACTGCAGATGTTGTACTGGTCACTCCAGCTTCGAGTGACCACCCGAGCCGTGCTGCGTCCACCAGGTCCTGGATCCAGCCAACCCCCAAATAAGTCCGGAGCGTGGCCCTGAGCTCTCCTTCTGTCCCGTTCTCTGGCCATCCCCACCAGTGATCCACCTAGGTCCAGCTCCCTCGGGCCTTCTGTTGGGACACCCTTGGCCTTGGGTTCCCTGACCCTTCATGTGGTGTGCCTTCGGGGTGGATGTGGTGGGTGACCGTGGCAAACGCTGCCCACGGTCTCCGGTCTCTGGCTGGGGAGTGTTTTTACCTCCACCAGCTTGGGTTCCGGTACCCTGTGCCGACTCTTCACCCGGGGTTTTAATTTGGGATCTTAGAGTCCTTTTCCTCTGTGCCTCTGGGTCTCTCTCTCTCCTCTCTCACTCTGGGTCTTTCCTTCTCCTCTGCTCGCTGACTTGTTCTCTGCATCTGACCCTGTTCTTAGTTGGTGCCCACCTTATATACACCCTCTATGTGTGAGCTCAGGTGACCAGCACCCAATGAGCTCCTAACTTTACCCAGGCTGCTCCCCCTATCTGCCCCTACACTACTTGGGATGTACCACCCCCCTCCCACTCCAGCCAGGAACAGACTCGGTCGTACCTGCACATTTCTAAGTGGGAGTACCGTCGGTCTGCTCCTCGAAATGGGATGTGTGTAGTGCATGCAGCCTACCGAGCTCAGTTCCACACTCCATCCTTACCCGGGAGTGGAATATCACACCTCTGGGTTGAGGTGCAATACCCCTGTAGCAGCCGAATCCTCAGGGTGCTACAGCATTACACCACATTGCCGTGGGGCAGGGCGACCAATATGCCCCTGAGATGGGCACGACAGTCCCTGTCCCTGGCTGGAGTGGGGGGAGGGAACACTGAGGAAGGGGAACCCTGTAGTGCAGGAGCAGGGAGGAAGCAGTTCCTGGGTGCATTGAGAAGGGAGTATAAAAGGTGGGCACCATCTTAGTTCAGTGCAGAGAAGTCTGAGCAGAAGTGTCAGGGAGCAGGGGCTCTGCATGAGCTCTGCTCCGGAGGCGGGCCTAGTAACAGAGGCCCAGGCCTGGAAGAGGGAGAAGGAAGGAAGAGGAGCGGAGAAGGCTCCAGGAACGAGGAATGAAGGGATCCCAGGGGTGCGGACGGGCGAGTCGCCACTGCACGCCCGAATCCACCTGCGTGGAGGGGTCAGGCCAAAGGGGGAGACCGGTCCCCGAAACTAGTGGAGGCAGGAAACGACCCTCAGCTAGAAACCGGAGGCTGTGACATTTTATGTGGCGCAGCCCCTCGCTACACCCGCTAGGAAGGCACCACATAGGGTCAGGGAAACTGGCGCCAAGTTTACCAAGAGGAGGCCCGAGGCAGCCGGACAGAAGGGTTGGTAAGAAAGGCCAGACAAAGGACACACAAAGGGGGTCCTGTGAAGCGCTCCAAAGTTATCTGGGAGTTGTCTGAGCCCCTCACCTGGTGAGCACAGTACGACGTGGGCAGCCGTTACCTGCAGACGTGGTCTGGATAATAAGAATTGTGAGTAAAGGCCCTGGACTGCATCACTGACTCCGTGTCGTTACTGCTGCTGCCCTGCACCATCACCCCCATCCTCCGCATACACTGCCCTGAGGCTATACTCCTCCCGTGGGGAGTTATGCTACGCTCTGCTGCACCCACAACACCAGCCTCAGCGGTCTGCCCTGGAGCGGCGGTTCACTCTGACCGCAATCCACGGGTGGCGTAGTCGGACATTTAAACATCAAAACCACATAAATAGTTCCGCCACTGGTTTGACCGCCCTGAGCCACGGAACCGGGTCACCGCCACGGAGACTACAACCACCAGCATCCACCAAAAAGGGTCCGGCTCCGGGTGTCCCAAGGCCCAGGGGGCGCGTCAGAACATTTTCATCACCTTTCACAATCACCAATGGGACAAGGCAGGGATGTTCTCTGTCCCCTCTCTTATACATCCTAGTGACGGAGCACCTGCTCTCATCAATTCGCCATAACCCCAATATTAGGTGGATTGAGGTGGGAGGCACCGAGTACAAGTGCTCTCTATTTGCTGATGATGTCCTAGTATATATCACTCAATCACATATATCCATCCATGCTGTTATGGCTGAAATAGATCACTTTGTTACATGGTCAAATTTTAAAATCAATGCAGCGAAGTCTGAGGCCCTCGATGTCTCCCTCCCCAAATCCATATAGGATTCCATCCAGTCCAACTTTCCCTTTGCCTGGCCCTCACAGGGTATCAAATACTTAGGAATTCCTATTCATAGAGACCTCTCCCATCTATGTTATCTTAATTTTGGGCCCTTTATTGAACAACTCCATACAGACCACGGTTGGCAAGTTAGAACTGTAAGATTCACTACGTGAACCACTGGTGTTTTGTGGAAAAGCACATGTACACTGTGTTCCAAATAATTATGCAAAAAAGTGTTTAGGAGTGATAAGGGAAGAATTTGTTTGTTTGTCAGTTAAACTCATTGATGGTGATGTGTGTCAGGGCTCTTTATATCACTGTAAGCAATTGCAGACACCTGTGCTAAGTAGTTTGGCAGGTGTGTCCAATGAAAGGCAAGACTACTTAAGAAGGCTGTCTCACATTATTAAGCAGTCTACATTTTCTGCCAAAATGGGAAAGAAAAAGGATGTGTCGGCTGCTGAGAAGCAACAAATTGTGGAGTGTTTAGGTCAAGGCATGACTACAATCAACATTGTGCGATGATCAGGATGAAGTGTCTTGGCAATCAAGAAGTATGTAGCTGATTCACAGTACACACGTGTGCGTGCTGATAAGGGCAAATTGAGGACTCTTTCCTACAAGCAATTACGTCAGGTTAAAAGAGCAGCGGCAAAAAAGCCTTGTCATAGCAGCAGACAAGTTTTTGAAGCTGCTGGTGCCTCCAACGTCCCCCGAACAACAAGATGCAGGGTCCTTCAGAGGTTTGCAGCTGTGCATACGCCATCCTGTCGACCTCCTCTATCCACTTCACACAAGCAGAAACGGCTCCAGTGGGCCAAACATTACATGAAGACTGATTTCAAAACTGTTTTGTTCACGGATGAGTGCCGTGCAGCGCTCGATGGTCCAGATGGATGGAGTGGAGGATGGCTGGTTGATGGACACCCCACGCAAACACGGCTACAGCGCCAACAAGGAGGAGGTGGAGTAATGTTTTGGGCTGGAATCATGGGGAGAGAGATTGTCGGCCCCTTTAGGATCCCTGAAGGCGCTAAAGATGAACTCCATAATGTATGTGGATTTTCTCAAACAGCACTTCCTGCCATGGTTCAAGAAGAAGAACCGTGTATTTCACAGCAAGATCATTTTTTTGCATGATAATGCACCATCTCATGCTGCACATAAAACATCTGCATCTCTGGCTGATATGGGCATAAAAGGGGACAAACTTATGGTGTGACCCCCATGCTCCCCTGACCTCTACCCCATTCAGAACCTCTGGAGCATCATCAAAAGGAGTGTCTATGATGGCGGGAGGCAGTTCACATCTAAGCAACAGCTCTGGGAGGGTATTCTGTCCTCATGCAAAACAATTGAAGCAGAAACCATCCAAAACCTGACAAATTCAATGGACGAGAGAGTTCAGAAGCTCCTTTCGAACAAGGGGTCCTATATGAAAATGTAACATCACCTAGAATAAAGTTTTGAGTTGAAAACTGTTTGATTTCAGTTTCTAATAACCTGCTAATGCTTATAATTTCAAAAATGACCATTTTTTTGGTCTTTATTAAAATGAAAAGGTTGATCGAAAAGTTTGGCGGATCTAAGAGTGTGGCAACCCAGTAGTCATGATTACTTCGAATTCTGACAATATGAGGGTCATGTTGCAGGTAGTGCAGCAAGAAGGCACTTATGTGTCTTGCGCATCTCGGAGCCCCAAAATTATTTTCCGGGCTAGATGCAGCTAAAAATTATTATTAATTTTAAATCTGGTGGAGCTTAGTATAGATGGCCTAATAGGATCAGTGCTGCACACTGCTACAAAGCCCAAATTATTTTCCATCCAAGATACAGATAAACATGATTAGTAATTTTAAATCTGGTGGAGCTTATTATAGATGGCCTAATAGAATCAGTGCTGCACACTGCTACAAAGCCCAAATTATTTTCCAGCCAAGATACAGATAAACATGATTAGTAATTTGAAAGCTTAAAACGGTTGGTAGGGTGATTTTAACCAATCATCCATCTTTTACTCTCCCCAGGATGACACAGGGGTAGAAAAGTCGTTTCGGATCCATGATTTGTTCATCTTTATGAACGTGAGTCTGTCTACATCAGGGGTCTCAAACACGCGGCCCGCGGGCCGCATGCGGCCCCTGAGGCTGTTTTATGCGGCCCGCAGGCACAGACCCCGTGACGATCCCGACCTGGTCCAGGAGGAGCCGCCGACAGCAGCGCTGAATTGCCACACAGAGACTGTTTCCCAGCACTGCATTTCCAATGCCAGCCGCTGGCCAATCAGAGGCCAGCAGCTGATATCTGCGTGTCGGCGCAGCGAGTATGACGTCATTGCCATATGCAGATGTCAGCTGCTGGCCTCTGATTGGCCGGCGGCTGACATTGAAAATGCTGTGCTGGGAGACAGTCTCTGTGCGGCAATGCAGCGCTGCTGTCGGCGGCTCCTCCTGGACCAGTTCGGGATCGTCAAGGGGTCGGACTCTGTGGTGCCTGTGGGTCACATCTGCAGGAAGGACGCCGAGGGAACGGAGGACAGGTGAGAATCATCTTTTTTTTTTTCTATTTTATATGTGTGAAGAACAGCACAGGGGGCACAGAGCCACAACATGGGGACCGGGATGGGGCACAGAGCCACAAGAGGGGACCTGGATGGGGCACATAGCCACAAGAGGGGACCTGGATGGGGCACATAGCCACAAGAGGGGACCTGGATGGGGCACATAGCCACAGGATGGGGACCTGGATGGGGCACAGAGCCTCAAGATGTGGACCTGGATGGGGCACATAGCCTCAAGATGTGGACCTGGATGGGGCACATAATGGGGACCTGGATGGGGCACAGAGCCACAAGATGGGGACCAGAGCCACAAGATGGGGACCTGGATGGGGAACATTGCCACAGGATGGGGACCTGGATGGGGCACATAGCCCCAAGATGGGGACCTGGATGAGGCACATTAGTACAAGATGGGCGCCAGGATGGGGAACGTTGCCACAGGATGGGGACCTGGATGGGGCACATAGCCACAAGATGGGGACCTGGATGGGGCACAGAGCCACAAGATGGGGACCTGGATGGGGCACAGAGCCACAAGATGGGGACCAGAGCCACAAGATGGGGACCTGGATGGGGAACATTGCCACAGGATGGGGACCTGGATGGGGCACATTGCCACAGGATGGGGACCTGGATGAGGCACATTAGTACAAGATGGGCGCCAGGATGGGGAACGTTGCCACAGGATGGGGACCTGGATGGGGCACATAGCCACAGGATGGGGACCTGGATGGGGCACATTAGTACAAGATGGGGACTTGGATGGGGAACATTACTACAAGATGTTTTCCATTATTACTATATGATGCTAATTGTAAGACAATATTACTGTATGTGGCCAATTGGGGGAAATAAAATTGTAAAAAAAATAAAAAATAAAATAAAGCATGAAAAAATATTGGGCACTAAAAATGCTGTTTTATATGTAAACTAAAGTAAACACAAAAAAGTGCACGTTTATTATCGCCACATCCATAACGACCCAAGCCATAAAAAAATAAACACGGCAAAAATGTTCAAAAGGTGTATACAAAAAAATGGTATCACTAAAAATGTCACATTGAACAAAGAATGCGGCCCCCCAAATTCAAATTTTTTCCATGTGCGGCCCATATACCCAGCCGAGTTTGAGACCCCTGGTCTACATTATCAGTGGAGAGCCGCGTGCGCTTATCTGTCAGCACACCACCAGCAGCGCTGAACACACGTTCAGACAGAACGCTGGCTGCGGGGCATGACAAGATCTCCAAGGCGTAAGTGGCTAGCTCCGGCCATTTATCCAGATTGGAAGCCCAAAAAGAGCAAGGGTCCAGTGACACAGTCATGGCTTCAATGTTTACTTGGAGATACTCCTGTACCATCGTCTCTAGGCGTTGACTATGTGTCAGACTTCTTGTCTCCTGTGGCCTTGCAAAGGATGGGCTAAAAAAGTGGTGAAATGATTCCGCAAAATTGATGTTACCAGCAGATACTGTGGTTCTGTTATGGTTTGAGTGCTGAACACTTGACGGTCCCACGGTTGGCAAGTTGGAACTGTGAGATTCACTACGTGCACCACTGGTGTTTTGTGGAAAAGCACATGTAAGATTCTGCAACAGTCTCTGCTGATACTCCTGCATGCGTGCATCCCTTTCTATGGCAGGAATAATTTCTGCAAATTTACTTTTGTACCGGGGATCTAACAGTGTGGCAACCCAGTAGTCAGGATTATTTCTAATTCTCCCAATTCGAGGGTCATGTTGCAGGTAGTGCAGCAAGAAGGCACTCATGTGTGTTGCGCATCCAGGAGCACCAAGTCCCTGTTGTGTTGGTGGCGAGGTAACAATCATGCTTCCTTCCTCTGTCCTCTCCCCCCAACCTCGCACAACAGAAATGTGATCAAGGTCTCCCTCATCTGATGAGTCTTCCATCAGTTCGTCCTCCACTTCTTCCTGGGCTCCTGCACCTTCCTCACTAGTTTGGCTGCTACCATGCGCCCTGGTAAAACCATCTCCCCCACCCTCACATGCCTGCCGCCTTGGTGCTGCCGACCGTCTGGACCTTGCAGATGTTAGCCCTTCCGCATACAACTCCTCCTCCTCTACTTCCTCCACCTCCTCTTGTGCCACCACCTGACTCCGAATTCTGTTTAACATGTGCTCCAGCATGTAAATCACCGAAATAGTCATGCTGATAATGGCATCGTCAGCACTAAACATCTTCGTCGCCATTTCAAAACTGTGCAGAAGGATGCATAGGTCCCTGATCTGAGACCACTCCTCCAGCGTGATTTGCCCCACGTCTGGATCTCGTTGGCCCAGGCTATACGTCAGAATGTATTGCACCAGGGCTTGTCGGTGCTGCCACAGTCGCTGCAACATGTTCCACCGGGTAGGCACATCGCATTTTAGCCGGTGAAGTGGCAGGCCCAACGACTTCTGTAGAGATGTAAGTCGCTGAGCTGCGGGATGCGAACGGCGGAAGTGAGCACACAGCGACCGTGCCCTCTGCAGAAGGCCATCTAGTCTGGGATAGTGGGCTAAAAATTGCTGGACAACCAGGTTCAACACGTGAGCCATACAAGGCACGTGTGTGACATTGCCCAGGCGAAGGGCCGCACCCAGGTTTGCAGCATTGTCGCACACGGCCTTCCCTGGTTTCAGGTCCAGTGGAGACAGCCATTCATGAAATTGGTTCTCCAGAGCTGACCACATCTCCTCAGCTGTGTGACTCACATTTCCCAGACATTTCAAAGTAAAAACCGCCTGATGACGTTGAGCCCTACTGCCAGCATAGTAAGGAGGTGTGCAGGATCCCTTCTGTGCAGTTAGAAAGCTTGTGGCATGACCAGACAGGCTTTGGGTGCAGGTGGAAGACCGAGAGGAGGTTGAGGAGGCAGAAGCAGTGGAGGAACTTTGACATAAAGAGGATTGACGCACAACTCGTGGGGACGGCAAGACTTGGACAGCAGCCCCTTGTCCTGCTGTCACCATAGTTACCCAGTGCCCAGTCAGCGACATGTAACGCCCCTGTCCATGCCTACTCGTCCAAGTGTCTGTGGTGAAATGCACCCTGTCACACACAGAGTTTCTCAAAGAAGCGGTGATGTTGTGTGCGACATGCTGGTGGAGCGCAGGCACACCTTTCTTTGAGAAGTAGTGCCAACTGGGCATCTGGTACTGGGGTACTGCGACGGACATAAGGTCTCGAAAATCCTCTGTGTCCACCAGGCGGAAAGGCAGCATTTCTGTAGCCAAGAGCTTGCAGATGGTGAAATTCAACCTCTTAGCTTTCTCATGGCTAGGAGGAAATGGTCTTTTACTTGTCCACATCTGAGGGACCGAGGGCTGGCTATTGTGCTTAGACGGGGTTGATAAGGGTGTCCCCGGCAAACTGCCGGTCTGTGAGGAAGATGCAGGCGGACATGTTAGGTTGCCTTGATCCAAAGGTGGTGCTATCGATGTCGGACAGCGCTCAACACCAGCTGGTGTTACCACCTCCAAAGAAAATGATGACCTGCCAATCACGCTGGCTGTTGCGGGTAAAGAGGTGGCAGGTCTGCGCCCCAAAACAGGTGTGACTGCTGTCCCCCCAGTCACAGAGGATGAAGAGGCCGCGGATGCACAAGATATGGCAGACGGTGGTTGGCCCGGCCGGCTAGGCCGCATTGTAGCACACTGAGCTTCCCACTGCAACTTATGCTTCATGTCCATGTGCCGGTTCATGCATGAAGTACTCAAACTATGTATTTTTGGCCTCTACTTAGCTTTTGCTGACAAATGTTACAGATAACACGAGTTGGGTCATCTTTATCGATCTGAAAAAATGCCCAGGCTATGCAAGGCTTAGCACCCATGCGACCTGAAGAGCCACCACGACTTGTGGTGAGAGGCAGAGTTGTGTTTGAGGATGCAGTTGTTGACGTGCTTCCAGTACTACGTCTCTGTCCAGGAAGGCGCAACCTGACCTCGTCGTCACTAGCATCTTCCTCCACCTCCTCTGCTGACCTCATCTCTTGGCTGACTGTGGGTTGACAGTAAGTGGGATCTCCAACCTCATCATCATCACCCTGTGCGTTATCACACCCGTCGTCCTCAGAGCCAACCTGTTCCTGCCCTGACAAAAAACTAAAGTTGTCGCTCCAATCAGGTATTTGAGTCTCATCATCGTCTTCCTCATTGTCTCCACCAACAGGAGTTACAGTTTGGGAATGAGGGTCTACATTATGGTCAGAACATTTCTGCGTCTGGTCCTGGATCCGACTCATAAAGATTCTGGGCATCAGTGCAGATCATTTCCTCGTCTGGATTCACAGAAGCGCTGGAGTCGACCTCTGATTCCCAGGCTATAGTTTGAGTAAACAGCTCTGCAGACTCAACCATCTGTTCTACCTCATACTCAGACGGGCAGCTGGAGATTTGGGAGCTGTGAGGAAGCAAGTGCGATTGGGGTGACACCTTTGAGGACTGGAGTATTTGTGATGTTGAAGTTGATGTGGAGGAGAGCCCACTTAAAGGAGCACTTGATATCCGTTGAAGCACCTGCTGTTTTTGTGCCTCATCTGGAATTTGTAGCGATTGGCGTGGCCGTAAGAAAGGGATCTTATCACATTGTCCGCTAAAAGAAGTAGACATTTTAGTTTGGCTGGAAGATGGTCTTTCTTCTGCAGATGTTACTGTTGCTTTAACACCTACCCCACGGACACAACCTTTTTTCCCCTTCCCAACACGCCTATTCCCCTTTCCACCAGCAGCAGGTCTTTTTCCACTCATTTTGGTGGTTAACTAATTCACAACTCTGGAGTTGTTTGCACAAAAAAACAATGGATGGGAACCGAGCAGAGCTGAGTGGCCAAACTGTGGTATTAGGCCAAAACTATTGGCTGGGTTAGATGCAGAAAAAAATTATATTCAATTTGCAACTTGATGGAGGTCAGTATAGATGGACTAATAGAACAAGTCCCACACACAGCTAGAAGCCCAAATATTTTTTCAGAGGTAGATGCAGAAAAAAAAATATTCAGTTTGCAACCTGATGGAGGTCAGTATAGATGGACTAATAGAGAAAGTCCCACACACTGCTAGAAGGCCAAATATTTTTTCAGAGCTAGATGCAGACAAAAAATTATTTTGAATTTGCAACCTGATGGAGGTCAGTATAGGTGGACTAATAGAACAAGTCCCACACACTGCTAGAAGGCCAAATATTTTTTCAGAGCTAGATGCAGAAAAAAATTATATTCAGTTTGCAACCTGATGGAGGTCAGTATAGATGGATTAATAGAACAAGTCCCACACACAGCTAGAAGCCCAATATTTTTTCAGAGGTAGATGCAGAAAAAAATATATTCAGTTTGCAACCTGATGGAGGTCAGTATAGATGGACTAATACAACAAGTCCCACACACAGCTAGAAGCCCAAATATTTTTTCAGAGGTAGATGCAAAAAAAAAAATATTCAGTTTGCAACCTAATGGAGGTCAGTATAGATGGACTAATAGAGAAAGTCCCACACACTGCTAGAAGGCCAAATATTTTTTCAGAGCTAGATGCAGACAAAAAAATATTTTGAATTTGCAACCTGATGGAGGTCAGTATAGGTGGACTAATAGAACAAGTCCCACACACTGCTAGAAGGCCAAATATTTTTTCAGAGCTAGATGCAGAAAAAAATTATATTCAGTTTGCAACCTGATGGAGGTCAGTATAGATGGATTAATAGAACAAGTCCCACACACAGCTAGAAGCCCAATATTTTTTCAGAGGTAGATGCAGAAAAAAATATATTCAGTTTGCAACCTGATGGAGGTCAGTATAGATGGACTAATACAACAAGTCCCACACACAGCTAGAAGCCCAATATTTTTTCAGAGCTAGATGCAGAAAAAAATTATATTCAATTTGCAACCTGATGGAGGTCAGTATAGATGGAGTAATAGAACAAGTCCCACACACAGCTAGAAGCCCAAATATTTTTTCAGAGCTAGATGCAGATAAAAATTATTTTTAATTTGCAACCTGATGGAGGTCAGTATAGATGGACTAATAGAGAAAGTCCCACACACTGCTAGAAGGCCAAATATTTTTTCAGAGCTAGATGCAGAAAAAAATTATATTCAATTTGCAACCTGATGGAGGTCAGTATAGATGGACTAATAGAATGATGCTATGCCCAAAAGATTTTACTTCACTAGGTGCAGTAAAAAAAATTGGTATTCTATACACAGGTGGTATATCTTGCAACAGAGATAGGCTACTCCACTGACTAACACACTCTGCAATAGGCCAAAAAGGATTAGCTTTGCTAGATTCAGCCAAATGCTGTGAAAAAAACTTGCACAGCACTGGCACAGACCTGCCTGGCAAAAACTGATAGGAACTGATGTAACCTAGTCCTGAAAAAAACTCCAATTACAATTAGTCTTTACTCCCACAACCTATCTATTTAAGAGCACAGACCTGCCTGATAAAAGTCGTAGGAAATGCTGTAACCTAGTCCTTAAAAGGACTGCAATCACAACTATTCCCTACTCCCAAGCTATCTGTAGATTTGTGCGAAAATTGGCTTGAAATTAACAAGGTATAGCGCACACAGCAACAGCGGTGCCGTCTAACACGCAGCTGCAGCAGTGAGAAAATGGTGGCGACGGGGAAAATGGCTTGGTCTTATAGGGCAAGGACATGTGACATACACTGCCAATGACACATGCCCTTGCTTGTGTGAAAAAAAGCACTTCGCTCCGTGTGTGCTGCTGATAGGCTGACAGATTGCACCTCCCCACTGTAAATGCGGGAAAGAGAAAAAAAAATGGAGATCTTCATTATTCCTGCAGAGATCCATCCCCTGCCCCTCCCCCCACCCCGCTGTACACTCAAACTGCGTATTAACATTAATTTTCATCATTACTGAGAAAAAATCCAGTTATGATTTTGGTGCACGAACAGTTATCGAACAAAACCTCGAACAGCCGAATTTTTCTCAAATCGTTCGTGTTCGCTGAACGGCTCGAACACCGCCCAAAACAGCTCGAATTTGAGATTGGCGAACAGTTCGAGTAGAACAACGCTCATCTCTACTCTTGATGAGCTTCAAGAGGTAGTCACCGGAAATGGTCTTCCAGCAATCTTGAAGGAGTTCCCAGAAATGCTTAGCACTTGCTGTCCCTTTTGCCTTCACTCTGCGGTCCAGCTCACCCCAAACCATCTCGATTGGGTTCAGGTCTGGTGACTGTGGAGGCCAGGTCATCTGGCGTAGCCCTTACACAGCCCTTACACAGCCTGGAGGTGTGTTTGGGGTCATTGTCCTGTTGAAAAATAAATGATGGTCCAACTAAACGCAAACCGGATGGAATAGCATGCCGCTGCAAGATGCTGTGGTAGCCATGCTGGTTCAGCATGCCTTCAATTTTGAATAAATTCCCAACAGTGTCACCAGCAAAGCACCCCCACACCATCACACCTCCTCCTCCATGCTTCATGGTGGGAACCAGGCATGTAGAGTCCATCCGTTCACCTTTTCTGCGTCGCACAAAGACACGGTGGTTGGAACCAAAGATCTCAAATTTGGACTCATCAGACCAAAGCACAGATTTCCACTGGTCTAATGTCCATTCCTTGTGTTCTTTAGCCCAAACAAGTCTCTTCTGCTTGTTGCCTGTCCTTAGCAGTGGTTTCCTAGCAGTTATTTTACCATGAAGGCCTGCTGCACAAAGTCTCCTCTTAACAGTTGTTGTAGAGATGTGTCTGCTGTTAGAACTCTATGTGGCATTGACCTGGTCTCTAATCTGAGCTGCTGTTAACCTGCGATTTCTGAGGCTGGTGACTCGGATAAACTTATCCTCAGAAGCAGAGGTGACTCTTGGTCTTCCTTTCCTGGGGCGGTCCTCATGTGAGCCAGTTTCTTTGTAGCGCCTGATGGTTTTTGCAACTGCACTTGGGGACACATTCAAAGTTTGCCCAATTTTTCGGACTGACTGACCTTCATTTCTTAAAGTAATGATGGCCACTCGTTTTTCTTTACTTAGCTGCTTTTTTCTTGCCATAATACAAATTCTAACAGTCTATTCAGTACTACTATCAGCTGTGTATCCACCAGACTTCTGCACAACACAACTGATGGTCCCAGCCCCATTTATAAGGCAAGAAATCCCACTTATTAAACCTAACAGGGCACACCTGTGAAGGGAAAACCATTTCCGGTGACCACCTCTTGAAGCTCATCAAGAGAATGCCAAGAGTTTTCAAAGCAGTCATCAAAGCAAAAGGTGGCTACTTTGAAGAACCTAGAATATAAGACATATTTTCAGTTGTTTCACACTTTTTTGTTAAGTATATAATTCTACATGTGTTAATTCATAGTTTTGATGCCTTCAGTGTGAATGTACAATTTTCAAAGTCATGAAAATACAGAAAAATCTTTAAATGAGAAGGTGTGTCCAAACTTTTGATCTGTACTGTAGGTGTACTTTATGTTGTTTTCACAGAAACAACATGTACTCATTATAATCTATGCTGCTATTCAAATGTCAGTGTTACAAAACTCACAGAGACATGTCTGTTTTTCTCGGGTATCACTTATGAAAAGAGACAATACAAGTATATGGGGCCGTGACCAACATGTACAGCACATGGATGGAATTGGCATCATTGTGCTGTTCGTATTTAACATTGCAAGGATAGGAGAAGCTTTGAAATTTATTTATCCATCCATGAAAAACACCGATGACACAATGATGGTAAAAACTGACACACAGACCAAACACTAATGACACAATGATCCAAAACACTGATGGCACCGGTACCACACGGACGTGTGAATGAGGCCTAAAGTAGATAACCCCTTTGTCCTGCACCAGGTTGACAGCAGAGAGCAAAACAAATATTGTGGCATATTTTAATCCATGCAATGTATAAGGCTATATGCCCACGATGCAGAAATTAAGCAGAAAATTTCTGCAGCATTTCTGCATCTCCCTGGCAGAAAAAACGCATTCAGATTGTACATGTGGATTGTACATGCGTTTTTCCTGCCAAATACATGCGGATTTGAAGCGTTATTCACATGCGTTTCCGCATGCGGATTGACAAGCGCTTTCCAGGCGATTTTAGCATCACTTGGAAAGTGCTTGACAACTAGGTCACACTATACAGTGGTGGCCAAAAGTATTGGCACCCCTGCAGTTCTGTCAGATAATACTCAGTTTCTTCCTGAAAATGATTGCAATCGCAAATTCTTTGGTCTTATTATCTTCATTTAATTTGCTTGCAAGGAAAAAACACAAAAGAGAATGAAGCAAAAATCAAATCATTGATCATTTCACACAAAACTCCAAAAATGGGCCAGACAAAAGTATTGGCACCCTCAGCCTAATACTTGGTTGCACAACCTTTAGCCAAAATAACTGCGAACAACCGCTTCCGGTAACCATCAATGAGTTTCTTACAATGCTCTGCTGGAATTGTAGACCATTCTTCTTTGGCAAACTGCTCCAGGTCCCTGATATTTGAAGGGTGCCTTCTCCAAACTGCCATTTTGAGATCTCTCCACAGGTGTTCTATGGGATTCAGGTCTGGACTCATTGCTGGCCACCTTAGAAGTCTCCAGTGCTTTCTCTCAAACCATTTTATAGTGCTTTTGGAAGTGTGTTTTGGGTCATTGTCCTGCTGGAAGACCCATGACCTCTGAGGGAGACCCAGCTTTCTCACACTGGGCCCTACATTATGCTGCAAAATTTGTTGGTAGTCTTCAGACTTCATAATGCCATGCACACGGTCAAGCAGTCCAGTGCCAGAGGCAGCAAAGCAACCCCAAAACATCAGGGAACTTCCGCCATGTTTGACTGTAGGGACCGTGTTCTTTTCTTTGAATGCCTCTTTTTTTTTCCTGTACACTCTATGTTGATGCTTTTTCCCAAAACGCTCTACTTTTGTCTCATCTGACCAGAGAACATTCTTCCAAAACGTTTTAGGCTTTCTCAGGTAAGTTTTGGCAAAATCCAGCCTGGCTTTTTTATGTCTCGGGGTAAGAAGTGGGGTCTTCCTGGGTATCCTACCATACAGTCTCTTTTCATTCAGACGCCGACGGATAGTACGGGTTGACACTGTTGTACCCTCGGACTGCAGGGCAGCTTGAACTTGTTTGGATGTTAGTCGAGGTTCTTTATCCACCATCCGCACAATCTTGCGTTGAAATCTCTCGTCAATTTTTCTTTTCCGTCCACATCTAGGGAGGTTAGCCACAGTGCCATGGGCTTTAAACTTCTTGATGACACTGCGCACGGAAGACACAGGAACATTCAGGTCTTTGGAGATGGACTTGTAGCCTTGAGCTTGCTCATGCTTCCTCACAATTTGGTTTCTCAAGTCCTCAGACAGCTCTTTGGTCTTCTTTCTTTTCTCCATGCTCAATGTGGTACACACAAGGACACAGGACAGAGGTTGAGTCAACTTTAATCCATGTTAACTGGCTAAGTGTGATTTAGTTATTGCCAAAACATGTTAGATGCCACTGGTAAGTTACAGGTGCTGTTAATTACACGAATTAGAGAAGCATCACATGATTTTTCAAACAGTGCCAATGTGACGCCCTGCTGTGCATGGAGTCACAGACCAAAGGGGGGTGCATTTCAGGTTTTCTCCACAAGAGGCCCTCAGAGCGTACACACACCTCCACCTTACCTCAGAACCACCAGAGGGAGCCCTTTAGGGAATATATAAAGGAGGGTGGAGGCAGGAAGAGAGGGAGTTCAGTCAGTTGTCTAAGGAGTGAGTCCAGTCAGGAGTCTCTGCTGAGACACAGAAGGTTAGTGACTCAGCAGGTTTCTGCTGAGAGGAGTTGTTTGGAGTCTGCTGCAAGCAGCTCAGAGAGAGACAGCTAGGAGCGTTGCCGACGCTCTAAAGAGCGGCAGAAGAGGCAGCCAGCTTACTGCCAGTGTGTATAGCCTAGTGAGGGCCCAGAGTAGGCCGAAGGCTAGTGGAACAGTAGCATCGGTGACCGAGGAGCTTCATAAGCTCACCCCAGAAATATACCGGACACCGGCTCCGAGTCTGCAGAGCAGTATACCCTCTGTGGAAAACAACCGGATCTTTCCTGGAAGACTTCAGGTCTCAGGATAGCCCAGGAGCTGACACGTAACAGGACCAGGAGGCATGGAGGCTCCGCCATACCAGGAGCGTGCTCTTCAGCAAAAGGCCCTAACACCAGGTCAGCCGGCGCAACACAAGGACTAAGTTAGGCCTAGTTTCAGACAGGCCATAAACTACACAAGCGGCAAGGATACAGGAGGCCCTATACCTGCTCACTGGGGAGAGACCTGCAGTGCACCCCTCACCCTACAGTGCTCTGGGCGGTACCGCAACTCCACCAGTAAAAGGGTACTGAAGCCAAACGTGAGTGTGTCTCCCATTTTTTCCTTGGACCCGGCTGGGTCACCGCCATATAGTGCACCTTACCGAACACCGCTGCCCTGAGGCCTAGCTCCACCTGCGGGGAGCTACCCCATCATAGCTGCCGTAACACCGGCCTCAGTGGACTGCCGCAGCGCTGGTGGTCCTCACCAGACACCACAGGTGGCGTCACGAACTTTCATTTTCCATTTAACCCCTTTTTTTTTAAGAGAGACCCCAGAGTACGGGCCCGGGAGCCGACCACCGCGACATCCCCCAAGGCCAGGCATTAAGGCCCGGGCGCCGAGTAGTCCCCATCCCCTGGGTGCCACACCAATACTTTTGTCCACCCCCTTTTTTAGGTTTGGTGTAGAATTATATCCAATTTGGCTTTAGGACAATTCTTTTAGTATTTTTTCATTGAAGACAAATTAAATGAAGATAATACCAAAGAATTTGTGATTGCAATCATTTTCAGGAAGAAACTGAGTATTATCTGACAGAATTGCAGGGGTGCCAATACTTTTGGCCACCACTGTATAAATCCATGCAAACAGCATGGATTTATATAGTGTGACCAAAAGATTGTTTAAAAATAAAAAAAATAAACCTATACTTACCTTACGATGGTCCTGGGTGTGCTGCTGCGCTCGCTCCTGGCTGCCGGGATATCGCGGGACACTGCACTGAAAGACCTGCCGTCACATGACTGTGACGTCACTGCAGGTCCTACAGTCCAGCCCGCAAGCACAGAGGAGGAGACCGGGGGCCGTCGGAAGGTGAATATAATCTTTATTTTTTATTTTATTCTTTTTTTATAGGTACAATTGTACCCAGGTCTGGAGGAGAGTCTCCTCTCCTCCAGAACTGGGTACCATCCGCACATTGAAACGCATATAATCCGTGAGTACAAATGTACAGACACTGATTATATGCGTCTCAATGCAAGTCAATGGCGGCGATTACGCCACGCTTCCGCAAAATTAATGGACATGCTGCGGATTTTTGAGCGCAGCATAAATGCTGCGGAAAAATCCGCAGCATGGGCATTGACAGTGCGGCTTGTCATTGGGGACCATGGGGGGCGGATTACCAAGCGTTTTTGAAGCGTTTACGCTGCGGAAATTCCGCAGCATAAACACTTGAAAAACGCTACGTGGACACATACCCTAATGGTATATTGGAGTTGAATATGACTTACAGGATAAAACAAAAACTTTAAAGGAAATCTGAGAGCAGCATAATGTAAAATCCCAGTTTTATATCCTGTAGATCTGCCAGTCCTCTGAATGCTGAGCTCTATGTGACCCTGCCCCACACCACTTATTGGCATCTTTCCATGTAGAAAGCTGCCAACCAGTGGTGGAGTTATACAGAGCTCCTGAGTATGGAGGGCTAAATGGCAGCGGCTTTACTAGTTCTCTAGTGATAATCTCCTGCTGATAAAACTGTGATTGTATCAAAACTACAACAAGCAGCCCAGTAATTGACATATTGCTGGAATCAGGATCTCTTTCTTTATATAATGTTGCTCTTAAATTAGGTGGTAAAAACCTGGGGACAGATTCCCTGTAGTAGATGGCTGAAAACACTAATAAGTCCCATACTGCAAAGTGACATCAACGTACACAAAAGAGTAAGTACATACACATTAGATAGCTGTCAGCCCAACGATCATTCAAGGAGGAAAGCAGAGAAAGTATGGGTGCTAAAATTCAAACTGCCTCATCTTAATCTCCACCAACATCATCTGTTGGAAGAGAGTTGGGAAGTTGCCCTTCCTACACATTAAACTGTTAGCCTATCCTGCCAATATTGGTGGGTAAAGCCAACTTTAGTCTAATATGTATGGCGGCCTTAATATAAGTAGAAATAGGCCATCAAATTCAGCATGTTGGAGACCAGTAGAGGCGTTTAAGCAGACCATTCTGTAAGGTTTTAGTAGCAGAACGAATGAGAAAGTGACATTTTAGTTTGGCATTAACTGCTCAAGTCTAGAGAGTGGTCACTAAAGCTGAAGTGTCATCAGCTTGCTGCAGTAAGTGCTTCACAACCCTTCCCCTCTCCTCTTGAATTATGGCTATAGCAGGCTTCTGTTTGGACACTACGGCCTTCGCAGAGTAAAAGCTGTGGGGCGCTTATTGCAGAGAGCTGGTGGCATTTCAGCATTAGTAACCGCAGTCTGGGCAACTGCAGGTGCCACACAGACTCCTTTTAAGCCTTATTGCAGGGAGCCAATGCAGGTGGCACACAGACTGCTTTTAAGCCTTATTGCAGGGAGCCAATGCAGGTGCCACACAGACTCCTTTTAAGCCTTATTGCAGGGAGCCCATGCAGGTGCCACACAGACTCCTTTTAAGCCTTATTGCAGGGAGCCAATGCAGGTGCCACACAGACTCCTTTTAAGCCTTATTGCAGGGAGCCCATGCAGGTGTCACACAGACTCCTTTTAAGCCTTATTGCAGGGAGCCAATGCAGGTGCCACACAGACTCCTTTTAAGCCTTATTAAAGGGAGCCAATGCAGGTGCCACACCGACTCCTTTTAAGCCTTATTGCAGGGAGCCCATGCATGTGTCAAACAGACTCCTTTTAAGCCTTATTGCAGGGAGCCCATGCAGGTGCCACACAGACTCCTTTTAAGCTCCTATTGCAGGGAGCCAATGCAGGTGCCACACAGACTCCTTTTAAGCCTTATTGCAGGGAGCCCATGCAGGTGCCACACAGACTCCTTTTAAGTCTTATTGCAGGGAGCCCATGCAGGTGCCACACAGACTCCTTTTAAGCCTTATTGCAGGGAGCCCATGCAGATGCCACACTGACTCCTTTTAAGCCTTATTCAAGGGAGGCCATGCAGGTGCCACACTGACTCCTTTTAAGCCTTATTGCAGGGAGCCCATGCAGGTGCCACACTGACTCCTTTTAAGCCTTATTGCAGGGAGCCCATGCAGGTGCCACACTGACTCCTTTTAAGCCTTATTGCAGGGAGCCCATGCAGGTGCCACACTGACTCCTTTTAAGCCTTATTGCAGGGAGCCCATGCAGGTGCCACACAGACTCCATTTAAGCCTTATTGAAGGGAGCCCATGCAGGTGCCACACAGACTCCTTTTAAGCCTTATTGCAGGGAGCCCATGCAGGTGTCACACAGACTCCTTTTAAGCCTTATTGCAATGAGCCAATGCAGGTGCCACACAGACTCCTTTTAAGCCTTATTAAAGGGAGCCAATGCAGGTGCCACACCGACTCCTTTTAAGCCTTATTGCAGGGAGCCCATGCATGTGTCAAACAGACTCCTTTTAAGCCTTATTGCAGGGAGCCCATGCAGGTGCCACACAGACTCCTTTTAAGCTCCTATTGCAGGGAGCCAATGCAGGTGCCACACAGACTCCTTTTAAGCCTTATTGCAGGGAGCCCATGCAGGTGCCACACAGACTCCTTTTAAGTCTTATTGCAGGGAGCCCATGCAGGTGCCACACAGACTCCTTTTAAGCCTTATTGCAGGGAACCCATGCAGATGCCACACTGACTCCTTTTAAGCCTTATTCAAGGGAGGCCATGCAGGTGCCACACTGACTCCTTTTAAGCCTTATTGCAGGGAGCCCATGCAGGTGCCACACTGACTCCTTTTAAGCCTTATTGCAGGGAGCCCATGCAGGTGCCACACTGACTCCTTTTAAGCCTTATTGCAGGGAGCCCATGCAGGTGCCACACTGACTCCTTTTAAGCCTTATTGCAGGGAGTCCATGCAGGTGCCACACAGACTCCATTTAAGCCTTATTGAAGGGAGCCCATGCAGGTGCCACACAGTTTCCTTTTAAGCTTTTATTGCAGGGACCCCATGCAGGTGCCACACAGACTCCTTTTAAGCCTTATTGCAGGTAGCCCATGCAGGTGCCACACAGACTCCTTTTAAGCCTTATTACAGGGAGCCAATGCAGGTGGCACACAGACTGCATTTAAGCCTTATTGCAGGGAGCCAATGCAGGTGCCACACAGACTCCTTTTAAGCGTTATTGCAGGGAGCCCATGCAGGTGCCACACAGACTCCTTTTAAGCTCCTATTGCTGGGAGCCAATGCAGGTGCCACACAGACTCCTTTTAAGCCTTATTGCAGGGAGCCAATGCAGGTGCCACACAGACTCCTTTTAAGCCTTATTGCAGGGAGCCCATGCAGGTGTCACACAGACTCCTTTTAAGCCTTATTGCAGGGAGCCAATGCAGGTGCCACACAGACTCCTTTTAAGCCTTATTGCAGGGAGCCCATGCAGGTGCCACACTGACTCCTTTTAAGCCTTATTGCAGGGAGCCCATGCAGGTGCCACACTGACTCCTTTTAAGCCTTATTGCAGGGAGCCCATGCAGGTGCCACACAGACTCCATTTAAGCCTTATTGAAGGGAGCCCATGCAGGTGCCACACAGTTTCCTTTTAAGCTTTTATTGCAGGGACCCCATGCAGGTGCCACACAGACTCCTTTTAAGCCTTATTGCAGGTAGCCCATGCAGGTGCCACACAGACTCCTTTTAAGCCTTATTACAGGGAGCCAATGCAGGTGGCACACAGACTGCATTTAAGCCTTACTGCAGGGAGCCAATGCAGGTGCCACACAGACTACTTTTAAGCCTTATTGCAGGGAGCCCATGCAGGTGCCACACAGACTCCTTTTAAGCTCCTATTGCCGGGAGCCAATGCAGGTGCCACACAGACTCCTTTTAAGCCTTATTGCAGGGAGCCAATGCAGGTGCCACACAGACTCCTTTTAAGCCTTATTGCAGGGAGCCCATGCAGGTGTCACACAGACTCCTTTTAAGCCTTATTGCAGGGAGCCAATGCAGGTGCCACACAGACTCCTTTTAAGCCTTATTAAAGGGAGCCCATGCAGATGCCACACAGACTCCTTTTAAGCTCCTATTGCAGGGAGCCAATGCAGGTGCCGCACAGACTCCTTTTAAGCCTTATTGCAGGGAGCCCATGCAGATGCCACACTGACTCCTTTTAAGCCTTATTGCAGGGAGCCCATGCAGGTGCCACACAGACTCCTTTTTAGTCTTATTGCAGGGAGCCCATGCAGGTGCCACACAGACTCCTTTTAAGCTTTATTGCAGGGAGCCCATGCAGGTGCCACACTGACTCCTTTTAAGCCTTATTCAAGGGAGCCCATGCAGGTGCCACACTGACTCCTTTTAAGCCTTATTGCAGGGAGCCCATGCAGGTGCAACACTGACTCCTTTTAAGCCTTATTGCGGGGAGCCCATGCAGGTGCCACACAGACTCCATTTAAGCCTTATTGCAGGGAGCCCATGCAGGTGCCATACAGTTTCCTTTTAAGCTTTTATTGCAGGGACCCCATACAGGTGCCGCACAGACTCCTTTTAAGCCTTATTGCAGGTAGCCCATGCAGATGCCACACAGACTCCTTTTAAGCCTTATTGCCGGTAGCCCATGCAGGTGCCACACAGACTCCTTTTAAGCTCCTATTGCACGGAGCCCATGCAGGTGCCACACAGACTCCTTTTAAGCCTTTTTGCAGGGTGCCCATGCAGGTGCCACACAGACTCCTTTTAAGCCTTTTTGCAGGGAGCCCATGCAGGTGCCACACAGACTCCTTTTAAGCCTTATTGCATGTAGCCCATGCAGGTGCCACACTGACTCTTTTAAGCCTTATTGAAGGGAGACCATGTAGGTGCCACACAGACTCATTTTAAGCCTTATTGCAGGGAGCCCATGCAGGTGCCACACAGTTTCCTTTTAAGCTTTTATTGCAGGGAGCCGATGCAGGTGCCACACTGACTCCTTTTAAGCCTTATTGCAGGGAGCCCATGCAGGTGCCACACAGACTCCTTTTAAGCCTTATTGCCGGTAGCCCATGCAGGTGCCACACAGACTCCTTTTAAGCCTTATTGCAGGAAGCCCATGCAGGTGCCACACTGACTCTTCTAAGCCTTATTGCAGGTAGCCCATGCAGGTGCCACACAGACTCCTTTTAAGTCTTATTGCAGGGAGCCCATGCAGGTGCCACACAGACTCCTTTTAAGCCTTATTGCAGGGAGCCCATGCAGGTGCCACACTGACTCCTTTTAAGCCTTATTGCAGGGAGCCCATGCAGATGCTATACTGACTCCTTTTAAGCCTTATTGCAGGGAGCCCATGCAGGTGCCACACAGACTCCATTTAAGTCTTATTGCAGGGAGCCCATGCAGGTGCCACACAGGCTCCTTTTAAGCCTTATTGCAGGGAGCCCATTCAGGTGCCACACTGACTCCTTTTAAGCCTTATTCAAGGGAGCCCATGCAGGTGCCACACTGACTCCTTTTAAGCCTTATTGCAGGTAGCCCATGCAGGTGCCACACTGACTCCTTTTAAGTCTTATTGCAGGGAGCCCATGCAGGTGCCACACTGACTACTTTTAAGCCTTATTCAAGGGAGCCCATGCAGGTGCCACACTGACTCCTTTTAAGCCTTATTGCAGGGAGCCCATGCAGGTGCCACACAGACTCCATTTAAGCCTTATTGCAGGGAGCCCATGCAGGTGCCACACAGTTTCCTTTTAAGCTTTTTTTGCAGGGACCCCATGCAGGTGCCACACAGACTCCTTTTAAGCCTTATTACAGGGAGCCAATGCAGGTGGCATACAGACTGCTTTTAAGCCTTATTGCAGGGAGCCAATGCAGGTGCCACACAGACTCCTTTTAAGCCTTATTGCAGGGAGCCCATGCAGGTGCCACACAGACTCCTTTTAAGCTCCTATTGCCGGGAGCCATTGCAGGTGCCACACAGACTCCTTTTAAGCCTTATTGCAGGGAGCCAATGCAGGTGCCACACAAAATCCTTTTAAGCCTTATTGCAGGGAGCCCATGCAGGTGTCACACAGACTCCTTTTAAGCCTTATTGCAGGGAGCCAATGCAGGTGCCACACAGACTCCTTTTAAGCCTTATTGCAGGGAGCCCATGCAGGTGCCACACAGACTCCTTTTAAGCTCCTATTGCAGGGAGCCAATGCAGGTGCCACACAGACTCCTTTTAAGCCTTATTGCAGGGAGCCCATGCAGATGCCACACTGACTCCTTTTAAGCCTTATTGCAGGGAGCCCATGAAGGTGCCACACAGACTCCTTTGAAGTCTTATGGCAGGGAGCCCAGGCAGGTACCACACAGACTCCTTTTAAGCTTTATTGCAGGGAGCCCATGCAGGTGCCACACTGACTCCTTTTAAGCCTTATTGCAGGGAGCCCATGCAGGTGCCACACTGACTCCTTTTAAGTCTTATTGCAGGGAGCCCATGCAGGTGCAACACTGACTCCTTTTAAGCCTTATTGCGGGGAGACCATGCAGGTGCCACACAGACTCCATTTAAGCCTTATTGCAGGGAGCCCATGCAGGTGCCACACAGTTTCCTTTTAAGCTTTTATTGCAGGGACCCCATGCAGGTGCCACACAGACTCCTTTTAAGCCTTATTGCAGGTAGCCCATGCAGGTGCCACACAGACTCCTTTTAAGCCTTATTGCCGGTAGCCCATACAGATGCCACACAGACTCCTTTTAAGCCTTATTGCAGGGTGCCCATGCAGGTGCCACATAGACTCCTTTTAAGCATTTTTGCAGGGAGCCCATGCAGGTGCCACACAGACTCCTTTTAAGCCTTATTGCAGGTAGCCCATGCAGGTGCCACACTGACTCTTTTAAGCCTTATTGCAGGGAGCCCATGTAGTTGCCACACAGACTCCTTTTAAGCCTTATTGCAGGGAGCCCATGCAGGTGCCACACAGTTTCCTTTTAAGCTTTTATTGCAGGGAGCCCATGCAGGTGCCACACTGACTCCTTTTAAGCCTTATTGCAGGGAGCCCATGCAGGTGCCACACAGACTCCTTTTAAGCGTTATTGCCGGTAGCCCATGCAGGTGCCACACAGACTCCTTTTATGCCTTATTGCAGGAAGCCCATGCAGGTGCCACACTGACTCTTCTAAGCCTTATTGCAGGGAGCCTATGTAGGTGCCATACAGACTCCTTTTAAGCCTTCTTGCAGGGAGCCCATGCAGGTGCCACACAGACTCCTTTTAAGCCTTATTGCAGGGAGCCCATGCAGGTGCCACACAGACTCCTTTTAAGCCTTATTGCCGGTAGCCCATGCAGATGCCACACAGACTCCTTTTAAGCCTTATTGCAGGGTGCCCATGCAGGTGCCACATAGACTCCTTTTAAGCATTTTTGCAGGGAGCCCATGCAGGTGCCACACAGACTCCTTTTAAGCCTTATTGCAGGTAGCCCATGCAGGTGCCACACTGACTCTTTTAAGCCTTATTGCAGGGAGCCCATGTAGTTGCCACACAGACTCCTTTTAAGCCTTATTGCAGGGAGCCCATGCAGGTGCCACACAGTTTCCTTTTAAGCTTTTATTGCAGGGAGCCCATGCAGGTGCCACACTGACTCCTTTTAAGCCTTATTGCAGGGAGCCCATGCAGGTGCCACACAGACTCCTTTTAAGCCTTATTGCCGGTAGCCCATGCAGGTGCCACACAGACTCCTTTTATGCCTTATTGCAGGAAGCCCATGCAGGTGCCACACTGACTCTTCTAAGCCTTATTGCAGGGAGCCTATGTAGGTGCCATACAGACTCCTTTTAAGCCTTATTGCAGGGAGCCCATGCAGGTGCCACACAGACTCCTTTTAAGCCTTATTGCAGGGAGCCCATGCAGGTGCCACACAGACTCCTTTTAAGCCTTATTGCAGGGAGCCCATGCAGGTGCCACACAGACTCCTTTTAAGCCTTATTGCAGGTAGCCCATGCAGGTGCCACACTGACTCTTTTAAGCCTTATTGCAGGGAGCCCATGTAGGTGCCACACAGACTCCTTTTAAGCCTTATTGCAGGGAGTCCATGCAGGTGCCACACAGTTTCCTTTTATGCTTTTATTGCAGGGAGCCCATGCAGGTGCCACACTGACTCATTTTAAGCCTTATTGCAGGGAGCCCATGCAGGTGCCACACAGACTCCTTTTAAGCCTTATTGCCGGTAGCACATGCAGGTGCCACACAGACTCCTTTTAAGCCTTATTGCAGGTAGCCCATGCAGGTGCCACACTGACTCTTTTAAGCCTTATTGCAGGGAGCCCATGTAGGTGCCACACAGACTCCTTTTAAGACTTTTTGCAGGGTGCCCATGCAGGTGCCACACAGACTCCTTTTAAGCCTTTTTGCAGGGAGCCCATGCAGGTGCCACACAGACTCCTTTTAAGCCTTATTGCAGGTAGCCCATGCAGGTGCCACACTGACTCTTTTAAGCCTTATTGCAGGGAGCCCATGTAGGTGCCACACAGACTCCTTTTAAGCCTTATTGCAGGGAGCCCATGCAGGTGCCACACAGTTTCCTTTTAAGCTTTTATTGCAGGGAGCCCATGCAGGCGCCACACTGACTCCTTTTAAGCCTTATTGCAGGGAGCCTATGCAGGTGCCACACAGACTCCTTTTAAACCTTATTGCCGGTAGCCCATGCAGGTGCCACACAGACTCCTTTTAAGCCTTATTGCAGGAAGCCCATGCCGGTGCCACACTGACTCTTCTAAGCCTTATTGCAGGGAGCCCATGTAGGTGCTATACAGACTCCTTTTAAGCCTTATTGCAGGGAGCCCATGCAGGTGCCACACAGACTCCTTTTAAGCCTTATTGCAGGGAGCCCATGGAGGTGCCACACAGACTAGTTTTAAGCCTTATTGCAGGGAGCCCATGCAGGTGCCACACTGACCCCTTTTAAGCCTTATTGCAGGGAGCCCATGTAGGTGCCACACAGACTCCTTTTAAGCCTTATTGCAGGGAGACCATGCAGGTGCCACACAGTTTCCTTTAAAGCTTTTATTGCAGGGAGCCCATGCAGGTGCCACACTGACTCCTTTTAAGCCTTATTGCAGGGAGCCCATGCAGGTGCCACACAGACTCCTTTTAAGCCTTATTGCAGGGAGGCCATGCAGGTGCCACACAGACTCCTTTTAAGCCTTATTGCAGGGAGCCCATGCTGGTGCCACACAGTTTCCTCTTAAGCTTTTATTGCAGGGACCCCATGCAGGTGCCACACAGACTCCTTTTAAGCCTTATTGCAGGTAGCCCATGCAGGTGCCACACAGACTCCTTTTAAGCCTTATTGCCGGTAGCCCATGCAGGTGCCACACAGACTCCTTTTAAGCTCCTATTGCATGGAGCCCATGCAGGTGCCACACAGACTCCTTTTAAGCCTTTTTGCAGGGTGACCATGCAGGTGCCACACAGACTCCTTTTAAGGCTTTTTGCAGGGAGCCCATGCAGGTGCCACACAGACTCCTTTTAAGCCTTATTGCAGGTAGCCCATGCAGGTGCCACACAGACTCCTTTTAAGCCTTATTGCAGGGAGCCCATGCAGGTGCCACACAGACTCCTTTTAAGCCTTATTGCAGGTAGCCCATGCAGCTGCCACACTGACTCTTTTAAGCCTTATTTCAGGGAGCCCATGTAGGTGCCACACAGACTCCTTTTAAGCCTTATTGCAGGGAGCCCATGCAGGTACCACACAGTTTCCTTTTATGCTTTTATTGCAGGGAGCCCATGCAGGTGCCACACTGACTCATTTTAAGCCTTATTGCAGGGAGCCCATGTAGGTGCCACACAGACTCCTTTTAAGCCTTATTGCAGGGAGCCCATGCAGGTGCCACACAGTTTCCTTTTAAGCTTTTATTGCAGGGAGCCCATGCAGGTGCCACACTGACTCCTTTTAAGCCTTATTGCAGGGAGCCTATGCAGGTGCCACACAGATTCCTTTTAAGCCTTATTGCCGGTAGCCCATGCAGGTGCCACACAGACTCCTTTTAAGCCTTATTGCAGGAAGCCCATGCCGGTGCCACACAGACTCCTTTTAAGCCTTATTGCAGGGAGCCCATGGAGGTGCCACACAGACTACTTTTAAGCCTTATTGCAGGTAGCCCATGCAGGTGCCACACTGACCCCTTTTAAGCCTTATTGCAGGGAGCCCATGTAGGTGCCACACAGACTCCTTTTAAGCCTTATTGCAGGGAGCCCATGCAGGTGCCACACAGTTTCCTTTTAAGCTTTTATTGCAGGGAGCCCATGCAGGTGCCACACTGACTCCTTTTAAGCCTTATTGCAGGGAGACCATGCAGGTGCCACACAGTCTCCTTTTAAGCCTTATTGCAGGGAGCCCATGCAGGTGCCACACAGACTCCATTTAAGCCTTATTGCAGGGAGCCCATGCAAGTGCCACACAGTTTCCTTTTAAGCTTTTATTGCAGGGAACCCATGCAGGTGCCACACAGACTCCTTTTAAGCCTTATTGCAGGGAGCCCATGCAGGTGCCACACAGACTCCTTTTAAGCCTTATTGCAGGGAGGCCATGCAGGTGCCACACAGACTCCTTTTAAGCTCCTATTGCAGGGAGCCCATGCAGGTGCCACACAGACTCCTTTTAAGCCTTTTTGAAGGGTGCCCATGCAGGTGCCACACAGACTCCTTTTAAGGCTTTTTGCAGGGAGCCCATGCAGGTGCCACACAGACTCCTTTTAAGCCTTATTGCAGGGAGCCCATGCAGGTGCCACACAGACTCCTTTTAAGCCTTATTGCAGGGAGCCCATGCAGGTGCCACACAGACTCCTTTTAAGCCTTATTGCAGGGAGCCCATGCAGATGCCACACAGACTCCTTTTAATCCTTATTGCAGGTAGCCCATGCAGGTGCCACACTGACTCTTTTAAGCCTGATTTCAGGGAGCCCATGTAGGTGCCACACAGACTCCTTTTAAGCCTTATTGCAGGGAGCCCATGCAGGTGCCACACAGTTTCCTTTTATGCTTTTATTGCAGGGAGCCCATGCAGGTGCCACACTGACTCATTTTAAGCCTTATTGCAGGGAGCCCATGCAGGTGCCACACAGACTCCTTTTAAGCCTTATTGCCGGTAGCCTATGCAGGTGCCACACAGACTCCTTTTAAGCCTTATTGCAGGTAGCCCATGCAGGTGCAACACTGACTCTTTTAAGCCTTATTGCAGGGAGCCCATGTAGGTGCCACACAGACTCCTTTTAAGCCTTATTGCAGGGAGCCCATGCAGGTGCCACACAGTTTCCTTTTAAGCCTTATTGCAGGGAGCCCATTCAGGTGCAACACAGACTCCTTTTAAGCCTTATTGCAGGTAGCTCATGCAGGTGCCACACTGACCCCTTTTAAGTCTTATTGCAGGGAGCCCATGTAGGTGCCACACAGACTCCTTTTAAGCCTTATTGCAGGGAGCCCATGCAGGTGCCACACAGTTTCCTTTTAAGCTTTTATTGCAGGGAGCCCATGCAGGTGCCACACTGACTCCTTTTAAGCCTTATTGCAGGGAGCCCATGCAGGTGCCACACAGACTCCTTTTAAGCCTTATTGCCGGTAGCCCATGCAGGTGCCACACAGACTCCTTTTAAGCCTTTTTGCTAGGAGCCCATGCAGGTGCCATACAGACTCCTTTTAAGCCTTCTTGCAGGTTGCCCATGCAGGTGCTACACAGACTCGTTTTAAGCCTTATTGCAGGGAGCCCATGCAGGTGCCACACAGACTCATTTTAAGCCTTATTGCAGTGAGCCCATGCAGGTGCAACACAGACTCCTTTTAAGCCTTATTGCAGGTAGCCCATGCAGGTGCCACACTAACCCCTTTTAAGTCTTATTGCAGGGAGCCCATTTAGGTGCCACGCAGACTCCTTTTAAGCCTTATTGCAGGGAGCCCATGCAGGTGCCACACAGTTTCCTTTTAAGCTTTTATTGCAGGGAGCCCATGCAGGTGCCACACTGACTTCTTTTAAGCCTTATTGCAGGGAGCCCATGCAGGTGCCACACAGTCTCCTTTTAATTCTTATTGCAGGGAGCCCATGCAGGTGCCACACAGACTCCATTTAAGCCTTATTGCAGGGAGCCCATGCAGGTGCCGCACAGTTTCCTTTTAAGCTTTTATTGCAGTGAGCCCATGCAGGTGCCACACTGACTCCTTTTAAGCCTTTTTGCAGGGAGCCCATGCAGGTACCACACAGACTCCTTTTAAGCCTTATTGCAGGGAGCCCATGCAGGTGCCACACAGACTCCTTTAAAGCCTTATTGCTGGTAGCCCATGCAGTTGCCACACAGACTCCTTTTAAGCTCATATTGCAGGGAGCCCATGCAGGTGCCACACAGACTCCTTTTAAGCCTCATTGCAGGGAGCCCATGCAGGTGCCACACAGACTCCTTTTAAGCCTTATTGCCGGTAGCCCATGCAGGTGCCACACAGACTCCTTTTAAGCCTTTTTGCTAGGAGCCCATGCAGGTGCCATACAGACTCCTTTTAAGCCTTCTTGCAGGGTGCCCATGCAGGTGCTACACAGACTCGTTTTAAGCCTCATTGCAGGGAGCCCATGCAGGTGCCACACAGACTCATTTTAAGCCTTATTGCAGGGAGCCCATGCAGGTGCAACACAGACTCCTTTTAAGCCTTATTGCAGGTAGCCCATGCAGGTGCCACACAGACTCCTTTTAAGCCTTTTTGCAGGGAGCCCATGCAGGTGCCACACAGACTCCTTTTAAGCCTTATTGCAGGGAGCCCATGCAGGTGCCACACAGTTTCCTTTTAAGCTTTTATTGCAGGGAGCCCATGCAGGTGCCACACTGACTCTTTTAAGCCTTATTGCAGGGAGCCCATGCAGGTGCCACACAGACTCCTTTTAAGCCTTATTGCAGGGAGGCCATGCAGGTGCCACACAGACTCCTTTTAAGCCTTATTGCAGGGAGCCCATGCTGGTACCACACAGTTTTCTTTTAAGCTTTTATTGCAGGGACCCCATGCAGGTGCCACACAGACTCCTTTTAAGCCTTACTGCAGGTAGCCCATGCAGGTGCCACACAGACTCCTTTTAAGCCTTATTGCAGGGAGCCCATGTAGGTGCCTCACAGACTCCTTTTAAGCCTTATTGCAGGGAGCCCATGCAGGTGCCACACAGTTTCCTTTAAAGCTTTTAATGCAGAGAGCCCATGCAGGTGCCACACTGACTCCTTTTAAGCCTTATTGCAGGGAGTCCATGCAGGTGCCACGCAGACTCCTTTTAAGCCTTATTGCAGGGAGCCCATGCAGGTGCCACACAGTTTCCTTTTAAGCTTTTATTGCAGGAAGCCCATGCAGGTGCCACACAGACTCCTTTTAAGCCTTATTGCAGGGAGCCCATGCAGGTGCCACACAGACTCCTTTTAAGCCTTATTGTAGGGAGCCCATGCAGGTGCCACACAGTTTCCTTTTAAGCTTTTATTGCAGGGAGCCCATGCAGGTGCCACACAGACTCCATTGAAACCTTATTGCAGGGATCCCATGCGGGTGCCACACGGTTTCCTTTTAAGCTTTTATTGCAGGGACCCCATGCAGGTGCCACACAGACTCCTTTTAAACCTTGTTGCAGGTAGCCCATGCAGGTGCCACACAGACTCCTTTTAAGCCTTATTGCCGGTAGCCTATGCAGGTGCCACACAGACTCCTTTTAAGCTCCTATTGCAGGGAGCCCATGCAGGTGCCACACAGACTCCTTTTAAGCCTTTTTGCAGGGTGCCCATGCAGGTGCCACACAGACTCCTTTTAAGCCTTTTTGCAGGGAGCCCATGCAGGTGCCACACAGTGTACTTTTAAGCCTTATTGCAGGGAGCCCATGCAGGTGCCATACAGACTCCTTTTAAGCCTTATTGCAGGGAGCCCATGCAGGTGCCACACAGACTCGTTTTAAGCCTTATTGCAGGGAGCCCATGCAGGTGCCACACAGACTCCTTTTAAGCCTTTTTGCAGGGAGCCCATGCAGGTGCCACACCGAGTCCTTTTAAGCCTTATTGCAGGGAGCCCAAGCAGGTGCCATACAGACTCCTTTTAAGCCTTATTGCAGGGAGCCCATGCAGGTGCCATACAGACTCCTTTTAAGCCTTATTGCAGGGAGACCATGCAGGTGCCACACAGACTCGTTTTAAGCCTTATTGCAGGGAGCCCATGCAGGTGCCACACAGACTGCTTTTAAGCCTCATTGCAGGTAGCCCATGCAGGTGCCACACTGACTCTTTTAAGCCTTATTGCAGGGAGCCCATGTAGGTGCCAAACAGACTCCTTTTAAGCCTTATTGCAGGGAGCCTATGCAGGTGCCACACAGTTTCCTTTTAAGCTTTTATTGCAGGTATCCCATGCAGGTGCCCCATTGACTCCTTTTAAGCCTTATTGCAGGGAGCCCATGCAGGTGCCCCACAGACTCCTTTGAAGCCTTATTGCCGGTAGCCCATGCAGTTGCCACACAGACTCCTTTTAAGCCTTTTTGCAGGGAGCCCATGCAGGTGCCACACAGACTCCTTTTAAGCCTTTTTGCAGGGAGCCCATGCAGGTGCCACACAGACTCCTTTTAAGCCTTATTGCAGGGAGCCCATGCAGGTGCCACACAGACTCCTTTTAAGCCTTGTAGCAGGGAGCCCATGCAGGTGCCACACAGACTCCTTTTAAGCCTTATTGCAGGGAGCCCATGCAGGTGCCACACTGACCCCTTTTAAGCCTTATTGCAGGGAGTCCATGTAGGTGCCACACAGACTCCTTTTAAGCCTTATTGCAGGGAGCCCATGCAGGTGCCACACAGTTTCCTTTTAAGATTTTAATGCAGGGAGTCCATGCAGGTGCCGCACTGACTCCTTTTAAGCCTTATTGCAGGGAGCCCATGCAGGTGCCACACAGACTCCTTTTAAGCCTTATTGCAGGGAGCCCATGCAGGTGCCACACAGACTCCTTTTAAGCCTTATTGCAGGTAGCCCACGCAGGTGCCACACAGACTCATTTTAAGCCTTATTGCAGGGAGCCCATGCAGGTGCCACACGGTTTCCTTTTAAGCCTTATTGCAGGGAGCCCATGCAGGTGCCACACACACTCCTTTTAAGCCTTATTGCAGGGAGCCCATGCAGGTTCCACACAGAATCCTTTTAAGCTCCTATTGCAGGGAGCCCATGCAGGTGCCACACAGACTCCTTTTAAGCCTTATTGCAGGGAGCCCATGCAGGTGCCACACAGACTCGTTTTAAGCCTTATTGCAGGGAGCCCATGCAGGTGCCACAAAGACTCCTATTAAGCCTTATTGCAGGGAGCCCATGTAGGTGCCACACAGACTACTTTTAAGCTTTATTGCAGGGAGCCCATGCAGGTGCCACATAGTTTCCTTTTAAGCTTTTATTGCAGGGAGCCCATGCAGGTGCCACATTGACTCCTTTTAAGCCTTATTGCAGGGAGCCCATGCAGGTGCCACACAGACTCCTTGTAAGCCTTATTGCCGGTAGCCCATGCAGTTGCCACACAGACTCCTTTTAATCCTTTTTGCAGGGAGCCCATGCAGGTGCCACACAGACTCCTTTTAAGCCTTTTTGCAGGGAGCCCATGCAGGTCCCACACAGTTTCCTTTTAAGCTTTTAATGCAGGGAGCCCATGCAGGTGCCACACAGACTCCTTTTAAGCCTTATTGCAGGGAGCCCATGCAGGTGCCACACAGACTCCTTTTAAGCCTTATTGCAGGGAGCCCATGCAGGTGCCACACAGTTTCCTTTTAAGCTTTTATTGCAGGGAGCCCATGCAGGTGCCACACTGACTCCTTTTAAGCCTTATTGCAGAGAGCCCATGCAGGTGCCACACAGACTCCTTTTAAGCCTTATTGCAGGGAGCCCATGTAGGTGCCAGATAGACTCCTTTTAAGCCTTATTGCAGGTAGCCCATGCAGGTGCCACACAGACTCCTTTTAAGCCTTATTGCCGGTAGCCCATGCAGGTGCTTCACTGACTCCTTTTAAGCTCCTATTGCAGGGAGCCCATGCAGGTGCCACACAGACTCCTTTTAAGCCTTTTTGCAGGGTGC
Source organism: Phyllobates terribilis (assembly GCF_046119375.1). Classification (NCBI taxonomy): domain Eukaryota; kingdom Metazoa; phylum Chordata; class Amphibia; order Anura; family Dendrobatidae; genus Phyllobates; species Phyllobates terribilis. The sequence goes on along the minus strand of NW_027362765.1, from coordinate 222,669,010 downwards.
CCATGCAGGTGCCACACAGACTCCTTTTAAGCCTTTTTGCAGGGAGCCCATGCAGGTGCCACACAGACTCCCTTCAAGCCTTATTGCAGGGAGCCCATGCAGGTGCCACACAGACTCCTTTTAAGCCTTATTGCAGGGAGCCCATGCAGGTGCCACACAGACTCCTTTTAAGCCTTATTGCAGGGAGCCCATGCAGGTGCCACACAGACTCCTTTTAAGCCTTATTGCAGGTACCCATGTTGGTGCCACACTGACTCTTTTAAGCCTTATTGCAGGGAGCTCATGTAGGTGCCACACAGACTCCTTTTAAGCCTTATTGCAGGGAGCTTATGCAGGTGCCACACAGTTTCCTTTTAAGCTTTAATTGTAGGGAGCCCATGCTGGTGCCACATTGACTCCTTTTAAGCCTTATTGCAGGGAGCCTATGCAGGTGCCACAAGGATTCCTTTTAAGCCTTATTGCCGGTAGCCCATGCAGTTGCCACACAGACTCCTTTTAAGCCTTTTTGCACGGAGCCCATGCAGGTGCCACACAGACTCCTTTTAAGCCTTTTTGCAGGGAGCCCATGCAGGTGCAACACAGACTCCTTTTAAGCCATATTGCAGGGAGCCCATGCAGGTGCCACACAGACTTCTTCTAAGCCTTATTGCAGGGAGCCCATGCAGGTGCCACACAGACTCCTTTTAAGCCTTATTGCAGGAAGCCCATGCAGGTGCCACACTGACCCCTTTTAAGCCTTATTGCAGGGAGCCCATGTAGGTGCCACACAGACTCATTTTAAGCCTTATTGCAGGGAGCCCATGCAGGTGCCACACAGTTTCCTTTTAAGCTTTTAATGCAGGGAGCCCATGCAGGTGCCGCACTGACTCCTTTTCAGCCTTATTGCCGGGAGCCCATGCAGGTGCCACACAGACTCCATTTAAGCCTTATTGCAGGGAGCCCATGCAGGTGCCACACAGTTTCCTTTTAAGCTTTTATTGCAGGGAGCCCATGCAGGTGCCACACAGACTCCTTTCAAGCCTTATTGCAGGGAGCCCATGCAGGTGCCACACAGTTTCCTTTTAAGCCTTATTGCAGGGAGCCCATGCAGGTGCCACACAGACTCGTTTTAAGCCTTATTGCAGGGAGCCCATGCAGATGTCACAAAGACTCCTTTTAAGACTTATTGCAGGTAGCCCATGCAGGTGCCACACTGACTCTTTTAAGCCTTATTGCAGGGAGCCCATGTAGGTGCCACACAGACTACTTTTAAGCCTTATTGCAGGGAGCCCATGCAGGTGCCACATAGTTTCCTTTTAAGCTTTTATTGCAGGGAGTCCATGCAGGTGCCACATTGACTCCTTTTAAGCCTTATCGCAGAGAGCCCATGCAGGTGCCACACAGACTCCTTGTAAGCCTTATTGCCGGTAGCCCATGCAGTTGCCACACAGACTCCTTTTAAGCCTTTTTGCAGGAAGCCCATGCAGGTGCCACACAGACTCCTTTTAAGCCTTTTTGCAGGGAGTCCATGCAGGTGCCACACAGTTTCCTTTTAAGCTTTTAATGCAGGGAGACCATGCAGGTGCCACACTGACTCCTTTTAAGCCTTATTGCAGGGAGCCCATGCAGATGCCACACAGACTCCTTTTAAGCCTTATTGCAGGGAGCCCATGGAGGTGCCACACAGTTTCCTTTTAAGCTTTTATTGCAGGGAGCCCATGCAGGTGCCACACTGACTCCTTTTAAGCCTTATTGCAGGGAGCCCATGGAGGTGTCACACAGACTCCTTTTAAGCCTTATTGCAGGGAGCCCATGCAGGTGCCACACAGACTCCATTGAAGCCTTATTGCAGGGAGCCCATGCAGGTGCCACACAGTTTCCTTTTAAGCTTTTATTGCAAGGACCCCATGCAGGTGCCACACAGACTCCTTTTAAGCCTTATTGCAAGTAGCCCATGCAGGTGCCACACAGACTCCTTTTAAGCCTTATTGCCGGTAGCCCATGCAGGTGCCACACAGACTCCTTTTAAGCATTTTTGCAGGGAGCCCATGCAGGTGCCACACAGACTCCCTTTAAGCCTTATTGCAGGGAGCCCATGCAGGTGCCACACAGACTCCTTTTAAGCCTTATTGCAGGGAGCCCATGCAGGTGCCACACAGACTCGTTTTAAGCCTTATTGCAGGGAGCCCATGCAGGTGCCACACAGACTCCTTTTAAGCCTTATTGCAGGTAGACCATGTTGGTGCCACACTGACTCTTTTAAGCCTTATTGCAGGGAGCCCATGTAGGTGCTACACAGACTCCTTTTAAGCCTTATTGCAGGGAGCCCATGCATGTGCCACACAGACTCCTTTTAAGCTCCTATTGCCGGGAGCCTTTGCAGGTGCCACACAGACTCCTTTTAAGCCTTATTGCAGGGAGCCAATGCAGGTGCCACACAAAATCCTTTCAAGCCTTATTGCAGGGAGCCCATGCAGGTGTCACACAGACTCCTTTTAAGCCTTATTGCAGGGAGCCAATGCAGGTGCCACACAGACTCCTTTTAAGGCTTATTGCAGGGAGCCCATGCAGGTGCCACACAGACTCCTTTTAAGCTCCTATTGCAGGGAGCCAATGCAGGTGCCACACAGACTCCTTTTAAGCCTTATTGCAGGGAGCCCATGCAGATGCCACACTGACTCCTTTTAAGCCTTATTGCAGGGAGCCCATGCAGGTGCCACACAGACTCCTTTGAAGTCTTATTGCAGGGAGCCCAGGCAGGTGCCACACAGACTCCTTTTAAGCTTTATTGCAGGGAGCCCATGCAGGTGCCACACTGACTCCTTTTAAGCCTTATTGTAGGGAGCCCATGCAGGTGCCACACTGACTCCTTTTAAGCCTTATTGCAGGGAGCCCATGCAGGTGCAACACTGACTCCTTTTAAGCCTTATTGCGGGGAGACCATGCAGGTGCCACACAGACTCCATTTAATCCTTATTGCAGGGAGCCCATGCAGGTGCCACACAGTTTCCTTTTAAGCTTTTATTGCAGGGACCCCATGCAGGTGCCACACAGACTCCTTTTAAGCCTTATTGCAGGTAGCCCATGCAGGTGCCACACAGTCTCCTTTTAATTCTTATTGCAGGGAGCCCATGCAGGTGCCACACAGACTCCATTTAAGCCTTATTGCAGGGAGCCCATGCAGGTGCCGCACAGTTTCCTTTTAAGCTTTTATTGCAGTGAGCCCATGCAGGTGCCACACTGACTCCTTTTAAGCCTTTTTGCAGGGAGCCCATGCAGGTACCACACAGACTCCTTTTAAGCCTTATTGCAGGGAGCCCATGCAGGTGCCACACAGACTCCTTTAAAGCCTTATTGCTGGTAGCCCATGCAGGTGCCACACAGACTCCTTTTAAGCTCATATTGCAGGGAGCCCATGCAGGTGCCACACAGACTCCTTTTAAGCCTTATTGCAGGGAGCCCATGCAGGTGCCACACAGACTCCTTTTAAGCCTTATTGCCGGTAGCCCATGCAGGTGCCACACAGACTCCTTTTAAGCCTTTTTGCTAGGAGCCCATGCAGGTGCCATACAGACTCCTTTTAAGCCTTCTTGCAGGGTGCCCATGCAGGTGCTACACAGACTCGTTTTAAGCCTCATTGCAGGGAGCCCATGCAGGTGCCACACAGACTCATTTTAAGCCTTATTGCAGGGAGCCCATGCAGGTGCAACACAGACTCCTTTTAAGCCTTATTGCAGGTAGCCCATGCAGGTGCCACACAGACTCCTTTTAAGCCTTTTTGCAGGGAGCCCATGCAGGTGCCACACAGACTCCTTTTAAGCCTTATTGCAGGGAGCCCATGCAGGTGCCACACAGTTTCCTTTTAAGCTTTTATTGCAGGGAGCCCATGCAGGTGCCACACTGACTCTTTTAAGCCTTATTGCAGGGAGCCCATGCAGGTGCCACACAGACTCCTTTTAAGCCTTATTGCAGGGAGGCCATGCAGGTGCCACACAGACTCCTTTTAAGCCTTATTGCAGGGAGCCCATGCTGGTGCCACACAGTTTTCTTTTAAGCTTTTATTGCAGGGACCCCATGCAGGTGCCACACAGACTCCTTTTAAGCCTTACTGCAGGTAGCCCATGCAGGTGCCACACAGACTCCTTTTAAGCCTTATTGCAGGGAGCCCATGTAGGTGCCTCACAGACTCCTTTTAAGCCTTATTGCAGGGAGCCCATGCAGGTGCCACACAGTTTCCTTTAAAGCTTTTAATGCAGAGAGCCCATGCAGGTGCCACACTGACTCCTTTTAAGCCTTATTGCAGGGAGTCCATGCAGGTGCCACGCAGACTCCTTTTAAGCCTTATTGCAGGGAGCCCATGCAGGTGCCACACAGTTTCCTTTTAAGCTTTTATTGCAGGAAGCCCATGCAGGTGCCACACAGACTCCTTTTAAGCCTTATTGCAGGGAGCCCATGCAGGTGCCACACAGACTCCTTTTAAGCCTTATTGTAGGGAGCCCATGCAGGTGCCACACAGTTTCCTTTTAAGCTTTTATTGCAGGGAGCCCATGCAGGTGCCACACAGACTCAATTGAAGCCTTATTGCAGGGAGCCCATGCGGGTGCCACACGGTTTCCTTTTAAGCTTTTATTGCAGGGACCCCATGCAGGTGCCACACAGACTCCTTTTAAACCTTGTTGCAGGTAGCCCATGCAGGTGCCACACAGACTCCTTTTAAGACTTATTGCCGGTAGCCTATGCAGGTGCCACACAGACTCCTTTTAAGCTCCTATTGCAGGGAGCCCATGCAGGTGCCACACAGACTCCTTTTAAGCCTTTTTGCAGGGTGCCCATGCAGGTGCCACACAGACTCCTTTTAAGCCTTTTTGCAGGGAGCCCATGCAGGTGCCACACAGTGTACTTTTAAGCCTTATTGCAGGGAGCCCATGCAGGTGCCATACAGACTCCTTTTAAGCCTTATTGCAGGGAGCCCATGCAGGTGCCACACAGACTCGTTTTAAGCCTTATTGCAGGGAGCCCATGCAGGTGCCACACAGACTCCTTTTAAGCCTTTTTGCAGGGTGCCCATGCAGGTGCCACACAGACTCCTTTTAAGCCTTTTTGCAGGGAGCCCATGCAGGTGCCACACCGAGTCCTTTTAAGCCTTATTGCAGGGAGCCCAAGCAGGTGCCATACAGACTCCTTTTAAGCCTTATTGCAGGGAGCCCATGCAGGTGCCATACAGACTCCTTTTAAGCCTTATTGCAGGGAGACCATGCAGGTGCCACACAGACTCGTTTTAAGCCTTATTGCAGGGAGCCCATGCAGGTGCCACACAGACTCCTTTTAAGCCTCATTGCAGGTAGCCCATGCAGGTGCCACACTGACTCTTTTAAGCCTTATTGCAGGGAGCCCATGTAGGTGCCAAACAGACTCCTTTTAAGCCTTATTGCAGGGAGCCTATGCAGGTGCCACACAGTTTCCTTTTAAGCTTTTATTGCAGGTATCCCATGCAGGTGCCCCATTGACTCCTTTTAAGCCTTATTGCAGGGAGCCCATGCAGGTGCCCCACAGACTCCTTTGAAGCCTTATTGCCGGTAGCCCATGCAGTTGCCACACAGACTCCTTTTAAGCCTTTTTGCAGGGAGCCCATGCAGGTGCCACACAGACTCCTTTTAAGCCTTTTTGCAGGGAGCCCATGCAGGTGCCACACAGACTCGTTTTAAGCCTTATTGCAGGGAGCCCATGCAGGTGCCACACAGACTCCTTTTAAGCCTTGTAGCAGGGAGCCCATGCAGGTGCCACACAGACTCCTTTTAAGCCTTATTGCAGGGAGCCCATGCAGGTGCCACACTGACCCCTTTTAAGCCTTATTGCAGGGAGTCCATGTAGGTGCCACACAGACTCCTTTTAAGCCTTATTGCAGGGAGCCCATGCAGGTGCCACACAGTTTCCTTTTAAGATTTTAATGCAGGGAGTCCATGCAGGTGCCGCACTGACTCCTTTTAAGCCTTATTGCAGGGAGCCCATGCAGGTGCCACACAGACTCCTTTTAAGCCTTATTGCAGGGAGCCCATGCAGGTGCCACACAGACTCCTTTTAAGCCTTATTGCAGGTAGCCCACGCAGGTGCCACACAGACTCCTTTTAAGCCTTATTGCAGGGAGCCCATGCAGGTGCCACACGGTTTCCTTTTAAGCCTTATTGCAGGGAGCCCATGCAGGTGCCACACACACTCCTTTTAAGCCTTATTGCAGGGAGCCCATGCAGGTTCCACACAGAATCCTTTTAAGCTCCTATTGCAGGGAGCCCATGCAGGTGCCACACAGACTCCTTTTAAGCCTTATTGCAGGGAGCCCATGCAGGTGCCACACAGACTCGTTTTAAGCCTTATTGCAGGGAGCCCATGCAGGTGCCACAAAGACTCCTATTAAGCCTTATTGCAGGGAGCCCATGTAGGTGCCACACAGACTACTTTTAAGCTTTATTGCAGGGAGCCCATGCAGGTGCCACATAGTTTCCTTTTAAGCTTTTATTGCAGGGAGCCCATGCAGGTGCCACATTGACTCCTTTTAAGCCTTATTGCAGGGAGCCCATGCAGGTGCCACACAGACTCCTTGTAAGCCTTATTGCCGGTAGCCCATGCAGTTGCCACACAGACTCCTTTTAATCCTTTTTGCAGGGAGCCCATGCAGGTGCCACACAGACTCCTTTTAAGCCTTTTTGCAGGGAGCCCATGCAGGTCCCACACAGTTTCCTTTTAAGCTTTTAATGCAGGGAGCCCATGCAGGTGCCACACAGACTCCTTTTAAGCCTTATTGCAGGGAGCCCATGCAGGTGCCACACAGACTCCTTTTAAGCCTTATTGCAGGGAGCCCATGCAGGTGCCACACAGTTTCCTTTTAAGCTTTTATTGCAGGGAGCCCATGCAGGTGCCACACTGACTCCTTTTAAGCCTTATTGCAGAGAGCCCATGCAGGTGCCACACAGACTCCTTTTAAGCCTTATTGCAGGGAGCCCATGTAGGTGCCAGATAGACTCCTTTTAAGCCTTATTGCAGGTAGCCCATGCAGGTGCCACACAGACTCCTTTTAAGCCTTATTGCCGGTAGCCCATGCAGGTGCTTCACTGACTCCTTTTAAGCTCCTATTGCAGGGAGCCCATGCAGGTGCCACACAGACTCCTTTTAAGCCTTTTTGCAGGGTGCCCATGCAGGTGCCACACAGACTCCTTTTAAGCCTTTTTGCAGGGAGCCCATGCAGGTGCCACACAGACTCCCTTCAAGCCTTATTGCAGGGAGCCCATGCAGGTGCCACACAGACTCCTTTTAAGCCTTATTGCAGGGAGCCCATGCAGGTGCCACACAGACTCCTTTTAAGCCTTATTGCAGGGAGCCCATGCAGGTGCCACACAGACTCCTTTTAAGCCTTATTGCAGGTACCCATGTTGGTGCCACACTGACTCTTTTAAGCCTTATTGCAGGGAGCTCATGTAGGTGCCACACAGACTCCTTTTAAGCCTTATTGCAGGGAGCTTATGCAGGTGCCACACAGTTTCCTTTTAAGCTTTAATTGTAGGGAGCCCATGCTGGTGCCACATTGACTCCTTTTAAGCCTTATTGCAGGGAGCCTATGCAGGTGCCACAAGGATTCCTTTTAAGCCTTATTGCCGGTAGCCCATGCAGTTGCCACACAGACTCCTTTTAAGCCTTTTTGCACGGAGCCCATGCAGGTGCCACACAGACTCCTTTTAAGCCTTTTTGCAGGGAGCCCATGCAGGTGCAACACAGACTCCTTTTAAGCCATATTGCAGGGAGCCCATGCAGGTGCCACACAGACTTCTTCTAAGCCTTATTGCAGGGAGCCCATGCAGGTGCCACACAGACTCCTTTTAAGCCTTATTGCAGGAAGCCCATGCAGGTGCCACACTGACCCCTTTTAAGCCTTATTGCAGGGAGCCCATGTAGGTGCCACACAGACTCATTTTAAGCCTTATTGCAGGGAGCCCATGCAGGTGCCACACAGTTTCCTTTTAAGCTTTTAATGCAGGGAGCCCATGCAGGTGCCGCACTGACTCCTTTTCAGCCTTATTGCCGGGAGCCCATGCAGGTGCCACACAGACTCCATTTAAGCCTTATTGCAGGGAGCCCATGCAGGTGCCACACAGTTTCCTTTTAAGCCTTATTGCAGGGAGCCCATGCAGGTGCCACACAGACTCGTTTTAAGCCTTATTGCAGGGAGCCCATGCAGATGTCACAAAGACTCCTTTTAAGACTTATTGCAGGTAGCCCATGCAGGTGCCACACTGACTCTTTTAAGCCTTATTGCAGGGAGCCCATGTAGGTGCCACACAGACTACTTTTAAGCCTTATTGCAGGGAGCCCATGCAGGTGCCACATAGTTTCCTTTTAAGCTTTTATTGCAGGGAGTCCATGCAGGTGCCACATTGACTCCTTTTAAGCCTTATCGCAGAGAGCCCATGCAGGTGCCACACAGACTCCTTGTAAGCCTTATTGCCGGTAGCCCATGCAGTTGCCACACAGACTCCTTTTAAGCCTTTTTGCAGGAAGCCCATGCAGGTGCCACACAGACTCCTTTTAAGCCTTTTTGCAGGGAGCCCATGCAGGTGCCACACAGTTTCCTTTTAAGCTTTTAATGCAGGGAGACCATGCAGGTGCCACACTGACTCCTTTTAAGCCTTATTGCAGGGAGCCCATGCAGGTGCCACACAGACTCCTTTTAAGCCTTATTGCAGGGAGCCCATGGAGGTGCCACACAGTTTCCTTTTAAGCTTTTATTGCAGGGAGCCCATGCAGGTGCCACACTGACTCCTTTTAAGCCTTATTGCAGGGAGCCCATGGAGGTGTCACACAGACTCCTTTTAAGCCTTATTGCAGGGAGCCCATGCAGGTGCCACACAGACTCCATTGAAGCCTTATTGCAGGGAGCCCATGCAGGTGCCACACAGTTTCCTTTTAAGCTTTTATTGCAAGGACCCCATGCAGGTGCCACACAGACTCCTTTTAAGCCTTATTGCAAGTAGCCCATGCAGGTGCCACACAGACTCCTTTTAAGCCTTATTGCCGGTAGCCCATGCAGGTGCCACACAGACTCCTTTTAAGCATTTTTGCAGGGAGCCCATGCAGGTGCCACACAGACTCCCTTTAAGCCTTATTGCAGGGAGCCCATGCAGGTGCCACACAGACTCCTTTTAAGCCTTATTGCAGGGAGCCCATGCAGGTGCCACACAGACTCGTTTTAAGCCTTATTGCAGGGAGCCCATGCAGGTGCCACACAGACTCCTTTTAAGCCTTATTGCAGGTAGACCATGTTGGTGCCACACTGACTCTTTTAAGCCTTATTGCAGGGAGCCCATGTAGGTGCTACACAGACTCCTTTTAAGCCTTATTGCAGGGAGCCCATGCATGTGCCACACAGACTCCTTTTAAGCTCCTATTGCCGGGAGCCTTTGCAGGTGCCACACAGACTCCTTTTAAGCCTTATTGCAGGGAGCCAATGCAGGTGCCACACAAAATCCTTTCAAGCCTTATTGCAGGGAGCCCATGCAGGTGTCACACAGACTCCTTTTAAGCCTTATTGCAGGGAGCCAATGCAGGTGCCACACAGACTCCTTTTAAGGCTTATTGCAGGGAGCCCATGCAGGTGCCACACAGACTCCTTTTAAGCTCCTATTGCAGGGAGCCAATGCAGGTGCCACACAGACTCCTTTTAAGCCTTATTGCAGGGAGCCCATGCAGATGCCACACTGACTCCTTTTAAGCCTTATTGCAGGGAGCCCATGCAGGTGCCACACAGACTCCTTTGAAGTCTTATTGCAGGGAGCCCAGGCAGGTGCCACACAGACTCCTTTTAAGCTTTATTGCAGGGAGCCCATGCAGGTGCCACACTGACTCCTTTTAAGCCTTATTGTAGGGAGCCCATGCAGGTGCCACACTGACTCCTTTTAAGCCTTATTGCAGGGAGCCCATGCAGGTGCAACACTGACTCCTTTTAAGCCTTATTGCGGGGAGACCATGCAGGTGCCACACAGACTCCATTTAATCCTTATTGCAGGGAGCCCATGCAGGTGCCACACAGTTTCCTTTTAAGCTTTTATTGCAGGGACCCCATGCAGGTGCCACACAGACTCCTTTTAAGCCTTATTGCAGGTAGCCCATGCAGGTGCCACACAGACTCCTTTTAAGCCTTATTGCCGGTAGCCCATGCAGGTGCCACACAGACTCCTTTTAAGCCTTATTGCAGGGTGCCCATGCAGGTGCCACATAGACTCCTTTTAAGCATTTTTGCAGGGAGCCCATGCAGGTGCCACACAGACTCCTTTTAAGCCTTGTTGCAGGGAGCCCATGTAGGTGCCACACAGACTCCTTTTAAGCCTTATTGCAGGGAGCCCATGCAGGTGCCACACAGTTTCCTTTTAAGCTTTTATTGCAGGGAGCCCATGCAGGTGCCACACTGACTCCTTTTAAGCCTTATTGCAGGGAGCCCATGCAGGTGCCACACAGACTCCTTTTAAGCCTTATTGCCGGTAGCCCATGCAGGTGCCACACAGACTCCTTTTATGCCTTATTGCAGGAAGCCCATGCAGGTGCCACACTGACTCTTCTAAGCCTTATTGCAGGGAGCCTATGTAGGTGCCATACAGACTCCTTTAAAGCCTTATTGCAGGGAGCCCATGCAGGTGCCACACAGACTCCTTTTAAGCCTTATTGCAGGGAGCCCATGCAGGTGCCACACAGACTCCTTTTAAGCCTTATTGCAGGGAGCCCATGCAGGTGCCACACAGACTCCTTTTAAGCCTTATTGCAGGTAGCCCATGCAGGTGCCACACTGACTCTTTTAAGCCTTATTGCAGGGAGCCCATGTAGGTGCCAAACAGACTCCATTTAAGCCTTATTGCAGGGAGTCCATGCAGGTGCCACACAGTTTCCTTTTATGCTTTTATTGCAGGGAGCCCATGCAGGTGCCACACTGACTCATTTTAAGCCTTATTGCAGGGAGCCCATGCAGGTGCCACACAGACTCCTTTTAAGCCTTATTGCCGGTAGCACATGCAGGTGCCACACAGACTCCTTTTAAGCGTTATTGCAGGTAGCCCATGCAGGTGCCACACTGACTCTTTTAAGCCTTATTGCAGGGAGCCCATGTAGGTGCCACACAGACTCCTTTTAAGACTTTTTGCAGGGTGCCCATGCAGGTGCCACACAGACTCCTTTTAAGCCTTTTTGCAGGGAGCCCATGCAGGTGCCACACAGACTCCTTTTAAGCCTTATTGCAGGTAGCCCATGCAGGTGCCACACTGACTCCTTTTAAGCCTTATTGCAGGTAGCCCATGCAGGTGCCACACTGACTCTTTTAAGCCTTATTGCAGGGAGCCCATGTAGGTGCCACACAGACTCCTTTTAAGCCTTATTGCAGGGAGCCCATGCAGGTGCCACACAGTTTCCTTTTAAGCTTTTATTGCAGGGAGCCCATGCAGGCGCCACACTGACTCCTTTTAAGCCTTATTGCAGGGAGCCTATGCAGGTGCCACACAGACTCCTTTTAAACCTTATTGCCGGTAGCCCATGCAGGTGCCACACAGACTCCTTTTAAGCCTTATTGCAGGAAGCCCATGCCGGTGTCACACTGACTCTTCTAAGCCTTATTGCAGGGAGCCCATGTAGGTGCTATACAGACTCCTTTTAAGCCTTATTGCAGGGAGCCCATGCAGGTGCCACACAGACTCCTTTTAAGCCTTATTGCAGGGAGCCCATGGAGGTGCCACACAGACTCCTTTTAAGCCTTATTGCAGGGAGCCCATGCAGGTGCCACACTGACCCCTTTTAAGCCTTATTGCAGGGAGCCCATGTAGGTGCCACACAGACTCCTTTTAAGCCTTATTGCAGGGAGCCCATGCAGGTGCCACACAGTTTCCTTTAAAGCTTTTATTGCAGGGAGCCCATGCAGGTGCCACAAAGTCTCCTTTTAAGCCTTATTGCAGGGAGCCCATGCAGGTGCCACACAGACTCCATTTAAGCCTTATTGCAGGGAGCCCATGCAGGTGCCACACAATTTCCTTTTAAGCTTTTATTGCAGGGAGCCCATGCAGGTGCCACACTGACTCCTTTTAAGCCTTATTGCAGGGAGCCCATGCAGGTGCCACACAGACTCCTTTTAAGCCTTATTGCAGGGAGGCCATGCAGGTGCCACACAGACTCCTTTTAAGCCTTATTGCAGGGAGCCCATGCTGGTGCCACACAGTTTCCTTTTAAGCTTTATTGCAGGGACCCCTGCAGGTGCCACACAGACTCCTTTTAAGCCTTATTGCAGGTAGCCCATGCAGGTGCCACACAGACTCCTTTTAAGCCTTATTGCTGGTAGCCCATGCAGGTGCCACACAGACTCCTTTTAAGCTCCTATTGCAGGGAGCCCATGCAGGTGCCACACAGACTCCTTTTAAGCCTTTTTGCAGGGTGCCCATGCAGGTGCCACACAGACTCCTTTTAAGGCTTTTTGCAGGGAGCCCATGCAGGTGCCACACAGACTCCTTTTAAGCCTTATTGCAGGGAGCCCATGCAGGTGCCACACAGACTCCTTTTAAGCCTTATTGCAGGGAGCCCATGCAGGTGCCGCACAGACTCCTTTTAAGCCTTATTGCAGGGAGCCCATGCAGGTGCCACACAGACTCCTTTTAAGCCTTATTGCAGGTAGCCCATGCAGCTGCCACACTGACTCTTTTAAGCCTTATTTCAGGGAGCCCATGTAGGTGCCACACAGACTCCTTTTAAGCCTTATTGCAGGGAGCCCATGCAGGTACCACACAGTTTCCTTTTATGCTTTTATTGCAGGGAGCCCATGCAGGTGCCACACTGACTCATTTTAAGCCTTATTGCAGGGAGCCCATGCAGGTGCCGCACAGACTCCTTTTAAGCCTTATTGCAGGGAGCCCATGCAGGTGCCACACAGACTCCTTTTAAGCCTTATTGCAGGTAGCCCATGCAGCTGCCACACTGACTCTTTTAAGCCTTATTTCAGGGAGCCCATGTAGGTGCCACACAGACTCCTTTTAAGCCTTATTGCAGGGAGCCCATGCAGGTACCACACAGTTTCCTTTTATGCTTTTATTGCAGGGAGCCCATGCAGGTGCCACACTGACTCATTTTAAGCCTTATTGCAGGGATCCCATGTAGGTGCCACACAGACTCCTTTTAAGCCTTATTGCAGGGAGCCCATGCAGGTGCCACACAGTTTCCTTTTAAGCTTTTATTGCAGGGAGCCCATGGAGGTGCCACACGGACTCCTTTTAAGCCTTATTGCAGGGAGCCTATGCAGGTGCCACACAGATTCCTTTTAAGCCTTATTGCCGGTAGCCCATGCAGGTGCCACACAGACTCCTTTTAAGCCTTATTGCAGGAAGCCCATGCCGGTGCCACACAGACTTCTTTTAAGCCTTATTGCAGGGAGCCCATGTAGGTGCCAGATAGACTCCTTTTAAGCCTTATTGCAGGTAGCCCATGCAGGTGCCACACAGACTCCTTTTAAGCCTTATTGCCGGTAGCCCATGCAGGTGCTTCACTGACTCCTTTTAAGCTCCTATTGCAGGGAGCCCATGCAGGTGCCACACAGACTCCTTTTAAGCCTTTTTGCAGGGTGCCCATGCAGGTGCCACACAGACTCCTTTTAAGCCTTTTTGCAGGGAGCCCATGCAGGTGCCACACAGACTCCCTTCAAGCCTTATTGCAGGGAGCCCATGCAGGTGCCACACAGACTCCTTTTAAGCCTTATTGCAGGGAGCCCATGCAGGTGCCACACAGACTCCTTTTAAGCCTTATTGCAGGGAGCCCATGCAGGTGCCACACAGACTCCTTTTAAGCCTTATTGCAGGAACCCATGTTGGTGCCACACTGACTCTTTTAAGCCTTATTGCAGGGAGCTCATGTAGGTGCCACACAGACTCCTTTTAAGCCTTATTGCAGGGAGCTTATGCAGGTGCCACACAGTTTCCTTTTAAGCTTTAATTGTAGGGAGCCCATGCTGGTGCCACATTGACTCCTTTTAAGCCTTATTGCAGGGAACCTATGCAGGTGCCACAAGGATTCCTTTTAAGCCTTATTGCCGGTAGCCCATGCAGTTGCCACACAGACTCCTTTTAAGCCTTTTTGCACGGAGCCCATGCAGGTGCCACACAGACTCCTTTTAAGCCTTTTTGCAGGGAGCCCATGCAGGTGCAACACAGACTCCTTTTAAGCCATATTGCAGGGAGCCCATGCAGGTGCCACACAGACTTCTTCTAAGCCTTATTGCAGGGAGCCCATGCAGGTGCCACACAGACTCCTTTTAAGCCTTATTGCAGGGAGCCCATGCAGGTGCCACACTGACCCCTTTTAAGCCTTATTGCAGGGAGCCCATGTAGGTGCCACACAGACTCATTTTAAGCCTTATTGCAGGGAGCCCATGCAGGTGCCACACAGTTTCCTTTTAAGCTTTTAATGCAGGGAGCCCATGCAGGTGCCGCACTGACTCCTTTTCAGCCTTATTGCCGGGAGCCCATGCAGGTGCCACACAGACTCCATTTAAGCCTTATTGCAGGGAGCCCATGCAGGTGCCACACAGTTTCCTTTTAAGCTTTTATTGCAGGGAGCCCATGCAGGTGCCACACAGTTTCCTTTTAAGCCTTATTGCAGGGAGCCCATGCAGGTGCCACACAGACTCGTTTTAAGCCTTATTGCAGGGAGCCCATGCAGATGTCACAAAGACTCCTTTTAAGACTTATTGCAGGTAGCCCATGCAGGTGCCACACTGACTCTTTTAAGCCTTATTGCAGGGAGCCCATGTAGGTGCCACACAGACTACTTTTAAGCCTTATTGCAGGGAGCCCATGCAGGTGCCACATAGTTTCCTTTTAAGCTTTTATTGCAGGGAGTCCATGCAGGTGCCACATTGACTCCTTTTAAGCCTTATCGCAGAGAGCCCATGCAGGTGCCACACAGACTCCTTGTAAGCCTTATTGCCGGTAGCCCATGCAGTTGCCACACAGACTCCTTTTAAGCCTTTTTGCAGGGAGCCCATGCAGGTGCCACACAGTTTCCTTTTAACCTTTTAATGCAGGGAGACCATGCAGGTGCCACACTGACTCCTTTTAAGCCTTATTGCAGGGAGCCCATGCAGGTGCCACACAGACTCCTTTTAAGCCTTATTGCAGGGAGCCCATGGAGGTGCCACACAGTTTCCTTTTAAGCTTTTATTGCAGGGAGCCCATGCAGGTGCCACACTGACTCCTTTTAAGCCTTATTGCAGGGAGCCCATGGAGGTGTCACACAGACTCCTTTTAAGCCTTATTGCAGGGAGCCCATGCAGGTGCCACACAGACTCCATTGAAGCCTTATTGCAGGGAGCCCATGCAGGTGCCACACAGTTTCCTTTTAAGCTTTTATTGCAAGGACCCCATGCAGGTGCCACACAGACTCCTTTTAAGCCTTATTGCAAGTAGCCCATGCAGGTGCCACACAGACTCCTTTTAAGCCTTATTGCCGGTAGACCATGCAGGTGCCACACAGACTCCTTTTAAGCATTTTTGCAGGGAGCCCATGCAGGTGCCACACAGACTCCCTTTAAGCCTTATTGCAGGGAGCCCATGCAGGTGCCACACAGACTCCTTTTAAGCCTTATTGCAGGGAGCCCATGCAGGTGCCACACAGACTCGTTTTAAGCCTTATTGCAGGGAGCCCATGCAGGTGCCACACAGACTCCTTTTAAGCCTTATTGCAGGTAGACCATGTTGGTGCCACACTGACTCTTTTAAGCCTTATTGCAGGGAGCCCATGTAGGTGCTACACAGACTCCTTTTAAGCCTTATTGCAGGGAGCCCATGCAGGTGCCACACAGACTCCTTTTAAGCTCCTATTGCCGGGAGCCATTGCAGGTGCCACACAGACTCCTTTTAAGCCTTATTGCAGGGAGCCAATGCAGGTGCCACACAAAATCCTTTCAAGCCTTATTGCAGGGAGCCCATGCAGGTGTCACACAGACTCCTTTTAAGCCTTATTGCAGGGAGCCAATGCAGGTGCCACACAGACTCCTTTTAAGGCTTATTGCAGGGAGCCCATGCAGGTGCCACACAGACTCCTTTTAAGCTCCTATTGCAGGGAGCCAATGCAGGTGCCACACAGACTCCTTTTAAGCCTTATTGCAGGGAGCCCATGCAGATGCCACACTGACTCCTTTTAAGCCTTATTGCAGGGAGCCCATGCAGGTGCCACACAGACTCCTTTGAAGTCTTATTGCAGGGAGCCCAGGCAGGTGCCACACTGACTCCTTTTAAGCTTTATTGCAGGGAGCCCATGCAGGTGCCACACTGACTCCTTTTAAGCCTTATTGTAGGGAGCCCATGCAGGTGCCACACTGACTCCTTTTAAGCCTTATTGCAGGGAGCCCATGCAGGTGCAACACTGACTCCTTTTAAGCCTTATTGCGGGGAGACCATGCAGGTGCCACACAGACTCCATTTAATCCTTATTGCAGGGAGCCCATGCAGGTGCCACACAGTTTCCTTTTAAGCTTTTATTGCAGGGACCCCATGCAGGTGCCACACAGACTCCTTTTAAGCCTTATTGCAGGTAGCCCATGCAGGTGCCACACAGACTCCTTTTAAGCCTTATTGCCGGTAGCCCATGCAGGTGCCACACAGACTCCTTTTAAGCCTTATTGCAGGGTGCCCATGCAGGTGCCACATAGACTCCTTTTAAGCATTTTTGCAGGGAGCCCATGCAGGTGCCACACAGACTCCTTTTAAGCCTTATTGCAGGGAGCCCATGTAGGTGCCACACAGACTCCTTTTAAGCCTTATTGCAGGGAGCCCATGCAGGTGCCACACAGTTTCCTTTTAAGCTTTTATTGCAGGGAGCCCATGCAGGTGCCACACTGACTCCTTTTAAGCCTTATTGCAGGGAGCCCATGCAGGTGCCACACAGACTCCTTTTAAGCCTTATTGCCGGTAGCCCATGCAGGTGCCACACAGACTCCTTTTATGCCTTATTGCAGGAAGCCCATGCAGGTGCCACACTGACTCTTCTAAGCCTTATTGCAGGGAGCCTATGTAGGTGCCATACAGACTCCTTTAAAGCCTTATTGCAGGGAGCCCATGCAGGTGCCACACAGACTCCTTTTAAGCCTTATTGCAGGGAGCCCATGCAGGTGCCACACAGACTCCTTTTAAGCCTTATTGCAGGGAGCCCATGCAGGTGCCACACAGACTCCTTTTAAGCCTTATTGCAGGTAGCCCATGCAGGTGCCACACTGACTCTTTTAAGCCTTATTGCAGGGAGCCCATGTAGGTGCCAAACAGACTCCATTTAAGCCTTATTGCAGGGAGTCCTTGCAGGTGCCACACAGTTTCCTTTTATGCTTTTATTGCAGGGAGCCCATGCAGGTGCCACACTGACTCATTTTAAGCCTTATTGCAGGGAGCCCATGCAGGTGCCACACAGACTCCTTTTAAGCCTTATTCCCGGTAGCACATGCAGGTGCCACACAGACTCCTTTTAAGCGTTATTGCAGGTAGCCCATGCAGGTGCCACACTGACTCTTTTAAGCCTTATTGCAGGGAGCCCATGTAGGTGCCACACAGACTCCTTTTAAGACTTTTTGCAGGGTGCCCATGCAGGTGCCACACAGACTCCTTTTAAGCCTTTTTGCAGGGAGCCCATGCAGGTGCCACACAGACTCCTTTTAAGCCTTATTGCAGGTAGCCCATGCAGGTGCCACACTGACTCCTTTTAAGCCTTATTGCAGGTAGCCCATGCAGGTGCCACACTGACTCTTTTAAGCCTTATTGCAGGGAGCCCATGTAGGTGCCACACAGACTCCTTTTAAGCCTTATTGCAGGGAGCCCATGCAGGTGCCACACAGTTTCCTTTTAAGCTTTTATTGCAGGGAGCCCATGCAGGCGCCACACTGACTCCTTTTAAGCCTTATTGCAGGGAGCCTATGCAGGTGCCACACAGACTCCTTTTAAACCTTATTGCCGGTAGCCCATGCAGGTGCCACACAGACTCCTTTTAAGCCTTATTGCAGGAAGCCCATGCCGGTGTCACACTGACTCTTCTAAGCCTTATTGCAGGGAGCCCATGTAGGTGCTATACAGACTCATTTAAGCCTTATTGCAGGGAGCCCATGCAGGTGCCACACAGACTCCTTTTAAGCCTTATTGCAGGGAGCCCATGGAGGTGCCACACAGACTCCTTTTAAGCCTTATTGCAGGGAGCCCATGCAGGTGCCACACTGACCCCTTTTAAGCCTTATTGCAGGGAGCCCATGTAGGTGCCACACAGACTCCTTTTAAGCCTTATTGCAGGGAGCCCATGCAGGTGCCACACAGTTTCCTTTAAAGCTTTTATTGCAGGGAGCCCATGCAGGTGCCACAAAGTCTCCTTTTAAGCCTTATTGCAGGGAGCCCATGCAGGTGCCACACAGACTCCATTTAAGCCTTATTGCAGGGAGCCCATGCAGGTGCCACACAATTTCCTTTTAAGCTTTTATTGCAGGGAGCCCATGCAGGTGCCACACTGACTCCTTTTAAGCCTTATTGCAGGGAGCCCATGCAGGTGCCACACAGACTCCTTTTAAGCCTTATTGCAGGGAGGCCATGCAGGTGCCACACAGACTCCTTTTAAGCCTTATTGCAGGGAGCCCATGCTGGTGCCACACAGTTTCCTTTTAAGCTTTATTGCAGGGACCCCATGCAGGTGCCACACAGACTCCTTTTAAGCCTTATTGCAGGTAGCCCATGCAGGTGCCACACAGACTCCTTTTAAGCCTTATTGCTGGTAGCCCATGCAGGTGCCACACAGACTCCTTTTAAGCTCCTATTGCAGGGAGCCCATGCAGGTGCCACACAGACTCCTTTTAAGCCTTTTTGCAGGGTGCCCATGCAGGTGCCACACAGACTCCTTTTAAGGCTTTTTGCAGGGAGCCCATGCAGGTGCCACACAGACTCCTTTTAAGCCTTATTGCAGGGAGCCCATGCAGGTGCCACACAGACTCCTTTTAAGCCTTATTGCAGGGAGCCCATGCAGGTGCCACACAGTTTCCTTTTAAGCCTTATTGCAGGGAGCCCATTAAGGTGCAACACAGTCTCCTTTTAAGCCTTATTGCAGGTAGCCCATGCAAGTGTCACACTGACCCCTTTTAAGTCTTATTGCAGGGAGCCCATGTAGGTGCCACACAGACTCCTTTTAAGCCTTATTTCAGGGAGCCCATGCAGGTGCCACACAGTTTCCTTTTAAGCTTTTATTGCAGGGAGCCCATGCAGGTGCCACACTGACTCCTTTTAAGCCTTATTGCAGGGAGCCCATGCAGGTGCCACACAGACTCCTTTTAAGCCTTATTGCCGGTAGCCCATGCAGGTGCCACACAGACTCCTTTTAAGCCTTTTTGCTAGGAGCCCATGCAGGTGCCATAAAGACTCCTTTTAAGCCTTCTTGCAGGGTGCCCATGCAGGTGCTACACAGACTCGTTTTAAGCCTTATTGCAGGGAGCCCATGCAGGTGCCACACAGACTCATTTTAAGCCTTATTGCAGGGAGCCCATGCAGGTGCCACACAGACTCCTTTTAAGCCTTATTGCAGGTAGCCCATGCAGGTGCCACACTAACCCCTTTTAAGTCTTATTGCAGGGAGCCCATTTAGGTGCCACGCAGACTCCTTTTAAGCCTTATTGCAGGGAGCCCATGCAGGTGCCACACAGTTTCCTTTTAAGCTTTTATTGCAGGGAGCCCATGCAGGTGCCACACTGACTTCTTTTAAGCCTTATTGCAGGGAGCCCATGCAGGTGCCACACAGTCTCCTTTTAATTCTTATTGCAGGGAGCCCATGCAGGTGCCACACAGACTCCATTTAAGCCTTATTGCAGGGAGCCCATGCAGGTGCCACACAGTTTCCTTTTAAGCTTTTATTGCAGTGAGCCCATGCAGGTGCCACACTGACTCCTTTTAAGCCTTATTGCAGGGAGCCCATGCAGGTACCACACAGACTCCTTTTAAGCCTTATTGCAGGGAGCCCATGCAGGTGCCACACAGACTCCTTTAAATCCTTATTGCTGGTAGCCCATGCAGGTACCACACAGACTCCTTTTAAGCACATATTGCAGGGAGCCCATGCAGGTGCCACACAGACTCCTTTTAAGCCTTATTGCAGGGAGCCCATGCAGGTGCCACACAGACTCCTTTTAAGCCTTATTGCCGGTAGCCCATGCAGGTGCCACACAGACTCCTTTTAAGCCTTTTTGCTAGGAGCCCATGCAGGTGCCATACAGACTCCTTTTAAGCCTTCTTGTAGGGTGCCCATGCAGGTGCTACACAGACTCGTTTTAAGCCTTATTGCAGGGAGCCCATGCAGGTGCCACACAGACTCATTTTAAGCCTTATTGCAGGGAGCCCATGCAGGTGCAACACAGACTCCTTTTAAGCCTTATTGCAGGTAGCCCATGCAGGTGCCACACTGACCCCTTTTAAGTCTTATTGCAGGGAGCCCATTTAGGTGCCACGCAGACTCCTTTTAAGCCTTATTGCAGGGAGCCCATGCAGGTGCCACACAGTTTCCTTTTAAGCTTTTATTGCAGGTAGCCCATGCAGGTGCCCCATTGACTCCTTTTAAGCCTTATTGCAGGGAGCCCAAGCAGGTGCCCCACAGACTCCTTTGAAGCCTTATTGCCGGTAGCCCATGCAGTTGCCACACAGACCGCTTTTAAGCCTTTTTGCAGGGAGCCCATGCAGGTGCCACACAGACTCCTTTTAAGCCTTTTTGTAGGGAGCCCATGCAGGTGCCACACAGACTCCTTTTAAGCCTTATTGCAGGGAACCCATGCAGGTGCCACACAGACTCCTTTTAAGCCTTATTGCAGGGAGCCCATGCAGGTGCCACACAGACTCCTTTTAAGCCTTATTGCAGGGTGCCAATGCAGGTGCCACACTGACCCCTTTTAAGCCTTATTGCAGGGCGCCCATGTTGGTGCCACACAGACTCCTTTTAAGCCTTATTGCAGGGAGCCCATGCAGGTGCCACACAGTTTCCTTTTAAGCTTTTAATGCAGGGAGCCCATGCAGGTGCCGCACTGATTCCTTTTAAGCCTTATTGCAGGGAGCCCATGCAGGTGCCACACAGACTCCATTTAAGCCTTATTGCAGGGAGCCCATGCAGGTGCCACACAGTTTCCTTTTAAGCTTTTATTGCAGGAAACCCATGCAGGTGCCACACAGACTCCTTTTAAGCCTTATTGCAGGGAGCCCATGCAGGTGCCACACAGACTCCTTTCAAGCCTTATTGCAGGGAGCCCATGCAGGTGCCACACAGTTTCCTTTTAAGCTTTTATTGCAGGGAGCCCATGCAGGTGCCACACACTCCTTTTAAGCCTTATTGCAGGGAGCCCATGCAGGTGCCACACAGACTCCTTTTAAGCCTTATTGCAGGGAGCCCATGCAGGTGCCACACAGACTCCTTTTAAGCCTTATTGCAGGGAGCCCATGCAGATGCCACACAGACTCCTTTTAATCCTTATTGCAGGTAGCCCATGCAGGTGCCACACTGACTCTTTTAAGCCTTATTTCAGGGAGCCCATGTAGGTGCCACACAGACTCCTTTTAAGCCTTATTGCAGGGAGCCCATGCAGGTGCCACACAGTTTCCTTTTATGCTTTTATTGCAGGGAGCCCATGCAGGTGCCACACTGACTCATTTTAAGCCTTATTGCAGGGAGCCCATGCAGGTGCCACACAGACTCCTTTTAAGCCTTATTGCCGGTAGCCTATGCAGGTGCCACACAGACTCCTTTTAAGCCTTTTTGCAGGTAGCCCATGCAGGTGCCACACTGACTCTTTTAAGCCTTATTGCAGGGAGCCCATGTAGGTGCCACACAGACTCCTTTTAAGCCTTATTGCAGGGAGCCCATGCAGGTGCCACACAGTTTCCTTTTAAGCCTTATTGCAGGGAGCCCATTCAGGTGCAACACAGACTCCTTTTAAGCCTTATTGCAGGTAGCCCATGCAGGTGCCACACTGACCCCTTTTAAGTCTTATTGCAGGGAGCCCATGTAGGTGCCACACAGACTCCTTTTAAGCCTTATTGCAGGGAGCCCATGCAGGTGCCACCCAGTTTCCTTTTAAGCTTTTATTGCAGGGAGCCCATGCAGGTGCCACACTGACTCCTTTTAAGCCTTATTGCAGGGAGCCCATGCAGGTGCCACACAGACTCCTTTTAAGCCTTATTGCCGGTAGCCCATGCAGGTGCCACACAGACTCCTTTTAAGCCTTTTTGCAGGGAGCCCATGCAGGTGCCACACCGACTTCTTTTAAGCCTTATTGCAGGTAGCCCACGCAGGTGCCACACAGACTCCTTTTAAGCTTTATTGCAGGGAGCCCATGCAGGTGCCACACAGTTTCCTTTTAAGCTTTTAATGCAGGGAGCCCATGCAGGTGCCACACTGACTCCTTTTAAGCCTTATTGCAGGGAGCCCATGCAGGTGCCACACAGACTCCTTTTAAGCCTTATTGCAGGGAGCCCATGCAGGTGACACACAGTTTCCTTTTAAGCTTTTATTGCAGGGAGCCCATGCAGGTGCCACACTGACTCCTTTTAAGCCTTATTGCAGGGAGCCCATGCAGGTACCACACAGACTCCATTGAAGCCTTATTGCAGGGAGCCCATGCAGGTGCCACACAGTTTCCTTTTAAGCTTTTATTGCAGGGACCCCATGCAGGTGCCACACAGACTGCTTTTAAGTCTTATTGCAGGTAGCCCATGCAGGTGCCACACAGACTCCTTTTAAGCCTTATTGCCGGTAGCCCATGCAGGTGCTTCACTGACTCCTTTTAAGCTCCTATTGCAGGGAGCCCATGCAGGTGCCACACAGACTCCTTTTAAGCCTTTTTACAGGGTGCCCATGCAGGTGCCGCACAGACTCCTTTTAAGCCTTTTTGCAGGGAGCCCATGCAGGTGCCACACAGACTCCCTTTAAGCCTTATTGCAGGGAGCCCATGCAGTTGCCACACAGACTTCTTTTAAGCCTGATTGCAGGGAGCCCATGCAGGTGCCACACAGACTCATTTTAAGCCTTATTGCAGGGAGCCCATGCAGGTGCCACACAGACTCCTTTTAAGCCTTATTGCAGGTAGCCCATGCAGGTGCCACACTAGCCCCTTTTAAGTCTTATTGCAGGGAGCCCATTTAGGTGCCACGCAGACTCCTTTTAAGCCTTATTGCAGGGAGCCCATGCAGGTGCCACACAGTTTCCTTTTAAGCTTTTATTGCAGGGAGCCCATGCAGGTGCCACACTGACTTCTTTTAAGCCTTATTGCAGGGAGCCCATGCAGGTGCCACACAGTCTCCTTTTAATTCTTATTGCAGGGAGCCCATGCAGGTGCCACACAGACTCCATTTAAGCCTTATTGCAGGGAGCCCATGCAGGTGCCACACAGTTTCCTTTTAAGCTTTTATTGCAGTGAGCCCATGCAGGTGCCACACTGACTCCTTTTAAGCCTTATTGCAGGGAGCCCATGCAGGTACCACACAGACTCCTTTTAAGCCTTATTGCAGGGAGCCCATGCAGGTGCCACACAGACTCCTTTAAATCCTTATTGCTGGTAGCCCATGCAGGTACCACACAGACTCCTTTTAAGCACATATTGCAGGGAGCCCATGCAGGTGCCACACAGACTCCTTTTAAGCCTTATTGCAGGGAGCCCATGCAGGTGCCACACAGACTCCTTTTAAGCCTTATTGCCGGTAGCCCATGCAGGTGCCACACAGACTCCTTTTAAGCCTTTTTGCTAGGAGCCCATGCAGGTGCCATACAGACTCCTTTTAAGCCTTCTTGCAGGGTGCCCATGCAGGTGCTACACAGACTCCTTTTAAGCCTTATTGCAGGGAGCCCATGCAGGTGCCACACAGACTCATTTTAAGCCTTATTGCAGGGAGCCCATGCAGGTGCAACACAGACTCCTTTTAAGCCTTATTGCAGGTAGCCCATGCAGGTGCCACACTGACCCCTTTTAAGTCTTATTGCAGGGAGCCCATTTAGGTGCCACGCAGACTCCTTTTAAGCCTTATTGCAGGGAGCCCATGCAGGTGCCACACAGTTTCCTTTTAAGCTTTTATTGCAGGTAGCCCATGCAGGTGCCCCATTGACTCCTTTTAAGCCTTATTGCAGGGAGCCCAAGCAGGTGCCCCACAGACTCCTTTGAAGCCTTATTGCCGGTAGCCCATGCAGTTGCCACACAGACCCCTTTTAAGCCTTTTTGCAGGGAGCCCATGCAGGTGCCACACAGACTCCTTTTAAGCCTTTTTGCAGGGAGCCCATGCAGGTGCCACACAGACTCCTTTTAAGCCTTATTGCAGGGAACCCATGCAGGTGCCACACAGACTCCTTTTAAGCCTTATTGCAGAGAGCCCATGCAGGTGCCACACAGACTCCTTTTAAGCCTTATTGCAGGGAGCCCATGCAGGTGCCACACTGACCCCTTTTAAGCCTTATTGCAGGGCGCCCATGTAGGTGCCACACAGACTCCTTTTAAGCCTTATTGCAGGGAGCCCATGCAGGTGCCACACAGTTTCCTTTTAAGCTTTTAATGCAGGGAGCCCATGCAGGTGCCGCACTGATTCCTTTTAAGCCTTATTGCAGGGAGCCCATGCAGGTGCCCCACAGACTCCATTTAAGCCTTATTGCAGGGAGCCCATGCAGGTGCCACACAGTTTCCTTTTAAGCTTTTATTGCAGGAAACCCATGCAGGTGCCACACAGACTCCTTTTAAGCCTTATTGCAGGGAGCCCATGCAGGTGCCACACAGACTCCTTTCAAGCCTTATTGCAGGGAGCCCATGCAGGTGCCACACAGTTTCCTTTTAAGCTTTTATTGCAGGGAGCCCATGCAGGTGCCACACACTCCTTTTAAGCCTTATTGCAGGTAGCCCATGCAGGTGCCACACAGACTCCTTTTAAGCCTTTTTGCAGGGAGCCCATGCAGGTGCCACACAGACTCCTTTTAAGCCTTATTGCAGGTAGCCCACGCAGGTGCCACACAGACTCCTTTTAAGCTTTATTGCAGGGAGCCCATGCAGGTGCCACACAGTTTCCTTTTAAGCTTTTAATGGAGGGAGCCCATGCAGGTGCCACACTGACTCCTTTTAAGCCTTATTGCAGGGAGCCCATGCAGGTGCCACACAGACTCCTTTTAAGCCTTATTGCAGGGAGCCCATGCAGGTGACACACAGTTTCCTTTTAAGCTTTTATTGCAGGGAGCCCATGCAGGTGCCACACTGACTCCTTTTAAGCCTTATTGCAGGGAGCCCATGCAGGTGCCACACAGACTCCTTTTAAGCCTTATTGCAGTTTGCCCATGCAGGTACCACACAGACTCCATTGAAGCCTTATTGCAGGCAGCCCATGCAGGTGCCACACAGTTTCCTTTTAAGCTTTTATTGCAGGGACCCCATGCAGGTGCCACACAGACTGCTTTTAAGTCTTATTGCAGGTAGCCCATGCAGGTGCCACACAGACTCCTTTTAAGCCTTATTGCCGGTAGCCCATGCAGGTGCTTCACTGACTCCTTTTAAGCTCCTATTGCAGGGAGCCCAAGCAGGTGCCACACAGACTCCTTTTAAGCCTTTTTGCAGGGTGCCCATGCAGGTGCCACACAGACTCCTTTTAAGCCTTTTTGCAGGGAGCCCATGCAGGTGCCACACAGACTCCCTTTAAGCCTTATTGCAGGGAGCCCATGCAGGTGCCACACAGACTCATTTTAAGCCTTATTGCAGGGAGCCCATGCAGGTGCCACACAGACTCCTTTTAAGCCTTATTGCAGGTAGCCCATGTTGGTGCCACACTGACTCTTTTAAGCCTTATTGCAGGGAGCCCATGTAGGTGCCACACAGACTCCTTTTAAGCCTTATTGCAGGGAGCTTATGCAGGTGCCACACAGTTTCCTTTTAAGCTTTAATTGTAGGGAGCCCATGCTGGTGCCACATTGACTCCTTTTAAGCCTTATTGCAGGGAGCCTATGCAGGTGCCACAAAGATTCCTTTTAAGCCTTATTGCAGGGAACCCATGCAGGTGCCACACAGTTTCCTTTTAAGCTTTTATTGCAGGAAGCCCATGCAGGTGCCACACAGACTCCTTTTAAGCCTTATTGCAGGGAGCCCATGCAGGTGCCACACAGACTCCTTTCAAGCCTTATTGCAGGGAGCCCATGCAGGTGCCACACAGTTTACTTTTAAGCTTTTATTGCAGGGAGCCCATGCAGGTGCCACACACTCCTTTTAAGCCTTATTGCAGGTAGCCCATGCAGGTGCCACACAGACTTCTTTTAAGCCTTTTTGCAGGGAGCCCATGCAGGTGCCACACAGACTCCTTTTAAGCCTTATTGCAGGGAGCCCATGCAGGTGCCACACAGTTTCCTTTTAAGCTTTTATTGCAGGGAGCCCATGCAGGTGCCACACTGACTCTTTTAAGCCTTATTGCAGGGAGCCCATGCAGGTGCCACACAGACTCCTTTGAAGCCTTATTGCAGGGAGGCCATGCAGGTGCCACACAGACTCCTTTTAAGCCTTAGTGCAGGGAGCCCATGCTGGTGCCACACAGTTTTCTTTTAAGCTTTTATTGCAGGGACCCCATGCAGGTGCCACACAGACTCCTTTTAAGCCTTACTGCAGGTAGCCCATGCAGGTGCCACACAGACTCCTTTTAAGCCTTATTGCCGGTAGCCCATGCAGGTGCCACACAGACTCCTTTTAAGCTCCTATTGCAGGGAGCCCATGCAGGTGCCACACAGACTCCTTTTAAGCCTTTTTGCAGGGTGCCCATGCAGGTGCCACACAGACTCCTTTTAAGGCTTTTTGCAGGGAGCCCATGCAGGTGCCACACAGACTCCTTTTAAGCCTTATTGCAGGGAGCCCATGCAGGTGCCACACAGACTCCTTTTAAGACTTATTGCAGGGAGCCCATGCAGGTGCCAC
This sequence comes from Phyllobates terribilis, assembly GCF_046119375.1. Taxonomy (NCBI): domain Eukaryota; kingdom Metazoa; phylum Chordata; class Amphibia; order Anura; family Dendrobatidae; genus Phyllobates; species Phyllobates terribilis. The sequence continues at coordinate 222,642,057 of NW_027362765.1, read as the reverse complement.
ACAGACTCCTTTTAAGCCTTATTGCAGGGAGCCCATGCAGGTGCCACACAGACTCCTTTTAATCCTTATTGCAGGTAGCCCATGCAGGTGCCACACTGACTCTTTTAAGCCTTATTTCAGGGAGCCCATGTAGTTGCCACACAGACTCCTTTTAAGCCTTATTGCAGGGAGCCCATGCAGGTGCCACACAGTATCCTTTTATGCTTTTATTGCAGGGAGCCCATGCAGGTGCCACACTGACTCATTTTAAGCCTTATTGCAGGGAGCCCATGAAGGTGCCACACAGACTCCTTTTAAGCCTTATTGCCGGTAGCCTATGCAGGTGCCACACAGACTCCTTTTAAGCCTTATTGCAGGTAGCCCATGCAGGTGCCACACTGACTCTTTTAAGCCTTATTGCAGGGAGCTCATGTAGTTGCCACACAGACTCCTTTTAAGCCTTATTGCAGGGAGCCCATGCAGGTGCCACACAGTTTCCTTTTAAGCCTTATTGCAGGGAGCCCATGCAGGTGCAACACAGACTCCTTTTAAGCCTTATTACAGGTAGCCCATGCAGGTGCCACACTGACCCCTTTTAAGTCTTATTGCAGGGAGCCCATGTAGGTGCCACACAGACTCCTTTTAAGCCTTATTGCAGGGAGCCCATGCAGGTGCCACACAGTTTCCTTTTAAGCTTTTATTGCAGGGAGCCCATGCAGGTGCCACACTGACTCCTTTTAAGCCTTATTGCAGGGAGCCCATGCAGGTGCCACACAGACTCCTTTTAAGCCTTATTGCCGGTAGCCCATGCAGGTGCCACACAGACTCCTTTTAAGCCTTTTTGCTAGGAGCCCATGCAGGTGCCATACAGACTCCTTTTAAGCCTTCTTGCAGGGTGCCCATGCAGGTGCTACACAGACTCGTTTTAAGTCTTATTGCAGGGAGCCCATGCAGGTGCCACACAGACTCATTTTAAGCCTTATTGCAGGGAGCCCATGCAGTTGCAACACAGACTCCTTTTAAGCCTTATTGCAGGTAGCCCATGCAGGTGCCACACTGACCCCTTTTAAGTCTTATTGCAGGGAGCCCATTTAGGTGCCATGCAGACTCCTTTTAAGCCTTATTGCAGGGAGCCCATGCAGGTGCCACACAGTTTCCTTTTAAGCTTTTATTGCAGGGAGCCCATGCAGGTGCCACACTGACTTCTTTTAAGCCTTATTGCAGGGAGCCCATGCAGGTGCCACACAGTCTCCTTTTAATTCTTATTGCAGGGAGCCCATGCAGATGCCACACAGACTCCATTTAAGCCTTATTGCAGGGAGCCCATGCAGGTGCCACACAGTTTCCTTTTAAGCTTTTATTGCAGTGAGCCCATGCAGGTGCCACACTGATTACTTTTAAGCCTTATTGCAGGGAGCCCATTCAGGTACCACACAGACTCCTTTTAAGCCTTATTGCAGGGAGCCCATGCAGGTGCCACCCAGACTCCTTTAAAGCCTTATTGCTGGTAGCCCATGCAGGTGCCACACAGACTCCTTTTAAGCTCCTATTGCAGTGAGCCCATGCAGGTGCCACACAGACTCCTTTTAAGCCTTTTTTGCAGGGTGCCCATGCAGGTTCCACACAGACTCCTTTTAAGCCTTTTTGCAGGGAGCCCATGCAGGTGCCACACAGACTCCTTTTAAGCCTTATTGCAGGGAGCCCATGCAGGTGCCACACAGACTCCTTTTAAGCCTTATTGCAGGGAGCCCATGCAGGTGCCACACAGACTCGTTTTAAGCTTTATTGCAGGGATCCCATGCAGGTGCCACACAGACTCCTTTTAAGCCTTATTGCAGGTAGCCCATGCAGGTGCCATACTGACTCTTTTAAGCCTTATTGCAGGGAGCCCATGCAGGTGCCACACAGTTTCCTTTTAAGCTTTTAATGCAGAGAGACCATGCAGGTGCCACTCTGACTCCTTTTAAGCCTTATTGCAGGGAGCCCATGCAGGTGCCACACAGACTCCTTTTAAGCCTTACTGCAGGGAGCCCATTCAGGTGCCACACAGTTTCCTTTTAAGCTTTTATTGCAGGAAGCCCTTGCAGGTGCCACACAGACTCCTTTTAAGCCTTATTGCAGGGAGCCCATGCATGTGCCACACGGACTCCTTTTAAGCCTTATTGGAGGGAGCCCATGCAGATGCCACACAGTTTCCTTTTAAGCTTTTATTGCAGGGAGCCCATGCAGGTGCCACACAGACTCCTTTTAAGCCTTATTGCAGGGAGCCCATGCAGGTGCCACACAGACTCCATTTAAGCCTTATTGCAGGGAGCCCATCCAGGTGCCACACAGTTTCCTTTTAATCTTTTATTGCAGGGAGCCCATGCAGGTGCCACACTGACTCCTTTTAAGCCTTATTGCAGGGAGCCCATGCAGGTGCCACACAGACTCCTTTTAAGCCTTATTGTAGGGAGCCCATGCAGGTGCCACACAGACTCGTTTTAAGCCTTATTGCAGGGAGCCCATGCAGGTGCCACACAGACTCCTTTTAAGCCTTATTGCAGGGAGCCCATTCAGGTGCCACACAGAATCGTTTTAAGCCTTATTGCAGGGAGCCCATGCAGGTGCCACACAGACTCCTTTTAAGCCTTATTGCAGGTAGACCATGTTGGTGCCACACTGACTCTTTTAAGCCTTATTGCAGGAAGCCCATGCAGGTGCCACCCAGTTTCCTTTTAAGCTTTTAATGCAGAGAGCCCATGCAGGTGCCACACTGACTCCTTTTAAGCCTTATTGCAGGGAGCCCATGCAGGTGCCACACAGACTCCTTTTAAGCCTTACTGCAGGGAGCCCATTCAGGTGCCACACAGTTTCCTTTTAAGCTTTTATTGCAGGAAGCCCATGCAGGTGCCACACAGACTCCTTTTAAGCCATATTGCAGGGAGCCCATGCATGTGCCACACAGACTCCTTTTAAGCCTTATTGGAGGGAGCCCATGCAGATGCCACACAGTTTCCTTTTAAGCTTTTATTGCAGGGAGCCCATGCAGGTGCCACACAGACTCCTTTTAAGCCTTATTGCAGGGAGCCCATGCAGGTGCCACACAGACTCCATTTAAGCCTTATTGCAGGGAGCCCATCCAGGTGCCACACAGTTTCCTTTTAATCTTTTATTGCAGGGAGCCCATGCAGGTGCCACACTGACTCCTTTTAAGCCTTATTGCAGGGAGCCCATGCAGGTGCCACACAGACTCCTTTCAAGCCTTATTGCAGGGAGCCCATGCAGGTGCCACACAGACTCGTTTTAAGCCTTATTGCAGGGAGCCCATGCAGGTGCCACACAGACTCCTTTTAAGCCTTATTGCAGGGAGCCCATGCAGGTGCCACACAGACTCCTTTTAAGCCTTATTGCAGGTAGACCATGTTGGTGCCACACTGACTCTTTTAAGCCTTATTGCAGGTAGCCCATGCAGGTGCCACACTGACCCCTTTTAAGCCTTATTGCAGGGAGCCCATGTAGGTGCCTCACAGACTCCTTTTAAGCCTTATTGCAGGGAGCCCATGCAGGTGCCACACAGTTTCCTTTAAAGCTTTTAATGCAGAGAGCCCATGCAGGTGCCACACTGACTCCTTTTAAGCCTTATTGCAGGGAGCCCATGCAGTTGCCACGCAGACTCCTTTTAAGCCTTATTGCAGGGAGCCCATGCAGGTGCCACACAGTTTCCTTTTAAGCTTTTATTGCAGGAAGCCCATGCAGGTGCCACACAGACTCCTTTTAAGCCTTATTGCAGGGAGCCCATGCAGGTGCCACACAGACTCCTTTTAAGCCTTATTGTATTGAGCCCATGCAGGTGCCACACAGTTTCCTTTTAAGCTTTTATTGCAGGGAGCCCATGCAGGTGCCACAGAGACTCTTTTTAAGCATTATTGCAGGGAGCCCATGCAGGTGCCACACAGACTCCATTGAAGCCTTATTGCAGGGAGCCCATGCGGGTGCCACACGGTTTCCTTTTAAGCTTTTATTGCAGGGACCCCATGCAGGTGCCACACAGACTCCTTTTAAACCTTGTTGCAGGTAGCCCATGCAGGTGCCACACAGACTCCTTTTAAGCCTTATTGCCGGTAGCCTATGCAGGTGCCACACAGACTCCTTTTAAGCTCCTATTGCAGGGAGCCCATGCAGGTGCCACACAGACTCCTTTTAAGCCTTTTTGCAGGGTGCCCATGCAGGTGCCACACAGACTCCTTTTAAGCCTTTTTGCAGGGAGCCCATGCAGGTGCCACACAGTGTCCTTTTAAGCCTTATTGCAGGGAGCCCATGCAGGTGCCTTACAGACTCCTTTTAAGCCTTATTGCAGGGAGCCCATGCAGGTGCCACACAGACTCGTTTTAAGCCTTATTGCAGGGAGCCCATGCAGGTGCCACACAGACTCCTTTTAAGCCTTTTTGCAGGGTGCCCATGCAGGTGCCACACAGACTCCTTTTAAGCCTTTTTGCAGGGAGCCCATGCAGGTGCCACACCGAGTCCTTTTAAGCCTTATTGCAGGGAGCCCATGCAGGTGCCATACAGACTCCTTTTAAGCCTTATTGCAGGGAGCCCATGCAGGTGCCACACAGACTCGTTTTAAGCCTTATTGCAGGGAGCCCATGCAGGTGCCACACAGACTGCTTTTAAGCCTCATTGCAGGTAGCCCATGCAGGTGCCACACTGACTCTTTTAAGCCTTATTGCAGGGAGCCCATGTAGGTGCCAAACAGACTCCTTTTAAGCCTTATTGCAGGGAGCCTATGGAGGTGCCACACAGTTTCCTTTTAAGCTTTTATTGCAGGTAGCCCATGCAGGTGCCACATTGACTCCTTTTAAGCCTTATTGCAGGGAGCCCATGCAGGTGCCCCACAGACTCCTTTGAAGCCTTATTGCCGGTAGCCCATGCAGTTGCCACACAGACTCCTTTTAAGCCTTTTTGCAGGGAGCCCATGCAGGTGCCACACAGACTCCTTTTAAGCCTTTTTGCAGGGAGCCCATGCAGGTGCCACACAGACTCCTTTTAAGCCTTATTGCAGGGAGTCCATGTAGGTGCCACACAGACTCCTTTTAAGCCTTATTGCAGGGAGCCCATGCAGGTGCCACACAGTTTCCTTTTAAGATTTTAATGCAGGGAGTCCATGCAGGTGCCGCACTGACTCCTTTTAAGCCTTATTGCAGGGAGCCCATGCAGGTGCCACACAGACTCCTTTTAAGCCTTATTGCAGGGAGCCCATGCAGGTGCCACACAGACTCCTTTCAAGCCTTATTGCAGGGAGCCCATGCAGGTGCCACACAGTTTCCTTTTAAGCTTTTATTGCAGGGAGCCCATGCAGGTGCCACACACTCCTTTTAAGCCTTATTGCAGGTAGCCCATGCAGGTGCCACACAGACTCCTTTTAAGTCTTTTTGCAGGGAGCCCATGCAGGTGCCACACAGACTCCTTTTAAGCCTTATTGCAGGTAGCCCACGCAGGTGCCACACAGACTCCTTTTAAGCCTTATTGCAGGGAGCCCATGCAGGTGCCACACGGTTTCCTTTTAAGCCTTATTGCAGGGAGCCCATGCAGGTGCCACACACACTCCTTTTAAGCCTTATTGCAGGGAGCCCATGCAGGTTCCACACAGAATTCTTTTAAGCTCCTATTGCAGGGAGCCCATGCAGGTGCCACACAGACTCATTTTAAGGCTTATTGCAGGGAGCCCATGCAGGTGCCACACAGACTCCTTTTAAGCCTTATTGCAGGGAGCCCATGCAGGTGCCACACAGACTCGTTTTAAGCCTTATTGCAGGGAGCCCATGCAGGTGCCACAAAGACTCCTATTAAGCCTTATTGCAGGGAGCCCATGTTGGTGCCACACAGACTACTTTTAAGCTTTATTGCAGGGAGCCCATGCAGGTGCCACATAGTTTCCTTTTAAGCTTTTATTGCAGGGAGCCCATGCAGGTGCCACATTGACTCCTTTTAAGCCTTATTGCAGGGAGCCCATGCAGGTGCCACACAGACTCCTTGTAAGCCTTATTGCCGGTAGCCCATGCAGTTGCCACACAGACTCCTTTTAATCCTTTTTGCAGGGAGCCCATGCAGGTGCCACACAGACTCCTTTTAAGCCTTTTTGCAGGGAGCCCATGCAGGTCCCACACAGTTTCCTTTTAAGCTTTTAATGCAGGGAGCCCATGCAGGTGCCACACAGACTCCTTTTAAGCCTTATTGCAGGGAGCCCATGCAGGTGCCACACAGACTCCTTTTAAGCCTTATTGCAGAGAGCCCATGCAGGTGCCACACAGTTTCCTTTTAAGCTTTTATTGCAGGGAGCCCATGCAGGTGCCACACTGACTCCTTTTAAGCCTTATTGCAGAGAGCCCATGCAGGTGCCACACAGACTCCTTTTAAGCCTTATTGCAGGGAGCCCATGTAGGTGCCAGATAGACTCCTTTTAAGCCTTATTGCAGGTAGCCCATGCAGGTGCCACACAGACTCCTTTTAAGCCTTATTGCCGGTAGCCCATGCAGGTGCTTCACTGACTCCTTTTAAGCTCCTATTGCAGGGAGTCCATGCAGGTGCCACACAGACTCCTTTTAAGCCTTTTTGCAGGGTGCCCATGCAGGTGCCACACAGACTCCTTTTAAGCCTTTTTGCAGGGAGCCCATGCAGGTGCCACACAGACTCCCTTTAAGCCTTATTGCAGGGAGCCCATGCAGGTGCCACACAGACTCCTTTTAAGCCTTATTGCCGGTAGCCCATGCAGTTGCCACACAGACTCCTTTTAAGCCTTTTTGCACGGAGCCCATGCAGGTGCCACACAGACTCCTTTTAAGCCTTTTTGCAGGGAGCCCATGCAGGTGCAACACAGACTCCTTTTAAGCCTTATTGCAGGGAGCCCATGCAGGTGCCACACAGAATTCTTCTAAGCCTTATTGCAGGGAGCCCATGCAGGTGCCACACAGACTCCTTTTAAGCCTTATTGCAGGGAGCCCATGCAGGTGCCACACTGACCCCTTTTAAGCCTTATTGCAGGGAGCCCATGTAGGTGCCACACAGACTCATTTTAAGCCTTATTGCAGGGAGCCCATGCAGGTGCCACACAGTTTCCTTTTAAGCTTTTAATGCAGGGAGCCCATGCAGGTGCCGCACTGACTCCTTTTCAGCCTTATTGCCGGGAGCCCATGCAGGTGCCACACAGACTCCATTTAAGCCTTATTGCAGGGAGCCCATGCACGTGCCACACAGTTTCCTTTTAAGCTTTTATTGCAGGGAGCCCATGCAGGTGCCACACAGACTCCTTTCAAGCCTTATTGCAGGGAGCCCATGCAGGTGCCACACAGTTTCCTTTTAAGCCTTATTGCAGGGAGCCCATGCAGGTGCCACACAGACTCGTTTTAAGCCTTATTGCAGGGAGCCCATGCAGATGTCACAAAGACTCCTTTTAAGACTTATTGCAGGTAGCCCATGCAGGTGCCACACTGACTCTTTTAAGCCTTATTGCAGGGAGCCCATGTAGGTGCCACACAGACTACTTTTAAGCTTTATTGCAGGGAGCCCATGCAGGTGCCACATAGTTTCCTTTTAAGCTTTTATTGCAGGGAGTCCATGCAGGTGCCACATTGACTCCTTTTAAGCCTTATCGCAGAGAGCCCATGCAGGTGCCACACAGACTCCTTGTAAGCCTTATTGCCGGTAGCCCATGCAGTTGCCACACAGACTCCTTTTAAGCCTTTTTGCAGGGAGCCCATGCAGGTGCCACACAGTTTCCTTTTAAGCTTTTAATGCAGGGAGACCATGCAGGTGCCACACTGACTCCTTTTAAGCCTTATTGCAGGGAGCCCATGCAGGTGCCACACAGACTCCTTTTAAGCCTTATTGCAGGGAGCCCATGGAGGTGCCACACAGTTTCCTTTTAAGCTTTTATTACAGGGAGCCCATGCAAGTGCCACACTGACTCCTTTTAAGCCTTATTGCAGGGAGCCCATGGAGGTGTCACACAGACTCCTTTTAAGCCTTATTGCAGGGAGCCCATGCAGGTGCCACACAGACTCCATTGAATCCTTTTTGCAGGGAGCCCATGCAGGTGCCACACAGTTTCCTTTTAAGATTTTATTGCAAGGACCCCATGCAGGTGCCACACAGACTCCTTTTAAGCCTTATTGCAAGTAGCCCATGCAGGTGCCACACAGACTCCTTTTAAGCCTTATTGCCGGTAGCCCATGCAGGTGCCACACAGACTCCTTTTAAGCCTTTTTGCAGGGAGCCCATGCAGGTGCCACACAGACTCCCTTTAAGCCTTATTGCAGGGAGCCCATGCAGGTGCCACACAGACTCCTTTTAAGCCTTATTGCAGGGAGCCCATGCAGGTGCCACACAGACTCCTTTTAAGCCTTATTGCAGGTAGACCATGTTGGTGCCACACTGACTCTTTTAAGCCTTATTGCAGGGAGCCCATGTAGGTGCTACACAGACTCCTTTTAAGCCTTATTGCAGGGAGCCTATGCCGGTGCCACACAGTTTCCTTTTAAGCTTTTATTGTAGGGAGCCCATGCTGGTGCCACATTGACTCCTTTTAAGCCTTATTGCAGGGAGCCTATGCAGGTGCCACACAGATTCCTTTTAAGCCTTATTGCCGGTAGCCCATGCAGTTGCCACACAGACTACTTTTAAGCCTTTTTTCAGGGAGCCCATGCAGGTGCCACACAGACTCCTTTTAAGCCTTTTTGCAGGGAGCCCATGCAGGTGCCACACAGACTCCTTTTAAGCCTTATTGAAGGGAGCCCATGCAGGTGTCACACAGACTCCTTTTAAGCCTTATTGCAGGGAGCCCATGCAGTTGCCACACAGACTCCTTTTAAGCCTTATTGCAGGGAGCCCATGCAGGTGCCACGCAGTTTCCTTTTAAGCTTTTAATGCAGGAAGCCCATGCAGGTGCCACACTGACTCCTTTTAAGCCTTATTGCAGGGAGCCCATGCAGGTGCCACACAGACTCCATTTAAGCCTTATTGCAGGGAGCCCATGCAGGTGCCACACAGATTCCTTTTAAGCTTTTATTGCAGGAAGCCCATGCAGGTGCCACACTGACTCCTTTTAAGCCTTATTGCAGGGAGCCCATGCAGGTGCCACACAGACTCCTTTTAAGCCTTTTTGCAGGGAGCCCATGCAGGTGCCACACAGACTCCTTTTAAGCCTTTTTGCAGGGAGCCCATGCAGGTGCCGCACAAACTCCTTTTAAGGCTTATTGCAGGGAGCACATGCAGGTGCCACACAGACTCCTTTTAAGCCTTATTGCAGGGAGCCCATGCAAGTGCCACACAGAATCCTTTTAAGCCTTATTGCAGGTAGCCCATGCAGGTGCCACACTGACCCCTTTTAAGCCTTATTGCAGTTAGCCCATGTAGGTGCCACACAGACTCCTTTTAAACCTTATTGCAGGGAGCCCATGCAGGTGCCACACAGTTTCCTTTTAAGCTTTTAATGCAGGAAGCCCATGCAGGTGCCACACTGACTCCTTTTAAGCCTTATTGCAGGGAGCCTATGCAGGTGCCACACAGACTCCATTTAAGCCTTATTGCAGGGAGCCCATGCAGGTGCCACACAGACTCCTTTTAAGCCTTATTGCCGGTAGCCCATGCACGTGCCACACTGACTCCTTTTAAGCTCCTATTGCAGGGAGCCATGCAGGTGCCACACAGACTCCTTTTAAGCCTTTTTGCAGGGTGCCCATGCAGGTGCCACACAGATTCCTTTTAAGTCTTTTTACAGGGAGCCCATGCAGGTGCCACACAGATTCCCTTTAAGCCTTATTGCAGGGAGCCCATGCAGGTGCCACACAGACTCCTTTTAAGCCTTATTGCAGGGAGCCCATGCAGGTGCCACACAGACTCGTTTTAACCCTTATTGCAGGTAACCCATGTTGGTGCCACACTGACTCTTTTAAGCCTTATTGCAGGGTGCCCATGTAGGTGCCACACAGACTCCTTTTAAGCCTTATTGCAGGGGGCCCATGCAGGTGCCACACAGTTTCCTTTTAAGCTTTCATTGCAAGGACCCCATGCAGGTGCCACACAGACTCCTTTTAAGCCTTATTGCAAGTAGCCAATGCAGGTGCCACACAGACTCCTTTTAAGCCTTATTGCCGGTAGCCCATGCAGGTGCCACACAGACTCCTTTTAAGCCTTTTTGCAGGGAGCCCATGCAGGTGCCACACAGACTCCCTTTAAGCCTTATTGCAGGGAGCCCATGCAGGTGCCACACAGACTGCTTTTAAGCCTTATTGCAGGGAGCCCATGCAGGTGCCACACAGACTCCTTTTAAGCCTTATTGCAGGGAGCCCATGCAGGTGCCACACAGACTCCTTTTAAGCCTTATTGCAGGTAGACCATGTTGGTGCCACACTGACTCTTTTAAGCCTTATTGCAGGGAGCCCATGTAGGTGCTACACAGACTCCTTTTAAGCCTTATTGCAGGGAGCCTATGCCGGTGCCACACAGTTTCCTTTTAAGCTTTTATTGTAGGGAGCCCATGCTGGTGCCACATTGACTCCTTTTAAGCCTTATTGCAGGGAGCCTATGCAGGTGCCACACAGATTCCTTTTAAGCCTTATTGCCGGTAGCCCATGCAGTTGCCACACAGACTCCTTTTAAGCCTTTTTTCAGGGAGCCCATGCAGGTGCCACACAGACTCCTTTTAAGCCTTTTTGCAGGGAGCCCATGCAGGTGCCACACAGACTCCTTTTAAGCCTTATTGAAGGGAGCCCATGCAGGTGCCACACAGACTCCTTTTAAGCCTTATTGCAGGGAGCCCATGCAGTTGCCACACATACTCCTTTTAAGCCTTATTGCAGTAGCCCATGCAGGTGCCACACTGACCCCTTTTAAGCCTTATTGCAGGGAGCCCATGTAGGTGCCACACAGACTCCTTTTAAGCCTTATTGCAGGGAGCCCATGCAGGTGCCACGCAGTTTCCTTTTAAGCTTTTAATGCAGGAAGCCCATGCAGGTGCCACTCTGACTCCTTTTAAGCCTTATTGCAGGGAGCCCATGCAGGTGCCACACAGACTCCATTTAAGCCTTATTGCAGGGAGCCCATGCAGGTGCCACACAGATTCCTTTTAAGCTTTTATTGCAGGAAGCCCATGCAGGTGCCACACTGACTCCTTTTAAGCCTTATTGCAGGGAGCCCATGCAGGTGCCACACAGACTCCTTTTAAGCCTTTTTGCAGGGAGCCCATGCAGGTGCCACACAGACTCCTTTTAAGCCTTTTTGCAGGGAGCCCATGCAGGTGCCGCACAAACTCCTTTTAAGGCTTATTGCAGGGAGCCCATGCAGGTGCCACACAGACTCCTTTTAAGCCTTATTGCAGGGAGCCCATGCAAGTGCCACACAGAATCCTTTTAAGCCTTATTGCAGGTAGCCCATGCAGGTGCCACACTGACCCCTTTTAAGCCTTATTGCAGTTAGCCCATGTAGGTGCCACACAGACTCCTTTTAAGCCTTATTGCAGGGAGCCCATGCAGGTGCCACACAGTTTCCTTTTAAGCTTTTAATGCAGGAAGCCCATGCAGGTGCCACACTGACTCCTTTTAAGCCTTATTGCAGGGAGCCTATGCAGGTGCCACACAGACTCCATTTAAGCCTTATTGCAGGGAGCCCATGCAGGTGCCACACAGTTTCCTTTTAAGCTTTTATTGCAGGAAGCCCATGCAGGTGCCACACTGACTCCTTTTAAGCCTTATTGCAGGGAGCCCATGCAGGTGCCACACAGACTCCTTTTAAGCCTTATTGCAGGGAGCCCATGCAGGTGCCACACAGTTTCCTTTTAAACTTTTATTGCAGGGAGCCCATGCAGGTGCCACACACTCCTTTTAAGCCTTATTGCAGGTAGCCCATGCAGGTGCCACACAGACTCCTTTTAAGCCTTTTTGCAGGGAGCCCATGCAGGTGCCACACAGACTCCTTTTAAGCCTTATTGCAGGTAGCCCATGCAGGTGCCACACAGACTCCTTTTAAGCCTTATTGCAGGGAGCCCATGCAGGTGCCACACAGTTTCCTTTTAAGCGTTATTGTAGGGAGACCATGCAGGTGCCACACAGACTCCTTTTACACTTTATTGCAGGGAGCCCATGCAGGTGCCACACAGACTCCATTGAAGCCTTATTGCAGGGAGCCCATGCAGGTGCCACACAGTTTCCTTTTAAGCTTTTATTGCAGGGACCCCATGCAGGTGCCACACAGACTCCATTTAAGCCTTATTGCAGGTAGCCCATGCAGGTGCCACACAGACTCCTTTTAAGCTTTTATTGCAGGGAGCCCATGCAGGTGCCATACACTATTTTTAAGCCTTATTGCAGGGAGCCCATGCAGGTACCACACAGACTCCTTTTAAGCCTTTTTGCAGGGAGCCCATGCATGTGCCACACAGACTCCTTTTAAGCCTTATTGCAGGGAGCCCATGGAGGTGCCACACAGACTCCTTTTAAGCCTTATTGCAGGGAGCCCATGCAGGTGCCACACAGACTCCATTGAAGCCTTATTGCAGGGGGCCCATGCAGGTGCCACACAGTTTCCTTTTAAGCTTTTATTGCAGGGACCCCATGCAGGTGCCACACAGACTCCTTTTAAGCCTTATTGCAGGTAGCCCATGCAGGTGCCACACAGACTCCTTTTAAGCCTTATTGCCGGTAGCCCATGCACGTGCCACACTGACTCCTTTTAAGCTCCTATTGCAGGGAGCCATGCAGGTGCCACACAGACTCCTTTTAAGCCTTTTTGCAGGGTGCCCATGCAGGTGCCACACAGACTCCTTTTAAGTCTTTTTACAGGGAGCCCATGCAGGTGCCACACAGTTTCCTTTTAAGCCTTATTGCAGGGAGCCCATGCAGGTGCCACACACACTCCTTTTAAGCCTTATTGCAGAGAGCCCATGCAGGTTCCACACAGTTTCCTTTTAAGCTTTTATTGCAGGTAGCCCAGGCAGGTGCCACACTGACTCTTTTAAGCCTTATTGCAGGGAGCCCATGTAGGTGCCACACAGACTACTTTTAAGCCTTATTGCAGGGAGCCCATGCAGGTGCCACATAGTTTCCTTTTAAGCTTTTATTGCAGGGAGTCCATGCAGGTGCCACATTGACTCCTTTTAAGCCTTATTGCAGGGAGCCCATGCAGGTGCCACACAGACTCCTTGTAAGCCTTATTGCCGGTAGCCCATGCAGTTGCCACACAGACTCCTTTTAAGCCTTTTTGCAGGGAGCTCATGCAGGTGCCACACAGACTCCTTTTAAGCCTTTTTGCAGGGAGCCCATGTAGGTGCCACACAGTTTCCTTTAAAGCTTTTAATGCAGGGAGCACATGCAAGTGCCACACTGACTCCTTTTAAGCCTTATTGCAGGGAGCCCATGCAGGTGCCACACAGACTCCTTTTAAGCCTTATTGCAGGGAGCCCGTGGAGGTGCCACACAGTTTCCTTTTAAGCTTTTATTGCAGGGAGCCCATGCAGGTGCCACACTGACTCCTTTTAAGCCTTATTGCAGGGAGCCCATGGAGGTGCCACACAGACTCCTTTTAAGCCTTATTGCAGGGAGCCCATGCAGGTGCCACACAGACTCCATTGAAGCCTTATTGCAGGGGGCCCATGCAGGTGCCACACAGTTTCCTTTTAAGCTTTTATTGCAGGGACCCCATGCAGGTGCCACACAGACTCCTTTTAAGCCTTATTGCAGGTAGCCCATGCAGGTGCCACACAGACTCCTTTTAAGCCTTATTGCCGGTAGCCCATGCACGTGCCACACTGACTCCTTTTAAGCTCCTATTGCAGGGAGCCATGCAGGTGCCACAGACTCCTTTTAAGCCTTTTTGCAGGGTGCCCATGCAGGTGCCACACAGACTCCTTTTAAGTCTTTTTACAGGGAGCCCATGCAGGTGCCACACAGACTCCCTTTAAGCCTTATTGCAGGGAGCCCATGCAGGTGCCACACAGACTCCTTTTAAGCCTTATTGCAGGGAGCCCATGCAGGTGCCACACAGACTCGTTTTAAGCCTTATTGCAGGTAACCCATGTTGGTGCCACACTGACTCTTTTAAGCCTTATTGCAGGGAGCCCATGTAGGTGCCACACAGACTCCTTTTAAGCCTTATTGCAGGGAGCCTATGCAAGTGCCACACAGACTGCTTTTAAGCCTTTTTGCAGGGAGCCCATGCAGGTGCCACACAGACTCCCTTTAAGCCTTATTGCAGGGAGCCCATGCAGGTGCCACACAGACTCCTTTTAAGCCTTATTGCAGGGAGCCCATGCAGGTGCCACACTGACTCCTTTTAAGCCTTATTGCAGGTAGCCCATGTTGGTGCCACACTGACTCTTTTAAGCCTTATTGCAGGGAGCCCATGTAGGTGCCACACAGACTCCTTTTAAGCCTTATTGCAGGGAGCCTATGCAGGTGCCACACAGTTTCCTTTTAAGCTTTTATTGTAGGGAGCCCATGCTGGTGCCACATTGACTCCTTTTAAGCCTTATTGCAGGGAGCCTATGCAGGTGCCACACAGATTCCTTTTAAGCCTTATTGCCGGTAGCCCATGCAGTTGCCACACAGACTCCTTTTAAGCCTTTTTGCACGGAGCCCATGCAGGTGCCACACAGACTCCTTTTAAGCCTTTTTGCATGGAGCCCATGCAGGTGCCACACAGACTCCTTTTAAGCCTTATTGCAGGGAGCCCATGCAGGTGCCACACAGACTCCTTTTAAGCCTTATTGCAGGGAGCCCATGGAGGTGCCACACAGACTCCTTTTAAGCCTTATTGCACGTAGCCCATGCAGGTGCCACACTGACCCCTTTTAAGCCTTATTGCAGGGAGCCCATGTAGGTGCCACACAGACTCCTTTTAAGCCTTATTGCAGGGAGCCCATGCAGGTGCCACACAGTTTACTTTTAAGCTTTTAATGCGGGAAGCCCATGCAGGTGCCACACTGTCTCCTTATAAGCCTTATTGCAGGGAGACCATTCAGGTGCCACACAGACTCCATTTAAGCCTTATTGCAGGGAGCCGATGCAAGTGCCACACAGATTCCTTTTAAGATTTTATTGCAGGAAGCCCATGCAGGTGCCACACTGACTCCTTTTAAGCCTTATTGCAGGGAGACCATTCAGGTGCCACACAGACACCATTTAAGCCTTATTGCAGGGAGCCCATGCAAGTGCCACACAGATTCCTTTTAAGATTTTATTGCAGGAAGCCCATGCAGGTGCCACACTGACTCCTTTTAAGCCTTATTGCAGGGAGCCCATGCAGGTGCCACACAGACTCTTTTTAAGCCTTATTGCAGGGAGCCCATGCAGGTGCCACACAGACTCCTTTTAAGCGTTATTGCAGGGAGCCCATGCAGGTGCCACACAGTTTCCTTTTAAGCTTTTAATGCAGGAAGCCCATGCAGGTGCCACACTGACTCATTTTAAGCCTTATTGCAGGGAGCCCATGCAGGTGCCACACAGACTCCATTTAAGCCTTATTGCAGGGAGCCCATGCAGGTGCCACACAGTTTCCTTTTAAGCTTTTATTGCAGGAAGCCCATGCAGGTGCCACACAGACTCCTTTTAAGCCTTATTGCAGGGAGCCCATGCAGGTCCCACACAGACTCCTTTTAAGCCTTATTGCAGCGAGCCCATGCAGGTGCCATACAGTTTCCTTTTAAGGTTTTATTGCAGGGAGCCCATGCAGGTGCCACACACTCCTTTTAAGCCTTATTGCAGGTAGCCCATGCAGGTGCCACACAGACTCCTTTTAAGCCTTTTTGCAGGTAGCACATGCAGGTGCCACACAGACTCCTTTTAAGCCATATTGCAGGGAGCCCATGCAGGTGCCACACAGACTCCTTTTAAGCCTTATTGCAGGGAGCCCATGCAGGTGCCACACAGACTCCTTTTAAGCCTTATTGCAGGTAGCCCATGCAGGTGCCACACTGACCGCTTTTAAGCCTTATTGCAGGGAGCCCATGTAGGTGCCACACAGACTCCTTTTAAGCCTTATTGCAGGGAGCCCATGCAGGTGCCACACAGTCTCCTTTTAAGCTTTTAATGCGGGAAGCCCATGCAGGTGCCACACTGACTCCTTATAAGCCTTATTGCAGGGAGACCATTTAGGTGCCACACAGACTCCATTTAAGCCTTATTGCAGGGAGCCCATGCAGGTGCCACACAGATTCCTTTTAAGCTTTTATTGCAGGAAGCCCATGCAAGTGCCACACAGATTCCTTTTAAGATTTTATTGCAGGAAGCCCATGCAGGTGCCACACTGACTCCTTTTAAGCCTTATTGCAGGGAGCCCATGCAGGTGCCACACAGACCTTTTTAAGCCTTATTGCAGGGAGCCCATGCAGGTGCCACACAGACTCCTTTTAAGCCTTATTGCAGGGAGCCCATGCAGGTTCCACACAGTTTCCTTTTAAGCTTTTAATGCAGGAAGCCCATGCAGGTGCCACACTGACTCCTTTTAAGCCTTATTGCAGGGAGCCCATGCAGGTGCCACACAGACTCCATTTAAGCCTTATTGCAGGGAGCCCATGCAGGTGCCACACAGTTTCCTTTTAAGCTTTTATTGCAGGAAGCCCATGCAGGTGCCACACAGACTCCTTTTAAGCCTTATTGCAGGGAGCCCATGCAGGTCCCACACAGACTCCTTTTAAGCCTTATTGCAGCGAGCCCATGCAGGTGCCATACAGTTTCCTTTTAAGCTTTTATTGCAGGGAGCCCATGCAGGTGCCACACACTCCTTTTAAGCCTTCTTGCAGGTAGCCCATGCAGGTGCCACACAGACTCCTTTTAAGCCATATTGCAGGGAGCCCATGCAGGTGCCACACAGACTCCTTTTAAGCCTTATTGCAGGGAGCCCATGCAGGTGCCACACAGACTCCTTTTAAGCCTTATTGCAGGTAGCCCATGCAGGTGTCACACTGACCCCTTTTAAGCCTTATTGCAGGGAGCCCATGTAGGTGCCACACAGACTCCTTTTAAGCCTTATTGCAGGGAGCCCATGCAGGTGCCACACAGTTTCCTTTTAAGCTTTTAATGCGGGAAGCCCATGCAGGTGCCCCACTGACTCCTTATAAGCCTTATTGCAGGGAGACCATTCAGGTGCCACACAGACTCCATTTAAGCCTTATTGCAGGGAGCCCATGCAGGTGCCACACAGATTCCTTTTAAGCTTTTATTGCAGGAAGCCCATGCAGGTGCCACACTGACTCCTTTTAAGCCTTATTGCAGGGAGCCCATGCAGGTGCCACACAGACTCTTTTTAAGCCTTATTGCAGGGAGCCCATGCAGGTGTCACACAGACTCCTTTTAAGCCTTATTGCAGGTAGCCCATGCAGGTGCCACACTGACCCCTTTTAAGCCTTATTGCAGGGAGCCCATGTAGATGCCACACAGACTCCTTTAAAGCCTTATTGCAGGGAGCCCATGCAGGTGCCACACAGTTTCCTTTTAAGCTTTTAATGCAGGAAGCGCATGCAGGTGCCACACTGACTCCTTTTAAGCCTTATTGCAGGGAGCCCATGCAGGTGCCACACAGACTCCATTTAAGCCTTATTGCAGGGAGCCCATGCAGGTGCCACACAGTTTCCTTTTAAGCTTTTATTGCAGGAAGCCCATGCAGGTGCCACAGTGACTCCTTTTAAGCCTTATTGCAGGGAGCCCATGCAGGTGCCACACAGACTCCTTTTAAGCCTTATTGCAGGGAGCCCATGCAGGTGCCATACAGTTTCCTTTTAAGCTTTTATTGCAGGGTGCCCATGCAGGTGCCACACACTCCTTTTAAGCCTTATTGCAGGTAGCCCATGGAGGTGCCACACAGACTCCTTTTAAGCCTTTTTGCAGGGAGCCCATGCAGGTGCCACACAGACTCCTTTTAAGCCTTATTGCAGGTAGCCCATGCAGGTGCCACACAGTTATCTTTTAAGCGTTATTGCAGGGAGACCATGCAGGTGCCACACAGACTCCTTTTAAGCCTTATTGCAGGGAGACCATGCAGGTGCCACACAGACTCCATTGAAGCCTTATTGCAGGGAGCCCATGCAGGTGCCACACAGTTTCCTTTTAAGCTTTTATTGCAGGGAGCCCATGCAGGTGCCACACAGACTCTTTTAAGCCTTATTGCAGGTAGCCCATGCAGGTGCCACACAGTTTCCTTTTAAGCCTTATTGCAGGGAGCCCATGCAGGTGCCACACACACTCCTTTTAAGCCTTTTTGCAGGGAGCCCTTGCAGGTGCCACACAGACTCCTTTTAAGCCTTATTTCAGGGAGCCCATGCAGGTGCCACACAGTCTCCTTTTAAGCCTTATTGCAGGGAGCCCATGCAGGTGCCACACAGCTTCCTTTTAAGCCTTTTTTCAGGGAGCCCATGCAGGTGCCACACACACTCCTTTTAAGCCTTTTTGCAGGCAGCCCATGCAGGTGACACACAGACTCCTTTTAAGCCTTATTGCAGGGAGCCCATGCAGGTGCCACACAGACTCCTTTTAAGCCTTATTGCAGGGAGCCCATGCAGGTACCACACAGACTCGTTTTAAGCCTTATTGCAGGTAGCCCATGTAGGTGCCACACTGACTCTTTTAAGCCTTATTGCAGGGAGCCCATGTAGGTGCCACACAGACTCCTTTTAAGCCTTATTGCTGGGAGTCTATGCAGGTGCCACACAGACTCCTTTTAAGCCTTATTGCAGGGAGCCCATGCAGGTACCACACAGACTCGTTTTAAGCCTTATTGCAGGTAGCCCATGTAGGTGCCACACTGACTCTTTTAAGCCTTATTGCAGGGAGGCCATGTAGGTGCCACACAGACTCCTTTTAAGCCTTATTGCTGGGAGTCTATGCAGGTGCCACAGTTTCCTTTTAAGCTTTTATTGCAGGGAGCCCATGCAGGTGCCACATTGACTCCTTTTAAGCCTTATTGCAGTGAGCCCATGCAGGTGCCACACAGACTCCTTTTAAGTCTTATTGCCGGCAGCCCATGCAGTTGCCACACAGACTCCTTTTAAGCCTTTTTGCAGGGAGCCCATGCAGGTGCCACACAGACTCCTTTTAAGCCTTTTTGCAGGTAGCCCATGCAGGTGCCACACAGACTCCTTTTAAGCCATATTGCAGGGAGGGCATGCAGGTGCCACACAGTTTTCTTTTAAGCCTTATTGCAGGGAGCCCATGCAGGTGCCACACACACTCCTTTTAAGCCTTTTTGCAGGGAGCCCATGCAGGTGCCACACAGACTCCTTTTAAGCTTTTATTGCAGGGAGCCCATGCAGGTGCCACACAGACTCCTTTTAAGCCTTATTGCAGCGAGCCCATGCAGGTGCCACACAGACTCCTTTTAAGCCTTATTGCAGGGAGCCCATGCAGGTGCCATACAGTTTCCTTTTAAGCTTTTATTGCAGGGTGCCCATGCAGGTGCCACACACTCCTTTTAAGTCTTATTGCAGGTAGCCCATGGAGGTGCCACACAGACTCCTTTTAAGCCTTTTTGCAGGGAGCCCATGCAGGTGCCACACAGACTCCTTTTAAGCCTTATTGCACGTAGCCATGCAGGTGCCACACAGACTCCTTTTAAGCCTTATTCCAGGGAGCCCATGCAGGTGCCACACAGACTCCTTTTATGCTTTTAATGCAGGGAGCCCATGCAGGTGCCACACTGACTCCTTTTAAGCCTTATTGCAGGAAGCCCATGCAGGTGCCACACAGACTCCATTTAAGCCTTATTGCAGGGAACCCATGCAGGTGCCACACAGTTTCCTTTTAAGTGTTATTGCAGGGAGACCATGCAGGTGCCACACAGACTCCTTTTAAGCCTTATTGCAGGGAGACCATGCAGGTGCCACACAGACTCCATTGAAGCCTTATTGCAGGAAGCCCATGCAGGTGCCACACAGTTTCCTTTTAAGCTTTTATTGCAGGGACCCCATGCAGGTGCCACACAGACTCCTTTTAAGCCTTATTGCAGGTAGCCCATGCAGGTGCCACACAGACTCCTTTTAAGCCTTATTGCCGGTAGCCCATGCAGTTGCCACACAGACTCCTTTTAAACCTTATTGCAGGGAGCCTATGCAGGTGCCACACAGACTCCTTTTAAGCCTTATTGCCGGTAGCCCATGCTGTTGCCACACAGACTCCTTTTAAGCCTTTTTGCACGGAGCCCATGCAGGTGCCACACAGACTCCTTTTAAGCCTTTTTGCAGGGAGCCCATGCAGGTGCCACACAGACTCCTTTTAAGCCTTATTGCAGGGAGCCCATGCAGGTGCCACACAGACTCCTTTTAAGCCTTATTGCAGGGAGCCCATGAAGGTGCCACACAGACTCCTTTTAAGCCTTATTGCAGGTAGCTCATGCAGGTGCCACACTGACTCCTTTTAAGCCTTATTGCAGGGAGCCCATGTAGGTGCCACACAGACTCTTTTAAGCCTTATTGCAGGGAGCCCATGCAGGTGCCACACAGACTCGTTTTAAGCCTTATTGCAGGTAGCCCATGTTGGTGTCACACTGACTCTTTTAAGCCTTATTGCAGGGAGCCCATGTAGGTGCCACACAGACTCCTTTTAAGCCTTATTGCAGGGAGCCTATGCAGGTGCCACACAGACTCCTTTTAAGCCTTATTGCAGGGAGCCCATGCAGGTGCCACACAGACTCCTTTTAAGCCTTATTGCAGGTAGCCCATGTTGGTGCCACACTGACTCTTTTAAGCCTTATTGCAGGGATCCCATGTAGGTGCCACACAGACTCCTTTTAAGCCTTATTGCAGGGAGCCTATGCAGGTGCCACACAGTTTCTTTTTAAGCTTTTATTGTAGGGAGCCCATGCTGGTGCCACATTGACTCCTTTTAAGCCTTATTGCAGGGAGCCTATGCAGGTGCCACACAGATTCCTTTTAAGCCTTATTGCCGGTAGCCCATGCAGTTGCCACACAGACTCCTTTTAAGCCTTTTTGCACGGAGCCCATGCAGGTGCCACACAGACTCCTTTTAAGTGTTTTTGTAGGGAGCCCATGCAGGTGCCACACAGACTCCTTTTAAGCCTTATTGCAGGGAGCCCATGCAGGTGCCACACAGACTCCTTTTAAGCCTTATTGCAGGGAGCCCATGCAGGTGCCACACAGACTCCTTTTAAGCCTTATTGCAGGTAGCCCATGCAGGTGCCACACTGACCCCTTTTAAGCCTTATTGCAGGGAGCCCATGTAGGTGCCACACAGACTCCTTTTAAGTCTTATTGCAGGGAGCCCATGCAGGTGCCACACAGTTTCCTTTTAAGCTTTTAATGCGGGAAACCCATGCAGGTGCCACACTGACTCCTTTTAAGCCTTATTGCAGGGAGCCCATGCAAGTGCCACACAGACTCCATTTAAGCCTTATTGCAGGGAAGCCTATGCAGGTGCCACACAGATTCCTTTTAAGCTTTTATTGCAGGAAGCCCATGCAGGTGCCACACTGACTCCTTTTAAGCCTTATTGCAGGGAGCCCATGCAGGTGCCACACAGACTCTTTTTAAGCCTTTTTGCAGGGAGCCCATGCAGGTGCCACACAGACTCCTTTTAAGCCTTTTTGCAGGGAGCCCATGCAGGTGCCACACAGACTCCTTTTAAGCCTTATTGCAGGGAGCCCATGCAAGTGCCACACAGATTCCTTTTAAGATTTTATTGCAGGAAGCCCATGCAGGTGCCACACTGACTCCTTTTAAGCCTTATTGCAGGGAGACCATTCAGGTGCCACACAGACACCATTTAAGCCTTATTGCAGGGAGCCCATGCAAGTGCCACACAGATTCCTTTTAAGATTTTATTGCAGGAAGCCCATGCAGGTGCCACACTGACTCCTTTTAAGCCTTATTGCAGGGAGCCCATGCAGGTGCCACACAGACTCTTTTTAAGCCTTATTGCAGGGAGCCCATGCAGGTGCCACA
Source organism: Phyllobates terribilis (assembly GCF_046119375.1). Lineage (NCBI taxonomy): Eukaryota > Metazoa > Chordata > Amphibia > Anura > Dendrobatidae > Phyllobates > Phyllobates terribilis. The sequence continues at coordinate 222,620,159 of NW_027362765.1, read as the reverse complement.
CAGACTCCTTTTAAGCCTTATTGCAGGGAGCCCATGCAGGTGCCACACAGTTTCCTTTTAAGCTTTTAATGCAGGAAGCCCATGCAGGTGCCACACTGACTCATTTTAAGCCTTATTGCAGGGAGCCCATGCAGGTGCCACACAGACTCCATTTAAGCCTTATTGCAGGGAGCCCATGCAGGTGCCACACAGTTTCCTTTTAAGCTTTTATTGCAGGAAGCCCATGCAGGTGCCACACAGACTCCTTTTAAGCCTTATTGCAGGGAGCCCATGCAGGTCCCACACAGACTCCTTTTAAGCCTTATTGCAGCGAGCCCATGCAGGTGCCATAGAGTTTCCTTTTAAGCTTTTATTGCAGGGAGCCCATGCAGGTGCCACACACTCCTTTTAAGCCTTATTGCAGGTAGCCCATGCAGGTGCCACACAGACTCCTTTTAAGCCTTTTTGCAGGTAGCACATGCAGGTGCCACACAGACTCCTTTTAAGCCATATTGCAGGGAGCCCATGCAGGTGCCACACAGACTCCTTTTAAGCCTTATTGCAGGGAGCCCATGCAGGTGCCACACAGACTCCTTTTAAGCCTTATTGCAGGTAGCCCATGCAGGTGCCACACTGACCGCTTTTAAGCCTTATTGCAGGGAGCCCATGTAGGTGCCACACAGACTCCTTTTAAGCCTTATTGCAGGGAGCCCATGCAGGTGCCACACAGTCTCCTTTTAAGCTTTTAATGCGGGAAGCCCATGCAGGTGCCACACTGACTCCTTATAAGCCTTATTGCAGGGAGACCATTTAGGTGCCACACAGACTCCATTTAAGCCTTATTGCAGGGAGCCCATGCAGGTGCCACACAGATTCCTTTTAAGCTTTTATTGCAGGAAGCCCATGCAAGTGCCACACAGATTCCTTTTAAGATTTTATTGCAGGAAGCCCATGCAGGTGCCACACTGACTCCTTTTAAGCCTTATTGCAGGGAGCCCATGCAGGTGCCACACAGACCTTTTTAAGCCTTATTGCAGGGAGCCCATGCAGGTGCCACACAGACTCCTTTTAAGCCTTATTGCAGGGAGCCCATGCAGGTGCCACACAGTTTCCTTTTAAGCTTTTAATGCAGGAAGCCCATGCAGGTGCCACACTGACTCCTTTTAAGCCTTATTGCAGGGAGCCCATGCAGGTGCCACACAGACTCCATTTAAGCCTTATTGCAGGGAGCCCATGCAGGTGCCACACAGTTTCCTTTTAAGCTTTTATTGCAGGAAGCCCATGCAGGTGCCACACAGACTCCTTTTAAGCCTTATTGCAGGGAGCCCATGCAGGTCCCACACAGACTCCTTTTAAGCCTTATTGCAGCGAGCCCATGCAGGTGCCATACAGTTTCCTTTTAAGCTTTTATTGCAGGGAGCCCATGCAGGTGCCACACACTCCTTTTAAGCCTTCTTGCAGGTAGCCCATGCAGGTGCCACACAGACTCCTTTTAAGCCATATTGCAGGGAGCCCATGCAGGTGCCACACAGACTCCTTTTAAGCCTTATTGCAGGGAGCCCATGCAGGTGCCACACAGACTCCTTTTAAGCCTTATTGCAGGTAGCCCATGCAGGTGTCACACTGACCCCTTTTAAGCCTTATTGCAGGGAGCCCATGTAGGTGCCACACAGACTCCTTTTAAGCCTTATTGCAGGGAGCCCATGCAGGTGCCACACAGTTTCCTTTTAAGCTTTTAATGCGGGAAGCCCATGCAGGTGCCCCACTGACTCCTTATAAGCCTTATTGCAGGGAGACCATTCAGGTGCCACACAGACTCCATTTAAGCCTTATTGCAGGGAGCCCATGCAGGTGCCACACAGATTCCTTTTAAGCTTTTATTGCAGGAAGCCCATGCAGGTGCCACACTGACTCCTTTTAAGCCTTATTGCAGGGAGCCCATGCAGGTGCCACACAGACTCTTTTTAAGCCTTATTGCAGGGAGCCCATGCAGGTGTCACACAGACTCCTTTTAAGCCTTATTGCAGGTAGCCCATGCAGGTGCCACACTGACCCCTTTTAAGCCTTATTGCAGGGAGCCCATGTAGATGCCACACAGACTCCTTTAAAGCCTTATTGCAGGGAGCCCATGCAGGTGCCACACAGTTTCCTTTTAAGCTTTTAATGCAGGAAGCGCATGCAGGTGCCACACTGACTCCTTTTAAGCCTTATTGCAGGGAGCCCATGCAGGTGCCACACAGACTCCATTTAAGCCTTATTGCAGGGAGCCCATGCAGGTGCCACACAGTTTCCTTTTAAGCTTTTATTGCAGGAAGCCCATGCAGGTGCCACAGTGACTCCTTTTAAGCCTTATTGCAGGGAGCCCATGCAGGTGCCACACAGACTCCTTTTAAGCCTTATTGCAGGGAGCCCATGCAGGTGCCATACAGTTTCCTTTTAAGCTTTTATTGCAGGGTGCCCATGCAGGTGCCACACACTCCTTTTAAGCCTTATTGCAGGTAGCCCATGGAGGTGCCACACAGACTCCTTTTAGGCCTTTTTGCAGGGAGCCCATGCAGGTGCCACACAGACTCCTTTTAAGCCTTATTGCAGGTAGCCCATGCAGGTGCCACACAGTTATCTTTTAAGCGTTATTGCAGGGAGACCATGCAGGTGCCACACAGACTCCTTTTAAGCCTTATTGCAGGGAGACCATGCAGGTGCCACACAGACTCCATTGAAGCCTTATTGCAGGGAGCCCATGCAGGTGCCACACAGTTTCCTTTTAAGCTTTTATTGCAGGGACCCCATGCAGGTGCCACACAGACTCTTTTAAGCCTTATTGCAGGTAGCCCATGCAGGTGCCACACAGTTTCCTTTTAAGCCTTATTGCAGGGAGCCCATGCAGGTGCCACACACACTCCTTTTAAGCCTTTTTGCAGGGAGCCCTTGCAGGTGCCACACAGACTCCTTTTAAGCCTTATTTCAGGGAGCCCATGCAGGTGCCACACAGTCTCCTTTTAAGCCTTATTGCAGGGAGCCCATGCAGGTGCCACACAGCTTCCTTTTAAGCCTTTTTTCAGGGAGCCCATGCAGGTGCCACACACACTCCTTTTAAGCCTTTTTGCAGGCAGCCCATGCAGGTGACACACAGACTCCTTTTAAGCCTTATTGCAGGGAGCCCATGCAGGTGCCACACAGACTCCTTTTAAGCCTTATTGCAGGGAGCCCATGCAGGTACCACACAGACTCGTTTTAAGCCTTATTGCAGGTAGCCCATGTAGGTGCCACACTGACTCTTTTAAGCCTTATTGCAGGGAGCCCATGTAGGTGCCACACAGACTCCTTTTAAGCCTTATTGCTGGGAGTCTATGCAGGTGCCACACAGACTCCTTTTAAGCCTTATTGCAGGGAGCCCATGCAGGTACCACACAGACTCGTTTTAAGCCTTATTGCAGGTAGCCCATGTAGGTGCCACACTGACTCTTTTAAGCCTTATTGCAGGGAGGCCATGTACGTGCCACACAGACTCCTTTTAAGCCTTATTGCTGGGAGTCTATGCAGGTGCCACAGTTTCCTTTTAAGCTTTTATTGCAGGGAGCCCATGCAGGTGCCACATTGACTCCTTTTAAGCCTTATTGCAGTGAGCCCATGCAGGTGCCACACAGACTCCTTTTAAGTCTTATTGCCGGCAGCCCATGCAGTTGCCACACAGACTCCTTTTAAGCCTTTTTGCAGGGAGCCCATGCAGGTGCCACACAGACTCCTTTTAAGCCTTTTTGCAGGTAGCCCATGCAGGTGCCACACAGACTCCTTTTAAGCCATATTGCAGGGAGGGCATGCAGGTGCCACACAGTTTTCTTTTAAGCCTTATTGCAGGGAGCCCATGCAGGTGCCACACACACTCCTTTTAAGCCTTTTTGCAGGGAGCCCATGCAGGTGCCACACAGACTCCTTTTAAGCTTTTATTGCAGGGAGCCCATGCAGGTGCCACACAGACTCCTTTTAAGCCTTATTGCAGCGAGCCCATGCAGGTGCCACACAGACTCCTTTTAAGCCTTATTGCAGGGAGCCCATGCAGGTGCCATACAGTTTCCTTTTAAGCTTTTATTGCAGGGTGCCCATGCAGGTGCCACACACTCCTTTTAAGTCTTATTGCAGGTAGCCCATGGAGGTGCCACACAGACTCCTTTTAAGCCTTTTTGCAGGGAGCCCATGCAGGTGCCACACAGACTCCTTTTAAGCCTTATTGCACGTAGCCATGCAGGTGCCACACAGACTCCTTTTAAGCCTTATTCCAGGGAGCCCATGCAGGTGCCACACAGACTCCTTTTATGCTTTTAATGCAGGGAGCCCATGCAGGTGCCACACTGACTCCTTTTAAGCCTTATTGCAGGAAGCCCATGCAGGTGCCACACAGACTCCATTTAAGCCTTATTGCAGGGAACCCATGCAGGTGCCACACAGTTTCCTTTTAAGTGTTATTGCAGGGAGACCATGCAGGTGCCACACAGACTCCTTTTAAGCCTTATTGCAGGGAGACCATGCAGGTGCCACACAGACTCCATTGAAGCCTTATTGCAGGGAGCCCATGCAGGTGCCACACAGTTTCCTGTTAAGCTTTTATTGCAGGGACCCCATGCAGGTGCCACACAGACTCCTTTTAAGCCTTATTGCAGGTAGCCCATGCAGGTGCCACACAGACTCCTTTTAAGCCTTATTGCCGGTAGCCCATGCAGTTGCCACACAGACTCCTTTTAAACCTTATTGCAGGGAGCCTATGCAGGTGCCACACAGACTCCTTTTAAGCCTTATTGCCGGTAGCCCATGCTGTTGCCACACAGACTCCTTTTAAGCCTTTTTGCACGGAGCCCATGCAGGTGCCACACAGACTCCTTTTAAGCCTTTTTGCAGGGAGCCCATGCAGGTGCCACACAGACTCCTTTTAAGCCTTATTGCAGGGAGCCCATGCAGGTGCCACACAGACTCCTTTTAAGCCTTATTGCAGGGAGCCCATGAAGGTGCCACACAGACTCCTTTTAAGCCTTATTGCAGGTAGCTCATGCAGGTGCCACACTGACTCCTTTTAAGCCTTATTGCAGGGAGCCCATGTAGGTGCCACACAGACTCTTTTAAGCCTTATTGCAGGGAGCCCATGCAGGTGCCACACAGACTCGTTTTAAGCCTTATTGCAGGTAGCCCATGTTGGTGTCACACTGACTCTTTTAAGCCTTATTGCAGGGAGCCCATGTAGGTGCCACACAGACTCCTTTTAAGCCTTATTGCAGGGAGCCTATGCAGGTGCCACACAGACTCCTTTTAAGCCTTATTGCAGGGAGCCCATGCAGGTGCCACACAGACTCCTTTTAAGCCTTATTGCAGGGAGCCCATGTTGGTGCCACACTGACTCTTTTAAGCCTTATTGCAGGGATCCCATGTAGGTGCCACACAGACTCCTTTTAAGCCTTATTGCAGGGAGCCTATGCAGGTGCCACACAGTTTCTTTTTAAGCTTTTATTGTAGGGAGCCCATGCTGGTGCCACATTGACTCCTTTTAAGCCTTATTGCAGGGAGCCTATGCAGGTGCCACACAGATTCCTTTTAAGCCTTATTGCCGGTAGCCCATGCAGTTGCCACACAGACTCCTTTTAAGCCTTTTTGCACGGAGCCCATGCAGGTGCCACACAGACTCCTTTTAAGTGTTTTTGTAGGGAGCCCATGCAGGTGCCACACAGACGCCTTTTAAGCCTTATTGCAGGGAGCCCATGCAGGTGCCACACAGACTCCTTTTAAGCCTTATTGCAGGGAGCCCATGCAGGTGCCACACAGACTCCTTTTAAGCCTTATTGCAGGTAGCCCATGCAGGTGCCACACTGACCCCTTTTAAGCCTTATTGCAGGGAGCCCATGTAGGTGCCACACAGACTCCTTTTAAGTCTTATTGCAGGGAGCCCATGCAGGTGCCACACAGTTTCCTTTTAAGCTTTTAATGCGGGAAACCCATGCAGGTGCCACACTGACTCCTTTTAAGCCTTATTGCAGGGAGCCCATGCAAGTGCCACACAGACTCCATTTAAGCCTTATTGCAGGGAAGCCTATGCAGGTGCCACACAGATTCCTTTTAAGCTTTTATTGCAGGAAGCCCATGCAGGTGCCACACTGACTCCTTTTAAGCCTTATTGCAGGGAGCCCATGCAGGTGCCACACAGACTCTTTTTAAGCCTTTTTGCAGGGAGCCCATGCAGGTGCCACACAGACTCCTTTTAAGCCTTTTTGCAGGGAGCCCATGCAGGTGCCACACAGACTCCTTTTAAGCCTTATTGCAGGGAGCCCATGCAGGTGCCACACAGACTCCATTTAAGCCTTATTGCAGGGAGCCCATGCAGGTGCCACACAGTTTCCTTTTAAGCTTTTATTGCAGGAAGCCCATGCAGGTGCCACACTGACTCCTTTTAAGCCTTATTGCAGGGAGCCCATGCAGGTGCCACACAGACTCCTTTTAAGCCTTATTGCAGGGAGCCCATGCAGGTGCCATACAGTTTCCTTTTAAGCTTTTATTGCAGGGTGCCCATGCAGGTGCCACACACTCCTTTTAAGCCTTATTGCAGGTAGCCCATGCAGGTGCCACACAGACTCCTTTTAAGCCTTTTTGCAGGGAGCCCATGCAGGTGCCACACAGACTCCTTTTAAGCCTTATTGCAGGTAGCCCATGCAGGTGCCACACAGACACCTTTTAAGCCTTATTGCAGGGAGCCCATGCAGGTGCCACACAGTTTCCTTTTAAGCGTTATTGCAGGGAGACCATGCAGGTGCCACACAGACTCCTTTTAAGCCTTATTGCAGGGAGACCATGCAGGTGCCACACAGACTCGATTGAAGCCTTATTGCAGGGAGCCCATGCAGGTGCCACAGTTTCCTTTTAAGCTTTTATTGCAGGGACCCCATGCAGGTGCCACACAGACTCTTTTTAAGCCTTATTGCAGGTAGCCCATGCAGGTGCCACACAGACTCCTTTTAAGCCTTATTGCCGGTAGCCCATGCAGGTGCCACACAGACTCCTTTTAAGCCTTATTGCAGGGAGCCTATGCAGGTGCCACACAGACTCCTTTTAAGCCTTTTTGCACGGAGCCCATGCAGGTGCCACACAGACTGCTTTTAAGCCTTTTTGCAGGGAGCCCATGCAGGTGCCACACAGACTCCTTTTAAGACTTATTGCAGGGAGCCCATGCAGGTGCCACACTGACCCCTTTTAAGCCTTATTGCAGGGAGCCCATGTAGGTGCCACACAGACTCCTTTTAAGCCTTATTGCAGGGAGCACATGCAGGTGCCACACAGTTTCCTTTTAAGCTTTTAATGCAGGGAGCCCATGCAGGTGCCACACTGACTCCTTTTAAGCCTTATTGCAAGGAGCCCATGCAGGTGCCACACAGACTCCATTTAAGCCTTATTGCAGGGAGCCCATGCAGGTGCCACACAGTTTCCTTTTAAGCTTTTAATGCAGGGAGCCCATGCAGGTGCCACACTGACTCCTTTTAAGCCTTATTGCAAGGAGCCCATGCAGGTGCCACACAGACTCCATTTAAGCCTTATTGCAGGGAGCCCATGCAGGTGCCACACAGTTTCCTTTTAAGCTTTTATTGCAGGAAGCCCATGCAGGTGCCACACAGACTCCTTTTAAGCCTTATTGCAGGGAGCCCATGCAGGTGCCACACAGACTCCTTTTAAGCCTTATTGCAGGGAGCCCATGCAGGTGCCACACAGTTTCCTTTAAAGCTTTTATTGCAGGGAGCCCATGCAGGTGCCACACAGACTCCTTTTAAGCCTTATTGCAGGGAGCCCATGCAGGTGCCACACAGACTCCTTTTAAGACTTATTGCAGGTAGCCCATGCAGGTGGCACACTGACCCCTTTTAAGCCTTATTGCAGGGAGCCCATGTAGGTGCCACAGAGACTCCTTTTAAGCCTTATTGCAGGGAGCCCATGCAGGTGCCACACAGTTTCCTTTTAAGCTTTTAATGCAGGGAGCCCATGCAGGTGCCACACTGACTCCTTTTAAGCCTTATTGCAAGGAGCCCATGCAGGTGCCACACAGACTCCATTTAAGCCTTATTGCAGGAAGCCCATGCAGGTGCCACACAGTTTCCTTTTAAGCTTTTATTGCAGGAAGCCCATGCAGGTGCTACACAGACTCCTTTTAAGCCTTTTTGCAGGGTGACCATGCAGGTGCCACACAGACTCCTTTTAAGCCTTATTGCAGGGAGCCCATGCAGGTGCCACACAGACTCCCTTTAAGCCTTATTGCAGGGAGCCCATGCAGGTGCCACACAGATTCCTTTTAAGCCTTATTGCAGGGAGCCCATGCAGGTGCCACACAGACTCGTTTTAAGCCTTATTGCAGGGAGCCCATGCAGGTGCCACACAGACTCCTTTTAAGCCTTATTGCAGGTAGCCCATGTTGGTGCCACACTGACTCTTTTAAGCCTTATTGCAGGGAGCCCATGTACGTGCCACACAGACTCCTTTTAAGCCTTATTGCAGGGAGCCTATGCAGGTGCAACACAGTTTCCTTTTAAGCTTTTATTGTAGGGAGCCCATGCTGGTGCCACATTGACTCCTTTTAAGCCTTATAGCAGTGAGCCTATGCAGGTGCCACACAGATTCCTTTTAAGCCTTATTGCCGGTAGCCCATGCAGTTGCCACACAGACTCCTTTTAAGCCTTTTTGCACGGAGCCCATGCAGGTGCCACACAGACTCCTTTTAAGCCTTTTTGCAGGGAGCCCATGCAGGTGCCACACAGACTCCTTTTAAGCCTTATTGCAGGGAGCCCATGCAGGTGCCACACAGACTCCTTTTAAGCCTCATTGCAGGTAGCCCATGCAGGTGCCACACTGACCCCTTTTAAGCTTTATTGCAGGGAGCCCATGTAGGTGCCACACAGACTCCTTTTAAGCTTTATTGCAGGGAGCCCATGCAGGTGCCACACAGTTTCCTTTTAAGCTTTTAATGCAGGAAGCCCATGCAGGTGCCACACTGACTCCTTTTAAGCCTTATTGCAGGGAGCCCATGCAGTTGCCACACAGACTCCATTTAAGCCTTATTGCAGGGAGCCCATGCAGGTGCCACACAGATTCCTTTTAAGCTTTTATTGCAGGAAGCACATGCAGGTGCCACACTGACTCCTTTTAAGCCTTATTGCAGGGAGCCCATGCAGGTGCCACACAGACTCCTTTTAAGCCTTTTTGCAGGGAGCCCATGCAGGTGCCACACAGAATCCTTTTAAGCCTTTTTGCAGGGAGCCCATGCAGGTGCCACACAGACTCCTTTTAAGCCTTATTGCAGGGAGCCCATGCAGGTGCCACACAGACTCCTTTTAAGCCTTATTGCAGGGAGCCCATGCAGGTGCCACAAAGACTCCTTTTAATCCTTATTGCAGGTAGCCCATGCAGGTGCCACACTGACCCCTTTTAAGCCTTATTGCAGGGAGCCCATGTAGGTGCCACACAGACTCCTTTTAAGCCTTATTGCAGGGAGCCCATGCAGGTGCCACACAGTTTCCTTTTAAGCTTTTAATGCAGGAAGCCCATGCAGGTGCCACACTGACTCCTTTTAAGCTTTATTGCAGGGAGCCCATGCAGGTGCCACACAGACTCCATTTAAGCCTTATTGCAGGGAGCCCATGCAGGTGCCACACAGTTTCCTTTTAAGCTTTTATTGCAGGAAGCCCATGCAGGTGCCACACAGACTCCTTTCAAGCCTTATTGCAGGGAGCCCATGCAGGTCCCACACAGAGTCCTTTTAAGCCTTATTGCAGCGAGCCCATGCAGGTGCCATACAGTTTCCTATTAAGCTTTTATTGCAGGGAGCCCATGCAGGTGCCACACACTCCTTTTAAGCCTTATTGCAGGTAGCCCATGCAGGTGCCACACAGACTCCTTTTAAGCCTTTTTGCAGGTAGCACATGCAGGTGCCACACAGACTCCTTTTAAGCCATATTGCAGGGAGCCCATGCAGTTGCCACACAGTTTCCTTTTAAGCGTTATTGCAGGGAGACCATGCAGGTGCCACACAGACTCCTTTTAAGCCTTATTGCAGGGAGACCATGCAGGTGCCACACAGACTCCTTTTAAGCTCCTTTTGCAGGGAGCCCATGCAGGTGCCACACAGACTCCTTTTAAGCCTTTTTGCAGGGTGCCCATGCAGGTGCCACACAGACTCCTTTTAAGCCTTTTTGCAGGGAGCCCATGCAGGTGCCACACAGACTCCCTTTAAGCCTTATTGCAGGGAGCCCATGCAGGTGCCACACAGACTCCTATTAAGCCTTATTGCAGGGAGCCCATGCAGGTGCCACACAGACTCCTTTTAAGCCTTATTGCAGGGAGCCCATGCAGGTGCCACACAGACTCCTTTTAAGCCTTATTGCAGGTAGCCCATGTTGGTGCCACACTGACTCTTTTAAGCCTTATTGCAGGGAGCCCATGTAGGTGCCACACAGACTCCTTTTAAGCCTTATTGCAGGGAGCCGATGCAGGTGCCACACAGTTTCCTTTTAAGCTTTAATTGTAGGGAGCCCATGCTGGTGCCACATTGACTCCTTTTAAGCCTTATTGCAGGGAGCCCATGCAGGTGCCACACTGACCCCTTTTATGCCTTATTTCAGGGAGCTCATGTAGGTGCCACACAGACTCCTTTTAAGCCTTATTGCAGGGAGCCCATGCAGGTGCCACACAGTTTCTTTTTAAGCTTTTAATGCAGGTAGCCCATGCAGGTGCCGCACTGACTCCATTTAAGCCTTATTGCCGGGAGCCCATGCAGGTGCCACACAGACTCCATTTAAGCCTTATTGCAGGGAGCCCATGCAGGTGCCACACAGTTTCCTTTTAAGCTTTTGTTGCAGGAAGCCCATGCAGGTGCCACACAGACTCCTTTTAAGCCTTATTGCAGGGAGCCCATGCAGGTGCCACACAGACTCCTTTCAAGCCTTATTGCAGGGAGCCCATGCAGGTGCCACACAGTTTCCTTTTAAGCTTTTATTGCAGGGAGCCCATGCAGGTGCCACACACTATTTTTAAGCCTTATTGCAGGTAGCCCATGCATGTGCCACACAGACTCCTTTTAAGCCTTATTCCAGGTAGCCCATGCAGGTGCCACACAGACTCCATTTAAGCCTTATTGCAGGGAGCCCATGCAGGTGCCACACAGTTTCCTTTTAAGCCTTATTGCAGGGAGCCCATGCAGGTGCCACACACACTCCTTTTAAGCCTTATTGCAGGGAGCCCATGCAGGTTCCACACAGTTTCCTTTTAAGCTTTTATTGCAGGTAGCCCAGGCAGGTGCCACACTGACTCTTTTAAGCCTTATTGCAGGGAGCCCATGTAGGTGCCACACAGACTACTTTTAAGCCTTATTGCAGGGAGCCCATGCAGGTGCCACATAGTTTCCTTTTAAGCTTTTATTGCAGGGAGTCCATGCAGGTGCCACATTGACTCCTTTTAAGCCTTATTGCAGGGAGTCCATGCAGGTGCCACACAGACTCCTTGTAAGCCTTATTGCCGGTAGCCCATGCAGTTGCCACACAGACTCCTTTTAAGCCTTTTTGCAGGGAGCTCATGCAGGAGCCACACAGACTCCTTTTAAGCCTTTTTGAAGGGAGCCCATGTAGGTGCCACACAGTTTCCTTTAAAGCTTTTAATGCAGGGAGCACATGCAGGTGCCACACTGACTCCTTTTAAGCCTTATTGCAGGGAGCCCATGCAGGTGCAACACAGACTCCTTTTAAGCCTTATTGCAGGGAGCCCATGGAGGTGCCACACAGTTTCCTTTTAAGCTTTTATTGCAGGGAGCCCATGGAGGTGCCACACAGACTCCTTTTAAGCCTTATTGCAGGGAGCCCATGCAGGTGCCACACAGACTCCATTGAAGCCTTATTGCAGGGAGCCCATGCAGGTGCCACACAGTTTCCTTTTAAGCTTTTATTGCAGGGACCCCATGCAGGTGCCACACAGACTCCTTTTAAGCCTTATTGCAGGTAGCCTATGCAGGTGCCACACAGACTCCTTTTAAGCCTTATTGCCGGTAGCCCATGCACGTGCCACACTGACTCCTTTTAAGCTCCTATTGCAGGGAGCCATGCAGGTGCCACACAGACACCTTTTAAGCCTTTTTGCAGGGTGCCCATGCAGGTGCCACACAGACTCCTTTTAAGTCTTCTTGCAGGGAGCCCATGCAGGTGCCACACAGACTCCCTTTAAGCCTTATTGCAGGGAGCCCATGCAGGTGCCACACAGACTCCTTTTAAGCCTTATTGCAGGGAGCCCATGCAGGTGCCACACAGACTCGTTTTAAGCCTTATTGCAGGTAACCCATGTTGGTGCCACACTGACTCTTTTAAGCCTTATTGCAGGGAGCCCATGTAGGTGCCACAAAGACTCCTTTTAAGCCTTATTGCAGGGAGCCTATGCAGGTGCCACACAGACTCCTTTTAAGCCTTTTTGCAGGGAGCCCATGCAGGTGCCACACAGACTCCCTTTAAGCCTTATTGCAGGGAGCCCATGCAGGTGCCACACAGACTCCTTTTAAGCCTTATTGCAGGGAGCCCATGCAGGTGCCACACTGATTCCTTTTAAGCCTTATTGCAGGTAGCCCATGTTGGTGCCACACTGACTCTTTTAAGCCTTATTGCAGGGAGCCCATGTAGGTGCCACACAGACTCCTTTTAAGCCTTATTGCAGGGAGCCTATGCAGGTGCCACACAGTTTCCTTTTAAGATTTTATTGTAGGGAGCCCATGCTGGTGCCACATTGACTCCTTTTAAGCCTTATTGCAGGGAGCCTATGCAGGTGCCACACAGATTCCTTTTAAGCCTTATTGCCGGTAGCCCATGCAGTTGCCACACAGACTCCTTTTAAGCCTTTTTGCACGGAGCCCATGCAGGTGCCACACAGACTCCTTTTAAGCCTTTTTGCAGGGAGCCCATGCAGGTGCCACACAGACTCCTTTTAAGCCTTATTGCAGGGAGCCCATGCAGGTGCCACACAGACTCCTTTTAAGCCTTATTGCAGGGAGCCCATGCAGGTGCCACACAGACTCCTTTTAAGCCTTATTGCAGGGAGCCCATGCAGGTGCCACACTGACCCCTTTTAAGTCTTATTGCAGGGAGCCCATGTAGGTGCCACACAGACTCCTTTTAAGACTTATTGCAGGGAGCCCATGCAGGTGCCACACAGTTTCCTTTTAAGCTTTTAATGCGGGAAGCCCATGCAGGTGCCACACTGACTCCTTTTAAGCCTTATTGCAGGGAGCCCATGCAGGTGCCACACAGACTCCTTTTAAGCCTTATTGCAGGGAGCCCATGCAGGTGCCACACTGTTTCCTTTTAAGCTTTTAATGCAGGAAGCCCATGCAGGTGCCACACTGACTCCTTTTAAGCCTTATTGCAGGGAGCCCATGCAGGTGCCACACAGACTCCATTTAAGCCTTATTGCAGGGAGCCCATGCAGGTGCCACACAGTTTCCTTTTAAGCTTTTATTGCAGGAAGCCCATGCAGGTGCCACACAGACTCCTTTTAAGCCTTATTGCAGGGAGCCCATGCAGGTCCCACACAGACTCCTTTTAAGCCTTATTGCAGCGAGCCCATGCAGGTGCCATACAGTTTCCTTTTAAGCTTTTATTGCAGGGAGCCCATGCAGGTGCCACACACTCCTTTTAAGCCTTATTGCAGGTAGCCCATGCAGGTGCCACACAGACTCCTTTTAAGCCTTTTTGCAGGTAGCACATGCAGGTGCCACACAGACTCCTTTTAAGCCATATTGCAGGGAGCCCATGCAGGTGCCACACAGACTCCTTTTAAGCCTTATTGCAGGGAGCCCATGCAGGTGCCACACAGACTCCTTTTAAGTCTTATTGCAGGTAGCCCATGCAGGTGCCACACTGACCCCTTTTAAGCCTTATTGCAGGGAGCCCATGTAGGTGCCACACAGACTCCTTTTAAGCCTTATTGCAGGGAGCCCATGCAGGTGCCACACAGTTTAATTTTAAGCTTTTAATGCGGGAAGCCCATGCAGGTGCCACACTGACTCCTTATAAGCCTTATTGCAGGGATACCATTCAGGTGCCACACAGACTCCATTTAAGCCTTATTGCAGTTAGCCCATGCAGGTGCCACACAGATTCCTTTTAAGCTTTTATTGCAGGAAGCCCATGCAGGTGCCACACTGACTCCTTTTAAGCCTTATTGCAGGGAGCCCATGCAGGTGCCACACAGACTCCTTTTAAGCCTTATTGCAGGTAGCCCATGTTGGTGCCACACTGACTCTTTTAAGCCTTATTGCAGGGAGCCCATGTAGGTGCCACACAGACTCCTTTTAAGCCTTATTGCAGGGAGCCGATGCAGGTGCCACACAGTTTCCTTTTAAGCTTTAATTGTAGGGAGCCCATGCTGGTGCCACATTGACTCCTTTTAAGCCTTATTGCAGGGAGCCCATGCAGGTGCCACACTGACCCCTTTTATGCCTTATTTCAGGGAGCTCATGTAGGTGCCACACAGACTCCTTTTAAGCCTTATTGCAGGGAGCCCATGCAGGTGCCACACAGTTTCTTTTTAAGCTTTTAATGCAGGTAGCCCATGCAGGTGCCGCACTGACTCCATTTAAGCCTTATTGCCGGGAGCCCATGCAGGTGCCACACAGACTCCATTTAAGCCTTATTGCAGGGAGCCCATGCAGGTGCCACACAGTTTCCTTTTAAGCTTTTGTTGCAGGAAGCCCATGCAGGTGCCACACAGACTCCTTTTAAGCCTTATTGCAGGGAGCCCATGCAGGTGCCACACAGACTCCTTTCAAGCCTTATTGCAGGGAGCCCATGCAGGTGCCACACAGTTTCCTTTTAAGCTTTTATTGCAGGGAGCCCATGCAGGTGCCACACACTATTTTTAAGCCTTATTGCAGGTAGCCCATGCATGTGCCACACAGACTCCTTTTAAGCCTTATTCCAGGTAGCCCATGCAGGTGCCACACAGACTCCATTTAAGCCTTATTGCAGGGAGCCCATGCAGGTGCCACACAGTTTCCTTTTAAGCCTTATTGCAGGGAGCCCATGCAGGTGCCACACACACTCCTTTTAAGCCTTATTGCAGGGAGCCCATGCAGGTTCCACACAGTTTCCTTTTAAGCTTTTATTGCAGGTAGCCCAGGCAGGTGCCACACTGACTCTTTTAAGCCTTATTGCAGGGAGCCCATGTAGGTGCCACACAGACTACTTTTAAGCCTTATTGCAGGGAGCCCATGCAGGTGCCACATAGTTTCCTTTTAAGCTTTTATTGCAGGGAGTCCATGCAGGTGCCACATTGACTCCTTTTAAGCCTTATTGCAGGGAGTCCATGCAGGTGCCACACAGACTCCTTGTAAGCCTTATTGCCGGTAGCCCATGCAGTTGCCACACAGACTCCTTTTAAGCCTTTTTGCAGGGAGCTCATGCAGGAGCCACACAGACTCCTTTTAAGCCTTTTTGAAGGGAGCCCATGTAGGTGCCACACAGTTTCCTTTAAAGCTTTTAATGCAGGGAGCACATGCAGGTGCCACACTGACTCCTTTTAAGCCTTATTGCAGGGAGCCCATGCAGGTGCAACACAGACTCCTTTTAAGCCTTATTGCAGGGAGCCCATGGAGGTGCCACACAGTTTCCTTTTAAGCTTTTATTGCAGGGAGCCCATGGAGGTGCCACACAGACTCCTTTTAAGCCTTATTGCAGGGAGCCCATGCAGGTGCCACACAGACTCCATTGAAGCCTTATTGCAGGGAGCCCATGCAGGTGCCACACAGTTTCCTTTTAAGCTTTTATTGCAGGGACCCCATGCAGGTGCCACACAGACTCCTTTTAAGCCTTATTGCAGGTAGCCTATGCAGGTGCCACACAGACTCCTTTTAAGCCTTATTGCCGGTAGCCCATGCACGTGCCACACTGACTCCTTTTAAGCTCCTATTGCAGGGAGCCATGCAGGTGCCACACAGACACCTTTTAAGCCTTTTTGCAGGGTGCCCATGCAGGTGCCACACAGACTCCTTTTAAGTCTTTTTGCAGGGAGCCCATGCAGGTGCCACACAGACTCCCTTTAAGCCTTATTGCAGGGAGCCCATGCAGGTGCCACACAGACTCCTTTTAAGCCTTATTGCAGGGAGCCCATGCAGGTGCCACACAGACTCGTTTTAAGCCTTATTGCAGGTAACCCATGTTGGTGCCACACTGACTCTTTTAAGCCTTATTGCAGGGAGCCCATGTAGGTGCCACAAAGACTCCTTTTAAGCCTTATTGCAGGGAGCCTATGCAGGTGCCACACAGACTCCTTTTAAGCCTTTTTGCAGGGAGCCCATGCAGGTGCCACACAGACTCCCTTTAAGCCTTATTGCAGGGAGCCCATGCAGGTGCCACACAGACTCCTTTTAAGCCTTATTGCAGGGAGCCCATGCAGGTGCCACACTGATTCCTTTTAAGCCTTATTGCAGGTAGCCCATGTTGGTGCCACACTGACTCTTTTAAGCCTTATTGCAGGGAGCCCATGTAGGTGCCACACAGACTCCTTTTAAGCCTTATTGCAGGGAGCCTATGCAGGTGCCACACAGTTTCCTTTTAAGATTTTATTGTAGGGAGCCCATGCTGGTGCCACATTGACTCCTTTTAAGCCTTATTGCAGGGAGCCTATGCAGGTGCCACACAGATTCCTTTTAAGCCTTATTGCCGGTAGCCCATGCAGTTGCCACACAGACTCCTTTTAAGCCTTTTTGCACGGAGCCCATGCAGGTGCCACACAGACTCCTTTTAAGCCTTTTTGCAGGGAGCCCATGCAGGTGCCACACAGACTCCTTTTAAGCCTTATTGCAGGGAGCCCATGCAGGTGCCACACAGACTCCTTTTAAGCCTTATTGCAGGGAGCCCATGCAGGTGCCACACAGACTCCTTTTAAGCCTTATTGCAGGGAGCCCATGCAGGTGCCACACTGACCCCTTTTAAGTCTTATTGCAGGGAGCCCATGTAGGTGCCACACAGACTCCTTTTAAGACTTATTGCAGGGAGCCCATGCAGGTGCCACACAGTTTCCTTTTAAGCTTTTAATGCGGGAAGCCCATGCAGGTGCCACACTGACTCCTTTTAAGCCTTATTGCAGGGAGCCCATGCAGGTGCCACACAGACTCCTTTTAAGCCTTATTGCAGGGAGCCCATGCAGGTGCCACACTGTTTCCTTTTAAGCTTTTAATGCAGGAAGCCCATGCAGGTGCCACACTGACTCCTTTTAAGCCTTATTGCAGGGAGCCCATGCAGGTGCCACACAGACTCCATTTAAGCCTTATTGCAGGGAGCCCATGCAGGTGCCACACAGTTTCCTTTTAAGCTTTTATTGCAGGAAGCCCATGCAGGTGCCACACAGACTCCTTTTAAGCCTTATTGCAGGGAGCCCATGCAGGTCCCACACAGACTCCTTTTAAGCCTTATTGCAGCGAGCCCATGCAGGTGCCATACAGTTTCCTTTTAAGCTTTTATTGCAGGGAGCCCATGCAGGTGCCACACACTCCTTTTAAGCCTTATTGCAGGTAGCCCATGCAGGTGCCACACAGACTCCTTTTAAGCCTTTTTGCAGGTAGCACATGCAGGTGCCACACAGACTCCTTTTAAGCCATATTGCAGGGAGCCCATGCAGGTGCCACACAGACTCCTTTTAAGCCTTATTGCAGGGAGCCCATGCAGGTGCCACACAGACTCCTTTTAAGTCTTATTGCAGGTAGCCCATGCAGGTGCCACACTGACCCCTTTTAAGCCTTATTGCAGGGAGCCCATGTAGGTGCCACACAGACTCCTTTTAAGCCTTATTGCAGGGAGCCCATGCAGGTGCCACACAGTTTAATTTTAAGCTTTTAATGCGGGAAGCCCATGCAGGTGCCACACTGACTCCTTATAAGCCTTATTGCAGGGATACCATTCAGGTGCCACACAGACTCCATTTAAGCCTTATTGCAGTTAGCCCATGCAGGTGCCACACAGATTCCTTTTAAGCTTTTATTGCAGGAAGCCCATGCAGGTGCCACACTGACTCCTTTTAAGCCTTATTGCAGGGAGCCCATGCAGGTGCCACACAGACTCTTTTTAAGCCTTATTGCAGGGAGCCCATGCAGGTGCCACACAGACTCCTTTTAAGCCTTATTGCAGGTAGCCCATGCAGGTGCCACACTGACCCCTTTTAAGCCTTATTGCAGGGAGCCCATATAGATGCCACACAGACTTCTTTTAAGCCTTATTGCAGGGAGCCCATGCAGGTGCCACACAGACTCCATTTAACCCTTATTGCAGGGAGCCCATGCAGGTGCCACACAGTTTCCTTTTAAGCTTCTATTGCAGGAAGCCCATGCAGGTGCCACAGTGACTTCTTTTAAGCCTTATTGCAGGGAGCCCATGCAGGTGCCACACAGACTCCTCTTAAGCCTTATTGCAGGGAGCCCATGCAGGTGCCATACAGTTTCCTTTTAAGCTTTTATTGCAGGGTGCCCATGCAGGTGCCACACACTCCTTTTAAGCCTTATTGCAGGTAGCCCATGGAAGTGCCACACAGACTCCTTTTAAGCCTTTTTGCAGGGAGCCCATGCAGGTGCCACACAGACTCCTTTTAAGCCTTATTGCAGGTAGCCCATGCAGGTGCCACACAGACTCCTTTTAAGCCTTATTGCAGGTAGACCATGCAGGTGCCACACAGACTCCATTGAAGCCTTATTGCAGGGAGCCCATGCAGGTGCCACACAGTTTCCTTTTAAGCTTTTATTGCAGGGACCCCATGCAGTTGCCACACAGACTCCTTTTAAGCCTTATTGCAGGTAGCCCATGCTGGTGCCACACAGTTTCCTTTTAAGCCTTATTGCAGGGAGCCCATGCAGGTGCCACACACACTCCTTTTAAGCCTTTTTGCAGGGAGCCCTTGCAGGTGCCACACAGACTCCTTTTAAGCCTTATTTCAGGGAGCCCATGCAGGTGCCACACAGTCTCCTTTTAAGCCTTATTGCAGGGAGCCCATGCAGGTGCCACACAGTTTCCTTTTAAGCCTTATTGCAGGGAGCCCATGCAGGTGCCACAAACACTCCTTTTAAGCCTTTTTGCAGGCAGCCCATGCAGGTGCCACAAAGACTCCTTTTAAGCCTTATTGCAGGGAGCCCATGCAGGTGCCACACAGACTCCTTTTAAGCCTTATTGCAGGGAGCCTATGCAGGTACCACACAGACTCGTTTTAAGCCTTACTGCAGGTAGCCCATGTAGGTGCCACACTGACTCTTTTAAGCCTTATTGCAGGGAGCCCATGTAGGTGCCACACAGACTTCTTTTAAGCCTTATTGCTGGGAGTCTATGCAGGTGCCACATAGTTTCCTTTTAAGCTTTTATTGCAGGGAGCACATGCAGGTGCCACATTGACTCCTTTTAAGCCTTATTGCAGTGAGCCCATGCAGGTGCCACACAGACGCCTTTTAAGTCTTATTGCCGGCAGCCCATGCAGTTGCCACACAGACTCCTTTTAAGACTTTTTGCAGGGAGCCCATGCAGGTGCCACACAGACTCCTTTTAAGCCTTTTTGCAGGTAGCCCATGCAGGTGCCACACAGACTCCTTTTAAGCCATATTGCAGGGAGCGCATGCAGGTGCCACACAGTTTTCTTTTAAGCCTTATTGCAGGGAGCCCATGCAGGTGCCACACACACTCCTTTTAAGCCTTTTTGCAGGGAGCCCATGCAGGTGCCACACAGACTCCTTTTAAGCTTTTATTGCAGGGAGCCCATGCAGGTGCCACACAGACTCCTTTTAAGCCTTATTGCAGGGAGCCCATTCAGGTGCCACACAGACTCCTTTTAAGCCTTATTGCAGGGAGCCCATGCAGGTGCCATACAGTTTCCTTTTAAGCTTTTATTGCAGGGTGCCCATGCAGGTGCCACACACTCCTTTTAAGTCTAATTGCAGGTAGCCCATGCAGGTGCCACACAGACTCCTTTTAAGCCTTTTTGCAGGGAGCCCATGCAGGTGCCACACAAACTCCTTTTAAGCCTTATTGCAGGTAGCCCATGCAGTTGCCACACAGACTCCTTTTAAGCCTTATTCCAGGGAGCCCATGCAGGTGCCACACAGACTCCTTTTATGCTTTTAATGCAGCGAGCCCATGCAGGTGCCACACTGACTCCTTTTAAGCCTTATTGCAGGGAGCCCATGCAGGTGCCACACAGACTCCACTTAAGCCTTATTGCAGGGAACCCATGCAGGTGCCACACAGTTTCCTTTTAAGCGTTATTGCAGGGAGACCATGCAGGTGCCACACAGACTCCCTTTAAGCCTTATTGCAGGGAGACCATGCAGGTGCCACACAGACTCCATTGAAGCCTTATTGCAGGGAGCCCATGCAGGTGCCACACAGTTTCCTTTTAAGCTTTTATTGCAGGGACCCCATGCAGGTGCCACACAGACTCCTTTTAAGCCTTATTGCAGGTAGCCCATGCAGGTGCCACACAGACTCCTTTTAAGCCTTATTGCCGGTAGCCCATGCAGGTGCCACACAGACTCCTTTTAAGCCTTATTGCAGGGAGCCTATGCAGGTGCCACACAGACTCCTTTTAAGCCTTATTGCCGGTAGCCCATGCTGTTGCCACACAGACTCCTTTTAAGCCTTTTTGCACGGAGCCCATGCAGGTGCCACACAGACTCCTTTTAAGCCTTTTTGCAGGGAGCTCATGCAGGTGCCACACAGACTCCTTTTAAGCCTTATTGCAGGGAGCCCATGCAGGTGCCACACAGACTCCTTTTAAGCCTTTTTGCAGGGAGCTCATGCAGGTGCCACACAGACTCCTTTTAAGCCTTATTGCAGGGAGCCCATGTAGGTGCCACACAGACTCCTTTTAAGCCTTATTGCAGGGAGCCCATGCAGGTGCCACACAGACTCCTTTTAAGCCTTATTGCAGGTAGCCCATGCAGGTGCCACACTGACCCCTTTTAAGCCTTATTGCAGGGAGCCCATGTAGGTGCCACACAGACTCCTTTTAAGCCTTATTGCAGGGAGCCCATGCATGTGCCACACAGTTTCCTTTTAAGCTTTTAATGCAGGGAGCCCATGCAGGTGCCACATTGACTCCTTTTAAGCCTTATTGCAAGGAGCCCATGCAGGTGCCACACAGACTCCATTTAAGCCTTATTGCAGGGAGCCCATGCAGGTGCCACACAGTTTCCTTTTAAGCTTTTATTGCAGGAAGCCCATGTAGGTGCCACACTGACTCCTTTTAAGCCTTATTGCAGGGAGCCCATGGAGATGCCACACAGACTCCTTTTAAGCCTTATTGCAGGGAGCCCATGCAGGTGCCACACAGACTCCATTGAAGCCTTATTGCAGGGAGCCCATGCAGGTGCCACACAGTTTCCTTTTAAGCTTTTATTCCAGGAAGCCCATGCAGGTGCCACACTGACTCCTTTTAAGCCTTATTGCAGGGAGCCCATGGAGGTGCCACACAGACTCCTTTTAAGCCTTATTGCAGGGAGCCCATGCAGGTGCCACACTGACTCCTTTTAAGCCTTATTGCAAGGAGCCCATGCAGATGCCACACAGACTCCATTTAAGCCTTATTGCAGGGAGCCCATGCAGGTGCCACACAGTTTCCTTTTAAGCTTTTATTGCAGTTAGCCCATGCAGGTGCCACACTGACTCCTTTTAAGCCTTATTGCAGGGAGCCCATGGAGGTGCCACACAGACTCCTTTTAAGCCTTATTGCAGGTAGGCCATGCAGGTGCCACACAGACTCCTTTTAAGCCTTATTGCCGGTAGCCCATGCACTTGCCACACTGACTCCTTTTAAGCTCCTATTGCAGGGAGCCATGCAGGTGCCACACAGACTCCTTTTAAGCCTTTTTGCAGGGTGCCCATGCAGGTGCCACACAGACTCCTTTTAAGCCTTTTTGCAGGGAGCCCATGCAGGTGCCACACAGACTCCCTTTAAGCCTTATTGCAGGGAGCCCATGCAGGTGCCACACAGACTCCTTTTAAGCCTTATTGCAGGGAGCCCATGCAGGTGCCACACAGACTCGTTTTAAGCCTTATTGCAGGTAGCCCATGTTGGTGCCACACTGACTCTTTTAAGCCTTATTGCAGGGAGCCCATGTAGGTGCCACACAGACTCCTTTTAAGCCTTATTGCAGGGAGCCTATGCAGGTGCCACACAGACTCCTTTTAAGCCTTATTGCAGGGAGCCCATGCAGGTGCCACACAGACTCCTTTTAAGTCTTATTGCAGGTAGCCCATGTTGGTGCCACACTGACTCTTTTAAGCCTTATTGCAGGGAGCCCATGTAGGTGCCACACAGACTCCTTTTAAGCCTTATTGCACGGAGCCTATGCAGGTGCCACACAGTTTCTTTTTAAGCTTTTATTGTAGGGAGCCCATGCTGGTGCCACATTGACTCCTTTTAAGCCTTATTGCAGGGAGCCTATGAAGGTGCCACACATATTCCTTTTAAGCCTTATTGCCGGTAGCCCATGCAGTTGCCACACAGACTCCTTTTAAGCCTTTTTGCACGGAGCCCATGCAGGTGCCACACAGACTCCTTTTAAGTGTTTTTGTAGGGAGCCCATGCAGGTGCCACACAGACTCCTTTTAAGCCTTATTGCAGGGAGCCCATGCAGGTGCCACACAGACTCCTTTTAAGCCTTATTGCAGGGAGCCCATGCAGGTGCCACACAGACTCCTTTTAAGCCTTATTGCAGGTAGACCATGCAGGTGCCACACTGACCCCTTTTAAGCCTTATTGCAGGGAGCCCATGTAGGTGCCACACAGACTCCTTTTAAGTCTTATTGCAGGGAGCCCATGCAGGTGCCACACAGTTTCCTTTTAAGCTTTTAATGCGGGAAACCCATGCAGGTGCCACACTGTCTCATTTTAAGCCTTGTTGCAGGGAGCCCATGCAAGTGCCACACAGACTCCATTTAAGCCTTATTGCAGGGAGCCCATGCAGGTGCCACACAGATTCCTTTTAAGCTTTTATTGCAGGAAGCCCATGCAGGTGCCACACTGACTCCTTTTAAGCCTTATTGCAGGGAACCCATGCAGGTGCCACACAGACTCTTTTTAAGCCTTTTTGCAGGGAGCCCATGCAGGTGCCACACAGACTCCTTTTAAGCCTTTTTGCAGGGAGCCCATGCAGGTGCCACACAGACTCCTTTTAAGCCTTATTGCAGGGAGCCCATGCAGATGCCACACAGACTCCTTTTAAGCCTTATTGCAGGGAGCCCATGCAGGTGCCACACAGACTCCTTTTAAGCCTTATTGCAGGTAGCCCATGCAGGTGCCACACTGACCCCTTTTAAGCCTTATTGCAGGGAGCCCATGTAGGTGCCACACAGATTCCTTTTAAGCCTTATTGCAGGGAGCCCATGCAGGTGCCACACAGTTTCCTTTTAAGCTTTTAATGCAGGAAGCCCATGCAGGTGCCACACTGACTCCTTTTAAGCCTTATTGCAGGGAGCCCATGCAGGTGCCACACAGACTCCATTTAAGCCTTATTGCAGGGAGCCCATGCAGGTGCCACACAGTTTCCTTTTAAGCTTTTATTGCAGGAAGCCCATGCAGGTGCCACACTGACTCCTTTTAAGACTTATTGCAGGGAGCCCATGCAGGTGCCACACAGACTCCTTTTAAGCCTTATTGCAGGGAGCCCATGCAGGTGCCATACAGTTTCCTTTTAAGCTTTTATTGCAGGGTGCCCATGCAGGTGCCACACACTCCTTTTAAGCCTTATTGCAGGTAGCCCATGCAGGTGCCACACAGACTCCTTTTAAACCTTTTTGCAGGGAGCCCATGCAGGTGCAACACAGACTCCTTTTAAGCCTTATTGCAGGTAGCCCATGCAGGTGCCACACAGACTCCTTTTAAGCCTTATTGCAGGGAGCCCATGCAGTTGCCACACAGACTCGATTGAAGCCTTATTGCAGGGAGCCCATGCAGGTGCCACACAGTTTCCTTTTAAGCTTTTATTGCAGGGACCCCATGCAGGTGCCACACAGACTCCTTTTAAGCCTTATTGCAGGTAGCCCATGCAGGTGCCACACAGACTCCTTTTAAGCCTTATTGCCGGTAACCCATGCAGGTGCCACACAGACTCCTTTTAAGCCTTTTTGCAGGGAGCCTATGCAGGTGCCACAAAGACTCCTTTTAAGCCTTATTGCCGGTAGCCCATGCTGTTGCCACACAGACTCCTTTTAAGCCTTTTTGCACGGAGCATATGCAGGTGCCCCAGAGACTCCTTTTAAGCCTTTTTGCAGGGAGCCCATGCAGGTGCCACACAGACTCCTTTTAAGCCTTATTGCAGGGAGCCCATGCAGGTGCCACACAGACTCCTTTTAAGCCTTATTGCAGGTAGCCCATGCAGGTGCCACACTGACCCCTTTTAAGCCTTATTGCAGGGAGCCCATGTAGATGCCACACAGACTCCTTTTAAGCCTTATTGCAGGGAGCACATGCAGGTGCCACACAGTTTCCTTTTAAGCTTTTAATGCAGGGAGCCCATGCAGGTGCCACACTGACTCCTTTTAAGCCTTATTGCAAGGAGCCCATGCAGGTGCCACACAGACTCCATTAAACCTTATTGCAGGGAGCCCATGTAGGTGCCACACAGTTTCCTTTTAAGCTTTTATTGCAGGAAGCCCATGCAGGTGCCACACAGACTCCTTTTAAGCCTTATTGCAGGGAGCCCATGCAGGTGCTACACAGACTCCTTTTAAGCCTTATTGCAGGGAGCCCATGCATGTGACACACAGTTTCCTTTAAAGCTTTTATTGCAGGGAGCCCATGCAGGTGCCACACAGACTCCTTTTAAGCCTTATTGCAGGGAGCCCATGCAGGTGCCACACAGACTCCTTTTAAGCCTTATTGCAGGTAGCCCATGCAGGTGCCACACTGACCCCTTTTAAGCATTATTGCAGGGAGCCCATGTACGTGCCACACAGACTCCTTTTAAGCCTTATTGCAGGGAGCCCATGCAGGTGCCACACAGTTTCCTTTTAAGATTTTAATGCAGGGAGCCCATGCAGGTGCCACACTGACTCCTTTTAAGCCTTATTGCAAGGAGCCCATGCAGGTGCCACACAGACTCCATTTAAGCCTTATTGCAGGGAGCCCATGCAGGTGTCACACAGTTTCCTTTTAAGCTTTTATTGCAGGAAGCCCATGCAGGTGCTACACAGACTCCTTTTAAGCCTTATTTCAGGGAGCCCATGCAGGTGCCACACAGACTCCTTTTAAGCCTTATTGCAGGGAGCCCATGCAGGTGCCACACAGACTCCATTTAAGCCTTATTGCAGCGAGCCCATGCAGGTGCCACACTGACTCCTTTTAAGCCTTATTGCAGGGAGCCCATGCAGGTCCAACACAGACTCCTTTTAAGCCTTATTGCAGAAAGCCCATGCAGGTGCCACACAGACTCCTTATAAGCCTTATTGCAGGGAGCCCACGCAGGTGCCACACAGTTTCCTTTTAAGCCTTATTGCAGGGAGCCCATGCAGGTGCTGCACATGCTCCTTTTAAGCCTTTCTGCAGGGAGCCCATGCAGGTGCCACACAGACTCCTTTTAAGCCTTATTCCAGGGAGCCCATGCAGGTGCCACACAGACTCCTTTTAAGCCTTATTGCAGGGAGCCCTTGCAGGTTCCACACAGACTCCTTTTAAGCTCCTATTGCAGTAAGCCCATGCAGGTGCCACACAGACTCCTTTTAAGCCTTATTGCAAGGAGCCCATGCAGGTGCCACACAGACTCCTTTAAGCCTTATTGCAGGGAGCCCATGCAGGTGCCACACAGACTCGTCTTAAGCCTTATTGCAGGGAGCCCATGCAGGTCCCACACAGACTCCTTTTAAGCCTTATTGCAGGTAGCCCATGCAGGTGCCACACTGACTCTTTTAAGCCTTATTGCAGGGAGCCCATATAGGTGCCACAAAGACTCCTTTTAAGCCTTATTGCAGGGAGCCTATGCAGGTGCCACATAGTTTCCTTTTAAGCTTTTATTGCAGGGAGCCCATGCAGGTGCCACATTGACTCCTTTTAAGCCTTATTGCAGGGAGCCCATGCAGGGGCCACACACTCCTTTTAAGCCTTATTGCCAGTAGCCCATGCAGTTGCCACAGAGACTCCTTTTAAGCCTTTTTGCAGGGAGCCCATGCAGGTGCCACACAGACTCCTTTTAAGCCTTTTTGCAGGGAGCCCATGCAGGTGCCACACAGACTCCTTTTAAGCCTTATTGCAGGGAGCCCATGCAGGTGCCACACAGACTCCTTTTAAGCCTTATTGCAGCGAGCCCATGCAGGTGCCACACTGACTCCTTTTAAGCCTTATTGCAGGGAGCCCATGCAGGTGCCACACAGACTCCTTTTAAGCCTTATTGCAGGGAGCCCATGCAGGTGCCACACAGACTGCATTTAAGCCTTATTGCAGGGAGCCCATGCAGGTGCCACACAGTTTCCTTTTAAGCTTTTATTGCAGGAAGCCCATGCATGTGCCACACAGACTCCTTTTAAGCCTTATTGCAGGGAGCCCATGCAGGTGCCACACAGTTTCCTTTTAAGCCTTATTGCAGGGAGCCCATGCAGGTTCCACACAGACTCCTTTTAAGCTCCTATTGCAGTTAGCCCATGCAGGTGCCACACAGACTCCTTTTAAGCCTTATTGCAGGGAGCCCATGCAGGTGCCACACAGACTCCTTTAAGCCTTATTGCAGGGAGCCCATGCAGGTGCCACACAGACTCGTCTTAAGCCTTATTGCAGGGAGCCCATGCAGGTGCCACACAGACTCCTTTTAAGCCTTTTTGCAGGGAGCCCATGCAGGTGCCACACAGACTCGTTTTAAGCCTTATTGCAGGGAGCCCATGCAGGTGCCACACAGACTCCTTTTAAGCCTTATTGCAGCGAGCCCATGCAGGTGCCACACTGAATCCTTTTAAGCCATATTGCAGGGAGCCCATGCAGGTGCCACACAGACTCCTTTTAAGCCTTATTGCAGGGAGCCCATGTAGGTGCCACACAGACTGCATTTAAGCCTTATTGCAGGGAGCCCATGCAGGTGCCACACAGTTTCCTTTTAAGCTTTTATTGCAGGAAGCCAATGCAGGTGCCACACAGACTCCTTTTAAGCCTTATTGCAGGGAGCCCATGCAGGTGCCACACAGACTCCTTTTAAGCCTTATTGCAGGGAGCCCATGCAGGTGCCACACAGTTTCCTTTTAAGCTTTTATTGCAGGTAGCCCATGCAGGTGCCACACACTCCTTTTAAGCCTTATTGCAGGTAGCCCATGCAGGTGCCACACAGACTCCTTTTAAGCCTTATTGCTGGGAGCCCATGCGGGTGCCACACAGTTTCCTTTTAAGCCTTATTGCAGGGAGCCCATGCAGGTGCCACACACACTCCTTTTAAGCCTTTTTGCAGGGAGCCCTTACAGGTGCCACACAGACTCCTTTTAAGCCTTATTCCAAGGAGCCCATGCAGGTGCCACACAGACTCCTTTTAAGCCTTATTGCAGGGAGCCCATGCAGTTGCCACACAGTTTCCTTTTAAGCCTTATTGCAGGGAGCCCATGCAGGTGATACACACACTCCTTTTAAGCCTTTTTGCAGGGAGCCCATGCAGGTGCCACAAAGACTCCTTTTAAGCCTTTTTGCAGGGAGCCCATGCAGGTGCCACACAGTTTCCTTTTAAGCTTTTATTGCAGGTAGCCCATGCAGGTGCCACACACTCCTTTTAAGCCTTATTGCAGGTAGCCCATGCAGGTGCCACACAGACTCCTTTTAAGCCTTTTTGCAGGGAGCCCATGCAGGTGCCACACAGACTCCTTTTAAGCCTTATTGCAGGTAACCCATGCAGGTGCCACACAGACTCCTTTTAAGCCTTATTGCTGGGAGCCCATGCAGGTGCCACACAGTTTCCTTTTAAGCCTTATTGCACGGAGCCCATGCAGGTGCCACACACACTCCTTTTAAGCCTTTTTGCAGGGAGCCCTTGCAGGTGCCACACAGACTCCTTTTAAGCCTTATTCCAGGAAGCCCATGCAGGTGCCACACAGACTCCTTTTAAGCCTTATTGCAGGGAGCCCATGCAGGTGCCACACAGTTTCCTTTTAAGCCTTATTGCAGGGAGCCCATGCAGGTTCCACACAGACTCCTTTTAAGCTCCTATTGCAGTAAGCCCATGCAGGTGCCACACAGACTCCTTTTAAGCCTTATTGCAGGGAGCCCATGCAGGTGCCACACAGACTCCTTTAAGCCTTATTGCAGGGAGCCCATGCAGGTGCCACACAGACTCGTCTTAAGCCTTATTGCAGGGAGCCCATGCAGGTCCCACACAGACTCCTTTTAAGCCTTATTGCAGGTAGCCCATGCAGGTGCCACACTGACTCTTTTAAGCCTTATTGCAGGGAGCCCATGTAGGTGCCACAAAGACTCCTTTTAAGCCTTATTGCAGGGAGCCTATGCAGGTGCCACATAGTTTCCTTTTAAGCTTTTATTGCAGGAGCCCATGCAGGTGCCACATTGACTCCTTTTAAGCCTTATTGCAGGGAGCCCATGCAGGGGCCACACACTCCTTTTAAGCCTTATTGCCGGTAGCCCATGCAGTTGCCACACAGACTCCTTTTAAGCCTTTTTGCAGGGAGCCCATGCAGGTGCCACACAGACTCCTTTTAAGCCTTTTTGCAGGGAGCCCATGCAGGTGCCACACAGACTCGTTTTAAGCCTTATTGCAGGGAGCCCATGCAGGTGCCACACAGACTCCTTTTAAGCCTTATTGCAGCGAGCCCATGCAGGTGCCACACTGAATCCTTTTAAGCCATATTGCAGGGAGCCCATGCAGGTGCCACACAGACTCCTTTTAAGCCTTATTGCAGGGAGCCCATGTAGGTGCCACACAGACTGCATTTAAGCCTTATTGCAGGGAGCCCATGCAGGTGCCACACAGTTTCCTTTTAAGCTTTTATTGCAGGAAGCCCATGCAGGTGCCACACAGACTCCTTTTAAGCCTTATTGCAGGGAGCCCATGCAGGTGCCACACAGACTCCTTTTAAGCCTTATTGCAGGGAGCCCATGCAGGTGCCACACAGTTTCCTTTTAAGCTTTTATTGCAGGTAGCCCATGCAGGTGCCACACACTCCTTTTAAGCCTTATTGCAGGTAGCCCATGCAGGTGCCACACAGACTCCTTTTAAGCCTTATTGCTGGGAGCCCATGCGGGTGCCACAGAGTTTCCTTTTAAGCCTTATTGCAGGGAGCCCATGCAGGTGCCACACACACTCCTTTTAAGCCTTTTTGCAGGGAGCCCTTGCAGGTGCCACACAGACTCCTTTTAAGCCTTATTCCAAGGAGCCCATGCAGGTGCCACACAGACTCCTTTTAAGCCTTATTGTAGGGAGCCCATGCAGTTGCCACACAGTTTCCTTTTAAGCCTTATTGCAGGGAGCCCATGCAGGTGATACACACACTTCTTTTAAGCCTTTTTGCAGGGAGCCCATGCAGGTGCCACAAAGACTCCTTTTAAGCCTTTTTGCAGGGAGCCCATGCAGGTGCCACACAGACTCCTTTTAAGCCTTATTGCAGGGAGCCCATGCAGGTACCACACAGACTCGTTTTAAGCCTTATTGCAGGTAGCCCATGTAGGTGCCACACTGACTCTTTTAAGCCTTATTGCAGGGAGCCCATGTAGGTGCCACACAGACTCCTTTTAAGCCTTATTGCTGGGAGCCTATGCAGGTGCCACATAGTTTCCTTTTAAGCTTTTATTGTAGGGAGCCCATGCAGGTGCCACATTGACTCCTTTTAAGCCTTTTTGCAGGGAGCCCATGCAGGTGCCACACAGACTCCTTTTAAGCCTTTTTGCAGGTAGCCCATGCAGTTGCCACACAGACTCCTTTTAAGCCTTATTGCAGGGAGCGCATGCAGGTGCCACACAGTTTTCTTTTAAGCCTTATTGCAGGGAGCCCATGCAGGTGCCACACACACTCCTTTTAAGCCTTTTTGCAGGGAGCCCATGCAGGTGCCACACAGACTCCTTTTAAACCTTATTGCCGGTAGCCCATGCAGGTGCCACACAGACTCCTTTTAAGCCTTATTGCAGGGAGCCTATGCAGGTGCCACACAGACTCCTTTTAAGCCTTATTGCCGGTAGCCCATGCTGTTCCCACACAGACTCCTTTTAAGCCTTTTTGCACGGAGCCCATGCAGGTGCCACAGAGACTCCTTTTAAGCCTTTTTGCAGGGAGCCCATGCAGGTGCCACACAGACTCCTTTTAAGCCTTTTTGCAGGGAGCCCATGCAGGTGCCACACAGACTCCTTTTAAGCCTTATTGCAGGGAGCCCATGCAGGTGCCACACAGACTCCTTTTAAGCCTTATTGCAGCGAGCCCATGCAGGTGCCACACTGACTCCTTTTAAGCCTTATTGCAGGGAGCCCATGCAGGTGCCACACAGACTCCTTTTAAGCCTTATTGCAGGGAGCCCATGCAGGTGCCACACAGACTGCATTTAAGCCTTATTGCAGGGAGCCCATGCAGGTGCCACACAGTTTCCTTTTAAGCTTTTATTGCAGGAAGCCCATGCATGTGCCACACAGACTCCTTTTAAGCCTTATTGCAGGGAGCCCATGCAGGTGCCACACAGTTTCCTTTTAAGCCTTATTGCAGGGAGCCCATGCAGGTTCCACACAGACTCCTTTTAAGCTCCTATTGCAGTTAGCCCATGCAGGTGCCACACAGACTCCTTTTAAGCCTTATTGCAGGGAGCCCATGCAGGTGCCACACAGACTCCTTTAAGCCTTATTGCAGGGAGCCCATGCAGGTGCCACACAGACTCGTCTTAAGCCTTATTGCAGGGAGCCCATGCAGGTGCCACACAGACTCCTTTTAAGCCTTTTTGCAGGGAGCCCATGCAGGTGCCACACAGACTCGTTTTAAGCCTTATTGCAGGGAGCCCATGCAGGTGCCACACAGACTCCTTTTAAGCCTTATTGCAGCGAGCCCATGCAGGTGCCACACTGAATCCTTTTAAGCCATATTGCAGGGAGCCCATGCAGGTGCCACACAGACTCCTTTTAAGCCTTATTGCAGGGAGCCCATGTAGGTGCCACACAGACTGCATTTAAGCCTTATTGCAGGGAGCCCATGCAGGTGCCACACAGTTTCCTTTTAAGCTTTTATTGCAGGAAGCCAATGCAGGTGCCACACAGACTCCTTTTAAGCCTTATTGCAGGGAGCCCATGCAGGTGCCACACAGACTCCTTTTAAGCCTTATTGCAGGGAGCCCATGCAGGTGCCACACAGTTTCCTTTTAAGCTTTTATTGCAGGTAGCCCATGCAGGTGCCACACACTCCTTTTAAGCCTTATTGCAGGTAGCCCATGCAGGTGCCACACAGACTCCTTTTAAGCCTTATTGCTGGGAGCCCATGCGGGTGCCACACAGTTTCCTTTTAAGCCTTATTGCAGGGAGCCCATGCAGGTGCCACACACACTCCTTTTAAGCCTTTTTGCAGGGAGCCCTTACAGGTGCCACACAGACTCCTTTTAAGCCTTATTCCAAGGAGCCCATGCAGGTGCCACACAGACTCCTTTTAAGCCTTATTGCAGGGAGCCCATGCAGTTGCCACACAGTTTCCTTTTAAGCCTTATTGCAGGGAGCCCATGCAGGTGATACACACACTCCTTTTAAGCCTTTTTGCAGGGAGCCCATGCAGGTGCCACAAAGACTCCTTTTAAGCCTTTTTGCAGGGAGCCCATGCAGGTGCCACACAGTTTCCTTTTAAGCTTTTATTGCAGGTAGCCCATGCAGGTGCCACACACTCCTTTTAAGCCTTATTGCAGGTAGCCCATGCAGGTGCCACACAGACTCCTTTTAAGCCTTTTTGCAGGGAGCCCATGCAGGTGCCACACAGACTCCTTTTAAGCCTTATTGCAGGTAACCCATGCAGGTGCCACACAGACTCCTTTTAAGCCTTATTGCTGGGAGCCCATGCAGGTGCCACACAGTTTCCTTTTAAGCCTTATTGCACGGAGCCCATGCAGGTGCCACACACACTCCTTTTAAGCCTTTTTGCAGGGAGCCCTTGCAGGTGCCACACAG
Source organism: Phyllobates terribilis (assembly GCF_046119375.1). NCBI lineage: Eukaryota > Metazoa > Chordata > Amphibia > Anura > Dendrobatidae > Phyllobates > Phyllobates terribilis. The sequence goes on along the minus strand of NW_027362765.1, from coordinate 222,588,062 downwards.
ACTCCTTTTAAGCCTTATTCCAGGAAGCCCATGCAGGTGCCACACAGACTCCTTTTAAGCCTTATTGCAGGGAGCCCATGCAGGTGCCACACAGTTTCCTTTTAAGCCTTATTGCAGGGAGCCCATGCAGGTTCCACACAGACTCCTTTTAAGCTCCTATTGCAGTAAGCCCATGCAGGTGCCACACAGACTCCTTTTAAGCCTTATTGCAGGGAGCCCATGCAGGTGCCACACAGACTCCTTTAAGCCTTATTGCAGGGAGCCCATGCAGGTGCCACACAGACTCGTCTTAAGCCTTATTGCAGGGAGCCCATGCAGGTCCCACACAGACTCCTTTTAAGCCTTATTGCAGGTAGCCCATGCAGGTGCCACACTGACTCTTTTAAGCCTTATTGCAGGGAGCCCATGTAGGTGCCACAAAGACTCCTTTTAAGCCTTATTGCAGGGAGCCTATGCAGGTGCCACATAGTTTCCTTTTAAGCTTTTATTGCAGGAGCCCATGCAGGTGCCACATTGACTCCTTTTAAGCCTTATTGCAGGGAGCCCATGCAGGGGCCACACACTCCTTTTAAGCCTTATTGCCGGTAGCCCATGCAGTTGCCACACAGACTCCTTTTAAGCCTTTTTGCAGGGAGCCCATGCAGGTGCCACACAGACTCCTTTTAAGCCTTTTTGCAGGGAGCCCATGCAGGTGCCACACAGACTCGTTTTAAGCCTTATTGCAGGGAGCCCATGCAGGTGCCACACAGACTCCTTTTAAGCCTTATTGCAGCGAGCCCATGCAGGTGCCACACTGAATCCTTTTAAGCCATATTGCAGGGAGCCCATGCAGGTGCCACACAGACTCCTTTTAAGCCTTATTGCAGGGAGCCCATGTAGGTGCCACACAGACTGCATTTAAGCCTTATTGCAGGGAGCCCATGCAGGTGCCACACAGTTTCCTTTTAAGCTTTTATTGCAGGAAGCCCATGCAGGTGCCACACAGACTCCTTTTAAGCCTTATTGCAGGGAGCCCATGCAGGTGCCACACAGACTCCTTTTAAGCCTTATTGCAGGGAGCCCATGCAGGTGCCACACAGTTTCCTTTTAAGCTTTTATTGCAGGTAGCCCATGCAGGTGCCACACACTCCTTTTAAGCCTTATTGCAGGTAGCCCATGCAGGTGCCACACAGACTCCTTTTAAGCCTTATTGCTGGGAGCCCATGCGGGTGCCACAGAGTTTCCTTTTAAGCCTTATTGCAGGGAGCCCATGCAGGTGCCACACACACTCCTTTTAAGCCTTTTTGCAGGGAGCCCTTGCAGGTGCCACACAGACTCCTTTTAAGCCTTATTCCAAGGAGCCCATGCAGGTGCCACACAGACTCCTTTTAAGCCTTATTGCAGGGAGCCCATGCAGTTGCCACACAGTTTCCTTTTAAGCCTTATTGCAGGGAGCCCATGCAGGTGATACACACACTTCTTTTAAGCCTTTTTGCAGGGAGCCCATGCAGGTGCCACAAAGACTCCTTTTAAGCCTTTTTGCAGGGAGCCCATGCAGGTGCCACACAGACTCCTTTTAAGCCTTATTGCAGGGAGCCCATGCAGGTACCACACAGACTCGTTTTAAGCCTTATTGCAGGTAGCCCATGTAGGTGCCACACTGACTCTTTTAAGCCTTATTGCAGGGAGCCCATGTAGGTGCCACACAGACTCCTTTTAAGCCTTATTGCTGGGAGCCTATGCAGGTGCCACATAGTTTCCTTTTAAGCTTTTATTGTAGGGAGCCCATGCAGGTGCCACATTGACTCCTTTTAAGCCTTTTTGCAGGGAGCCCATGCAGGTGCCACACAGACTCCTTTTAAGCCTTTTTGCAGGTAGCCCATGCAGTTGCCACACAGACTCCTTTTAAGCCTTATTGCAGGGAGCGCATGCAGGTGCCACACAGTTTTCTTTTAAGCCTTATTGCAGGGAGCCCATGCAGGTGCCACACACACTCCTTTTAAGCCTTTTTGCAGGGAGCCCATGCAGGTGCCACACAGACTCCTTTTAAACCTTATTGCCGGTAGCCCATGCAGGTGCCACACAGACTCCTTTTAAGCCTTATTGCAGGGAGCCTATGCAGGTGCCACACAGACTCCTTTTAAGCCTTATTGCCGGTAGCCCATGCTGTTCCCACACAGACTCCTTTTAAGCCTTTTTGCACGGAGCCCATGCAGGTGCCACACAGACTCCTTTTAAGCCTTTTTGCAGGGAGCCCATGCAGGTGCCACACAGACTCCTTTTAAGCCTTATTTCAGGGAGCCCATGCAGGTGCCACACAGACTCCTATTAAGCCTTATTGCAGGGAGCCCATGCAGGTGCCACACAGACTCCTTTTAAGCCTTTTTGCAGTGAGCCCATGCAGGTGCCACACAGACTCCTTTTAAGCCTTATTGCAGGGAGCCCATGCAGGTGCCACACAGACTCCTTTTAAGCCTTATTGCAGGGGGCCCATACAGGTGCCACACAGACTCCTTTTAAGCCTTATTGCATGGAGCCCATGCAGGTGCCATACAGTTTCCTTTTAAGCTTTTATTGCAGGGTGCCCATGGAGGTGCCACACACTCCTTTTAAGCCTTATTGCAGGTAGCCCATGCAGGTGCCACACAGACTCCTTTTAAGCCTTTTTACAGGGAGCCCATGCAGGTGCCACACAGACTCCTTTTAAGCCTTATTGCAGGTAGCCCATGCAGGTGCCACACAGACTCCTTTTAAGCCTTATTGCAGGGAGCCCATGCAGGTGCCACACAGTTTCCTTTTAAGCGTTATTGCAGGGAGACCATGCAGGTGCCACACAGACTCCTTTTAAGCCTTATTGCAGGGAGACCATGCAGGTGCCACACAGACTCCATTGAAGCCTTATTGCAGGGAGCCCATGCAGGTGCCACACAGTTTCCTTTTAAGCTTTTATTGCAGGGACCCCATGCAGGTGCCACACAGACTCCTTTTAAGACTTATTGCAGGTAGCCCATGCAGGTGCCACACAGACTCCTTTTAAGCCTTATTGCCGGTAGCCCATGCAGGTGCCACACAGACTCCTTTTAAGCCTTATTGCAGGGAGCCTATGCAGGTGCCACACAGACTCCTTTTAAGCCTTTTTGCAGGGAGCCTATGCAGGTGCCACAAAGACTCCTTTTAAGCCTTATTGCCGGTAGCCCATGCTGTTGCCACACAGACTCCTTTTAAGCCTTTTTGCACGGAGCATATGCAGGTGCCCCAGAGACTCCTTTTAAGCCTTTTTGCAGGGAGCCCATGCAGGTGCCACACAGACTCCTTTTAAGCCTTATTGCAGGGAGCCCATGCAGGTGCCACACAGACTCCTTTTAAGCCTTATTGCAGGTAGCCCATGCAGGTGCCACACTGACCCCTTTTAAGCCTTATTGCAGGGAGCCCATGTAGATGCCACACAGACTCCTTTTAAGCCTTATTGCAGGGAGCACATGCAGGTGCCACACAGTTTTCTTTTAAGCTTTTAATGCAGGGAGCCCATGCAGGTGCCACACTGACTCCTTTTAAGCCTTATTGCAAGGAGCCCATGCAGGTGCCACACAGACTCCATTAAACCTTATTGCAGGGAGCCCATGTAGGTGCCACACAGTTTCCTTTTAAGCTTTTATTGCAGGAAGCCCATGCAGGTGCCACACAGACTCCTTTTAAGCCTTATTGCAGGGAGCCCATGCAGGTGCTACACAGACTCCTTTTAAGCCTTATTGCAGGGAGCCCATGCATGTGACACACAGTTTCCTTTAAAGCTTTTATTGCAGGGAGCCCATGCAGGTGCCACACAGACTCCTTTTAAGCCTTATTGCAGGGAGCCCATGCAGGTGCCACACAGACTCCTTTTAAGCCTTATTGCAGGTAGCCCATGCAGGTGCCACACTGACCCCTTTTAAGCATTATTGCAGGGAGCCCATGTACGTGCCACACAGACTCCTTTTAAGCCTTATTGCAGGGAGCCCATGCAGGTGCCACACAGTTTCCTTTTAAGATTTTAATGCAGGGAGCCCATGCAGGTGCCACACTGACTCCTTTTAAGCCTTATTGCAAGGAGCCCATGCAGGTGCCACACAGACTCCATTTAAGCCTTATTGCAGGGAGCCCATGCAGGTGTCACACAGTTTCCTTTTAAGCTTTTATTGCAGGAAGCCCATGCAGGTGCTACACAGACTCCTTTTAAGCCTTATTGCAGGGAGCCCATGCAGGTGCCACACAGACTCCTTTTAAGCCTTATTGCAGGGAGCCCATGCAGGTGCCACACAGACTCCATTTAAGCCTTATTGCAGCGAGCCCATGCAGGTGCCACACTGACTCCTTTTAAGCCTTATTGCAGGGAGCCCATGCAGGTCCAACACAGACTCCTTTTAAGCCTTATTGCAGAAAGCCCATGCAGGTGCCACACAGACTCCTTATAAGCCTTATTGCAGGGAGCCCACGCAGGTGCCACACAGTTTCCTTTTAAGCCTTATTGCAGGGAGCCCATGCAGGTGCTGCACATGCTCCTTTTAAGCCTTTCTGCAGGGAGCCCATGCAGGTGCCACACAGACTCCTTTTAAGCCTTATTCCAGGGAGCCCATGCAGGTGCCACACAGACTCCTTTTAAGCCTTATTGCAGGGAGCCCTTGCAGGTTCCACACAGACTCCTTTTAAGCTCCTATTGCAGTAAGCCCATGCAGGTGCCACACAGACTCCTTTTAAGCCTTATTGCAAGGAGCCCATGCAGGTGCCACACAGACTCCTTTAAGCCTTATTGCAGGGAGCCCATGCAGGTGCCACACAGACTCGTCTTAAGCCTTATTGCAGGGAGCCCATGCAGGTCCCACACAGACTCCTTTTAAGCCTTATTGCAGGTAGCCCATGCAGGTGCCACACTGACTCTTTTAAGCCTTATTGCAGGGAGCCCATATAGGTGCCACAAAGACTCCTTTTAAGCCTTATTGCAGGGAGCCTATGCAGGTGCCACATAGTTTCCTTTTAAGCTTTTATTGCAGGGAGCCCATGCAGGTGCCACATTGACTCCTTTTAAGCCTTATTGCAGGGAGCCCATGCAGGGGCCACACACTCCTTTTAAGCCTTATTGCCAGTAGCCCATGCAGTTGCCACAGAGACTCCTTTTAAGCCTTTTTGCAGGGAGCCCATGCAGGTGCCACACAGACTCCTTTTAAGCCTTTTTGCAGGGAGCCCATGCAGGTGCCACACAGACTCCTTTTAAGCCTTATTGCAGGGAGCCCATGCAGGTGCCACACAGACTCCTTTTAAGCCTTATTGCAGCGAGCCCATGCAGGTGCCACACTGACTCCTTTTAAGCCTTATTGCAGGGAGCCCATGCAGGTGCCACACAGACTCCTTTTAAGCCTTATTGCAGGGAGCCCATGCAGGTGCCACACAGACTGCATTTAAGCCTTATTGCAGGGAGCCCATGCAGGTGCCACACAGTTTCCTTTTAAGCTTTTATTGCAGGAAGCCCATGCATGTGCCACACAGACTCCTTTTAAGCCTTATTGCAGGGAGCCCATGCAGGTGCCACACAGACTCCTTTTAAGCCTTATTGCAGGGAGCCCATGCAGGTGCCACACAGTTTCCTTTTAAGCTTTTATTGCAGGTAGCCCATGCAGGTGCCACACACTCCTTTTAAGCCTTATTGCAGGTAGCCCATGCAGGTGCCACACAGACTCCTTTTAAGCCTTTTTGCAGGGAGCCCATGCAGGTGCCACACAGACTCCTTTTAAGCCTTATTGCAGGTAGCCCATGCAGGTGCCACACAGACTCCTTTTAAGCCTTATTGCTGGGAGCCCATGCAGGTGCCACACAGTTTCCTTTTAAGCCTTATTGCACGGAGCCCATGCAGTTGCCACACACACTCCTTTTAAGCCTTTTTGCAGGGAGCCCTTGCAGGTGCCACACAGACTCCTTTTAAGCCTTATTCCAGGAAGCCCATGCAGGTGCCACACAGACTCCTTTTAAGCCTTATTGCAGGGAGCCCATGCAGGTGCCACACAGTTTCCTTTTAAGCCTTATTGCAGGGAGCCCATGCAGGTTCCACACAGACTCCTTTTAAGCTCCTATTGCAGTAAGCCCATGCAGGTGCCACACAGACTCCTTTTAAGCCTTATTGCAGGGAGCCCATGCAGGTGCCACACAGACTCCTTTAAGCCTTATTGCAGGGAGCCCATGCAGGTGCCACACAGACTCGTCTTAAGCCTTATTGCAGGGAGCCCATGCAGGTCCCACACAGACTCCTTTTAAGCCTTATTGCAGGTAGCCCATGCAGGTGCCACACTGACTCTTTTAAGCCTTATTGCAGGGAGCCCATGTAGGTGCCACAAAGACTCCTTTTAAGCCTTATTGCAGGGAGCCTATGCAGGTGCCACATAGTTTCCTTTTAAGCTTTTATTGCAGGAGCCCATGCAGGTGCCACATTGACTCCTTTTAAGCCTTATTGCAGGGAGCCCATGCAGGGGCCACACACTCCTTTTAAGCCTTATTGCCGGTAGCCCATGCAGTTGCCACACAGACTCCTTTTAAGCCTTTTTGCAGGGAGCCCATGCAGGTGCCACACAGACTCCTTTTAAGCCTTTTTGCAGGGAGCCCATGCAGGTGCCACACAGACTCGTTTTAAGCCTTATTGCAGGGAGCCCATGCAGGTGCCACACAGACTCCTTTTAAGCCTTATTGCAGCGAGCCCATGCAGGTGCCACACTGAATCCTTTTAAGCCATATTGCAGGGAGCCCATGCAGGTGCCACACAGACTCCTTTTAAGCCTTATTGCAGGGAGCCCATGTAGGTGCCACACAGACTGCATTTAAGCCTTATTGCAGGGAGCCCATGCAGGTGCCACACAGTTTCCTTTTAAGCTTTTATTGCAGGAAGCCAATGCAGGTGCCACACAGACTCCTTTTAAGCCTTATTGCAGGGAGCCCATGCAGGTGCCACACAGACTCCTTTTAAGCCTTATTGCAGGGAGCCCATGCAGGTGCCACACAGTTTCCTTTTAAGCTTTTATTGCAGGTAGCCCATGCAGGTGCCACACACTCCTTTTAAGCCTTATTGCAGGTAGCCCATGCAGGTGCCACACAGACTCCTTTTAAGCCTTATTGCTGGGAGCCCATGCGGGTGCCACACAGTTTCCTTTTAAGCCTTATTGCAGGGAGCCCATGCAGGTGCCACACACACTCCTTTTAAGCCTTTTTGCAGGGAGCCCTTACAGGTGCCACACAGACTCCTTTTAAGCCTTATTCCAAGGAGCCCATGCAGGTGCCACACAGACTCCTTTTAAGCCTTATTGCAGGGAGCCCATGCAGTTGCCACACAGTTTCCTTTTAAGCCTTATTGCAGGGAGCCCATGCAGGTGATACACACACTCCTTTTAAGCCTTTTTGCAGGGAGCCCATGCAGGTGCCACAAAGACTCCTTTTAAGCCTTTTTGCAGGGAGCCCATGCAGGTGCCACACAGTTTCCTTTTAAGCTTTTATTGCAGGTAGCCCATGCAGGTGCCACACACTCCTTTTAAGCCTTATTGCAGGTAGCCCATGCAGGTGCCACACAGACTCCTTTTAAGCCTTTTTGCAGGGAGCCCATGCAGGTGCCACACAGACTCCTTTTAAGCCTTATTGCAGGTAACCCATGCAGGTGCCACACAGACTCCTTTTAAGCCTTATTGCTGGGAGCCCATGCAGGTGCCACACAGTTTCCTTTTAAGCCTTATTGCACGGAGCCCATGCAGGTGCCACACACACTCCTTTTAAGCCTTTTTGCAGGGAGCCCTTGCAGGTGCCACACAGACTCCTTTTAAGCCTTATTCCAGGAAGCCCATGCAGGTGCCACACAGACTCCTTTTAAGCCTTATTGCAGGGAGCCCATGCAGGTGCCACACAGTTTCCTTTTAAGCCTTATTGCAGGGAGCCCATGCAGGTTCCACACAGACTCCTTTTAAGCTCCTATTGCAGTAAGCCCATGCAGGTGCCACACAGACTCCTTTTAAGCCTTATTGCAGGGAGCCCATGCAGGTGCCACACAGACTCCTTTAAGCCTTATTGCAGGGAGCCCATGCAGGTGCCACACAGACTCGTCTTAAGCCTTATTGCAGGGAGCCCATGCAGGTCCCACACAGACTCCTTTTAAGCCTTATTGCAGGTAGCCCATGCAGGTGCCACACTGACTCTTTTAAGCCTTATTGCAGGGAGCCCATGTAGGTGCCACAAAGACTCCTTTTAAGCCTTATTGCAGGGAGCCTATGCAGGTGCCACATAGTTTCCTTTTAAGCTTTTATTGCAGGAGCCCATGCAGGTGCCACATTGACTCCTTTTAAGCCTTATTGCAGGGAGCCCATGCAGGGGCCACACACTCCTTTTAAGCCTTATTGCCGGTAGCCCATGCAGTTGCCACACAGACTCCTTTTAAGCCTTTTTGCAGGGAGCCCATGCAGGTGCCACACAGACTCCTTTTAAGCCTTTTGCAGGGAGCCCATGCAGGTGCCACACAGACTCGTTTTAAGCCTTATTGCAGGGAGCCCATGCAGGTGCCACACAGACTCCTTTTAAGCCTTATTGCAGCGAGCCCATGCAGGTGCCACACTGAATCCTTTTAAGCCATATTGCAGGGAGCCCATGCAGGTGCCACACAGACTCCTTTTAAGCCTTATTGCAGGGAGCCCATGTAGGTGCCACACAGACTGCATTTAAGCCTTATTGCAGGGAGCCCATGCAGGTGCCACACAGTTTCCTTTTAAGCTTTTATTGCAGGAAGCCCATGCAGGTGCCACACAGACTCCTTTTAAGCCTTATTGCAGGGAGCCCATGCAGGTGCCACACAGACTCCTTTTAAGCCTTATTGCAGGGAGCCCATGCAGGTGCCACACAGTTTCCTTTTAAGCTTTTATTGCAGGTAGCCCATGCAGGTGCCACACACTCCTTTTAAGCCTTATTGCAGGTAGCCCATGCAGGTGCCACACAGACTCCTTTTAAGCCTTATTGCTGGGAGCCCATGCGGGTGCCACAGAGTTTCCTTTTAAGCCTTATTGCAGGGAGCCCATGCAGGTGCCACACACACTCCTTTTAAGCCTTTTTGCAGGGAGCCCTTGCAGGTGCCACACAGACTCCTTTTAAGCCTTATTCCAAGGAGCCCATGCAGGTGCCACACAGACTCCTTTTAAGCCTTATTGCAGGGAGCCCATGCAGTTGCCACACAGTTTCCTTTTAAGCCTTATTGCAGGGAGCCCATGCAGGTGATACACACACTTCTTTTAAGCCTTTTTGCAGGGAGCCCATGCAGGTGCCACAAAGACTCCTTTTAAGCCTTTTTGCAGGGAGCCCATGCAGGTGCCACACAGACTCCTTTTAAGCCTTATTGCAGGGAGCCCATGCAGGTACCACACAGACTCGTTTTAAGCCTTATTGCAGGTAGCCCATGTAGGTGCCACACTGACTCTTTTAAGCCTTATTGCAGGGAGCCCATGTAGGTGCCACACAGACCCCTTTTAAGCCTTATTGCTGGGAGCCTATGCAGGTGCCACATAGTTTCCTTTTAAGCTTTTATTGTAGGGAGCCCATGCAGGTGCCACATTGACTCCTTTTAAGCCTTTTTGCAGGGAGCCCATGCAGGTGCCACACAGACTCCTTTTAAGCCTTTTTGCAGGTAGCCCATGCAGTTGCCACACAGACTCCTTTTAAGCCTTATTGCAGGGAGCGCATGCAGGTGCCACACAGTTTTCTTTTAAGCCTTATTGCAGGGAGCCCATGCAGGTGCCACACACACTCCTTTTAAGCCTTTTTGCAGGGAGCCCATGCAGGTGCCACACAGACTCCTTTTAAACCTTATTGCCGGTAGCCCATGCAGGTGCCACACAGACTCCTTTTAAGCCTTATTGCAGGGAGCCTATGCAGGTGCCACACAGACTCCTTTTAAGCCTTATTGCCGGTAGCCCATGCTGTTCCCACACAGACTCCTTTTAAGCCTTTTTGCACGGAGCCCATGCAGGTGCCACACAGACTCCTTTTAAGCCTTTTTGCAGGGAGCCCATGCAGGTGCCACACAGACTCCTTTTAAGCCTTATTTCAGGGAGCCCATGCAGGTGCCACACAGACTCCTATTAAGCCTTATTGCAGGGAGCCCATGCAGGTGCCACACAGACTCCTTTTAAGCCTTTTTGCAGTGAGCCCATGCAGGTGCCACACAGACTCCTTTTAAGCCTTATTGCAGGGAGCCCATGCAGGTGCCACACAGACTCCTTTTAAGCCTTATTGCAGGGAGCCCATACAGGTGCCACACAGACTCCTTTTAAGCCTTATTGCATGGAGCCCATGCAGGTGCCATACAGTTTCCTTTTAAGCTTTTATTGCAGGGTGCCCATGGAGGTGCCACACACTCCTTTTAAGCCTTATTGCAGGTAGCCCATGCAGGTGCCACACAGACTCCTTTTAAGCCTTTTTACAGGGAGCCCATGCAGGTGCCACACAGACTCCTTTTAAGCCTTATTGCAGGTAGCCCATGCAGGTGCCACACAGACTCCTTTTAAGCCTTATTGCAGGGAGCCCATGCAGGTGCCACACAGTTTCCTTTTAAGCGTTATTGCAGGGAGACCATGCAGGTGCCACACAGACTCCTTTTAAGCCTTATTGCAGGGAGACCATGCAGGTGCCACACAGACTCCATTGAAGCCTTATTGCAGGGAGCCCATGCAGGTGCCACACAGTTTCCTTTTAAGCTTTTATTGCAGGGACCCCATGCAGGTGCCACACAGACTCCTTTTAAGACTTATTGCAGGTAGCCCATGCAGGTGCCACACAGACTCCTTTTAAGCCTTATTGCCGGTAGCCCATGCAGGTGCCACACAGACTCCTTTTAAGCCTTATTGCAGGGAGCCTATGCAGGTGCCACACAGACTCCTTTTAAGCCTTATTGCCGGTAGCCCATGCTGTTGCCACACAGACTCCTTTTAAGCCTTTTTGCACGGAGCCCATGCAGGTGCCACACAGACTCCTTTTAAGCCTTTTTGCAGGGAGCCCATGCAGGTGCCACACAGACTCTTTTTAAGCCTTATTGCCGGTAGCCCATGCAGATGCCACACAGACTCCTTTTAAACCTTATTGCAGGGAGCTTATGCAGGTGCCACACAGACTCCTTTTAAGCCTTATTGCCGTTAGCCCATGCTGTTGCCACACAGACTCCTTTTCAGCCTTTTTGCACGGAGCCCATGCAGGTGCCACACAGACTCCTTTTAAGCCTTTTTGCAGGGAGCCCATGCAGGTGCCACACAGACTCCTTTTAAGCCTTATTACAGGGAGCCCATGCAGGTGCCACACAGACTACTTTTAAGCCATATTGCAGGGAGCCCATGCAGGTGCCACACAGACTCCTTTTAAGCCTTTTTGCAGGGAGCCCATGCAGGTGCCACACAGACTCCTTTTAAGCCTTATTGCAGGGAGCCCATGCAGGTGCCACACAGACTCCTTTTAAGCCTTATTGCAGGGAGCCCATACAGGTGCCACACAGACTCCTTTTAAGCTTTTATTGCAGGGACCCCATGCAGGTGCCACACAGACTCCTTTTAAGCCTTATTGCAGGTAGCCTATGCAGGTGCCACACAGACTCCTTTTAAGCCTTATTGCCAGTAGCCCATGCAGGTGCCACACAGACTCCTTTTAAGCCTTATTGCAGGGAGCCTATGCAGGTGCCACACAGACTCCTTTTAAGCCTTATTGCCTGTAGCCCATGCTGTTGCCACACAGACTCCTTTTAAGCCTTTTTGCACGGAGCCCATGCAGGTGCCACACAGACTCCTTTTAAGCCTTTTTGCAGGGAGCCCATGCAGGTGCCACACAGACTCCTTTTAAGCCTTATTGCAGGGAGCCCATGTAGGTGCCACACAGACTCCTTTTAAGCCTTATTGCAGGGAGCCCATGCAGGTGCCACACAGTTTCCTTTTAAGCTTTTAATGCAGGGAGCCCATGCAGGTGCCACACTGACTCCTTTTAAGCCTTATTGCAAGGAGCCCATGCAGGTGCCACACAGACTCCATTTAAGCCTTATTGCAGGGAGCCCATGCAGGTGCCACACAGTTTCCTTTTAAGCTTTTATTGCAGGGAGCCCATGCAGGTGCCACACAGACTCCATTGAAGCCTTATTGCAGGGAGCCCATGCAGGTGCCACACAGTTTCCTTTTAAGCGTTATTGCAGGGAGACCATGCAGGTGCCACACAGACTCCTTTTAAGCCTTATTGCAGGGAGACCATGCAGGTGCCACACAGACTCCATTGAAGCCTTATTGCAGGGAGCCCATGCAGGTGCCACACAGTTTCCTTTCAAGCTTTTATTGCAGGGACCCCATGCAGGTGCCACACAGACTCCTTTTAAGCCTTATTGCAGGTAGCCCATGCAGGTGCCACACAGACTCCTTTTAAGCCTTATTGCCGGTAGCCCATGCAGGTGCCACACAGACTCCTTTTAAGCCTTATTGCAGGGAGCCTATGCAGGTGCCACACAGACTCCTTTTAAGCCTTATTGCCGGTAGCCCATGCTGTTGCCACACAGACTCCTTTTAAGCCTTATTGCAGGGAGCCCATGCAGGTGCCAAACAGACTCCTTTTAAGCCTTATTGCAGGTAGCCCATGTTGGTGCCACACTGACTCTTTTAAGCCTTATTGCAGGGAGCCCATGTAGGTGCCACACAGACTCCTTTTAAGCCTTATTGCAGGGAGCCTATGCAGGTGCCACACAGTTTCTTTTTAAGCTTTTATTGTAGGGAGCCCATGCTGGTGCCACATTGACTCCTTTTAAGCCTTATTGCAGGGAGCCTATGCAGGTGCCACACAGATTCCTTTTAACCTTATTGCCGGTAGCCCATGCAGTTGCCACACAGACTCCTTTTAAGGCTTTTTGCACCGAGCCCATGCAGGTGCCACACAGACTCCTTTTAAGTGTTTTTGTAGGGAGCCCATGCAGGTGCCACACAGACTCCTTTTAAGCCTTATTGCAGGGAGCCCATGCAGGTGCCACACAGACTCCTTTTAAGCCTTATTGCAGGGAGCCCATGCAGGTGCCACACAGACTCCTTTTAAGCCTTATTGCAGGTAGACCATGCAGGTGCCACACTGACCCCTTTTAAGCCTTATTGCAGGGAGCCCATGTAGGTGCCACACAGACTCCTTTTAAGTCTTATTGCAGGGAGCCCATGCAGGTGCCACACAGTTTCCTTTTAAGCTTTTAATGCGGGAAACCCATGCAGGTGCCACACTGACTCCTTTTAAGCCTTGTTGCAGGGAGCCCATGCAAGTGCCACACAGACTCCATTTAAGCCTTATTGCAGGGAGCCCATGCAGGTGCCACACAGATTCCTTTTAAGCTTTTATTGCAGGAAGCCCATGCAGGTGCCACACTGACTCCTTTTAAGCCTTATTGCAGGGAACCCATGCAGGTGCCACACAGACTCTTTTTAAGCCTTTTTGCAGGGAGCCCATGCAGGTGCCACACAGACTCCTTTTAAGCCTTTTTGCAGGGAGCCCATGCAGGTGCCACACAGACTCCTTTTAAGCCTTATTGCAGGGAGCCCATGCAGGTGCCACACAGACTCTTTTTAAGCCTTATTGCAGGGAGCCCATGCAGGTGCCACACAGTTTCCTTTTAAGCTTTTATTGCAGGAAGCCCATGCAGGTGCCACACTGACTCCTTTTAAGCCTTATTGCAGGGAGCCCATGCAGGTGCCACACAGACTCCTTTTAAGCCTTATTGCAGGGAGCCCATGCAGGTGCCATACAGTTTCCTTTTAAGCTTTTATTGCAGGGTGCCCATGCAGGTGCCACACACTCCTTTTAAGCCTTATTGCAGGTAGTCCATGCAGGTGCCACACAGACTCCTTTTAAGCCTTTTTGCAGGGAGCCCATGCAGGTGCCACACAGACTCCTTTTAAGCCTTATTGCAGGTAGCCCATGCAGGTGCCACACAGACTCCTTTTAAGCCTTATTGCAGGGAGCCCATGCAGGTGCCACACAGTTTCCTTTTAAGCGTTATTGCAGGGAGACCATGCAGGTGCCACACAGACTCCTTTTAAGCCTTACTACAGGGAGACCATGCAGGTGCCACACAGATTCGATTGAAGCCTTATTGCAGGGAGCCCATGCAGGTGCCACACAGTTTCCTTTTAAGCTTTTATTGCAGGGACCCCATGCAGGTGCCACACAGACTCCTTTTAAGCCTTATTGCAGGTAGCCCATGCAGGTGCCACACAGACTCCTTTTAAGCCTTATTGCCGGTAACCCATGCAGGTGCCACACAGACTCCTTTTAAGCCTTATTGCAAGGAGCCCATGCAGGTGCCACACAGACTCCATTTAAGCCTTATTGCAGGGAGCCCATGCTGTTGCCACACAGACTCCTTTTAAGCCTTTTTGCACGGAGCCCATGCAGGTGCCACACAGACTCCTTTTAAGCCTTTTTGCAGGGAGCCCATGCAGGTGCCACACAGACTCCTTTTAAGCCTTATTGCAGGGAGCCCATGCAGGTGCCACACAGACTCCTTTAAAGCTTTTATTGCAGGGAGCCCATGCAGGTGCCACACACTCCTTTTAAGCCTTATTGCAGGTAGCCCATGCAGTTGCCACATAGACTCCTTTTAAGCCTTTTTGCAGGGAGCCCATGCAGGTGCCACACAGACTCCTTTTAAGCCTTATTGCAGAAAGCCCATGCAGGTGCCACACAGACTCCTTTTAAGCCTTATTGCAGGGAGCCCATGCAGGTGCCACACAGTTTCCTTTTAAGCCTTATTGCAGGGAGCCCATGCAGGTGCTGCACATGCTCCTTTTAAGCCTTTCTGCAGGGAGCCCATGCAGGTGCCACACAGACTCCTTTTAAGCCTTATTCCAGGGAGCCCATGCAGGTGCCACACAGACTCCTTTTAAGGCTTATTGCAGGGAGCCCATGCAGGTTCCACACAGACTCCTTTTAAGCTCCTATTGCAGTAAGCCCATGCAGGTGCCACACAGACTCCTTTTAAGCCTTATTGCAAGGAGCCCATGCAGGTGCCACACAGACTCCTTTAAGCCTTATTGCAGGGAGCCCATGCAGGTGCCACACAGACTCGTCTTAAGCCTTATTGCAGGGAGCCCATGCAGGTCCCACACAGACTCCTTTTAAGCCTTATTGCAGGTAGCCCATGCAGGTGCCACACTGACTCTTTTAAGCCTTATTGCAGGGAGCCCATATAAGTGCCACAAAGACTCCTTTTAAGCCTTATTGCAGGGAGCCAATGCAGGTGCCACATAGTTTCCTTTTAAGCTTTTATTGCAGGGAGCCCATGCAGGTGCCACATTGACTCCTTTTAAGCCTTATTGCAGGGAACCCATGCAGGGGCCACACACTCCTTTTAAGCCTTATTGCCGGTAGCCCATGCAGTTGCCACAGAGACTCCTTTTAAGTCTTTTTGCAGGGAGCCCATGCAGGTGCCACACAGACTCCTTTTAAGCCTTTTTGCAGGGAGCCCATGCAGGTGCCACACAGACTCCTTTTAAGCCTTATTGCAGGGAGCCCATGCAGGTGCCACACAGACTCCTATTAAGCCTTCTTGCAGGGAGCCCATGCAGGTGCCACACAGACTCCTTTTAAGCCTTATTGCAGGTAGCCCATGTTGGTGCCACACTGACTCTTTTAAGCCTTATTGCAGGGAGCCCATGTAGGTGCCACACAGACTCCTTTTAAGCCTTATTGCAGGGAGCCTATGCAGGTGCCACACAGTTTCTTTTTAAGCTTTTATTGTAGGGAGCCCATGCTGGTGCCACATTGACTCCTTTTAAGCCTTATTGCAGGGAGCCTATGCAGGTGCCACACAGATTCCTTTTAAGCCTTATTGCCGGTAGCCCATGCAGTTGCCACACAGACTCCTTTTAAGGCTTTTTGCACGGAGCCCATGCAGGTGCCACACAGACTCCTTTTAAGTGTTTTTGTAGGGAGCCCATGCAGGTGCCACACAGACTCCTTTTAAGCCTTATTGCAGGGAGCCCATGCAGGTGCCACACAGACTCCTTTTAAGCCTTATTGCAGGGAGCCCATGCAGGTGCCACACAGACTCCTTTTAAGCCTTATTGCAGGTAGACCATGCAGGTGCCACACTGACCCCTTTTAAGCCTTATTGCAGGGAGCCCATGTAGGTGCCACACAGACTCCTTTTAAGTCTTATTGCAGGGAGCCCATGCAGGTGCCACACAGTTTCCTTTTAAGCTTTTAATGCGGGAAACCCATGCAGGTGCCACACTGACTCCTTTTAAGCCTTGTTGCAGGGAGCCCATGCAAGTGCCACACAGACTCCATTTAAGCCTTATTGCAGGGAGCCCATGCAGGTGCCACACAGATTCCTTTTAAGCTTTTATTGCAGGAAGCCCATGCAGGTGCCACACTGACTCCTTTTAAGCCTTATTGCAGGGAACCCATGCAGGTGCCACACAGACTCCTTTTAAGCCTTATTGCAGGGAGCCTATGCAGGTGCCACACAGACTCCTTTTAAGCCTTATTGCCTGTAGCCCATGCTGTTGCCACACAGACTCCTTTTAAGCCTTTTTGCACGGAGCCCATGCAGGTGCCACACAGACTCCTTTTAAGCCTTTTTGCAGGGAGCCCATGCAGGTGCCACACAGACTCCTTTTAAGCCTTATTGCAGGGAGCCCATGTAGGTGCCACACAGACTCCTTTTAAGCCTTATTGCAGGGAGCCCATGCAGGTGCCACACAGTTTCCTTTTAAGCTTTTAATGCAGGGAGCCCATGCAGGTGCCACACTGACTCCTTTTAAGCCTTATTGCAAGGAGCCCATGCAGGTGCCACACAGACTCCATTTAAGCCTTATTGCAGGGAGCCCATGCAGGTGCCACACAGTTTCCTTTTAAGCTTTTATTGCAGGGAGCCCATGCAGGTGCCACACAGACTCCTTTTAAGCCTTATTGCAGGGAGCCCATGCAGGTGCCACACAGTTTCCTTTAAAGCTTTTATTGCAGGGAGCCCATGCAGGTGCCACACACTCCTTTTAAGCCTTATTGCAGGTAGCCCATGCAGGTGCCACATAGACTCCTTTTAAGCCTTTTTGCAGGGAGCCCATGCAGGTGCCACACAGACTCCTTTTAAGCCTTATTGCAGATAGCCCATGCAGGTGCCACACAGACTCCTTTTAAGCCTTATTGCAGTGAGCCCATGCAGGTGCCACACAGACTCCTTTTAAGCCTTATTGCTGGGAGCCTATGCAGGTGCCACATAGTTTCCTTTTAAGCTTTTATTGCAGGGAGCCCATGCAGGTACCACATGGACTCCTTTTAAGCCTTATTGCAGTGAGCCCATGCAGGTGCCACACAGACTCCTTTTAAGCCTTATTGCAGATAGCCCATGCAGGTGCCACACAGACTCCTTTTAAGCCTTTTTGCAGGGAGCCCATGCAGGTGCCACACAGACTCCTTTTAAGCCTTATTCCAGGGAGCCCATGCAGGTGCCACACAGACTCCTTTTAAGCTTTTATTGCAGGGAGCCCATGCAGGTGCCACACAGACTCCTTTTAAGCCTTATTGCAGGGAGCCCATGCAGGTGCCACACAGACTCCTTTTAAGCCTTATTGCAGGGAGACCATGCAGGTGCCATACAGTTTCCTTTTAAGCTTTTATTGCAGGGTGCCCATGCAGGTGCCACACAGACTCCTTTTAAGCCTTATTGCAGGTAGCCCATGCAGGTGCCACAGAGACTCCTTTCAGCCTTTTTGCAGCGAGCCCATGCAGGTGCCACACAGACTTCTTTTAAGCCTTATTGCAGGTAGCCCATGCAGGTGCCACACAGACTCTTTTTAAGCCTTATTGCAGGGAGCCCATGCAGGTGCCACACAGTTTCCTTTTAAGCGTTATTGCAGGGAGACCATGCAGGTGCCACACAGACTCCTTTTAAGCCTTATTGCAGGGAGACCATGCAGGTGCCACACAGACTCCATTGAAGCCTTATTGCAGGGAGCCCATGCAGGTGCCACACAGTTTCCTTTCAAGCTTTTATTGCAGGGACACCATGCAGGTGCCACACAGACTCCTTTTAAGCCTTATTGCAGGTAGCCCATGCAGGTGCCACACAGACTCCTTTTAAGCCTTATTGCCGGTAGCCCATGCAGGTGCCACACAGAATCCTTTTAAGCCTTATTGCAGGGAGCCTATGCAGGTGCCACACAGACTCCTTTTAAGCCTTATTGCCGGTAGCCCATGCTGTTGCCACACAGACTCCTTTTAAGCCTTATTGCAGGGAGCCCATGCAGGTGCCACACAGACTCCTTTTAAGCCTTATTGCAGGTAGCCCATGTTGGTGCCACACTGACTCTTTTAAGCCTTATTGCAGGGAGCCCATGTAGGTGCCACACAGACTCCTTTTAAGCCTTATTGCAGGGAGCCTATGCAGGTGCCACACAGTTTCTTTTTAAGCTTTTATTGTAGGGAGCCCATGCTGGTGCCACATTGACTCCTTTTAAGCCTTATTGCCGGTAGCCCATGCAATTGCCACACAGACTCCTTTTAAGGCTTTTTGCACGGAGCCCATGCAGGTGCCACACAGACTCCTTTTAAGTG
Organism: Phyllobates terribilis; assembly: GCF_046119375.1. Lineage (NCBI taxonomy): Eukaryota > Metazoa > Chordata > Amphibia > Anura > Dendrobatidae > Phyllobates > Phyllobates terribilis. Next base: position 222,569,483 of record NW_027362765.1, on the reverse strand, counting down.
TTTTTGTAGGGAGCCCATGCAGGTGCCACACAGACTCCTTTTAAGCCTTATTGCAGGGAGCCCATGCAGGTGCCACACAGACTCCTTTTAAGCCTTATTGCAGGGAGCCCATGCAGGTGCCACACAGACTCCTTTTAAGCCTTATTGCAGGTAGACCATGCAGGTGCCACACTGACCCCTTTTAAGCCTTATTGCAGGGAGCCCATGTAGGTGCCACACAGACTCCTTTTAAGTCTTATTGCAGGGAGCCCATGCAGGTGCCACACAGTTTCCTTTTAAGCTTTTAATGCGGGAAACCCATGCAGGTGCCACACTGACTCCTTTTAAGCCTTGTTGCAGGGAGCCCATGCAAGTGCCACACAGACTCCATTTAAGCCTTATTGCAGGGAGCCCATGCAGGTGCCACACAGATTCCTTTTAAGCTTTTATTGCAGGAAGCCCATGCAGGTGCCACACTGACTCCTTTTAAGCCTTATTGCAGGGAACCCATGCAGGTGCCACACAGACTCTTTTTAAGCCTTTTTGCAGGGAGCCCATGCTGGTGCCACACAGACTCCTTTTAAGCCTTTTTGCAGGGAGCCCATGCAGGTGCCACACAGACTCCTTTTAAGCCTTATTGCAGGGAGCCCATGCAGGTGCCACACAGACTCCTTTTAAGCCTTATTGCAGCGAGCCCATGCAGGTGCCACACAGACTCCTTTTAAGCCTTATTGCAGGTAGCCCATGCAGGTGCCACACTGACCCCTTTTAAGCCTTATTGCAGGGAGCCCATGTAGGTGCCACACAGATTCCTTTTAAGCCTTATTGCAGGGAGCCCATGCAGGTGCCACACAGTTTCCTTTTAAGCTTTTAATGCAGGAAGCCCATGCAGGTGCCACACTGACTCCTTTTAAGCCTTATTGCAGGGAGCCCATGCAGGTGCCACACAGACTCCATTTAAGCCTTATTGCAGGGAGCCCATGCAGGTGCCACACAGTTTCCTTTTAAGCTTTTATTGCAGGAAGCCCATGCAGGTGCCACACTGACTCCTTTTAAGCCTTATTGCAGGGAGCCCATGCAGGTGCCACACAGACTCCTTTTAAGCCTTATTGCAGGGAGCCCATGCAGGTGCCATACAGTTTCCTTTTAAGCTTTTATTGCAGGGTGCCCACGCAGGTGCCACACACTCCTTTTAAGCCTTATTGCAGGTAGTCCATGCAGGTGCCACACAGACTCCTTTTAAGCCTTATTGCAGGGAGCCCATGCAGGTGCCACACAGTTTCCTTTTAAGCGTTATTGCAGGGAGACCATGCAGGTGCCACACAGACTCCTTTTAAGCCTTATTGCAGGGAGCCCATGCAGGTGCCACACAGTTTCCTTTTAAGCGTTATTGCAGGGAGACCATGCAGGTGCCACACAGACTCCTTTTAAGCCTTACTACAGGGAGACCATGCAGGTGCCACACAGACTCGATTGAAGCCTTATTGCAGGGAGCCCATGCAGGTGCCACACAGTTTCCTTTTAAGCTTTTATTGCAGGGACCCCATGCAGGTGCTACACAGACTCCTTTTAAGCCTTATTGCCGGTAACCCATGCAGGTGCCACACAGACTCCTTTTAAGCCTTATTGCAGGGAGCCTATGCAGGTGCCACACAGACTCCTTTTAAGCCTTATTGCCGGTAGCCCATGCTGTTGCCACACAGACTCCTTTTAAGCCTTTTTGCACGGAGCCCATGCAGGTGCCACACAGACTCCTTTTAAGCCTTTTTGCAGGGAGCCCATGCAGGTGCCACAGAGACTCCTTTTAAGCCTTATTGCAGGGAGCCCATGCAGGTGCCACACAGACTCCTTTTAAGCCTTATTGCAGGTAGCCCATGCAGGTGCCACACTGACCCCTTTTAAGCCTTATTGCAGGGAGCCCATGTAGATGCCACACAGACTCCTTTTAAGCCTTATTGCAGGGAGCACATGCAGGTGCCACACAGTTTCCTATTAAGCTTTTAATGCAGGGAGCCCATGCAGGTGCCACACTGACTCCTTTTAAGCCTTATTGCAAGGAGCCCATGCAGGAGCCACACAGACTCCATTAAAGCCTTATTGCAGGGAGCCCATACAGGTGCCACACAGACTCCTTTTAAGCCTTATTGCATGGAGCCCATGCAGGTGCCATACAGTTTCCTTTTAAGCTTTTATTGCAGGGTGCCCATGGAGGTGCCACACACTCCTTTTAAGCCTTATTGCAGGTAGCCCATGCAGGTGCCACACAGACTCCTTTTAAGCCTTTTTACAGGGAGCCCATGCAGGTGCCACACAGACTCCTTTTAAGCCTTATTGCAGGTAGCCCATGCAGGTGCCACACAGACTCCTTTTAAGCCTTATTGCAGGGAGCCCATGCAGGTGCCACACAGTTTCCTTTTAAGCGTTATTGCAGGGAGACCATGCAGGTGCCACACAGACTCCTTTTAAGCCTTATTGCAGGGAGACCATGCAGGTGCCACACAGACTCCATTGAAGCCTTATTGCAGGGAGCCCATGCAGGTGCCACACAGTTTCCTTTTAAGCTTTTATTGCAGGGACCCCATGCAGGTGCCACACAGACTCCTTTTAAGACTTATTGCAGGTAGCCCATGCAGGTGCCACACAGACTCCTTTTAAGCCTTATTGCCGGTAGCCCATGCACGTGCCACACAGACTCCTTTTAAGCCTTATTGCAGGGAGCCTATGCAGGTGCCACACAGACTCCTTTTAAGCCTTATTGCCGGTAGCCCATGCTGTTGCCACACAGACTCCTTTTAAGCCTTTTTGCACGGAGCCCATGCAGGTGCCACACAGACTCCTTTTAAACCTTTTTGCAGGGAGCCCATGCAGGTGCCACACAGACTCCTTTTAAGCATTATTGCCGGTAGCCCATGCAGGTGCCACACAGACTCCTTTTAAGCCTTATTGCAGGGAGCTTATGCAGGTGCCACACAGACTCCTTTTAAGCCTTATTGCCGTTAGCCCATGCTGTTGCCACACAGACTCCTTTTCAGCCTTTTTGCACGGAGCCCATGCAGGTGCCACACAGACTCCTTTTAAGCCTTTTTGCAGGGAGCCCATGCAGGTGCCACACAGACTCCTTTTAAGCCTTATTACAGGGAGCCCATGCAGGTGTCACACAGACTACTTTTAAGCCTTATTGCAGGGAGCCCATGCAGGTGCCACACAGACTCCTTTTAAGCCTTTTTGCAGGGAGCCCATGCAGGTGCCACACAGACTCCTTTTAAGCCTTATTGCAGGGAGCCCATGCAGGTGCCACACAGACTCCTTTTAAGCCTTATTGCAGGGAGCCCATACAGGTGCCACACAGACTCCTTTTAAGCTTTTATTGCAGGGACCCCATGCAGGTGCCACACAGACTCCTTTTAAGCCTTATTGCAGGTAGCCCATGCAAGTGCCACACAGACTCCTTTTAAGCCTTATTGCCAGTAGCCCATGCAGGTGCCACACAGACTCCTTTTAAGCCTTATTGCAGGGAGCCTATGCAGGTGCCACACAGACTCCTTTTAAGCCTTATTGCCTGTAGCCCATGCTGTTGCCACACAGACTCCTTTTAAGCCTTTTTGCACGGAGCCCATGCAGGTGCCACACAGACTCCTTTTAAGCCTTTTAGCAGGGAGCCCATGCAGGTGCCACACAGACTCCTTTTAAGCCTTATTGCAGGGAGCCCATCTAGGTGCCACACAGACTCCTTTTAAGCCTTATTGCAGGGAGCCCATGCAGGTGCCACACAGTTTCCTTTTAAGCTTTTAATGCAGGGAGCCCATGCAGGTGCCACACTGACTCCTTTTAAGCCTTATTGCAAGGAGCCCATGCAGGTGCCACACAGACTCCATTTAAGCCTTATTGCAGGGAGCCCATGCAGGTGCCACACAGTTTCCTTTTAAGCTTTTATTGCAGGGAGCCCATGCAGGTGCCACACAGACTCCTTTTAAGCCTTATTGCAGGGAGCCCATGCAGGTGCCACACAGTTTCCTTTAAAGCTTTTATTGCAGGGAGCCCATGCAGGTGCCACACACTCCTTTTAAGCCTTATTGCAGGTAGCCCATGCAGGTGCCACATAGACTCCTTTTAAGCCTTTTTGCAGGGAGCCCATGCAGGTGCCACACAGACTCCTTTTAAGCCTTATTGCAGATAGCCCATGCAGGTGCCACACAGACTCCTTTTAAGCCTTATTGCAGTGAGCCCATGCAGGTGCCACACAGACTCCTTTTAAGCCTTATTGCTGGGAGCCTATGCAGGTGCCACATAGTTTCCTTTTAAGCTTTTATTGCAGGGAGCCCATGCAGGTGCCACATTGACTCCTTTTAAGCCTTATTGCAGTGAGCCCATGCAGGTACCACACAGACTCCTTTTAAGTCTTATTGCCGGCAGCCCATGCAGTTGCCACACAGACTCCTTTTAAGCCTTTTTGCAGGGAGCCCATGCAGGTGCCACACAGACTCCTTTTAAGCCTTTTTGCAGGTGGCCCATGCAGGTGCCACACAGACTCCTTTTAAGCCTTATTGCAGGGAGCGCATGCATGTGCCACACAGTTTTCTTTTAAGCCTTATTGCAGGGAGCCCATGCAGGTGCCACACACACTCCTTTTAAGCCTTTTTGCAGGGAGCCCATGCAGGTGCTACACAGACTCCTTTTAAGCCTTATTCCAGGGAGCCCATGCAGGTGCCACACAGACTCCTTTTAAGCTTTTATTGCAGGGAGCCCATGCAGGTGCCACACAGACTCCTTTTAAGCCTTATTGCAGGGAGCCCATGCAGGTGCCACACAGACTCCTTTTAAGCCTTATTGCAGGGAGCCCATGCAGGTGCCATACAGTTTCCTTTTAAGCTTTTATTGCAGGGTGCCCATGCAGGTGCCACACAGACTCCTTTTAAGCCTTATTGCAGGTAGCCCATGCAGGTGCCACAGAGACTCCTTTTAAGCCTTTTTGCAGCGAGCCCATGCAGGTGCCACACAGACTTCTTTTAAGCCTTATTGCAGGTAGCCCATGCAGGTGCCACACAGACTCCTTTTAAGCCTTATTGCAGGGAGCCTATGCAGGTGCCACACAGTTTCCTTTTAAGCGTTATTGCAGGGAGACCATGCAGGTGCCACACAGACTCCTTTTAAGCCTTATTGCAGGGAGACCATGCAGGTGCCACACAGACTCCATTGAAGCCTTATTGCAGGGAGCCCATGCAGGTGCCACACAGTTTCCTTTTAAGCTTTTATTGCAGGGACCCCATGCAGGTGCCACACAGACTCCTTTTAAGCCTTATTGCAGGTAGCCCATGCAGGTGACACACAGACTCCTTTTAAGCCTTATTGCCGGTAGCCCATGCAAGTGCCACACAGACTCCTTTTAAGCCTTATTGCAGGGAGCCTATGCCGGTGCCACACAGACTCCTTTTAAGCCTTATTGCCGGTAGCCCATGCTGTTGCCACACAGACTCCTTTTAAGCCTTATTGCAGGGAGCCCATGCAGGTGCCACACAGACTCCTTTTAAGCCTTATTGCAGGTAGCCCATGTTGGTGCCACACTGACTCTTTTAAGCCTTATTGCAGGGAGCCCATGTAGGTGCCACACAGACTCCTTTTAAGCCTTATTGCAGGGAGCCTATGCAGGTGCCACACAGTTTCTTTTTAAGCTTTTATTGTAGGGAGCCCATGCTGGTGCCACATTGACTCCTTTTAAGCCTTATTGCAGGGAGCCTATGCAGGTGCCACACAGATTCCTTTTAAGCCTTATTGCCGGTAGCCCATGCAGTTGCCACAAAGACTCCTTTTAAGGCTTTTTGCACGGAGCCCATGCAGGTGCCACACAGACTCCTTTTAAGCCTTATTGCAGGTAGACCATGCAGGTGCCACACTGACCCCTTTTAAGCCTTATTGCAGGGAGCCCATGTAGGTGCCACACAGACTCCTTTTAAGTCTTATTGCAGGGAGCCCATGCAGGTGCCACACAGTTTCCTTTTAAGCTTTTAATGCGGGAAACCCATGCAGGTGCCACACTGACTCCTTTTAAGCCTTGTTGCAGGGAGCCCATGCAAGTGCCACACAGACTCCATTTAAGCCTTATTGCAGGGAGCCCATGCAGGTGCCACACAGATTCCTTTTAAGCTTTTATTGCAGGAAGCCCATGCAGGTGCCACACTGACTCCTTTTAAGCCTTATTGCAGGGAACCCATGCAGGTGCCACACAGACTCTTTTTAAGCCTTTTTGCAGGGAGCCCATGCAGGTGCCACACAGACTCCTTTTAAGCCTTTTTGCAGGGAGCCCATGCAGGTGCCACACAGACTCCTTTTAAGCATTATTGCAGGGAGCCCATGCAGGTGCCACACAGACTCCTTTTAAGCCTTATTGCAGCGAGCCCATTCAGGTGCCACACAGACTCCTTTTAAGCCTTATTGCAGGTAGCCCATGCAGGTGCCACACTGACCCCTTTAAGCCTTATTGCAGGGAGCCCATGTAGGTGCCACACAGATTCCTTTTAAGCCTTATTGCAGGGAGCCCATGCAGGTGCCACACAGTTTCCTTTTAAGCTTTTAATGCAGGAAGCCCATGCAGGTGCCACACTCACTCCTTTTAAGCCTTATTGCAGGGAGCCCATGCAGGTGCCACACAGACTCCATTTAAGCCTTATTGCAGGGAGCCCATGCAGGTGCCACACAGTTTCCTTTTAAGCTTTTATTGCAGGAAGCCCATGCAGGTGCCACACTGACTCCTTTTAAGCCTTATTGCAGGGAGCCCATGCAGGTGCCACACAGACTACTTTTAAGCCTTATTGCAGGGAGCCCATGCAGGTGCCATACAGTTTCCTTTTAAGCTTTTATTGCAGGGTGCCCATGCAGGTGCCACACACTCCTTTTAAGCCTTATTGCAGGTAGTCCATGCAGGTGCCACATAGACTCCTTTTAAGCCTTTTTGCAGGGAGCCCATGCAGGTGCCACACAGACTCCTTTTAAGCCTTATTGCAGGTAGCCCATGCAGGTGCCACACAGACTCCTTTTAAGCCTTATTGCAGGGAGCCCATGCAGGTGCCACACAGTTTCCTTTTAAGCGTTATTGCAGGGAGACCATGCAGGTGCCACACAGACTCCTTTTAAGCCTTACTGCAGGGAGACCATGCAGGTGCCACACAGACTCGATTGAAGCCTTATTGCAGGGAGCCCATGAAGGTGCCACACAGTTTCCTTTTAAGCTTTTATTGCAGGGACCCCATGCAGGTGCCACACAGACTCCTTTTAAGCCTTATTGCAGGTAGCCCATGCAGGTGCCACACAGACTCCTTTTAAGCCTTATTGCCGGTAACCCAAGCAGGTGCCACACAGACTCCTTTTAAGCCTTATTGCAGGGAGCCTATGCAGGTGCCACACAGACTCCTTTTAAGCCTTATTGCCGGTAGCCCATGCTGTTGCCACACAGACTCCTTTTAAGCCTTTTTGCACGGAGCCCATGCAGGTGCCACACAGACTCCTTTTAAGCCTTTTTGCAGGGAGCCCATGCAGGTGCCACACAGACTCCTTTTAAGCCTTATTGCAGGGAGCCCATGCAGGTGCCACACAGACTCCTTTTAAGCCTTATTGCAGGTAGCCCATGCAGGTGCCACACTGACCCCTTTTAAGACTGATTGCAGGGATCCCATGTAGATGCCACACAGACTCCTTTTAAGCCTTATTGCAGGGAGCACATGCAGGTGCCACACAGTTTCCTTTTAAGCTTTTAATGCAGGGAGCCCATGCAGGTGCCACACTGACTCCTTTTAAGCCTTATTGCAAGGAGCCCATGCAGGTGCCACACAGACTCCATTAAAGCCTTATTGCAGGGAGCCCATGCAGGTGCCACACAGTTTCCTTTTAAGCTTTTATTGCAGGAAGCCCATGCAGGTGCCACACAGACTCCTTTTAAGCCTTATTGCAGGAAGCCCATGCAGGTGCCACACAGACTCCTTTTAAGCCTTATTGCAGGGAGCCCATGCAGGTGCCACACAGTTTCCTTTAAAGCTTTTATTGCAGGGAGCCCATGCAGGTGCCACACAGACTCTTTTTAAGCCTTATTGCAGGGAGCCCATGCAGGTGCCACACAGACTCCTTTTAAGCCTTATTGCAGGTAGCCCATGCAGGTGCCACACTGACCCCTTTTAAGCCTTATTGCAGGGAGCCCATGTAGGTGCAACACAGACTCCTTTTAAGCCTTATTGCAGGGAGCCCATGCAGGTGCCACACAGTTTCCATTTAAGCTCCTATTGCAGTAAGCCCATGCAGGTGCCACACAGACTCCTTTTAAGCCTTATTGCAGGGAGCCCATGCAGGTGCCACACAGTTTCCTTTTAAGCCTTTTTGCACGGAGCCCATGCAGGTGCCACACAGACTCCTTTTAAGCCTTTTTGCAGGGAGCCCATGCAGGTGCCACACAGACTCTTTTTAAGCCTTATTGCCGGTAGCCCATGCAGGTGCCACACAGACTCCTTTTAAACCTTATTGCAGGGAGCTTATGCAGGTGCCACACAGACTCCTTTTAAGCCTTATTGCCGTTAGCCCATGCTGTTGCCACACAGACTCCTTTTCAGCCTTTTTGCACGGAGCCCATGCAGGTGCCACACAGACTCCTTTTAAGCCTTTTTGCAGGGAGCCCATGCAGGTGCCACACAGACTCCTTTTAAGCCTTATTACAGGGAGCCAATGCAGGTGCCACACAGACTACTTTTAAGCCATATTGCAGGGAGCCCATGCAGGTGCCACACAGACTCCTTTTAAGCCTTTTTGCAGGGAGCCCATGCAGGTGCCACACAGACTCCTTTTAAGCCTTATTGCAGGGAGCCCATGCAGGTGCCACACAGACTCCTTTTAAGCCTTATTGCAGGGAGCCCATACAGGTGCCACACAGACTCCTTTTAAGCTTTTATTGCAGGGACCCCATGCAGGTGCCACACAGACTCCTTTTAAGCCTTATTGCAGGTAGCCTATGCAGGTGCCACACAGACTCCTTTTAAGCCTTATTGCCAGTAGCCCATGCAGGTGCCACACAGACTCCTTTTAAGCCTTATTGCAGGGAGCCTATGCAGGTGCCACACAGACTCCTTTTAAGCCTTATTGCCTGTAGCCCATGCTGTTGCCACACAGACTCCTTTTAAGCCTTTTTGCACGGAGCCCATGCAGGTGCCACACAGACTCCTTTTAAGCCTTTTTGCAGGGAGCCCATGCAGGTGCCACACAGACTCCTTTTAAGCCTTATTGCAGGGAGCCCATGTAGGTGCCACACAGACTCCTTTTAAGCCTTATTGCAGGGAGCCCATGCAGGTGCCACACAGTTTCCTTTTAAGCTTTTAATGCAGGGAGCCCATGCAGGTGCCACACTGACTCCTTTTAAGCCTTATTGCAAGGAGCCCATGCAGGTGCCACACAGACTCCATTTAAGCCTTATTGCAGGGAGCCCATGCAGGTGCCACACAGTTTCCTTTTAAGCTTTTATTGCAGGGAGCCCATGCAGGTGCCACACAGACTCCTTTTAAGCCTTATTGCAGGGAGCCCATGCAGGTGCCACACAGTTTCCTTTAAAGCTTTTATTGCAGGGAGCCCATGCAGGTGCCACACACTCCTTTTAAGCCTTATTGCAGGTAGCCCATGCAGGTGCCACATAGACTCCTTTTAAGCCTTTTTGCAGGGAGCCCATGCAGGTGCCAGACAGACTCCTTTTAAGCCTTATTGCAGATAGCCCATGCGGTGCCACACAGACTCCTTTTAAGCCTTATTGCAGTGAGCCCATGCAGGTGCCACACAGACTCCTTTTAAGCCTTATTGCTGGGAGCCTATGCAGGTGCCACATAGTTTCCTTTTAAGCTTTTATTGCAGGGAGCCCATGCAGGTGCCACATGGACTCCTTTTAAGCCTTATTGCAGTGAGCCCATGCAGGTGCCACACAGACTCCTTTTAAGTCTTATTGCCGGCAGCCCATGCAGTTGCCACACAGACTCCTTTTAAGCCTTTTTGCAGGGAGCCCATGCAGGTGCCACACAGACTCCTTTTAAGCCTTTTTGCAGGTGGCCCATGCAGGTGCCACACAGACTCCTTTTAAGCCTTATTGCAGGGAGCGCATGCATGTGCCACACAGTTTTCTTTTAAGCCTTATTGCAGGGAGCCCATGCAGGTGCCACACACACTCCTTTTAAGCCTTTTTGCAGGGAGCCCATGCAGGTGCCACACAGACTCCTTTTAAGCCTTATTCCAGGGAGCCCATGCAGGTGCCACACAGACTCCTTTTAAGCTTTTATTGCAGGGAGCCCATGCAGGTGCCACACAGACTCCTTTTAAGCCTTATTGCAGGGAGCCCATGCAGGTGCCACACAGACTCCTTTTAAGCCTTATTGCAGGGAGCCCATGCAGGTGCCATACAGTTTCCTTTTAAGCTTTTATTGCAGGGTGCCCATGCAGGTGCCACACAGACTCCTTTTAAGCCTTACTGCAGGTAGCCCATGCAGGTGCCACAGAGACTCCTTTTAAGCCTTTTTGCAGCGAGCCCATGCAGGTGCCACACAGACTTCTTTTAAGCCTTATTGCAGGTAGCCCATGCAGGTGCCACACAGACTCTTTTTAAGCCTTATTGCAGGGAGCCCATGCAGGTGCCACACAGTTTCCTTTTAAGCGTTATTGCAGGGAGACCATGCAGGTGCCACACAGACTCCTTTTAAGCCTTATTGCAGGGAGACCATGCAGGTGCCACACAGACTCCATTGAAGCCTTATTGCAGGGAGCCCATGCAGGTGCCACACAGTTTCCTTTCAAGCTTTTATTGCAGGGACCCCATGCAGGTGCCACACAGACTCCTTTTAAGCCTTATTGCAGGTAGCCCATGCAGGTGCCACACAGACTCCTTTTAAGCCTTATTGCCGGTAGCCCATGCAGGTGCCACACAGACTCCTTTTAAGCCTTATTGCAGGGAGCCTATGCAGGTGCCACACAGACTCCTTTTAAGCCTTATTGCCGGTAGCCCATGCTGTTGCCACACAGACTCCTTTTAAGCCTTATTGCAGGGAGCCCATGCAGGTGCCAAACAGACTCCTTTTAAGCCTTATTGCAGGTAGCCCATGTTGGTGCCACACTGACTCTTTTAAGCCTTATTGCAGGGAGCCCATGTAGGTGCCACACAGACTCCTTTTAAGCCTTATTGCAGGGAGCCTATGCAGGTGCCACACAGTTTCTTTTTAAGCTTTTATTGTAGGGAGCCCATGCTGGTGCCACATTGACTCCTTTTAAGCCTTATTGCAGGGAGCCTATGCAGGTGCCACACAGATTCCTTTTAAGCCTTATTGCCGGTAGCCCATGCAGTTGCCACACAGACTCCTTTTAAGGCTTTTTGCACCGAGCCCATGCAGGTGCCACACAGACTCCTTTTAAGTGTTTTTGTAGGGAGCCCATGCAGGTGCCACACAGACTCCTTTTAAGCCTTATTGCAGGGAGCCCATGCAGGTGCCACACAGACTCCTTTTAAGCCTTATTGCAGGGAGCCCATGCAGGTGCCACACAGACTCCTTTTAAGCCTTATTGCAGGTAGACCATGCAGGTGCCACACTGACCCCTTTTAAGCCTTATTGCAGGGAGCCCATGTAGGTGCCACACAGACTCCTTTTAAGTCTTATTGCAGGGAGCCCATGCAGGTGCCACACAGTTTCCTTTTAAGCTTTTAATGCGGGAAACCCATGCAGGTGCCACACTGACTCCTTTTAAGCCTTGTTGCAGGGAGCCCATGCAAGTGCCACACAGACTCCATTTAAGCCTTATTGCAGGGAGCCCATGCAGGTGCCACACAGATTCCTTTTAAGCTTTTATTGCAGGAAGCCCATGCAGGTGCCACACTGACTCCTTTTAAGCCTTATTGCAGGGAACCCATGCAGGTGCCACACAGACTCTTTTTAAGCCTTTTTGCAGGGAGCCCGTGCAGGTGCCACACAGACTCCTTTTAAGCCTTTTTGCAGGGAGCCCATGCAGGTGCCACACAGACTCCTTTTAAGCCTTATTGCAGGGAGCCCATGCAGGTGCCACACAGACTCTTTTTAAGCCTTATTGCAGGGAGCCCATGCAGGTGCCACACAGTTTCCTTTTAAGCTTTTATTGCAGGAAGCCCATGCAGGTGCCACACTGACTCCTTTTAAGCCTTATTGCAGGGAGCCCATGCAGGTGCCACACAGACTCCTTTTAAGCCTTATTGCAGGGAGCCCATGCAGGTGCCATACAGTTTCCTTTTAAGCTTTTATTGCAGGGTGCCCATGCAGGTGCCACACACTCCTTTTAAGCCTTATTGCAGGTAGTCCATGCAGGTGCCACACAGACTCCTTTTAAGCCTTTTTGCAGGGAGCCCATGCAGGTGCCACACAGACTCCTTTTAAGCCTTATTGCAGGTAGCCCATGCAGGTGCCACACAGACTCCTTTTAAGCCTTATTGCAGGGAGCCCATGCAGGTGCCACACAGTTTCCTTTTAAGCGTTATTGCAGGGAGACCATGCAGGTGCCACACAGACTCCTTTTAAGCCTTACTACAGGGAGACCATGCAGGTGCCACACAGACTCGATTGAAGCCTTATTGCAGGGAGCCCATGCAGGTGCCACACAGTTTCCTTTTAAGCTTTTATTGCAGGGACCCCATGCAGGTGCCACACAGACTCCTTTTAAGCCTTATTGCAGGTAGCCCATGCAGGTGCCACACAGACTCCTTTTAAGCCTTATTGCCGGTAACCCATGCAGGTGCCACACAGACTCCTTTTATGCCTTATTGCAAGGAGCCCATGCAGGTGCCACACAGACTCCATTTAAGCCTTATTGCAGGGAGCCCATGCTGTTGCCACACAGACTCCTTTTAAGCCTTTTTGCACGGAGCCCATGCAGGTGCCACACAGACTCCTTTTAAGCCTTTTTGCAGGGAGCCCATGCAGGTGCCACACAGACTCCTTTTAAGCCTTATTGCAGGGAGCCCATGCAGGTGCCACACAGACTCCTTTAAAGCTTTTATTGCAGGGAGCCCATGCAGGTGCCACACACTCCTTTTAAGCCTTATTGCAGGTAGCCCATGCAGTTGCCACATAGACTCCTTTTAAGCCTTTTTGCAGGGAGCCCATGCAGGTGCCACACAGACTCCTTTTAAGCCTTATTGCAGAAAGCCCATGCAGGTGCCACACAGACTCCTTTTAAGCCTTATTGCAGGGAGCCCATGCAGGTGCCACACAGTTTCCTTTTAAGCCTTATTGCAGGGAGCCCATGCAGGTGCTGCACATGCTCCTTTTAAGCCTTTCTGCAGGGAGCCCATGCAGGTGCCACACAGACTCCTTTTAAGCCTTATTCCAGGGAGCCCATGCAGGTGCCACACAGACTCCTTTTAAGGCTTATTGCAGGGAGCCCATGCAGGTTCCACACAGACTCCTTTTAAGCTCCTATTGCAGTAAGCCCATGCAGGTGCCACACAGACTCCTTTTAAGCCTTATTGCAAGGAGCCCATGCAGGTGCCACACAGACTCCTTTAAGCCTTATTGCAGGGAGCCCATGCAGGTGCCACACAGACTCGTCTTAAGCCTTATTGCAGGGAGCCCATGCAGGTCCCACACAGACTCCTTTTAAGCCTTATTGCAGGTAGCCCATGCAGGTGCCACACTGACTCTTTTAAGCCTTATTGCAGGGAGCCCATATAGGTGCCAAAAAGACTCCTTTTAAGCCTTATTGCAGGGAGCCAATGCAGGTGCCACATAGTTTCCTTTTAAGCTTTTATTGCAGGGAGCCCATGCAGGTGCCACATTGACTCCTTTTAAGCCTTATTGCAGGGAACCCATGCAGGGGCCACACACTCCTTTTAAGCCTTATTGCCGGTAGCCCATGCAGTTGCCACAGAGACTCCTTTTAAGCCTTTTTGCAGGGAGCCCATGCAGGTGCCACACAGACTCCTTTTAAGCCTTTTTGCAGGGAGCCCATGCAGGTGCCACACAGACTCCTTTTAAGCCTTATTGCAGGGAGCCCATGCAGGTGCCACACAGACTCCTATTAAGCCTTCTTGCAGGGAGCCCATGCAGGTGCCACACAGACTCCTTTTAAGCCTTATTGCAGGTAGCCCATGTTGGTGCCACACTGACTCTTTTAAGCCTTATTGCAGGGAGCCCATGTAGGTGCCACACAGACTCCTTTTAAGCCTTATTGCAGGGAGCCTATGCAGGTGCCACACAGTTTCTTTTTAAGCTTTTATTGTAGGGAGCCCATGCTGGTGCCACATTGACTCCTTTTAAGCCTTATTGCAGGGAGCCTATGCAGGTGCCACACAGATTCCTTTTAAGCCTTATTGCCGGTAGCCCATGCAGTTGCCACACAGACTCCTTTTAAGGCTTTTTGCACGGAGCCCATGCAGGTGCCACACAGACTCCTTTTAAGTGTTTTTGTAGGGAGCCCATGCAGGTGCCACACAGACTCCTTTTAAGCCTTATTGCAGGGAGCCCATGCAGGTGCCACACAGACTCCTTTTAAGCCTTATTGCAGGGAGCCCATGCAGGTGCCACACAGACTCCTTTTAAGCCTTATTGCAGGTAGACTATGCAGGTGCCACACTGACCCCTTTTAAGCCTTATTGCAGGGAGCCCATGTAGGTGCCACACAGACTCCTTTTAAGTCTTATTGCAGGGAGCCCATGCAGGTGCCACACAGTTTCCCTTTAAGCTTTTAATGCGGGAAACCCATGCAGGTGCCACACTGACTCCTTTTAAGCCTTGTTGCAGGGAGCCCATGCAAGTGCCACACAGACTCCATTTAAGCCTTATTGCAGGGAGCCCATGCAGGTGCCACACAGATTCCTTTTAAGCTTTTATTGCAGGAAGCCCATGCAGGTGCCACACTGACTCCTTTTAAGCCTTATTGCAGGGAACCCATGCAGGTGCCACACAGACTCCTTTTAAGCCTTATTGCAGGGAGCCTATGCAGGTGCCACACAGACTCCTTTTAAGCCTTATTGCCTGTAGCCCATGCTGTTGCCACACAGACTCCTTTTAAGCCTTTTTGCACGGAGCCCATGCAGGTGCCACACAGACTCCTTTTAAGCCTTTTTGCAGGGAGCCCATGCAGGTGCCACACAGACTCCTTTTAAGCCTTATTGCAGGGAGCCCATGTAGGTGCCACACAGACTCCTTTTAAGCCTTATTGCAGGGAGCCCATGCAGGTGCCACACAGTTTCCTTTTAAGCTTTTAATGCAGGGAGCCCATGCAGGTGCCACACTGACTCCTTTTAAGCCTTATTGCAAGGAGCCCATGCAGGTGCCACACAGACTCCATTTAAGCCTTATTGCAGGGAGCCCATGCAGGTGCCACACAGTTTCCTTTTAAGCTTTTATTGCAGGGAGCCCATGCAGGTGCCACACAGACTCCTTTTAAGCCTTATTGCAGGGAGCCCATGCAGGTGCCACACAGTTTCCTTTAAAGCTTTTATTGCAGGGAGCCCATGCAGGTGCCACACACTCCTTTTAAGCCTTATTGCAGGTAGCCCATGCAGGTGCCACATAGACTCCTTTTAAGCCTTTTTGCAGGGAGCCCATGCAGGTGCCACACAGACTCCTTTTAAGCCTTATTGCAGTGAGCCCATGCAGGTGCCACACAGACTCCTTTTAAGCCTTATTGCTGGGAGCCTATGCAGGTGCCACATAGTTTCCTTTTAAGCTTTTATTGCAGGGAGCCCATGCAGGTACCACATGGACTCCTTTTAAGCCTTATTGCAGTGAGCCCATGCAGGTGCCACACAGACTCCTTTTAAGCCTTATTGCAGATAGCCCATGCAGGTGCCACACAGACTCCTTTTAAGCCTTTTTGCAGGGAGCCCATGCAGGTGCCACACAGACTCCTTTTAAGCCTTATTCCAGGGAGCCCATGCAGGTGCCACACAGACTCCTTTTAAGCTTTTATTGCAGGGAGCCCATGCAGGTGCCACACAGACTCCTTTTAAGCCTTATTGCAGGGAGACCATGCAGGTGCCATACAGTTTCCTTTTAAGCTTTTATTGCAGGGTGCCCATGCAGGTGCCACACAGACTCCTTTTAAGCCTTATTGCAGGTAGCCCATGCAGGTGCCACACAGACTCCTTTTAAGCCTTTTTGCAGCGAGCCCATGCAGGTGCCACACAGACTTCTTTTAAGCCTTATTGCAGGTAGCCCATGCAGGTGCCACACAGACTCTTTTTAAGCCTTATTGCAGGGAGCCCATGCAGGTGCCACACAGTTTCCTTTTAAGCGTTATTGCAGGGAGACCATGCAGGTGCCACACAGACTCCTTTTAAGCCTTATTGCAGGGAGACCATGCAGGTGCCACACAGACTCCATTGAAGCCTTATTGCAGGGAGCCCATGCAGGTGCCACACAGTTTCCTTTCAAGCTTTTATTGCAGGGACACCATGCAGGTGCCACACAGACTCCTTTTAAGCCTTATTGCAGGTAGCCCATGCAGGTGCCACACAGACTCCTTTTAAGCCTTATTGCCGGTAGCCCATGCAGGTGCCACACAGAATCCTTTTAAGCCTTATTGCAGGGAGCCTATGCAGGTGCCACACAGACTCCTTTTAAGCCTTATTGCCGGTAGCCCATGCTGTTGCCACACAGACTCCTTTTAAGCCTTATTGCAGGGAGCCCATGCAGGTGCCACACAGACTCCTTTTAAGCCTTATTGCAGGTAGCCCATGTTGGTGCCACACTGACTCTTTTAAGCCTTATTGCAGGGAGCCCATGTAGGTGCCACACAGACTCCTTTTAAGCCTTATTGCAGGGAGCCTATGCAGGTGCCACACAGTTTCATTTTAAGCTTTTATTGTAGGGAGCCCATGCTGGTGCCACATTGACTCCTTTTAAGCCTTATTGCCGGTAGCCCATGCAATTGCCACACAGACTCCTTTTAAGGCTTTTTGCACGGAGCCCATGCAGGTGCCACACAGACTCCTTTTAAGTGTTTTTGTAGGGAGCCCATGCAGGTGCCACACAGACTCCTTTTAAGCCTTATTGCAGGGAGCCCATGCAGGTGCCACACAGACTCCTTTTAAGCCTTATTGCAGGGAGCCCATGCAGGTGCCACACAGACTCCTTTTAAGCCTTATTGCAGGTAGACCATGCAGGTGCCACACTGACCCCTTTTAAGCCTTATTGCAGGGAGCCCATGTAGGTGCCACACAGACTCCTTTTAAGTCTTATTGCAGGGAGCCCATGCAGGTGCCACACAGTTTCCTTTTAAGCTTTTAATGCGGGAAACCCATGCAGGTGCCACACTGACTCCTTTTAAGCCTTGTTGCAGGGAGCCCATGCAAGTGCCACACAGACTCCATTTAAGCCTTATTGCAGGGAGCCCATGCAGGTGCCACACAGATTCCTTTTAAGCTTTTATTGCAGGAAGCCCATGCAGGTGCCACACTGACTCCTTTTAAGCCTTATTGCAGGGAACCCATGCAGGTGCCACACAGACTCTTTTTAAGCCTTTTTGCAGGGAGCCCATGCTGGTGCCACACAGACTCCTTTTAAGCCTTTTTGCAGGGAGCCCATGCAGGTGCCACACAGACTCCTTTTAAGCCTTATTGCAGGGAGCCCATGCAGGTGCCACACAGACTCCTTTTAAGCCTTATTGCAGCGAGCCCATGCAGGTGCCACACAGACTCCTTTTAAGCCTTATTGCAGGTAGCCCATGCAGGTGCCACACTGACCCCTTTTAAGCCTTATTGCAGGGAGCCCATGTAGGTGCCACACAGATTCCTTTTAAGCCTTATTGCAGGGAGCCCATGCAGGTGCCACACAGTTTCCTTTTAAGCTTTTAATGCAGGAAGCCCATGCAGGTGCCACACTGACTCCTTTTAAGCCTTATTGCAGGGAGCCCATGCAGGTGCCACACAGACTCCATTTAAGCCTTATTGCAGGGAGCCCATGCAGGTGCCACACAGTTTCCTTTTAAGCTTTTATTGCAGGAAGCCCATGCAGGTGCCACACTGACTCCTTTTAAGCCTTATTGCAGGGAGCCCATGCAGGTGCCACACAGACTCCTTTTAAGCCTTATTGCAGGGAGCCCATGCAGGTGCCATACAGTTTCCTTTTAAGCTTTTATTGCAGGGTGCCCATGCAGGTGCCACACACTCCTTTTAAGCCTTATTGCAGGTAGTCCATGCAGGTGCCACACAGACTCCTTTTAAGCCTTATTGCAGGGAGCCCATGCAGGTGCCACACAGTTTCCTTTTAAGCGTTATTGCAGGGAGACCATGCAGGTGCCACACAGACTCCTTTTAGGCCTTATTGCAGGGAGCCCATGCAGGTGCCACACAGTTTCCTTTTAAGCGTTATTGCAGGGAGACCATGCAGGTGCCACACAGACTCCTTTTAAGCCTTACTACAGGGAGACCATGCAGGTGCCACACAGACTCGATTGAAGCCTTATTGCAGGGAGCCCATGCAGGTGCCACACAGTTTCCTTTTAAGCTTTTATTGCAGGGACCCCATGCAGGTGCTACACAGACTCCTTTTAAGCCTTATTGCCGGTAACCCATGCAGGTGCCACACAGACTCCTTTTAAGCCTTTTTGCAGGGAGCCCATGCAGGTGCCACACAGACTCCTTTTAAGCCTTATTGCAGGGAGCCCATGCAGGTGCCACACAGACTCCTTTTAAGCCTTATTGCAGCGAGCCCATGCAGGTGCCACACAGACTCCTTTTAAGCCTTATTGCAGGTAGCCCATGCAGGTGCCACACTGACCCCTTTTAAGCCTTATTGCAGGGAGCCCATGTAGGTGCCACACAGATTCCTTTTAAGCCTTATTGCAGGGAGCCCATGCAGGTGCCACACAGTTTCCTTTTAAGCTTTTAATGCAGGAAGCCCATGCAGGTGCCACACTGACTCCTTTTAAGCCTTATTGCAGGGAGCCCATGCAGGTGCCACACAGACTCCATTTAAGCCTTATTGCAGGGAGCCCATGCAGGTGCCACACAGTTTCCTTTTAAGCTTTTATTGCAGGAAGCCCATGCAGGTGCCACACTGACTCCTTTTAAGCCTTATTGCAGGGAGCCCATGCAGGTGCCACACAGACTCCTTTTAAGCCTTATTGCAGGGAGCCCATGCAGGTGCCATACAGTTTCCTTTTAAGCTTTTATTGCAGGGTGCCCATGCAGGTGCCACACACTCCTTTTAAGCCTTATTGCAGGTAGTCCATGCAGGTGCCACACAGACTCCTTTTAAGCCTTATTGCAGGGAGCCCATGCAGGTGCCACACAGTTTCCTTTTAAGCGTTATTGCAGGGAGACCATGCAGGTGCCACACAGACTCCTTTTAAGCCTTATTGCAGGGAGCCCATGCAGGTGCCACACAGTTTCCTTTTAAGCGTTATTGCAGGGAGACCATGCAGGTGCCACACAGACTCCTTTTAAGCCTTACTACAGGGAGACCATGCAGGTGCCACACAGACTCGATTGAAGCCTTATTGCAGGGAGCCCATGCAGGTGCCACACAGTTTCCTTTTAAGCTTTTATTGCAGGGACCCCATGCAGGTGCTACACAGACTCCTTTTAAGCCTTATTGCCGGTAACCCATGCAGGTGCCACACAGACTCCTTTTAAGCCTTATTGCAGCGAGCCTATGCAGGTGCCACACAGACTCCTTTTAAGCCTTATTGCCGGTAGCCCATGCTGTTGCCACACAGACTCCTTTTAAGCCTTTTTGCACGGAGCCCATGCAGGTGCCACACAGACTCCTTTTAAGCCTTTTTGCAGGGAGCCCATGCAGGTGCCACAGAGACTCCTTTTAAGCCTTATTGCAGGGAGCCCATGCAGGTGCCACACAGACTCCTTTTAAGCCTTATTGCAGGTAGCCCATGCAGGTGCCACACTGACCCCTTTTAAGCCTTATTGCAGGGAGCCCATGTAGATGCCACACAGACTCCTTTTAAGCCTTATTGCAGGGAGCACATGCAGGTGCCACACAGTTTCCTATTAAGCTTTTAATGCAGGGAGCCCATGCAGGTGCCACACTGACTCCTTTTAAGCCTTATTGCAAGGAGCCCATGCAGGAGCCACACAGACTCCATTAAAGCCTTATTGCAGGGAGCCCATACAGGTGCCACACAGACTCCTTTTAAGCCTTATTGCATGGAGCCCATGCAGGTGCCATACAGTTTCCTTTTATGCTTTTATTGCAGGGTGCCCATGGAGGTGCCACACACTCCTTTTAAGCCTTATTGCAGGTAGCCCATGCAGGTGCCACACAGACTCCTTTTAAGCCTTTTTACAGGGAGCCCATGCAGGTGCCACACAGACTCCTTTTAAGCCTTATTGCAGGTAGCCCATGCAGGTGCCACACAGACTCCTTTTAAGCCTTATTGCAGGGAGCCCATGCAGGTGCCACACAGTTTCCTTTTAAGCGTTATTGCAGGGAGACCATGCAGGTGCCACACAGACTCCTTTTAAGCCTTATTGCAGGGAGACCATGCAGGTGCCACACAGACTCCATTGAAGCCTTATTGCAGGGAGCCCATGCAGGTGCCACACAGTTTCCTTTTAAGCTTTTATTGCAGGGACCCCATGCAGGTGCCACACAGACTCCTTTTAAGCCTTATTGCCGGTAGCCCATGCACGTGCCACACAGACTCCTTTTAAGCCTTATTGCAGGGAGCCTATGCAGGTGCCACACAGACTCCTTTTAAGCCTTATTGCCGGTAGCCCATGCTGTTGCCACACAGACTCCTTTTAAGCCTTTTTGCACGGAGCCCATGCAGGTGCCACACAGACTCCTTTTAAACCTTTTTGCAGGGAGCCCATGCAGGTGCCACACAGACTCCTTTTAAGCATTATTGCCGGTAGCCCATGCAGGTGCCACACAGACTCCTTTTAAGCCTTATTGCAGGGAGCTTATGCAGGTGCCACACAGACTCCTTTTAAGCCTTATTGCCGTTAGCCCATGCTGTTGCCACACAGACTCCTTTTCAGCCTTTTTGCACGGAGCCCATGCAGGTGCCACACAGACTCCTTTTAAGCCTTTTTGCAGGGAGCCCATGCAGGTGCCACACAGACTCCTTTTAAGCCTTATTACAGGGAGCCCATGCAGGTGTCACACAGACTACTTTTAAGCCTTATTGCAGGGAGCCCATGCAGGTGCCACACAGACTCCTTTTAAGCCTTTTTGCAGGGAGCCCATGCAGGTGCCACACAGACTCCTTTTAAGCCTTATTGCAGGGAGCCCATGCAGGTGCCACACAGACTCCTTTTAAGCCTTATTGCAGGGAGCCCATACAGGTGCCACACAGACTCCTTTTAAGCTTTTATTGCAGGGACCCCATGCAGGTGCCACACAGACTCCTTTTAAGCCTTATTGCAGGTAGCCCATGCAAGTGCCACACAGACTCCTTTTAAGCCTTATTGCCAGTAGCCCATGCAGGTGCCACACAGACTCCTTTTAAGCCTTATTGCAGGGAGCCTATGCAGGTGCCACACAGACTCCTTTTAAGCCTTATTGCCTGTAGCCCATGCTGTTGCCACACAGACTCCTTTTAAGCCTTTTTGCACGGAGCCCATGCAGGTGCCACACAGACTCCTTTTAAGCCTTTTAGCAGGGAGCCCATGCAGGTGCCACACAGACTCCTTTTAAGCCTTATTGCAGGGAGCCCATCTAGGTGCCACACAGACTCCTTTTAAGCCTTATTGCAGGGAGCCCATGCAGGTGCCACACAGTTTCCTTTTAAGCTTTTAATGCAGGGAGCCCATGCAGGTGCCACACTGACTCCTTTTAAGCCTTATTGCAAGGAGCCCATGCAGGTGCCACACAGACTCCATTTAAGCCTTATTGCAGGGAGCCCATGCAGGTGCCACACAGTTTCCTTTTAAGCTTTTATTGCAGGGAGCCCATGCAGGTGCCACACAGACTCCTTTTAAGCCTTATTGCAGGGAGCCCATGCAGGTGCCACACAGTTTCCTTTAAAGCTTTTATTGCAGGGAGCCCATGCAGGTGCCACACACTGCTTTTAAGCCTTATTGCAGGTAGCCCATGCAGGTGCCACATAGACTCCTTTTAAGCCTTTTTGCAGGGAGCCCATGCAGGTGCCACACAGACTCCTTTTAAGCCTTATTGCAGATAGCCCATGCAGGTGCCACACAGACTCCTTTTAAGCCTTATTGCAGTGAGCCCATGCAGGTGCCACACAGACTCCTTTTAAGCCTTATTGCTGGGAGCCTATGCAGGTGCCACATAGTTTCCTTTTAAGCTTTTATTGCAGGGAGCCCATGCAGGTGCCACATTGACTCCTTTTAAGCCTTATTGCAGTGAGCCCATGCAGGTACCACACAGACTCCTTTTAAGTCTTATTGCCGGCAGCCCATGCAGTTGCCACACAGACTCCTTTTAAGCCTTTTTGCAGGGAGCCCATGCAGGTGCCACACAGACTCCTTTTAAGCCTTTTTGCAGGTGGCCCATGCAGGTGCCACACAGACTCCTTTTAAGCCTTATTGCAGGGAGCGCATGCATGTGCCACACAGTTTTCTTTTAAGCCTTATTGCAGGGAGCCCATGCAGGTGCCACACACACTCCTTTTAAGCCTTTTTGCAGGGAGCCCATGCAGGTGCTACACAGACTCCTTTTAAGCCTTATTCCAGGGAGCCCATGCAGGTGCCACACAGACTCCTTTTAAGCTTTTATTGCAGGGAGCCCATGCAGGTGCCACACAGACTCCTTTTAAGCCTTATTGCAGGGAGCCCATGCAGGTGCCACACAGACTCCTTTTAAGCCTTATTGCAGGGAGCCCATGCAGGTGCCATACAGTTTCCTTTTAAGCTTTTATTGCAGGGTGCCCATGCAGGTGCCACACAGACTCCTTTTAAGCCTTATTGCAGGTAGCCCATGCAGGTGCCACAGAGACTCCTTTTAAGCCTTTTTGCAGCGAGCCCATGCAGGTGCCACACAGACTTCTTTTAAGCCTTATTGCAGGTAGCCCATGCAGGTGCCACACAGACTCCTTTTAAGCCTTATTGCAGGGAGCCTATGCAGGTGCCACACAGTTTCCTTTTAAGCGTTATTGCAGGGAGACCATGCAGGTGCCACATAGACTCCTTTTAAGCCTTATTGCAGGGAGACCATGCAGGTGCCACACAGACTCCATTGAAGCCTTATTGCAGGGAGCCCATGCAGGTGCCACACAGTTTCCTTTTAAGCTTTTATTGCAGGGACCCCATGCAGGTGCCACACAGACTCCTTTTAAGCCTTATTGCAGGTAGCCCATGCAGGTGACACACAGACTCCTTTTAAGCCTTATTGCCGGTAGCCCATGCAAGTGCCACACAGACTCCTTTTAAGCCTTATTGCAGGGAGCCTATGCCGGTGCCACACAGACTCCTTTTAAGCCTTATTGCCGGTAGCCCATGCTGTTGCCACACAGACTCCTTTTAAGCCTTATTGCAGGGAGCCCATGCAGGTGCCACACAGACTCCTTTTAAGCCTTATTGCAGGTATCCCATGTTGGTGCCACACTGACTCTTTTAAGCCTTATTGCAGGGAGCCCATGTAGGTGCCACACAGACTCCTTTTAAGCCTTATTGCAGGGAGCCTATGCAGGTGCCACACAGTTTCTTTTTAAGCTTTTATTGTAGGGAGCCCATGCTGGTGCCACATTGACTCCTTTTAAGCCTTATTGCAGGGAGCCTATGCAGGTGCCACACAGATTCCTTTTAAGCCTTATTGCCGGTAGCCCATGCAGTTGCCACACAGACTCCTTTTAAGGCTTTTTGCACGGAGCCCATGCAGGTGCCACACAGACTCCTTTTAAGCCTTATTGCAGGTAGACCATGCAGGTGCCACACTGACCCCTTTTAAGCCTTATTGCAGGGAGCCCATGTAGGTGCCACACAGACTCCTTTTAAGTCTTATTGCAGGGAGCCCATGCAGGTGCCACACAGTTTCCTTTTAAGCTTTTAATGCGGGAAACCCATGCAGGTGCCACACTGACTCCTTTTAAGCCTTGTTGCAGGGAGCCCATGCAAGTGCCACACAGACTCCATTTAAGCCTTATTGCAGGGAGCCCATGCAGGTGCCACACAGATTCCTTTTAAGCTTTTATTGCAGGAAGCCCATGCAGGTGCCACACTGACTCCTTTTAAGCCTTATTGCAGGGAACCCATGCAGGTGCCACACAGACTCTTTTTAAGCCTTTTTGCAGGGAGCCCATGCAGGTGCCACACAGACTCCTTTTAAGCCTTTTTGCAGGGAGCCCATGCAGGTGCCACACAGACTCCTTTTAAGCATTATTGCAGGGAGCCCATGCAGGTGCCACACAGACTCCTTTTAAGCCTTATTGCAGCGAGCCCATGCAGGTGCCACACAGACTCCTTTTAAGCCTTATTGCAGGTAGCCCATGCAGGTGCCACACTGACCCCTTTTAAGCCTTATTGCAGGGAGCCCATGTAGGTGCCACACAGATTCCTTTTAAGCCTTATTGCAGGGAGCCCATGCAGGTGCCACACAGTTTCCTTTTAAGCTTTTAATGCAGGAAGCCCATGCAGGTGCCACACTCACTCCTTTTAAGCCTTATTGCAGGGAGCCCATGCAGGTGCCACACAGACTCCATTTAAGCCTTATTGCAGGGAGCCCATGCAGGTGCCACACAGTTTCCTTTTAAGCTTTTATTGCAGGAAGCCCATGCAGGTGCCACACTGACTCCTTTTAAGCCTTATTGCAGGGAGCCCATGCAGGTGCCACACAGACTACTTTTAAGCCTTATTGCAGGGAGCCCATGCAGGTGCCATACAGTTTCCTTTTAAGCTTTTATTGCAGGGTGCCCATGCAGGTGCCACACAGACTCCTTTTAAGGCTTTTTGCACGGAGCCCATGCAGGTGCCACACAGACTCCTTTTAAGCCTTATTGCAGGTAGACCATGCAGGTGCCACACTGACCCCTTTTAAGCCTTATTGCAGGGAGCCCATGTAGGTGTCACACAGACTCCTTTTAAGTCTTATTGCAGGGAGCCCATGCAGGTGCCACACAGTTTCCTTTTAAGCTTTTAATGCGGGAAACCCATGCAGGTGCCACACTGACTCCTTTTAAGCCTTGTTGCAGGGAGCCCATGCAAGTGCCACACAGACTCCATTTAAGCCTTATTGCAGGGAGCCCATGCAGGTGCCACACAGATTCCTTTTAAGCTTTTATTGCAGGAAGCCCATGCAGGTGCCACACTGACTCCTTTTAAGCCTTATTGCAGGGAACCCATGCAGGTGCCACACAGACTCTTTTTAAGCCTTTTTGCAGGGAGCCCATGCAGGTGCCACACAGACTCCTTTTAAGCCTTTTTGCAGGGAGCCCATGCAGGTGCCACACAGACTCCTTTTAAGCATTATTGCAGGGAGCCCATGCAGGTGCCACACAGACTCCTTTTAAGCCTTATTGCAGCGAGCCCATGCAGGTGCCACACAGACTCCTTTTAAGCCTTATTGCAGGTAGCCCATGCAGGTGCCACACTGACCCCTTTTAAGCCTTATTGCAGGGAGCCCATGTAGGTGCCACACAGATTCCTTTTAAGCCTTATTGCAGGGAGCCCATGCAGGTGCCACACAGTTTCCTTTTAAGCTTTTAATGCAGGAAGCCCATGCAGGTGCCACACTCACTCCTTTTAAGCCTTATTGCAGGGAGCCCATGCAGGTGCCACACAGACTCCATTTAAGCCTTATTGCAGGGAGCCCATGCAGGTGCCACACAGTTTCCTTTTAAGCTTTTATTGCAGGAAGCCCATGCAGGTGCCACACTGACTCCTTTTAAGCCTTATTGCAGGGAGCCCATGCAGGTGCCACACAGACTACTTTTAAGCCTTATTGCAGGGAGCCCATGCAGGTGCCATACAGTTTCCTTTTAAGCTTTTATTGCAGGGTGCCCATGCAGGTGCCACACACTCCTTTTAAGGGTTATTGCAGGTAGTCCATGCAGGTGCCACATAGACTCCTTTTAAGCCTTTTTGCAGGGAGCCCATGCAGGTGCCACACAGACTCCTTTTAAGCCTTATTGCAGGTAGCCCATGCAGGTGCCACACAGACTCCTTTTAAGCCTTATTGCAGGGAGCCCATGCAGGTGCCACACAGTTTCCTTTTAAGCGTTATTGCAGGGAGACCATGCAGGTGCCACACAGACTCCTTTTAAGCCTTACTGCAGGGAGACCATGCAGGTGCCACACAGACTCGATTGAAGCCTTATTGCAGGGAGCCCATGAAGGTGCCACACAGTTTCCTTTTAAGCTTTTATTGCAGGGACCCCATGCAGGTGCCACACAGACTCCTTTTAAGCCTTATTGCAGGTAGCCCATGCAGGTGCCACACAGACTCCTTTT
Organism: Phyllobates terribilis; assembly: GCF_046119375.1. NCBI lineage: Eukaryota > Metazoa > Chordata > Amphibia > Anura > Dendrobatidae > Phyllobates > Phyllobates terribilis. Next base: position 222,543,163 of record NW_027362765.1, on the reverse strand, counting down.
AAGCCTTATTGCCGGTAACCCAAGCAGGTGCCACACAGACTCCTTTTAAGCCTTATTGCAGGGAGCCTATGCAGGTGCCACACAGACTCCTTTTAAGCCTTATTGCCGGTAGCCCATGCTGTTGCCACACAGACTCCTTTTAAGCCTTTTTGCACGGAGCCCATGCAGGTGCCACACAGACTCCTTTTAAGCCTTTTTGCAGGGAGCCCATGCAGGTGCCACACAGACTCCTTTTAAGCCTTATTGCAGGGAGCCCATGCAGGTGCCACACAGACTCCTTTTAAGCCTTATTGCAGGTAGCCCATGCAGGTGCCACACTGACCCCTTTTAAGACTGATTGCAGGGATCCCATGTAGATGCCACACAGACTCCTTTTAAGCCTTATTGCAGGGAGCACATGCAGGTGCCACACAGTTTCCTTTTAAGCTTTTAATGCAGGGAGCCCATGCAGGTGCCACACTGACTCCTTTTAAGCCTTATTGCAAGGAGCCCATGCAGGTGCCACACAGACTCCATTAAAGCCTTATTACAGGGAGCCCATGCAGGTGCCACACAGTTTCCTTTTAAGCTTTTATTGCAGGAAGCCCATGCAGGTGCCACACAGACTCCTTTTAAGCCTTATTGCAGGAAGCCCATGCAGGTGCCACACAGACTCCTTTTAAGCCTTTTTGCAGGGAGCCCATGCAGGTGCCACACAGTTTCCTTTAAAGCTTTTATTGCAGGGAGCCCATGCAGGTGCCACACAGACTCTTTTTAAGCCTTATTGCAGGGAGCCCATGCAGGTGCCACACAGACTCCTTTTAAGCCTTATTGCAGGTAGCCCATGCAGGTGCCACACTGACCCCTTTTAAGCCTTATTGCAGGGAGCCCATGTAGGTGCAACACAGACTCCTTTTAAGCCTTATTGCAGGGAGCCCATGCAGGTGCCACACAGTTTCCATTTAAGCTCCTATTGCAGTAAGCCCATGCAGGTGCCACACAGACTCCTTTTAAGCCTTATTGCAGGGAGCCCATGAAGGTGCCACACAGTTTCCTTTTAAGCTTTTAATGCAGGGAGCCCATGCAGGTGCCACACTGACTCCTTTTAAGCCTTATTGCAAGGAGCCCATGCAGGTGCCACACAGACTCCATTTAAGGCTTATTGCAGGGAGCCCATGCAGGTGTCACACAGTTTCCTTTTAAGCTTTTATTGCAGGAAGCCCATGCAGGTGCTACACAGACTCCTTTTAAGCCTTATTGCAGGGAGCCCATGCAGGTGCCACACAGACTCCTTTTAATCCTTATTGCAGGGAGCCCATGCAGGTGCCACACAGTTTCCTTTAAAGCTTTTATTGCAGGGAGCCCATGCAGGTGCCACACACTCCTTTTAAGCCTTATTGCAGGTAGCCCATGCAGTTGCCACATAGACTCCTTTTAAGCCTTTTTGCAGGGAGCCCATGCAGGTGCCACACAGACTCCTTTTAAGCCTTATTGCAGAAAGCCATTGCAGGTGCCACACAGACTCCTTTTAAGCCTTATTGCAGGGAGCCCATGCAGGTGCCACACAGTTTCCTTTTAAGCCTTATTGCAGGGAGCCCATGCAGGTGCTGCACATGCTCCTTTTAAGCCTTTCTGCAGGGAGCCCATGCAGGTACCACACAGACTCCTTTTAAGCCTTATTCCAGGGAGCCCATGCAGGTGCCACACAGACTCCTTTTAAGCCTTATTGCAGGGAGCCCATGCAGGTTCCACACAGACTCCTTTTAAGCTCCTATTGCAGTAAGCCCATGCAGGTGCCACACAGACTCCTTTTAAGCCTTATTGCAAGGAGCCCATGCAGGTGCCACACAGACTCCTTTAAGCCTTATTGCAGGGAGCCCATGCAGGTGCCACACAGACTCGTCTTAAGCCTTATTGCAGGGAGCCCATGCAGGTCCCACACAGACTCCTTTTAAGCCTTATTGCAGGTAGCCCATGCAGGTGCCACACTGACTCTTTTAAGCCTTATTGCAGGGAGCCCATATAGGTGCCACAAAGACTCCTTTTAAGCCTTATTGCAGGGAGCCTATGCAGGTGCCACATAGTTTCCTTTTAAGCTTTTATTGCAGGGAGCCCATGCAGGTGCCACATTGACTCCTTTTAAGCCTTATTGCAGGGAACCCATGCAGGGGCCACACACTCCTTTTAAGCCTTATTGCCGGTAGCCCATGCAGTTGCCACAGAGACTCCTTTTAAGCCTTTTTGCAGGGAGCCCATGCAGGTGCCACACAGACTCCTTTTAAGCCTTTTTGCAGGGAGCCCATGCAGGTGCCACACAGACTCCTTTTAAGCCTTATTCCAGGGAGCCCATGCAGGTGCCACACAGACTCCTATTAAGCCTTCTTGCAGGGAGCCCATGCAGGTGCCACACAGACTCCTTTTAAGCCTTATTGCAGGTAGCCCATGTTGGTGCCACACTGACTCTTTTAAGCCTAATTGCAGGGAGCCCATGTAGGTGCCACACAGACTCCTTTTAAGCCTTATTGCAGGGAGCCTATGCAGGTGCCACACAGTTTCTTTTTAAGCTTTTATTGTAGGGAGCCCGTGCTGGTGCCACATTGACTCCTTTTAAGCCTTATTGCAGGGAGCCTATGCAGGTGCCACACAGATTCCTTTTAAGCCTTATTGCCGGTAGCCCATGCAGTTGCCACACAGACTCCTTTTAAGGCTTTTTGCACGGAGCCCATGCAGGTGCCACACAGACTCCTTTTAAGTGTTTTTGTAGGGAGCCCATGCAGGTGCCACACAGACTCCTTTTAAGCCTTATTGCAGGGAGCCCATGCAGGTGCCACACAGACTCCTTTTAAGCCTTATTGCAGGGAGCCCATGCAGGTGCCACACAGACTCCTTTTAAGCCTTATTGCAGGTAGACCATGCAGGTGCCACACTGACCCCTTTTAAGCCTTATTGCAGGGAGCCCGTGTAGGTGCCACACAGACTCCTTTTAAGTCTTATTGCAGGGAGCCCATGCAGGTGCCACAGTTTCCTTTTAAGCTTTTAATGCGGGAAACCCATGCAGGTGCCACACTGACTCCTTTTAAGCCTTGTTGCAGGGAGCCAATGCAAGTGCCACACAGACTCCATTTAAGCCTTATTGCAGGGAGCCCATGCAGGTGCCACACAGATTCCTTTTAAGCTTTTATTGCAGGAAGCCCATGCAGGTGCCACACTGACTCCTTTTAAGCCTTATTGCAGGGAACCCATGCAGGTGCCACACAGACTCTTTTTAAGCCTTTTTGCAGGGAGCCCATGCAGGTGCCACACAGACTCCTTTTAAGCCTTTTTGCAGGGAGCCCATGCAGGTGCCACACAGACTCCTTTTAAGCCTTATTGCAGGGAGCCCATGCAGGTGCCACACAGACTCATTTTAAGCCTAATTGCAGCGAGCCCATGCAGATGCCACACAGACTCCTTTTAAGCCTTATTGCAGGTAGCCCATGCAGGTGCCACACTGACCCCTTTTAAGCCTTATTGCAGGGAGCCCATGTAGGTGCCACACAGATTCCTTTTAAGCCTTATTGCAGGGAGCCCATGCAGGTGCCACACAGTTTCCTTTTAAGCTTTTAATGCAGGAAGCCCATGCAGGTGCCACACTGACTCCTTTTAAGCCTTATTGCAGGGAGCCCATGCAGGTGCCACACAGACTCCATTTAAGCCTTATTGCAGGGAGCCCATGCAGGTGCCACACAGTTTCCTTTTAAGCTTTTATTGCAGGAAGCCCATGCAGGTGCCACACTGACTCCTTTTAAGCCTTATTGCAGGGAGCCCATGCAGGTGCCACACAGACTCCTTTTAAGCCTTATTGCAGGGAGCCCATGCAGGTGCCATACAGTTTATTTTTAAGCTTTTATTGCAGGGTGCCCATGCAGGTGCCACACACTCCTTTTAAGCCTTATTGCAGGTAGTCCATGTAGGTGCCACACAGACTCCTTTTAAGCCTTTTTGCAGGGAGCCCATGCAGGTGCCACACAGACTCCTTTTAAGCCTTATTGCAGGTAGCCCATGCAGGTGCCACACAGACTCCTTTTAAGCCTTATTGCAGGGAGCCCATGCAGGTGCCACACAGTTTCCTTTTAAGCGTTATTGCAGGGAGACCATGCAGGTGCCACACAGACTCCTTTTAAGCCTTACTGCAGGGAGACCATGCAGGTGCCACACAGACTCGATTGAAGCCTTATTGCAGGGAGCCCATGCAGGTGCCACACAGTTTCCTTTTAAGCTTTTATTGCACTAACCCCATGCAGGTGCCACACAGACTCCTTTTAAGCCTTATTGCAGGTAGCCCATGCAGGTGCCACACAGACTCCTTTTAAGCCTTATTGCCGGTAACCCATGCAGGTGCCACACAGACTCCTTTTAAGCCTTATTGCAGGGAGCCTATGCAGGTGCCACACAGACTCCTTTTAAGCCTTATTGCCGGTAGCCCATGCTGTTGCCACACAGACTCCTTTTAAGCCTTTTTGCACGGAGCCCATGCAGGTGCCACACAGACTCCTTTTAAGCCTTTTTGCAGGGAGCCCATGCAGGTGCCACACAGACTCCTTTTAAGCCTTATTGCAGGGAGCCCATGCAGGTGCCACACAGACTCCTTTTAAGCCTTATTGCAGGTAGCCCATGCAGGTGCCACACTGACCCCTTTTAAGCCTTATTGCAGGGAGCCCATGTAGATGCCACACAGACTCCTTTTAAGCCTTATTGCAGGGAGCACATGCAGGTGCCACACAGTTTCCTTTTAAGCTTTTATTGCAGGAAGCCCATGCATGTGCCACACAGACTCCTTTTAAGCCTTATTGCAGGGAGCCCATGCAGGTGCCACACAGACTCCTTTTAAGCCTTATTGCAGGGAGCCCATGCAGGTGCCACACAGTTTCCTTTAAAGCTTTTATTGCAGGGAGCCCATGCAGGTGCCACACAGACTCTTTTTAAGCCTTATTGCAGGGAGCCCATGCAGGTGCCACACAGACTCCTTTTAAGCCTTATTGCAGGTAGCCCATGCAGGTGCCACACTGACCCCTTTTAAGCCTTATTGCAGGGAGCCCATGTAGGTGCCACACAGACTCCTTTTAAGCCTTATTGCAGGGAGCCCATGCAGGTGCCACACAGTTTCCTTTTAAGCTCCTATTGCAGTAAGCCCATGCAGGTGCCACACAGACTCCTTTTAAGCCTTATTGCAGGGAGCCCATGCAGGTGCCACACAGTTTCCTTTTAAGCTTTTAATGCAGGGAGCCCATGCAGGTGCCACACTGACTCCTTTTAAGCCTTATTGCAAGGAGCCCATGCAGGTGCCACACAGACTCCATTTAAGCCTTATTGCAGGGAGCCCATGCAGGTGTCACACAGTTTCCTTTTAAGCTTTTATTGCAGGAAGCCCATGCAGGTGCTACACAGACTCCTTTTAAGCATTATTGCAGGGAGCCCATGCAGGTGCCACACAGACTCCTTTTAAGCCTTATTGCAGGGAGCCCATGCAGGTGCCACACAGACTCCTTTTAAGCCTTATTGCAGGTAGCCCATGCAGGTGCCACACTGACCCCTTTTAAGCCTTATTGCAGGGAGCCCATGTAGATGCCACACAGACTCCTTTTAAGCCTTATTGCAGGGAGCACATGCAGGTGCCACACAGTTTCCTTTTAAGCTTTTAATGCAGGGAGCCCATGCAGGTGCCACACTGACTCCTTTTAAGCCTTATTGCAAGGAGCCCATGCAGGTGCCACACAGACTCCATTAAAGCCTTATTGCAGGGAGCCCATGCAGGTGCCACACAGTTTCCTTTTAAGCTTTTATTGCAGGAAGCCCATGCAGGTGCCACACAGACTCCTTTTAAGCCTTATTGCAGGGAGCCCATGCAGGTGCCACACAGACTCCTTTTAAGCCTTATTGCAGGGAGCCCATGCAGGTGCCACACAGTTTCCTTTAAAGCTTTTATTGCAGGGAGCCCATGCAGGTGCCACACAGACTCTTTTTAAGCCTTATTGCAGGGAGCCCATGCAGGTGCCACACAGACTCCTTTTAAGCCTTATTGCAGGTAGCCCATGCAGGTGCCACACTGACCCCTTTTAAGCCTTATTGCAGGGAGCCCATGTAGGTGCCACACAGATTCCTTTTAAGCCTTATTGCAGGGAGCCCATGCAGGTGCCACACAGTTTCCTTTTAAGCTCCTATTGCAGTAAGCCCATGCAGGTGCCACACAGACTCCTTTTAAGCCTTATTGCAGGGAGCCCATGCAGGTGCCACACAGTTTCCTTTTAAGCTTTTAATGCAGGGAGCCCATGCAGGTGCCACACTGACTCCTTTTAAGCCTTATTGCAAGGAGCCCATGCAGGTGCCACACAGACTCCATTTAAGCCTTATTGCAGGGAGCCCATGCAGGTGTCACACAGTTTCCTTTTAAGCTTTTATTGCAGGAAGCCCATGCAGGTGCTACACAGACTCCTTTTAAGCCTTATTGCAGGGAGCCCATGCAGGTGCCACACAGACTCCTTTTAATCCTTATTGCAGGGAGCCCATGCAGGTGCCACACAGTTTCCTTTAAAGCTTTTTTTGCAGGGAGCCCATGCAGGTGCCACACACTCCTTTTAAGCCTTATTGCAGGTAGCCCATGCAGTTGCCACATAGACTCCTTTTAAGCCTTTTTGCAGGGAGCCCATGCAGGTGCCACACAGACTCCTTTTAAGCCTTATTGCAGAAAGCCCATGCAGGTGCCACACAGACTCTTTTTAAGCCTTATTGCAGGGAGCCCATGCAGGTGCCACACAGTTTCCTTTTAAGCCTTATTGCAGGGAGCCCATGCAGGTGCTGCACATGCTCCTTTCTGCAGGGAGCCCATGCAGGTGCCACACAGACTCCTTTTAAGCCTTATTCCAGGGAGCCCATGCAGGTGCCACACAGACTCCTTTTAAGCCTTATTGCAGGGAGCCCATGCAGGTTCCACACAGACTCCTTTTAAGCTCCTATTGCAGTAAGCCCATGCAGGTGCCACACAGACTCCTTTTAAGCCTTATTGCAAGGAGCCCATGCAGGTGCCACACAGACTCCTTTAAGCCTTATTGCAGGGAGCCCATGCAGGTGCCACACAGACTCGTCTTAAGCCTTATTGCAGGGAGCCCATGCAGGTCCCACACAGACTCCTTTTAAGCCTTATTGCAGGTAGCCCATGCAGGTGCCACACTGACTCTTTTAAGCCTTATTGCAGGGAGCCCATATAGGTGCCACAAAGACTCCTTTTAAGCCTTATTGCAGGGAGCCTATGCAGGTGCCACTTAGTTTCCTTTTAAGCTTTTATTGCAGGGAGCCCATGCAGGTGCCACATTGACTCCTTTTAAGCCTTATTGCAGGGAACCCATGCAGGGGCCACACACTCCTTTTAAGCCTTATTGCCGGTAGCCCATGCAGTTGCCGCAGAGACTCCTTTTAAGCCTTTTTGCAGGGAGCCCATGCAGGTGCCACACAGACTCCTTTTAAGCCTTTTTGCAGGGAGCCCATGCAGGTGCCACACAGACTCCTTTTAAGCCTTATTGCAGGGAGCCCATGCAGGTGCCACACAGACTCCTATTAAGCCTTCTTGCAGGGAGCCCATGCAGGTGCCACACAGACTCCTTTTAAGCCTTATTGCAGGTAGCCCATGTTGGTGCCACACTGACTCTTTTAAGCCTAATTGCAGGGAGCCCATGTAGGTGCCACACAGACTCCTTTTAAGCCTTATTGCAGGGAGCCTATGCAGGTGCCACACAGTTTCTTTTTAAGCTTTTATTGTAGGGAGCCCATGCTGGTGCCACATTGACTCCTTTTAAGCCTTATTGCAGGGAGCCTATGCAGGTGCCACACAGATTCCTTTTAAGCCTTATTGCCGGTAGCCCATGCAGTTGCCACACAGACTCCTTTTAAGGCTTTTTGCACGGAGCCCATGCAGGTGCCACACAGACTCCTTTTAAGTGTTTTTGTAGGGAGCCCATGCAGGTGCCACACAGACTCCTTTTAAGCCTTATTGCAGGGAGCCCATGCAGGTGCCACACAGACTCCTTTTAAGCCTTATTGCAGGGAGCCCATGCAGGTGCCACACAGACTCCTTTTAAGCCTTATTGCAGGTAGACCATGCAGGTGCCACACTGACCCCTTTTAAGCCTTATTGCAGGGAGCCCATGTAGGTGCCACACAGACTCCTTTTAAGTCTTATTGCAGGGAGCCCATGCAGGTGCCACACAGTTTCCTTTTAAGCTTTTAATGCGGGAAACCCATGCAGGTGCCACACTGACTCCTTTTAAGCCTTGTTGCAGGGAGCCAATGCAAGTGCCACACAGACTCCATTTAAGCCTTATTGCAGGGAGCCCATGCAGGTGCCACACAGATTCCTTTTAAGCTTTTATTGCAGGAAGCCCATGCAGGTGCCACACTGACTCCTTTTAAGCCTTATTGCAGGGAACCCATGCAGGTGCCACACAGACTCTTTTTAAGCCTTTTTGCAGGGAGCCCATGCAGGTGCCACACAGACTCCTTTAAAGCCTTTTTGCAGGGAGCCCATGCAGGTGCCACACAGACTCCTTTTAAGCCTTATTGCAGGGAGCCCATGCAGGTGCCACACAGACTCCTTTTAAGCCTTATTGCAGCGAGCCCATGCAGATGCCACACAGACTCCTTTTAAGCCTTATTGCAGGTAGCCCATGCAGGTGCCACACTGACCCCTTTTAAGCCTTATTGCAGGGAGCCCATGTAGGTGCCACACAGATTCCTTTTAAGCCTTATTGCAGGGAGCCCATGCAGGTGCCACACAGTTTCCTTTTAAGCTTTTAATGCAGGAAGCCCATGCAGGTGCCACACTGACTCCTTTTAAGCCTTATTGCAGGGAGCCCATGCAGGTGCCACACAGACTCCATTTAAGCCTTATTGCAGGGAGCCCATGCAGGTGCCACACAGTTTCCTTTTAAGCTTTTATTGCAGGAAGCCCATGCAGGTGCCACACTGACTCCTTTTAAGCCTTATTGCAGGGAGCCCATGCAGGTGCCACACAGACTCCTTTTAAGCCTTATTGCAGGGAGCCCATGCAGGTGCCATACAGTTTATTTTTAAGCTTTTATTGCAGGGTGCCCATGCAGGTGCCACACACTCCTTTTAAGCCTTATTGCAGGTAGTCCATGTAGGTGCCACACAGACTCCTTTTAAGCCTTTTTGCAGGGAGCCCATGCAGGTGCCACACAGACTCCTTTTAAGCCTTATTGCAGGTAGCCCATGCAGGTGCCACACAGACTCCTTTTAAGCCTTATTGCAGGGAGCCCATGCAGGTGCCACACAGTTTCCTTTTAAGCGTTATTGCAGGGAGACCATGCAGGTGCCACACAGACTCCTTTTAAGCCTTACTGCAGGGAGACCATGCAGGTGCCACACAGACTCGATTGAAGCCTTATTGCAGGGAGCCCATGCAGGTGCCACACAGTTTCCTTTTAAGCTTTTATTGCACTAACCCCATGCAGGTGCCACACAGACTCCTTTTAAGCCTTATTGCAGGTAGCCCATGCAGGTGCCACACAGACTCCTTTTAAGCCTTATTGCCGGTAACCCATGCAGGTGCCACACAGACTCCTTTTAAGCCTTATTGCAGGGAGCCTATGCAGGTGCCACACAGACTCCTTTTAAGCCTTATTGCCGGTAGCCCATGCTGTTGCCACACAGACTCCTTTTAAGCCTTTTTGCACGGAGCCCATGCAGGTGCCACACAGACTCCTTTTAAGCCTTTTTGCAGGGAGCCCATGCAGGTGCCACACAGACTCCTTTTAAGCCTTATTGCAGGGAGCCCATGCAGGTGCCACACAGACTCCTTTTAAGCCTTATTGCAGGTAGCCCATGCAGGTGCCACACTGACCCCTTTTAAGCCTTATTGCAGGGAGCCCATGTAGATGCCACACAGACTCCTTTTAAGCCTTATTGCAGGGAGCACATGCAGGTGCCACACAGTTTCCTTTTAAGCTTTTAATGCAGGGAGCCCATGCAGGTGCCACACTGACTCCTTTTAAGCCTTATTGCAAGGAGCCCATGCAGGTGCCACACAGACTCCATTAAAGCCTTATTGCAGGGAGCCCATACAGGTGCCACACAGTTTCCTTTTAAGCTTTTATTGCAGGAAGCCCATGCAGGTGCCACACAGACTCCTTTTAAGCCTTATTGCAGGGAGCCCATGCAGGTGCCACACAGACTCCTTTTAAGCCTTATTGCAGGGAGCCCATGCAGGTGCCACACAGTTTCCTTTAAAGCTTTTATTGCAGGGAGCCCATGCAGGTGCCACACAGACTCTTTTTAAGCCTTATTGCAGGGAGCCCATGCAGGTGCCACACAGACTCCTTTTAAGCCTTATTGCAGGTAGCCCATGCAGGTGCCACACTGACCCCTTTTAAGCCTTATTGCAGGGAGCCCATGTAGGTGCCACACAGACTCCTTTTAAGCCTTATTGCAGGGAGCCCATGCAGGTGCCACACAGTTTCCTTTTAAGCTCCTATTGCAGTAAGCCCATGCAGGTGCCACACAGACTCCTTTTAAGCCTTATTGCAGGGAGCCCATGCAGGTGCCACACAGTTTCCTTTTAAGCTTTTAATGCAGGGAGCCCATGCAGGTGCCACACTGACTCCTTTTAAGCCTTATTGCAAGGAGCCCATGCAGGTGCCACACAGACTCCATTTAAGCCTTATTGCAGGGAGCCCATGCAGGTGTCACACAGTTTCCTTTTAAGCTTTTATTGCAGGAAGCCCATGTAGGTGCTACACAGACTCCTTTTAAGCATTATTGCAGGGAGCCCATGCAGGTGCCACACAGACTCCTTTTAAGCCTTATTGCAGGGAGCCCATGCAGGTGCCACACAGACTCCTTTTAAGCCTTATTGCAGGTAGCCCATGCAGGTGCCACACTGACCCCTTTTAAGCCTTATTGCAGGGAGCCCATGTAGATGCCACACAGACTCCTTTTAAGCCTTATTGCAGGGAGCACATGCAGGTGCCACACAGTTTCCTTTTAAGCTTTTAATGCAGGGAGCCCATGCAGGTGCCACACTGACTCCTTTTAAGCCTTATTGCAAGGAGCCCATGCAGGTGCCACACAGACTCCATTAAAGCCTTATTGCAGGGAGCCCATGCAGGTGCCACACAGTTTCCTTTTAAGCTTTTTTTGCAGGAAGCCCATGCAGGTGCCACACAGACTCCTTTTAAGCCTTATTGCAGGGAGCCCATGCAGGTGCCACACAGACTCCTTTTAAGCCTTATTGCAGGGAGCCCATGCAGGTGCCACACAGTTTCCTTTAAAGCTTTTATTGCAGGGAGCCCATGCAGGTGCCACACAGACTCTTTTTAAGCCTTATTGCAGGGAGCCCATGCAGGTGCCACACAGACTCCTTTTAAGCCTTATTGCAGGTAGCCCATGCAGGTGCCACACTGACCCCTTTTAAGCCTTATTGCAGGGAGCCCATGTAGGTGCCACACAGATTCCTTTTAAGCCTTATTGCAGGGAGCCCATGCAGGTGCCACACAGTTTCCTTTTAAGCTCCTATTGCAGTAAGCCCATGCAGGTGCCACACAGACTCCTTTTAAGCCTTATTGCAGGGAGCCCATGCAGGTGCCACACAGTTTCCTTTTAAGCTTTTAATGCAGGGAGCCCATGCAGGTGCCACACTGACTCCTTTTAAGCCTTATTGCAAGGAGCCCATGCAGGTGCCACACAGACTCCATTTAAGCCTTATTGCAGGGAGCCCATGCAGGTGTCACACAGTTTCCTTTTAAGCTTTTATTGCAGGAAGCCCATGCAGGTGCTACACAGACTCCTTTTAAGCCTTATTGCAGGGAGCCCATGCAGGTGCCACACAGACTCCTTTTAATCCCTATTGCAGGGAGCCCATGCAGGTGCCACACAGTTTCCTTTAAAGCTTTTTTTGCAGGGAGCCCATGCAGGTGCCACACACTCCTTTTAAGCCTTATTGCAGGTAGCCCATGCAGTTGCCACATAGACTCCTTTTAAGCCTTTTTGCAGGGAGCCCATGCAGGTGCCACACAGACTCCTTTTAAGCCTTATTGCAGAAAGCCCATGCAGGTGCCACACAGACTCTTTTTAAGCCTTATTGCAGGGAGCCCATGCAGGTGCCACACAGTTTCCTTTTAAGCCTTATTGCAGGGAGCCCATGCAGGTGCTGCACATGCTCCTTTTAAGCCTTTCTGCAGGGAGCCCATGCAGGTGCCACACAGACTCCTTTTAAGCCTTATTCCAGGGAGCCCATGCAGGTGCCACACAGACTCCTTTTAAGCCTTATTGCAGGGAGCCCATGCAGGTTCCACACAGACTCCTTTTAAGCTCCTATTGCAGTAAGCCCATGCAGGTGCCACACAGACTCCTTTTAAGCCTTATTGCAAGGAGCCCATGCAGGTGCCACACAGACTCCTTTAAGCCTTATTGCAGGGAGCCCATGCAGGTGCCACACAGACTCGTCTTAAGCCTTATTGCAGGGAGCCCATGCAGGTCCCACACAGACTCCTTTTAAGCCTTATTGCAGGTAGCCCATGCAGGTGCCACACTGACTCTTTTAAGCCTTATTGCAGGGAGCCCATATAGGTGCCACAAAGACTCCTTTTAAGCCTTATTGCAGGGAGCCTATGCAGGTGCCACTTAGTTTCCTTTTAAGCTTTTATTGCAGGGAGCCCATGCAGGTGCCACATTGACTCCTTTTAAGCCTTATTGCAGGGAACCCATGCAGGGGCCACACACTCCTTTTAAGCCTTATTGCCGGTAGCCCATGCAGTTGCCGCAGAGACTCCTTTTAAGCCTTTTTGCAGGGAGCCCATGCAGGTGCCACACAGACTCCTTTTAAGCCTTTTTGCAGGGAGCCCATGCAGGTGCCACACAGACTCCTTTTAAGCCTTATTGCAGGGAGCCCATGCAGGTGCCACACAGACTCCTATTAAGCCTTCTTGCAGGGAGCCCATGCAGGTGCCACACAGACTCCTTTTAAGCCTTATTGCAGGTAGCCCATGTTGGTGCCACACTGACTCTTTTAAGCCTAATTGCAGGGAGCCCATGTAGGTGCCACACAGACTCCTTTTAAGCCTTATTGCAGGGAGCCTATGCAGGTGCCACACAGTTTCTTTTTAAGCTTTTATTGTAGGGAGCCCATGCTGGTGCCACATTGACTCCTTTTAAGCCTTATTGCAGGGAGCCTATGCAGGTGCCACACAGATTCCTTTTAAGCCTTATTGCCGGTAGCCCATGCAGTTGCCACACAGACTCCTTTTAAGGCTTTTTGCACGGAGCCCATGCAGGTGCCACACAGACTCCTTTTAAGTGTTTTTGTAGTGAGCCCATGCAGGTGCCACACAGACTCCTTTTAAGCCTTATTGCAGGGAGCCCATGCAGGTGCCACACAGACTCCTTTTAAGCCTTATTGCAGGGAGCCCATGCAGGTGCCACACAGACTCCTTTTAAGCCTTATTGCAGGTAGACCATGCAGGTGCCACACTGACCCCTTTTAAGCCTTATTGCAGGGAGCCCATGTAGGTGCCACACAGACTCCTTTTAAGTCTTATTGCAGGGAGCCCATGCAGGTGCCACACAGTTTCCTTTTAAGCTTTTAATGCGGGAAACCCATGCAGGTGCCACACTGACTCCTTTTAAGCCTTGTTGCAGGGAGCCAATGCAAGTGCCACACAGACTCCATTTAAGCCTTATTGCAGGGAGCCCATGCAGGTGCCACACAGATTCCTTTTAAGCTTTTATTGCAGGAAGCCCATGCAGGTGCCACACTGACTCCTTTTAAGCCTTATTGCAGGGAACCCATGCAGGTGCCACACAGACTCTTTTTAAGCCTTTTTGCAGGGAGCCCATGCAGGTGCCACACAGACTCCTTTAAAGCCTTTTTGCAGGGAGCCCATGCAGGTGCCACACAGACTCCTTTTAAGCCTTATTGCAGGGAGCCCATGCAGGTGCCACACAGACTCCTTTTAAGCCTTATTGCAGCGAGCCCATGCAGATGCCACACAGACTCCTTTTAAGCCTTATTGCAGGTAGCCCATGCAGGTGCCACACTGACCCCTTTTAAGCCTTATTGCAGGGAGCCCATGTAGGTGCCACACAGATTCCTTTTAAGCCTTATTGCAGGGAGCCCATGCAGGTGCCACACAGTTTCCTTTTAAGCTTTTAATGCAGGAAGCCCATGCAGGTGCCACACTGACTCCTTTTAAGCCTTATTGCAGGGAGCCCATGCAGGTGCCACACAGACTCCATTTAAGCCTTATTGCAGGGAGCCCATGCAGGTGCCACACAGTTTCCTTTTAAGCTTTTATTGCAGGAAGCCCATGCAGGTGCCACACTGACTCCTTTTAAGCCTTATTGCAGGGAGCCCATGCAGGTGCCACACAGACTCCTTTTAAGCCTTATTGCAGGGAGCCCATGCAGGTGCCATACAGTTTATTTTTAAGCTTTTATTGCAGGGTGCCCATGCAGGTGCCACACACTCCTTTTAAGCCTTATTGCAGGTAGTCCATGCAGGTGCCACACAGACTCCTTTTAAGCCTTTTTGCAGGGAGCCCATGCAGGTGCCACACAGACTCCTTTTAAGCCTTATTGCAGGTAGCCCATGCAGGTGCCACACAGACTCCTTTTAAGCCTTATTGCAGGGAGCCTATGCAGGTGCCACACAGTTTCCTTTTAAGCGTTATTGCAGGGAGACCATGCAGGTGCCACACAGACTCCTTTTAAGCCTTACTGCAGGGAGACCATGCAGGTGCCACACAGACTCGATTGAAGCCTTATTGCAGGGAGCCCATGCAGGTGCCACACAGTTTCCTTTTAAGCTTTTATTGCACTGACCCCATGCAGGTGCCACACAGACTTCTTTTAAGCCTTATTGCAGGTAGCCCATGCAGGTGCCACACAGACTCCTTTTAAGCCTTATTGCCGGTAACCCATGCAGGTGCCACACAGACTCCTTTTAAGCCTTATTGCAGGGAGCCTATGCAGGTGCCACACAGACTCCTTTTAAGTCTTATTGCCGGTAGCCCATGCTGTTGCCACACAGACTCCTTTTAAGCCTTTTTGCACGGAGCCCATGCAGGTGCCACACAGACTCCTTTTAAGCCTTTTTGCAGGGAGCCCATGCAGGTGCCACACAGACTCCTTTTAAGCCTTATTGCAGGGAGCCCATGCAGGTGCCACACAGACTCCTTTTAAGCCTTATTGCAGGTAGCCCATGCAGGTGCCACACTGACCCCTTTTAAGCCTTATTGCAGGGAGCCCATGTAGATGCCACACAGACTCCTTTTAAGCCTTATTGCAGGGAGCACATGCAGATGCCACACAGTTTCCTTTTAAGCTTTTAATGCAGGGAGCCCATGCAGGTGCCACACTGACTCCTTTTAAGCCTTATTGCAAGGAGCCCATGCAGGTGCCACACAGACTCCATTAAAGCCTTATTGCAGGGAGCCCATGCAGGTGCCACACAGTTTCCTTTTAAGCTTTTATTGCAGGAAGCCCATGCAGGTGCCACACAGACTCCTTTTAAGCCTTATTGCAGGGAGCCCATGCAGGTGCCACACAGACTCCTTTTAAGCCTTATTGCAGGGAGCCCATGCAGGTGCCACACAGTTTCCTTTAAAGCTTTTATTGCAGGAGCCCATGCAGGTGCCACACAGACTCTTTTTAAGCCTTATTGCAGGGAGCCCATGCAGGTGCCACACAGACTCCTTTTAAGCCTTATTGCAGGTAGCCCATGCAGGTGCCACACTGACCCCTTTTAAGCCTTATTGCAGGGAGCCCATGTAGGTGCCACACAGACTCCTTTTAAGCCTTATTGCAGGGAGCCCATGCAGGTGCCACACAGTTTCCTTTTAAGCTCCTATTGCAGTAAGCCCATGCAGGTGCCACACAGACTCCTTTTAAGCCTTATTGCAGGGAGCCCATGCAGGTGCCACACAGTTTCCTTTTAAGCTTTTAATGCAGGGAGCCCATGCAGGTGCCACACTGACTCCTTTTAAGCCTTATTGCAAGGAGCCCATGCAGGTGCCACACAGACTCCATTTAAGCCTTATTGCAGGGAGCCCATGCAGGTGTCACACAGTTTCCTTTTAAGCTTTTATTGCAGGAAGCCCATGCAGGTGCTACACAGACTCCTTTTAAGCATTATTGCAGGGAGCCCATGCAGGTGCCACACAGACTCCTTTTAAGCCTTATTGCAGGGAGCCCATGCAGGTGCCACACAGACTCCTTTTAAGCCTTATTGCAGGTAGCCCATGCAGGTGCCACACTGACCCCTTTTAAGCCTTATTGCAGGGAGCCCATGTAGATGCCACACAGACTCCTTTTAAGCCTTATTGCAGGGAGCACATGCAGGTGCCACACAGTTTCCTTTTAAGCTTTTAATGCAGGGAGCCCATGCAGGTGCCACACTGACTCCTTTTAAGCCTTATTGCAAGGAGCCCATGCAGGTGCCACACAGACTCCATTAAAGCCTTATTGCAGGGAGCCCATGCAGGTGCCACACAGTTTCCTTTTAAGCTTTTATTGCAGGAAGCCCATGCAGGTGCCACACAGACTCCTTTTAAGCCTTATTGCAGGGAGCCCACGCAGGTGCCACACAGACTCCTTTTAAGCCTTATTGCAGGGAGCCCATGCAGGTGCCACACAGTTTCCTTTAAAGCTTTTATTGCAGGGAGCCCATGCAGGTGCCACACAGACTCTTTTTAAGCCTTATTGCAGGGAGCCCATGCAGGTGCCACACAGACTCCTTTTAAGCCTTATTGCAGGTAGCCCATGCAGGTGCCACACTGACCCCTTTTAAGCCTTATTGCAGGGAGCCCATGTAGGTGCCACACAGACTCCTTTTAAGCCTTATTGCAGGGAGCCCATGCAGGTGCCACACAGTTTCCTTTTAAGCTCCTATTGCAGTAAGCCCATGCAGGTGCCACACAGACTCCTTTTAAGCCTTATTGCAGGGAGCCCATGCAGGTGCCACACAGTTTCCTTTTAAGCTTTTAATGCAGGGAGCCCATGCAGGTGCCACACTGACTCCTTTTAAGCCTTATTGCAAGGAGCCCATGCAGGTGCCACACAGACTCCATTTAAGCCTTATTGCAGGGAGCCCATGCAGGTGTCACACAGTTTCCTTTTAAGCTTTTATTGCAGGAAGCCCATGCAGGTGCTTCACAGACTCCTTTTAAGCCTTATTGCAGGGAGCCCATGCAGGTGCCACACAGACTCCTTTTAATCCTTATTGCAGGGAGCCCATGCAGGTGCCACACAGTTTCCTTTAAAGCTTTTATTGCAGGTAGCCCATGCAGGTGCCACACACTCCTTTTAAGCCTTATTGCAGGTAGCCCATGCAGTTGCCACATAGACTCCTTTTAAGCCTTTTTGCAGGGAGCCCATGCAGGTGCCACACAGACTCCTTTTAAGCCTTATTGCAGAAAGTCCATGCAGGTGCCACACAGACTCCTTTTAAGCCTTATTGCAGGGAGCCCATGCAGGTGCCACACAGTTTCCTTTTAAGCCTTATTGCAGGGAGCCCATGCAGGTGCTGCACATGCTCCTTTTAAGCCTTTCTGCAGGGAGCCCATGCAGGTGCCACACAGTCTCCTTTTAAGCCTTATTCCAGGGAGCCCATGCAGGTGCCACACAGACTCCTTTTAAGCCTTATTGCAGGGAGCCCATGCAGGTTCCACACAGACTCCTTTTAAGCTCCTATTGCAGTAAGCCCATGCAGGTGCCACACAGACTCCTTTTAAGCCTTATTGCAAGGAGCCCATGCAGGTGCCACACAGACTCGTCTTAAGCCTTATTGCAGGGAGCCCATGCAGGTCCCACACAGACTCCTTTTAAGCCTTATTGCAGGTAGCCCATGCAGGTGCCACACTGACTCTTTTAAGCCTTATTGCAGGGAGCCCATATAGGTGCCACAAAGACTCCTTTTAAGCCTTATTGCAGGGAGCCTATGCAGGTGCCACATAGTTTCCTTTTAAGCTTTTATTGCAGGGAGCCCATGCAGGTGCCACATTGACTCCTTTTAAGCCTTATTGCAGGGAACCCATGCAGGGGCCACACACTCCTTTTAAGCCTTATTGCCGGTAGCCCATGCAGTTGCCACAGAGACTCCTTTTAAGCCTTTTTGCAGGGAGCCCATGCAGGTGCCACACAGACTCCTTTTAAGCCTTTTTGCAGGGAGCCCATGCAGGTGCCACACAGACTCCTTTTAAGCCTTATTGCAGGGAGCCCATGGAGGTGCCACACAAACTCCTTTTAAGCCTTATTGCAGCGAGCCCATGCAGGTGCCACACTGACTCCTTTTAAGCCTTATTGCAGGGAGCCCATGCAGGTGCCACACAGACTCCTTTTAAGCCTTATTGCATGGAGCCCATGCAGGTGCCACACAGACTGCATTTAAGCCTTATTCCAGGGAGCCCATGCAGGTGCCACACAGACTCCTTTTAAGCCTTATTGCAGGGAGCCCATGCAGGTTCCACACAGACTCCTTTTAAGCTCCTATTGCAGTAAGCCCATGCAGGTGCCACACAGACTCCTTTTAAGCCTTATTGCAAGGAGCCCATGCAGGTGCCACACAGACTCGTCTTAAGCCTTATTGCAGGGAGCCCATGCAGGTCCCACACAGACTCCTTTTAAGCCTTATTGCAGGTAGCCCATGCAGGTGCCACACTGACTCTTTTAAGCCTTATTGCAGGGAGCCCATATAGGTGCCACAAAGACTCCTTTTAAGCCTTATTGCAGGGAGCCTATGCAGGTGCCACATAGTTTCCTTTTAAGCTTTTATTGCAGGGAGCCCATGCAGGTGCCACATTGACTCCTTTTAAGCCTTATTGCAGGGAACCCATGCAGGGGCCACACACTCCTTTTAAGCCTTATTGCCGGTAACCCATGCAGTTGCCACAGAGACTCCTTTTAAGCCTTTTTGCAGGGAGCCCATGCAGGTGCCACACAGACTCCTTTTAAGCCTTTTTGCAGGGAGCCCATGCAGGTGCCACACAGACTCCTTTTAAGCCTTATTGCAGGGAGCCCATGGAGGTGCCACACAGACTCCTTTTAAGCCTTATTGCAGCGAGCCCATGCAGGTGCCACACTGACTCCTTTTAAGCCTTATTGCAGGGAGCCCATGCAGGTGCCACACAGACTCCTTTTAAGCCTTATTGCATGGAGCCCATGCAGGTGCCACACAGACTGCATTTAAGCCTTATTGCAGGGAGCCCATGCAGGTGCCACACAGTTTCCTTTTAAGCTTTTATTGCAGGAAGCCCATGCATGTGCCACACAGACTCCTTTTAAGCCTTATTACAGGGAGCCCATGCAGGTGCCACACAGACTCCTTTTAAGCCTTATTGCAGGGAGCCCATGCAGGTGCCACACAGTTTCCTTTTAAGCTTTTATTGCAGGTAGCCCATGCAGGTGCCACACACTCCTTTTAAGCCTTATTGCAGGTAGCCCATGCAGGTGCCACACAGACTCCTTTTAAGCCTTTTTGCAGGGAGCCCATACAGGTGCCACACAGACTCCTTTTAAGCCTTATTGCAGGTAGCCCATGCAGGTGCCACACAGACGCCTTTTAAGCGTTATTGCTGGGAGCCCATGCAGGTGCCACACAGTTTCCTTTTAAGCCTTATTGCACGGAGCCCATGCAGGTGCTACACACACTCCTTTTAAGCCTTTTTGCAGGGAGCCCTTGCAGGTGCCACACAGACTTCTTTTAAGCCTTATTCCAGGGAGCCCATGCAGGTGCCACACAGACTCCTTTTAAGCCTCATTGCAGGGAGCCCATGCAGGTGCCACACAGTTTCCTTTTAAGCCTTATTGCAGGGAGCCCATGCAGGTTCCACACAGACTCCTTTTAAGCTCCTATTGCAGTAAGCCCATGCAGGTGCCACACAGACTCCTTTTAAGCCTTATTGCAGGGAGGCCATGCAGTTGCCACACAGACTCCTTTTAAGCCTTTTTGCAGGGAGCCCATGCAGGTGCCACACAGACTCCTTTTAAGCCTTTTTGCAGGGAGCCCATGCAGGTGCCACACAGACTCCTTTTAAGCCTTATTGCAGGGAGCCCATGCAGGTGCCACACAGACTCCTTTTAAGCCTTATTGCAGCGAGCCCATGCAGGTGCCACACTGAATCCTTTTAAGCCATATTGCAGGGAGCCCATGCAGGTGCTACACAGACTCCTTTTAAGCCTTATTGCAGGGAGCCCATGCAGGTGCCACACAGACTGCATTTAAGCCTTATTGCAGGGAGCCCATGCAGGTGCCACACAGTTTACTTTTAAGCTTTTATTGCAGGAAGCCCATGCAGGTGCCACACAGACTCCTTTTAAGCCTTATTGCAGGGAGCCCATGCAGGTGCCACACAGACTCCTTTTAAGCCTTATTGCAGGGAGCCCATGCAGGTGCCACACAGTTTCATTTTAAGCTTTTATTGCAGGTAGCCCATGCAGGTGCCACACACTCCTTTTAAGCCTTATTGCAGGTAGCCCATGCAGGTGGCACACAGACTCCTTTTAAGCCTTATTGCTGGGAGCCCATGCAGGTGCCACACAGTTTCCTTTTAAGCCTTATTGCAGGGAGCCCATGCAGGTGCCACACACACTCCTTTTAAGCCTTTTTGCAGGGAGCCCTTGCAGGTGCCACACAGACTCCTTTTAAGCCTTATTCCAAGGAGCCCATGCAGGTGCCACACAGACTCCTTTTAAGCCTTATTGCAGGGAGCCCATGCAGGTGCCACACAGTTTCCTTTTAAGCCTTATTGCAGGGAGCCCATGCAGGTGATACACACACTCCTTTTAAGCCTTTTTGCAGGGAGCCCATGCAGGTGCCACAAAGACTCCTTTTAAGCCTTATTGCAGGGAGCCCATGCAGGTGCCACACAGACTCCTTTTAAGCCTTATTGCAGGGAGCCCATGCAGGTACCACACAGACTCGTTTTAAGCCTTATTGCAGGTAGCCCATGTAGGTGCCACACTGACTCTTTTAAGCCTTATTGCAGGGAGCCCATGTAGGTGCCACACAGACTCCTTTTAAGCCTTATTGCTGGGAGCCTATGCAGGTGCCACATAGTTCCTTTTAATCTTTTATTGTAGGGAGCCCATGCAGGTGCCACATTGACTCCTTTTAAGCCTTATTGCAGTGAGCCCATGCAGGTGCCACACAGACTCCTTTTAAGTCTTATTGCCGGCAGCCCATGCAGTTGCCACACAGACTCCTTTTAAGCCTTTTTGCAGGGAGCCCATGCAGGTGCCACACAGACTCCTTTTAAGCCTTTTTGCAGGTAGCCCATGCAGGTGCCACACAGACTCCTTTTAAGCCTTATTGCAGGGAGCGCATGCAGGTGCCACACAGTTTTCTTTTAAGCCTTATTGCAGGGAGCCCATGCAGGTGCCACACACAATCCTTTTAAGCCTTTTTGCAGGGAGCCCATGCAGGTGCCACACAGACTCCTTTTAAACCTTATTGCCGGTAGCCCATGCAGGTGCCACACAGACTCCTTTTAAGCCTTATTGCAGGGAGCCTATGTAGGTGCCACACAGACTCCTTTTAAGCCTTATTGCCGGTAGCCCATGCTGTTGCCACACAGACTCCTTTTAAGCCTTTTTGCACGGAGCCCATGCAGGTGCCACACAGACTCCTTTTAAGAATTTTTGCAGGGAGCCCATGCAGGTGCCACACAGACTCCTTTTAAGCCTTATTGCAGGAAGCCCATGCAGGTGCCACACAGACTCCTATTAAGCCTTCTTGCAGGGAGCCCATGCAGGTGCCACACAGACTCCTTTTAAGCCTTTTTGCAGGGAGCCCATGCAGGTGCCACACAGACTCCTTTTAAGCCTTATTGCAGGGAGCCCATGCAGGTGCCACACAGACTCCTTTTAAGCCTTACTGCAGGGAGCCCATGCAGGTGCCACACAGTTTCCTTTTAAGCCTTATTGCAGGGAGCCCATGCAGGTGATACACACACTCCTTTTAAGCCTTTTTGCAGGGAGCCCATGCAGGTGCCACAAAGACTCCTTTTAAGCCTTATTGCAGGGAGCCCATGCAGGTGCCACACAGACTCCTTTTAAGCCTTTTTGCAGGGAGCCCATGCAGGTGCCACACAGACTCCTTTTAAGCCTTATTGCAGGGAGCCCATGCAGGTGCCACACAGTTTCCTTTTAAGCGTTATTGCAGGGAGACCATGCAGGTGCCACACAGACTCCTTTTAAGCCTTATTGCAGGGAGACCATGCAGGTGCCACACAGACTCCTTTTAAGCCTTACTGCAGGGAGCCCATGCAGGTGCCACACAGTTTCCTTTTAAGCCTTATTGCAGGGAGCCCATGCAGGTGATACACACACTCCTTTTAAGCCTTTTTGCAGGGAGCCCATGCAGGTGCCACAAAGACTCCTTTTAAGCCTTATTGCAGGGAGCCCATGCAGGTGCCACACAGACTCCTTTTAAGCCTTTTTGCAGGGAGCCCATGCAGGTGCCACACAGACTCCTTTTAAGCCTTATTGCAGGGAGCCCATGCAGGTGCCACACAGTTTCCTTTTAAGCGTTATTGCAGGGAGACCATGCAGGTGCCACACAGACTCCTTTTAAGCCTTATTGCAGGGAGACCATGCAGGTGCCACACAGACTCCATTGAAGCCTTATTGCAGGGAGCCCATGCAGGTGCCACACAGTTTCCTTTTAAGCTTTTATTGCAGGGACCCCATGCAGGTGCCACACAGACTCCTTTTAAGACTTATTGCAGGTAGCCCATGCAGGTGCCACACAGACTCCTTTTAAGCCTTATTGCCGGTAGCCCATGCAGGTTCCACACAGACTCCTTTTAAGCCTTATTGCAGGGAGCCTATGCAGGTGCCACACAGACTCCTTTTAAGCCTTATTGCCGGTAGCCCATGCTGTTGCCACACAGACTCCTTTTAAGCCTTTTTGCACGGAGCCCATGCAGGTGCCACACAGACTCCTTTTAAGACTTTTTGCAGGGAGCCCATGCAGGTGCCACACAGACTCCTTTTAAGCCTTATTGCCGGTAGCCCATGCAGGTGCCACACAGACTCCTTTTAAGCCTTATTGCAGGGAGCTTATGCAGGTGCCACACAGACTCCTTTTAAGCCTTATTGCCGGTAGCCCATGCTGTTGCCACACAGACTCCTTTTCAGCCTTTTTGCACGGAGCCCATGCAGGTGCCACACAGACTCCTTTTAAGCCTTTTTGCAGGGAGCCCATGCAGGTGCCACACAGACTCCTTTTAAGCCTTATTACAGGGAGCCCATGCAGGTGCCACACAGACTACTTTTAATCCTTATTGCAGGGAGCCCATGCAGGTGCCACACAGACTCCTTTTAAGCCTTATTGCAGGTAGCCCATGCAGGTGCCACACAGACTCCTTTTAAGCCTTATTGCCAGTAGCCCATGCAGGTGCCACACAGACTCCTTTTAAGCCTTATTGCAGGGAGCCTATGCAGGTGCCACACAGACTCATTTTAAGCCTTATTGCCTGTAGCCCATGCTGTTGCCACACAGACTCCTTTTAAGCCTTTTTGCACGGAGCCCATGCAGGTGCCACACAGACTCCTTTTAAGCCTTTTTGCAGGGAGCCCATGCAGGTGTCGCACAGACTCCTTTTAAGCCTTATTGCAGGGAGCCCATGTAGGTGCCACACAGACTCCTTTTAAGCCTTATTGCAGGGAGCCCATGCAGGTGCCACACAGTTTCCTTTTAAGCTTTTAATGCAGGGAGCCCATGCAGGTGCCACACTGACTCCTTTTAAGCCGTATTGCAAGGAGCCCATGCAGGTGCCACACAGACTCCATTTAAGCCTTATTGCAGGGAGCCCATGCAGGTGCCACACAGTTTCCTTTTAAGCTTTTATTGCAGGGAGCCCATGCAGGTGCCACACAGACTCCTTTTAAGCCTTATTGCAGGCAGCCCATGCAGGTGCCACACAGTTTCCTTTAAAGCTTTTATTGCAGGGAGCCCATGCAGGTGCCACACACTCCTTTTAAGCCTTATTGCAGGTAGCCCATGCAGGTGCCACATAGACTCCTTTTAAGCCTTTTTGCAGGGAGCCCATGCAGGTGCCACACAGACTCCTTTTAAGCCTTATTGCAGATAGCCCATGCAGGTGCCACACAGACTCCTTTTAAGCCTTATTGCAGTGAGCCCATGCAGGTGCCACACAGACTCCTTTTAAGCCTTATTGCTGGGAGCCTATGCAGGTGCCACATAGTTTCCTTTTAAGCTTTTATTGCAGGGAGCCCATGCAGGTGCCACATTGACTCCTTTTAAGCCTTATTGCAGTGAGCCCATGCAGGTGCCACACAGACTCCTTTTAAGCCTTTTTGCAGGGAGCCCATGCAGGTGCCACACAGACTCCTTTTAAGCCTTTTTGCAGGTGGCCCATGCAGGTGCCACACAGACTCCTTTTAAGCCTTATTGCAGGGAGCGCATGCATGTGCCACACAGTTTTCTTTTAAGCCTTATTGCAGGGAGCCCATGCAGGTGCCACACACACTCCTTTTAAGCCTTTTTGCAGGGAGCCCATGCAGGTGCAACACAGACTCCTTTTAAGCCTTATTCCAGGGAGCCCATGCAGGTGCCACACAGACTCCTTTTAAGCTTTTATTGCAGGGAGCCCATGCAGGTGCCACACAGACTCCTTTTAAGCCTTATTGCAGGGAGCCCATGCAGGTGCCACACAGACTCCTTTTAAGCCTTATTGCAGGGAGCCCATGCAGGTGCCATACAGTTTCCTTTTAAGCTTTTATTGCAGGGTGCCCATGCAGGTGCCACACAGACTCCTTTTGAGCCTTATTGCAGGTAGCCCATGCAGGTGCCACACAGACTCTTTTTAAGCCTTTTTGCAGCGAGCCCATGCAGGTGCCACACAGACTTCTTTTAAGCCTTATTGCAGGTAGCCCATGCAGGTGCCACACAGACTCCTTTTAAGCCTTATTGCAGGGAGCCCATGCAGGTGCCACACAGTTTCCTTTTAAGCGTTATTGCAGGGAGACCATGCAGGTGCCACACAGACTCCTTTTAAGCCTTATTGCAGGGAGACCATGCAGGTGCCACACAGACTCCATTGAAGCCTTATTGCAGGGAGCCCATGCAGGTGCCACACAGTTTCCTTTAAAGCTTTTATTGCAGGGACCCCATGCAGGTGCCACACAGACTCCTTTTAAGCCTTATTGCAGGTAGCCCATGCAGGTGCCACACAGACTCCTTTTAAGCCTTATTGCCGGTAGCCCATGCAGGTGCAACACAGACTCCTTTTAAGCCTTATTGCAGGGAGCCTATGCAGGTGCCACACAGACTCCTTTTAAGCCTTATTGCCGGTAGCCCATGCTGTTGCCACACAGACTCCTTTTAAGCCTTTTTGCACGGAGCCCATGCAGGTGCCACACAGACTCCTTTTAAGCCTTTTTGCAGGGAGCCCATGCAGGTGCCACACAGACTCCTTTTAAGCCTTATTGCAGGGAGCCCATGCAGGTGCCACACAGACTCCTTTTAAGCCTTATTGCAGGGAGCCCATGCAGGTTCCACACAGACTCCTTTTAAACCTTATTGCAGGTAGCCCATGCAGGTGCCACACTGACCTCTTTTAAGCCTTATTGCAGGGAGCCCATGTAGGTGCCAGACAGACTCCTTTTAAGCCTTATTGCAGGGAGCCCATGCAGGTGCCACACAGTTTCCTTTTAAGCTTTTAATGCAGGGAGCCCATGCAGGTGCCAAACTGACTCCTTTTAAGCCTTATTGCAAGGAGCCCATGCAGGTGCCACACAGACTCCATTTAAGCCTTATTGCAGGGAGCCCATGCAGGTGCCACACAGTTTCCTTTTAAGCTTTTATTGCAGGAAGCCCATGCAGGTGCCACACAGACTCCTTTTAAGCCTTATTGCAGGGAGCCCATGCAGGTGCCACACAGACTCCTTTTAAGCCTTATTGCAGGGAGCCCATGCAGGTGCCACACAGTTTCCTTTAAAGCTTTTATTGCAGGGAGCCCATGCAGGTTCCACACACTCCTTTTAAGCCTTATTGCAGGTAGCCCATGCAGGTGCCACATAGACTCCTTTTAAGCCTTTTTGCAGGGAGCCCATGCAGGTGCCACACAGACTCCTTTTAAGCCTTATTGCAGATAGCCCATGCAGGTGCCACACAGACTCCTTTTAAGCCTTATTGCAGGGAGCCCATGCAGGTGCCACACAGTTTCCTTTTAAGCCTTATTGCAGGGAGCCCATGCAGGTGCTGCACATACTCCTTTTAAGCCTTTCTGCATTGAGCCCATGCAGGTGCCACACAGACTCCTTTTAAGCCTTATTCCAGGGAGCCCATGCAGGTGCCACATAGACTCTTTTAAGCCTTATTGCAGGGAGCCCATGCAGGTTCCACACAGACTCCTTTTAAGCTTCTATTGCAGTGAGCCCATGCAGGTGCCACACAGACTCCTTTTAAGCCTTATTGCAGGGAGCCCATGCAGGTGCCACACAGACTCCATTAAGCCTTATTGCAGGGAGCCCATGCAGGTGCCACACAGACTCGTTTTAAGCCTTATTGCAGGGAGCCCATGCAGGTGCCACACAGACTCCTTTTAAGCCTTATTGCAGGTAGCCCATGCAGGTGCCACACTGACTCTTTTAAGCCTTATTGCAGGGAGCCCATGTAGGTGCCACAAAGACTCCTTTTAAGCCTTATTGCAGGGAACCTATGCAGGTGCCACATAGTTTCCTTTGAAGCTTTTATTGCAGGGAGCCCATGCAGGTGCCACACAGACTCCTTTTAAGCCTTATTGCTGGGAGCCCATGCAGGTGCCACACAGTTTCCTTTTAAGCCTTATTGAACGGAGCCCATGCAGGTGCCACACACACTCCTTTTAAGCCTTTTTGCAGGGAGCCCTTGCAGGTGCCACACAGACTTCTTTTAAGCCTTATTCCAGGGAGCCCATGCAGGTGCCACATAGACTCCTTTTAAGCCTTATTGCAGGGAGCCCATGCAGGTGCCACACAGTTTCCTTTTAAGCCTTATTGCAGGGAGCCCATGCAGGTTCCACACAGACTCCTTTTAAGCTCCTATTGCAGTAAGCCCATGCAGGTGCCACACAGACTCCTTTTAAGCCTTATTGCAGGGACCCCATGCAGTTGCCACACAGACTCCTTTTAAGCCTTTTTGCAGGGAGCCCATGCAGGTGCCACACAGACTCCTTTTAAGCCTTTTTGCAGGGAGCCCATGCAGGTGCCACACAGACTCGTTTTAAGCCTTATTGCAGGGAGCCCATGCAGGTGCCACACAGACTCCTTTTAAGCCTTATTGCAGGGAGCCCATGCAGGTGCCACACATACTCCTTTTAAGCCTTATTGCAGGGAGCCCATGCAGGTGCCACACAGTTTCCTTTTAAGCTTTTATTGCAGGTAGCCCATGCAGGTGCCACACACTCCTTTTAAGCCTTATTGCAGGTAGCCCATGCAGGTGGCACACAGACTCCTTTTAAGCCTTATTGCTGGGAGCCCATGCAGGTGCCACACAGTTTCCTTTTAAGCCTTATTGCAGGGAGCCCATGCAGGTGCCACACACACTCCTTTTAAGCCTTTTTGCAGGGAGCCCTTGCAGGTGCCACACAGACTCCTTTTAAGCCTTATTCCAAGGAGCCCATGCAGGTGCCACACAGACTCCTTTTAAGCCTTATTGCAGGGAGCCCATGCAGGTGCCACACAGTTTCCTTTTAAGCCTTATTGCAGGGAGCCCATGCAGGTGATACACACACTCCTTTTAAGCCTTTTTGCAGGGAGCCCATGCAGGTGCCACAAAGACTCCTTTTAAGCCTTATTGCAGGGAGCCCATGCAGGTGCCACACAGACTCCTTTTAAGCCTTATTGCAGGGAGCCCATGCAGGTACCACACAGACTCGTTTTAAGCCTTATTGCAGGTAGCCCATGTAGGTGCCACACTGACTCTTTTAAGCCTTATTGCAGGGAGCCCATGTAGGTGCCACACAGACTCCTTTTAAGCCTTATTGCTGGGAGCCTATGCAGGTGCCACATAGTTTCCTTTTAAGCTTTTATTGTAGGGAGCCCATGCAGGTGCCACATTGACTCCTTTTAAGCCTTATTGCAGTGAGCCCATGCAGGTGCCACACAGACTCCTTTTAAGTCTTATTGCCGGCAGCCCATGCAGTTGCCACACAGACTCCTTTTAAGCCTTTTTGCAGGGAGCCCATGCAGGTGCCACACAGACTCCTTTTAAGCCTTTTTGCAGGTAGCCCATGCAGGTGCCACACAGACTCCTTTTAAGCCTTATTGCAGGGAGCGCATGCAGGTGCCACACAGTTTTCTTTTAAGCCTTATTGCAGGGAGCCCATGCAGGTGCCACACACACTCCTTTTAAGCCTTTTTGCAGAGAGCCCATGCAGGTGCCACACAGACTCCTTTTAAACCTTATTGCCGGTATCCCATGCAGGTGCCACACAGACTCCTTTTAAGCCTTATTGCAGGGAGCCTATGTAGGTGCCACACAGACTCCTTTTAAGCCTTATTGCCGGTAGCCCATGCTGTTGCCACACAGACTCCTTTTAAGCCTTTTTGCACGGAGCCCATGCAGGTGCCACACAGACTCCTTTTAAGAATTTTTGCAGGGAGCCCATGCAGGTGCCACACAGACTCCTTTTAAGCCTTATTGCAGGGAGCCCATGCAGGTGCCACACAGACTCCTATTAAGCCTTCTTGCAGGGAGCCCATGCAGGTGCCACACAGACTCCTTTTAAGCCTTTTTGCAGGGAGCCCATTCAGGTGCCACACAGACTCCTTTTAAGCCTTATTGCAGGGAGCCCATGCAGGTGCCACACAGACTCCTTTTAAGCCTTACTGCAGGGAGCCCATGCAGGTGCCACACAGTTTCCTTTTAAGCCTTATTGCAGGGAGCCCATGCAGGTGATACACACACTCCTTTTAAGCCTTTTTGCAGGGAGCCCATGCAGGTGCCACAATGACTCCTTTTAAGCCTTATTGCAGGGATCCCATGCAGGTGCCACACAGACTCCTTTTAAGCCTTTTTGCAGGGAGCCCATGCAGGTGCCACACAGTCTCCTTTTAAGCCTTATTGCAGGTAGCCCATGCAGGTGCCACACAGACTCCTTTTAAGCCTTATTGCAGGGAGCCCATGCAGGTGCCACACAGTTTCCTTTTAAGCGTTATTGCAGGGAGACCATGCAGGTGCCACACAGACTCCTTTTAAGCCTTATTGCAGGGAGACCATGCAGGTGCCACACAGACTCCATTGAAGCCTTATTGCAGGGAGCCCATGCAGGTGCCACACAGTTTCCTTTTAAGCTTTTATTGCAGGGACCCCATGCAGGTGCCACACAGACTCCTTTTAAGACTTGTTGCAGGTAGCCCATGCAGGCGCCACACAGACTCCTTTTAAGCCTTATTGCCGGTAGCCCATGCAGGTGCCACACAGACTCCTTTTAAGCCTTATTGCAGGGAGCCTATGCAGGTGCCACACAGACTCCTTTTAAGCCTTATTGCCGGTAGCCCATGCTGTTGCCACACAGACTCCTTTTAAGCCTTTTTGCACGGAGCCCATGCAGGTGCCACACAGACTCCTTTTAAGCCTTTTTGCAGGGAGCCCATGCAGGTGCCACACAGACTCCTTTTAAGCCTTATTGCCGGTAGCCCATGCAGGTGCCACACAGACTCCTTTTAAGCCTTATTGCAGGGAGCTTATGCAGGTGCCACACAGACTCCTTTTAAGCCTTATTGCCGGTAGCCCATGCTGTTGCCACACAGACTCCTTTTCAGCCTTTTTGCACGGAGCCCATGCAGGTGCCACACAGACTCCTTTTAAGCCTTTTTGCAGGGAGCCCATGCAGGTGCCACACTGACTCCTTTTAAGCCTTATTACAGGGAGCCCATGCAGGTGCCACACAGACTACTTTTAAGCCTTACTGCAGGGAGCCCATGCAGGTGCCACACAGACTCCTTTTAAGCCTTTTTGCAGGGAGCCCATGCAGGTGCCACACAGACTCCTTTTAAGCCTTATTGCAGGGAGCCCATGCAGGTGCCACACAGACTCCTTTTAAGCCTTATTGCAGTGAGCCCATGCAGGTGCCACACAGACTCCTTTTAAGCTTTTATTGCAGGGACCCCATGCAGGTGCCACACAGACTCCTTTTAAGCCTTATTGCAGGTAGCCCATGCAGGTGCCACACAGACTCCTTTTAAGCCTTATTGCCAGTAGCCCATGCAGGTGCCACACAGACTCCTTTTAAGCCTTATTGCAGGGAGCCTATGCAGGTGCCACACAGACTCCTTTTAAGCCTTATTGCCTGTAGCCCATGCTGTTGCCACACAGACTCCTTTTAAGCCTTTTTGCACGGAGCCCATGCAGGTGCCACACAGACTCCTTTTAAGCCTTTTTGCAGGGAGCCCATGCAGGTGCCGCACAGACTCCTTTTAAGCCTTATTGCAGGGAGCCCATGTAGGTGCCACACAGACTCCATTTAAGCCTTATTGCAGGGAGCCCATGCAGGTGCCACACAGTTTCCTTTTAAGCTTTTATTGCAGGGAGCCCATGCAGGTGCCACACAGACTCCTTTTAAGCCTTATTGCAGGGAGCCCATGCAGGTGCCACACAGTTTCCTTTAACGCTTTTATTGCAGGGAGCCCATGCAGGTGCCACACACTCCTTTTAAGCCTTATTGCAGGTAGCCCATGCAGGTGCCACATAGACTCCTTTTAAGCCTTTTTGCAGGGAGCCCATGCAGGTGCCACACAGACTCCTTTTAAGCCTTATTGCAGATAGCCCATGCAGGTGCCACACAGACTCCTTTTAAGCCTTATTGCAGGTAGCCCATGCAGGTGCCACACAGACTCCTTTTAAGCCTTATTGCTGGGAGCCTATGCAGGTGCCACATAGTTTCCTTTTAAGCTTTTATTGCAGGGAGCCCATGCAGGTGCCACATTGACTCCTTTTAAGCCTTATTGCAGTGAGCCCATGCAGGTGCCACACAGACTCCTTTTAAGTCTTATTGCCGGCAGCCCATGCAGTTGCCACACAGACTCCTTTTAAGCCTTTTTGCAGGGAGCCCATGCAGGTGCCACACAGACTCCTTTTAAGCCTTTTTGCAGGTGGCCCATGCAGGTGCCACACAGACTCCTTTTAAGCCTTATTGCCGGGAGCGCATGCATGTGCCACACAGTTTTCTTTTAATCCTTATTGCAGGGAGCCCATGCAGGTGCCACACACACTCCTTTTAAGCCTTTTTGCAGGGAGCCCATGCAGGTGCCACACAGACTCCTTTTAAGCCTTATTCCAGGGAGCCCATGCAGGTGCCACACAGACTCCTTTTAAGCTTTTATTGCAGGGAGCCCATGCAGGTGCCACACAGACTCCTTTTAAGCCTTATTGCAGGGAGCCCATGCAGGTGCCACACAGACTCCTTTTAAGCCTTATTGCAGGGAGCCCATGCAGGTGCCATACAGTTTCCTTTTAAGCTTTTATTGCAGGGTGCCCATGCAGGTGCCACACAGACTCCTTTTAAGCCTTATTGCAGGTAGCCCATGCAGGTGCCACACAGACTCCTTTTAAGCCTTTTTGCAGCGAGCCCATGCAGGTGCCACACAGACTTCTTTTAAGCCTTATTGCAGGTAGCCCATGCAGGTGCCACACAGACTCCTTTTAATACTTATTGCAGGGAGCCCATGCAGGTGCCACACAGTTTCCTTTTAAGCGTTATTGCAGGGAGACCATGCAGGTGCCACACAGACTCCTTTTAAGCCTTATTGCAGGGAGACCATGCAGGTGCCACACAGACTCCATTGAAGCCTTATTGCAGGGAGCCCATGCAGGTGCCACACAGTTTCCTTTTAAGCTTTTATTGCAGGGACCCCATGCAGGTGCCACACAGACTCCTTTTAAGCCTTATTGCAGGTAGCCCATGCAGGTGCCACACAGACTCCTTTTAAGCCTTATTGCCGGTAGCCCATGCAGGTGCCACACAGACTCCTTTTAAGCCTTATTGCAGGGAGCCTATGCAGGTGCCACACAGACTCCTTTTAATCCTTATTGCCGGTAGCCCATGCTGTTGCCACACAGACTCCTTTTAAGCCTTTTTGCACGGAGCCCATGCAGGTGCCACACAGACTCCTTTTAAGCCTTTTTGCAGGGAGCCCATGCAGGTGCCACACAGTTTCCTTTTAAGCCTTATTGCAGGGAGCCCATGCAGGTGCCACACACACTCCTTTTAAGCCTTTTTGCAGGGAGCCCTTGCAGGTGCCACACAGACTCCTTTTAAGCCTTATTCCAAGGAGCCCATGCAGGTGCCACACAGACTCCTTTTAAGCCTTATTGCAGGGAGCCCATGCAGGTGCCACACAGTTTCCTTTTAAGCCTTATTGCAGGGAGCCCATGCAGGTGATACACACACTCCTTTTAAGCCTTTTTGCAGGGAGCCCATGCAGGTGCCACAAAGACTCCTTTTAAGCCTTATTGCAGGGAGCCCATGCAGGTGCCACACAGACTCCTTTTAAGCCTTATTGCAGGGAGCCCATGCAGGTACCACACAGACTCGTTTTAAGCCTTATTGCAGGTAGCCCATGTAGGTGCCACACTGACTCTTTTAAGCCTTATTGCAAGGAGCCCATGTAGGTGCCACACAGACTCCTTTTAAGCCTTATTGCTGGGAGCCTATGCAGGTGCCACATAGTTTCCTTTTAAGCTTTTATTGTAGGGAGCCCATGCAGGTGCCACATTGACTCCTTTTAAGCCTTATTGCAGTGAGCCCATGCAGGTGCCACACAGACTCCTTTTAAGTCTTATTGCCGGCAGCCCATGCAGTTGCCACACAGACTCCTTTTAAGCCTTTTTGCAGGGAGCCCATGCAGGTGCCACACAGACTCCTTTTAAGCCTTTTTGCAGGTAGCCCATGCAGGTGCCACACAGACTCCTTTTAAGCCTTATTGCAGGGAGCGCATGCAGGTGCCACACAGTTTTCTTTTAAGCCTTATTGCAGGGAGCCCATGCAGGTGCCACACACACTCCTTTTAAGCCTTTTTGCAGGGAGCCCATGCAGGGGCCACACAGACTCCTTTTAAACCTTATTGCCGGTAGCCCATGCAGGTGCCACACAGACTGCTTTTAAGCCTTATTGCAGGGAGCCTATGTAGGTGCCACACAGACTCCTTTTAAGCCTTATTGCCGGTAGCCCATGCTGTTGCCACACAGACTCCTTTTAAGCCTTTTTGCACGGAGCCCATGCAGGTGCCACACAGACTCCTTTTAAGCCTTATTGCAGGGAGCCCATGCAGGTGCCACACAGACTCCTATTAAGCCTTCTTGCAGGGAGCCCATGCAGGTGCCACACAGACTCCTTTTAAGCCTTTTTGCAGGGAGCCCATGTAGGTGCCACACAGACTCCTTTTAAGCCTTATTGCAGGGAGCCCATGCAGGTGCCACACAGACTCCTTTTAAGCCTTACTGCAGGGAACCCATGCAGGTGCCACACAGTTTCCTTTTAAGCCTTATTGCAGGGAGCCCATGCAGGTGATACACACACTCCTTTTAAGCCTTTTTGCAGGGAGCCCATGCAGGTGCCACAATGACTCCTTTTAAGCCTTATTGCAGGGAGCCCATGCAGGTGCCACACAGACTCCTTTTAAGCCTTTTTGCAGGGAGCCCATGCAGGTGCCACACAGACTCCTTTTAAGCCTTATTGCAGGTAGCCCATGCAGGTGCCACACAGACTCCTTTTAAGCCTTATTGCAGGGAGCCCATGCAGGTGCCACACAGTTTCCTTTTAAGCGTTATTGCAGGGAGACCATGCAGGTGCCACACAGACTCCTTTTAAGCCTTATTGCAGGGAGACCATGCAGGTGCCACACAGACTCCATTGAAGCCTTATTGCAGGGAGCCCATGCAGGTGCCACACAGTTTCCTTTTAAGCTTTTATTGCAGGGACCCCATGCAGGTGCCACACAGACTCCTTTTAAGACTTGTTGCAGGTAGCCCATGCAGGCGCCACACAGACTCCTTTTAAGCCTTATTGCCGGTAGCCCATGCAGGTGCCACACAGACTCCTTTTAAGCCTTATTGCAAGGAGCCTATGCAGGTGCCACACAGACTCCTTTTAAGCCTTATTGCCGGTAGCCCATGCTGTTGCCACACAGACTCCTTTTAAGCCTTTTTGCACGGAGCCCATGCAGGTGCCACACAGACTCCTTTTAAGCCTTTTTGCAGGGAGCCCATGCAGGTGCCACACAGACTCCTTTTAAGCCTTATTGCCGGTAGCCCATGCAGGTGCCACACAGACTCCTTTTAAGCCTTATTGCAGGGAGCTTATGCAGGTGCCACACAGACTCCTTTTAAGCCTTATTGCCGGTAGCCCATGCTGTTGCCACACAGACTCCTTTTCAGCCTTTTTGCACGGAGCCCATGCAGGTGCCACACAGACTCCTTTTAAGCCTTATTGCAGGTAGCCCATGCAGGTGCCACACAGACTCCTTTTAAGCCTTATTGCAGGGAGCCCATGCAGGTGCCACACAGTTTCCTTTTAAGCGTTATTGCAGGGAGACCATGCAGGTGCCACACAGACTCCTTTTAAGCCTTATTGCAGGGAGACCATGCAGGTGCCACACAGACTCCATTGAAGCCTTATTGCAGGGAGCCCATGCAGGTGCCACACAGTTTCCTTTTAAGCTTTTATTGCAGGGACCCCATGCAGGTGCCACACAGACTCCTTTTAAGACTTGTTGCAGGTAGCCCATGCAGGCGCCACACAGACTCCTTTTAAGCCTTATTGCCGGTAGCCCATGCAGGTGCCACACAGACTCCTTTTAAGCCTTATTGCAAGGAGCCTATGCAGGTGCCACACAGACTCCTTTTAAGCCTTATTGCCGGTAGCCCATGCTGTTGCCACACAGACTCCTTTTAAGCCTTTTTGCACGGAGCCCATGCAGGTGCCACACAGACTCCTTTTAAGCCTTTTTGCAGGGAGCCCATGCAGGTGCCACACAGACTCCTTTTAAGCCTTATTGCCGGTAGCCCATGCAGGTGCCACACAGACTCCTTTTAAGCCTTATTGCAGGGAGCTTATGCAGGTGCCACACAGACTCCTTTTAAGCCTTATTGCCGGTAGCCCATGCTGTTGCCACACAGACTCCTTTTCAGCCTTTTTGCACGGAGCCCATGCAGGTGCCACACAGACTCCTTTTAAGCCTTTTTGCAGGGAGCCCATGCAGGTGCCACACAGACTCCTTTTAAGCCTTATTACAGGGAGCCCATGCAGGTGCCACACAGACTACTTTTAAGCCTTACTGCAGGGAGCCCATGCAGGTGCCACACAGACTCCTTTTAAGCCTTTTTGCAGGGAGCCCATGCAGGTGCCACACAGACTCCTTTTAAGCCTTATTGCAGGGAGCCCATGCAGGTGCCACACAGACTCCTTTTAAGCCTTATTGCAGGGAGCCCATACAGGTGCCACACAGACTCCTTTTAAGCTTTTATTGCAGGGACCCCATGCAGGTGCCACACAGACTCCTTTTAAGCCATATTGCAGGTAGCCCATGCAGGTGCCACACAGACTCCTTTTAAGCCTTATTGCCAGTAGCCCATGCAGGTGCCACACAGACTCCTTTTAAGCCTTATTGCAGGGAGCCTATGCAGGTGCCACACAGACTCCTTTTAAGCCTTATTGCCTGTAGCCCATGCTGTTGCCACACAGACTCCTTTTAAGCCTTTTTGCACGGAGCCCATGCAGGTGCCACACAGACTCCTTTTAAGCCTTTTTGCAGGGAGCCCATGCAGGTGCCGCACAGACTCCTTTTAAGCCTTATTGCAGGGAGCCCATGCAGGTGCCACACAGTTTCCTTTTAAGCTTTTAATGCAGGGAGCCCATGCAGGTGCCACACTGACTCCTTTTAAGCCTTATTGCAAGGAGCCCATGCAGGTGCCACACAGACTCCATTTAAGCCTTATTGCAGGGAGCCCATGCAGGTGCCACACAGTTTCCTTTTAAGCTTTTATTGCAGGGAGCCCATGCAGGTGCCACACAGACTCCTTTTAAGCCTTATTGCAGGGAGCCCATGCAGGTGCCACACAGTTTCCTTTAAAGCTTTTATTGCAGGGAGCCCATGCAGGTGCCACACACTCCTTTTAAGCCTTATTGCAGGTAGCCCATGCAGGTGCCACATAGACTCCTTTTAAGCCTTTTTGCAGGGAGCCCATGCAGGTGCCACACAGACTCCTTTTAAGCCTTATTGCAGATAGCCCATGCAGGTGCCACACAGACTCCTTTTAAGCCTTATTGCAGGTAGCCCATGCAGGTGCCACACAGACTCCTTTTAAGCCTTATTGCTGGGAGCCTATGCAGGTGCCACATAGTTTCCTTTTAAGCTTTTATTGCAGGGAGCCCATGCAGGTGCCACATTGACTCCTTTTAAGCCTTATTGCAGTGAGCCCATGCAGGTGCCACACAGACTCCTTTTAAGTCTTATTGCCGGCAGCCCATGCAGTTGCCACACAGACTCCTTTTAAGCCTTATTGCAGGTAGCCCATGCAGGTGCCACACAGACTCCTTTTAAGCCTTTTTGCAGCGAGCCCATGCAGGTGCCACACAGACTTCTTTTAAGCCTTATTGCAGGTAGCCCATGCAGGTGCCACACAGACTCCTTTTAATACTTATTGCAGGGAGCCCATGCAGGTGCCACACAGTTTCCTTTTAAGCGTTATTGCAGGGAGACCATGCAGGTGCCACACAGACTCCTTTTAAGCCTTATTGCAGGGAGACCATGCAGGTGCCACACAGACTCCATTGAAGCCTTATTGCAGGGAGCCCATGCAGGTGCCACACAGTTTCCTTTTAAGCTTTTATTGCAGGGACCCCATGCAGGTGCCACACAGACTCCTTTTAAGCCTTATTGCAGGTAGCCCATGCAGGTGCCACACAGACTCCTTTTAAGCCTTATTGCCGGTAGCCCATGCAGGTGCCACACAGACTCCTTTTAAGCCTTATTGCAGGGAGCCTATGCAGGTGCCACACAGACTCCTTTTAATCCTTATTGCCGGTAGCCCATGCTGTTGCCACACAGACTCCTTTTAAGCCTTTTTGCACGGAGCCCATGCAGGTGCCACACAGACTCCTTTTAAGCCTTTTTGCAGGGAGCCCATGCAGGTGCCACACAGACTCCTTTTAAGCCTTATTGCAGGGAGCCCATGCAGGTGCCACACAGACTCCTTTTAAGCCTTATTGCAGGGAGCCCATGCAGGTGCCACACAGACTCCTTTTAAACCTTATTGCAGGTAGCCCATGCAGGTGCCACACTGACCCCTTTTAAGCCTTATTGCAGGGAGCCCCTGTAGGTGCCACACAGACTCCCTTTAAGCCTTATTGCAGGGAGCCCATGCAGGTGCCACACAGTTTCCTTTTAAGCTTTTAATGCAGGGAGCCCATGCAGGTGCCAAACTGACTCCTTTTAAGCCTTATTGCAAGGAGCCCATGCAGGTGCCACACAGACTCCATTTAAGCCTTATTGCAGGGAGCCCATGCAGGTCCCACACAGTTTCCTTTTAAGCTTTTATTGCAGGAAGTCCATGCAGGTGCCACACAGACTCCTTTTAAGCCTTATTGCAGGGAGCCCATGCAGGTGCCACACAGACTCCTTTTAAGCCTTATTGCAGGGAGCCCATGCAGGTGCCACACAGTTTCCTTTAAAGCTTTTATTGCAGGGAGCCCATGCAGGTTCCACACACTCCTTTTAAGCCTTATTGCAGGTAGCCCATGCAGGTGCCACATAGACTCCTTTTAAGCCTTTTTGCAGGGAGCCCATGCAGGTGCCACACAGACTCCTTTTAAGCCTTATTGCAGATATCCCATGCAGGTGCCACACAGACTCCTTTTAAGCCTTATTGCAGGGAGCCCATGCAGGTGCCACACAGTTTCCTTTTAAGCCTTATTGCAGGGAGCCCATGCAGGTGCTGCACATACTCCTTTTAAGCCTTTCTGCAGGGAGCCCATGCAGGTGCCACACAGACTCCTTTTAAGCCTTATTCCAGGGAGCCCATGCAGGTGCCACACAGACTCCTTTTAAGCCTTATTGCAGGGAGCCCATGCAGGTGCCACACAGACTCCTTTTAAGCCTTATTGCAGGGAGCCCATGCAGGTGCCACACAGTTTCCTTTTAAGCCTTATTGCAGGGAGCCCATGCAGGTGCTGCACATACTCCTTTTAAGCCTTTCTGCAGGGAGCCCATGCAGGTGCCACACAGACTCCTTTTAAGCCTTATTCCAGGGAGCCCATGCAGGTGCCACACAGACTCCTTTTAAGCCTTATTGCAGGGAGCCCATGCAGGTGCCACACAGACTCCTTTAAGCCTTATTGCAGGGAGCCCATGCAGGTGCCTCACAGACTCGTTTTCAGCCTTATTGCAGGGAGCCCATGCAGGTGCCACACAGACTCCTTTTAAGCCTTATTGCAGGTAGCCCATGCAGGTGCCACACTGACTCTTTTAAGCCTTATTGCAGGGAGCCCATGTAGGTGCCACAAAGACTCCTTTTAAGCCTTATTGCAGGGAACCTATGCAGGTGCCACATAGTTTCCTTTTAAGCTTTTATTGCAGGGAGCCCATGCAGGTGCCACATTGACTCCTTTTAAGCCTTATTGCAGTGAGCCCATGCAGGTGCCACACAGACTCCTTTTAAGTCTTATTGCCGGCAGCCCATGCAGTTGCCACACAGACTCCTTTTAAGCCTTTTTGCAGGGAGCCCATGCAGGTGCCACACAGACTCCTTTTAAGCCTTTTTGCAGGTAGCCCATGCAGGTGCCACACAGACTCCTTTTAAGCCTTATTGCAGGGAGCGCATGCAGGTGCCACACAGTTTTCTTTTAAGCCTTATTGCAGGGAGCCCATGCAGGTGCCACACACACTCCTTTTAAGCCTTTTTGCAGGGAGCCCATGCAGGTGCCACACAGACTCCTTTTAAGCCTTATTCCAGGGAGCCCATGCAGGTGCCACACAGTTTCCTTTTAAGCCTTATTGCAGGGAGCCCATGCAGGTGCCACACAGACTCCTTTTAAGCCTTATTCCAGGGAGCCCATGCAGGTGCCACACAGACTCCTTTTAAGCTTTTATTGCAGGGAGCCAATGGCAGTTCAGCATTAGGAACTGCCGTCTGGGCACCTGCAGATGCCCACACAGACAGCCTTTAAGCCTAGAAGAAACCAAAACTTTTTAAGAAACTTTAGGCAAAAGAAGCAGAAGATTTCATGATGGACCAAACTGCTGCTACTTTTAAGTGTCTTTCCTGCCCGAGATGACAATTCTTACAAATTGTAACATTGAGTAAGTATTGAACCTGAAAAAAAGGCTTGATTATAAGTATTTCCTGGTGTTTCATACAAGGGGTTGTAAAACACGCCATTCTGGGTTTTCCATCTTTTCTACATTATGACATCACTCACTGTAAAAGAGCTGATTGTATTATGTATACATATCCCTGTAGACTGACTCATTTGGCAGAAGGGGAGGGGGGCACCAGAAGCTAATTACTAAGCATAGAGGAGGAAACTCCTGCAAATCATTAGCCTGAAAGCCATGTCTAGCACTAATGACATGGGGGCTCTTGTATGAAAAATGTTCTGACAGGACACAAAAAAATTACAGATTTCATGCATCATATTTAAACCTTATTTGTCCAAAATGAATCAGATTTCATAAAGAACATCTTGCAGAATCATTTTCAAGTAGTAGAAAATACATCCAAACTTTCACATGTGTTAAATCAGCTGTAATCCCAAAATGGCGCAAATTCTGTGAAATAAAACTCAACAGCTGTTCCAGGACCCTCAGATTGGAGACAAAATGCCTTCTGATAATAATCATCTGTTTGACAAAAATCTGAATTTGGCCATTTTTTCATTGCTTTCTCAAGCATGGTAAGAATCTATGATAATGTTCATCCTGGGCCTCCTGATTCTTCAGTACAATTCAAAGAAGACTGTGCATAGCAGAAGGAGCAGAGGGGGCTGATGTTGGCAATTTGTCAAACACTGAGTGACAACCTCTATGGGCACTGTAATTGCTAACATTACTCAACTGTAGAAATGTAGCATATGTGAGACCAATTTGGAAGCCGCTCAATGACAGTCTAAACGTAGGTATTACAGTAGGGGTCTAGTTTAGAAAACCTTTTCACAAATACCCTATTACAGAGTTTTAAGTTAACAGAGGGGTTCCCTGTTTTCGCTTTTTAGAGTGTAGAAGGACTACAAAAAGTGTCCTTGGAATACACTGACAGACAATTCATTTCAATGTTAGCTATGTAATGTCTAATTTCCCCTGTGTAACTGTGGATGGCACGAAGGGTGCAAGCCCACTCTTGTTTGCTTTTTCTTCTATAAAAATTGTTACACGCACGCCGCCTAAGTTCAGATAGGGGCGAGACCGGTTACATGAATTCGTTGGAATCCTGGGGGAACCGTTACTCACGGCGACCATAGGCTGCAGCTTCTCTCAGGCACACGATAGATTCAGTTGCTGACCAGACACATCTTACAACAGTCTAACTGACCTTTGTTTAGCTCCCCTCCTGACCTGAATTCAGTTCCTTTGCCTTCTGTGAGATACAGATCATAAGCCACCTTTCTCTTCGGCTCCAGCCAGACAGTAAACAACTTCAGATATAATAAAAAGAAAGCCAGCTCACCCAGTACTTATAATCCAGCTTGCACAGAACCAAGAATCCACACCAGAATATGCTCATAAAAAAAAGGATTGTTGTTCCAGCGTCTGGTAAAATAATTCTTTCTTTATTTTTCGTCCATTAAAAACTTGCAAAAATTACAATGGTTGCATGGTTGCATAGACAGTGCCGGGGAGCAAGACGTGTTTTGAATGCTCACTTGCATTCTTTATCACAGCTTGATAAAGAATGCAAGTGAGCGTTCGAAACGCGTCTTGGCATGTTAATGGTCAGTCCGAATTCTGGCCTCCTCATATATGGTATAATACAGCAGAGAAGTGGTGAAGAAAAGTTAAAATGTAACCTTTATTAATAAAGCTAAAATAACTCAGAGACTTAATAAAAAGGTCACAGGGACCATGAGTGCAGGAAAATATTAATAATATTTGACAACCTGTTATGGGACGTACACCTCCCTATATGTTAGAGGTGTTAAGTGATACAGGTAACTACCTATGTACAACTCACCCACCAAGTTAGCTAACAGATGGGTGGTCAATAACAATAGACCAGCTGAGAAAAGCAACAGCATGGGTATGACATATATTGGTTAAGTTAGAGAGTCACTATTATGGATAATAATGGAACAGTCTCACCACTTTGATGTCAATAAACTCCAGTGTTCTCATCAGCTCACAGACCAGGGACCCCTAAAAACTCAGCCTCCAGTCGTGCAATAGACACACTCCCGACGCGTTTCCTCACATTAGTGGATCATCAGGAGGGATACAGTACAGACCAAAAGTTTGAACACACCTTCTCATTTAAAGATTTTTCTGTATTTTCATGACTATGAAAATTGTACATTCACACTGAAGGCATCAAAACTATGAATTAACACATGTGGAATTATATACTTAACAAAAAAGTATGAAACACCAGAAATGGTTTTCACTTCACAGGTGTGCCCTGTCAGGTTTCAACAGGACAATGACCCCAAAAACACCTCCAGGCTGTCTAAGGGCTATTTGACCAAGAAGGAGAGTGATGGGGTGCTACGCCAGATGACCTGGCCTCCACAGTCACAAGACCTGAACCCAATCGAGATGGTTTGGGGTGAGCTGGACTGCAGAGTGAAGGCAAAAGGGCCAACAAGTGCTAAGCATCTCTGGGAACTCCTTCAAGATTGTTGGAAGACCATTTCCAGTGACTACCTCTTGAAGCTCATCAAAAGAATGCCAAGAGTGTGCAAAGCAGTCATCAAAGCAAAAGGTGGCTAATTTGAAGAACCTAGAATATAAGACATATTTTCAGTTGTTTCACACTTTTTTAAGTATATAATTGCACATGTGTTAATTCATAGTTTTGATGCCTTCAGTGTGAATGTACAATTTTCATAGTCATGAAAATACAGAAAAATCTTTAAATGAGAAAGTGTGTCCAAACTTTTGGTCTGTACTGTAAGTGTTGGTGTGTCAAGGTCTGTCGCCGGTTCTGGCATGCGGCGCAACTCATAGACAGCATCTAACCTTTTTATAATAAGCCGCGCTCCTATACGGCCGATACGTCACTTCCGGTTGCGGCCCCATTACTTCCGGCGTATGGGCCACATCAACCGATGGTGACACGCAAACATCACATCCGGTGCGCGCGTGCTGCAGCGCTAACAGATCGGGCAAGACTCTTGCTGCAGTAGTGATGGCAACCGAAGAAATAGACCAAATGGTCACCGCTATATTGAGGAGAAGTGGGTAGAACACCCACTTACACCTTGGTGGTCACCAAAAGTAGGGAAAAAATAACCAACCTCAGAAAAATTGGTTAGAAATAAGTAGAAAGGCTGAATGTGATGAAATATATACCATTAACACCACACAGCACCCTTATAGTGAATGGCAATAGGAATCTGTCACGGGATCGGTAAAATCAGTAGGCTAGAGGCAAACGGTGTATAGTACTGAACGTCCATCCCACCCCAGATAAAGGAGGAGTAAAAGGTTATGGAGAGATGGATGAGAGGACTTGAAGGGGCAGGTAAACTGGAGCATAGGGAGAACAGATATCGGGACCGCAGGTGATGACAGGGAAGAGAAAAAAAGGTTCTACACAGACCATAACAAAACCCTAAGCAAAATAAACCCTACCTGACAGTGGAGGTTGGCACCCTAAAAACCTGTGCAATTGGCGCCCCCACTCTGACGCGCCCCCTGGGCCATGTTCGGGGAATACCCGGAGCCGGATCTGTTGGGGATAGTAGTCCTCGTGGCGGTGACCCGGTCCGTGCCCAGGGTGTCAAACCAAGTGGCAGAATTTAGTATAAGATGTTATAGTGTTCGACTACGCCACCCGTGGATTGCGGTCAGTGGGGACCGCCGCTGCACCGCAGACCGCTGAGGCTGATGTTGTTTGTGCAGCTGAGTATGGGATGACTCCCCACGGGAGGAGTATTGCCTCAGGGCAGCTAGAGTGGATAATGATGGGAGTGATGGTGCGAGTGTCCCAGTACTGATGGTGCTGGTGCGGCAAGGAACCCCAGAGACGTGTGTTGCAGTTTCCAAATCTTTACTCACGATTTTGGTTCAGATCACCCCGGCCGAGAGTGACCACCCGAGCCGTGCTGCGCCCACCAGGTGCGGGACTCGGCCAACTCCCAGGCGATTCCAGAGCGTGGTCCAGAGCTCCCTTCTCTTCCTCTCTACTGGCCGTCCCCACCAGGGACCCACCTCTGTCCGGCTTCCTCGGGCCTTCTGGCGGCGAAACCTTTCCCGATTTCCCTGACCCTATATGGCGTGCCTTCCTGGTGGATATGGTGAGGGGTCGCGCCAAGACTTGACCACGACCTCCGGTTCCTGGCTAAGGATAATTGGCCTCCACCAGTTTGGGATCCGGTACCCTGTTCTGCCAACCCTTCACCCGTTATCTCGTGGGATCTTAGGGTTCCCTCTTTACTTGCGTCTCTGGGCCTTTCCCTGTGTTTCTGTTCCTTCTTCTTCTTCCTTCTCTCTCTCTCTCTGCCTCAGGCCTCCACTTCAGGCCTGACTCTGGAACTGGGCCCGGACTGAGCCACAGCTCCCTGTCAGCCCTCTCTGGCTGAGCTCCTCTCTGAACTGAACTAACCGGACTGCACACTGATCTAAGATGGTGCCCACCTTATATACCTCCCTTCTGACACCCGAGCCCAGGTGACCAGCACCCAATGGGCTCCTACCTATGCCCAGAGTCCCTTCCCTCTCTGCTCCTACACCACTGGGATATTCCTCCCCCCTCCCCACTCCAGCCAGGGACAGACGC
Source organism: Phyllobates terribilis (assembly GCF_046119375.1). Lineage (NCBI taxonomy): Eukaryota > Metazoa > Chordata > Amphibia > Anura > Dendrobatidae > Phyllobates > Phyllobates terribilis. The sequence goes on along the minus strand of NW_027362765.1, from coordinate 222,499,209 downwards.
TGTCGTACCTGCACATCTATCTGGTGGGAGTACCGTTGATCTGTCCCCCGGAAATGGGGTGTGTGTGGTGTATGCAGCTAACTGAGCCCTGGTCCACACTCCATCCTTACCCGGGAGTGGAATATCACACCTCTGGTTCGAGGTGCAATACCCCTGTAGCAGCCGAGTCCTCGGGGTGCTACAACTCCTCTCCCTATATTGTCCCTATGACTAAAGAAAAGACCTATAGGACAGCTGTTCGTTCAGGCCATACGGAGTTACAGGCTGTAGCTTGAAGATCCATTTAGTTTCTCTCTGTAGGATCATTTTGTCTCAGTCGCCTCCCCTAGGAGGGGGCGGAATTTTGTCGATGCCCTCCTCATATATGGCCTTCTTTAATACTAGTCTCCATAGTTTACAAATTATAGATTACAGGCGATGCATACCTCATTATTAGCTTTTTTTGTCATAAAGAACCTTAAAAAAAAACGCAAAGGAAAAAAAAACAGTTTTCTCACTTGTGAACATTACTTCTATCAAGTTTATTGTGTGACAAAACTCTGAAGTTATGTGCGGCAAAAATACATTTATTTAGCTGCTCATGATATGCTAAATAGTCAGGACTATTTCAGCCAGGCATCTATTACCTTGGACTAGTCCCGGCCTAGTCCTGGCTTAGTCCCGGCCAGCTGTAATTACTCCCACTTAGCATGATTGACATCCTCTTCACCTTTTCCCGTCATAGCTGCAGTGCAGGATGTTCTGCGCCTGTGTGAGAGCTCCCGGACTAAAGCTATAACAGGGACAGTGAAGAAGATATCATGCCAAGTGGGCGTGATTATGTAGCACCCTGAGGATTCGGCTGCTACAGGGGTATTGCACCTCAACCCAGAGGTGTGATATTCCACTCCCGGGTAAGGAAGGAGTGTGGAACTGAGCTCAGATAGACTGCATGCACTACATACATCCCATTCCAGAGGAGCAGGCCGACGGCACTCCCACTTAGAAATGTGCAGGTGCGACCGAGCCTGTTCCTGGCTGGAGTGGGAGGGGGGAGGAACATCCCATGTAGTGTAGGGGCAGATAGGGGGAGCAGTCTGGGTAGTGGTAGGAGCTCATTGGGTGCTGGTCACCTGAGCTCACACATAGAGGGATATATAAGGAGGGCACCAACTTAGATCAGGGTCAGACGCAGAGAGTAAGTCAGATGCAGAGGACAAGCCTGCAGAAAGAAAGAGAAAGAAACAACAGCCCTGGAGAGAGAGTGGAGTAAAGAAGGAGTACCCAGAGGGGGAAGACTGAAGGGACCCAAGAACCCAAATAAGAACACCGGGTGAGGAGTCAGCAGAAGGGTACCGGAACCCAAGCTGGTGGGGGCAAAGACATTCCCCAGCCAGAGACCGGAGACCGTGGGCAGTGTCTGTCACGGTCACCCACTACATTCACCCTGAAGGCACACCACATGGAGGGTCAGGGAACCTGAGGCCAAAGGTTGCCCAACAGAAGGCCCGAGGGAGCTGGACTTAGGTGAATCACTGGTGGGGACGGCTGAAGTAAGGACAGAGGGAGAGCTCAGGGCCACGCTCCGGACTTGTTTGGGGGTTGGCCGGATCCAGGACCTGGTGGACGCAGCACGGCTCGGGAGGTCACTTGGAGCTAGAGTGACCAGGAACATCTGCAGTAAGTAAAGACCCTTAACTGCACTACCCGAGTCTGTCATCATTACCGGCTGCACCGCACCACCACAACCCCCATCCTCTGCGCCTGTCCCCTCTGAGGCTATACCCCTCCCGTTGGGGGTTATTCCACCAAGCTGCGCATCCACCATCAGCCTCAGCGGACCCTGCTGCAGCGGCGGCCACAGTGACCGCATCACAACGGGTGGCGTAGTCGACACAACGAACTTTAATAACATCAGTAAAGACTGCCACATAACACTGAGCTTGACGCCCTGGGCACGGGACCGGGTCACAGCCGCTCGGAGACTACAACCCCCCCCCATCTGATCCGGTGCCGGGTATTCCCCTCAGAAAGGAATATGTCCCAGGGGGCGCGTCAACTTTGGCGTAGTCGGCAGGATTACGTGCCCGCAACACCCGGGTACTGCGTGCCTGAAGAAAAGTGCAAGTTTACCTCAGAAAGAAGACTCCTGCCGGTTCCGGAGGTTCCACGCCATCGGACTCCATCGCCAGTCGTTTCCCGCCGATTGTCCGCCATTTCCAGCTTGTTCCCGCCATCTGCAGAGTTTCCCGCCACTGGGCGACGCTTCCCGCCAAAACCGCAGATTTCCCGCCTTGGAAGAGCAGCGGACGCCATTATGGGCGTGCCAAAGGAGGGCAGGAGGCCACCTCCCATCGTGGGCCAGGACAGAAAATGGCGCCAAAAGTGGAAACCGCCCCCACCAACAGAGACTGTGATGCTGGAGGTGTCTGTCAGCGTGAAAGAACTACCCCTGGAGCTGACAGTCACCGAGTTGCCCCGGGACCGCCCTCGAAGTGGGAGGAGACGAAAGAGAAGAGCAAAGATGGGTGTCGCTTGGAGCAGTCTAGAACGAGCGCACCCGGAGGCAAGGTGTCCAGAGCGAGAGCACCCGGAGTCGAGAAGAGGAAGAGTAGACCCGGGAATGGAGCAGCAGCAGAGCAGCACCGGCCCGCTGGCCAGGAGCCTGCAAAAGGAAAAAGGAGGAGAGCAGAGCAGCACCGGCCCGCTGGCCAGGAGCCTGCCGGAAGCAGAGCAGAGCAGCACCGACCCGATGGTCAGGAGCCTGCTGGAGTCAACAACCCCGCTAGGCTTAGCGGAGATCCTGGCGCAGCTTCCCCGAGATCGGGAGTGCGCGCGGAGTGCCCTGGAGGGCCTCGCGGGAAGGATGGCCCGAGTGCAGAGGGAGATCCTGGCGGAGTGGAGCCGGGAGATGGCCCAGCAAGCTGGAACCCGTCCACGGAACCCGCTCCCTTGGAAGAAGACACCGACTGCCTCTGCGGATGACGCGGGAGGACCCAAGGCCGGAGACGGCGCAGAAGAGGGAGCGAGACGCATGGCAGCAGGTAAGGGGGACGCCTATACCCCATACCGGAAGACCGCTTACCTGCCCCAGCTCCCCGTCGCAGAGCCCGAAGGTCCCCCTGCCGTACCCGAGACCGCCATGACACCGCCACCGACTAGGCCCCGACCGGAAGCCGCCGTCGCGACCCCGGTGACGTCACGCGTCGTGACCCGGAGCGTGGCGCAGGAAGAAGAGCCTCCGGCCTGGTCACAGGGCCTAGCGTTTCCGGGCGCCGCATCCAAAGCAGAGCCATCTACCTCCGCGGAGCCTCCGGCCTGGTCGCAAGGCCAGGTAGCCCAGGGCGCCGCTGTCCTAACGGTGCCCTTCACCTTCCAGGTGCCCCAGGCCTGGCCGCAAGGCCTGGGCAACCCGGGCGCCACCACCACCGCGCCCGCGCCCATAAGACCAAGAGTGCCGCATCTGGGAGGAGCCAGAGGACCCGGACGGGTCTGAAGCAACACCGTATCACTAAGAAAAAGCAGGAGGGAGCCGTCGTTGAGGACGGGAGTAGAGACTGTATATAGTTACCTGTCGGGGTACCCAAGTAACCGTGGCTGCTTTAAAGTTTAGTCCCCGTTGGGACCAGTGAACAGTTTAACCCGTGTGTCCCCTACCCAAACCAGGCTGAGGACTGTGAGCAGCCATCCCTTTCCCTTTACTTGGCCGGGGACTGAGAACGGCCAAATTCCCCTGTAAATAGTTGCGCGTCCTAAAGCGCCCCCTACCGGTTTTATAGGAGAAACCATTTTTCTAGAAAGACTGTCGCACTTTTCCCGGACACACGTTGCACAGTGTCCGGAGGAGGAACCTGAAACCAGAGACGACGAGAATGTTTATATGAAAAAGTTTTATATATATATAATGTTTTATATGTTTTATATGTTCATATAAAAAAATTTGTATGTTTTGGTGTTTTTGTCTTTGCAGCCCGAGGACGTGCTGTGGTTTACCAGGGGGGAATGTAGCACCCTGAGGATTCGGCTGCTACAGGGGTATTGCACCTCAACCCAGAGGTGTGATATTCCACTCCCGGGTAAGGAAGGAGTGTGGAACTGAGCTCAGATAGACTGCATGCACTACATACATCCCATTCCAGAGGAGCAGGCCGACGGCACTCCCACTTAGAAATGTGCAGGTGCGACCGAGCCTGTTCCTGGCTGGAGTGGGAGGGGGGAGGAACATCCCATGTAGTGTAGGGGCAGATAGGGGGAGCAGTCTGGGTAGTGGTAGGAGCTCATTGGGTGCTGGTCACCTGAGCTCACACATAGAGGGATATATAAGGAGGGCACCAACTTAGATCAGGGTCAGACGCAGAGAGTAAGTCAGATGCAGAGGACAAGCCTGCAGAAAGAAAGAGAAAGAAACAACAGCCCTGGAGAGAGAGTGGAGTAAAGAAGGAGTACCCAGAGGGGGAAGACTGAAGGGACCCAAGAACCCAAATAAGAACACCGGGTGAGGAGTCAGCAGAAGGGTACCGGAACCCAAGCTGGTGGGGGCAAAGACATTCCCCAGCCAGAGACCGGAGACCGTGGGCAGTGTCTGTCACGGTCACCCACTACATTCACCCTGAAGGCACACCACATGGAGGGTCAGGGAACCTGAGGCCAAAGGTTGCCCAACAGAAGGCCCGAGGGAGCTGGACTTAGGTGAATCACTGGTGGGGACGGCTGAAGTAAGGACAGAGGGAGAGCTCAGGGCCACGCTCCGGACTTGTTTGGGGGTTGGCCGGATCCAGGACCTGGTGGACGCAGCACGGCTCGGGAGGTCACTTGGAGCTAGAGTGACCAGGAACATCTGCAGTAAGTAAAGACCCTTAACTGCACTACCCGAGTCTGTCATCATTACCGGCTGCACCGCACCACCACAACCCCCATCCTCTGCGCCTGTCCCCTCTGAGGCTATACCCCTCCCGTTGGGGGTTATTCCACCAAGCTGCGCATCCACCATCAGCCTCAGCGGACCCTGCTGCAGCGGCGGCCACAGTGACCGCATCACAACGGGTGGCGTAGTCGACACAACGAACTTTAATAACATCAGTAAAGACTGCCACATAACACTGAGCTTGACGCCCTGGGCACGGGACCGGGTCACAGCCGCTCGGAGACTACAACCCCCCCCCATCTGATCCGGTGCCGGGTATTCCCCTCAGAAAGGAATATGTCCCAGGGGGCGCGTCAATTACAGGACCCAAGCTTGGGGCTAGAGAATAAATGCTTACTAGCATATCATGAACAGTGAAACAAAAGTGTTTTTGTCACTCCTACCTGCAGAGTTTTAAGACTGCTTTCATACTGCATTTTAGCACCTGTTCTTTGGTCCCATTGGGGCTTACGTCTGAAACCCAAGCATCTGGGTGTCCATCTCCAGTAGGCGCACACGCCCGAAAATGATGCACGACAGAGCACACGTTCTCTGTGGGCAACATTATAGTCTATGGCGCATAGGCCCGAATCCCTTTTTGTGGGGAGATGGACGTAAGCCCCGAAGGGACCAACAAGCATGTGTCAAAACGCAGTATGAAAGCTCCTTTATGTCACACACGAAGGTGGTGCACGTCGATCATGGACCCACTGTGTCATGGACCAGACTTACCCTGTAGGGGTGTAACTAAGCAGCTACCTTGGTGTTCAGGCTTGTACGGCAGGTAGCTGACAGGTGCCACTCCAGGGCAACATCCGACAGTAGCATCTGATCCCAAAGGTCAGAGACGTTAATTTGGATAGAGAGTCTTAGACAGGACGGCCACTTGGGACAGGAACAGATTCTGGCTCTGGATTGCAGACAGGACAGCCACTGGAACAGGTTCAGATTGTGCAGTTTCTGGATAGCAAACAGGACGGCTACTGGAACAGGTACAGGCTGTGCAGTTTCTGGATAGCAAGACATGACGGCCACACAGGTCTCAGAAAACGGTTCAGGAACCGCCGATACAGCCGTTACACCTTAGACCAAAAACTTTTTAAAATGCAGGAATAGGACTTTGTATGATGCTGATGGCAGATTTGGGACCTTAGGTATCACTTTTGCCTTGTGATATTGTGCTCCATAATGTTGGAAAAAAACATTGTTCATCACCCGATTGCTCCTGGATCTTTGGGAGAAGTTGGTTTTGAAAGACATTTAGATCCCATTCTTTATTCATCACAGTGTTTTAAGACAAAATTTCTGAGTGAGCCCACTCTCTTGGATGAAAAGCAACCCCACACATGAATGGTCTCAGGATGCTACTGTTGGCATAACACAGGACTAATGGTAGTGGGGTTACCTTTTCTTCTCTGGACAGTCAATATTACTGGTGCCCCAAACAGTGTGAAGAGGGCTTCATCAGAGAAAATAACTTTGCAGGAAGTACAGGGATTGTGCTGTATAGGACCAGGGTAAAGTTATTATTAGAGATGAGCGTTGTTCTACTCGAACTGTTCGCCAATCTCAAATTCGAGCTGTTTTGGGCGGTGTTCGAGCCGGTCGGCGAACACGAACAATTTGAGAAAAATTCGGCTGTTCGAGGTTATGTTCGATAACTGTTCGTGCACCAAAATCATAACTGGATTTTTTCTCAGTAATGATGAAAATTAATGTTAATACGCAGTTTGAGTGTACAGCGGGGCGGGGGGAGGGGCAGGGGATGGATCTCTGCAGGAACAATGAAGATCTCCATTTTTTTTTCTCTTTCCCGCATTTGCAGTGGGGAGGTGCAATCTGTCAGCCTATCAGCAGCGCACACACGGAGCGAAGTGCTTTTTTTCACACAAGCAAGGGCATGTGTGATTGGCAGTGTATGTCACATGTCCTTGCCCTATAAGACCAAGCCATTTTCCCCGTCGCCACCATTTTCTCACTGCTGCAGCTGCGTATTAGACGGCACCGCTGTTGCTGTGTGCGCTATACCTTGTTAATTTCAAGCCAATTTTCGCACAAATATACAGATAGCTTGGGAGTAGGGAATAGTTGTGATTGCAGTCCTTTTAAGGACTAGGTTACAGCATTTCCTACGACTTTTATCAGGCAGGTCTGTGCTCTTAAATAGATAGATTGTGGGAGTAAAGACTAATTGTAATTGGAGTCCTTTTCAGGACTAGGTTACATCAGTTCCTATCAGTTTTTGCCAGGCAGGTCTGAGCCAGTGCTGTGCAAGTTTTTTTCACAGCATTTGGCTGAATCTAGCAAAGCTAATCCTTTTTGGCCTATTGCAGAGTGTGTTAGTCAGTGGAGTAGCCTATCTGTGTTGCAAGATATACCACCTGTGTATAGAATACCAATTTTTTTACTGCACCTAGTGAAGTAAAATCTTTTGGGCATAGCATCATTCTATTAGTCCATCTATATTAAAAATAATTTTTTTCTGCATCTAGCTCTGAAAAAATATTTGGGCTTCTAGCGGTGTGTGGGACTTGGTCTATTAGTCCATCTATACTGACCTCCATCAGGTTGCAAATTAAAAATAATTTTTTTCTGCATCTAGCTCTGAAAAAATATTTGGGCTTCTAGCAGTGTGTGGGACTTGGTCTATTAGTCCATCTATACTGACCTCCATCAGGTTGCAAATTAAAAATAATTTTTTTCTTCATTTATCTCTGAAAAAATATTTGGGCTTCTAGCAGCGTGTGGGACTTGTTCTATTAGTCCATCTATACTGACCTCCATCAGGTTGCAAATTAAAAATAATTTTTTTCTGCATCTAGCTCTGAAAAAATATTTGGGCGTTTAGCAGTGTGTGGGACTTGGTCTATTAGTCCATCTATACTGACCTCCATCAGGTTGCAAATTAAAAATAATTTTTTTCTTCATTTATCTCTGAAAAAATATTTGGGCTTCTAGCAGCGTGTGGGACTTGTTCTATTAGTCCATCTATACTGACCTCCATCAGGTTGCAAATTAAAAATAATTTTTTTCTGCATCTAGCTCTGAAAAAATATTTGGGCTTCTAGCAGTGTGTGGGACTTGGTCTATTAGTCCATCTATACTGACCTCCATCAGGTTGCAAATTAAAAATAATTTTTTTCTTCATTTATCTCTGAAAAAATATTTGGGCTTCTAGCAGCGTGTAGGACTTGTTCTATTAGTCCATCTATACTGACCTCCATCAGGTTGCAAATTAAAAATAATTTTTTTCTGCATCTAGCTCTGAAAAAATATTTGGGCTTCTAGCAGTGTGTGGGACTTGGTCTATTAGTCCATCTATACTGACCTCCATCAGGTTGCAAATTAAAAATAATTTTTTTCTGCATCTAGCTCTGAAAAAATATTTGGGCTTCTAGCAGTGTGTGGGACTTGGTCTATTAGTCCATCTATACTGACCTCCATCAGGTTGCAAATTAAAAATAATTTTTTTCTTCATTTAGCTCTGAAAAAATATTTGGGCTTCTAGCAGTGTGTGGGACTTGTTCTATTAGTCCTTCTATACTGACCTCCAGCAGGTTGCAAATTGAATATAATTTTTTTCTGCATCTAGCTCTGAAAAAATATTTGGGCTTCTAGCGGTGTGTGGGACTTGGTCTATTAGTCCATCTATACTGACCTCCATCAGGTTGCAAATTAAAAATAATTTTTTTCTGCATCTAGCTCTGAAAAAATATTTGGGCTTCTAGCGGTGTGTGGGACTTGGTCTATTAGTCCATCTATACTGACCTCCATCAGGTTGCAAATTAAAAATAATTTTTTTCTGCATCTAGCTCTGAAAAAATATTTGGGCTTCTAGCAGCGTGTGGGACTTGGTCTATTAGTCCATCTATACTGACCTCCATCAGGTTGCAAATTGAATAAAAAAATTTTCTGCATCTAGCTCTGAAAAAATATTTGGGCTTCTAGCGGTGTGTGGGACTTGGTCTATTAGTCCATCTATACTGACCTCCATCAGGTTGCAAATTAAAAATAATTTTTTTCTGCATCTAACCCAGCCAATAGTTTTGGCCTAATACCACAGTTTGGCCACTCAGCTCTGCTCGGTTACCATCCATTGTTTTTTTGTGCAAACAACTCCAGAGTTGTGAATTAGTTAACCACCAAAATGAGTGGAAAAAGGCCTGCTGCTGGTGGAAAGGGGAATAGGCGTGTTGGGAAGGGGAAAAAAGGTTGTGTCCGTGGGGTAGGTGCAGAAGAAAGACCATCTTCCAGCTAAACTAAAATGTCTACTTCTTTTAGCGGACAATGTGATAAGATCCCTTTCTTACGGCCACGCCAATCGCTACAAATTCCAGATGAGGCACAAAAACAGCAGGTGCTTCAACGGATATCAAGTGCTCCTTTAAGTGGGCTCTCCTCCACATCAACTTCAACATCACAAATACTCCAGTCCTCAAAGGTGTCACCCAAATCGCACTTGCTTCCTCACAGCTCCCAAATCTCCAGCTGCCCGTCTGAGTATGAGGTAGAACAGATGGTTGAGTCTGCAGAGCTGTTTACTCATACTATAGCCTGGGAATCAGAGGTCGACTCCAGCGCTTCTGTGAATCCAGACGAGGAAATGATCTGCACTGATGCCCAGAATCTTTATGAGTCGGATCCAGGACCAGACGCAGAAGGTTCTGACCATAATGTAGACCCTCATTCCCAAACTGTAACTCCTGTTGGTGGAGACAATGAGGAAGACGATGATAAGACTCAAATACCTGATTGGAGCGACAACTTTAGTTTTTTGTCAGGGCAGGAACAGGTTGGCTCTGAGGACGACGGGTGTGATAACGCACAGGGTGATGATGATGAGGTCGGAGATCCCACTTACTGTCAACCCACAGTCAGCCAAGAGATGAGGTCAGCAGAGGAGGTGGAGGAAGATGCTAGTGACGACGAGGTCAGGTTGCGCCTTCCTGGACAGAGACGTAGTACTGGAAGCACGTCAACAACTGCATCCTCAAACACAACTCTGCCTCTCACCACAAGTCATGGTGGCTCTTCAGGTCGCATGGGTGCTAAGCCTTGCATAGCCTGGGCATTTTTTCAGATCGATAAAGATGACCCAACTCGTGTTATCTGTAACATTTGTCAGCAAAAGCTAAGTAGAGGCCAAAAAATACATAGTTTGAGTACTTCATGCATGAACCGGCACATGGACATGAAGCATAAGTTGCAGTGGGAAGCTCAGTGTGCTACAATGCGGTCTAGCCGGCCGGGCCAACCACCGTCTGCCATATCTTGTGCATCCGCGGCCTCTTCATCCTCTGTGACTGGGGGGACAGCAGTCACACCTGTTTTGGGGCGCAGACCTGCCACCTCTTTACCCGCAACAGCCAGCGTGATTGGCAGGTCATCATTTTCTTTGGAGGTGGTAACACCAGCTGGTCTTGAGCGCTGTCCGACATCGATAGCACCACCTTTGGATCAAGGCAACCTAACATGCCCGCCTGCATCTTCCTCACAGACCGGCAGTTTGCCGGGGACACCCTTATCAACCCCGTCTAAGCACAATAGCCAGCCCTCGGTCCCTCAGATGTGGACAAGTAAAAGACCATTTCCTCCTAGCCATGAGAAAGCTAAGAGGTTGAATTTCACCATCTGCAAGCTCTTGGCTACAGAAATGCTGCCTTTCCGCCTGGTGGACACAGAGGATTTTCGAGACCTTATGTCCGTCGCAGTGCCCCAGTACCAGATGCCCAGTCGGCACTACTTCTCAAAGAAAGGTGTGCCTGCGCTCCACCAGCATGTCGCACACAACATCACCGCTTCTTTGAGAAACTCTGTGTGTGACAGGGTGCATTTCACCACAGACACTTGGACGAGTAGGCATGGACAGGGGCGTTACATGTCGCTGACTGGGCACTGGGTAACTATGGTGACAGCAGGACAAGGGGCTGCTGTCCAAGTCTTGCCGTCCCCACGAGTTGTGCGTCAATCCTCTTTATGTCATTTTTCCTCCACTGCTTCTGCCTCCTCAACCTCCTCTCGGTCTTCCACCTGCACCCAAAGCCTGTCTGGTCATGCCACAAGCTTTCTAACTGCGCAGAAGGGATCCTGCACACCTCCTTACTATGCTGGCAGTAGGGCTCAACGTCATCAGGCGGTTTTTACATTGAAATGTCTGGGAAATGTGAGTCACACAGCTGAGGAGTTGTGGTCAGCTCTGGAGAACCAATTTCATGAATGGTTGTCTCCACTGGACCTGAAACCAGGGAAGGCCGTGTGCGACAATGCTGCAAACCTGGGTGCGGCCCTTCACCGGGGCAATGTCACACACGTGCCTTGTATGGCTCACGTGTTGAACCTGGTTGTCCAGCAATTTTTAGCCCACTATCCCAGACTAGATGGCCTTCTGCAGAGGGCACGGTCGCTGTGTGCTCACTTCCGCCGTTCGCATCCCGCAGCTCAGCGACTTACATCTCTACAGAAGTCGTTGGGCCTGCCACTTCACCGGCTAAAATGCGATGTGCCTAACCGGTGGAATTCAACTCTGCACATGTTGCAGCGACTGTGGCAGCACCGACAAGCCCTGGTGCAATACGTTCTGACGTATAGCCTGGGCCAACGAGATTCAGAGGTGGGGCAAATCACGCTGGAGGAGTGGTCTCAGATCAGGGACCTATGCACCCTTCTGCACAGTTTTGAAATGGCGACGAAGATGTTTAGTGCTGACGATGCCATTATCAGCATGACTATTCCGGTGATTTACATGCTGGAGCACATGTTAAACAGAATTCGGAGTCAGGTGGTGGCACAAGAGGAGGTGGAGGAAGTAGAGGAGGAGGAGTTGTATGCGGAAGGGCTAACATCTGCAAGGTCCAGACGGTCGGCAGCACCAGGGCGGCAGGCATGTGAGGGTGGGGGAGATGATTTTACCAGGGCGCATGGTAGCAGCCAAACTAGTGAGGAAGGTGCAGGAGCCCAGGAAGAAGTGGAGGACGAACTGATGGAAGACTCATCAGATGAGGGAGACCTTGATCACATTTCTGTTGTGCGAGGTTGGGGGGAGAGGACAGAGGAAGGAAGCATGATTGTTACCTCGCCACCAACACAACAGGGACTTGGTGCTCCTGGATGCGCAACACACATGAGTGCCTTCTTGCTGCACTACCTGCAACATGACCCTCGAATTGTGAGAATTAGAAATAATCCTGACTACTGGGTTGCCACACTGTTAGATCCCCGGTACAAAAGTAAATTTGCAGAAATTATTCCTGCCATAGAAAGGGATGCACGCATGCAGGAGTATCAGCAGAGACTGTTGCAGAATCTTACATGTGCTTTTCCACAAAATACCAGTGGTGCACGTAGTGAATCTCACAGTTCCAACTTGCCAACCGTGGGACCGTCAAGTGTTCAGCACTCAAACCGTAACAGAACCACAGTATCTGCTGGTAACATCAATTTTGCGGAATCATTTCACCACTTTTTTAGCCCATCCTTTGCAAGGCCACAGGAGACAAGAAGTCTGAAACATAGTCAACGCCTAGAGACGATGGTACAGGAGTATCTCCAAGTAAACATTGAAGCCACGACTGTGTCACTGGACCCTTGCTCTTTTTGGGCTTCCAATCTGGATAAATGGCCGGAGCTAGCCACTTACGCCTTGGAGATCTTGTCATGCCCCGCAGCCAGCGTTCTGTCTGAACGTGTGTTCAGCGCTGCTGGTGGTGTGCTGACAGATAAGCGCACGCGGCTCTCCACTGATAATGTAGACAGACTCACGTTCATAAAGATGAACAAATCATGGATCCGAAACGACTTTTCTACCCCTGTGTCATCCTGGGGAGAGTAAAAGCTTGATGATTGGTTAAAATCACCCTACCAACCGTTTTAAGCTTTCAAATTACTAATCATGTTTATCTGTATCTTGACTGGAAAATAATTTGGGCTTTGTAGCAGTGTGCAGCACTGATCCTATTAGGCCATCTATAATAAGCTTCACCAGATTTAAAATTAAAAATAATTTTTAGCTGCATCTAGCCCGGAAAATAATTTTGGGGCTCCGAGATGCGCAAGACACATAAGTGCCTTCTTGCTGCACTACCTGCAGCATGACCCTCATATTGTCAGAATTCGAAGTAATCATGACTACTGGGTTGCCACACTCTTAGATCCCCCAAACTTTTCGATCAACCTTTTCATTTTAATAAAGACCAAAAAAATGGTCATTTTTGAAATTATAAGCATTAGCAGGTTGTTAGAAACTGAAATCAAACAGTTTTCAACTCAAAACTTTATTCTAGGTGATGTTACATTTTCACATAGGACCCCTTGTTCGAAAGGAGCTTCTGAACTCTCTCGTCCATTGAATTTGTCAGGTTTTGGATGGTTTCTGCTTCAATTGTTTTGCATGAGGACAGAATACCCTCCCAGAGCTGTTGCTTAGATGTGAACTGCCTCCCGCCATCATAGACACTCCTTTTAATGATGCTCCAAAGGTTCTGAATGGGGTAGAGGTCAGGGGAGCATGGGGGTCACACCATAAGTTTGTCCCCTTTTATGCCCATATCAGCCAGAGATGCAGATGTTTTATGTGCAGCATGAGATGGTGCATTATCATGCAGAAAAATGATCTTGCTGTGAAATACACGGTTCTTCTTCTTGAACCATGGCAGGAAGTGCTGTTTGAGAAAATCCACATACATTATGGAGTTCATCTTTAGCGCCTTCAGGGATCCTAAAGGGGCCGACAATCTCTCTCCCCATGATTCCAGCCCAAAACATTACTCCACCTCCTCCTTGTTGGCGCTGTAGCCGTGTTTGCGTGGGGTGTCCATCAACCAGCCATCCTCCACTCCATTCATCTGGACCATCGAGCGCTGCACGGCACTCATCCGTGAACAAAACAGTTTTGAAATCAGTCTTCATGTAATGTTTGGCCCACTGGAGCCGTTTCTGCTTGTGTGAAGTGGATAGAGGAGGTCGACAGGATGGCGTATGCACAGCTGCAAACCTCTGAAGGACCCTGCATCTTGTTGTTCGGGGGACGTTGGAGGCACAAGCAGCTTCAAAAACTTGTCTGCTGCTATGACAAGGCTTTTTTGCCGCTGCTCTTTCAACCTGACGTAATTGCCTGTAGGAAAGAGTCCTCAATTTGCCCTTATCAGCACGCACACGTGTGTACTGTGAATCAGCTACATACTTCTTGATTGCCAAGACACTTCATCCTGATCATCGCACAATGTTGATTGTAGTCATGCCTTGACCTAAACACTCCACAATTTGTTGCTTCTCAGCAGCCGACACATCCTTTTTCTTTTCCATTTTGGCAGAAAATGTAGGCTGCTTAATAATGTGAGAGAGCCTTCTTAAGTAGTCTTGCCTTTCATTGGACACACCTGCCAAACTAATTAGCACAGGTGTCTGCAATTGCTTACAGTGATATAAAGAGCCCTGACACACATCACCATCAATGAGTTTAACTGACAAACAAACAAATTCTTCCCTTATCACTCCTAAACACTTTTTGCATAATAATTTGGAACGCGGTGTACATGTGCTTTTCCACAAAACACCAGTGGTTCACGTAGTGAATCTTACAGTTCTAACTTGCCAACCGTGGTCTGTATGGAATTGTTCAATAAAGGGCCCAAAATTAAGATAACATAGATGGGAGAGGTCTCTATGAATAGGAATTCCTAAGTATTTGATACCCTGTGAGGGCCAGGCAAAGGGAAAGTTGGACAGGATGGAATCCTATATGGATTTAGGGAGGGAGACATCGAGGGCCTCAGACTTCGCTGCATTGATTTTAAAATTTTACCATGTAACAAAGTGATCTATTTCAGCCATAACAGCAGGGATGGATATATGTGATTGAGTGATATATACTAGGACATCATCAGCAAATAGAGAGCACTTGTACTCGGTGCCTCCCACCTCAATCCACCTAATATTGGGGTTATGGCGAATTGATGAGAGCAGGTGCTCCGTCACTAGGATGTATAAGAGAGGGGACAGAGGACATCACTGCCTTGTCCCATTGGTGATTGTGAAAGGTGATGAAAATGTTCTGACGCACCCCCTGGGCCTTGGGACACCCGGAGCCGGACCCTTTTTGGTGGATGCTGGTGGTTGTAGTCTTCGTGGCGGCGATCCGGTTCCGTGGCTCAGGGCGGTCAAACCAGTGGCGGAACTATTTATGTGGTTTTGATGTTTAAATGTCCGACTACGCCACCCGTGGATTGCGGTCAGAGTGAACCGCCGCTACAGGGCAGACCGCTAAGGCTGGTGTTGTGGGTGCAGCAGAGCGTAGCATAACTCCCCACGGGAGGAGTATAGCCTCAGGGCAGTGTATGCGGAGGATGGGGGTGATGGTGCAGGGCAGCAGCAGTAACGACACGGAGTCAGTGATGCAGTTCAGGGCCTTTACTCACAGTTCTTATTATCCAGACCACGTCTGCAGGTAACGGCTGCCCACGTCGTACTGTGCTCACCAGGTGAGGGGCTCAGACAACTCCCAGATAACTTTGGAGCGCTTCACAGGACCCCCTTTGTGTGTCCTTTGTCTGGCCTTTCTTACCAACACTTCTGTCCGGCTGCCTCGGGCCTCCTCTTGGTAAACTTGGCGCCAGTTTCCCTGACCCTATGTGGTCCCTTCCTAGCGGGTGGAGCAAGGGGCTGCGCCACATAAAATGTCAGAGCCTCCGGTTTCTAGCTGAGGGTCGTTTCCTGCCTCCACTAGTTCGGGGACCGGTCTCCCCCTTTGGCCTGACCCCTCCACGCAGGTGGATTCGGGCGTGCGGTGGCGACTCGCCCGTCCGCACCCCTGGGATCCCTTCATTCCTCGTTCCTGGAGCCTTCTCCGCTCCTCTTCCTTCCTTCTCCCTCTTGCAGGCCTGGGCCTCTGTTACTAGGCCCGCCTCCGGAGCAGAGCTCATGCAGAGCCCCTGCTCCCTGCCACTTCTGCTCAGACTTCTCTGCACTGAACTAAGATGGTGCCCACCTTTTATACTCCCTTCTCAATGCACCCAGGAACTGCTTCCTCCCTGCTCCTGCACTGCAGGGTTCCCCTTCCTCAGTGTTCCCTCCCCCCACTCCAGCCAGGGACAGGGACTGTCGTGCCCATCTCAGGGGCATATTGGTCGCCCTGCCCCACGGCAATGTGGTGTAATGCATGCAGGTGTCGGGTCCTGATCCACACTCCATCCTTATCTGAGAGTGAGATATCACACCTCTGGGTGAGGTGCAATACGTCTGTAGCAACCGAGCCCTCGGTGCTACAGTTCCATTTATCTTCAGCCTAGGTGACGTATTGTGATACAGGGCCGTGATTTCGGCTATAAAAGGGTCCCCTAGACCCCTACCCCAAGCTTTTTAAGAGAATCATATATGGCGTGCCAGGAGACTCTATGGAATGCTTTCTCAGCATCCAACGAGAGTATCTACTTACAAATTTTTAACTGCATCTAGCCCAGGAAATACTTTGTGCCTAGTAGCAGTGTCTGCTAGTCAGCGGATTATCCCGGCTGTTAAGCAAGCTACACCACCTGTAGTTTGGACACTTAATTTTTTCAAAGGAAATGCTTCGGGACCACGGGATACTTAGTGAAGAGCATCAGGAGGCACCCCAAGGCATAGGGGCTGGGACTGGCACTAGGATGCCTTGCGGTGGACAGCCGAGCTCGATCCTTATAAAAGCTTTTTAACTGCAGCAGCTTTAGTGGACGCTACTGGAGCTGGAATTACGCGGCTGCTGGCATGAGACTTGCCCTCCAATAGATCCTTGTAAATGGATTTAAAGTGTATTCATTCAAATTAGAGGGACAATTTAAATTAAAAAGCTTAGAGCTGCCTCCACCACAGGGGGGCTCTCTCGACCCACCAGCGGACAGGCACCAGTATTGGGAGAGGGGGGCTGGCCGTCAGGGTTCACCGCGGCTCTGGCACAAACCCGGCGACACGGAGGTGGCACGGGCAGGAGCGGACTGGCCGTCTCGGCTTCTCACTTTTTGGATTTTAGAAGGGCATGACATGCCTATATCTGTGTCTCCCCCTCCTTTTACTCCTCCACCTCTTTTCTTTTCGCATGACTATATGTACTTGTCACTTTTCCATGTGTTAGTTGTGTCTTCTGAGCAGTTTGTCAGCTTTTGGACACCTTTGAAGGTGTTTTCTATGTGTTTCTATGTGTTTTTGTTTGCCTGCCATTGGTTTTAACGGTGTTCGAAGGTGTTCGACGAACAGTTCGACGAACAGTTCGGCGAACACACGGGTGTTCGACGAACCGAACCGAACTCGAACACTACGGGGGTGGCTCAACACTAGTTATTATCACTGAAGAAGCCTCCTTCTGACTGGGGCATCTGGAAGAATGATTGGATAAGAATAGGTGAGCGCTACCACGTGTTTTGTGTCATGTTAACAGTAAAGCATCCTAAGGCCATTCATGCATGACGTTACTTTTCATCCAAGGAAGATGGTTTGCTCATAATCTTGCCTAAGAACACTGCCAGGAATAAAAAAATGATGATTAAATATCCTCCAAGAGTAACTTCTCCCAATGATCCAGGAGCAATTTGGGGTTCAACAATTATTTTTCTAGCATTACAGAGCCCAATGTCACAAGGCAAAAATGATAACTAAGTGACTAAGTGAAGAAAACATTGAAATGTTGGGTCCAGGGCCAGAAAACTCCACAGATCTCAATCCCCTGAGAATCTGTGGTCAATCTTCAAAAAGTACTTGAATAAACAACTATACAGAAAATGTAATAAACTCCAAGCATTCCAAGAAGGAGATCCCTTTAGTCAGCATTTGACCCAGAAGCTGATACCCAGCATGCCAGGGAAAATTGTACAGTCCTTGAAAAATAAGGGTCAACACTTTAAATTTTGAGTCTTAGAATAAACTTGATGTATTTGTCAATAAAACTGTAAAAACTTATGAAATGCTTATAAGGCTATGTGCCAACGATGCAGAAATGCTCAGGATTTTTTCCTGAGCGTTTCTGCATCTCCCTGGCAGAAAAAAACGCATGCGGTTTGTACATGCGGATTGTACATGCGGATTGTACATGCGTTTTCCTGCCAGGGACATGCGGAAATGAAGCGTTCTTCACTTGCATTTCCACATGCAGATTGTCAAGCGCTTTCCAAGCGATTAGCATCACTTGGAAAGTGCTTGTGACAACTAGGTCACACTATATAAATCCATGCAAACAGCATGGATTTATATAGTGTGACCCGAGAGAGTGGTAAAAATAAAAAAATAAATGTATACTTATCCTCCGATGGCCCACGCTGTCTTGTTTCGCTTCGTCCCGGCTGCCGGCAGCAATGAATTGAAAGATCTGCCGACGTCAGCGTCGCGTTACCCGTCACATGACTCTGACGTCAGTGCAGGTCCTTCAATTCACTGCAAAGTGCCGGGAAGCAAGTAGGAGCGGTGCGCGGGCCGACAGAAGGTAAGTATACATTTATTTTTTATTTTATTCTTTTTTTACAGATTTTTTAATGGTACCTGGGTGTGGAGGAGACTCTCCTCTCATCTACACCCGGGTACCATCCGCACATTAGAACGCTTGGATTACGCATCTACATATACAGTGATGCATAATCCATGCGGTCTAATGCAAGTCAATGGCGGCGAAGACGCAGCACTTCCGCAAAATAATTGGTAGTGCTGCGTTTTTTTCAGCAATGATAATCCGCAGCGGAAATATCCGCAGCATGTGCACAGCACATGCGGACTATCATTGGGGAACATGGCAGACCTTCTACCATGCGTTTTTAATGCATTTTTAATGCGTTTCCGCAGCTGCAAAAACGCTGCGGAAACGCATTAAAAACGCATCGTGGGCACACAGCCTAATTGTATTCAATAACCATAGAAACATCTGACTAAAGGATCTAAAGACGCTGGAGGTGCAAACTTTGTGAAAAAAAATTATGTCCGTCTCAAAACTTTTCACCACGACGGTATGCCATTTTCTGGTGACTTATTCTCTTTAATTGGACAGTATGCTACAGTGTGAGCAGGATCATATTCTGTGTCTTACAATTTCTTTATCAATACAGATATTCAAACATTTCTATAGTAAAAGGGTTGGTTGCCCCAGGTGGATGAGGAGTGCTAGGAGTTATTTCATAGCCTTCTGGATGCTGTTTAAAAATGTTATGGGTGGATAACCCCTTTAAAGGCTTCATTTACATTTTCTCTTTGGATTTTCTTAAATCACAAATAGAAGACTTGTCTAGGGGGACACGGAAATTACTTAAAATAATGAAATCTTAGTTAAAAGAGTACCAGAAAAATATTTAGACATTGTTATGCCTAATCTAAACTCTATGAGGCTGTGTGTGCTAGAGACGTTTCTGGAGGTAGGCAGGGCATATATCCTGACTACAGCAGGCATAGACTGCCTAATGTGGCGGTCCAAAGTGTCTACCAGGCCGCCTTCCCTTGGACTGGGATTCGGATATTGAACATGTTAAACTCAGGCTCCTAACAATAAAATATGCTTGTGTTTTTCAGCTGTGAAAACAATTGAAGCCCTGATTGCCAGCACTTCAGCTTAGGTGCCACGTCAATAGTGTGATCAGGTCACCTGAGGTGGCCAGTGGCAGCAAAGTAAGTCCTCAAATGGAGCCAAAGAAACAGGAGTTTTTTTGGCAGGTGGAATTTTGTGATTGTACAGTATAGAGAGCGAATTTGTGAGGAGACAGTAAGGGGTGGGGAGGGGGAAATGTGTGAGGAGACAGTATGGGGGGGTGGGAGGGATGTGTAAGTAGACAAAATGAGGGATGTGTGAAGAGTCAGTATGGGGAGGGGGAAATGTGTGAGGAGACATATGGGGAGGAAGGGTGAAATGTGTGCAGAGACAGTATGGGGAGAGGAGAGAAGTGTTTGAGAAACAGTATGGGTGTGAAATGTGTGAGGAGATAGTATGGGGATGTATGTTTAATGCCTGGGGAGATATTATGGGGAGGGGAGGGAAATGCGTGAGGAGACAGTATTGGGGGGGAATATGTGAGGAGACAGTAAGGGGAAGGGAGAGCGCTAATGTGTTAGAATGTTGGGAGACAGTATAGAGAGGGGAGGAACATGTGAGGAAATAGTATTGGTAAGGAGAAATGTGTGAGGAGTCAGAAGGGGAAGTGGAAAATGTGTGAGGAGACAGTATTGGGGAATGTCTAAGGAGACAGTATGGGGGAAATGTATGAGGGGACAATATGGAGAATAATGTGTGAGGGAATAGTATGGGGGGAATAATGTGTGAAGGGACAGTGCGAGGTGAGTGTGAGAGGACAGTATGGGAAGGTAGAGAAAATGTGTGAGGAGAGAGTATGGGGTGGGAAATATGTAAGGGGACAGTATGGGAGGAAAAAAGTGTAATGGCTCAGAAGTGGGTGGTAGAGTGAGGGGGCAGTATAGAGGGAGAAATGTGTGAGAGGACAGTATTGGGGAAAAATGTGTGATGTGACAGTATGGGGGAAAAAAGTGTGAGGGGACAAAGTATCGAGACTGGGTAGTATTGAGATGAAGAATAGAGAGGAGGCAGCATGAGGGGAGAAAAGTTGAAGGACAATTATGGGGAGAGAAAAGTGTGAGTAGGTGCAGTATAGAATCTGGATAGTGTGTGTGTGGCAGTATAGAAAGGGGGCAGCATGGGGGACAGTGTGAGAGCATAATATTGAGGGGACATTATGCAGAGAAGGGGTCAGTGTGAGGAGGGGACATATAGATACTATGTTGTGTGGTGAAGAAGTATAGAGAGGGGGAAGCATGGGAGGATAGTATGAGGGCACAGTATATGAGGAGGGGCACAGCATAGAGACTGTGCAGTATAGGTGGAACAGAGTGTGCTAGTATTGAAAGTAGAGAACTGTCACTCAAGGTGTGGGAAAGACTAAGTGCAACACGAAGGGAAGAGGGAGAGGAAGCCCAAACACTAGGGAAAGGTGGAGTGGAGACCCCAAGGCAGATCTAATATCACCCTGCCTACCCTACAGTCTCTATATAAGTTCCACACCTATCGCCGAGCAGGACCCTAAGCCCTGGATGTCACTAGAGCTTGGCCCTAGATACGAAGGGGGAGTGGTGAGCACTGGTCAGGCTCCACTACAAACTAAAGACAACAAGGTAGGCAAACAAAGGGGATAAACTTAGCTTGAGCAGACACCAGAGGAGAAACGCTAACTGTCCTCCAAGGGCTCCAGAGAAGAAGCTAGCCGACTGCTAGTGCTCTAAGCCTGTACAAAGGTACATAGAAGTATCGCCGACCATTCCCTGGAGCAAACTGAGTGTTAACTCCCAGGCAAGGGTGTGTCAATCTGCAGCAGGAGGGAGGTCGCCGCTGGGTGCAAATGGAAGAATAATTAAGAAGGCGTCTGTAATGCCAAGCGCAATGACCTTCTACAGCCAGATCCAGAGAGACTGTCTATTACACCTGACACACCCGTGACAAGAACAGTGTGGAGCGAACACAGTGAGGGGCAATTATTCAGGGGCACAGAGTAGGGCAGATATTTTTAGTCAGGAACATTATAATGACATTATTATTTTTTAAGGCACCGTATCGGGATGTGTTGCAGTAGACTAGAGAAAATGGAAGTCTGCAGAGACAAGCTGTAGATGTGAAAAGTCATCTTAGCGTCTTGACAAGATGAAGAAGAAAACAAAGAGAACGACTTCACTTCAGAGAAGATGTTGTCTTTAAGGTACCTGAATGTAAATGTTTATTTGTGCTACTGACTACGTCTAATCATTATTGTGGTTCCTGCATGGTCCACAGTTTGTTGATGGCTGTTACAAACCCCCAGTATCTCTTTACCATTGTTAAAGACATACTGTGAATGGTAGGTTCATGTGATGCAGCTGTATATGAGGCTGACCTGACACTGCAATTGATCACTACTAGTGTTGAGCGAGCATGCGCGACACTGCTCGGAACTCACCCGAGCATCTCACTACTTGCGATGTTCGGTGAGCACCGAGCATTTTCGGGTTACTCGGGCGGGAGCTCGGGTCTCCACCCTGCATGTTTGGCGCTCTTTACAGAGCCAATGAACATGCAGGGATTGCCAGCCAGTCACTGTAATGCCACAGCCATGTTGGTTGTGGGCATTACAGTGATTGGCTGGTCGCACAGCGTCACCTCGAGTATTTAAAACCGGGCGCCGCCATCTTGGACACAGTCACTCCGGATCAGACAGTATAGGGAGAGTGCTCCTGAGCTAGGGAGAGATTTATACTGTGAAATAGGTAGTGTTGGGTCTCTAAAGCCTGCAAAATCAAACAAACAGTCCTTCTGAGGACTAATATCCATCCCAGATATCAGGCAGGCAGGCAGGCTGTATAGGAGACGCAGTGGTTATACCAACAAACACTGCATTACAGTCCTGTGTGCTGCTTCTCAAATTGCTAGACTTAGCCCCAGGTCTCAGGGGCCAGGAAAAATCCTTTTTTTTTTCATCTAAATCCTCCTTTTTTTCCCTCAGTCAGACTGTACAAATACGCGTCTTTTTAACCTTTTGGTATTTCGCCCCCCCCCCAAAAAAAAATTGAATGTGTCTGTGAGTGTTCAGACACAAATATAATTGTTTAAAAGAGTCTGGTTTTGGCCAGATAACTAGAACTGTGGTTTTGCAGTTCCACGGTTCGAATCTCTGTATTATCCACATTTTTGCCTTTTTTCCATAAAAAAAAACAGTTTGAGTGTCTCGCTGACTGTTCAGACACAAATATATCTGTTTAAAAGATTCTGGTGTAGGCCAGAGAAATAGAACTCTGGTTTTCCTCTTCCACGGTTCAAATCTGGGTGTAATCCACCTTTTTGCCTTTTTTACATAAAAAAAAACAGTTTGAGTGTCTCGCTGACTGTTCAGACACAAATATATCTGTTTAAAAGATTCTGGTGTAGGCCAGAGAACTAGAACTGTGGTTTTCCCCTTCCACGGTTCAAATCTGGGTGTAATCCACCTTTTTGCCTTTTTCACATAAAAAAAACAGTTTGAGTGTCTCGCTGACTGTTCAGACACAAATATATCTGTTTAAAAGATTCTGGTGTAGGCCAGAGAAATAGAACTGTGGTTTTCCTCTTCCACGGTTCTAATCTCCTTTTTCTTACCCTGTTGCCATTGATAGTGCGAGTGTAAGCTATTTTACTTCATTTACAATGGGCAAGGCGCGTGGCAAGGGACGTGGAACTGGACGTTCTGGTGATGGTGCGTGCAGAGGACAGGGCTGTGGCCAAGGTGAAAATGTGCCACAACCAACAGCCACATCTTCTCGCTCCCAGTTCTTGACCGAATTACTAGGGAAGCACACAACAACACCACTATTGCGAACTGATCAGTGTGAACAGGTTATTAATTGGATAGCAGATAATACTTCCTGGGCACAACCACCTCCGGTCTGTCTTCCACACGGTCAAGTGTTAGTAGCCGTGAGTCTCGACCGCATACTCCTCCTCACCCTGATGCTCCTTCCTCCCACCATGCCGAGTGTCGTCAGACAGCAACTGATCCCACAGTTGGACACTCTGAAGAGCTGTTCACTGGTCCATTTCCATATTTGGGCCCCTCGCCTGCTCCGCTTGAAGTGGCGGAAGAGGAGATCCCATGTAGCGATGGCCAAATATTTGAAAAGCCACGGCCACAGGAAGACGACGCTGGCAATTTGTCACAAGAGGTGGACGATGACTAGACACAATTGCCACGTAGTGAGGAGGAGGACCGTGGTGCCGAAGTGGAAGAGGAGGAGGTGGTGGATGATCTAGGAACTGACCCAACGTGGCAGGAGGACACGCAGAGCGAGGCCAGCAGCACACAGGGGGAGGGAGGCAGAGTACCCCAACAGGAAGAAGCAGTGTGGTGGCAGCAGACAGAAGGTGGGCAACCGTTCCCCGTAAAACCAACACGAGGGACGTTGCCAGTACAACCGGTAGATCTTCCAGAATCTGGAATTTTTTTAAAGACTCTGCTGATAACCCCCAAAAGGCCATTTGTGCCACCTGCCAGGTCAGCATCAGCAGGGGTGACAAAACTACCAGCCTGACCACCACCAGCATGATCAGGCACATGTCAGCAAAGCACCCGACTTTGTGGGGCGAACCCCAGGGTCCACGACCAGTGTCAGCGGGTGTCACCACTGCTTCTTCCGCTGTTGTGCGTGTAAGAGAACCCCCTGTTGTGCGTGCAAGGCAATCCCCTGTCCATACTGCATGCAAAGATGCCCCCTCCTCTCAGTCTTCACTTGTTATGGCAGTTTCTCAAGAAACAGCAACAACGTCCACGTCCACGTCCCACCGCAGCGTTCAATTGTCCATATCCCAGACCTTTGACCGAAAGCGCAAATTCGCAGCCAACGCCCCATAGGCCACAGTCCTAAATTCGCACATTTCACGACTGCTTGCATTGGAAATGCTGCCTTTTAGGCGGGTGGAGACGAAATCCTTCCGCAACCTTATGGTGGTGGCCGTCCCTCGGTGCTTGGTCCCCAGCCGACACTATTTTGCCCGGTGTGCCATCCCCGCACTACACAAGCACGTGTCCCAAAACATCTGCCGTGCCCTCAACAACGCAGTTACTGGGAGAGTCCACCTGACAACGGACACGTGGACAAGTGCTTGTGGCCAGGGACGGTACATCTCCCTGACGGCACACTGGGTAAACATAGTGGAAGCCGGGACCCAGTCAGACCTTGGGATGGAACACATCCTCCCCACACCGAGGATTGCGGGCCCTATGTCAGTCAGAGTTGCCCCCACAGTGTATAGCTCCTGCGCATCATCCTCCTCCTCATGTTCAGCCTCCATCTCAGATATCACCACATCAGTTACAAGCTGGAAGCAGTGCAATACTGCCTCAGCCAAAAGGCAACAGGCTGTGCTGAAACTCATAAGCTTAGGTGATAAACCTCACACTGCTTGTGAGTTGTGGACAGCTGTGAAAGAGCAGGCAGATCTGTGGCTGAGACCGCTGAACCTACATCCAGGCATGGTTGTGTGTGACAATGGCCGTAACCTGGTGGCGGCTCTGAGGCGAGGCGAGATCACATACGTACCATGCCTGGCTCATGTGCTTAACCTCGTGGTTCAGCGGTTTCTTAAATTGTACGCCGAGTTGCCGCCTGTCAGCTCATTTTCGGAAGTCGGCTACAGCTTCCGCCGCTCTTGCTGTGTTGCCGCAGTGTTTGCAGCTTCCGGCACACCGAATGGTGTGTGATGTCCCCACACGTTGGAACTCTACCCTCCACATGTTGCAAAGGATTTGTGAGCAGAAGAGAGCAGTTGTGGAGTACCAGCTGCAACAAGGCCGTCGATATTCAGGTCAGACTCCACACATAAGACCTCAGGAGTGGACCTGGATGTCTGACATATGTACCATCCTGACAAACTTTGAGGAGTCCACCAAGATGCTGAGTGGCGATGACGCCATCATTAGCGTCAGCATCCCCCTTGTCTGTCTTTTGCAATGCTCTCTGCAGAGAATTAAAGAGGAGGCATTGCAGCCAGAGTATGATGAGATGGATCAAGAAGCCGTAGCGGGTGATTACACACAGCCCAGCCTCATCTCATCCCAACATGCATTGGGGGACAATGAGGGAGAGGAGGAGGAGGAAGAACAGGAGCTGGTATCATGCACTGTAGACGGTAGTACCTGTACAACTGTCATACCGTCGGTTCAGCGTGGGTGGCCTGAGGACAGGGGGGAGGAGGAGGAGGAGGAGAGCATGATCAGTCGTCATCTTGGTGAGGACACGGAAGTCTTGCCCGTTACCAGTCTGGCACGCATGGCTGACTTTATGTTACGCTGCCTTAACCATGACCCTCGGTTTTGACAAAATGTTGGGTGACAGTCATTACTGGTTGGTGACACTTTTAGACCCCCGCTACAAGGAGAACTTTCACTCTCTTATTCCTGAGGTGGAGAGGTCTACAAAAATGGGGCAGTACTAGAAGGCCCTTGCTGCAGAACTGTTAAAAAAATTCCCATCTGAACACGCTAGCGGCAGAGGTCACAGTTCGTTGCCCAACCAAGGCGTACAGGCGAGAGAGACGCAACTCCAATCCAGCAGAGGCAGGGGAACACTGTCAACGTTCTGGGACAGTTTTCTGAGACCCGCCCAGCTTACAGGCCCTGAGGCGCGGGGTACTCGCATAAGGAGTGGAAAGTTTCAAAAGATGGTGAGGGAGTACCTTGCCGACCGTACCAGCGTCCTCCTTGATTCCTCTGTGCCTTTTAATTATTGGGTATTCAAGCTGGACACTTGGAATGAACTCGCTCTGTACGCCTTGGAGATCCTGGCCTGCCCTGCCGCTAACGTGTTATTGGAGCGTGATTTTAGCGCCGCTGGGGGAATTATAACTGATAAGCGCACTCGCCTGTCAACTGACAATGCTGACAAGCTGACCCTTATCAAAATGAACAAGGGCTGGATTGGGCCAGACTTCTCATCACCGCCAAATGACAGCAGAGTAACATAATGTCAAATCCACTGTGTTATTTCGGGAGGTGTATTCCCATGCACCGCTTCACACCCACACATGGGTATACTCTTCCTCATTTCAGCTGTTTTTTGCTCTTCTCCTTATCCTCAGCCTCCACCACCACTATACCACCAGGGTGACCGTGGTCCGTGTTGCCAGCATTGCAAGTTCCTCCGTCTTAATTTTTGGCAGCTTTTGCTTGGAAGGCATAGGCAAAGACTATGGGAGACCTACTCCCCAATAATGGGAATAATGTTTTTAATATGCTGTACTGCATGGCTCTTGTAAGGGGCATTGCAAGTTCCTCTGTCCTAATTTTTGGCAGCTTTTGCTGGGAAGGCATAGGCAAAGACTATGGAGACCCACTCCCCAATAATGGGAATAAAGTTTTTAATATGCTGTACTGCATGGCTCTTGTAAGGGGCATTAAAATCATCTTGTTAAGCTACTGTGACCTCCACGTCTCTTCCAAGGGTCATTGATATTGTCTTTTTATTCCACTGGGACATCCACCACTCTTCCAAGGGGTATTGATATTGTCTTTTTATTCCACTGCGACCTCCACGTCTCTTCCAAGGGGCATTAAAACCGTCTTGTTAAACCACTCTGAACTCCACGTCTCTTCCAAGGGGCATTAAAACCGTCTTGTTAAGCTACTGTGACCTCCACGTCTCTTCCAAGGGGCATTAAAACCGTCTTGTTAAACCACTCTGAACTCCACGTCTCTTCCAAGGGGCATTAAAATCGTCTTGTTAAGCTACTGTGACCTCCACGTCTCTTCCAAGGGTCATTGATATTGTCTTTTTATTCCACTGGGACCTCTACCACTCTTCCAAGGGGCATTGATATTGTCTTTTTATTCCACTGCGACCTCCACCACTCTTCCAAGGGGCATTGATATTGTCTTTTTATTCCACTGGGACCTCCACGTCTCTTCCAAGGGGCATTAAAACCGTCTTGTTAAACCACTTTGTACTCCACGTTTCTTCCAAGGGGCATTAAAACAGTCTTGTTAAGCTACTGTGACCTCCACGTCTCTTCCAAGGGGCATTAAAACCGTCTTGTTAAACCACTCTGAACTCCACGTCTCTTCCAAGGGGCATTAACATCGTCTTGTTAAGCTACTGTGACCTCCACGTCTCTTCCAAGGGTCATTGATATTGTCTTTTTATTCCACTGGGACCTCCACCACTCTTCCAAGGGGCATTGATATTGTCTTTTTATTCCACTGGGACCTCCACGTCTCTTCCAAGGGGCATTAAAACCGTCTTGTTAAACCACTCTGAACTCCACATCTTTTCCAAGGGGTATTAAAACCGTGTGGTTAAGCTACTGTGACCTCCACGTCTCTTCCAAGGGGCATTAAAAACCGTCTTGTTAAACCACTCTGAACTCCACAGCTCTTCCAAGGGGCATTGAAATGTTGTTTTTAATTACCTCTAACTTCCACGACTCTTCCAACGGGCATTGCAATTCCTCCTAATTTTAGTCAGCTTTTGCTTTTCAATGCATAGGCAAACACTAAGGGAGACCCACTCCCCAATAATGGGTAGAAGGTTTTTAGTACGCTGTAATCCACGTCTGTTTCAAGGGGCATTGCAGTTCCTCATAATTTTTGGAAAGCCTTCCATTCACTGCTTAGGCCAACAGTGTACAGGAGACCCAGTTGCTATAAATGGAAAAAATGGTTTAGTTAAGGTCCTCTGACCTCCATGTCACTTCCAAGGGGCATTAAAATTGTCTTGTTAAGCTACTGTGACCTCCACGTCTCTTCCAAGGGTCATTGATATTGTCTTTTTATTCCACTGGGACCTCCACCACTCTTCCAAGGGGCATTGATATTGTCTTTTTATTCCACTGGGACCTCCACGTCTCTTCCAAGGGGCATTAAAACCATCTTTTTAAACCACTCTGAACTCCACGTCTCTTCCAAAGGACATTAAAACCGTCTTGTTAAGCTACTGTGACCTCCACGTCTCTTCCAAGGGGCATTAAAACCGTCTTGTTAAACCACTCTGAACTCCACTTCTCTTCCAAGGGGCATTAAAATCGTCTTGTTAAGCTACTGTGACCTCCACGTCTCTTCCAAGGGTCATTGATATTGTCTTTTTATTCCACTGGGACCTCCACCACTCTTCCAAGGGGCATTGATATTGTCTTTTTATTCCACTGGGACCTCCACGTCTCTTCCAAGGGGCATTAAAACCGTCTTGTTAAACCACTCTGAACTCCACGTCTCTTCCAAGGGGCATTAAAACCGTCTTGTTAAGCTACTGTGACCTCCACGTCTCTTCCAAGGGGCATTAAAACCGTCTTGTTAAACCACTCTGAACTCCACAGCTCTTCCAAGGGGCATTGAAATGTTGTTTTTAATTACCTTTAACCTCCACGACTCTTCCAACGGGCATTGCAATTCCTCCTAATTTTAGTCAGCTTTTGCTTTTCAATGCATAGGCGAACACTAAGGGAGACCCACTCCCCAATAATGGGTAGAAGGTTTTTATTACACTGTAATCCACATCTGTTTCAAGGGGCATTGCAGTTCCTCATAATTTTTGGAAAGCCTTCCATTCACTGCTTAGGCCAACAGTGTACAGGAGACCCAGTTGCTATAAATGGAAAAAATGGTTTAGTTAAGGCCCTCTGACCTCTATGTCACTTCCAAGGGGCATTGGTCACTGTATGCCCTATAACTGTGTAGCCGGACCGCTCCTTTTGGTACAGAAACATATCCTACAAGACATGTGTGGTTGACTGGCCTGATATTGATGTGAATGGTCCCTGTTCCTCCTGCTCTTTCTCCTTTGCCACCACCTCATCCATCATTCATCACCTGAAGCTTTGCTTTAACGGGAGTCATAAAACTGGGATAGTAGCAGGAAAACATCCAGCAATCCTCGGAGGAGTTAGGATATGCGCCAAAACGCTGACCACCTCAGGCCTAGCCGCTACTACATACATGTGCTTGCATTCCAAGGAACAGAAAGCTAAGGAGATGGATGGCCTCTTGATCATGAATAATTTACTCGTTGTGTAGGAGGCCGACCACTGCTGCTGTCTACCTTCTGAACTTTGTGTTGAAGCCTGATTGACCCAGGACCCGCAATCCTCTATGTCTGGAGGACGTGTTGCATCCCAGTGTCCAACTGTGTCCCGGCTTCCACAATATTAACCCAGTGTGAAGGCGTCAGTGAGATGGACCATCCCTGGTCACATTCACTTGTCCACGTGTTTGTGGTTAGGCTGTCCTTCCCACTAAATGCACTGGGGAGGGCACAGGTAATGTTTTGGCATGCACGCTCGTGTATAAGGCGCACCGGGACAAATAGGGGCGGCTGGGGACCGTTTATGGACACCCGGCCGCCCCCAGGCGGCTGGGGACCGTGTGTGGGCACCCGGCCGTGGGGCGGCTGGGGACCGAGTATGGACACCCGGCCGCCCCCTGGCGGCTGGGGACCAAGCGTGGACACCCGGCCACCGGGCGGCTGGGGACTGAGTATGGATACCAGGCCGCTGACGCAGCCATGACGTGGTGGCCAGATTCCGCCTCCACATGCCTATAAGGCCCAATTTCAAGTGCAAGCAAGCAGTATGGTATTGCAGCCTGGGGGTGGGTGGGTGGCAGGCTGCATACTTGCGCTTGCATTGCAAGGAATGGGGGAGGTACAATTGAACACTGCCCTGGGACAAGGACTTGCACGGGGATAGTTGCAAGTCTGCATCTTCTGATGCAGCAAGGATCACTTCTGATGGGCACACTTTTAGGCAGTGACCTGGGTGTCAGAGATGCTTCCAGGGGTCTTCCCCATGCTGTTCCCATGTCTTTTCAGGACTGTATGCATGTGTCACACAGCACATGGCCAGATAAGGTTGTAAAATGTTAAAATGACATTTCCCGGTGAATGCATTTGTCATAGTTGAAAGCAATACAAAAGTACAAAAACGCATAAAAAATGCTACTTGTGAACATAGCCCAAGGTGTGGAGGAGTATTTTTGTTTTGGGTTATTTATTTTACCTTATACACAAGTGTTTACCCTGGAAAGGATGTTCCTTAACATATTTCACAGGAAAACAGTTTCAGTTTCGTTTTTGAAAGTTTTATTGTGAGCCCGTAAAAGTAGCTTAATACCTTTGACCACGTTATTGACAGCAGTGACCTGGGGGTCATAAATGCTTCCTGGGGCGATCCCCATGCTGTCCCCATGTCATTTCAGCACTGTCACTATCGTTTTGGGCACTTTTTAGGCTTTCTACAGATTGCTGTGGGTGCCGCCGCAAAAATGCTCAGGTCTCCCATAGACTAACATTGGGCTCGTTGTTCAGGTCGAGCACCTGAGTATCACGGTGAGCTCGGCCCGAGCTTCGAGCACCCGAGCATTTTAGTGCTCGATCAACACTAATCACTACACTAAGCTTGGTGCTGTATTCATGTACTGATGGTGGTTGTGATGCTGTATTTCTGTTCTGTTGGTGGTTCAGGTGACGTATTTATGTTCTTATAGTGATTCTGGTGATGTATTCCTGTACTGATGGTGGTTCTGGTGAAGTTTCATGTACGGATGGTAATTTTGTTGCTCTATTCATGTACTGATGGTAGTTGTGATGCCGTATTTCTGTACTGATGATGCATGTGATGCTGTATCTTTTTATTTATGATGGTTCTGGTGATGTATTTGTCACGATTCCACCACTTATGGTGTCCTAGGGATGCTGTGAGTGACAGCTCTGCCGCCAAATCTGAGGTTGAGATGTGAGTGTTGTGATTGACAGCTCGGCTGTCCTATCTGGCTGGGTCTATGGGATCTCCTGCAGGTGTCATCTATCCTGGATAATTACAGGTCTATTTAGAACTCTGACAACTGGCAGACCATTGTCAATTGTACTTCTGCTCAAGTGGTGTATTTGTCTGCTCTGTGCTCTGAGCTCTGAGTTATATCCTGATCTCTGTTGATGACCTTCAAATTGCCTCCTGCCTATCCATTCGATTTACCCATGTGTTTTGATCTGCTATCTTCCTGATACCCTGACCTCGGACTGTTTCCTGATTACACTTTTGTCTTTTCCCTCTGTCTATTATGAGCCCTCTTAGTACTGACTCTGGACCTCTTGACCATACTGCCCCACAGTAAGCATAGTTATTAGCGTCACAGTATTCATGAACTATTAGTGGTTGTGGTGACATATTCATGTACTGTTATTGGTTCTGATCCTGTACAAATGTAGCAATCCATAATGTGTTAGATAATGTGATACATGGTTATAATAAAGTATTGTGCCATCTGACAAGTTAAGGGTTACTACAAGTGTATCATTTATGTTAGTATTAACTATGAAATTAAGTACTGTAGCTTGTCAAATCCTACAAATCCTAAAAGCGTGTAATATACTCAATGTCAGGATTCAGCTCTGCTTGCCAATTCCAGCAATCATCACATGGCGATTCATATGCGATTTTCATAATTATGGTCACGTGTCATCTAGCTTCTCTCAATGAAGCAGGGGCTGTAGTTTTTAACTCACCAATGAGAAAATTAGGAAGAGCAGCAAGCCGGCACATGACTGTAAGTATGCAAATCGCATATGATAGGTCACATGACGACTGCACAAACTGCTTAAGCTGTGTATAGGAGGGGACACCAAACTGAATTTTTGGCCCAGGTGCAGGAGAGCCTAGATTCACCTCTGATGTGTGTATAAACTGTAAAACATGGTAACAATTTCTTTAGAACATTTGACAGTAAAATAAGCAGTAAATCACTTAACAGAATAAATCAGAATACACTACAAATCAGGGGCTGGTAGTTTAAAATGATCTATTGGAGGGAAGGGGAACTATATTAACTATAGTGGACAAGGGGCAGTCTTTTAAAGCTTTGACAATACTCTGTTCCTATCACAACTCGCTGCCCATTTCCCCCGTAACTCTCTATCCACTTTCGCAATGCCGCTCTGGTGTCTGCTGGTCCCCATCTGACTACTGTCTTTCTCTCTATCCGTGCCCGGTACCATATGTCCCTGTCAGAGGTAACAGCCCGCCACACGCGTCCTTCCTGGTTGCTCATGCTTTTGGAGCCTCTCTAGCACTTGTTCTAACCAAGTGAGATGTTCCTCGAAGGTGGAGAAGAATACTACAATGTCGTCCAGATAGATTAAGGTCGCTTCGAAATTGAGATCACCAAGACATCTCTCCATCAACCATTGAAAAGTTCCAGGTGCATTAGTTAGGCCGAAGGGCATCCGGTTGAACTCGAATAGACCCATGGGGCGGATGAAGGCAGTCTTTTACCGATCCTTATCCGCCATAGGAACTTGCCAGTAGCCGCTGGCCAGATCGAGGGAGGAGAGCTTTTCCTCAATCATACAGGGACTCTTCAATCCACGGCAGGGGATAGGAATTCCACACCGTACAAGCGTTCAACGGTCGATAATCTACGCAGAACCTCAAGGTCCCATCCTTCTTCTGAACTAGTACAACGGGTGCAGCCCAAGGGCTCTGATTTTCTCGAATTACTCCATTTTATAACATATGGAACAAGAGGTTTTTCACTTATTAATACATTTGTGGCGGAATCTGATGGTATCTCTCTCTAATAGGAGTGGTGTCTCATGCTGGATAGCCTCAGTGCACCCGAAATCGTTTTCTTGACGAGCAAACACCCTGTGATAACGCTGCAGTAGGCCCTCGATTTGTTCTACTTGCTCTGGGGAAAATTCTGTAAGGTCAGTCTCCATCTGTTCCAGGAGAGAGCGACCAACCCGTGCTCCCATTTCTTTCACTCTCATAGTGAGAGACACTGATAGAGTCCATGGATATCCTTCAGAGGGTTCAACTGTAAATTTATTTAGCTCAAGTTGACACAGTGTACCAGCACATGCCTATGCCGCACTGTGGTGAGAGTTTGGGCGACCAGGAGCCCAGGTATTGTTTCGTCTCCTTCCTTGGGCTCCCCTTACAGGGAGGGTGAGTATGGTTTGTCCAATGGGGAGAGTCATGGCACCCTCCGGAGATATAATCAAGAAGCTGAGAGGTGTTTGGTATGTTCTGGACCTGACTCACTCAGATGAGTTGTTGAAAAACTCTTCATCTAGCTTGACGCCTGGTTACGCAATTCCAGTTGCCTCTTTGTGATTCACCAATCAGGAACTTCCCTACTTCCTTCAGGATATTCATTCCCTATGTCACTATGGGCCCGGGGCTTATTGGGCCTTTCACCAACATAATCCCTTTCTTTCCTAATTCTTGTCCACATATATGGACAGTCATCCACACCACCCTGGCCACTGGAATGGGGAGATGGTTGGCAGCTACTAATCTAATATTCTGCCCCTTGTTGGACCAGCTAACCACAAGAAAGTGAGCGTGGAAGTATTCTTCAGGCATAGTGGTCACCTGAGACCCCGTGTCCATTAAACATTGAATGCGTTTCCCATCAAATTCTGCCCAAGTCACGGGCTTTTCAGAGACAGCATTTTCAGAACCTTCCTCCCCTTCTCCTGGGACATGATACCCCATGGTGTGCTCCTCAACCGTGGGGCTCCTTAGTTTAAAGGATGCCCCTTTTTCCTTGGCTCCGGCTTGTGCACTCTCCGGATATATGTCCTTGGCCACTACAGTTCCAATATTCAACTCTATGCTCTTCCGTCCGGCGACGGGGCTGAGACGAGAAATTCGGGGGTATAGCATCCTCTCCTTGGTCCTTCTCCTTATATATAGCTGAGGGGTCGTCCCTTGGCAAGTTACTAGAGGTTCATTTGAGATTGCGTAACTCTCCTCGAATATCTCTGATCTCCTGACGTAATTCTCGTGCCCAGTCAGGTTCCCTGCCGGCGGCTTCCGAGGCGGTAGCTACCTGGTGACTCCGAACCGTGCCCATCAAGGCGGGAGTCTTTTTTTCTCGAACTCGTGCCTCAGCCCCGGTTTCCAAGAAAGTCATGTCAGGATTAGTCCATAACCAGTCCTTCAGAGCCTGTCACAGGTAGGGTTCCCTTAGTCCGGTAACAAATTGATCCCGCAGTACTTTGTCTAAGGATCCCAGCCCTTGATATTCCTCTTTAGTCTTCTTGGTCGACATAATAGTCTCACCTTCCCCGTGAATTCGGTTAAATAAGCGCATGCATAAGTTACCAAGGTCAGTAGTGTCACCGTGCATATCTTCCA
This sequence comes from Phyllobates terribilis, assembly GCF_046119375.1. NCBI lineage: Eukaryota > Metazoa > Chordata > Amphibia > Anura > Dendrobatidae > Phyllobates > Phyllobates terribilis. The sequence goes on along the minus strand of NW_027362765.1, from coordinate 222,464,698 downwards.
AACTCCCAATCACTTTTTCTATTGTGTCACGGTTCTTAGATTGTCAGTACATAACAGTCTGTCGTGCCTCCCCATCAAGACTCAGTAAGGCTAGCTCTGCCTGCATGGCTGGGGTCATAGGGTACATCCTGACCATGCTCTGCAGTCTCTCCACCCAGTCCCACAACTGTATATTATTCCCCGTGCGTTTCAGGAGGTTATTGAGCATGGCTCTCAGGGGAATACTTCTGGTCGCCGACCCGACCATGAATCTCCGATCTGACACTTCCCGAGCTTCTGCAACGTCCTATCACTTGCGCACACGTCTGAGAACCGTGCCGCCGCAACCTATTCCCGTTCTGTCGACCGCCGTCACCGGGTGATGAACCTTGACTGGCGTCGCTCAGATCTTCGGGGCTTGACCGTCGACGTCTGGGCTTGGAACCTAGACTGGCATCGCTCGGGTCTTCGGGGCTTGACCGTTGACGTCTGGGCTGGGAACCTTGACTGGCGTCGCTCGGGTCTTGGGGGCTTGACCGTCGACGTCTGGGCTGAGAACCTTGACTGGCGTCGCTTGGGTCTTCGGGGCTTGACCGTCGACGTCTGGGCTGGGAACTAAATGCAAACCAGATGGAATAGCATGCCGCTGCAAGATGCTGAGGTAGCCATGCTGGTTCAGTATGCCTTGAATTCTGAATAAATCCCCGACAGTGTCATCAGCAAAGCACCCCCACACCATCACACCTCCTCCTCCATGGTTCACGGTGGGAACCAGGCATGTAGAGTCCATCCGTTCACCTTTTCTGCGTCGCACAAAGACACGGTGGTTGGAACCAAAGATCTCAAATTTGGACTCATGAGACCAAAGCACATATTTCCACTGGTCTAATGTCCATTCCTTGTGTTCTTTAGCCCAAACAAGTCTCTTCTGCTTGTTGCCTGTCCTTAGCAGTGGTTTCCTAGCAGCTATTTTACCATGAAGGCCTGCTGCACAAAGTCTCCTCTTAACAGTTGTTGTAGAGATGTGTCTTCTGCTAGAACTCTGTGTGGCATTGACCTGGTCTCTAATCTGAGCTGCTGTTAACCTGCGATTTCTGAGGCTGGTGACTTGGATAAACTTATCCTCAGAAGCAGAGGTGACTCTTGGTCTTCCTTTCCTGGGGCGGTCCTCATGTGAGCCAGTTTGAAGCTCATCAAGAGAATGCCAAGAGTGTGCAAAGCAGTCATGAAAGCAAAAGGTGGCTACTTTGAAGAACCTAGAATATAAGACATATTTTCAGTTGTTTCATACTTTTTTGTTAAGTATATAATTCCACATGTGTTAATTCATAGTTTTGATGCCTTCAGTGTGAATGTACAATTTTCATAGTCATGAAAATACAGAAAAAGCTTTAAATGAGAAAGTGTGTCCAAACTTTTGGTCTGTACTGTATGTGTTACAGTAATAAAAGTAAAAAGAGGCTTTCTGTGCCATACTTGCCCTCCCCCCAACTCTGTACTGGTTATAACACAGTATATCAATTACAGTATCTCACAAAAGTGAGTACACCCCTCACATTTTTGTAAATATTTTATTATATCTTTTGATGAGACTACACTGAAGATATGACACTTTGATACAATGTAAAGTAGTTAGTGTACAGCTTGTATAACAGTGTAAATTTGGGGTGCCCTCTAAATAACTCAACACACTGCCATTAATTTCTAAACCGCTGGCAGCAAAACTGAGTACACCCCTCAGTGACAAAGGCCAAATTGTGCCCAGTTAGCCATTTTCCCTCACCGGTGTCATGTGACTTATTAGTGGTACAAGTTCTCAGGTGTGAATTGGGAGCAGGTGTGTTAAATTTGGTTTTATCGCTCTCACACTCTCTCATACTGGCAGAGGCATAGCTAGGAGTTTAGTTCAGGAGGGGCGAAACATCTGAGTGGGCCCCTAACCAGGTAACTGTCTGTACAACTACAGTGGTGAACCCCGATCATCGGTATAGAGGAACCTCAGGAGATGAACGTGTTGTTACTGAAAATGAATCTCTACACAAAGACCATCACTGATATTACCGACATATGGTGACCATATAGTGGTAGATAGCAGACCTGCAGACCATACAAGTAATTACAGTACAGGTATATATAGTAAATTACAGATGACTTTCTTTCTGGTGGAGTAGTTCATTTTCCCGTCTTTTCCATCTGGTCCAGACCGACATGACAACTACTTCCAGCCATGACTCGTCTGCAGAGATTACAACACAGACACATTTGAATCCTCACATTTCCAGCCCCGTCCCCATCTATTCCCAACCAGCACAAACTCCTCATCCTGATGATACCCCTATTATTGCACCTGCTGTGTGGAACAAAAACGGAGCTCCTCTTAGTGCCTGACATAATTATACCCACCACTGTGCCACTTACAAAGTAATAATGCTTCCTTTGTGCCCTCTAGATGGTAAAATTGCTCCCTTAAAAAGATTAATGCACTGTACAAATGACCTAGAAATACTCTGAGTGCCTCTATAAGGCCACGGCCCCACTATCAGTATTTCGTCAGTATTCAGTGAGTATTTTTTTCTCGGGAGTGGGAGCCAAAACCAGATGCTTAACAATCAGAAAAAGGGTATAATAGAAACAAGTGCACCAATTCTGCATTTATCACCCACTACTGGTTTTGGCTTCCAATCCTCAGAAAAAATACTGACCAAATACTGATGAAATACTGATAGTGGGGCCGTGGCCTAACAATAAGTGCCAACTTGACATTTAATAATGTCCACTGGGTTCCCCAATATACAGCTCCTCTATATACAGTATAGTGGACCCAAAGCTCCCTTATACAGAGTATGATGTCCCCACAGCTCCCCCATATACAGCATGAAGAGCTCATAGCTCCCCTATACACAATACAATGCCCCACAGCTTCCCTATACACAGTATGATGGGCTCACAGCTCCCATATACACAGAACCACCATCAGTAGATGAATGCAACACCAGAACCACTATAGATAAATGAATGCAATGCCAGAACCACTGCCAGTAGATGAATACAGCACTAGAACCACACTTTTCCTCCTCTGCTTACTGCCCACAAGATACTGTGCCTTCACATTAACATCCCTCATATACAATAAAAGTCCCTATAACCTTCGGCTCTATAAGGCGCTTACCTTTCCCACTTCGGCAGCAGGGTAATGGTGGCGGCAGCAGGGTGACAGCCACAGTAGGGAGCCAGTGGCAGAAAGGTGACCGCCTCAGCCGGGTGACGACCTCTGATCAGTTATGGATTGGTACATTTGTACATGATCAGGACCATAGTCAGTACATGAATCCATTACCAGATTCACTGTCAGTATATGAATCCAACTTCTCCATACTGTGCCTCCACTTCTCCATATTATCCCCAAAGCTCTCACCTCTCCATACTGTCATCTCATTCTCCCATCTCTACATACTGTGCCCCCCCTTCTCAATATTGTTCCCAAAGCTCTCACCTCTCCATACTGTCCTCTAACACTCCCATCTCTACATACTGTGCCCCCACTTCTCTATATTGTTCTCAAAGCTCTCACCTCACCATACTGTCCAGCCATGCTCCCGTCTCTACATACTGTTCCCCCACTTCTCCATACTGTGCCCCCACTTCTCCATATTGTCCCCCATGCTCTCAGCTCTCCATGTGTCCCCCCATGCTCCCATCTCTACATACTGTTCCCCTACTTTTCCATACAATCCTCTCACACTCCCACTTCTCCATATGGTCCCCACATGCTCCCAATTATCCATTCTGTACCCCCATTTCTCCATATTGTCTCCTATGCTCCTACCTCTCTATACTATACCCCCACTTCTTCATAGTGTACACTTCTGCATACGGTCCACCCACGATCTAATTTCTCCATACAGTCCCCCACCTCTAAATAATGTCCCTCACTTCTCCATATAGTCCCCCCACTCCTCCATATTGTCTCCCACTTCTCCATGCTGTGCCCCCAATACAATCTCCATACAATCCCACCACACTCCCACTTCTTCATATGGTCCACAGAAGCTCCCAATTCTCTATCCTGTTCCTCCATATTGTCCCCTACGCTCCCTCCTCTACATACTGTCCCCCCACTTCTTCATATTGGACACCCATTTCTCCATATGGTCCCCCTCACAATTTTCCCCAGTCCCCACTGCCCCATAAGCACGACACGTCCTTTGCCGCTCTGCGGCTCAGTGATCATAGCAGCAGAGTGATGAGGTCAGCAGTGTGCGACCTCTTCACTCCAATGCACATCTGCAAATGACAAGTGCTCCCCTACCTCCCGGCACTGCCGTGTTGCTCAGATGTATTCACGTCTAAGAGATGTGAATACATCTGAGCACAGGGAAAAGGGAGCCGGCAGCGAGTCGCATGCTGTGCAGACCTGGCTTAACCATATCGGAGTGCTGTGCACTCCGATACAGTTAAGTGTAGCGTAGCTCCAGATGAGAGCCCTGTAGTGGCCCCCCCCCCGAGCACGGGGCCTGGGGCGATCGCACTCTCTGCCCGCCCCAGTGGCTACGCTACTGAATACTAGTCCCTGGAAGTTCAACATGGCACCTCATGGCAAAGAACTGTCTGAGGATCTGAAAAAAAGAATTGTTGATCTACATAAAGATGACCTAGCCACTTTCGCAATGCCGCTCTGGCGTCTGCTGGTCCCCGTCTGACTACTGTCTTTCCCTCTATCCGTGCCCGGTACCATATGTCCCTGTCAGAGGTAACAGCCCGCGTCGTGCGTCCTTCCTGGTCGCCGACCTGACCATGAATCTCCGATCTGACACCTTCGGAGCTTCTGCGACGTCCTGTCACTGGCGCACATGTCTGAGAACCATGCCGCCACAACCTGTTCCCGTTCTGTCAACCGACATCACCCGGGTGATGAACCTTGACTGGCGTCGCTCGGGTTTTTGGGGCTTGACCGTCGACGTCTGGGCTGGGCAGATGTGCGGCATCGTTCTTCCTGACAGGAGCTCCAGACGCTGCGGTTGCTTCTCCTATCTCTCTATGCGGCGTCCGAATCCTCTCAGAACGTGCACACGTGCTGTTTTTCTCCTCAGGTTGTGAACTGCAGCACGGTGGCCATGACCATACAGAGGTTTAACAAGACAGGTTCCATTCAGAGCAGGCCTCGCAATGGTCGACCAAGGATGTTGAGTGCACGTGCTCAGCATCATATCCAGAAGATGTCTTTTCAAAATAGACATATGAGTGCTGCCAGCATTGCTGCATAGGTTAAAGGGGTGGAGGGTCAGCCTGTCAGTGCTCAGACCGAATGCTGCACACTGCATCAAATTCTGCATGGCTGTCATCCCAGAAGGAAGCCTCTTCTTAAGATGATGCACAAGAAAGCAAGAAAGCCCACAAACACTTAGCTGAAGACAAGCAGACTAAGCACATGATTACTGGAATCATGTCCTGTGGCATGATGAGACCAAGATAAACTTATTTGGTTCAGATTGTGTCAAGCGTCTGTGGCGGCAAGCAGGTGAGGAGTACAAAGAAAAGTGTGTCTTGCCTAAAGTCAAGTATGGTGATTGGAGTGTCATGGTTTGGGGCTGCATGAGTGCTGCCGGCTGTGGGGAGGTACAGTTCATTGAGGGAATCATGAATTGCAACATGCACTGTGACATACTGAAGCAGAGCATGATCCCCCTCCCTTTGGAAACTGGGCCGCAGGGCAGTATTCCAACATGATGATGACCCCAAACGACCACTGCCTTGCCTAAGAAACTGAGGGCAAAGGTGCTGGACTGGCACGGCATCTCTCCAGACTTAAACCCTATTGAGCATCTGTGGGGAATCCTCAAATGGAAGGTGGACGAGCGTAAGGTCTCTAACATCCACCAGCCCCGTGATGTCGTCATGGAGGAGTGGAAGAGGATTCCAGTGGCAATCTGTGAAGCTCTAGTGAACTCCATGCCCAAGAGCGTTAAAGCAGTGCTTGAAAATAATGGTGGCCGCACAAAGTATTGACACTTTGAGCACAATTTGGCCATTTTCACTTAGGGGTGTACTAACTTTTGTTGCCAGCAGTTTAGACATTAATGGATGTGTGTTGAGTTATTTCGAGGGCACCCCAAATTTACACTGATATACAAGTGTGACACCCCAGGGGTCTGGTTGCCACAGTAATAGAGATATTATGTCTGAGAGCAAGTGGGAGGTTTCTCTGGTCAGGAGCCCTAAACATGCAACACGGCCCACCCAGACCTGGGAGGGGAGGAATCTGCCCTTATAAACTGGGTCTGGGGCGGGATTAGGAAGTGAAGCTGCAGACAGAGACAGAGCCTGCAGAACAAGCAGAGCAGTCAGAGCCTGGAGAGGGAAAGTGAGATCAGGAGCTCTGTAGGAGCAGCAGCTGAAGGCCAGGGGCTGTGAGCAGAGATATAGCTCGCCCTGGCTGAAGTTACTAAAACCGGACACAGGAGTCCGAGGCTGTGGGGACTGATATATACCCAGCAGCAGAAACCAGCCGGCAGGGGATTCCAGGTCCTCTGGCCATAGAAGCCCGGAGGCTCAGTCACAAAGAAGGGACCAGCGCCGCCATCCAGGAGCGGAGGCTAACAGAAGGCCCCAAGTCACCAGCCATACGGGTAAGCACCACACGGTATACTCAGGGACGTGGGCTACTTGTAACCGCTGACAGCAAGGTAGCCAGGAAGAGTGCAGATAAACGGGGAGGCCTACAACTCCACCAGGCCAGGGGAACTCCTGCTTGCTCGCAGACTGACTGTTACAACTCTCCTGTTAGGTTTTTTTTAGTTTGCTGGTCACATGACCATTTTGCCTATTTAATCCGGCTCCGCCCTCCTGGCTTTGCTGGACTTCATTTGTATTTACTACTGTTGAGCTAGCTTGTTGCTCTATTGCCGTTCTCTTTTAGTTTTGCTAGGTCTTCGGACCTCTATGCTTTTTGTTGTGTGTTTGTCTTTGACTGCTACTATTTCTGCTAGGAGGTGTCCAACTTGTCCCAGTCCCTAGATCTTGTAGGGATCCCTCCCCCACATCTATAGGTCTGCGTTCAGACTAGCCGAGGACTTTAGCGGGTCTGATCGCAGGATCAGGTTCCCCGTTACATCGTGGGGATCTAGTTTAGTTCTATTGTAGGGACAGATCTCCTGCCTTTCCTTAGTCTCTGTAGCAGATCATAACAGTAAGTCCAGCCATAAAAATAAATAAATAAATAAAAAGGAAAGGATTTTCTCTGGGGAAAGACCTCCAGTTTTCCATCATGATCTCGGTGCAAGATTTGGCTCAACGCTTGCAGGGACTCTCTCTGGAGGTGACCAAGCTCCAACAACACGTGAGTAGCTGTTCTGGAGCGCATTTTGTGGAACCAAAGGTACGTCTGCCTGATCTATTTTTTGGCGAACAACAAGATTTTTTTTCTTTTAAAAATGCTTGTCTATTATATTTTCGTTTGAGACCCGGATCCTCTGGTGATGAATCACAGCGCATAGGGTTCATAATGTCACTTTTGCGCAAAGATCCTCAGGGATGGGCCTTCTCTCTCCAACCTAGTGATCCGTGCTTTAGTTCAGTGGATAGTTTTTTTTCTGCTTTGGGTTTGTTGTACGATGATCCTGATCGTGTCTCATCTGCTGAGTCTGAATTAAGACGTTTGAGGCAGGGATCAGGTAATGTGGAAAAATATTGTTCTCACATCCATCGGTGGTCTGCCCAGGTAGGGTGGAACGATTCAGCTTTGAAAAGCTTGTTTCTGGCAGGGCTAGGTGAAAGGGTTAAGGATTTACTGATTGCTTATCCCACACCTGGAAACTTGCAGGAGGCAATGCAATTAGCTATACGGGTGGACAGGAGACTGCGTGCAAGGGTTAATGAGAGCAAATCCTCTGCTATGTCAGCTTCGAGTCCTGAGAGGTTCTGTGCTGACAATGGAGAGCCGATGGAAATTGGGGCGATGGCACCCCGCTCTCAGGAAAAAGACCGCCGACTTTCTGAAGGCTTGTGTTTCTATTGCGGAAGCTCTAGTCATTTTATTAAGAGCTGTGTGCTTCGTAAGAAGAAAGAAAAAAAAATGGTCAGTCATGCTCGTATTGCCTGTTTAAATTCTAAGGGGGTATTCCTATCTGCCACTACTGCTGCTCAGGATGAATTAATTGAATTTCGGGTATTTGTGGATTGTGGATCTACTCTGAATGTGATTGATGGGGGATTCTTGGAAAAACTTAGATTAGAACCTAAAACTTTGTCATCCCCTATTGCTGTGGTTTCTGTCGATGGCTCTCCCTTGAAGAGTGTTACTCACAAGGTCTGTGAATTTCCCCTCACTATTAATGGTATTCACCAAGAAAAGTTGGATTTGGTGGTATTGGATAATTTGCCTTCTCCAGTAATATTGGCGTTACCCTGGTTAAAATTGCACAATCCTGTACTGGATTGGTCTACCAATGAAATTAAGTCCTGGAGCCCTAAGTGTTATGACAAGTGTTGTAACGGACGTATTGCTGCTGTGGATAAAGGGGAATTGCCTGTACCTATTCAGGATTTTTGGAGAGTTTTTTCTGAGGAGGAGTCGCAGGTTTTGCCTCCCCATAGAGACTATGATTGTACCATTGAATTTGTCCCTGGAGCGACTCTTCCTAAGAGTCGTTTATTTAATCTTACTATTCCTGAGAGAAAGGCTTTGGAGGAGTACATACAGACAAGCTTGGCCGCTGGTCACATTAGGCCTTCCAAGTCTCCTGTGGCTGTTGGGTTTTTTTTTGTGAAAAAAAAAAGATGGCGGTTTACGTCCTTGTCTGGACTTTCGTGAGATTAATAAAATTACTGTACGCAATCCTTACCCACTGCCATTAATTCCCGATTTATTTAACCAGTTAGTGGGGGCCAAGTGGTTCTCTAAAATTGATCTCCGGGGGGCATACAATTTATTGCGCATGAAGGAGGGTGATGAATGGAAGACTGCTTTTAACACTCCTGTGGGTCATTTTGAGAATCTGGTTATGCCTTTTGGTCTCACCAATGCTCCAGCATTTTTTCAGAATCTTATTAATGATATCCTTAGACCTTTAATCGGCAAAGATGTGGTGGTGTATTTGGATGACATTTTGATTTATTCGCCGGATCTGGAGTCTCATTGGCGGAGCGTACGTGAGGTATTACAGTTATTAATGGACAATTCGCTTTTTGCTAAGCTGGAGAAATGTGAGTTCGCTGTACAGAGAATTAGTTTTTTGGGCTACATTATCTCCAGTGAAGGTTTTGAGATGGACCCGGTTAAAGTTCAAGCTGTGCAGGAATAGCCTAGGCCTATTGGTTTGAAATCGATACAGAGGTTTTTGGGTTTCGCCAATTATTACAGAAAATTCATAAAAAAAATTTCTATTATTGTCAAACCGCTGACCGATCTCACCAGGAAAGGTGCTAATGCGGTTCAGTGGACTTCTGAGGCCATTGAAGCTTTTGTGTTTTTAAAGGAGAGGTTCACCTCTGCTCCCATCCTTATGCAGCCTGATGTGACTAAGCCGTTTTTGGTTGAGGTTGATGCTTCTTCGGTGGGGGTTGGTGCGGTGTTGTCTCAGGAAAACAAGGATGGAGTACATCCCTGTGCCTTTTTTTCAAAAAAATTTTCCGAGACTGAACTTAATTACGATATTGGTAATCGGGAATTGCTGGCGATTAAACTCGCATTTGAACACTGGCGTCATCTCTTGGAAGGTGCTGAATTTCCCGTTCAGGTTTTCACTGATCATAAAAATCTGATCTATCTTGACGCTGCCAAGCGCTTGAATGCCCGTGAGGCTAGGTGGCACTTTTTTTCTCGCGGTTTAATTTTTCCGTTACTTACATCCCGGGTACCAAGAATGTTAAAGCGGATGCTTTGTCTCGCAGCTTTTCTCCCATGGTCGGTGTTGAGGAGGAAGAGGAGACCATTTTACAAGAAGGTGTTGTGATTGCTGCTTTGGACTCCGTTTTGGAGGATGAGATTCTTAAAGCACAGGAGAATGCCCCATCTAACACTCCCCATGGGAGGTTGTTTGTGCCTAGGACCTTTAGGAGAGATTTGTTTGTTGAGTGTCATGAGTCTCGGTTGGCAGGTCATCCAGGAATTTCTGAGACCAAGAGACTTGTGGGTCGCAGTTTTTGGTGGCCTGGATGGCAGAAGGAAGTCATTAAGTGGGTGCGCCAATGTACTGTGTGTGCTAGATCCAAGTCTTCGCATGCTCCTGCTGCGGGGTTGCTTTGCCCTCTGGAGGTTCCTAGTGCACCTTGGACACATCTGGCTATGGACTTTATTACTGACCTTCCTCCCTCTGAAGGTTTCACGGTCATCTGGGTGGTCGTGGACCGTTTTAGCAAGATGTGTCACTTGGTTCCCTTCATCAAACTACCTTGCGCTAAGACACTCGCCAAGGCCTTTGTCAAGGAAATTGTCAGACTACATGGTGTTCCTACTGACATTGTTTCTGATAGGGGACCTCAGTTCGTGGCTCGTTTTTGGCGTGCCTTTTGTGACAGGTTGGGAGTTCATTTGTCGTTTTCATCCGGATATCATCCTGAGCCTAATGGCCAGACAGAAAGGAAGAACCAGGATGTTGAGCAGTTCTTGCGTTGTTTTGTGGCAGACAATCAAGAGGGGTGGTCTGAGTTTCTGCCACTTGCTGAATTTGCTCTCAACAACCATACATCCTCTTCTGCTGGGTGTTCGCCTTTTTTTTGTTGTTCTGGGAGACATCCGTCTTTTGGGTCATTCTCCAAATTGGTTTCGGCTGTGCCTGAGGAGGAGAGTTTTTCCGGTGATTTGGAGAGAGTTTGGACGGATGTGCGTGGTAATCTTCAGGAGGCTAACAAAAAATCTAAGAGGTACTTTGATAGGAAACGGCAAGAGGTTTTGTTTGCTGTTGGTGACATGGTTTGGTTGTCCTCTAAGAATCTGCGATTGAGGATTCCTTCTAAAAAATTGGGTCCCAAGTTCGTAGGGCCCTTTAAGGTACTTCAGATAGTTAACCAATCTGCTGTTAGGCTGGAGGTTCCTACGTCCTGGAGGATTAATCCGGTGTTTCATGTTTCTCTGTTGAAAAAAGCTGATGTGAATATGAAATTTCCCGCATCCTAAATTCTAGACGGTATAGAGGGAGTTTGCAGTATCTCGTCGCTTGGAAGGGTTTCGGACCTGAGGATAACTCATGGGTGAGGGCGGATGATGTTTCTGCCCCCAGACTTGTCCGATCGTTTCACAGGAGGTTTCCTGGTAAGCCTGGGCCTAGGGGATCCGGAGGATCCTCTTAGAAGAGGGGGTACTGTTACAACTCTCCTGTTAGGTTTTTTTTAGTTTGCTGGTCACATGACCATTTTGCCTATTTAATCCGGCTCCGCCCTCCTGGCTTTGCTGGACTTCATTTGTATTTACTACTGTTGAGCTAGCTTGTTGCTCTATTGCCGTTCTCTGTTAGTTTTGCTAGGTCTTCGGACCTCTATGCTTTTTGTTGTGTGTTTGACTTTGACTGCTACTATTTCTGCTAGGAGGTGTCCAATAGTGTTGAGCCACCCCCGTAGTGTTCGAGTTCGGTTCGGTTCGTCGAACACCCGTGTGTTCGCCGAACTGTTCGTCAAACTGTTCGTCGAACACCTTCGAACACCGTTAAAAACAATGGCAGGCAAACAAAAACACATAGAAACACATAGAAAACACCTTCAAAGGTGTCCAAAAGCTGACAAACTGCTCAGAAGACATAACTAACACATGGAAAAGTGACAAGTACATATAGTCATGCAAAAATAAAAGAGGTGGAGGAGTAAAAGGAGGGGGAGACACAGATATAGGCATGTCATGCCCTTCTAAAATCCAAAAAGTGAGAAGCCGACACGGCCAGTCCGCTCCTGCCCGTGCCACCTCCGTGTCGCCGGGTTTGTGCCAGAGCCGCGGTGAACCCTGACGGCCAGCCCCCCTCTCCCAATACTGGTGCCTGTCCGCTGGTGGGTCGAGCGAGCCCCCCTGTGGTGGAGGCAGCTCTAAGCTTTTTAATTTAAATTGTCTCTCTAATTTGAATGAATACACTTTAAATCCATTTACAAGGATCTATTGGAGGGCAAGTCTCATGCCAGCAGCCGCGGTAATTCCAGCTCCAGTAGCGTCCACTAAAGCTGCTGCAGTTAAAAAGCTTTTATAAGGATCGAGCTCGGCTGTCCACCGCAAGGCATCCTACTGCCAGTCCCAGCCCCTATGCCTTGGGGTGCCTCCTGATGCTCTTCACTAAGTATCCCATGGTCCCGAAGCATTTCCTTTGAAAAAATTAAGTGTCTAAACTACAGGTGGTGCAGCTTGCTTAACAGCGGGGATAATCCGCTGACTAGCAGACACTGCTACTAGGCACAAAGTATTTCCTGGGCTAGATGCAGTTAAAAATTTGTAATTAGATACTCTCGTTGGATGCTGAGAAAGCATTCCATAGAGTCTCCTGGCACGCCATATATGATTCTCTTAAAAAGCTTGGGGTAGGGGTCTAGGGGACCCTTTTATAGCCAAAATCACGGCCCTGTATGGCAATACGTCACCTAGGCTGAAGATAAATGGAACTGTAGCACCCTGAGGGCTCGGTTGCTACAGACGTATTGCACCTCACCCAGAGGTGTGATATCTCACTCTCAGGTAAGGATGGAGTGTGGATCAGGACCCGACACCTGCATGCATTACACCACATTGCCGTGGGGCAGGGCGACCAATATGCCCCTGAGATGGGCACGACAGTCCCTGTCCCTGGCTGGAGCGGGGGGAGGGAACACTGAGGAAGGGGAACCCTGTAGTGCAGGAGCAGGGAGGAAGCAGTTCCTGGGTGCATTGAGAAGGGAGTATAAAAGGTGGGCACCATCTTAGTTCAGTGCAGAGAAGTCTGAGCAGAAGTGGCAGGGAGCAGGGGCTCTGCATGAGCTCGGCCTAGTAACAGAGGCCCAGGCCTGGAAGAGGGAGAAGGAAGGAAGAGGAGCGGAGAAGGCTCCAGGAACGAGGAATGAAGGGATCCCAGGGGTGCGGACGGGCGAGTCGCCACCGCACGCCCGAATCCACCTGCGTGGAGGGGTCAGGCCAAAGGGGGAGACCGATCCCCGAACTAGTGGAGGCAGGAAACGACCCTCAGCTAGAAACCGGAGGCTCTGACATTTTATGTGGCGCAGCCCCTCGCTACACCCGCTAGGAAGGCACCACATAGGGTCAGGGAAACTGGCGCCAAGTTTACCAAGAGGAGGCCCGAGGCAGCCGGACAGAAGTGTTGGTAAGAAAGGCCAGACAAAGGACACACAAAGGGGGTCCTGTGAAGTGCTCCAAAGTTATCTGGGAGTTGTCTGAGCCCCTCACCTGGTGAGCACAGTACGACGTGGGCAGCCGTTACCTGCAGACGTGGTCTGGATAATAAGAACTGTGAGTAAAGGCCCTGAACTGCATCACTGACTCCGTGTCGTTACTGCTGCTGCCCTGCACCATCACCCCCATCCTCCGCATACACTGCCCTGAGGCTATACTCCTCCCGTGGGGAGTTATGCTACGCTCTGCTGCACCCACAACACCAGCCTCAGCGGTCTGCCCTGTAGCGGCGGTTCACTCTGACCGCAATCCACGGGTGGCGTAGTCGGACATTTAAACATCAAAACCACATAAATAGTTCCGCCACTGGTTTGACCGCCCTGAGCCACGGAACCGGGTCGCCGCCACGAAGACTACAACCACCAGCATCCACCAAAAAGGGTCCGGCTCCGGGTGTCCCAAGGCCCAGGGGGTGCGTCAGAACATTTTCATCACCTTTCACAATCACCAATGGGACAAGGCAGGGATGTCCTCTGTCCCCTCTCTTATACATCCTAGTGACGGAGCACCTGCTCTCATCAATTCGCCATAACCCCAATATTAGGTGGATTGAGGTGGGAGGCACCGAGTACAAGTGCTCTCTATTTGCTGATGATGTCCTAGTATATATCACTCAATCACATATATCCATCCCTGCTGTTATGGCTGAAATAGATCACTTTGTTACATGGTAAAATTTTAAAATCAATGCAGCGAAGTCTGAGGCCCTCGATGTCTCCCTCCCCAAATCCATATAGGATTCCATCCAGTCCAACTTTCCCTTTGCCTGGCCCTCACAGGGTATCAAATACTTAGGAATTCCTATTCATAGAGACCTCTCCCATCTATGTTATCTTAATTTTGGGCCCTTTATTGAACAATTCCATACAGACCACGGTTGGCAAGTTAGAACTGTAAGATTCACTACGTGAACCACTGGTGTTTTGTGGAAAAGCACATGTACACTGCGTTCCAAATTATTATGCAAAAAGTGTTTAGGAGTGATAAGGGAAGAATTTGTTTGTTTGTCAGTTAAACTCATTGATGGTGATGTGTGTCAGGGCTCTTTATATCACTGTAAGCAATTGCAGACACCTGTGCTAATTAGTTTGGCAGGTGTGTCCAATGAAAGGCAAGACTACTTAAGAAGGCTCTCTCACATTATTAAGCAGCCTACATTTTCTGCCAAAATGGGAAAGAAAAAGGATGTGTCGGCTGCTGAGAAGCAACAAATTGTGGAGTGTTTAGGTCAAGGCATGACTACAATCAACATTGTGCGATGATCAGGATGAAGTGTCTTGGCAATCAAGAAGTATGTAGCTGATTCACAGTACACACGTGTGCGTGCTGATAAGGGCAAATTGAGGACTCTTTCCTACAGGCAATTACGTCAGGTTGAAAGAGCAGCGGCCAAAAAGCCTTGTCATAGCAGCAGACAAGTTTTTGAAGCTGCTTGTGCCTCCAACGTCCCCCCAACAACAAGATGCAGGGTCCTTCAGAGGTTTGCAGCTGTGCATACGCCATCCTGTCGACCTCCTCTATCCACTTCACACAAGCAGAAACGGCTCCAGTGGGCCAAACATTACATGAAGACTGATTTCAAAACAGTTTTGTTCACGGATGAGTGCCGTGCAGCGCTCGATGGTCCAGATGGATGGAGTGGAGGATGGCTGGTTGATGGACACCCCAGCAAACACGGCTACAGCGCCAACAAGGAGGAGGTGGAGTAATGTTTTGGGCTGGAATCATGGGGAGAGAGATTGTCGGCCCCTTTAGGATCCCTGAAGGCGCTAAAGATGAACTCCATAATGTATGTGGATTTTCTCAAACAGCACTTCCTGCCATGGTTCAAGAAGAAGAACCGTGTATTTCACAGCAAGATCATTTTTCTGCATGATAATGCACCATCTCATGCTGCACATAAAACATCTGCATCTCTGGCTGATATGGGCATAAAAGGGGACAAACTTATGGTGTGACCCCCATGCTCCCCTGACCTCTACCCCATTCAGAACCTTTGGAGCATCATTAAAAGGAGTGTCTATGATGGCGGGAGGCAGTTCACATCTAAGCAACAGCTCTGGGAGGGTATTCTGTCCTCATGCAAAACAATTGAAGCAGAAACCATCCAAAACCTGACAAATTCAATGAACGAGAGAGTTCAGAAGCTCCTTTCGAACAAGGGGTCCTATGTGAAAATGTAACATCACCTAGAATAAAGTTTTGAGTTGAAAACTGTTTGATTTCAGTTTCTAACAACCTGCTAATGCTTATAATTTCAAAAATGACCATTTTTTTGGTCTTTATTAAAATGAAAAGGTTGATCGAAAAGTTTGGGGGATCTAAGAGTGTGGCAACCCAGTAGTCATGATTACTTCGAATTCTGACAATATGAGGGTCATGCTGCAGGTAGTGCAGCAAGAAGGCACTTGTGTGTCTTGTGACGCGCCCCTGGGCCTGTGTCGCGCTGCGCTGCGCATGCGGGAGCTTACCCGGAGCCGGATCTGTGGAGGGTTGTAGTCTCGTGGCGGTGACCCGGTCCATGCCCAGGGAGTCAAACTAGACGGCAGTCCATTAGTAGTAAATGGTTGATGACTACGCCACCCGTTGAGTGCAGCCAGGGGGCTGCTGCTGCAGGGCAGACCGCTGAGGCCGATGGTGGGATTGTGCAGCGTGATAGTATAACCCCCAACGGGAGGGGTATGGCCTCAGGGCAGCCGACGTGGATGATGGGGGTAGCAGGAACCACTCAGAGACGGTACGGTGTAGTTCAGGGTCTTTACTGGTAACAACAAAAGACCCTCCCGGAGTACTTGCTAGCGGATGGGGCCTGGTCAGTCCTTGAGCAGATGGGATCTCCCCTGGCCAGGCGTAGTTGTAGGCCTCCCAAACTGACTGTACTCTTCTGGCTACCTTGCTAGGAGCTGATGTAAGTAGCCCACGTCCCTGAGTGTACCGTGTGGTGCTCACCCGTATGGCCGGTGACTCGGGGCCTTCTAATGGCTTCCGCTCCACGATGGCGGTGCTGGTCCCACGCGTGTGACCGTGCCTTCGGGCTTCTGGGCCAGAGGACCTGAAATCCCCTGCCTGACGGATTCTGCTGCTGGGCAGGAATTAGTCCCCACAGCCTCGGACTCCGGGTCCGGTAAAAAGTCTTCTTAGTCAGGGCGAACTCTGCAGCTGCCAGCCCCTGACTCCTTGTAACTGCTGTTTCTTCCTATGCTGTCTCTACTTCTTCTCTTCTTCTACTCACTCACCCTGCCTCAGCCCCAGGTTTATATAGGGGAAGTTCTTCCCCTCCCAAGACTGGGCAGGAGGTGTGGCATGCACAGGATCCCTGACTAAAGGACCTCCCACCTGCTCTCAGACATAACATTACGTTACTGTGGCAACCAGACCCCTGGGGTGTCACATTCCCCCCTAGTAAAATTTAGTACTCCGGGACTAAACACATTTAGAAAACATAACAAGGCAAAACATTAATAATACAATAAGAAAACACATAAAGATGGTTACGGCGTGTCCGCAACCGGGTGCAGTCTCTGAAGAAAGCAAGGTGTCCATTTCACCAACACAGGGAGACGTAACCAGGTAGGGGTCTGTTCTACCCCGAGTCCTTGACAGTCTTTAGTCCATCCTGGGTTACGCTCCAACTATATACAAGGATTCCCGGTAAATCCACCAAGGATTCCTAAAAACAACTAGAAATACAAAATTACACACAAGCAACTATAGACAGGTAAACATTATAAAATAGCTTAAACATTTAGATCCTCCAACGTGCGGGTAACTGGCCTCTAGTGGCCCTAGTGGACCTACGGAGCTGACTGTCTGGCCCTGAACTACAGGGTGTAGGAGCTGTCAAGGGTAAACTGGGCAGCTGTCTACCGGCTCTTTGTCTCACTAGGGGTACGGCAGGCTCACTATAAGCAGAGGGTTGATTCTCCTGTTCTACTTGTGTGGAGTCTTCTGCCTCCTGGACCGGCTGTTCTTCCAGCTCTACCCGTTGCTCCGTAGGTTCTTGGGATGATGGTTGGAGGAAGGTGAGTACGGGTACCACAACTGCACCATTGACTTGAGTCCAAGACCGAGGGAAGTCCCCGAGCACGGTACTAACCATATCTTCCCTTTCTCCCACGGGTCGATGGTCTTCTTGTTCCTCTTCAGGGTTCCTCAGTTGTTCGGGACACTTCTTCAGGTGGTCCCGGGATACAATGGCTGTGGTTTCCCCTCCGTCTTTACTGATGGTACAGACCTTCGGGTTCTCGTGGCTTGAGGGCAGTACGGTGTACGGGTCCTTCTCCCACTGGTCATCCAACTTGTGGAGCCGTCTTTTCCTCTTCAAGACCTGCTCTCCGGGTACCAGGGGAACAGCGGGAGCATACTGGTTGTAAGTCTTCTCTTGTCTTTCCCTAGCCTGACAGAGACTTCGCTCCACGCTCTCCTGTACTCTCCGGTACTGCTGCTGCCTCTCTGTGTCCCAGTCTGTTTCTGGTGAAGTGTCCTCAGGTGTCAGGACTCCCATTTCCAGGTCAACAGGTAACTTACCAGGTCTCGCCCTCATTAGGTAAGCCGGGGTACAGTTGGTGGAACCTACCGGGATGTGGTTGTATAGGTCCACCAGATCGGGCAACTTCTCAGGCCACAGACTGCGTTCTTCCAGGGGCAATGTTTTTAGAAGATCCATTACCACCTGGTTCATTTTTTCACAAAGTCCATTAGTTTGCGGATGGTAGGGTGTCGTCCTTATCTTCCGGCAGCCATACAGATTGCAGAATTCCTGGAAGACCTCCGCTTCAAAGGCAGGTCCCTGGTCCGTCAGCACTTGGTCTGGGTACCCGTGTGGACGGCAGAAGTGCTGCTGGAAGGCTCTAGCTGCTGTTTGAGCCGTTAAGTCCTTGACGGGGACGACAACCAAGAACCGGGAGTAATGATCCACGATGGTTAACGCGTAGACGTAGCCACTTCTGCTTGGGGTCAGTTTTACATGATCCAAGGCTACCAGTTCCAACGGTTGCCGGGTGACGATGGACTGCAGGGGAGTCTTCTGGCTGGCCCGGTCCTTCCTTCTCAGATTGCACGGGCCACAGTCTCTGCACCACTTCTCGATGGTTCCCCTCATGCCTACCCAGTGGAACCGCTCGCGCAGCAGGAACTCCAGCTTTTTCCACCCGAAGTGTCCAGCTCCGTCGTGGTATGCCTCCATCACCATGGCTGCGTCTCTTCGTGGCACCACTACTTGCCAGAGTAGTTCATGCGTCCGGGAGTTGACCATTCTGCGGCACAACTTCCCCTTGTAAAGGAATAGTCGACTCTTCTCCGCCCATAGTTGTTTGGCTTCCTCCGGAGCGTCTGGTTCAAGGCGAGCCTCCGGCCGAGTCAGCATCTCCTTCACCAGTCGGACGGCAGGGTCGCTGTCTTGCGTTTCCGCCCAGTTGTAGTGGGGTAAGGGGTTCAACGTAGCAGCCTGCTTACCCCTTACCCGGTGGGAATACTGGATAGTCCCATGACGGTGGAACGCAGGGAGTTCAACTTCTTCCAGTCCCTCCGGATCTTCTCCTTCGTCCGGCAGGTTGGGCATCCTGGACAGGGCGTCCGCGTTAGTATTGGAGCGTCCTGCCCGGTATTTGATTGTGAACTCGTAGTTGGACAGACGGGCCATCCACCTCTGCTCCAGGGCACCGAGTCTTGCCGTGTCCAGGTGTGTCAACGGGTTGTTATCCGTGTATACGGTGAACCGGGAAGAAGCGAGGTAATGCCTAAAGCGCTCGGTGACTGCCCATACCACGGCCAGGAACTCTAGCTTAAATGAGCTGTAATTTTCGGGGTTCCTTTCGGTGGGTCGCAGTTTTCGGCTGGCATAGGAGATTACTCGTTCTCTCCCCTGCTGAATCTGGGACAGTACGGCTCCTAGCCCGATGTTACTGGCGTCGGTGTAGAGGATGAAGGGCTGGCTATAGTCCGGGTACGCCAAGATTTCATCCCCCGTGAGGGCCATCTTCAGCTGGCGGAAGGACTCTTCTTCTAGCTTTTCCCATTTGAAGGGCGGCTTCTGGTTCTTGGCCTTCCGGGACTGGCCTATCAGGAGGTCCTGCATAGGTGCTGCCTTTTTGGTGAAACCGGGAATAAACCTTCGGTAGTAGCCTACCAACCCTAGGAACTGCCGCACTTCTTTTACGCTGGAGGGGCTTGGCCATCCCTTAATTGCGGTGATCTTATCGGGGTCGGGAGCCACTCCGTCAGCGCTCACCACGTGTCCCAGGTATTGCACCTTTGGTTTCAGGAGGTGACACTTGGAGGGTTTCACCTTTAGGCCGTAACTCGCCAGAGCTTCGAACACCTCCGCCAGGTGTTTCAGGTGGTCCTCATAAGTTTTGGAGTATACGATGACATCGTCCAGGTACAACAGGACCGTCTCGAAGTTTCTGTGGCCCAGACAGCACTCCATTAATCGTTGGAAGGTTCCTGGGGCGTTGCAGAGTCCGAACGGCATGCAGGTGAACTCGCTAAGTCCCATCGGGGTGGTGAATGCGGTCTTCTCCCGGTCCGCCTCTGCTACAGGAACCTGCCAGTACCCGCTAGTGAGATCCAAGGTAGAGAAGAAGTTAGCAGATCTTAAAGCAGCCAATGACTCCTCTATCCTTGGTAAGGGGTACGCATCCTTGTGTGTGATACGGTTGATTTTCCGGTAATCTACACACATCCTCATGGTGTTGTCTTTCTTTTTGACTAAAACTAGTGGGGCTGCCCAGGGGCTACAGCTATCCCGGATTACCCCAGCCTCCTTCATGTCTCTAAGCATCCCCTTGGCGTGTTGGTAATGTGCAGGGGGTACGGGTCGATACCTCTCTTTTATGGGAGGATGATCTCCCGTGGGGATGCGGTGTTCTACCCCCTTGACTCGCCCGAAGTCTAACGGGTGTTTACTAAACACTCTCTCATACTCTTGAACCACCCGATAGACTCCTTGTTTCTGATGTGAGGGAGTGGAGTCAGTACCCAGATGTAGTTGCTGACACCAGTCCTCCATGTCTTTCTTAGAGCCGTTACCTTCCTCCGGGTGAGATGGAGGCAAGGGTTCCACAGATTGTATAGAATTTTGATTAGTGGTATATAATTTGGCTAGCGTGGCATACCGGGGCAGGTACACTTCCCTCTCCCCGATATTTATTATGCGAACGGGCACCCTCCCATGGCGTACATTGACCACCCCCCGTGCTGTCAAAATGGTGGGCCTACTGTCTGAGTAAACTGGTTCTACCATTGCCTGGTAATCTCTACCTCTCAGACCAATAGCTGCCCGGCACCAAATCATCATTTCACTTTTTGGGGGCATGGCAATAGGAAAAGGGTCACACATTCTTACGCTACCAATCTCACCGCCGGAGAGTTCCACTTGTTGCCGTTGCATCAGTGCCCGGATCTCTTTCTGGAGCACCCGCTGCTCGCCGGAGCTGGCGTTCTTGGCAACCTGCTGTAAAAGGAAAATCACCTCTGCAAGACAATTTTCAATTACGTTAGTTCCTAGAGTTATTTTTGGGTGACTCTCATGTTTATCAATATCTACAATGATCAGTCCCTGTGCGGCCAGTTCGACTCTACCGATTTTGAGGGTCACCTCTTTAAATCCGATCTGTGGCACGGGCTGGCCATTGCTGGCGATGATACTCAAGTCGTCGTCAGGGTAGCGGGTAATATCCGAGTCATTCCAGTACTGCTTGAAGAGCACGTACGGGATGGTGGTGACCTGTGACCCGGTATCCAGTAGGGCACTCATGGGAATGCCATCCAGTACCACAGGCAAGACTGGACGTCCTCCCACATATCTGTCGCGCCAGTTCGATGGGCCTGGTGATCTTTTTCCTGGGGGTTGGCCCTCTACCCCAGGTTGTGCCCGTTTAAAGAACAGTACCTTTCCATATGTCCGGGTTGATTGCAGCGGCGGCAGATGGGTCGTCCGTCCTCGCTGTATCGGTCACTGGGTCTTCCTCTGGCCGGTGGGGTCCTCCTTGGTTGACGCCACGGGATGTCCTCCGGTCCGGATGCCAGCTGGATCTTCCCTGGGGTGGAAACCTGTAAAGACTGCACAGTTCGGGTTAGCGCAGCAACGCTCTTAACTAGCTCTTGGACCTGATGGTGTAGGTCTGGAGCCGGGTCATTGTCCAAAGCCTGCGCATGAGCTCCCACAGGCCCTGTCGACAAGGGCGTCGCCTCCTGGTGGTAAGTGATAGCTGGGCGCCTGTGGGTCACAACGCCACCCGGTGCTGGTTCTCGGAGCACCCGGATAGCTCTATCCTTGAACTGTGCAAAGTCCAGATGGGGATCCTGTAAGGCCATTGCCCGCAACTGGGTTCGGTGGGCATTGCAATATAAACCCTCTATAAATTGTTCAGTCAACAGCCTGTCCTCGTTTCCCACCCCATCAGGGTCGGTCTGCTTTATGGCCCTCAGGGCCTCTTGTAGGTTTAGTGCATAGTCCCTTATACTCTCATGCGCTCGCTGCTTGCACCCGTAGAATCTAAGCTTAATCTCGGCTGAGGTGCGGGTATCAAAGGTGTCCTTCAGCCGGGTTAGTATCCCTGCGACAGTCTTCCTCCCAGGTGGCCAGGATTTTACTTCCCTTTTGGCTGCCCCGGTTAGTTGGGCCACCAGGATGCTCACTTTTTGCTCTTCTGTGAGGGGGTACACCTGGAAGAGGCTATCCAGCTTTTCTCTAAAGTCATGCAGGGTATGTGACTCCCCTGAGTACTGGGGTAGCCAAGCTGCTCCCGGGATATAGGGCATGGTGAAGGGCATAACTGCAGCAGCGGTAGCGCTGGCGGGGGTTGAGGCAGTGAAGCTCTCCTCCGTATCCGACATCTTCCTCCCCCCTAGTGGACCGTGGCCTACCTTGCGATGATCCTCTTCCGTAGGCCGCGGCTCCGCAGTGGATCGTCAGGGTTGAGGACCTTCCGTCGCGCTCCTGTGACGTCGGCGTCTGCTGGGCTCCTTCCAGGACCTTACGCAACGTCCGGACGTGAGGCGGGGCTTCAGTTCTCGCGCGCTTTCGGAGTCCACGCCCCTCTTCTTCCCGCGCGGCGTCCTCAAGATGGCATCCAATGGCGGGAAAACTCCACGGATGGCGGGAAGAAGGTCGAAGATGGCGCCGGATGGCGGGAAAACTTCGCGGATGGCGGGAAGAAGGTAGAAGATGGCGCCGGATGGCGGGAAACCTTCACCACTGGTAAGTTTGAACAGTCTTTGCTTTTCAGGCACGCAGTACCCGGTGGTTGCGGGCACGAAATCCTGCCGACTACGCCAAAGTTGACGCGCCCCTGGGCCTGTGTCGCGCTGCGCTGCGCATGCGGGAGCTTACCCGGAGCCGGATCTGTGGAGGGTTGTAGTCTCGTGGCGGTGACCCGGTCCGTGCCCAGGGAGTCAAACTAGACGGCAGTCCATTAGTAGTAAATGGTTGATGACTACGCCACCCGTTGAGTGCAGCCAGGGGGCTGCTGCTGCAGGGCAGACCGCTGAGGCCGATGGTGGGATTGTGCAGCGTGATAGTATAACCCCCAACGGGAGGGGTATGGCCTCAGGGCAGCCGACGTGGATGATGGGGGTAGCAGGAACCACTCAGAGACGGTACGGTGTAGTTCAGGGTCTTTACTGGTAACAACAGTACTTGCTAGCGGATGGGGCCTGGTCAGTCCTTGAGCAGATGGGATCTCCCCTGGCCAGGCGTAGTTGTAGGCCTCCCAAACTGACTGTACTCTTCTGGCTACCTTGCTAGGAGCTGATGTAAGTAGCCCACGTCCCTGAGTGTACCGTGTGGTGCTCACCCGTATGGCCGGTGACTCGGGGCCTTCTAATGGCTTACGCTCCACGATGGCGGTGCTGGTCCCACGCGTGTGACCGTGCCTTCGGGCTTCTGGGCCAGAGGACCTGAAATCCCCTGCCTGACGGATTCTGCTGCTGGGCAGGAATTAGTCCCCACAGCCTCGGACTCCGGGTCCGGTAAAAAGTCTTCTTAGTCAGGGCGAACTCTGCAGCTGCCAGCCCCTGACTCCTTGTAACTGCTGTTTCTTCCTATGCTGTCTCTACTTCTTCTCTTCTTCTACTCACTCACCCTGCCTCAGCCCCAGGTTTATATAGGGGAAGTTCTTCCCCTCCCAAGACTGGGCAGGAGGTGTGGCATGCACAGGATCCCTGACTAAAGGACCTCCCACCTGCTCTCAGACATAACATTACGTTACTGTGGCAACCAGACCCCTGGGGTGTCACACTTGCGCATCTAGGAGCCCCAAAATTATTTTCCGGGCTAGATGCAGCTAAAAATTATTTTTAATTTTAAATCTGGTGAAGCTTTAGTATAGATGGCCTAATAGGATCAGTGCTGCACACTGCTACAAAGCCCAAATTATTTTCCAGTCAAGATACAGATAAACATGATTAGTAATTTGAAAGCTTAAAACGGTTGGTAGGGTGATTTTAACCAATCATCAAGCTTTTACTCTCCCCAGGATGACACAGGGGTAGAAAAGTCGTTTCGAATCCATGATTTGTTCATCTTTATGAACGTGAGTCTGTCTACATTATCAGTGGAGAGCCGCGTGCGCTTATCTGTCAGCACACCACCAGCAGCGCTGAACACACGTTCAGACAGAACGCTGGCTGCGGGGCATGACAAGATCTCCAAGGCGTAAGTGGCTAGCTCCGGCCATTTATCCAGATTGGAAGCGCAAAAAGAGCAAGGGTCCAGTGACACAGTCGTGGCTTCAATGTTTACTTGGAGATACTCCTGTACCATCGTCTCTAGGCGTTGACTATGTGTCAGACTTCTTGTCTCCTGTGGCCTTGCAAAGGATGGGCTAAAAAAGTGGTGAAATGATTCCGCAAAATTGATGTTACCAGCAGATACTGTGGTTCTGTTACGGTTTGAGTGCTGAACACTTGACGGTCCCACGGTTGGCAAGTTGGAACTGTGAGATTCACTACGTGCACCACTGGTATTTTGTGGAAAAGCACATGTAAGATTGTGCAACAGTCTCTGCTGATACTCCTGCATGCGTGCATCCCTTTCTATGGCAGGAATAATTTCTGCAAATTTACTTTTGTACCGGGGATCTAACAGTGTGGCAACCCAGTAGTCAGGATTATTTCTAATTCTCACAATTCGAGGGTCATGTTGCAGGTAGTGCAGCAAGAAGGCACTCATGTGTGTTGCGCATCCAGGAGCACCAAGTCCCTGTTGTGTTGGTGGCGAGGTAACAATCATGCTTCCTTCCTCTGTCCTCTCCCCCCAACCTCGCACAACAGAAATGTGATCAAGGTCTACCTCATCTGATGAGTCTTCCATCAGTTCGTCCTCCACTTCTTCCTGGGCTCCTGCACCTTCCTCACTAGTTTGGCTGCTACCATGCGCCCTGGTAAAACCATCTCCCCCACCCTCACATGCCTGCCGCCTTGGTGCTGCCGACCGTCTGGACCTTGCAGATGTTAGCCCTTCCGCATACAACTCCTCCTCCTCTACTTCCTCCACCTCCTCTTGTGCCACCACCTGACTCCGAATTCTGTTTAACATGTGCTCCAGCATGTAAATCACCGGAATAGTCATGCTGATAATGGCATCGTCAGCACTAAACATCTTCGTCGCCATTTCAAAACTGTGCAGAAGGGTGCATAGGTCCCTGATCTGAGACCACTCCTCCAGCGTGATTTGCCCCACCTCTGAATCTCGTTGGCCCAGGCTATACGTCAGAACGTATTGCACCAGGGCTTGTCGGTGCTGCCACAGTCGCTGCAACATGTGCAGAGTTGAATTCCACCGGGTAGGCACATCGCATTTTAGCCGGTGAAGTGGCAGGCCCAACGACTTCTGTAGAGATGTAAGTCGCTGAGCTGCGGGATGCGAACGGCGGAAGTGAGCACACAGCGACCGTGCCCTCTGCAGAAGGCCATCTAGTCTGGGATAGTGGGCTAAAAATTGCTGGACAACCAGGTTCAACACGTGAGCCATACAAGGCACGTGTGTGACATTGCCCCGGCGAAGGGCCGCACCCAGGTTTGCAGCATTGTCGCACACGGCCTTCCCTGGTTTCAGGTCCAGTGGAGACAACCATTCATGAAATTGGTTCTCCAGAGCTGACCACAACTCCTCAGCTGTGTGACTCACATTTCCCAGACATTTCAATGTAAAAACCGCCTGATGACGTTGAGCCCTACTGCCAGCATAGTAAGGAGGTGTGCAGGATCCCTTCTGCGCAGTTAGAAAGCTTGTGGCATGACCAGACAGGCTTTGGGTGCAGGTGGAAGACCGAGAGGAGGTTGAGGAGGCAGAAGCAGTGGAGGAACTTTGACATAAAGAGGATTGACGCACAACTCGTGGGGACGGCAAGACTTGGACAGCAGCCCCTTGTCCTGCTGTCACCATAGTTACCCAGTGCCCAGTCAGCGACATGTAACGCCCCTGTCCATGCCTACTCGTCCAAGTGTCTGTGGTGAAATGCACCCTGTCACACACAGAGTTTCTCAAAGAAGCGGTGATGTTGTGTGCGACATGCTGGTGGAGCGCAGGCACACCTTTCTTTGAGAAGTAGTGCCGACTGGGCATCTGGTACTGGGGCACTGCGACGGACATAAGGTCTCGAAACTCCTCTGTGTCCACCAGGCGGAAAGGCAGCATTTCTGTAGCCAAGAACTTGCAGATGGTGAAATTCAACCTCTTAGCTTTCTCATGGCTAGGAGGAAATGGTCTTTTACTTGTCCACATCTGAGGGACCGAGGGCTGGCTATTGTGCTTAGACGGGGTTGATAAGGGTGTCCCCGGCAAACTGCCGGTCTGTGAGGAAGATGCAGGCGGACATGTTAGGTTGCCTTGATCCAAAGGTGGTGCTATCGATGTCGGACAGCGCTCAACACCAGCTGGTGTTACCACCTCCAAAGAAAATGATGACCTGCCAATCACGCTGGCTGTTGCGGGTAAAGAGGTGGCAGGTCTGCGCCCCAAAACAGGTGTGACTGCTGTCCCCCCAGTCACAGAGGATGAAGAGGCCGCGGATGCACAAGATATGGCAGACGGTGGTTGGCCCGGCCGGCTAGGTCGCATTGTAGCACACTGAGCTTCCCACTGCAACTTATGCTTCATGTCCATGTGCCGGTTCATGCATGAAGTACTCAAACTCTGTATTTTTTGGCCTCTACTTAGCTTTTGCTGACAAATGTTACAGATAACACGAGTTGGGTCATCTTTATCGATCTGAAAAAATGCCCAGGCTATGCAAGGCTTAGCACCCATGCGACCTGAAGAGCCACCACGACTTGTGGTGAGAGGCAGAGTTGTGTTTGAGGATGCAGTTGTTGACGTGCTTCCAGTACTACGTCTCTGTCCAGGAAGGCGCAACCTGACCTCATTGTCACTAGCATCTTCCTCCACCTCCTCTGCTGACCTCATCTCTTGGCTGACTGTGGGTTGACAGTAAGTGGGATCTCCAACCTCATCATCATCACCCTGTGTGTTATCACACCCGTCGTCCTCAGAGCCAACCTGTTCCTGCCCTGACAAAAAACTAAAGTTGTCGCTCCAATCAGCTATTTGAGTCTTATCATCGTCTTCCTCATTGTCTCCACCAACAGGAGTTACAGTTTGTGAATGAGGGTCTACATTATGGTCAGAACCTTCTGCGTCTGGTCCTGGATCCGACTCATAAAGATTCTGGGCATCAGTGAAGATCATTTCCTCGTCTGGATTCACAGAAGCGCTGGAGTCGACCTCTGATTCCCAGGCTATAGTATGAGTAAACAGCTCTGCAGACTCAACCATCTGTTCTACCTCATACTCAGACGGGCAGCTGGAGATTTGGGAGCTGTGAGGAAGCAAGTGCGATTTGGGTGACACCTTTGAGGACTGGAGTATTTGTGATGTTGAAGTTGATGTGGAGGAGAGCCCACTTAAAGGAGCACTTGATATCCGTTGAAGCACCTGCTGTTTTTGTGCCTCATCTGGAATTTGTAGCGATTGGCGTGGCCGTAAGAAAGGGATCTTATCACATTGTCCGCTAAAAGAAGTAGACATTTTAGTTTGGCTGGAAGATGGTCTTTCTTCTGCAGATGTTACTGTTGCTTTAACACCTACCCCACGGACACAACCTTTTTTCCCCTTCCCAACACGCCTATTCCCCTTTCCACCAGCAGCAGGCCTTTTTCCACTCATTTTGGTGGTTAACTAATTCACAACTCTGGAGTTGTTTGCACAAAAAAACAATGGATGGTAACCGAGCAGAGCTGAGTGGCCAAACTGTGGTATTAGGCCAAAACTATTGGCTGGGTTAGATGCAGAAAAAAATTATATTCAATTTGCAACCTGATGGAGGTCAGTATAGATGGATTAATAGAAAAAGACCCACACACAGCTAGAAGCCCAATATTTTTTCAGAGCTAGATGCAGAAAAAAATTAGATTCAGTTTGCAACCTGATGGAGGTCAGTATAGGTGGACTAATAGAACAAGTCCCACACACTGCTAGAAGGCCCAATATTTTTTCAGAGCTAGATGCAGAAAAAAATTATATTCAGTTTGCAACCTGATGGAGGTCAGTATAGATGGATTAATAGAACAAGACCCACACACAGCTAGAAGCCCAATATTTTTTCAGAGCTAGATGCAGAAAAAAATTATATTCAGTTTGCAACCTGATGGAGGTCTGTATAGATGGACTAATACAACAAGTCCCACACACAGCTAGAAGCCCAATATTTTTTCAGAGGTAGAGGCAGAAAAAAAATATATTCAGTTTGCAACCTGATGGAGGTCAGTATAGGTGGACTAATAGAACAAGTCCCACACACTGCTAGAAGGCCAATATTTTTTCAGAGCTAGATGCAGAAAAAAATTATATTCAGTTTGCAACCTGATGGAGGTCAGTATAGATGGATTAATAGAACAAGACCCAAACACAGCTAGAAGCCCAATATTTTTTCAGAGCTAGATGCAGAAAAAAATTATATTCAGTTTGCAACCTGATGGAGGTCAGTATAGATGGATTAATAGAACAAGACCCACACACAGCTAGAAGCCCAACATTTTTTCAGAGCTAGATGCAGAAAAAAATTATATTCAGTTTGCAACCTGATGGAGGTCAGTATAGATGGATTAATAGAACAAGACCCACACACAGCTAGAAGCCCAATATTTTTTCAGAGCTAGATGCAGAAAAAAAATATATTCAGTTTGCAACCTGATGGAGGTCAGTATAGATGGATTAATAGAACAAGACCCACACACAGCTAGAAGCCCAATATTTTTTCAGAGCTAGATGCAGAAAAAAAATATATTCAGTTTGCAACCTGATGGAGGTCAGTATAGATGGACTAATACAACAAGTCCCACACACAGCTAGAAGCCCAATATTTTTTCAGAGGTAGATGCAGAAAAAAATATATTCAGTTTGCAACCTGATGGAGGTCAGTATAGGTGGACTAATAGAACAAGTCCCACACACTGCTAGAAGGCCCAATATTTTTTCAGAGCTAGATGCAGAAAAAAATTATATTCAGTTTGCAACCTGATGGAGGTCAGTATAGATGGATTAATAGAACAAGACCCACACACAGCTAGAAGCCCAATATTTTTTCAGAGCTAGATGCAGAAAAAAATTATATTCAGTTTGCAACTTGATGGAGGTCAGTATAGATGGATTAATAGAACAAGACCCACACACAGCTAGAAGCCCAATATTTTTTCAGAGCTAGATGCAGAAAAAAATTATATTCAGTTTGCAACCTGATGGAGGTCAGTATAGATGGACTAATACAACAAGTCCCACACACAGCTAGAAGCCCAATATTTTTTCAGAGGTAGATGCAGAAAAAAATATATTCAGTTTGCAACCTGATGGAGGTCAGTATAGGTGGACTAATAGAACAAGTCCCACACACTGCTAGAAGGCCCAATATTTTTTCAGAGCTAGATGCAGAAAAAAATTATATTCAGTTTGCAACCTGATGGAGGTCAGTATAGATGGATTAATAGAACAAGACCCACACACAGCTAGAAGCCCAATATTTTTTCAGAGCTAGATGCAGAAAAAAATTATATTCAGTTTGCAACCTGATGGAGGTCAGTATAGATGGATTAATAGAACAAGACCCACACACAGCTAGAAGCCCAATATTTTTTCAGAGCTAGATGCAGAAAAAAATTATATTCAGTTTTCAACCTGATGGAGGTCAGTATAGATGGACTAATACAACAAGTCCCACACACAGCTAGAAGCCCAATATTTTTTCAGAGCTAAATGCAGAAAAAAATTATATTCAGTTTGCAACCTGATGGAGGTCAGTATAGATGGATTAATAGAACAAGACCCACACACAGCTAGAAGCCCAATATTTTTTCAGAGCTAGATGCAGAAAAAATTAGATTCAGTTTGCAACCTGATGGAGGTCAGTATAGATGGACTAATAGAATGATGCTATGCCCAAAAGATTTTACTTCACTAGGTGCAGTAAAAAAATTGGTATTCTATACACAGGTGGTATATCTTGCAACACAGATAGGCTACTCCACTGACTAACACACTCTGCAATAGGCCAAAAAGGATTAGCTTTGCTAGATTCAGCCAAATGCTGTGAAAAAAACTTGCACAGCACTGGCACAGACCTGCCTGGCAAAAACTGATAGGAACTGATGTAACCTAGTCCTGAAAAGGACTCCAATTACAATTAGTCTTTACTCCCACAACCTATCTATTTAAGAGCACAGACCTGCCTGATAAAAGTCGTAGGAAATGTTGTAACCTAGTCCTTAAAAGGACTGCAATCACAACTATTCCCTACTCCCAAGCTATCTGTATATTTGTGCGAAAATTGGCTTGAAATTAACAAGGTATAGCGCACACAGCAACAGCGGTGCCGTCTAACACGCAGCTGCAGCAGTGAGAAAATGGTGGCGACGGGGAAAATGGCTTGGTCTTATAGGGCAAGGACATGTGACATACACTGCCAATGACACATGCCCTTGCTTGTGTGAAAAAAAGCACTTCGCTCCGTGTGTGCGCTGCTGATAGGCTGACAGATTGCACCTCCCCACTGTAATTGCGGGAAAGAGAAAAAAAAATGGAGATCTTCATTGTTCCTGCAGAGATCCATCCCCTGCCCCTCCCCCCACCCCGCTGTACACTCAAACTGCGTATTAACATTAATTTTCATCATTACTGATAAAAAATCCAGTTATGATTTTGGTGCACGAACAGTTATCGAACATAACCTCGAACTGCCGAATTTTTCTCAAATCGTTCGTGTTCGCCGAACGGCTCGAACACCGCCCAAAACAGCTCGAATTTGAGATTGGCGAACAGTTCGAGTAGAACAACGCTCATCTCTAGTGTCCAACTTGTCCCAGTCCCTAGATCTTGTAGGGATCCCTCCCCCACATCTATAGGTGTGCGTTCAGACTAGCCGAGGACTTTAGCGGGTCTGATCGCAGGATCAGGTTCCCCGTTACATCGTAGGGATCTAGTTTATTTCTATTGTAGGGACAGATCTCCTGCCTTTCCTTAGTCTCTGTAGCAGATCATAACACTGACCAGGCCCCTTATACTAGCCAGTACTCCCGGGAGGGTCTGCCTTGTACAATCAGTAAAGACCCTGAACTGCACCTCACGTCTCTGTGATTCCTTACCGCACCAGCACCATCAGCACTGGGACCCTCACACCATCACTCCCATCATCTCTCACATTAGCTGCCCTGAGGCAATACTTCTCCCATGGGGAGATATCCCATACTCGGCTGCGCAAACAACATCAGCCTCAGCGGTCGGCAGCGCAGCGGCGGTCCCCACTGACCGCAATCCACGGGTGGCGTAGTCGGACATTTGCTATACATTAAGACTGCCACTGGTTTGACCACCCTGGGCACGGACCGGGTCACCGCCACACGGAGACTACAACCCCCAGCATTCTACAACAGGCCCGGTTCCGGGTTCCCCTGCACAACACAGGCCCAGGGGGCGCGTCAACTTTGGCGTAGTCAGCAGGATTTCGTGCCCGCAACCACCGGGTACTGCGTGCCTGAAAAAGAGACTTTTATACTTACCTGTGGTGAAGTTTCCCGCCGTCCGGAGTCGTTTCCCGCCATCCGGAGCAGATTCCCGCCATCAGACGCCATCTTGGACCGTTTCCCGCCATCTTCTGCCTTCTTCCCGCCATCCGCAGCTGCTTCCCGCCTTCGGACGCCATCTTCGGGATGCCGCACGGGAAGAAGAGGGGCGTGGACGCCGAAAGCGCGCGAGATCCGAAGCTCCGCCCCACGCTCCGCCCCACGCTCTGACGCTGCGCAAGGTCCTGGAAGGGAGGAAGAGCGACGCTGATGTCATCGGAGCGCGACGCCAGGTCCTCAACCCCGACGATCGACTGCGGAGCCGCGGCCTACGGAAGAAGAGCATCGCAAGGTAGGCCACGGTCCACTAGGGGGGAGGAGGATGCTGGATACCGAGGGGAGCTCCACTGCCACAGCCACCGCCAGCGCAACCGCTGCAGCAGTCATGCCATTCACCATGCCCTATATCCCGGGGGCAACCTGGCTACCCCAGTACTCAGGGGAGTCACATACTCTAAATGACTTTAGAGAAAGACTGGATAGCCTCTTCCAGGTGTACCCCCTCACAGAAGAGCAAAAAGTGAGCATCCTGGTGGCCCAATTAATCGGGGCAGCCCAAAGGGAGGTAAAGTCCTGGCCACCTGGGAGGAAGAGGACTGTCAGAGAAATACTAGCCCGGCTGAAAGACACATTTGATACCCGCACCTCAGCCGAAATAAAGCTCAGATTTTACGGGTGTAAACAGCGGGCACATGAGAGTATAAGAGACTATGCTCTAAACCTACAAGAGGCCCTGAGAGCCATTAAGCAGGCAGACCCTGACAGCGTGGGAAATGAAGATAAGCTGTTGACTGAACAATTTATTGAGGCTCTACTGTGCAATGCCCACCGAACCCAGTTGCGGGCAATGGCCTTACAGGACCCTGAAATGGACTTTGCACAGTTCAAGGACAGAGCCATCCGGGTGCTCCGAGAACCGGCACCAGGTGGCGCTGTGACCCACAGGCGCCCTGCTATCACTTACCACCAGGAGACGGCGCCCTTGTCTGCAGGGCCTGTGGGAGCTGATGCGCAGGCTTTAAACAGTGACCCGGCTACAGACCTGCACCATCAGGTCCAAGAGCTGACTAAGAGCGTTGCCGCGCTAACCAGAACTGTGCAGTCTTTACAGGTCTCTTCTCCAGGAAAGATCCAGCTGGCATCCAGACCGGAGGACGTCCCGTGGCGCCGACTGAGGAGGACCCCACCGGCGAGAGGAAGACCCAGCGACAGATACAACGAGGACGGACGACCCATCTGCCGCCGCTGCAATCAACCCGGACATGTGGCAAGGTACTGTCATTTAAACGGGCACAACCTGGGGTAGAGGGCCAACCCCCAGGCATAAGACCATCAGGCCCATCAAACTGGCGTGATAAAT
Organism: Phyllobates terribilis; assembly: GCF_046119375.1. Classification (NCBI taxonomy): domain Eukaryota; kingdom Metazoa; phylum Chordata; class Amphibia; order Anura; family Dendrobatidae; genus Phyllobates; species Phyllobates terribilis. Next base: position 222,431,894 of record NW_027362765.1, on the reverse strand, counting down.
ACGTAGGGGGACGTCCAATCTTGCCTGTGGTACTGGATGGCATTCCTATGAGTGCCCTACTAGACACTGGGTCACAGGTGACCACCATCCCGTACGTGCTCTTTAAACAGTACTGGAATGACTCGGACATAACCCGCTACCCAGATGACGACCTGACTATCATCACCAGCAATGGTCAGCCCGTGCCGCAGGTGGGATTCAAAGAGGTGACCATTAAGATCGGTAAAGTCGAACTGGCGGCACAAGGACTGATTATAGTGGACATAGACCGTCATGAGAGTCACCCTAGAATAACCTTGGGAACTAATGTGATTGAAAATTGTCTTGCAGAGGTGATTCTCATTTTACAGCAGGTTGCCAAGAACGCCAATTCCGGCCAGCAGCGAGTGCTCCAAAAAGAGATCCGGGCACTGATGAAGCGGCAACAGGTGGAACTATCTGGTGGTGAGATAGGTAGCGTGAGAATGTGTGACACGTTCCCTATTGCCATGCCCCCAAAAAGTGAGATGATGATTGACAGTAGGCCCACCATTTTGACAGCATGGGGGGTGGTCGATGTACGCCATGGGAGGGTGCCCGTTCGCATCATAAATATCGGGGAGAGAGAAGTACACCTGCCCCGGTATGCCACGCTAGCCAAATTGTTCACCATCAACCAGAACTCTGTACAGGCCGTGGAACCCTTGCCTCCATCTCAACCAGAGGAAGGTAACGGCTCTAAGAAACCAATGGAGGACTGGTGTCAGCAACTGCATTTGGGTACTGACTCCACTCCCTCACACCAGAAACAGGGAGTCTATCGGGTGGTTCGAGAGTATGAGAGAGTGTTTAGTAAACACCCGCTAGACTTCGGGCGAGTAAAGGGGGTAGAACACCACATCCCCATGGGAGACCATCCTCCCATAAAGGAGAGATACCGACCCGTACCCCCGGCACACTACCAACACGCCAAGGGGATGCTTAGAGACATGAAGGAGGCTGGGGTAATCAGGGACAGCTGTAGCCCCTGGGCAGCTCCACTAGTCTTAGTGAAAAAGAAAGACAACACCATGAGAATGTGTGTAGACTACAGGAAGGTCAACCGTATCACACACAAAGATGCGTACCCGTTACCAAGGATAGAAGAGTCCTTAGCTGCATTAAAATCTGCTAACTTCTTCTCTACTTTGGATCTCACTAGCGGGTACTGGCAGGTTCCTGTAGCAGAGGCGGACCGGGAGAAGACCACATTCACCACCCCGATGGGTCTCAGCGAATTTAACTGTATGCCGTTCGGGTTCTGCAACGCACCAGGAACCTTCCAACGGTTGATGGAATGCTGTCTGGGACACCGGAACTTCGAGACGGTCCTGTTATACCTGGACGATGTCATCGTCTATTCCAAGACCTACGAGGACCACCTGAAACACCTGGCGGAAGTGTTCGAAGCTCTGGCAAACTACGGCCTAAAGGTGAAACCCTCCAAGTGTCACCTCCTGAAACCAAAGGTGCAATACCTAGGACACGTGGTGAGTGCTGATGGAGTGGCTCCTGACCATGATAAGATCACCGTGATTAAGGACTGGCCAAGACCCTCCAGCATAAAGGAAGTGCGGCAGTTCCTCGGGTTGGTAGGCTACTACCGAAGATTCATTCCCGGTTTCACCAAAATGGCAGCCCCTATGCAGGACCTCCTGATAGGTCAATCTCGGAAAGCCAAAAGCCAGAAGCCGCCCTTTAGGTGGGAAAAGCTGGAAGAGGAGTCCTTCTGCCAGCTGAAGATGGCCCTCACGGGGGATGAAATCCTGGCATATCCAGACTACAGCCAGCCCTTTATCCTCCACACGGACGCAAGCAACATCGGGCTAGGAGCCGTACTGTCCCAGATCCAGCAAGGGAAAGAACGGGTAATCGCTTACGCCAGCTACGGCCCACGGAGAGGAACCCTGAGAATTATAGCTCATTCAAGCTGGAGTTCCTGGCAGTAATGTGGGCAGTGACCGAACGTTTCAAGCATTACCTTGCCTCCTCCAAATTCACCGTGTACACGGATAACAACTCGTTGACACACCTGGACACTGCAAGGCTCGGTGCCCTGGAACAGAGATGGATGGCCCGCCTGTCCAACTTTGAATTCACCATCAAATACCGGGCAGGACGCTCAAATGCCAACGCGGATGCCCTGTCTAGAATGCCGAACTTACCGGACGTAGGGGAAGATCCAGAAGATCTGGAAGAAGTTGAGCTCCCTGCGTTCCACCGTCATGGGATTACCCTGTATTCCCACCGTGTGAAAGACAGGCGCTCCGTGACGTTCAATCCCTTGCCCCACTACAACTGGGCGGAGACGCAAGACAGTGATCCCGCAGTCCATTTGGTGAAGGAAATGCTGACCCAGGCCGATGCCCGTCTTGACCCAGATGCTCCGGAGGAGACCAAGCAACTGTGGAAGGAGAAAAGTAAGCTGTTCCTCTACAGGGAGAAGCTGTGCCGGAGAATGGTTAACTCTCGAACACATGAGTTGACCTGGCAGGTAGTGGTCCCAAGACGAGACGCGGCTATGGTTCTGGAGGCATACCACAACGTAGCAGGGCATTTCGGATGGAAGAAGCTGGAGTTCTTGTTGCGTGAACGGTTCTACTGGGTAGGCATGAGAGGAGCCATCGAGAGGTGGTGCAGAGACTGTGGCCCGTGCCACCTGAGAAGAAAAGACCGAGCCAGCCAGAAGACTCCCCTGCAGCCCATCATCACCAGACAGCCACTGGAACTGGTAGCCCTGGACCATGTGAAACTGGCTCCAAGCAGATCTGGGTATGTCTACGCCCTCACCATCGTAGATCATTACTCCCGGTTCCTGGTGGTGGTCCCGGTCAAGGACTTAACGGCTCAAACAGCAGCTAGAGCCTTCCAGCAGCACTTCTGCCGTCCACACGGGTACCCGGACCAAGTGTTGACAGACCAAGGACCAGCCTTCGAAGCGGAGGTCTTCCAGGAGTTCTGCAACCTGTATGGCTGCAAGAAGATAAGAACAACGCCCTATCACCCTCAAACCAATGGACTCTGCGAGAAGATGAACCAGGTGGTGATAGATCTGCTAAAAACGTTGCCCCTGGAAGAACGCAGTCTGTGGCCTGAGAAACTGCCCGATCTGGTGGACCTGTATAACCACATCCCTGTAGGTTCCACCAACTGTACCCCGGCTTACCTAATGAGAGCAAGACCTGGTAAGCTGCCTATTGACCTGGATATGGGAGTCCTGACGCCTGAGGACACCTCGCCAGAGGCAGACTGGGATACAGAACGGCAGCAGCAGTAATGGAAAGTACAGGAGAGCGTCGAGCGAAGTCTGTCTCAAGCTAGAGAAAGGCAAGAGAAGGCTTATAACCAGTATGCTCCCGCTGTTCCCCTGGTACCTGGAGAGCAGGTCTTGAAGAGGAAGAGGCGGCTCCACAAGTTGGACGACCAGTGGGAGAAGGACCCGTACACCGTACTGCCATCAAGCCATGAGAACCCAAAAATCTGCGTAATCAGTAAGGATGGAGGAGATACCACAGCCATTGTCTCCAGAGACCACCTGAAGAAGTGTCCCGAGCAGCTGCAAAGCCCTGAAGAAGATCAAGGAAACCCTCAACCCGCAGAGGAAAGGGAAGAAATGATCAGTACCGGACTTGGAGACTTCCCCCGGTCTTGGACACAAGTAAACGGCGCTGTCGTGGTACCCGTCCTCACCTTTCTCCAGCCAGCCCTGCAAGTGCCTACAGAAGACCAGGTAGAGCTGGAAGAGCAGCCGGCCCAGGGGGCAGAAGAATCCACACCAGCAGCACAGGAGAATCAACCCTCTGCTAGTAGTGAGCCTGCCGTGCCCCTAGTGAGCCAAAGAGTGCGCAGACAGCTGCCCAGCTTACATACAACACCTCCTACACCCTGTAGTGCAGGACCAGTTAGTGAGCTCCGTAGGTCCACTAGAGTCACTAGAGGTCAAATGCCCGCTCGCTGGAGAATCTAAACTAATGCACTGTGAATTTATCTGCTTAAATGTTTATGGTTTATGTTTGTTGCCTGTTATTAATTATGTTTCTCAGTTACCCTGCAGATTTTTATGGACTAACAGGTTATGGACGCTGGATAACCAGAACAGTTTTGTAGATAGTTGCACCTTGGTGCCTCTTGCGAAGACGGCCGCGGAAGAGAAAACCTGTCTGGCGTGGCCTCCTTGCGGCCCAAAGTAGTTAGTCTACCCTTGCAGCCACGCCCAAGGCCAATGCAAGGGGTTTGCTTTGGACAGGTCCCCTACTTCGCTTAAAGTTTCACCTTGGGTGACATGGACACCCTCTTGTTTCAAAAACTTCACCTTGGGTGATATGGACACCCGGTTGCGGGCACGCCGTGACCTTTAAAGAACTAAAGCTTCTTGTAAATATGTTATCGTATTATTGTTTATACCCTGTTATTATGTTTTAAAAATGTGTTTAGTCCCGGAGTACTAAAATTTACTAGGGGGGAATGTGACACCCCAGGGGTCTGGTTGCCACAGTAATAGAGATATTATGTCTGAGAGCAAGTGGGAGGTTTCTCTGGTCAGGAGCCCTAAACATGCAACACGGCCCACCCAGACCTGGGAGGGGAGGAATCTGCCCTTATAAACTGGGTCTGGGGCGGGATTAGGAAGTGAAGCTGCAGACAGAGACAGAGCCTGCAGAACAAGCAGAGCAGTCAGAGCCTGGAGAAGGAAAGTGAGATCAGGAGCTCTGTAGGAGCAGCAGCTGAAGGCCAGGGGCTGTGAGCAGAGATATAGCTCGCCCTGGCTGAAGTTACTAAAACCGGACACAGGAGTCCGAGGCTGTGGGGACTGATATATACCCAGCAGCAGAAACCAGCCGGCAGGGGATTCCAGGTCCTCTGGCCATAGAAGCCCGGAGGCTCAGTCACAAAGAAGGGACCAGCGCCGCCATCCAGGAGCGGAGGCTAAGAGAAGGCCCCAAGTCACCAGCCATACGGGTGAGCACCACACGGTATACTCAGGGACGTGGGCTACTTGTAACCGCTGACAGCAAGGTAGCCAGGAAGAGTGCAGATAAACGGGGAGGCCTACAACTCCACCAGGCCAGAGGAACTCCTGCTTGCTCGCAGACTGACCAGGCCCTTATACTAGCCAGTACTCCCGGGAGGGTCTGCCTTGTACCATCAGTAAAGACCCTGAACTGCACCTCACGTCTCTGTGATTCCTTGCCGCACCAGCACCATCAGCACTGGGACCCTCACACCATCACTCCCATCATTTCTCACATTAGCTGCCCTGAGGCAATACTTCTCCCGTGGGGAGTTATCCCATACTCGGCTGCGCAAACAACATCAGCCTCAGCGGTCGGCAGCGCAGCGGCGGTCCCCACTGACCGCAATCCACGGGTGGCGTAGTCGGAAATTTGCTATACATTAAGACTGCCACTGGTTTGACCATCCTGGGCACGGACCGGGTCACCGCCACACGGAGACTACAACCCCCAGCATTCTACAACAGGCCCAGTTCCGGGTTCCCCTGCACAACACAGGCCCAGGGGGCGCGTCACAAGCTGTACACTGACTACTGTACATTGTATCAAAGTGTCATATCTTCAGTGTTGTCCCATGAAAAAATGGAATAAAATATTTACAAAAATGCCACCAGGTTAAAAGTTCCATGAGATATGGGCCTTTTTAATTAGTGGTAATTTTTATAGCCTTTACCAAGGAGGAGTAATATGGTAAATAAAAAAAAACACAATACACTGAGCAGCGGCAATTAAATAATAGCAAAAACTGTTCACTTTTTACCTAATGACAGATCCTCTTTACTGGGTTTGTTCACATGTTGCAGCTACACTGCGGATTTTCAGAGCAGGAAATCTGCAGTGTATTAAAATACCATCAATTTTACCAAATCTCAGCCACACAAATTAAAAATTCAGGCAGAAATTGACCTGGTACTCCTTCAGCATCTTCTAAAACTTTTCCCTCCTTGTCAAAAAACCCTGTGCATCAGGGCCTGGGCGCGGGGAGGGTCTGAGAAAACTGTCCCAGACCTTTAACAGTGTTTCCCTGCCTCTGCTGCATTGCATTTGTGTCTCCCTCGCCTGTACTGCTTGGTTGTCCAACAAACTGTGACCTTTGCCGCCAGCGTTTTCAGATGGGAATTTTTTTAATAATTCATCAACAAGGGCCTTCTGGTACTGCAACATTTTATTAGCTGCTCTCCGCCACTGAAAGGAGGGATAGAAAGTTCTCTTTGTAGCATGAGTCTAGAAGTGTGACCAACCAGTAATTAGTGTTGGCCAAAATGCGTACAACACGAGGGTCATGGGAAAGGCAGCGGAACATAAAGTCAGCCATGTGTGCCAGACTGCCAACAGCCAAGATTTCCCTCTCCTGATCAAGAGGACGACTATCCATGCTCTCCTGCTGCTCATCCTCCTCTTCATTTTCCCTCTCCTCAGGCCATCCACGCTGAACAAACGGTATTGTAGGTAGTACCGTCTGTAGCGCAGGAAAACAGTTCTTGTTCCTCCTCCTCTTCCTCATTATCACCCAATCCATGTTGAGATGAGATGAGGCTGGGCTGTGTGGCATCACCCCGCATGGTTCCTAGTTCCATCCCATCGTGCTCCGCCTGCAACGCCTTCTCTTTAATTGTGAGCAGTGAGCGTTTCAGTAGATAGAGAAGCGGGATGGTGACGCTAATTATGGCGTCATCGCTGCTCACCAGAAGACAAAACAAATTCAGTCAGCTCACCCACTTGATTTTCCAAAGCTCGGATTCAGCTGTGCAGGAGGGCTCCAAACAAAACATAGATAGGGTTCCAGCTTCTGCTAAAATAGTACATTTTTATTCACAAAAAACCTTTAACAATACATATGACCACTGTCACCAACCTCTCCCAGATGACAGCTCTTATGTGCGGAGGCTGACCTGAATACTGACGGGTGCGTTGAAGCTGGTTTATCAACAACTGCCCTCTGCTGCTCACAAATCCTTCCCAACATATGCAACGTTGAGTTCCAATGTGTGGTGACATCGCACAGCAGTCAATAAGCTGGAAGCTGCAAACGCTGCTGAAGCCCTGCCAGGGCGGCGGACACTGTAGCTGACTTTCTGAAAGGCATGGTACGTGTGCGAGGTTGCCTAGCCTCAGAGCCGCCACCAGGTTCCGGCCATTGTCACACATGACCATGCCTGGCTGTAGGTTTAGCAGTGCCACAGTTCTGCCTTCTCTGTTACAACTGTCAACAACTCTGCAGCGGTTTGCGGTTTGTCACCTAAGTACATGTGTAAATTTGTTCGGTAGCCACAGAGGTATTGCATCTCACCCAGAGATGTGGTACCTCACTCTCAGGTAAGGAAGGAGTATGGCTCAGGACCCTAACACTACATCCACAACACCACATTTCCGGGGGACAGGGCGATAATGCTCCTACGGGAGAGCACAAGTGTCCCTGATTCCTGGCTGGAGTGGGGAGGAACCACCTAGAGAGGGGGAACTATGTAGTGGATGGGTGGAGGATGTAGATCCTGGGAGCACAGTGCTAAGAGGTATAATAGGAAGGAACCATTTTGGTTCAGGAAGTAGAAGAGTCGGTGGAGTCAGTTCCAGTCAGACAGACTGAGGAGGAGTCAGGGAGCAGAGGCTCTGTATGAGCTCTGCTCCACAGGCGGGCCTAGTCAGGAGGCCTGAGCCTGGGAGAGAGAGAAGAGAGAGCAGGAAGGCTCCAGGAACCGAAGGGACCCTAGGGGTACGGGCCGTGCAGCAAGCCACCCGTACGCCCGCCGCTACTAGAAGAGTAGGGGGGTCAGGCCAAGAAGGGGAACCGGGTTCCCCAACCAGCAGAGACTACAGGGTTCAACTGGGAACCAGAGGCTTCAGCACTTCAAGTACAGCAGGCCGTCCACACCAGCCACTAGGAAAGTAGCCACATAGGGCCAGGGGACGGAACACACGTCACCCGCCAAGGCCCAAGGATACTGGACAGAGGTGCCGCTAGGTGTGAGATACAAGGAGAGAGCCCAGAGAGGACACACAGAAGGGGGTCCTGCTAAGTGCTCCAGAGCTACCTGGGAGTCGACTGAGCCCCTCACTCGGTAAACACAGGACGACGCGGGAAGTTATAAACCTGCAGTAATAACTTGGAGTGAAAGAACTGTGAGTAAAGACCCTGAGACTGCATTGCAAAGACTCCGCGTTGTCACTATTGATTCCCTGCACTATCACCACCATCATCCACTCACGCTGCCCTGAAGCTACACTCCACCTGGGGGGGAGTCACATCACCTAGCTGCACATACCACCAGCTTCAGCGGACTGCCCCGCAGCGGCGGTTACCAATAACCGCAATCCACAGGTGGCATAGTCGGACATTAACATCTATACACATAGACTACCCCCTTGGTTTGACCGCCCTGGGTCACGGACCGGGTCACCGCCACGGTGACTACAACCCCCAGCATCCACAAGGCCCGGCTCCGGGTACCCCCACGGCCCAGGGGGGCGCGTCACATTTTCTTCAACAGAGCCTGTTGCCGCTTGGCAGAGGCAGTGCTACACTGCTTACAGCTTCCGACTGATGTGGTCATTCAGAGATGGAGGCTGAAGAGGAGGAGGTGCAGGAGCTGAAGAATGTGGGGGCAACCCTGATTGACCCAGGGCCCACAATCCTCGGCATCGGGATGACATGTTTCATCCCAGGGTCCAACTGGGTCCCGGCTTCCACTATATTAACCCAGTGTGCCGTCAGTGAGATTTACTGTCCCTGGCCACAAGCACTTGTCCACGTGTCCGTGGTTAGGTGGACCTTCCCAGTAACTGCGTTGGTGAAGGCACGGGTAATGTTCTGGGACACATGCTTGTGTAAGGCGGGGACAGCACACCGGGAGAAATAGTGGTGGCTGGGGAATGAGTACCAAGGGACGGCCGCCGCCATGAGCTTGCAGAAAGATTCCGTCTCCACGAGCGTAAAAGGCAACATTTCAAATGCAAGCATTCGAGAAATGTGGCAGTTTAGTATTGTGCCCTGTGGGGCGTTGGCTGTGTATCTGCGCTTGCGTTCAAAGGACTAGGGTAGGGACAACTGAACGATGCTCTTAGACAAGGATGTGAACGTGGTTGCTAGTGATGGTGGTTGAAAGTGTGCAACGACAGGTGCAGGAAGGGAGGCATCTTCGCCTGTGCCATGGACAGGGGATTGGCGTGCATGCACAACAGCGGAACAGGTAGCGGTGTCACCCGCAGACATTGTTTCTAGACCCCAGTGTTCGGCCCAACTAGTCGGGTGCTTTGCTGTCATGTACCTGAGCACATTGATAGTGGTCAGGCTGGTAGTTTTGCTGCCCCTGCTGATGCTGGTGTGGCACCCCAGGGGTCTGGTTACCGCAGTAATGCCGTTCACAATGCCATACATCCCCGGAGCGGCCTGGCTGCCCCAATACTCAGGGAGTCGCATACCCTAAGCGACTTTAAAGAGAGACTGTACAGCCTATTTAAAGTATACACCCTGACGGAGGGACAAAAAGTGAGCATATTGATAGGCCAGTTAACCGGCGCAGCCCAACGTGAAGTAAAGTCCTGGTCAGTCCGGGACAAGGAGACCGTAAAGGAGATCTTAGCCCGTCTGAAGGACACTTTTGATACCCGCACCTCAGCAGAGATCAAAATGAGATTTTATGGGTGCAAGCAGCGGGCCCAAGACAGTATAAGAGACTATGCTTTGAGTTTGCAAGAGGCCCTGGGAGCCGTTAAACAGGCAGACCCTGACAGTGTGCGGAATGCAGATGAACTGTTAACTGAGCAATTCATTGAGGGTCTGCTGTCCAACGCCCACCGAACCCAGTTACGTGCAATGGCCTTGCAGAACCCTGGTTTAGACTTTGCAAAGTTCAAAGACAGGGCCATCCGGGTGCTCCGAGAACCGGCACCGGGTAGCGCTGTAACCCACCGGCGCCCTGCTATTACCTATCACCAGGAGGCGGCGCCCTTGTCTGCAGAGCCTGTAGGAGCTGGTGCGCAGGCTTTGGACAACAACCCTGCTACAGACCTGCACCATCAGCTCCAAGAGCTGACTAAAAGCGTAGCCGCGCTAACCAGAACTGTGCAGTCTTTACAGGTCTCTCCTCCAGGAAAGATCCAGCTGGCGACCGGACCGGAGGACGTCCCGTGGCGCCGACAGAGGAGAGTCCCAACGTCCAGAGGAAGACCCAGCAACAGATACAACGAGGACGGACAACCCATCTTCTGCCGCTGCAATCAACCCAGACATATGGCAAGATACTGTCATTTAAACGGGCACAACCTGGGGCAGAGGGCCAACTCCCAGGCATAAGATCATCAGGCCTCTCAAACTGGCGTGATAAATACGTAGGGGGATGTCCAGTCTTGCCTGTGGTACTGGATGGCATTCCTATGAGTGCCCTACTAGACACCGGGTCACAGGTGACTACCATCCCTTATGTGCTCTTTAAGCGGTACTGGAATGACTCGGACATAACCCGCTACCCAGATGACGACCTGAGTATCATCGCCAGCAATGGTCAGCCCGTGCCGCAGGTGGGATTCAAAGAGGTGACCATTAAAATCGGTAAAGTTGAACTGGCGGCACAAGGACTGATTATTGTGGACATTGACCGTCGTGAGAGTCACCCTAAAATAACCTTGGGTACTAACGTGATTGAAAATTGTCTTGCAGAGATAATTCTCATTTTACAGCAGGTTGCCATGAACGCTAGTTCCAGCCAGCAGCGTGTCCTCCAAAAGGAGATCCGGGCGTTGATGAAACGGCAACAGATGTAATTATCTGGTGGTGAGATTGGTAGCGTGAGAATGTGTGACCCGTTCCCTATTGCCATGCCCCCGAAAAGTGAGATGATGATCTGGTGCCGGGCAGCTATTGGTCTAAGAGGTAGAGACTACCAAGCGATGGTAGAGCCCGTCTACTCAGACAATAGGCCCACCATTTTGACAGCACGGGGAGTGGTCGATGTACGCCATGGGAGGGTACGTGTCCGCATCATAAATATAGGGGAGAGAGAAGTACACCTGCCCCGGTATGCCACGCTAGCCAAATTGTTCACCATAAATCAAAATTCTGTAAAGGCCGTGGAACCCTTGCCTCCATCTCAACCAGAGGAAGGTAACAGCTCTAAGAAACAAATGGAGGACTGGTGTCAGCAACTGCATTTGGGTACTGACTCCACTCCCTCACACCAAAAACAGGGAGTCTACCGGGTGGTTCAGGAGCACGAAAGAGTCTTTAGTAAACACCCTCTAGACTTCGGGCGAGTAAAGGCGGTAGAACATCACATCCCCACAGGAGACCATCCACCCATAAAGGAAAGATACCGACCTGTACCCCCAGCACACTATCAGCATGCAAAGCGGATGTTGCGAGACATGAAGGAGGCTGGGGTAATCAGGGACAGCTGTAGCCCCTGGGCAGCTCCACTAGTTCTAGTGAAAAAGAAGGACAACACAATGAGAATGTGTGTAGACTACAGAAAGGTCAACCGTATCACACACAAAGATGCATACCCGTTACCCAGAATAGAAGAATCTTTAGCTGCATTAAAATATGCTAACTCCTTCTCCACTTTGGATCTTACTAGCGGGTACTGGCAGGTTCCTGTAGCAGAGGCGGACAAAGAGAAGACTGCGTTCACCACCCCGATGGGTCTCAGCAAATTCATCTGTATGCCGTTCGGGCTCTGCAACGCACCAGGAACCTTCCAGCGGTTGATGGAATGCTGTCTGGGACACCTGAATTTCGAGACGGTCCTGTTATACCTGGACGATGTAATCGTTTATTCCAAAACCTACGAGGACCATCTGAAACACCTGGCAGAGGTGTTTGACGCCCTGGCAAGCTACGGCCTAAAGGTGAAAACTTCCAAGTGTCATCTGCTGAAACCAAAGGTACAGTACCTGGGACACGTGGTGAGTGCTGACGGAGTGGCTCCCGACCCCGATAAGATCACCGTGATTAAGGACTGGCCAAGACCCTCCAGCATAAAGGAAGTGCGGCAGTTCCTCGGGTTGGTAGGCTACTACCGAAGATTCATTCCCGGTTTCCTCAAAATGGCAGCTCCTATGAAGGATCTCCTGATAGGTCAATCCAGGAAGGCCAAAAACCAGAAGCCACCCTTCAGGTGGGAAAAGCTGGAAGAGGAGTCCTTCCGCCAGTTGTAGATGGCCCTCACGGGGGATGAAATCCTGGCGTACCCTGACTACGGCCAGCCCTTTATCCTCCACACGGACGCTAGCAACATCGGGCTAGGAGCCGTACTGTCACAGATCCAGCAGGGGAAAGAACGGGTAATCGCTTACGCCAGCCGAAAACTACGGCCCAAAGAGAGAAACCCTGAGAATTATAGCTCATTCAAGCTAGAGTTCCTGGCAGTGGTGTGGGCAGTGACCGAACGTTTCAAGCATTACCTTGCCTCTTCCAAGTTCACCGTGTACACGGATAACAACCCGTTGACACACCTGGACACTGCAAGGCTCGGTGCCCTGGAGCAGAGATGGATGGCCCGCCTGTCCAACTATGAATTCACCATCAAATACCGGGCGGGATGCTCAAATGCCAACGCGGATGCCCTGTCCAGAATGCCAAACTTACCGGACGTAGGGGAAGATCCAGAAGAACTGGAAGAAGTCGAACTCCCTGCGTTCCACCGTCATGGGATTACCCTGTATTCCCACCGTGTAAGGGACAGGCGCTCTGCTACGTTCAATCCCTTACCCCACTACAGCTGGGCGGAGACACAAGACAGTGATCCCGCAGTCCGTCTGGTGAAGGAAATGCTGATACAGGCTGATGCCCGCCTTGACCCAGACGCTCCAGAGGAGACCAAGCAACTGTGGAAAGAGAAAAGTAAGCTGTTTCTTTACAAGGAGAAGCTGTGCCAGAGAATGGTCAACTCTCGAACACATGAGCTGACTTGGCAGGTAGTGGTCCCAAGACGAGACGCGGCTATGGTTCTGGAGGCATACCACGACGGAGCAGGACACTTCAGATAGAAGAAGCTGGAGTTCCTGTTGCGTGGACGGTTCTACTGGGTAGGCATGAGAGGAGCCATCGAGAGGTGGTGCAGAGACTGTGGCCCGTGCAACCTAAGAAGGAAGGACCGTGCCAGCCAGAAGACTCCCCTGCAGCCCATGATCACCAGGCAGCCACTGGAACTGGTAGCCCTGGGCCATGTGAAACTGGCTCCAAGCAAATCTGGGTACGTCTACGCCCTCACCATCGTAGATCACTACTCCCTGTTCCTGGTGGTGGTCCTTGTCAAGGACTTAACGGCTCAAACAGCAGCCAGAGCCTTCCAGCTGCACTTCTGCCGTCCACACGGGTATCCGGAGCAAGTGCTGATGGACCAAGGACCAGCCTTCGAAGCGGAGGTCTTCCAAGAGTTCTGCAATCTGTATGGCTGCAGGAAGATAAGAACAACGCCCTATAACCCTCAGACCAACGGACCATGTGAGAAAATGAACCAGGTGGTGATAGACTTGCTAAAAACGTTGCCCCTGGAAGAACGCGGTCTGTGGCCTGAAAAACTGCCTGATCTGGTGGACTTGTATAACCACATCCCCGTAGGTTCCACCAACTGTACCCCGGCTTACCTAATGAGAGCAAGACCTGGTAAGCTGGCTATTGACCTGGATATGGGAGTCCTGACGCCTGAGGACACCTCGCCAGAGGCAGACTGGGATACAGAACGGCAGCAGCAGTATCGGAAAGTACAGGAGAGCGTCGAGCGAAGTCTGTCTCAAGCAAGAGAAAGGCAAGAGAGGACTTATAACCAGCATGCTCCCGCTGTTCCCCTGGTACCTGGAGAGCAGGTCTTGAAGAGAAAGAGGCGGCTCCACAAGTTGGACGACCAGTGGGAGAAGGACCCGTACACCGTACTGCCCTCAAGCCATGATAATCCAAAAGTCTGTATAATCAGTAAGGATGGAGGAGAAACCACAGCCACTGTCTAAAGAGACCACCTGAAAAAGTGTCCCGAGCAGCTGCAAAGCGCTGACGAAGATCAAGAGAACCCTCAACCCGCAGAGGAAAGGGAAGAAATGATCAGTACAGTACTCGGAGACTTTCCTCAGTCCTGGACACAAATCAACAACGCTATCGTGGTACCCGTCCTCACCTTTCTCCAGCCAGCCCCTCAAGGGCCTACAGAAGAACAGATAGTGTCAGAAGAGCAGCCGGCCCAGGAGGCAGAAGAATCCATACCAGCAGCCCAGGAGAATCAACCCTCTGCTAGTAGTGAGCCTGCCGTGCCCCTAGTAAGCCAAAGAGTACGCAGAAAGCTGCCAGGCCTACCAGCAACACCTCCTACACCCTGTAGTGCAGAACCAGGTAGTGGGTTACGTAGGTCCACCAGGAGCACTAGAGGACAGATGCCCGCTCGCTGGAGAATTTAAACTATAATGTGAATTTACCTGTAAACTACAAATGTTGAAAATGGTTTATGTTTGCTGTTTGTTTATTAATTATGTTTCTCTAGTTACCCTTCAGGTTTATTTGGACTGACAGGTTATGGACGCTGAATAACCGGAATTACATTGTAGATAGTTACACTTGGTGCTTCTTGCAAAGACTCTGAGTCGTTCCTGCTGCGCTCGTGCACAATCACTCCCATCATCCACACTCACTGCCCTGAGACTATACTCCTGTGGGGAGTCATCCCATTCTCTGCTGCGCATACAACACCAGCCTCAGCGGTCTGCCTCGCAGCGGCGGTACACCCTGACCACAATCCACGGGTGGCATAGTCGGACATTAAACCATAAAAACCCCATAAATAGACTGCCACTGGGTTGACCGCCCTGAGCCACGGGACCGGGCCATCGCCACGGTGACTACCACCCCCGGCATCCCACAAAAGGCCCGGTTCCGGGTTCCCCACGCGGCCCAGGGGCGAGTCACTGGCATGGCAGATGTTGCAAACGGCATTTTTGGGGTTAACTTGACAGTCTGTAAAAAAAAAAAGAGCCAGACTCGGGAAGACCTAACAGTTGGACTGGCACCTTCCCTCGTGTTGGAGTTCTGGGGAACAGTTGCCCGCCTTGTGTCTGTGGCCATCCCATTGCTTGTTCCTGCCGGTTGTGGTGCTACACCCCCCCCCTCTGTGCTGCTGTTCTTGCTATGCATGTCACCTTGCCAAGTTGGGTCAGTGACTTCATCGTCCACCACTTCGTCTTCCATGTACACACCCTGGGCCTCCTCCTGACTTGCTGGCAATTGTGTCTCATCATCAACATCCATCTCTTCCAACAGTAATTGCACTTTCCCATTGTCGCCTTCGTGTGGCCGTGGATGGCCGTGGATGCTCAAATATTTGGACATCACTACATGAGATCTCCTCTTGCCCCGCTTAAAGCGGGCCGGGTTAGAGGCCGAATCTATAAATGGAAAAGTGAACAGCTCTTCGGAGTCTCCAAGTGTGAGATCACTTGTCTCCGGGCATGGTGGGAGGAAGGAGGATCAGAGTGAGGAATATATATTCCAGACTCACGACTACTGAGACTGGACCGTGTGGAAGACAGGGTGGTGGTAAACTGACTGGAAGCATTATCTGCTATCCAACCAACAACCTTTTCACACTGCTCTGGCTTCAATAGTGGTGTTCCGCGGCCCCCTACAAAGTGGGACAGGAAGGTAGGGCGACATGATGTGGGTGCTTGTTGTGCTCCCTCAGCAAGCATATTTTCAGCTTGCCCACGGCCTCTGCCTCTGCATGCACCATCACGTCCACTTCCCTGTCCCTTGCCACGCGCTTTGCCCATTTTAAATAGGTTTGAACAACACACAACTGGCAGACTTAAAATGGAGTATAATATTTGTCACATTCCCACAAATGTCAGGATTATTACCGCAGTAATATCGGATCACCTGAGATGATGGACAAATTTCTCTGCTTCCACAATACAGCAGTGCTATTAATATCAAAAACATGTGGCTGTATACTGCTAACAAGCAAATTGAGCAGTAAAATGGTGTATTATACTGCTTTTCAGGCAAATAATCAGTATTAAGAGCAAAAAGAATATTAGCCCTGATATCTAAGGCTATGGATATCAGCAACAGCAGCAGACAGAACCTGCAATGGACCCTTTTCAGTTGTATACACTCTCCACAAACTATGCCTGCCTAACGCCTGCTATCACCAGGATTGATATGCATCTGAATTAATCCTTAGAAGGACTGCTAGTTTAGATGTATATTGCTGTGGAATACCTGACTAAATAAACCGCCAATTCTCTCCCTCACTTAGCTGTAGCTCTCCCCATTCTGCCTGTCTGAAGGGTGGACTGTGACAAGCATAGGGTCACGGGTCTTATATAGACTTGATGACACTAGGTGGCCAGCCAATCACTGTAATGCCACAACCAACATGGCTGCTGCATTACAGTGAGTGGCAGTCAATCCCCGCATGTTTATTTGCTGTCTAAACAGCGCCAAACATGCGGGGCGGGGACTCGAGCTCTCGCCCGAGCATCCAGGAAGTACTTGCCGAGCATCTCGAACATTGAGATGCTCGGGCGAGTACTGAGCAGTGGCAAGCATGCTTGCTCATCACTAACCAGTACGCAAACTGACCATAGTAAAACTGTGATAGTCAGCTACGTATATAAGATAGAAATCATCATGTATTATATTGGACATGTTCTATCATGTAAATTTATGGAGCACACCATTCATACATCTGCTGATATTCAGTCCCTACTTTTTTTTCTTTCCCTCCTTCCAGTGTGAAGTAAAACTGTAGTGACATTGAAGTGCTGTTCATGATCACTATCATTTCATAATGGCAAGAAGAATGTAATGGAGGGAAAATAGAGAAATACAGTCAGGTCATTTTCTTATTAAAATTCTTTCTTAAGATGAGCTGAATTCTTTTATAATATTAGCCCCTATATCTTCCTCAGGATCTAGATCTTATCACATGCACTTTTCATGTTACTCTTTAGCCTTATGGCCTTTGAACCCTGGTAATGTTATCCAGCATTCCAACTATGTACAGAAATGTTTGCCTTCTCTTTAAATATTTCAGCCCATAGGCCCTTCTTTCTTCCCATAGAGACTTGCTATGGTATGAATGTTAGCTTATTGGACTACTGACAATTGATAATATAAATTCACAGTGCCAGAATATATGTGCATTACTAGATAATAATAATTTTTATTTCTATTGCTCCAATATATTCCGCAGCACTTTACAATTCAGGAGACATTTACAAACAATACAGTGTAAGACATTAGAGAGTGACACATAATTCAACAATTACCAAGAGGGATGAGCGCCATGCTCACAAGAGCTTGTAATCCATGAGGGAATAGTGGAGAAACAAAAGGTAAAAAAGTGCTTGTCATGTGTGGTCCAGCCATCAATATAATAAATAAGGATATTCAAGTAAAGTTGCATGAACCAGTTGAAGGGGGGTTCAGGGCTGGTGGCTGTGGGCCGGAACTGAGTTCTCTTTGCCCTGAAACCACTTTTTTAAATAGGAGTCTGACTTGTGTGTGATGTGCTGTGGGGTTCGTTCTGTACTCACTTGTCGTTTCGGAGTCCTTGTTACCTCCCCGTTCATGGATCGGTTACAGATACCGACATGACAGGAGATCTTAAGTCCTGTTCAACAGGTTCAGCTGTTCTGTGTATTTCAAATACATGCGGTTGCGACACACAGAGTGAGACAGAACCCCCTCTAGATGATGTTCCCTTTGTCCAGTGTACTATCAGTCCTTGCCTCCATTCAGCCTGACCTGCCCCAGCCTCTGAGACCCACTATCTTTCCCTCTCGCCGAGACCCGGCCGGTATGTTTCTCACAGGGGAGACAAAGACATGACACTCAATGACTCTTTTGGGCCCTAGGCCCAAGACTGCCCCAGCATCCTCACGAAGCTTCAGATGTGTCCTCATACTGTTTGGAGACTTGGCACTGACAGAACCCTTTCACCTCTGCTGCATCCGCTGTCTTGGAACACGTTGAACACTGTCACTATCTAGCACTTCCTTTGAACTCCACTAACACACTTGACTCTGAACTTGACTCTCTTAGACTCCACACTACTCCACTGTCTAAAGCAGAAAGTGCTTTCCTTTAGTATCTGATCTAACCCCTCCTAAATAGTTGGCTAATCCCAAGCTGTTAACTCTGTAATCAAAACACATATAAAATGCTTCACACTAAACAGTCCAAACCCCTCTGTTCTTCTCTCGTGTATGACGTCCATGTCTGTTAGAAACCGGGCGTCACCTGAACTGGATGACCCCGGGCAGAGTGTCCATGTCCCTTAAGGATGAGGCATCAGGCCTCATGTAGCAACAGGCTACCGGAAAGAAAAAACTGTAACCATTGGAGTCACTCCGGTGTACACAACGTCCTCCTGGGTCCGGCTGACCCAGCATTTTTGCAAATGGCCTCTGTATCTCTGACCATTCTGGAAAAAAACAGGAACAGATGGAAAGAAAAACTTGGAAATGTCTACTTACTTTGTCTTCTTTTTCCAGGCTTCCCATGTTTTAGGAGTTGGAGGTCGGTCCCACCTCTATGGTTGGTCTGGATGCTTCTGTCTTCTTTGATCTTTCTTCAGTAGACCAGTCCCGGAAATGAAAACTTGAGCAAAAGCGTTGCCGGTTAAACAGATATTAGTTCCTGCATGTGCCAATGAGGACACTTTGGCGCCACAGCGAAAGTTCTCTTCGGCTCTAACAGGGGTTTGGGTAGCAGCACTTTCCTTCTTTGGTGTCCTGGAAGATCCTGGTTCTCTGTACATAGGCTGGGAAGGTGGCTGCTGTCACTGGCGGTAGGACCTCTCAAAGTTCGCTTCCTACTCCCACTTTGCAATCTCTTCACGGAAGGCTGGCCACATGACACCCACCACGTATCAGCCCTTCCTGGACCACACCTTACAGAATTGTACCTTCTCCCCAACATACAGGCTGTTGGCACAGGAGGTCAACGTTTCTCTCTTTACCATTGCCGGTTTACGTAGACTTCATCTCTGGTACCCTGCTCCTTGATGAAGCCCTAGCCTTTTACAAAGTTGAAGTCAATGACCAGGCCCTCCGTGCACTGCTCCTCAAAAGCAGCTCTCTTCGGGCCCGTCAGCCACTACTGGACTAACGTGTCAGCCCGTATTCGCTCCTCAACCATGTGTGGGAGCTCCTGCAGCGACCGCAACCCAGCTTCTCAGGAATTGGGAGGAACCAGTGTCCTCTATCCCAGTCTAAGACCTTTTCTGGAGTACCGGGACAGGTAGCGGGGATTCCTCGTCCTCTTCTCCCTCGGCCTGTAGGGACAGGTCGGACCGCCCAGTAGGGGTACACTGACCTGAATTCGATACGTCTTCCAAGGCAGGCATCTGGCTCCAATAGACTAGCCGGACCTCGTGCTGGATCAGGCCCACCTGCACCAGCACAATGACGATTCTTGTTCCTTGGTCTCTCTGGGAATCTTTCCGGCTGCGGCCCCTGGGGTGGTGAGGAAGATGGTCTCTTCATCGGATGAAGTATCCATCTTGTTGATGGTATCGAAGTCATTCTATATATGGCTCATGCTCAGAGAAGTCTCAGACATGTCTTCACTGTGATGATGCTGGAAGCAAAATAGCGGCGGCGAGTCACTTCCGGTGTGCTTTACATTCGGCTGACTCCGCCCTTCCGGTGGTTGCACCAATGACGTGGCCGACACCTCTGGATCTTCTGAAAGAGGACAACACCTTTAATGATACCTGATAATACCACTATATTATTATTAGCTGTATACATCTTGTCTCCACAAGTTTTGTACTACCAAATCAGACATATGTCATATGCACAGTGCTACGCAAAATTTTTCGGCAGGTGTGGGAAAAATATATGAAATGGTTGACAAATCTGCTCTTAGTTACCACACTAAAGGCACTGGCAATAAGCAATACCCAACTATGTTCAATAAAAATATGTAATAAAAAGCACAATGTCAGGTCTCAAAGTGTTGGTAAAAAATAAAAATATTTATTGGAGATCCAAACTGAAAATTTCTATGTCTACAAACATACATAAAGTGAGATAGCACAGGTGAAGGACGTTAAATCACTCAATATCTATATTATTGTAATTACTTTAGTGATAACCAAATTGTCATAAAATGAATCATAAATAATAGTAAATGCACGTGAATAAGGTAAACTATATGTGCAGATAATAAAACTGTAAGATAATAAGGAATCAGTCCAAGGGAATTATCTACTCAATCATTGTGGGGCCCTGTAGGTGTGGAAAAAATGCTGCAAAATAAGAATATTTTGTAAAAAAAAAATAGTAGTTTTAATTGTTTTTTTTATTAACAAAATGCAAAGTGAAGGAGCAAAAGTGAAATCTAAAATAAATATTTGGTGTGTCCACCCTTTGCGATCAACATAGCATCAATTCTTTGATGTACACTTACACACAATTTTTGAAGGAGCTCTGCAGGAAGGTTATTCTAAACATCTTAAAGAACTAACCACAGATCTTCTGCCATGTATCTGTACCCCAGTTCCTATGTTTTTATGCATATTGTAGTTTAGTAGCTTGGCCTTGCTTTTATGTGGAAGGTATGTCTGTTTAGCCACAATTCTTCCATGAAGACCACTTATGTCCAGACTTCTCCAAACAGTAGATGGATGTAGCTGGGTTTAACTGCTTGCTGTCAGTCTGAGCTGATCAAGTAGTGGAGTAGAGTGGGTGAATCTGCGGTGCTGGTTCTATATTCACAATCAAGTGCCCAGAACATCTATGCGGTTTTATTCTCAACACGTTTCGAAGTTAGCAAACTTCTTCATCAGGAAAACCACAACAGTTATAGCAGCAGCACAGATTCAACCACTCCTCAGCTACTTGATTATTACGTTGGATCCTCCAACTCATTAGTGTTGCAGCGTTGCAGCAGTTGATACTACTACCTTCCTAAGCGCTAATTCTTATTGTGGGAAACACAACCGCACAAGGTGAGCAGTTTTTGTATATATTGTTATCCTTCATTCGTTTATCAGATAAGACATTATTGCTTGCATTGTCCCCCCTGTTTTCTCTAGTTTTGAGCTAATTGTAGTGCTGGACATCTTCCGATTTCAAGGAAAAGTAAGAATGGTGTGTCTTTCATCTGGTGCTTTTTCATAAGAGTTTGAACAGCACATCTTGAATCCCCAGTCAGGTTTGAAATCTTTGCCTGGAAGAGACCTTGCTGATGCACTATAACTACCTGGTTTCTTGTTGTTGTGCTCAGACTTGTCGAGGTGTATGACTTGTGATATGAAACCAGCTTCGACAATCTCACTTTTGTAGCAGAGTTTGGCTGTTCCTCACCCAGTTTTAAGCCACCTACACAATTGTTTTTGCTTAAGTTAATTACTGTTTCAATCTACATATGAAAATGATGATCATTATCACCTATTTGGTTTAATAGATTACTCATGCACCTGTCTATAACCTTACAAAGTCCTTGACTTTGTGCAAATTTACCCAGAAGAATTGATGTATTGAAGGCAAATGGTGGTCACTAGTGATGAGCCAGCGTGTTCTACTAACCCCTTTGGCAAGCACGCTATGGTGATCGCCGAGTATTTTGGTGTGCTCGGCATTTCTTTTAATGTTGCTGCGCCTGCAAGTGTCACGGCTGTTTGACAGCTGTCACACATCTAGAGATAGCCTGTCTGACAGGCGACATTAAAAGAAATGCCGAGCACGCCAAAATACTCAGTGAGCACCTGAGCATGCTCGCCGAAGGGGTTAATAGAACACACTCGCTCATCGCTAGTGGTCACTAATGATGAGCGAGCGTGTTCTGTTAACCTTTTCGGCGAGCATGCTCGGGTGCTCGCCGAGTATTTGCGGCGTGCTCGAATGTTATGTTTTAGTCACTCCGTGTGCATGATTTGCGACTGTTTAACAGCTTTAATACATATGAGGAATGCCTAAGAAGCACCCGAGCATGCTCGTAAATCTCAAGTAACGAGCATGCTCGCTCATCACCAGTGGTCACACCAAATACTGATATGGTTTAGATTTCTCTTATGTTCATTCACTTTGCATTTTGTTTATTGCTAAAGACAAACTATTAACACATATTTTTTTAAAGCATTTTTACTTTGCAGCATCTTTTCCAAACCTGCCTAATACTTTTGCATAGTACTGAACGATAGTGGTTCTATTTGCTTCCTTAGGCCCTACACTAGGCATAGGACGATGTCTCATGGAACTTTTATTAGCAAACAGTTCTTATACAGTATATGCTGTGTTACCTATCAATAAAGATGTAGAACCCCTTTACCAGACGTTTTTACCCATTCTTAAACATGTACAAGCAAACTTTGCCAAAAGTGGAAGTTAAGGAGGAGGCATTAGAAGGGATGAGGAGAGATGGAACCAAATGATGGGCATAGTTTAAAAAAGTATATTTACTCTACAGTGCTAAATTATTCATTGGGCAAACCAGTATGGTTTACCATGTCTTCAAGTCCTCTACTCCTGCAGTAATAGGCATAAACTATCTGACAACCATCTGAGAGTTATGGATCATTTCTAATGGACAATTCCTTGTCCTCTATATAACAAATCATGTATATTCTGGAGACTCATGTATGAGTATTATTGTGGTTTGTGGAAGATTGTAGTAGAACACAATACTCTAAGGGGGGTCTCATCGGCGACCTTTTAATAGACTCCTTAACCCCGATCCCTTTTATCTGCTAACATTTGGATATGTACAAGTTACTGTCCTGCTGAATCTTTCTCTGTCTTTCATTAGCAGTTACATCTTGTCCTTTTCACTTCTCCATGCAATTTCTTTGCCATATTGACATTGTTACCTTACTTTAAGGATAATTCAGACAACATTGTGCAGGTAATACATAACTGATAACCAGCCGTCATATAATATAGGAAGATGAATTACCATGTACAATATTTACTACAGACATTATACACATTATTTTAATTTTTACTCAATGAAAGCAGCCATGTATGTTTGAGATAGCGCCATGATTTATCATTTCCCCTCGGTATGCCCATTTTCATGTAATTCAATTCTGAGAACTAGTCTCCAATTTTATGGAAGGTCACAAAATGATCAAACCAACATATGGAAGGCTTTTTATGCACAAAGGAATTTGAGTTTTGTACAGAAATCCTGTACCATCTGTACAATCGGATATTTCTGCTTTTTTCTCCACTGTAATGGGGGGCAATCTTTCAGTTTACAGCCCTGCATCTGATTACCAAGGCAAAATAGCTTTTTACAACCCCCAAGCACCAGCACCTACGAAACATGTCCCACCATTCCCCACTATGCTCCTCACTGCTTTACTTAAACAGACGTAATGGGTGATTCACTTAATACATGATTTTCTTTGGATTTGGACAATGAAAAAGACATACTGAGATATTTTTATATATGAGCTCTTATGTCATACTTAGGCCACAAGTAAAAGTTTGTATGAGCCAGTAAAAAACTGTGCATGTTGTGCGAAATTGTAATGGGGCACCTTTGGAGAATCTACTGCTCCTCTGTATGTCTATGATGTAAGACAGAGGCTTTACCGGTTGTGCATAGTAATGGTATTGTCCCTGAAAAGTACAATTTCTAGGTGGATAACCTCAAATTATAGAGTTTCTTAAAGCCGCAAGGAGTCCATGTGCCTCCGTACAGCACTCGATACCTTATTTAGGGATGCTTGTATTAGTGTAAGAGAACAAATATAGCGATATATGTATATGGATAGAAGTATGACGCGCCCCCTGGACCGTGGGGTACTCGGTAGCCAGGCCGGTCGATGCTGGGGGTTGTCACGGTGGCAGTGACACGGTCCATGACCCAGGGCGGTCAATTAAAGGGAAAGTAAAAGGGGAATAAAGTTTTTATAGAGACAATGTTCGTGACGCCACCTGTGGTATGCGGCTATATGGAGTCGCCGCTGTGGTGCAGATCCTCTGGACCTGATGGTGACGCAGCAGACTTGGTTCAGCTCTCCACAGGCAGAGCTTAGCCCCAAGGCCGGATATAGTTGACACACCCCCTGGGCTGTGGGGTACTCGGTGCCGGGCCGGTCGGTGCAGGGGATGTCACAGTGGCAGTGACCCGGTCCGTGACCCAGGGCGGTCAATAAAAGGGGATTATAGTTTTTATAGTTTAATGTTCGTGACGCCACCTGTGGTATGCGGCTATATGGAGCCTCTGCTGCGGTGCAGATCCTCTGGAGCTGATGGTGACTCAGCAGAGTTGGTTCAGCCCTCCACAGGCAGAGCTTAGCTCCAGGGCAGGAAATGGTGATGTTATAGATGTTGGTGTGCAGTGTAGTGCAGGGGATGGCGCAGATAATAACCAGTCCACAACTTAATGGCGGTTTCCACTTATCTTTACTTGCGGTGGTTAGGCAGACCGGGGCACAGGTACTAGCTTGTAGTAGAGGTCCGAGCGGCCTGGAAGCAAGTTGGGAATCCACCTCGCCAGGTGAAGTTGGAGGCCTTCCCTTTGCACTAATCTTTTTGGCCCCGCTGCTTATAGCTGTGCAGTGGCCCTCGTCCCTGAGTAAAATGTCTCTGTGCCAAATCTGGTAACTTCTCTGGCCGTTCTTCAAGGGGCAACGTCTTCAACAGGTCTATTACCACCTGGTTCATTTTCTCGCACAACCCATTGGTCTGGGGATGATGCGGCGTCGTCCTTATTTTCTTGCAGCCATACAAGTTACAGAATTCCTGGAACACTTCTGCTTCAAAGGCTGGACCTTGGTCGGTCAGCACTCATTCAGGGTAACCGTGCGGGCGACAAAAGTGTTGTTGAAACACTTTGGCTGCCATCTGAGCCGTCTGATCTTTCACTAGCACTACTACCAAGAACCTGGAGTAGTGGTCTACTATGGTGAGAGCGTAGACATAGCCTGACTGGCATGGGGCTAGCTTCACATGGTCCAAGGTGACCAGTTCAAGTGGTTGTTTGGTGATTATGGGCTGCAGGGAAGCCCTCTAGCTGTCACGGTCTTTCCGTCTCAGGTTGCATGGACCACATTCTCGACACCATCTCTCGATTGCTTTCCTCATGCCAACCCAGTAGAATCGCTCACGTAGCAGGACTTCTAACTTCTTCCACCCGAAGTGTCCTGCTCCATCGTGGTACGCTTTAAGACCATTGGCACATCCCGTCTCAGGACTACCACCTGCCAGACCAGTTCGTGTGTCCAGGAGTTGATATTTCTTCGACACAGCATTCCCTAATAGATGAACAGTTTGCCCTTCTCCTTCCACAACTGTTGGGCCTCCTGTGGAGCATCTGGATCAGGGTGCGAGTCAGCTTGTGTCAGCAACTCCTTTACCAGGTGGACAGCCGGGTCGTTATCCTGCGTCTCTGCCCATCCATGGTGGAGCAGTGGGTTGAACGTGGCCTCTATGTTGCCGGAGCGCTTGTCCCTCGCACAGTGGGAGCACTGTGTCACCCCGTGACGATGGAAAGCGGGTAGCTCTATCTCCTCCAGATCTTCCGGGTCTTCTCCCCCATCTGGCAAGTTAGGCATCCTGGACAGCGCATCAGCATTAGTGTTTTTATGCCCCACCCAATACTTGATGGTAAACTCGTAGTTAGTCAGTCGGGCCATCCATCGTTGCTCTAGGGCACCAAGCTTCGCAGTCTCCAGGTGCGTCAACGGGCTGTTGTCTGTGAAGAGTGAAAATCTGGAGGAGGCGAGGTAGTGTTTGAAGCGCTCTGTTACAGAGCTTCCTAATGGCGTAGGCAATCACTCTCTCTCTGCCCTGCTGTATCTGGGACAGCACCGCTCCCAATCCCACGTTGCTGGCATCCGTATGGAGTACAAAGGGTTGGCCATAGTCAGGGTATGCCAGGACTTCGTCTCCAGTAAGAGCCATTTTCAGTCGAGTGAAAGATTCATCCTCTGTTTTACCCCATTTGAACGGAGGTTTCGGGTTCTTAGCCTTCTTGGACTGGCCTACTAAGAGGTCCTGCATGGGTGCCGCTATCTTAGTGAAACCCTTGATGAATCTCCTGTGGTAGCCTACCAGCCCGAGGAACTGCCGCACTTCTTTGATAGTGGAGGGTCTTGGCCAGTCCTTGATCGTGGTGACTTTTTCAGGGTCTGGTGCTATACCTTTGGCACTTACCACATGACCTAGGTACTGCACCTTGGGCTTCAATAGGTGGCACTTGGACGGCTTTACCTTCAGGCCATAACCAGATAGGGCTTCGAACACCTTGGCCAGGTGCTCCAGGAGGTCTTCATATGTCTTTGAGTAGACGATTACGTCGTCTAGGTACAGCAGGACGGTTTCGAAGTTTTTGCGTCCTAGGCAACACTCCATTAACCGCTGGAAGGTTCCTGGGGCGTTGCAGAGCCCGAATGGCATGCAGTTGAACTCGCTGAGGCCCATTGGTGTTGTAAATGCGGTCTTTTCTCTGTCTGCCTCTGTCACGGGAACCTGCCAATTCCCACTGGTGAGATCCAAAGTGGAGAAATAGTTAGCGGATCTCAGTGCTGTTAATGATTCCTCAATTCTGGGTAATGGGTAGGCGTCCTTATGTGTAATGCGGTTAATCTGCCTGTAATCAACACACATCCTCATTGTACCATCTTTCTTTCTAACGAGAACTAATGGAGCTGCCCAGGTGCTACAACTATCTCTGATCACCCCAGCCTCCTTCATCTCCCGTAACATTCGTTTGGCACATTGATAGAGAGCTGGGGGTACAGGCCGGTACCTCTCTTTACTGGGCGGATGATCTCCTGTGGGGATATGATGTTGGACCCCTTTTACCTGCCCAAAGTCTAGTGGGTGTTTGCTAAAGACTCGCTCATATTCTTGGACCACCCGGTATACTCCATGCTTTTGGTGCAAAGGGGTGGAGTCAGTGCCCACTTGTAGCTTCTGACATCAATCCTCCATCTGCCCCTTGGAGCCATTATCCTCCGCCGGTTTGGATGGAGGCAAGGGTTCCACTGTCTTTATTGCATTGTTACTGACAGTGAATAGCTTAGCAAGGGTAGCATACCGGGGTAAATGGACCTCTTTCTCCCCACAATTCAGGATGCGTATCGGTACTCTCCCCTTGCGGACATTGACTACACCCTGACTGTCAAGATGGTGGGCCTACTATCAGAGTACACGGGTTCTACCAGGGCCTGATAATCTTGACCCCTGAGACCGATTGCTGCCCGACACCATATTAACATTTCACTCCTAGGGGGCATTGCAATGGGGAATGGATCACTCATTCTGACACTGTCAACCTCTCCTCCAGACAGCTCTACTTGTTGTCTTTTCATCAGGGCTCTGATTTTCTTCTGCAGAACTCGCTGCTGACTGGAACTGGCAGTCTCTGCGACCTGTTGCAACAAAAGAATAATTTCCCCAAGACAATTCTCTATCACATTGGTGCCTATAGTTATCATAGGATGACTTTCTCGGCGATTAATAGCAACAATAATCATTCCTTGTGACGGCAATTCTACTCGGCCAACTTTTATGGTCACCTCTTTATACCCCACCTGAGGCAAGGGCTGATCATTGCTGGCATAGATGTTAAGATGTTCATCTGGACGGCAGGTAATGTCTGAATCAGTCCAGTATTGTTTATAAAGGATATATGGCATCATTGTCACCTGGGACCCAGTGTCCAGCAGCGCGTTCATCGGGATGCCATCAAGCACGACAGGTAGGACTGGTCGTCCTCCCACGTACTTGTCTCGCCAGCTTTGTGGGCCTAGTCGTCTTAGTCCTGGGGGTTGGCCCTCTGCCCCAGGGATTGCCCATTTTAAATCACAGAATCTTGAGAAGTGCCCCGCCTTTGACAGCGTCGGCAGATGGGTTGTCCATCCTGGTCGTAGCGATCGCTGTTCCTCCCTTTGGTCGGTGGAATCCTTCTCTGCCGTCACCACGGGACGTCATCTGGACTAGAAGCCAGCTGGATCCTTTCCTTTGGAGACACTTGCATGGCCTGCATGGTTTTGGTTAACGCAGCCACACTTTTGGTCAGCTCCTGGACCTGAAGGCATAGGTCCGCAGACGGATCATTATTTAGGGTCTGCGCGTCAGCCTCCACAAGTGCTGGGGAAAAGGACGCCACTTCCTGGTGGTAGGTGATAGCTGGGCGCCGGAGGGATGCAGTGACACCTGGGTTTGGTTCTCGTAGCACCCGGATGGCTCGGTCTTTAAATTTCGCAAAGTCCAGATCAGGGTTTTGCAGAGCCATAATGCGCAGCTGTGTCCGGTGAGCGTTAGACTGGAGCCCCTCAATAAACTGCTCAGTTAGCAATCTGTCCTCGTCTCGCACACTGTCGGGGTCCACCTGTTTAATGGCCCGCAGCGCCTCCTGCAGGTTTAGAGCATAGTCCCATACACTGTCCTGCACCCTTTGCTTGCACCCATAATTTCTGCTGCGGTGCGGGTGTCAAAGGTATCTTTCAACCAGGCCAGTATTTCCTTAACAGTGCCTTTGTCCCTGCCCGGCTAGGACTTCACCTCTCTCTGGGCTGCACTGATTAGCTGGACTATGAGGATGCTGACTTTTTGCTCCTCAGACAGGGGGTACACTTTAAACATACTGCGTAGTCTATCCTCAAAGTCGCTCAGGGTGTGCAACTCCCCTGACTACTGGGGCAACCACGCCGCCCCTGGTATATATGTCATTGATAACGGCGTCTTCCCTGCGCTGGCTCTCACCTTCCTGCCCTGCGCCTCACAATCAGTGTCCTAAGCCGGTAGCCTCGGATCTTGTCGGGTGACGTGCAGTCCCCCGACCCTCTGTGACCACCTTTTCGGCGATGTAAATGTGGTGGTTGGCAGCTGCACCTTGCAAGTACAGTAGTCTCCGGTTATCTAGCTGAGCCTTATTGTTCTCCACTAGTTTAGGGGCCGGTCCCCTCTGTCGCCTGATCCCTCCACGTCCGTGTAGTTACGGGCGCACGGGTGGCTTCCTGCACTCACCATGCCCCTGGGATCCCCTCTGTCTCTGGTGCCTTCCCTCTGCTCCCGTCCTCTCTCTCCTGGGCCTCTCAGACTAGGCCCGCACTCCTCTCCTGAACGGAGCTCCTTCTGAGCTCCCACTCCCCATTGCTTCTCTTCTGTACTCACACTGCACTCCTGCTCCCAGCACTGGAGCAGGAGACTGGCTTGTTCTAGAATCTTCTACCTTCTTTTTATACTCTCTCTGACGGTGCTCCCCTGATCTTCTTCCTCCACCCACACCCACTACATGGTTACCCCTCTCTTGGTTCCCCCCCTTCCAACCAGGGACAGGGCTCAGCATTGTACATGTGCATCTTGCCCCGCCTGCTGGTCTGGAATGGCGTAGTGTTGGATGCAGGGGGGTGGGTCCCGGGCAGTACTCCCTCCTTACCTGATAGTGGGTTACCACACCTCTGGGTGAGATGCAGTACCTCTGTGGCGACTGAACCCGCAGGGGCGCCACAGGTACACAGGGTAATATATTAGGGAATTACATGATTATTTGTTGTTAGCAGCAGAATTACAAGAATACATGTGGTAAAGCTACAAAATCTGCAATACTGTCCCGATTCTGTCACTCACTCTGTCCTAGGGACGCTACAAGTGGCAGCTCAGCCACCCTATAGATAGCAGGGGCTTGTAGGGCTGTCAAGCTGTGAATGACAGCTCAGCCGCCCTATGGATAGCAGGAGTGTGTCAGGCTGTTAGTGTTGTGTTTGGATTTCCTCTAGGTGTTTTCCTTTCCGGATCATTACCAGGCTGATTTAACAGGCTGGCAATGTTAGGTCATTGCCAATTGGAGCTTCAGATCAGTGGTGTGTTTGCTCTGTTATCTGTATTCTGATATTCTGATCTTTTGTTGCCGGACCTTGGATTTGCCTTTTGACTACACATTTATATAACCCCTTTTGCCTTTGACACATTCTGACTTTAGTTACCAGACCCTGGACTTTGCCCATGACTATCCGTTTGTCTTATCCCTTTGTCTTTGACGTACCCTCCTGGCTTTTGACCTTAGACTTCTTGACCACTCTACTTCATGGCTAGTCTGTTAGTAGTGGCTAGCATCACAAATACCACTAGCAGCGTATAGTTTGTATACTGCGCCAGGCTACATAAATATATCAATTCTTGGACAGCTTCAGAGGATATCAATTGCTCCTGAAAGTTAAAAGAGTTGTCCCATTAGGACACATCCCTTACCCATTTGGTAGTAAAGCAGTTCTTTTACCAGTTGGGAAATAGTGCAAAAAGCATGCAACATGACAGAAAGTAAAATTGGAGAAGTCAGACTTTACTCCAGCAGTGGCCTCCTCTTTATGGTTAGGGTATGTGCACATGACATCTTTTTCAGGTGGGTTTGCTCCTAAAAAGCGTTAACTAAACGCTCAAAGGAATGAACATATGCACTTAATGTAAAAACGACTTGCTGTTCATATGTTCAGTCTTTTGAGAGTCTTTTAACCTTTTCAAGTTCCCAAAACTACTAATCGGTTCAAGTTTCCAAAACTACTTTTTAAAAGAAGTGAGCGGACCAGTCTTCAGAAGGTTTCCACTCTTAAGACAGTCAATATTTTACAATACAAGTCAATGCACATAAAAGCTGCAGAGAAGATGCCCCCTATATCTCTTTGATCGTTTTGCTCACATTTTTGCCTCAAAAATCGCTAGAGGTTTCTTTTCTGTTGAGTAGAATTTAAAAAATTACCTGAAAACGCCAGTAAAAATTACACCACAAAAATGCTAGAGAAGTGCTAGAAAAATGTCTGCGGTTAAATACACTGAAAAAGCGCTGAGGAAATTACCAAAAGATTGATAAAAGATTCAGTAAAGAAAACGCCGGCATTTCGTGAAATGGCTTCCTTTAGAAAAACCCAGCGGGTTCGCCGCCTGAAAAAACATCATGTGCTCATACCATTATGACGCGCCCCCTGGGCCTGTGTTGTGCAGGGAATACCCGGAGCCGGATCGCTGGGGGTTGTAGTCTCCGTGGCGCTGACCCAGTCCGTGCCCAGGGTGGTCAATTCAGTGGCAGTCTTAGTGTAATAACAAGTGTCCGACTACGCCACCCGTGGATT
The DNA here is from genome assembly GCF_046119375.1 of Phyllobates terribilis. Taxonomy (NCBI): domain Eukaryota; kingdom Metazoa; phylum Chordata; class Amphibia; order Anura; family Dendrobatidae; genus Phyllobates; species Phyllobates terribilis. The sequence continues at coordinate 222,400,846 of NW_027362765.1, read as the reverse complement.
GCGGTCAGTGGGGACCCCCACTGCGCTGCAGACCGCTGAGGCTGATGCTGTATGCGCAGCCAAGTATGGGATAACTCCCCACGGGAGAAGTATTGCCTCAGGGCCGCTAGTATGGATGATGAGAGTGATGGTGTGAGCGTCCCAGTACTGATGGTGCTGGTGCGGCGATGAAACACAGAGACGTGTGGTTGCAGTTTCCAATGCTTTACTCACAGTTCTTTACTGTTCCTAGTCACCTCTGTACCGGCGGTGACTGCCCAAGCTGTGCTGCGTCCACCAGGCAAGGGGCTCGACCAACTCCCAGGCAATTCCAGAGCGTGGCACAGGGCTCCCTTCTCTTCCTTTCTCTGGCCGTCCCCACCAGTGACCCACCTTTGTCCAGCTTCCTCAGGCCTTCTCTTGGCGAAACCTATCTTCGGTTTCCCTGACCCTATGTGGTATGCTTTCCTGGTGGATGTAGTGAGGGGTCGCACCAAGTTGTGGTCACAACCTCCGGTCTTTGGCTGAGGAATTTATTGCCTCCACCAATTTGGGTTCCGGTACCCTGTTCTGCCAACCCGTCACCCACAATCTCCTGGGCCTATGGGGTTCCTTCTTCTCTCGTGTCTCTGGGCCTCTCTTAAAGTTCCTTTTCTTCTTTCCTTTCTGTTCCTTTCTGTTTCCGCTCTCTCTGGCTCCGGCCTTCACCCTAGGCCTGCCTCGTGGATCTGGGCCCAGACTGAGCCACAGCTCCCTGTCAGCCCTCTCTGGCTGAACTCCTTCTCTCACTCCTCTCCTCTGACTGAACTCACGGAACAGAACCCCTGTTCTAAGATGGTGCCCACCTTATATACTTCCCTCTATGTGTGAGCCCAGGTGACTAGCAACCAGGGCCGGCGTCAGCACCCGGCGTACCCGGGCAAGTGCCGGGGCCCTGGAAAATCAGAGGGGCCCAGCCGCCCACTCACTGTCGGGGCCCGGGCCCACACACCCACCCGCCCACTCACTGTCGGGGCCGGGCCCACACACTGTCGGGGCCGGGCCCACACACCCACCCGCCCACTCACTGTCGGCGCCGGGCCCACACACCCACCCGCCCACTCACTGTCGGGGCCGGGCCCACACACCCACCTGCCCACTCACTGTCGGGGCCCTGGCCACTTCCTCGGCACCTGTTCAGGGACGCAGGCGCTGCTTGATTGCCGGCACTTCCCCCAGACATGGCCGCGCGCTGTCCGGCTGTGTCTGCTAGTAATGACACGGCAGGGTCGACGGCACTGCACCTTTAATTGTGCTTGTGTGTCGCTCCTGCCGCGTCATTACTAGCAGACACAGCCGCACAGCGCGCGGCCATGTCTGGGGGAGTGCCGGCAATCAAACACCGTCGGAGCGGAGGTCCTGCACAGATAGGCGGGAGGGGCCCGGACCCGACCGCAAGTGGGCCCCTCTGATGTTCCAGGGCCATGAAGTCTGTGACACGCCGGGGGCCCTGCACTGCCCCATACCCGAGGAGCTGCTGGACAGGACACTGGACCGGGGACAGGTGAGTGAGGCTTCCCCAATCCCCATATTAAAAATATTAGTAATGGGTCTGTGTGAGTGCATGTATGTGAATGTCAGTGTATATGACTGTGTATATATATTTGTCTGTTTTAACTATGTGTATGTCTGTATGTGTACATATGTCTGCGTACCGTGTGTGCGCGCGCATATGTCTGCGTACCGTGTGTGCGCACGCATATGTCTGCGTACCGTGTGTGCGCACGCATATGTCTGCGTACCGTGTGTGCGCACGCATATGTCTGCGTACCGTGTGTGCGCGTGCATATGTCTGCGTACCGTGTGTGCGCGCGCATGTCTGCGTACCGTGTGTGCGCACGCATATGTCTGCGTACCGTGTGTGCGTGCATATGTCTGCGTACCGTGTGTGCGTGTGCATATGTCTGCGTACCGTGTGTGCGCGCGCATATGTCTGCGTATGTGAAGGATGAGGGGGCAGGCTGGGCCATGTGTAATAAATAAATAAATAAATATATATATATATATTTATTTCTCTGCCGTATCTGTGCATCATGAATCGTGTATGTGTTACAAGGGCCCACTGAGACTCTTTCGCCCGGGGCCCAGAAAAACCTGGAGCCGGCCCTGCTAGCAACCAATGGGCTCCTACCTTTGCCCAGAGACCCACACCTATCTGCTCCTACACCACTGGGTTTTCCTCCCCCTCCCCACTCCAGCCAGGGACAGATGCTGTCGTGCCTGCACTTCTGTCTAGTGGGAGCACCGTTGACCTGTCCCTCGGAAATGGAGTGTGTGTGGTGCATGCAGCTAAACGAGTCCTGGTCCACACTCCATCCTTACCCGGGAGTGGGATATCACACCTCTGGTTTGAGGTGCAATACCCCTGTAGCAGCCGAGCCCTCGGGGTGCTACAATTACAGCCCCTTGCAGAAGCCATTTCTTTGTGAAGAACCTGCAGGGTAAAAAAGAGCAAAAATATATAGGGCAACAAACAGCAAAACATAAGTGCTAAGAAATGGCGTTATACCCACAACCCCACACATGGGAGAATTGTTTCTACACTTAACAATAGGAGCTTAACACATCCCTTTTTAAATTATCTAACTGACATCATTTGACTTGATTGAAGTTGTACATGTGTCAGTATTTCAACGCCTTCATGACTAGGTGAGTTTTTGTTTTTATGCCTCCGTTTTTTCCTCCCCTTCTTCTATGGACTCATGCAGACGTCCATGCACATCTGTCTGAGTACAGACCGCCAATGCATGGACTGGCCGTGGCTCTCTTAACTTGACCATGACAGCCTCATAGAGATATAGGACACTATCACTCTCGAGTCGGGAGACCCGTTGCCAGTCCGTGTTATGTGGCCCAAGTGTAAGGAGATGGACATATTTTCCTGTTCCCCCTTTGAAAACATCAATGTTATTTTTATCATCTAAAGTGTAATGTCATGTGTTATTGTGAGGGTGATGTGTAATGGGAATTATGTTATGATGCATTGTAGTGTTCTGCACTGTACTGTAAGGAAGCTGTGTTCTTCCCAGCAACAGACAGTGAGATAGAGTTAAGTGTTGGGACTAGCCTATAGTGGGAGGGGATAGTGCAAGGGTCAGGACATAGCTTCCTGTTAGAAAGTCAGCTAACGCCCAGCAAGTGAGAGAGACCAGCGTATGCAGTGACGCAGCTCATGGGTGTCCCTTAGCCGAGAGAGGAGACCAAAGGAGAGGATAGCGAGACTTTGAATACCGGGAGAGAGAGAAAGAGTTAACCAAGTTACCGAGTGATCAAGGTGAGATGGGTCAGTGGATTGACCTGAGTACGATGAGACGGGTCCTGATACTGGACGGAAACGACGCGGAACAGTGGGAGAAGAAGATGATTTTCATGGACTGTTATGTAGTACTGGGCTGGTTTGTGCAGAAACAAGTGGGACTAGTGGAGACTGGAACCAAAGAAGTGAAGACAGTGAAGAGAATATGTATAGAGATGCTCTGTGATGTTGAAACTTACGAGAAGAAATGTGCCCGCTACCTCATGTATATAGTTATCATTAGACTTTTGTTCAGTAAAACTACGTTTTCAAAGAACTAGTGGTCTCCTTTCTTGAACTCTCAAGCATTTGATCCTGGCAAGCCAGCAACATTGGTTACATGTGGTGTGCATGGGCGTACAGCCCATATGACAGAAGTACACGCACCCAGCCAAGACCTCCACCTTCATGTAACATGCAGGAGCGCAAGAGACGAGCACCTCACCCACGGCTGCTGCCCCGCGCCACGTTACACAAGATCGGGCTGAGATCCACAGATATCTGCTTGAGCCCTAATAGTTTTATCTTTCTGTCGAAATAGCCATATGAGGACTTTCTTTTGCTGGACAAGATGTAGTTTTAAATGTCACCATTCATTTTACCATAAAATGTACTGAAAATAAGGAAAAAAATGCCACACATGGTGATATAGTTAAAAAGAAAATTCAATTTTGCCATTGTTTTTTAGGTTTTGTTTTTATGGCGTTTGTTGTGCAGTATAAAAGTCCTGCAAATATGATTCTCCAGATTGGTAAAATTATAGCAATAAGTAGTGAATAAACAACAACTGAGATTTGTAAAAAAAGAAAAATTGGTTTGTGTCACCCGGGGCTTTTTAGTTTTTCTATTGATAGAGCTTTGTGAGGGCTTGATATCCATTTTGAGGTACAAAAAATGTTTTGTTTGCATTTATTGATCTTTTTTGTGGCATGCACGACAAGTGAAAAATGGTAATATAGTACTGGAATTTTTTTTTCTTTTTGGCATTTACCATGTAAATTAAATCATTTTGATAGATTGACTTTTACAGAAACAGTAATAACAAATATATTTATTTTTTTATTTCTCTATTTTTTAGCGAGGAAAAGGGCAGTGATTCAAATTTTTGTGTCCTTTTTTTTTCTTCTCAATAACATTTTTTTAACTTTATTTTTCAATCTCCCTAGAAGAATTGAACCAATGTTTGCTGAATCACTGTATACTGTAATGGCATAGTAAAAAAAGATGGCCTGCTATGAAATTTAGTCTCTGGCTGGTCTTCACAGGAGTACTAATTCGGCAGCCATGTGGCCATTCAGTGCGCTCTCAGCTGCCATTGCAACCTATGCCTTCAAAGGGTTGTCCAGTACTTTTAAAAATATGCCAATGTGTTTTAATGATAATTAGAAGCTTCTTTCTAATTACCTCCTGGTGCTGTTTCTGCCTGTGAGCGGCGCTATTGGTGACCACTCACAGGTAGCATGTGACCCCCCGCTGAAGTCTTCGTCAAGTGAGGCGTGATTCAGCTCTCGGGTCCCCGCGGTGGCTGCTTGGTTGTGGGCTGGGTTACCCCCCTCGTCACACCCAGCATCCACCGCGCGCTTTCCAATGAAAGGGGACAGGGAGAGTGCACGGTGGATGCCGGGTGTGATGCGTGGGGTAACCCCGCTCACAACCAAGCAGCCACCGGTGGAACGCGGAAGAGGAACCCTCGGCCTGGACTTGTCGTGACGTCAGCGGACGTCAGAGCCGGCTGCAGCCGGGGGTCACATGCTGCCTGTGAGCGGCCACCGATAGCGCCGCTCACAGGCAGAAATAGCACCAAGAGATAATTAGAAAGAAGCTTCTAATTATCATTAAAACACATTGGCATATTTTTAAAAGTACTGGACAACCCCCTTAATTGCCACTTTTAGAAATTGACAGGGGGTATTGAAGCGGTTAAGCAGCAGAGATTGGAGATTGCCAGAATCCACCTTGTGTGTAGTGGGCTTAGCTACTTACCCTGCTCCACACACCGGCAACTGGCGTGTGATGTACATATACATCACACATCGGGAGGGACTTAAGGCCACACTTAAAAAAAGGATTCTTTAAGAATAAAGAAATTAAATTAAGAAATATAAATGTCATTATAAATAATTTTCTAAGAACTTTCAATTAGCAAATCACTTTTGTTTTGTCTAAAGAGATGATCAATATAGGACATCAAAATAGCCACCATCTTGTTACATTGACAGAAACTGGTCCTAGAATATTAGTAGGACAGGTGCCTGTGAATATATGCAGTGGAAATCTAACACTGGAGACGCCAGAGGTGCTGAGATTAAGAAAACAATGCTCATACTGCTGTCAGCCATGTCTATCTCATCTAATACTGGAGATACCAGGGGTGCTGAGGCAAGAAGAAGATGTTCACACTGCTGTTCCCCCTGTCCTCATCGAATACTGATGATACCACTCATGCTGAGGTAAAAAGAGGTTGCTCACACTGCTGTCCACTCTGTCTCTCTAATCTAATACTGAAGATACCAGGGGTGCTGTGGTAAGAAGAGGCTGCTCACACTACTGTTCACCCTGTATCTCTGATCTAATACTGGAGATACCAGCGGTGCTGAGGTAAGAAGAGGCTGCTCACTCTGCTGTCCACCCTGTCTCTCTGATTTAATACTGGAGATACCACATGTGCTGCTCACACTGCTTTCCATTCTATCTGTCTAAATACTGAGTGACAGCTTGACAGTATGTGGGTTAGATTAAACTGGTCTACATCAGTTTAGATGACTGCAGAATAACACCTCATCTTTGTAAATTTTGGTGTGCGAATCCAAATATCACATCCATTTATTCCAGTCAGAATTATTCTAGTCTGAACTACTTCCCCTCAAATCTTAGAATTATGAGTGAAGAGCGAGGAGAACTCTTCCAACAGGACATTAAAACCTTTAGAACACAGAGACCAAGGCAGATGGAACGTAAACATGATGGAAGACTACAACTCTGATCTATTCCAGAAAATCCAAAAAGAGATTTGTGCTTAACAATTAGGAATCTAAATAACTAAGTATTTTTGATTAAAATATACACTAATCTTTTATTTATGAAAAAATATTATCTGTTATTCTGTTCTTCAAAACTTTTGTTAATTTTTCCAGTTAAACTTAAAAATCTGTAAGCAAACATCTTGTATTTGTAAAAAATTCTGACCTGATACATTAATTCTGACTTCATATTTCGAATCAGCACTTCAATTTGTGTATGATCAGTGAAAACAGGCTATTAGAAAAAATGTATTTGAATATCGATTGCTGTTATCTCTCAGTTACAGCACATGCTCACAATCAACTTCCCATCACCATTCTAGGACAGTGTAACACGGTGGCAGCTATATTAATATTCAATGTATGAAATTTATTTTCTAATGACATTTTCTTTTTCAATTCACTTTGTTGTTTCCCCATTCATCTGTTCAAACAATAATGTACAAGTTTAAACACGATGGGACCATGCAGCCATCATACCTTTCAGGAAGGAGACTCCTTCTGTCTACTAGACATGAACATACTTTACTGTTAAAAATACAAATAAATCCAAGAACAACAGCAAAGGAACTTGCGAAAATGCTGGAGGACACCGGTACAAAAGTATGTCAACAGTAAAACAAGCCATATATTGCCAAGACTTGAAAGGTCCAAATCTTCCATAAAAAGGCCAGGTTACACTGCATCTACAAAGATCTTACTTTCTGCAGAAATGTTCTCTAGTTTGATGAAAAAAAAAGGAACTATTTGGCTATAATGACCATTGTCATGTATGGAGGAAAAAGAAGGAGGAAAAAGAAGGAGGCTTGCAAGCCAAAGAAAATCATCCCAACTGTGAAGCATGGGGTGGCAGCACCATTCTGTAGGGTTTATTTGCTTCCTAAATGCAAAGTTATGCAACTTTCTAAATAGTCTTCATTAAAAGGTTCTACCATTTTGCTACTGCAGAGTGTGTGTAAGCCATTTTTGTAGCTGAGGGCTTTTGCAAAAATTTGCCAAATCTATCTATCAGTGTTCTTGCTCAGATCTGATGGCTCTCTCTTCCCTCCCCATCCCTTCTGTCAGTGTGAGCAGTAGGGAAGGTGAGGAAGTTGTACAGAGATTTTCATAGTTTGAAAAGTGGAGAAAGCATGTACAGTCTCAAGGAGGGCTGATTAAACAGATTACAGATAAGGAGTAAAGCATACAAACAGGAAAGTAGTGCAGGATAGAAACTATGCTAATATATATGCAGTAAAGATTGTAGCACTCTGGATACACACAGATTTCACATACAGCCTTCATCAGAATCCCTGGAAAATAGGATTCTGATGGAAACCCAAAATCCAGACGGAGCCATTACCTATTTTGAAGCCAGTGACTCACTTTGGACTCCGACTATCCTCCATTCTGGTAGTGTTTGTTTTTTTTCTGCAAAAGAAACAAGAATGACCATGTTTTTTTTACATGTCTGAAAAAGACAAACATGCAGAAATGGTGGCCAGAGTCCAAATAACTCATTCAACCAAAAAGTGGCAGGGCTGCCATCAGGGCATTACTTGCCTTACTAGCATATGGGGCCCAGTGAGGAGGGCCTCCCCTCCTTACTGGGCCCCGGGGGCAGGAGTCGGACTCTCGCTCACTAACAGAACGTGCGCATGTCACCGGCGTTTGACGTCATTGTCATGCGCCGGCGACACCGTGCCACAAATTGTATATGAAGAGGACTCAGCTGGACCACAGCTAGGTAAGGAGAAACTTTTTGGTACTGAAATCCGCAATATGGGGCAGGGGCAGGATGGAGACATGTGGGGGGCATGATGAGAGGACATATATGGGGGCATGATGGAAACATGTGGGGCCAGGATGTGAGGACATATATGGGATCATGATGTAAACGTGGGGTCAAGATGAGAGGACATATATAGGGGCATGATGGAGACATGTGGGGCCAGGATGAGAGGACATATATGGGGGCAGGATGGAGACATGTGGGGGGGGCAGGATGAGAGGACATATATGGGGTCATGATGGAAACATGTGGCGCAAGGATGAGAGGACATATGGGGGGGAAGGATAGAGAGATGTGGGGCCATGATGGGAGAACATATGGGAGCAGGATTGGGACCCTTGGGGCCAGGAATGAGACACATGGGGGACGTTACTGTGCAGGGCAACATTGTCAATTTTTTTCTTCATCTGGCATAGTGTAGAAGTTTGGGGAAAAATTGAGGAATGTGCTGTAGATAACTGTGTTATTTTCTGCACAGATGAGTCCTGGCTGGAAGAAGTGATGGCAGTCTTCACTGGATGAAAAATAAAAGCGAAGTTGAAGGACTTCAACTAGATTTGTCACTGGTGAGTCAGTGTGTTAACTGTATACTTACACTATATAGTATATACAAAGCTCCTGTGTATAATGTCACCGGTGATCCCTGTATTACCTGTACACTGACACTATATACAGAGCTCTTGTCTATAATGTCACCGGTGATCCCTGTATTACCTGTACACTGACACTATACACTGTATACTATGTACAGAACTCCTGTGTATTATGGCACTTATGATAATAATAATATTGTGTTTTTTATTAATGATCAGTATTGTAGTATTCGGTCACTATGTGGTGGTAATATGTGGACTGGTTATGGTGTGGCGGTATTTGTTCCTTGTATGTAGTATTATTCTGTCACTATGTGGAGGTAATATGTGGTCTGGTCATGGTGTGGTATTATTTCTTCCTTGTATGTAGTTTTATCCACTCACTATGTGGTGGTAAATGTGGTCCGGCCATGGTGTGGCAGTATTTGTCCCTTGTATGTGGTATTATTGGTCATTTTTAAAAAAATGTATGTGACACATTCCCTTAAAGAAAAATTAATAAAAATAGACCTAAAAAAAAGTATTAGTAATTTTAACAAATTTTTAATAGGTTAGAGTAGAGTGGGGCCCATCCAAAAGAGTCTACATTGTCGGGTGGCGGCTTAAAAAATCTTTTGGCCAAACAAAAGCTGCTGGCTATGTATGTGATCTGGTGTTTGATGGGAACTGTTAATGTGTGATTGGTAAGGAGTCGGACGTGGTACAGAAGTGGAGTTTTTCCAAAAGTGGGTGGTGGGATTGTGGAAGATTTGAGGGGTGGAGGCGGAGCTGGGGTGGAGCTTAGGCGAAGTCTCAAGGGGGCTCGAAAATTTTGCCAGTATGGGGCCCTGAAATTCCTGGTGGCAGCCCTGAAAAATGGAGACTGACTCCATTGGGTTTTCCTTGGAATACTGTTTTTCGGGGATTTCAATGAAAACCACCATCACAGTGCTCAACAGAGAGCACTGTATATGTGTGAACCCAGCTTTATACTTTATGTCTGAGATGGTGAAATGAGGTTGGGGGTCTCTTTTAAGGATGGCGATAATCTCTGTACTTTGCTGCCTAGTATGTTGGTGCTAAATACTATACTAAAAACACTGTATAAGCAGACTCTTATAATGTCTTCATTACATATGATTTTACTAGTTGGCCTTAATACATTTATTATGATCTTGCTTGTATTAATTAGTAAATGTTTTCTGTATTGTGTTAATCACAATGTGCCATTTCATAACTACAGAATGGAGACGTTACATTTCATAGTAGTGTTTAATAGTGTTTCCCATTGGGAGCACAGAATGCTGGGTAAGTGCCATGATATCTGGAATAATAGCTCTGTGTATGATCTCAGGCTGAACAGACATACTTTAATGTACTCTCTGGAACACAATAGTTTGGCCAGGAAAATGCACCTGCAGACATAAAAGGCCTACATAAGAGAAGGCTTTGTCACTTCGTCTGTTCCAGCTAAGATTTATGGGTAATTTATTTCAGCTCCATACATCTATGCTGAACGATTATTGTTAAATCCTGGCAGAGTTATGCAGTTTCTCCTAAATCCCCAAAACAATAATGTAGCGTGAGCTATCCTAGATGGAACCAGCATTCAGGGTACAATAAAGGTCGCCTGTTCTTTATCCTTATACTACGTATTACACAAAGGGTTGTGACTCAAAGTTGCTTTGATGGATTAGTATCCATTGCTCTTAAATGAATGACATGTGAATATTTTTATTACTCTATATTCATACTTTCCATTAAATATATTACCAGCATTACTAAAATATGGTGCTCCAATTATTACATTTTATAATTTAGTTCTACATCAAAATCAATCTGTGTGACCCAATGATATACCAGGGGGTATTTATATATAGTTGGCCAAACCTTGAAAAAAATATATATACTTTAAAAGTAGTACTATTTTATGTAACAATCATCTTCCAACTCATATATATTTAAAGCATCAATCAAAAAGTAATTTGAATCCTTTAGAAGAAAAAGAATCTTATCAAGTTCTGCAGACCACGACTCCACAGCATCAATTACCATCTTGTTTGTCCTAAATTTTCATTCTTTCAATGAATTTTTGAGTTTCTGAAAATAGATAATCAGATGGAAGCAAATCAAAAGAATATGGTGGATGATTGACAATTTCAAAGCTGAATTCATTGAGTTTTTGCAGATGATACGAGACATGTGGGCGGCCGCATTATTCTGCAATAACAAGACGCATTTGGAGAGCTTTTGCTGAAGTTCCAGTCTTCCCTTGACAGAGATCACTTTTCCTAATCACAAATTCAAAATGAAATAGCCCTTTCTGCTGAAACTTAGCACGTGTGCTATCAAAATGAGTACTAATGAGTATTTCTAGCAGACAAAAATAAATCTCAAGGCCAAGTATTTGTCAATACCTCCTCGTATTAACAAAACCCAAATACTCTTTAAATTGCTCAGGGTAATAAATTAGAACATTATAATTAAATATATTATCAGAAAATGCACACGCCTATTGTATGCTTCAATATAAAAGATCTGTTCATTGCTGCTAATGTGCATGTTGATTTCCTGGAACCTCAAGAAGTTAAAGCCTAAGGAAAATCCAGTGTCCAGTGTGAAAATTACAAGATTTATGATTTTTTTTTATTTTTAACAAACATTGTGATATGAAAAAAAAAACATTGCCAAAACTTAGAATAAAAAAACATTTAACACAAAAACCTAATTTATAGAATTAGTCATTTTGTAATGAAACATTTACTTTAACCTCTTAATTAGAGATGAGCGTTGTTCTACTCGAACTGTTCGCCAATCTCAAATTCGAGCTGTTTTGAGCGGTGTTCGAGCCGTTCGGCGAACACGAACGATTTGAGAAAAATTCGGCTGTTCGAGGTTATGTTCGATAACTGTTCGTGCACCAAAATCATAACTGGATTTTTTCTCAGTAATGATGAAAATTAATGTTAATACGCAGTTTGAGTGTACAGCGGGGCGGGGGGAGGGGCAGGGGATGGATCTCTGCAGGAATAATGAAGATCTCCATTTTTTTTTCTCTTTCCCGCATTTACAGTGGGGAGGTGCAATCTGTCAGCCTATCAGCAGCGCACACACGGAGCGAAGTGCTTTTTTCACACAAGCAAGGGCCTGTGTCATTGGCAGTGTATGTCACATGTCCTTGCCCTATAAGACCCAGCCATTTTCCCCGTCGCCACCATTTTCTCACTGCTGCAGCTGCGTGTTAGACGGCACCGCTGTTGCTGTGTGCGCTATACTTTGTTAATTTCAAGCAAATTTTCGCACAAATCTACAGATAGCTTGGGAGTAGGGAATAGTTGTGATTGCAGTCCTTTTAAGGACTAGGTTACAGCATTTCCTACGACTTTTATCAGGCAGGTCTGTGCTCTTAAATAGATAGATTGTGGGAGTAAAGACTAATTGTAATTGCAGTCCTTTTCAGGACTAGGTTACATCAGTTCCTATCAGTTTTTGCCAGGCAGGTCTGTGCCAGTGCTGTGCAAGTTTTTTTCACAGCATTTGGCTGAATCTAGCAAAGCTAATCCTTTTTGGCCTATTGCAGAGTGTGTTAGTCAGTGGAGTAGCCTATCTCTGTTGCAAGATATACCACCTGTGTATAGAATACCAATTTTTTTACTGCACCTAGTGAAGTAAAATCTTTTGGGCATAGCATCATTCTATTAGTCCATCTATACTGATCTCCATCAGGTTGCAAATTGAATATATTTTTTTTCTGCATCTAGCTCTGAAAAAATATTGGGCTTCTAGCTGTGTGTGGGACTTGTTGTATTAGTTCATCTATACTGACCTCCATCAGGTTGCAAACTGCATATATTTTTTTCTTCATCTACCTCTGAAAAAATATTGGGCTTCTAGCTGTGTGTGGGACTTGTTCTATTAATCCATCTATACAGACCTCCATCAGGTTGCAAACTGAATATATTTTTTTCTGCATCTACCTCTGAAAAAATATTGGGCTTCTAGCTGTGTGTGGGACTTGTTGTATTAGTCGATCTATACTGACCTCCATCAGGTTGCAAACTGAATATATTTTTTTCTGCATCTACCTCTGAAAAAATATTGGGCTTCTAGCTGTGTGTGGGACTTGTTGTATTAGTCCATCTATACAGACCTCCATCAGGTTGCAAACTGAATATATTTTTTTCTGCATCTACCTCTGAAAAAATATTGGGCTTCTAGCTGTGTGTAGGACTTGTATTAGTCCATCTATACTGACCTCCATCAGGTTGCAAACTGAATATATTTTTTTCTGCATCTACCTCTGAAGAAATATTGGGCTTCTAGCTGTGTGTGGGACTTGTTCTATTAATCCATCTATACAGACCTCCATCAGGTTGCAAACTGAATATATTTTTTTCTGCATCTACCTCTGAAAAAATATTGGGCTTCTAGCTGTGTGTGGGACTTGTTCTATTAATCCATCTATACAGACCTCCATCAGGTTGCAAACTGAATATATTTTTTTCTGCATCTACCTCTGAAAAAATATTGGGCTTCTAGCTGTGTGTGGGACTTGTTCTATTAATCCATCTATACAGACCTCCATCAGGTTGCAAACTGAATATATTTTTTTCTGCATCTACCTCTGAAAAAATATTGGGCTTCTAGCTGTGTGTGGGACTTGTTGTATTAGTCCATCTATACTGACCTCCATCAGGTTGCAAACTGAATATATTTTTTTCTGCATCTACCTCTGAAAAAATATTGGGCTTCTAGCTGTGTGTGGGACTTGTTCTATTGATCCATCTATACAGACCTCCATCAGGTTGCAAACTGAATATATTTTTTTCTGCATCTACCTCTGAAAAAATATTGGGCTTCTAGCTGTGTGTGGGACTTGTTGTATTAGTCCATCTATACAGACCTCCATCAGGTTGCAAACTGAATATATTTTTTTCTGCATCTACCTCTGAAAAAATATTGGGCTTCTAGCTGTTTGTGGGACTTGTTGTATTAGTCCATCTATACTGACCTCCATCAGGTTGCAAACTGAATATATTTTTTTCTGCATCTACCTCTGAAAAAATATTGGGCTTCTAGCTGTGTGTGGGACTTGTTCTATTAATCCATCTATACAGACCTCCATCAGGTTGCAAACTGAATATATTTTTTTCTGCATCTACCTCTGAAAAAATATTGGGCTTCTAGCTGTGTGTGGGACTTGTTGTATTAGTCCATCTATAATGACCTCCATCAGGTTGCAAACTGAATATATTTTTTTCTGCATCTACCTCTGAAAAAATATTGGGCTTCTAGCTGTGTGTGGGACTTGTTCTATTAATCCATCTATACAGACCTCCATCAGGTTGCAAACTGAATATATTTTTTTCTGCATCTACCTCTGAAAAAATATTGGGCTTCTAGCTGTGTGTGGGACTTGATGTATTAGTCCATCTATACTGACCTCCATCAGGTTGCAAACTGAATATATTTTTTTCTGCATCTACCTCTGAAAAAATATTGGGCTTCTAGCTGTGTGTGGGACTTGTTCTATTAATCCATCTATACAGACCTCCATAAGGTTGCAAACTGAATATATTTTTTTCTGCATCTAGCTCTGAAAAAATATTTGGCCTTCTAGCAGTGTGTGGGACTTTCTCTATTAGTCCATCTATACTGACCTCCATCAGGTTGCAAATTGAATATAATTTTTTTCTGCATCTAACCCAGCCAATAGTTTTGGCCTAATACCACAGTTTGGCCACTCAGCTCTGCTCGGTTCCCATCCATTGTTTTTTTGTGCAAACAACTCCAGAGTTGTTAATTAGTTAACCACCAAAATGAGTGGAAAAAGGCCTGCTGCTGGTGGAAAGGGGAATAGGCGTGTTGGGAAGGGGAAAAAAGGTTGTGTCCCTGGGGTAGGTGTTAAAGCAACAGTAACATCTGCAGAAGAAAGACCATCTTCCAGCCAAACTAAAATGTCTACTTCTTTTAGCGGACAATGTGATAAGATCCCTTTCTTACGGCCACGCCAATCGCTACAAATTCCAGATGAGGCACAAAAACAGCAGGTGCTTCAACGGATATCAAGTGCTCCTTTAAGTGGGCTCTCCTCCACATCAACTTCAACATCACAAATACTCCAGTCCTCAAAGGTGTCACCCCAATCGCACTTGCTTCCTCACAGCTCCCAAATCTCCAGCTGCCAGTCTGAGTATGAGGTAGAACAGATGGTTGAGTCTGCAGAGCTGTTTACTCATACTATAGCCTGGGAATCAGAGGTCGACTCCAGCGCTTCTGTGAATCCAGACGAGGAAATGATCTGCACTGATGCCCAGAATCTTTATGAGTCGGATCCAGGACCAGACGCAGAAGGTTCTGACCATAATGTAGACCCTCATTCCCAAACTGTAACTCCTGTTGGTGGAGACAATGAGGAAGACGATGATAAGACTCAAATACCTGATTGGAGCGACAACTTTAGTTTTTTGTCAGGGCAGGAACAGGTTGGCTCTGAGGACGACGGGTGTGATAACGCACAGGGTGATGATGATGAGGTTGGAGATCCCACTTACTGTCAACCCACAGTCAGCCAAGAGATGAGGTCAGCAGAGGAGGTGGAGGAAGATGCTAGTGACGACGAGGTCAGGTTGCGCCTTCCTGGACAGAGACGTAGTACTGGAAGCACGTCAACAACTGCATCCTCAAACACAACTCTGCCTCTCACCACAAGTCGTGGTGGCTCTTCAGGTCGCATGGGTGCTAAGCCTTGCATAGCCTGGGCATTTTTTCAGATCGATAAAGATGACCCAACTCGTGTTATCTGTAACATTTGTCAGCAAAAGCTAAGTAGAGGCCAAAAAATACATAGTTTGAGTACTTCATGCATGAACCGGCACATGGACATGAAGCATAAGTTGCAGTGGGAAGCTCAGTTTGCTACAATGCGGCCTAGCCGGCCGGGCCAACCACCGTCTGCCATATCTTGTGCATCCGCGGCCTCTTCATCCTCTGTGACTGGGGGGACAGCAGTCACACCTGTTTTGGGGCGCAGACCTGCCACCTCTTTACCCGCAACAGCCAGCGTGATTGGCAGGTCATCATTTTCTTTGGAGGTGGTAACACCAGCTGGTGTTGAGCGCTGTCCGACATCGATAGCACCACCTTTGGATCAAGGCAACCTAACATGTCCGCCTGCATCTTCCTCACAGACCGGCAGTTTGCCGGGGACACCCTTATCAACCCCGTCTAAGCACAATAGCCAGCCCTCGGTCCCTCAGATGTGGACAAGTAAAAGACCATTTCCTCCTAGCCATGAGAAAGCTAAGAGGTTGAATTTCACCATCTGCAAGTTCTTGGCTACAGAAATGCTGCCTTTCCGCCTGGTGGACACAGAGGATTTTCGAGACCTTATGTCCGTCGCAGTGCCCCAGTACCAGATGCCCAGTCTGCACTACTTCTCAAAGAAAGGTGTGCCTGCGCTCCACCAGCATGTCGCACACAACATCACCGCTTCTTTGAGAAACTCTGTGTGTGACAGGGTGCATTTCACCACAGACACTTGGACGAGTAGGCATGGACAGGGGCGTTACATGTCGCTGACTGGGCACTGGGTAACTATGGTGACAGCAGGACAAGGGGCTGCTGTCCAAGTCTTGCCGTCCCCACGAGTTGTGCGTCAATCCTCTTTATGTCAAAGTTCCTCCACTGCTTCTGCCTCCTCAACCTCCTCTCGGTCTTCCACCTGCACCCAAAGCCTGTCTGGTCATGCCACAAGCTTTCTAACTGCGCAGAAGGGATCCTGCACACCTCCTTACTATGCTGGCAGTAGGGCTCAACGTCATCAGGCGGTTTTTACATTGAAATGTCTGGGAAATGTGAGTCACACAGCTGAGGAGTTGTGGTCAGCTCTGGAGAACCAATTTCATGAATGGTTGTCTCCACTGGACCTGAAACCAGGGAAGGCCGTGTGCGACAATGCTGCAAACCTGGGTGCGGACCTTCGCCGGGGCAATGTCACACACGTGCCTTATATGGCTCACGTGTTGAACCTGGTTGTCCAGCAATTTTTAGCCCACTATCCCAGACTAGATGGCCTTCTGCAGAGGGCACGGTCGCTGTGTGCTCACTTTCGCCGTTCGCATCCCGCAGCTCAGCGACTTACATCTCTACAGAAGTCGTTGGGCCTGCCACTTCACCGGCTAAAATGCGATGTGCCTACCCGGTGGAATTCAACTCTGCACATGTTGCAGCGACTGTGGCAGCACCGACAAGCCCTGGTGCAATACGTTCTGACGTATAGCCTGGGCCAACGAGATCCAGAGGTGGGGCAAATCACGCTGGACGAGTGGTCTCAGATCAGGGACCTATGCACCCTTCTGCACAGTTTTGAAATGGCGACGAAGATGTTTAGTGCTGACGATGCCATTATCAGCATGACTATTCCGGTGATTTACATGCTGGAGCACATGTTAAACAGAATTCGGAGTCAGGTGGTGGCACAAGAGGAGGTGGAGGAAGTAGAGGAGGAGGAGTTGTATGCGGAAGGGCTAACATCTGCAAGGTCCAGACGGTCGGCAGCAGCAAGGCGGCAGGCATGTGAGGGTGGGGGAGATGGTTTTACCAGGGCGCATGGTAGCAGCCAAACTAGTGAGGAAGGTGCAGGAGTCCAGGAAGAAGTGGAGGACGAACTGATGGAAGACTCATCAGATGAGGGAGACCTTGATCACATTTCTGTTGTGCGAGGTTGGGGGGAGAGGACAGAGGAAGGAAGCATGATTGTTACCTCGCCACCAACACAACAGGGACTTGGTGCTCCTGGATGCGCAACACACATGAGTGCCTTCTTGCTGCACTACCTGCAACATGACCCTCGAATTGTGAGAATTAGAAATAATCCTGACTACTGGGTTGCCACACTGTTAGATCCCCGGTACAAAAGTAAATTTGCAGAAATTATTCCTGCCATAGAAAGGGATGCACGCATGCAGGAGTATCAGCAGAGACTGTTGCAGAATCTTACATGTGCTTTTCCACAAAATACCAGTGGTGCACGTAGTGAATCTCACAGTTCCAACTTGCCAACCGTGGGACCGTCAAGTGTTCAGCACTCAAACCGTAACAGAACCACAGTATCTGCTGGTAACATCAATTTTGCGGAATCATTTCACCACTTTTTTAGCCCATCCTTTGCAAGGCCACAGGAGACAAGAAGTCTGACACATAGTCAACGCCTAGAGACGATGGTACAGGAGTATCTCCAAGTAAACATTGAAGCCATGACTGTGTCACTGGACCCTTGCTCTTTTTGGGCTTCCAATCTGGATAAATGGCCGGAGCTAGCCACTTACGCCTTGGAGATCTTGTCATGCCCCGCAGCCAGCGTTCTGTCTGAACGTGTGTTCAGCGCTGCTGGTGGTGTGCTGACAGATAAGCGCACGCGGCTCTCCACTGATAATGTAGACAGACTCACGTTCATAAAGATGAACAAATCATGGATCCGAAACGACGTTTCTACCCCTGTGTCATCCTGGGGAGAGTAAAAGCTTGATGATTGGTTAAAATCACCCTACCAACCGTTTTAAGCTTTCAAATTACTAATCATGTTTATCTGTATCTTGGCTGGAAAATAATTTGGGCTTTGTAGTAGTGTGCAGCACTGATTCTATTAGGCCATCTATACTAAAGCTTCACCAGATTTAAAATTAATAATAATTTTTAGCTGCATCTAGCCCGGAAAATAATTTTGGGGCTCCGAGATGCGCAAGACACATAAGTGCCTTCTTGCTGCACTATCTGCAGCATGACCCTCATATTGTCAGAATTCGAAGTAATCATGACTACTGGGTTGCCACACTCTTAGATCCCCCAAACTTTTCGATCAACCTTTTCATTTTAATAAAGACCAAAAAAATGGTCATTTTTGAAATTATAAGCATTAGCAGGTTGTTAGAAACTGAAATCAAACAGTTTTCAACTCAAAACTTTATTCTAGGTGATGTTACATTTTCACATAGGACCCCTTGTTCGAAAGGAGCTTCTGAACTCTCTCGTCCATTGAATTTGTCAGGTTTTGGATGGTTTCTGCTTCAATTGTTTTGCATGAGGACAGAATACCCTCCCAGAGCTGTTGCTTAGATGTGAACTGCCTCCCGCCATCATAGACACTCCTTTTAATGATGCTCCAAAGGTTCTGAATGGGGTAGAGGTCAGGGGAGCATGGGGGTCACACCATAAGTTTGTCCCCTTTTATGCCCATATCAGCCAGAGATGCAGATGTTTTATGTGCAGCATGAGATGGTGCATTATCATGCAGAAAAATGATCTTGCTGTGAAATACACGGTTCTTCTTCTTGAACCATGGCAGGAAGTGCTGTTTGAGAAAATCCACATACATTATGGAGTTCATCTTTAGCGCCTTCAGGGATCCTAAAGGGGCCGACAATCTCTCTCCCCATGATTCCAGCCCAAAACATTACTCCACCTCCTCCTTGTTGGCGCTGTAGCCGTGTTTGCGTGGGGTGTCCATCAACCAGCCATCCTCCACTCCATCCATCTGGACCATCGAGCGCTGCACGGCACTCATCCGTGAACAAAACAGTTTTGAAATCAGTCTTCATGTAATGTTTGGCCCACTGGAGCCATTTCTGCTTGTGTGAAGTGGATAGAGGAGGTCGACAGGATGGCGTATGCACAGCTGCAAACCTCTGAAGGACCCTGCATCTTGTTGTTCGGGGGACGTTGGAGGCACCAGCAGCTTCAAAAACTTGTCTGCTGCTATGACAAGGCTTTTTTGCCGCTGCTCTTTCAACCTGACGTAATTGCCTGTAGGAAAGAGTCCTCAATTTGCCCTCATCAGCACGCACACGTGTGTACTGTGAATCAGCTACATACTTCTTGATTGCCAAGACACTTCATCCTGATCATCGCACAATGTTGATTGTAGTCATGCCTTGACCTAAACACTCCACAATTTGTTGCTTCTCATCAGCCGACACATCCTTTTTCTTTCCCATTTTGGCAGAAAATGTAGGCTGCTTAATAATGTGAGACAGCCTTCTTAAGTAGTCTTGCCTTTCATTGGACACACCTGCCAAACTAATTAGCACAGGTGTCTGCAATTGCTTACAGTGATATAAAGAGCCCTGACACACATCACCATCAATGAGTTTAACTGACAAACAAACAAATTCTTCCCTTATCACTCCTAAACACTTTTTGCATAATAATTTGGAACACAGTGTACATGTGCTTTTCCACAAAACACCAGTGGTTCACGTAGTGAATCTTACAGTTCTAACTTGCCAACCGTGGTCTGTATGGAGTTGTTCAATAAAGGGCCCAAAATTAAGATAACATAGATGGGAGAGGTCTCTATGAATAGGAATTCCTAAGTATTTGATACCCTGTGAGGGCCAGGCAAAGGGAAAGTTGGACTGGATGGAATCCTATATGATTTGGGGAGGGAGACATCGAGGGCCTCAGACTTCGCTGCATTGATTTTAAAATTTGACCATGTAACAAAGTGATCTATTTCAGCCATAACAGCATGGATGGATATATGTGATTGAGTGATATATACTAGGACATCATCAGCAAATAGAGAGCACTTGTACTCGGTGCCTCCCACCTCAATCCACCTAATATTGGGGTTATGGCGAATTGATGAGAGCAGGTGCTCCGTCACTAGGATGTATAAGAGAGGGGACAGAGAACATCCCTGCCTTGTCCCATTGGTGATTGTGAAAGGTGATGAAAATGTTCTGACGCGCCCCCTGGGCCTTGGGACACCCGGAGCCGGACCCTTTTTGGTGGATGCTGGTGGTTGTAGTCTCCGTGGCGGCAACCCGGTTCCGTGGCTCAGGGCGGTCAAACCAGTGGCGGAACTATTTATGTGGTTTTGATGTTTAAATGTCCGACTACGCCACCCGTGGATTGCGGTCAGAGTGAACCGCCGCTCCAGGGCAGACCGCTGAGGCTGGTGTTGTGGGTGCAGCAGAGCGTAGCATAACTCCCCACGGGAGGAGTATAGCCTCAGGGCAGTGTATGCGGAGGATGGGGGTGATGGTGCAGGGCAGCAGCAGTAATGACACGGAGTCAGTGATGCAGTCCAGGGCCTTTACTCACAGTTCTTATTATCCAGACCACATCTGCAGGTAACGGCTGCCCACGTCGTACTGTGCTCACCAGGTGAGGGGCTCAGACAACTCCCAGATAACTTTGGAGTGCTTCACAGGACCCCCTTTGTGTGTCCTTTGTCTGGCCTTTCTTACCAACCCTTCTGTCCGGCTGCCTCGGGCCTCCTCTTGGTAAACTTGGCGCCAGTTTCCCTGACCCTATGTGGTGCCTTCCTAGCGGGTGTAGCGAGGGGCTGCGCCACATAAAATGTCACAGCCTCCTGTTTCTAGCTGAGGGTCGTTTCCTGCCTCCACTAGTTTCGGGGACCGGTCTCCCCCTTTGGCCTGACCCCTCCACGCAGGTGGATTCGGGCGTGCGGTGGCGACTCGCCCGTCCGCACCCCTGAGATCCCTTCGTTCCTCGTTCCTGGAGCCTTCTCCGCTCCTCTTCCTTCCTTCTCCCTCTTCCAGGCCTGGGCCTCTGTTACTAGGCCCGCCTCCGGAGCAGAGCTCATGCAGAGCCCCTGCTCCCTGCCACTTCTGCTCAGACTTCTCTGCACTGAACTAAGATGGTGCCCACCTTTTATACTCCCTTCTCAATGCACCCAGGAACTGCTTCCTCCCTGCTCCTGCACTACAGGGTTCCCCTTCCTCAGTGTTCCCTCCCCCCACTCCAGCCAGGGACAGGGACTGTCGTGCCCATCTCAGGGGCATATTGGTCGCCCTGCCCCACGGCAATGTGGTGTAATGCATGCAGGTGTCGGGTCCTGATCCACACTACATCCTTACCTGAGAGTGAGATATCACACCTCTGGGTGAGGTGCAATACCTCTGTAGCAACCGAGCCCTCAGGGTGCTACAGTTCCATTTATCTTCAGCCTAGGTGACGTATTGCGATACAGGGCCGTGATTTTGGCTATAAAAGGGTCCCCTAGACCCCTACCCCAAGCTTTTTAAGAGAATCATATATGGCGTGCCAGGAGACTCTATGGAATGCTTTCTCAGCATCCAACGAGAGTATCTAATTACAAATTTTTAACTGCATCTAGCCCAGGAAATACTTTGTGCCTAGTAGCAGGGTCTGCTAGTCAGCGGATTATCCCGGCTGTTAAGCAAGCTACACCACCTGTAGTTTGGACACTTCATTTTTTCAAAGGAAATGCTTCGGGACCACGGGATACTCAGTGAAGAGCATCAGGAGGCACCCCAAGGCATAGGGGCTCGGACTGGCAGTAGGATGCCTTGCGGTGGACAGCCGAGCTCGATCCTTATAAAAGCTTTTTAACTGCAGCAGCTTTAGTGGACGCTACTGGAGCTGGAATTACGCGGCTGCTGGCATGAGACTTGCCCTCCAATAGATCCTTGTAAATGGATTTAAAGTGTATTTATTCAAATTAGAGAGACAATTTAAATTAAAAAGCTTAGAGCTGCCTCCACCACAGGGGGGCTCGCTCGACCCACCAGCAGACAGGCACCAGTATTGGGAGAGGGGAGCTGGCCGTCAGGGTTCACCGCGGCTCTGGCACAAACCCGGCGACACGGAGGTGGCACGGGCAGGAGCGGACTGAACGTGTCGGCTTCTCACTTTTTGGATTTTAGAAGGGCATGACATGCCTATATCTGTGTCTCCCCCTCCTTTTACTCCTCCACCTCTTTTCTTTTCGCATGACTATATGTACTTGTCACTTTTCCATGTGTTAGTTGTGTCTTCTGAGCAGTTTGTCAGCTTTTGGACACCTTTGAAGGTGTTTTCTATGTGTTTCTATGTGTTTTTGTTTGCCTGCCATTGGTTTTAACGGTGTTCGAAGGTGTTCGACGAACAGTTCGACGAACAGTTCGGCGAACACACGGGTGTTCGACGAACCGAACCGAACTCGAACACTACGGGGGTGGCTCAACACTACTCTTAATGCAATATGACATATATGTATTTGTGATCGTACGTGGAGGGCTCAGGAATCGAGCTCTCTCCACATGCGGAAGATACCAGCTATACTGTACTAAATAGCTGGTATCTGTCTCTGACAGATGTGGCTGAAAAAGAGCACTGGTTACAGCTATTAACCATTTAAATGCTGCTATTAATCTCTGACAGCTGCATTTAAATGGAACACACAATGCCCCTTGAGGTTATTAGCTCCCTTCAGGACCCAGTGACGTGATTGCGGGGAGCCAATGGGTTACCATGGCAACCGAGGGCCTGCTGAAGGCCCCGTCGCCACCATCTTTGTACTTCTCTGAAGCTCAGCTATATGCTACATTTCAAAGAAAACCAAGATTCAAACTAACTACACTAACTATAGTATAAGCAATTGGACAATCTCAGGTTCAGGGGGACTAAAAAAATAAGGTAAAAATAAAAAGGTTTTAAAAAATCTAAAAGAAAAAACTATATATAAGAGTTCATATTACTTCCATTTCCCTCATTAAAAATAAAGAAATAAAAAAAATAAAGATGACTGGTATCACTATGTAAGGGGGAAGACCGGGGTGTAAGTACTTTCAAAACAAGGGATCCGGAACTGCCGGGGCCGTGCCTCTTGTTGCAGGGGGAAGACAGACTGCGAGACAGGAGTCAGGTGACCGAGAAGCTGGGGGTGTGTCCAGAGAGAGAGCTGAGGAGTCAGGTGACCGGGGAGCTGAGCTCGTGTCTAGGAAGAGGGTGGAAAAGGCGTTTTGCGCTTTAGAAGCGGCAGTGGACAATGGGAGTCAAGCCTGACTAGAGGGAGAAGAGACACAGGATCCCTGGAGCCGAGCAAGTGAGGTGCTGTGTTATGGACTAGGGGCTCAGTGGGTCAAACCGGAGACTGCCCGCTGCCGCCAGAAGACTGAACATTGTTTAGGCGGGGAAGCCGGAAGAAACCAACACCGGCACCAGCCGGCAACTGACTTGTGAGGAGCAAGAGTCAGCTAAGTGAAAACATTGCGGATTACAACCGTGTCGACTCTGCTACATCTAGCCCAACTGTGGATTGTCAGTTATAGTGACTCGCCCCCTGGGCCGAGGGGCACCTGGAACCGGGCTTCTGGGGGTTGTAGTATCCGTGGCGGTGACCCGGTCCCGTGGCTCAGGGTGGTCAGGCCAATGGCGGTATTTTGTGGGTTTTAAGTTAATTGTCCGACTACGCCACCCGTGGATTGCGGTCAGCGCGGACCGCCGCTGCAAGGCAGACCGCTGGGGCTGATGGTGTGTGCAGCTGAGGTAGTGTGACTCCCCACGGGAAGAGTGGAGCCCCAGGGCGGTGTAGTTGATGGTGAGGGTTATAGAGCCCGGGAGTCCCAGCACTAGTAGTTCTGGTGCGGCGATGAAGCAGGAATGACTCAGAGTCTTTGCAGTGCAGTTCAGGGTCTTTGCTGGTGATGTTAAGGCAGACCCTCCCGGGAGTACTGGCTAGCATAAGGGGCCTGGTCAGTCTGCGAGCAAACAGGAGTTTCCCTGGCCAGGTGGAGTTGTAGGCCTCCCCGTCTATCTGCACTCTTTCTGGCTACCTTGCTGTAAGCGGGTAGAAGTAGCCCACGTCCCTGAGTATACCGTGTGGTGCTCACCCATATGGCTGGTGACTTGGGGCCTTCAGTTAGCCTCCGCTCCTGGATGGCGTTGCTGGTCCCTTCCTTGTGACTGAGCCTCCGGGCTTCTATGGCCAGAGGACCTGGAATCCCCTGCCGGCTGGTTTCTGCTGCTGGGTGAATATCAGTCACCACAGCCTCGGAATCCGGTGTCCGGTTATCAGATTCTTCTGCCAGGGCGAGCTATATCTCTGCTTAGCTTCCAGCCCCTGGTCTTCTGCTTCTAGCTCCTACAGAGCTCCTGCTGTGACTTTCCCTCTCCAGGCTCTGACTCTCTAGTCCCGCCCCAGACCCAGTTTATAAGGGCAGATTCCTCCCCTCCCAGGTCTGGGCGGGCGGTGTTGCATGCTTAGGGCTCCTGACCAGAGAAACCTCCCACTTGCTCTCAGACGTAATATTCCTATTACTGTGGCAACCAGACCCCTGGGGTGCCACAATAGCATATTACCTGCTACTTCCTTGTTGTCCCCATATATTCCCTGTTACTCCCTGCGTGGAGATTGAGTCTGTTACAGTAAATCCCCCTTGTTATTTAACCCTGTACTGGCTGCTCTGTGTTTCTGTGTCACTGCATCTAAAGTACCTGTGTTACATTTGGCGTAGTCGGCAGGATGCAGTCTTTAGACACAGACACTGCAGATCAGTCCATCTTGGGAGCTCTTAGATCTAGCTTGCCGCTGGAGGCCATGCTCAGCAATCTCCCAAAGTTCACCGGGGACAATAAGATGCTGTGGGACTGGGTTGAGAGAGTTAGGAGTATGTTATGTATGCATCCGATGACCCCAGCTATGCAAGCCGAAATAGCCCTACTGGCCCTAGACGGCGAGACCTGGAAATAGCCCTACTGGCCCTAGACGGCAAGGCCTGGCACTCCGTGATGTACCGCCCTCATCATGACCGGGATACTGTAGAAAAAGTGGTGCGGATATTGGAGGAGATGTATGGGGATCCCACCAATGTAGGAGAGCTGAGGATACGGCTGTTTCACCAAGTGCAGCAGGAGGGGGAGACTGTGGCACAGTATGTTAATGCATTACAGAGGGTGCATGCCTATATCACTAGAAAAGACGACATGGGGAATTTGGGAATGGGCCCCCCTGACGTTATCTTAAGGGACCAATTTGTGGCAGGCCTCAGGGATGTGCAGCTGAAGCAGGCCTTGCGGGAGCGCCTGCGCGCTAACCCACGTATGACTTTTCTAGAAGTGGGGGCGGAGGCACGTGTGAGAGAGCAGGAGATGGGGGTGACGGCCCTCGCAGGGATGGTCCGGAGTAACGAGGTACTCACCCCGCCTGCAGCTGAACCGGAATGGGCTCGAGAGATGCGAAAGGAGATACAGGAGATGCGGGGTGAATGGTCCAGGCTCAAGAAGACCCCTGCACCGACACCAGAGATGCCCGGATCGATTGCCCCAGTTAGGGAAAGAATTGAATTCAGGCCCTGCCCTGCAGAAGAGTTCCGTAGAGAAGTGAGGCAGCTCTACACAGACAGAGACACGACCTGCTGGTAGTGTGGAGGCACAGGACATTACGGCAGGGGCTGTGCTAGCCGAGGGCGGCCCCTGTCGCGTCAGCCGTTAAACTAGCGGGCTCCGTGTTCGGGGGACATAGCCCAGAGCCTAAGGAAGGGGAAAGAAAAAGAGGAAGTCCCAAGGACCTAGTTTCCACCACCCCGACTGTCTGGGCCGAAATGAGCGGCCGGGCTGCCTGATTGACACGGGATCCCAGGTGACTACGATGACAGAAGCCTACTTTCAACAGCGATTTCCAGAGATAGCGCGGCCTGAATGGGGACCAGTAATTCGACTTACGGCAGCTAATCAATTACCCATCTCGGTCGCAGGGGTGGTGTGGATGAAGATCCGAGTGTGTGGAAAAGATGTGGGAAAAAAGGGGTCGTCTTGGTTGCAGGGGGAACCGGAAGTGGACCCCCGGTGACCCTCAGAATGAATGTGCTGAAAGAGATCGGGCAAATCCTGATTAGTGAGCCGAAGGAGATTCCTCTAGACCGGTGGGACCCACGAACCCCCCAAAGGAGGGTTTTTCAACAATTAATCAGAGCCGCCCAGGCTCAGGAGACATCGAGTGAAGGGAAGGTCCTGGGGAAAGTAATAGTACCAACAGCTATGGCGCTCACCTTACCGCCAGGACAAACTGTACTCACGTTACCCGCACGGGCCTGCACACCTCTTGAGGGGGTCGAAGTACAGATAGAACCAACATCGATGGACAAAGTACCCCCCGGACTCCTGGTGGCTCGGACACTGGCCACCGTCCAGGGTGACAATGTTATAGTGCGGTGCGTTAATCTGGGCGAAGGTGATCTCACACTCCCTCCCAGGGCGGAAATAGCCCAGATTCTGGGAATGCCAGAGAAGTTGGTGCGACCTGATGCGGTACAGCTGTCCGCTGTATGAGGTGACCCCTGGAGTCTGGCGGTCACCGTGTCGCCGGAATCCCACCGTGCTGGTGCGAAGGGTGGACGAAGAATCCTAGAAAGAATGCGGGCTGAATTGACGGGACTTTCACCTCCACAGGTGCAACAGGTTGAGGAGGTACTGGAGCGATACCAGGAAGTCTTTGCTCGCCATGAGGATGATTTTGGCTGCACCGAAGCCATTACCCACGAGATTCCCATGGGGAGCGCAGCCCCAGTGTGGGAGAGATACCGGCAGATACCTCCCCAGATGTATAAGGAGGTTAAGGAGATGCTAGCCCATATGTCACAAAATGGTGTGATACGGGAGAGTCAGAGTCCGTGGGCAGCCCCGATTGTCCTGGTCTGGAACAAAGATGGGACCCTGCGGTTCTGTGTGGACTATAGATGACTGAATGCCTGTACAGTGCGAGACTCTTACCCACTACCCCGAATCGAAGAGTCTCTGTCGGCCTTAGGGAAGGCAAGATACTTCTCCTCCTTGGATCTGGCCAGCGGGTACTGGCAGGTGCCCGTGGCCGAACATGACCGTGCGAAGACGGCGTTCATATTACCCATGGGACTGTTCGAGTTCAATCGGATGCCCTTCGGCCTGACTAACGCCCCCGGGACGGTCCAGCTTCTGATGGAAAGGTGCCTGGGCGATTTGAACTTCGAGGTGAGACTGATTTATCTTGACGACATAATTGTCTATGCCGCCACCTTCGAGGAGCACCTCCAGTGACTGGAGCAAGTACTGAGCCGCCTACAGAGTCATGGTCTAAAGGTGAAGCCCCAGAAGTGCCACCTGTTCCACAAGCTGATCGAATATCTCGGCCATACTGTGTCCGGTGAAGGAGTCAGGCCCACCCGGGAAAAGGTGGCCGCCGTACAGGAGTGGTCTACCCCGAAGACAGTGAAGGACATTCGGGCCTTCCTGGGACTTGCGGGGTACTACCAAAGATACGTGAAGAACTTCACCCGCATAGCCAACCCATTGCTGGAGCTACTTAAGGGTGTGCCGGCGGGCTCCAAGAATCGGGCGATTCGGTGGGAAAGCAGCCAGGAAGAGGCCTTCCGTGCCCTAAAAATGGCCCTGACCGAGGCCCCAGTACTTGCCTATGTGGATTTCTCCCAACCATTCATACTCCACACTGATGGGAGCCTACATGGTCTGGGAGCCGTGTTATCCCAAGTACAGGAGGAGAAAGAGCGCATGATTGCGTATGCCAGTAGCTCCCTTCACGACTACGAGAGGAACCCAGAAATTATAGCTCTTTCAAATTAGAGTTGCTGGCTCTGGTTTGGGCAATGACAAAGAAGTTTGCCCAAAGAGGGGCGGCCAAGAGATGACTGGGTCCGACTTCAACAGACTGACAGAGAAGTTGCTCAATTACGTCAATGGGTGGCTTTGAGGCAGGTCCCCAGTCGAGAGGAGAGGAGTACCCTGTCCCCGGGAGCGCTGAAAATGCTGGGACAATGGGAGAGACTGTGTTTGCGAGACGGGCTGCTGTACCGACGGGTACAGCTACTGCGAGAGTTCGGGACCACCTGACAAGTGGTGATCCCAGAGAAGTTGGTCGGAGTAGTGGCTAAGGAGGCTCATGAACGAGGGGCTCACTTCGGACATTTCAGTGGTTGCAGAGGCTGGTGTATCACCCCCGACTGCGAGCAACAATAGAAGACACTTGTCGAAGATGCCAGAGCTGTGAGCTGGTTAAGCCCCCGGAGCAGCGGGTCCCCATACAAACCATTGTGACTTCTGCCCCCTTGGAGGTGCTGATGATCGACTATTTGACTGTTGGACCGGCGCATCTTGGGTATGAACATTTCCTGGTAATGACAGACCACTTCACAAAGTTTGCGGCGGTGACCCCGACCAGAGATCAGACCGCCGAATTAGCTGCGCAGGCCATCTGCCGAGATTTCATTCAGGTGTACGGCTGCCCAAAGAGGATCCATTCCGATCAAGGAGCCTGCTTCCAGGGCCGGGTGATGGAAGAGCTGCAACGGTTGTACACGATTGAGAAGTCACGGACTACTCCTTACCACCCTCAAGGAAATGGGGCCTGTGAACGCTTTAATTGGACACTGATCCAAATGCTCCGCACATTGGAGGAAGATCGGAAGGTGCGATGGCCTGAGTTTGTAGCCGAGCTGGTGTGGGTCTACAACAACCGAGTGAATAGTACGACGGGGTTCACTCCTTATACCTTACTGTTCGGGCAAAAGGGGCGAGAGATTAACGAGCTAGAGCTGGACCCCGAGGAGGACTTCCCACGGACGGGGATGTCTTCCTGGTCTGAGAACACCGGCATCGACTGCAGACCCTCCGACGGTTGGTACAACAAAAGTTTCGGGAGCTCAAACATCATAAGACATTGCCTCTTCGAGGGACAGCTCTGAGGCCCGGGGAGCGGGTGTTGGTTCGAGACAGTCGGCCCCGGGGCAAATTGAGTAGGCGGTGGGAACGGACCCCGCAACGAGTGAAGCGCAGGTTTGGCCCTGAAGGACCTGTGTATGAAGTTCAACCCGAGGGGGCTGAAGGTGCCCCTACCAGAGTGGTTCATCGCAGTATGCTGCGGCCCTGTCTGTCTAAAGATGACGAGGATGAAGAAGAATCACCTGCTTCTAGAGAGGGTCCTGTTACAGTTGCCCCAAGCCACGATGTGGATGAAGAAGAATTGTTGATTCTACCTCCGAGCCCCAGCACTCGATTACCTGCAGCCCCTAGTGCAGGCAGCGAGGGAACACCATCGGTTGAAGCCACTGGGCAGGCGGAGATTGGGAATCCGAGTGACCCTGCACCCCCCATCGGTCAAACTGAGTTACGCCGGTCAGAACGGACAACAGCCAGAGTGCCTGCTCACCGTTACGAACAAGATCAATTTATATGGCAACGTATCATCCAGGAAGTCCAAGAATGTGAACGTTTGGTGAAGGAACTCTCGCCCGTGGAATGGCGAGTTAAAGGAGAGCGGGAGTGTAAGGGGGAAGACCGGGGTGTAAGTACTTTCAAAACAAGGGATCCGGAACTGTCGGGGCCGTGCCTCTTGTTGCAGGGAGAAGATAGACTGCGAGACAGGAGTCAGGTGACCGAGAAGCTGGGGGTGTGTCCAGAGAGAGAGAGCTGAGGAGTTAGGTGACCGGGGAGCTGAGCTCGTGTCTAAGAAGAGGGTGGAAAAGGAGTTTTTGTGCGGGAAAAGCGGCAGTGGACAGTGGGAGTCAAGCCCGACTAGAGGGAGAAGAGACGCAGGATCCCTGGAGCCGAGCAAGTAAGGTGCAGTGTTATTGACTAGGGGCTCAGTGGGTCAAACCGGAGACCGCCCGCTGCCGCCAGAAGACGGAGCATTGTTTAGACAGGGAAGCCGGAAGAAAGCAACACCGGCACCAGCTGGCAACTGCCTTGTGAGGAGCAAGAGTCAGCTAAGTGAAAAAACTGCTGATTACAACCGTGTCAACTCTGCTACATCTAGCCCAACTGTGGATTGTCAGTTATAGCATATTACCTGCTACTTCCTTGTTGTCCCCATATATTCCCTGTTACTCCCTGCGTGGAGATTGACCCTGTTACAGTAAATCTCCCTTGTTATTTAATCCTATACTGGCTGCTCTGTGTTTCTGTGTCACTGCATCTAAAGTACCTACGTTCATAAAAGTCCAATCAATTTAAATATAAAATTAATTATCCCAATTGGTTAAGGCCGTAACGAGAAAAAAAAAAATGCAATAAAAACAGTTCAAAATGTCATACCTAGTCCAAAATGGTGTCAATAAAACCGTCAGCTCGTTTTACAGATAACATGATCTAATCCAGCTGAATTACCAGAACAACAAAAATGTTAGGGGTCTTGGAAAATGGCGACACAAACAATTTTTTACATTTTTTTTTAACAAATTTCTGTTCTTTTTCTCCGCTTAAATGAAAAAAACAAAACAATACAATTTTGGTATTGCCGTAATTGTACTGACATGGAGAATCATGATTCAGAGTAACTTAACACAGAATTTCCACCGTAAAAACAAAACCTAAAAAATTATGGTGGGATTGCATTTTTTTCAAAATTTCACCACACTTGGAATTTTTTTCCCATTTTTGAGCACATTAATGCTAAACTTAATAGCCTCATGCAAATTTACAACTCGTTTTGCAAAAAACAAGCCCTCATATTATGTCGACAGAAAAATAAAAAAAATGATGGCTGTTTAAAGCAGGGGAGGAAAAAACTGGGGTGCAAAAAAGAAAATTGTCAGCAGAGGGAAGGGGTTAAAGGGAAAATCAGGTTTTTATGTGAAATATATTTTTTTAGAATGTTCCAGAATTTTTCAAATCTATTTAAAAAAATCAAATATTTTGCAATTCTCACTGACTTTTAAGCCTAATATTAGGCTACGGTTACACGTTCAGTATTTGGTCAGTATTTTACCTCAGTATGTGTAAGCCAAAACCAGGAGTGGATGAAAAATGCACAAGTGGTGACGAGTTTCTATTATACTTTTCCTCTGATTGTTCCACTCCTGATTTTGGCTTACACATACTGAGGTAAAATACTGACCAAATACTGAACGTGTGAACATGGCCTTAAGCTCATACTTCCATTTCTGTACAGACAACTTTTCACCAGCCACATAGACATCGGCAGCAATATACAGACTATGACTCATTGTGAAGAGAGGGTGAGGAGGTGCGCTGTGACCATCAGCCATTGTGAATGGTGGAATTACTGTTATTTACTGAATATACAAATGATATCTGTCTTTTTATTCTGCCTGTACTGATAATGAGCTCTAAAGTCATCTGTACAGGACAGGAGGACAGGAAGTATGAGGCTAGTATTTGACTTAGTGAACAGTTATAGATAATGATATGCAAAATTGATAAAAAAAATACATTTATCAAACCTGATTTAAAGGGGTTGTCCAGTCTTAAACTACAAGTCTGCAGTCACATTCCATGTGACTGCAGACTTGCGAATGCTCACACTGCGCGCACTGCGTTCTGTGAGGATTCTCCAGTGTTGGTGTCGGAAACGGTAAGTATGTGATATACTACTCCTGGCCACATTCTGACTAGGTTGGTGCGGCCTCTTTCAATGCAAGTGTATTGAGCGAGGCCGGAATAAGTCTAGTCAAAATGTGGCTGGGAGAATGAATATTATAGTCACATAGATTGACTGCAGACTTGTAATTTAAGACCGGACAACCACTATAACTAATAGATGAAAAATGCTTTTAAAATCTGGAATGTTGGCCTAGTGAAATGTATTTTCAGTAAATGCACTCAATACTTGGTCGGGGCTCCTTTTGCATCAATTACTGCATCAATGCAGCGTGGCATGGAGGCAGGGCCGGCTCCAGGTTTTTCTGGGCCCCGGGCGAAAGAGTCTCAGTGGGCCCCTTTAACACATACCACGATTCATGATGCAGAGATACAGCGGAGAAATAAAATATATATATATATATATATATATATATATATATATATAGTACAATGCAAAGATTTCACTTCTTACATTACATGAGTGATATCTATTGTAAATTCCACAATAGCTCAGAAACCGGTGAATCGCTCCACACAGAATACTGGCCCCCATATAAGGCTCCATACGGAATACTGGCCCCCATATAACGCTTCATACAGGATACTGGCCCCCATATAACGCTTCATACAGGATACTGGCCCCCATATAACGCTCCACACAGAATACTGGCCCCCATATAACGCTCCATACAGGATACTGGCCCCCATATAACGCTCCACACAGAATACTGGTCCCCATATAAGGCTCCATACAGAATACTGGCCCCCATATAACGCTTCATACGGAATACTGGCCCCCATATAAGGCTCCATACGGAATACTGGCCTCCATATAAGGCTCCATATGGAATACTGGCCCCCATATAAGGCTCCATACAGAATACTGGCCCCCATATAACGCTCCATACAGGATACTGGTCCCCTTATAAAGCTCCATACAGGATACTGGCCCCCATATAACGCTCCATACAGGATACTGGTCCCCTTATAAAGCTCCATACAGGATACCGGCCCCCATATAACGCTCCATACAGGATACTGGTCACCTTATAAAACTCCATACAGGATACTGGCCCCCATATAACGCTCCATACAGGATACCGGTCCCCTTATAATGCTCCATACAGGATACCGGTCCCCTTATAACTCTCCATACAGGATACTGACCCCCATATAATGCTGCATGCAGGCTGTTACCCCCCACATAATGCCCCATACAGGCTGTCCCCCCCTTATAATGCTCCATGCAGGCTGTTACCCCCCATATAATGCCCCATACAGGCCCCCCCCCTTTTAATGCTCCATGCAGGCTGTTACCCCCCACATAATGCCCCATACAGGCCCCCCCTTTTTAATGCTCCATGCAGGCTGTTACCCCCCATATAATGCCCCATACAGGTTGCCCCCCCTTATAATGCTCCATGCAGGCTGTTCCCCCCCACATAATGCACTATGCAGGCTGCCCCCCCCTTTATAATGCCCCATGCAGGATGTCACCCCCCTTCTCTTTATAATGCCCCATGCAGGCTGCCCCCCCCCTTATAATGCCCCATGCAGGATGTCCCCCCCCCTTTATAATGCCCCATGCAGGATGCCCCCCCCTTCTCTTTATAATGCCCCATGCAGGCTGTCCCCCCCTCTATATAATGCCCCATGCAGGATGTCCACCCCCCTTTATAATGCCCCATGCAGGATGCCCCCCCCCTCTCTTTATAATGCCCCATGCAGGCTGTCACCCCTCCTCTTTATAATGCCCCATGCAGGATGTCACCTCCCCTCTCTTTATAATGCCCCATGCAGGATGTCACCCCTCCTCTTTATAATGCCCCATGCAGGCTGTCACCCCTCCTCTTTATAATGCCCCATGCAGGCTGTCACCCCTCCTCTTTATAATTCCCCATGCAGGCTGTCACCCCTCCTCTTTATAATTCCCCATGCAGGCTGTCACCCCTCCTCTTTATAATGCCCCATGCAGGATGCCCCCCCCCCTTCTCTTTATAATGCCCCATGCAGGATGTCCCCCCCTTCTCTTTATACTGCCCCATGCAGGATGTCACCCCCCCCTTCTCTTTATAATGCCCCATGCAGGATGCCCCCCCCTTCTCTTTATAATGCCCCATGCAGGATGCCCCCCCCCTTCTCTTTATAATGCCCCATGCAGAATGTCCCCCCCTTCTCTTTATACTGCCCCATGCAGGATGTCACCCCCCCTTCTCTTTATAATGCCCCATGCAGGATGTCACCCCCTTCTCTTTATACTGCCCCATGCAGGATGTCCCCCCCTCTCTTTATAATGCCCCATGCAGGATGTCCCCCCCTTCTCTTTATACTGCCCCATGCAGGATGTCTCCCCCTTCTCTTTATAATGCCCCATGCAGGATGTCACCCCCTTCTCTTTATACTGCCCCATGCAGGATGTCCCCCCCTTCTCTTTATAATGCCCCATGCAGGATGTCCCCCCCTTCTCTTTATAATGCCCCATGCAGGATGTCACCCCCTTCTCTTTATACTGCCCCATGCAGGATGCCACACCCCCTCTCTTTATAATGCCCCATGCAGGATGCCTGCCCCCCCCCTTTATAATGCCCCATGCAGGATGCCTGCCCCCCCCCTTTATAATGCCCCATGCCTCCATACATTAAAAAAAAAAAAAAATCAAATACTCACCTCCCTTCTCCTCACCTGCTACCTGCTACCTGCTGCCCGCTGCCTGCTGCCCGCCGCTCGCTGCTCGGGTCCGGACTCCAGCGTCTCCGGCGTTGTCCCGCTCAGCGCTCCCTGTGACGGCTCAGGGGAGGGCGCGGTGAAAATACGTCACCGCGCCCTCTGACCTGAGACGTCACAGGGAGCGCAGAGCAGGAAGACAGCGGATCTGCGGAGGCACGGGGAGAGGTAAGTATCCGGCTGCCGGGGCCCTGAGCAAGCGGCGAAGGGAGGGCGCTGACACCGCTCTCCTCCGCCCATAGCCCAGCGGGGTGCGCGACCGCCAGTGGGCCCCTCTGCCTGCTCAGGGCCCCGGCATTTGCCCGGGTGCGCCGGGTGCTGACGCCGGCCCTGCATGGAGGCGATCAGCCTGTGGCACTGCTGAGGTGTTATGGAAGCCCAGGTTGCTTTGATAGCAGCCTTCAGCTCGTCTGCATTGTTGGGCCTGGTGTCTCTCATCTTCCTCTTGACAATACTCCATAGATTCTCTATGGGGTTAAGGTCAGGCGAGTTTGCTGGCCAATCAAGCACAGTGATACTGTTGTTTTTAACCCCTTCGCGACCTTGGGATTTTCCGCTCTTGCATTTTAGTTTTTTGCTCCCCTTGTTCCCAGAGCCATAGCGTTTTGTTTTTTTTGGGCAATATGGCCACATGGGGGCTTATTTTTTGCGGGACAAGTTGTACTTTTAAACGCCATTACTAGTTTTACCATATCGTGTACTGGAAAACGGGAAAAAAATTCCAAGTGCGGTGAATTTGCAAAAAAAATGCAATTCCACAGTTGTTTTTTTTTTTTTTTTTCTTTCCACGTTCAGAGTTCGTAGACACCAAATATGTATAGGTTCTTTTTTATTTAAGTGGTGAAAAAAAAATCTAAAGTTTGCTAAAAAAAAATTTTTTCCCAGACCCGTAGCGTCTCCATTTTTCGGGATCTGGGACCGGCTGAGGGCTTTTCTATGGCGCGCCGGGCTGACGTTTTTATCGATACCATTTTGGGGTAGATACAATGTTTTGATCGCCCATTATTGCATTCTATTGCAATGCTGCGGTGACCAAAAAAATTTAATTCTGGCGTTCAGAATTTTTTTCTCGTTACGCCGTTTACTGATCGGATTAATTATTTTTTTATATTGATAGATCGGGCAATTCTGAACGTGGCAATACCAAATATGTGTATGTGTGGTTTATTTTTTATTATTTTATTTTCAATGGGGCAAAAGGGGGGTGATTTAAACTTTTATATTTTTTTTATTTTTTTAATATTTTTAAAAACATTTTTTTTTACTTTTTGCATGCTTCTATAGTCTCCATAGGAGACTAGAAGCAGCAACTGTCTGATCGCCTCTGCTACATAGAGGTGATGAACAGATCACCTCTATGTAGCAGAAATGCTCCTGTGCTATGAGCGCTGACCACTAGGTGGCGCTCATAGCGATTTTTACATGACAACCACTGGCGTCGGCTGCAGACCCAGGGTTGTCATGCCCACCCATCGGTGACCCGCGATCATGTGACGAGGTCACCAATGGGCGGGGTAAGTGACGCGCTTCCGGCGCGGCGATGTTAAATGCCGCTGTCAGAGATTGACAGTGGCATTTAACATGTTAACAGCTGTGGGTGGATCGCAGTTCCACCCGCGGCTGTTGTGACCACATGTCAGCTGTAATAATCAGCTGACATGTGCTCGGTTCAGTGCGGGCTCAGTGCCGGAGCTCTCACTGAACCGGGGGTGATGGCCTGGGGCGTACTAATACGCCCCAGGCCAGAAAGGGGTTAAACCAGGTATTGGTACTTTAGGCAGTGTGGACAGGTGCCAAGTCCGGCTGGAGAATTAAATTTCCATCTCCAAAAAGCTTGTCGGCAGTGGGAACCATGAAGTGCTCTAAAATTTCCTGGTAGACGGCTGCGCTGACTTTGGTCTTGATAAAACACAGTGGACCTACACCAACAGATGACATGGCTCCCCAAACCATCACTGAGCCATAATCATCAACAGAAATAAACACTTGAAATACATCACTCTGTTTGTAATGACTCTATATAATATGAGTTTCACTTTTTGT
The DNA here is from genome assembly GCF_046119375.1 of Phyllobates terribilis. Taxonomy (NCBI): domain Eukaryota; kingdom Metazoa; phylum Chordata; class Amphibia; order Anura; family Dendrobatidae; genus Phyllobates; species Phyllobates terribilis. Next base: position 222,364,285 of record NW_027362765.1, on the reverse strand, counting down.
ATTGAAGAACTGAAATAAATTAACTTTTTGATGATATTCTAATTTAGTGGGAAGCACTTGTATGTCTTATGTCTTTTTTTAACTTTCCTCCAGATCAATAGTGAGAAACACATTTTTTAAAATGCAGCCCAACCCCTTGTCTGTAATCCACTACGTCCCCAATCCTATCCCTAACCCTTTGTTCATCCTTGTACTGCCATCTTGTTTTAATATATTATGTAACTTGTAATCAGACTCAGCCTATTTTCACACAACCATTCCAACAAAGAGGCGACTGCAAAAAGCGTAGTACCTCCTTAAAATAATGTTTTCAAGCTGTTGTTATAAAGTATTCTAATTTACTGAGATAATGACTTTTGTGTTTTCATTGGCTGTAAGCCATAATCATCAACATTAACAGAAATAAACACTTGAAATAGATCACTCTGTTTGTAATGACTATATAATATGAGTTTCACTTTTTGTTTCGAAGAACTGAAATAAATTAACTTTTTAATGATATTAGAATTTAGTGAGAAGCACTTGTATACCAATCCATCCTTCAAGTGAGAGATTTCCTTCCTGATTCTAAGTGGTGATCAGCCTGGATTAACATTCAAACAAGATTTCTGTGTATTCATGCAAGAATTCACCTTATTTTGTTCTAAGAAATTATCTACGCTTTTTAAAGTGGTTTACGCTATAACAATATAGAGTATGATATTATGTATCTTGCTTTCACCTGCAAACATAGAAACATAGAAACAGTGCAATCTATATAATTCATATTGTGTCTTGAAAAAGTATTTATAACCTGTGAATTTTTCCACGTTTTTTCACATTACGCCCACAAAATTAAATGTATTTTATTGGGATTTTATGTGACGTGTATTTGTGATGTGTAAAGGCAAAGATACATGGTTTTCTAATTATTTAAAAAAAAAAAAATCTGAAAATTGTGACATTCATTTGTATTCAGCCCTCTTGAGTCAATAATTTGTAGGACCACTTTTCTCTGCAATTACTAGTGCAATTGTGGCACCCCAGGGGTCTGGTTTTCCACAGTAATGTAATGTTATGTCTGAGAGCAGGTGGGAGGTCCTTTGGTCAGGGATCCTGTGCATGCCACACCTCCTGCCCAGTCTTGGGAGGGGAAGAACTTCCCCTGTATAAACCCGGGGCTGAGGCAGGGTGAGTCAGACAAGGAGAGTGGAGACAAGAAGCAGCATAGGAAACAGGAGAGTTCCAAGGAGTCAGGGGCTGGCAGCTGCAGCGCTCGCCCTGACTAAGAAGATTCTTTACCGGACCCGGAGTCCGAGGCTGTGGGGACTAACTTCTACCCAGCAGCAGAATCCGTCAGGCAGGGGATTTCAGGTCCTCTGGCCCAGAAGCCCGAAGGCACGGTCACACGCGTGGGACCAGCACCGCCATCGTGGAGCGGAAGCCATTAGAAGGCCCCGAGTCACCGGCCATACGGGTGAGCACCACACGGTACACTCAGGGACGTGGGCTACTTACATCAGCTTCTAGCAAGGTAGCCAGAAGAGTACAGTCAGTTTGTGAGGCCTACAACTACGCCTGGCCAGGGGAGATCCCATCTGCTCAAAGACTGACCAGGCCCCGTTTGCTAGCAAGTACTCCGGGAGGGTCTATCGTTGTTACCAGTAAAGACCCTGAACTACACTGTACCGTCTCTGAGTGGTTCCTGCTACCCCCATCATCCACGTCGGCTGCCCTGAGGCCATACCCCTCCCGTTGGGGGTTATACTATCACGCTGCACAATCCTACCACCGGCCTCAGCGGTCTGCCCTGCAGCAGCAGCTCCCTGGCTGCACTCAACGGGTGGCGTAGTCATCAACTATTTACTACTAATAGACTGCCGTCTAGTTTGACTCCCTGGGCACGGACCGGGTCACCGCCACGAGACCACAACTCTCCACTGATCCGGCTCCGGGTAGGCTCCCGCATGCGCAACGCAGCGCGACACAGGCCCAGGGGCGCGTCACAATTATTTTGGGGTATGTCTCTACCAGCTTTGCACAACTAGAGGCTGAAATTTTTGCCAATTCTTCATTGCAAACTAACTCTATCTAAGGGCCCTTTCACATGTCAGTGTGTCCGGTACGTGTGGTGACAGTTTCCACACCAACTGGAGACTCTGACAAAAGTAGACCCATTCAAATTAATGGATCTGTGCACACGTTGACATGTCCGTTTTTTACCCGCTGCACGGGCCACAAAACGTCCCGCACTGCTGACATACAGATGACATTCCTGTGTCATCCGTGTGACACGTATCGGCACTTGAGAATCAGCGGTACAGTTAGCGCTGTTCCCAAGCGCCGGGTGCTGAATACTGCAAGCGGTGTCCTGTCACTCACTGGGCTCTGTTCAGCTCCGGGACCCGCTCACTGCAGGAGTAATTTTCCCCACCTCCTTGGCGTGAGCAGTGGATTAGAGCGGGGAACATTTAGGACTGCTGAGTATAAAGATTTTTTATTTTATTCTTATTTTTACAGTTGGAGACAGCGGAAGCAGACTACTACTCTCATCATTGTCTCCTGCTGGCGCTGATTGCAGAGCAGGCAGGAGACATTGATGAGGGCAGCGTTCAGCACCCGGCGCTTGGCAACAGAGCTAACTGTACAGCTGATTCCCAGGCGCTGGTACATAAGCTCCTGATGTGGCACACAAGTGGCACACGGTTTTCACAAGTGTGCCACACAGGTGCACATGGACACACGGACACGAACATCTCCGGTACTGTTTTTTCCGGTACCGGTATCAGGACGTGTGAAAGAGCCCTATGTGAGATTGGATGAAGAGCGTCTGTGAACAGCAATTTTCAAGTCTTGCCGCAGATTCTCACATACATGAATATGCTTTGAACTAAACCATCCATTGTAGTTCTGGCAGTATGTTTATTGTCGTTGTCCTGCTGGAAGGTAAACCTACTCCCCAAGTCTCAAGTCTTTTGCAGCTTCTAACAGGTTTTCCTCCAGGATTGCCCTGTATTTAGTTCTATGCATCTTCCCATCAGCTCTGACCAGCTTCCCTTACCTTGCTGAAGAAAGTATTCCCACAGCATGATGCCACAAATAGCGTTTTGCATACAACCCAAAAAGTTCTACTTTGGTCTCATCTGATTAGTGCATCTTCTCCCACATGCTAGTTGTGTCCCCTACATGGCTTTCTACAAACTGCAAATTGAACTTCTTAGAACTTCTTATTGCTTGTTTTCAAAAAAGGCTTTCTTCTTGCCACACTTTCAGAAAGTTCTCACGCTGAGGGCGGTGACGTCAGTAAGATTACCACAGTTCACACATGGCCGGCTCACACAGAGGTTACCGTGAGAATCGCCGACTGTGACCTGCAGTAAACTTAATTACGTCACCGTTCATGCACTGCTGAGCCGTCACATTACTAATGTCACCGCTTAGCACAGCATCCAGATGTAGGAGTCGGGGATCATCGTGGGATGGATTTATGGCGGACCACTTTGGATTATTAGTTTTTTGTATGATATTAAATTGGATAAAGAGGATAATTGTCAGGGAGTGCGTTTTACAATTAAAGGACTTTTCTCCGTGTGTGTGTTCATTACTTTTGACTACGGGATTAGTAATGGGGGTGTCTTATAGACGCCTCTCCATTACTAACCCCTGAGCTTGAAGCTAGCTGACATTACACAGCTGACATCAACCCCAAAACCATTACTTCGCTTGCCAACTCACCAGGGTAAGCAAGAAAAGCTTAGAGTACAGTGGTGACCAAAAGTTTTGCTTTTCTTTTTTTAAAGTGTGGAATTTCCATCCCCTGCCTACTTTGGTTTTACCATGTGGCAGCATTAGATTCTCCAGTATATCCTTGTGCATGGTACCATTCATATTTCCATCAATTCTATGCAGAGGGTCAATGGCAGATACAGAAAAGCAGCCCCAAACCATGACATTGCCACCACCATTTATCACTGTAGATGATTGGCATCATTACGTTTTCAAATTGGGTGGTATATATAGTGCTTGCCATTACTACCAAACAGATTGAACTTGGATTCATCTGACCACAACTCCTTAGACCAATCTGTATCTTTCCATTGGCTGTGTTCCTTGGCAAACCCAAGTTGGACCTTCTAGTTCTTTGTAGAGATGAAAGGCTTCTTGACTGGAACTTGTGTATTTAACCCTACTGCTCTTAGCCATCGCAGCACAGTTTAGCGACTCACTTTGACGCCATATTCTTCCTTCATTTCGTGCAAAATCTGTACAGCACTTTTATTGACATCAGATACTTACTTTTTCTTAATAATGTTATCAACTCTGGATGAAGTCTTCCATCGTCATCCAGTTCTAGGTTTGTCAGCTGCTCTATAACCTTCTTTTTCTTTATTTAATATACGTGACACTTGACTCTGATAAAAGTTGAACAGTTGAATTCCATAGCTACCTTTTTTTGGTTTTTGCCTGACTTCACTCTCAGAATAATAAGCTTACTGACATCTGGTGATCAATTTGGCTTTGTCTTTGCCATGTTTTAACCTAAAAACATGCACACATTAAAAAAAAAAAATGTAGGCAAATTTCGACTACCCATGACAAAATATGCAAAACATTTGGCCAATGAAAATATTGAAAACTAAAATAAAGGGATAAAACAATGTCAAACACAATTTTCGTCCTTATAGCTGACAACCATTTGCTTCCAGTTTACTAAAATCACCAGCAAAATGGTACCACAACAACCAGACAGAAGTAAACACACTTTAAATAAAAATGCTAAATTTTGGTTGCCACTGTAAGTGCCAGAATTGGGCCATTTAATGGATGCGCCATTTGTGGGGCTGATGTTTTTAATCTGGGAAGGGACCAATACCTATGGTCCCAGTCTATTAAGATCAGCCCGCAGCCATCTGTTTAGCTTTTGCTGGTTATTAAAAAAATGGGGGACCCCTTGTCATTTTTTTGGGGTCCCCCTTTTAATAACCAGTAAAAACTACGCAGAAAGCTGTGAGCTGTTATTAATAGGCTGGGAGCCTTTATGGACAATGGCCCTTTCCCAGAATAATAACACCAGCCCCCAGCTGTCTGCTTTCCCTCAGCTGGTTAGTAAAAATAAGAAGGACTCCACGCCATTTTATTTATTTAATAAATACAAGTACAGAAAAGTACACACTCAAAGCACTGATTATATATCACAGACATATTTCTATCTCTCTACCTACAGTACAGACTAAAAGTTGGACACACCTTCTCCCCTTTAAAGCCTGTGACGTATTAGTATGTAATCCCCCGGTTCAGTGAGGGCTCTGGCGGTGAGCCCGCACTGAACCGAGCACATGTCAGCTGATTATTACAGCTGACATGTGCCCGCAACAGCCGCGGGTGGAATCGCGATCCACCCGCGGCTGTTAACATGTTAAATGCTGCTGTCAATCTCTGACAGCGGCATTTAACTCGCGCTTCCGGGAAGCACGTCTTAAGCCCCGCCCATCGGCAATCCCGTCACGTGATCGCGGGTCACCGATGGGTTGGCATGACAACCCAGGGTCTGCAGCAGACGCCTGTGGTTGTCATGAGCTGGTCGCTATGAGCGCCACCTAGTGGTCAGCGCTCATAGCACAGGACTATTTCTGCTACATACAGGTGATCTGCTGATCATCTGTATGTAGCAGAGGCGATCGGACAGTTTCTGCTTCTAGTCTCCTATGGAGACTAAAGAAGCAAGCAAAAAGTGAAAAAAATAGTTTTTAAAAATATTAAAAAAAATTAAAAAATATAAAAGTTTAAATCACCCCCCTTTCGCCCCATTCAAAATAAAATAATAAAAAAATAACCCTACATACACATATTTGGTATCACCTCGTTCAGAATCACCCTATCTATCAATATAAAAAAAGAATTAATCCGATCGGTAAATGGTATCTAGAAAAAAATTCTAAACGCCAGAATTACGTTTTTTGGTCACCACAAAATTGCAATAAAATGCAATAACGGGCAATCAAAACATCGGATCTACCCCAAAATGTTATCAAAAAAACGTCAGCCCGGCGCGCAAAAAATAAGCCCTCACCCAGCCCCAGATCCCGAAAAATGGAGACGCTACAGGTCTTAGAAAATGGCGCTATTTTTTTTTACCAAACTTTGGAATTTTTTTTCACCACTTAAATAAAAAAGAACCTATACATGTTTGGTATCTACGAACTCATAATGACCTGGAGAATAAGAATGAAGGTCAGTTTTAGCATTCAGTGAACGTGGTCAAAAAAATAAATAAAAAACAACTGTGGTATTGCACTTTTTTTGCAATTTCACCGCACTTGGAATTTTTTTCCCGTTTTCCCGTACACGATATGGTAAAACTAGTAATAGCGTTGAAAAGTACAACTCGTCCCGCAAAAAATAATCCCTCACATGGCCATATTGACCAAAAAATAAAAACGCTATGGCTCTGGGAACAAGGGGAGCAAAAAAAGAAAATGCAAAAACGCAAAATCCCAGGGTTTGCGAAAGGGTTGATTTTTCTGTATTTTCATGACCATGAAAATTGTACATTCACACTGAAGGCATCAAAACTATGAATTAACACATGTGGAATTATATATTTAACAAAAAAGTGTGAAACAACTGAAAATATGTCTTATATTCAAGGTTCTTCAAAGTAGCCACCTTTTGCTTTGATGACTGCTTTGCACACTCTTGGCATTCTCTTGATGAGCTTCAAGAGGTAGTCACCGGAAATAGTTTTCACTTCACAGGTATGCCCTGTCAGGTTTAATAAGTGGGATTTCTTGCCTTATAAATGGGGTTGGGACCATCAGTTGTGTTGTGCAAAAGTCTGGTGGATACACAGCTGATAGTCCTTCTAAATAGACTGTTAGAATTTGTATTATGGCAAGAAAAAAGCAGCTAAGTAAAGAAAAACGAATGGCCATCATTACTTTAAGAAATGAAGGTCAGTCAGTCCGAAAAATTCGGAAAACTTTGAAAGTGTCCCCAAGTGCAGTTGCAAAGACCATCAAGCGCTACAAAGAAACTGGCTCACATGAGGACTAGTGTTGAGCCACCCCCGTAGTGTTCGAGTTCGGTTCGGTTCGTCGAACACCCGTGTGTTCGCCGAACTGTTCGTCGAACTGTTCGTCGAACACCTTCGAACACCGTTAAAACCAATGGCAGGCAAACAAAAACACATAGAAACACATAGAAAACACCTTCAAAGGTGTCCAAAAGCTGACAAACTGCTCAGAAGACACAACTAACACATGGAAAAGTGACAAGTACATATAGTCATGCGAAAAGAAAAGAGGTGGAGGAGTAAAAGGAGGGGGAGACACAGATATAGGCATGTCATGCCCTTCTAAAATCCAAAAAGTGAGAAGCCGAGACGGCCAGTCCGCTCCTGCCCGTGCCACCTCCGTGTCGCCGGGTTTGTGCCAGAGCCGCGGTGAACCCTGACGGCCAGCCCCCCTCTCCCAATACTGGTGCCTGTCCGCTGGTGGGTCGAGAGAGCCCCCCTGTGGTGGAGGCAGCTCTAAGCTTTTTAATTTAAATTGTCCCTCTAATTTGAATGAATACACTTTAAATCCATTTACAAGGATCTATTGGAGGGCAAGTCTCATGCCAGCAGCCGCGTAATTCCAGCTCCAGTAGCGTCCACTAAAGCTGCTGCAGTTAAAAAGCTTTTATAAGGATCGAGCTCGGCTGTCCACCGCAAGGCATCCTAGTGCCAGTCCCAGCCCCTATGCCTTGGGGTGCCTCCTGATGCTCTTCACTAAGTATCCCGTGGTCCCGAAGCATTTCCTTTGAAAAAATTAAGTGTCCAAACTACAGGTGGTGTAGCTTGCTTAACAGCCGGGATAATCCGCTGACTAGCAGACACTGCTACTAGGCACAAAGTATTTCCTGGGCTAGATGCAGTTAAAAATTTGTAAGTAGATACTCTCGTTGGATGCTGAGAAAGCATTCCATAGAGTCTCCTGGCACGCCATATATGATTCTCTTAAAAAGCTTGGGGTAGGGGTCTAGGGGACCCTTTTATAGCCAAAATCACGGCCCTGTATCACAATACGTCACCTAGGCTGAAGATAAATGGAACTGTAGCACCGAGGGCTCGGTTGCTACAGACGTATTGCACCTCACCCAGAGGTGTGATATCTCACTCTCAGATAAGGATGGAGTGTGGATCAGGACCCGACACCTGCATGCATTACACCACATTGCCGTGGGGCAGGGCGACCAATATGCCCCTGAGATGGGCACGACAGTCCCTGTCCCTGGCTGGAGTGGGGGGAGGGAACACTGAGGAAGGGGAACCCTGCAGTGCAGGAGCAGGGAGGAAGCAGTTCCTGGGTGCATTGAGAAGGGAGTATAAAAGGTGGGCACCATCTTAGTTCAGTGCAGAGAAGTCTGAGCAGAAGTGGCAGGGAGCAGGGGCTCTGCATGAGCTCTGCTCCGGAGGCGGGCCTAGTAACAGAGGCCCAGGCCTGCAAGAGGGAGAAGGAAGGAAGAGGAGCGGAGAAGGCTCCAGGAACGAGGAATGAAGGGATCCCAGGGGTGCGGACGGGCGAGTCGCCACCGCACGCCCGAATCCACCTGCGTGGAGGGGTCAGGCCAAAGGGGGAGACCGGTCCCCGAACTAGTGGAGGCAGGAAACGACCCTCAGCTAGAAACCGGAGGCTCTGACATTTTATGTGGCGCAGCCCCTTGCTCCACCCGCTAGGAAGGCACCACATAGGGTCAGGGAAACTGGCGCCAAGTTTACCAAGAGGAGGCCCGAGGCAGCCGGACAGAAGTGTTGGTAAGAAAGGCCAGACAAAGGACACACAAAGGGGGTCCTGTGAAGCGCTCCAAAGTTATCTGGGAGTTGTCTGAGCCCCTCACCTGGTGAGCACAGTACGACGTGGGCAGCCGTTACCTGCAGACGTGGTCTGGATAATAAGAACTGTGAGTAAAGGCCCTGAACTGCATCACTGACTCCGTGTCGTTACTGCTGCTGCCCTGCACCATCACCCCCATCCTCCGCATACACTGCCCTGAGGCTATACTCCTCCCGTGGGGAGTTATGCTACGCTCTGCTGCACCCACAACACCAGCCTTAGCGGTCTGCCCTGTAGCGGCGGTTCACTCTGACCGCAATCCACGGGTGGCGTAGTCGGACATTTAAACATCAAAACCACATAAATAGTTCCGCCACTGGTTTGACCGCCCTGAGCCACGGAACCGGATCGCCGCCACGAAGACTACAACCACCAGCATCCACCAAAAAGTGTCCGGCTCCGGGTGTCCCAAGGCCCAGGGGGTGCGTCAGAACATTTTCATCACCTTTCACAATCACCAATGGGACAAGGCAGGGATGTCCTCTGTCCCCTCTCTTATACATCCTAGTGACGGAGCACCTGCTCTCATCAATTCGCCATAACCCCAATATTAGGTGGATTGAGGTGGGAGGCACCGAGTACAAGTGCTCTCTATTTGCTGATGATGTCCTAGTATATATCACTCAATCACATATATCCATCCCTGCTGTTATGGCTGAAATAGATCACTTTGTTACATGGTAAAATTTTAAAATCAATGCAGCGAAGTCTGAGGCCCTCGATGTCTCCCTCCCTAAATCCATATAGGATTCCATCCAGTCCAACTTTCCCTTTGCCTGGCCCTCACAGGGTATCAAATACTTAGGAATTCCTATTCATAGAGACCTCTCCCATCTATGTTATCTTAATTTTGGGCCCTTTATTGAACAATTCCATACAGACCACGGTTGGCAAGTTAGAACTGTAAGATTCACTACGTGAACCACTGGTGTTTTGTGGAAAAGCACATGTACACCGCGTTCCAAATTATTATGCAAAAAGTGTTTAGGAGTGATAAGGGAAGAATTTGTTTGTTTGTCAGTTAAACTCATTGATGGTGATGTGTGTCAGGGCTCTTCATATCACTGTAAGCAATTGCAGACACCTGTGCTAATTAGTTTGGCAGGTGTGTCCAATGAAAGGCAAGACTACTTAAGAAGGCTCTCTCACATTATTAAGCAGCCTACATTTTCTGCCAAAATGGGAAAGAAAAAGGATGTGTCGGCTGCTGAGAAGCAACAAATTGTGGAGTGTTTAGGTCAAGGCATGACTACAATCAACATTGTGTGATGATCAGGATGAAGTGTCTTGGCAATCAAGAAGTATGTAGCTGATACACAGTACACACGTGTGCGTGCTGATAAGGGCAAATTGAGGACTCTTTCCTACAGGCAATTACGTCAGGTTGAAACAGCAGTGGCAAAAAAGCCTTGTCATAGCAGCAGACAAGTTTTTGAAGCTGCTTGTGCCTCCAACGTCCCCCGAACAACAAGATGCAGGGTCCTTCAGAGGTTTGCAGCTGTGCATATGCCATCCTGTCGACCTCCTCTATCCACTTCACACAAGCAGAAACGGCTCCAGTGGGCCAAACATTACATGAAGACTGATTTCAAAACTGTTTTGTTCACGGATGAGTGCCGTGCAGCGCTCGATGGTCCAGATGAATGGAGTGGAGGATGGCTGGTTGATGGACACCCCACGCAAACACGGCTACAGCGCCAACAAGGAGGAGGTGGAGTAATGTTTTGGGCTGGAATCATGGGGAGAGAGATTGTCGGCCCCTTTAGGATCCCTGAAGGCGCTAAAGATGAACTCCATAATGTATGTGGATTTTCTCAAACAGCACTTCCTGCCATGGTTCAAGAAGAAGAACCGTGTATTTCACAGCAAGATCATTTTTCTGCATGATAATGCACCATCTCATGCTGCACATAAAACATCTGCATCTCTGGCTGATATGGGCATAAAAGGGGACAAACTTATGGTGTGACCCCCATGCTCCCCTGACCTCTACCCCATTCAGAACCTTTGGAGCATCATTAAAAGGAGTGTCTATGATGGCGGGAGGCAGTTCACATCTAAGCAACAGCTCTGGGAGGGTATTCTGTCCTCATGCAAAACAATTGAAGCAGAAACCATCCAAAACCTGACAAATTCAATGGACGAGAGAGTTCAGAAGCTCCTTTCGAACAAGGGGTCCTATGTGAAAATGTAACATCACCTAGAATAAAGTTTTGAGTTGAAAACTGTTTGATTTCAGTTTCTAACAACCTGCTAATGCTTATAATTTCAAAAATGACCATTTTTTTGGTCTTTATTAAAATGAAAAGGTTGATCGAAAAGTTTGGGGGATCTAAGAGTGTGGCAACCCAGTAGTCATGATTACTTCGAATTCTGACAATATGAGGGTCATGCTGCAGGTAGTGCAGCAAGAAGGCACTTATGTGTCTTGCGCATCTCGGAGCCCCAAAATTATTTTCCGGGCTAGATGCAGCTAAAAATTATTTTTAATTTTAAATCTGGTGAAGCTTATTATAGATGGCCTAATAGGATCAGTGCTGCACACTGCTACAAAGCCCAAATTATTTTCCAGTCAAGATACAGATAAACATGATTAGTAATTTGAAAGCTTAAAACGGTTGGTAGGGTGATTTTAACCAATCATCAAGCTTTTACTCTCCCCAGGATGACACAGGGGTAGAAAAGTCGTTTCGGATCCATGATTTGTTCATCTTTATGAACGTGAGTCTGTCTACATTATCAGTGGAGAGCCGCGTGCGCTTATCTGTCAGCACACCACCAGCAGCGCTGAACACACGTTCAGACAGAACGCTGGCTGCGGGGCATGACAAGATCTCCAAGGCGTAAGTGGCTAGCTCCGGCCATTTATCCAGATTGGAAGCCCAAAAAGAGCAAGGGTCCAGTGACACAGTCGTGGCTTCAATGTTTACTTGGAGATACTCCTGTACCATCGTCTCTAGGCGTTGACTATGTGTCAGACTTCTTGTCTCCTGTGGCCTTGCAAAGGATGGGCTAAAAAAGTGGTGAAATGATTCCGCAAAATTGATGTTACCAGCAGATACTGTGGTTCTGTTACGGTTTGAGTGCTGAACACTTGACGGTCCCACGGTTGGCAAGTTGGAACTGTGAGATTCACTACGTGCACCACTGGTATTTTGTGGAAAAGCACATGTAAGATTCTGCAACAGTCTCTGCTGATACTCCTGCATGCGTGCATCCCTTTCTATGGCAGGAATAATTTCTGCAAATTTACTTTTGTACCGGGGATCTAACAGTGTGGCAACCCAGTAGTCAGGATTATTTCTAATTCTCACAATTCGAGGGTCATGTTGCAGGTAGTGCAGCAAGAAGGCACTCATGTGTGTTGCGCATCCAGGAGCACCAAGTCCCTGTTGTGTTGGTGGCGAGGTAACAATCATGCTTCCTTCCTCTGTCCTCTCCCCCCAACCTCGCACAACAGAAATGTGATCAAGGTCTCCCTCATCTGATGAGTCTTCCATCAGTTCGTCCTCCACTTCTTCCTCGGCTCCTGCACCTTCCTCACTAGTTTGGCTGCTACCATGCGCCCTGGTAAAACCATCTCCCCCACCCTCACATGCCTGCCGCCTTGGTGCTGCCGACCGTCTGGACCTTGCAGATGTTAGCCCTTCCGCATACAACTCCTCCTCCTCTACTTCCTCCACCTCCTCTTGTGCCACCACCTGACTCCGAATTCTGTTTAACATGTGCTCCAGCATGTAAATCACCGGAATAGTCATGCTGATAATGGCATCGTCAGCACTAAACATCTTCGTCGCCATTTCAAAACTGTGCAGAAGGGTGCATAGGTTCCTGATCTGAGACCACTCCTCCAGCGTGATTTGCCCCACCTCTGAATCTCGTTGGCCCAGGCTATACGTCAGAACGTATTGCACCAGGGCTTGTCGGTGCTGCCACAGTCGCTGCAACATGTGCAGAGTTGAATTCCACCGGGTAGGCACATCGCATTTTAGCCGGTGAAGTGGCAGGCCCAACGACTTCTGTAGAGATGTAAGTCGCTGAGCTGCGGGATGCGAACGGCGGAAGTGAGCACACAGCGACCGTGCCCTCTGCAGAAGGCCATCTAGTCTGGGATAGTGGGCTAAAAATTGCTGGACAACCAGGTTCAACACGTGAGCCATACAAGGCACGTGTGTGACATTGCCCCGGCGAAGGGCCGCACCCAGGTTTGCAGCATTGTCGCACACGGCCTTCCCTGGTTTCAGGTCCAGTGGAGACAACCATTCATGAAATTGGTTCTCCAGAGCTGACCACAACTCCTCAGCTGTGTGACTCACATTTCCCAGACATTTCAATGTAAAAACCGCCTGATGACGTTGAGCCCTACTGCCAGCATAGTAAGGAGGTGTGCAGGATCCCTTCTGCGCAGTTAGAAAGCTTGTGGCATGACCAGACAGGCTTTGGGTGCAGGTGGAAGACCGAGAGGAGGTTGAGGAGGCAGAAGCAGTGGAGGAACTTTGACATAAAGAGGATTGACGCACAACTCGTGGGGACGGCAAGACTTGGACAGCAGCCCCTTGTCCTGCTGTCACCATAGTTACCCAGTGCCCAGTCAGCGACATGTAACGCCCCTGTCCATGCCTACTCGTCCAAGTGTCTGTGGTGAAATGCACCCTGTCACACACAGAGTTTCTCAAAGAAGCGGTGATGTTGTGTGCGACATGCTGGTGGAGCGCAGGCACACCTTTCTTTGAGAAGTAGTGCCGACTGGGCATCTGGTACTGGGGCACTGCGACGGACATAAGGTCTCGAAAATCCTCTGTGTCCACCAGGCGGAAAGGCAGCATTTCTGTAGCCAAGAGCTTGCAGATGGTGAAATTCAACCTCTTAGCTTTCTCATGGCTAGGAGGAAATGGTCTTTTACTTGTCCACATCTGAGGGACCGAGGGCTGGCTATTGTGCTTAGACGGGGTTGATAAGGGTGTCCCCGGCAAACTGCCGGTCTGTGAGGAAGATGCAGGCGGACATGTTAGGTTGCCTTGATCCAAAGGTGGTGCTATCGATGTCGGACAGCGCTCAACACCAGCTGGTGTTACCACCTCCAAAGAAAATGATGACCTGCCAATCACGCTGGCTGTTGCGGGTAAAGAGGTGGCAGGTCTGCGCCCCAAAACAGGTGTGACTGCTGTCCCCCCAGTCACAGAGGATGAAGAGGCCGCGGATGCACAAGATATGGCAGACGGTGATTGGCCCGGCCGGCTAGGCCGCATTGTAGCACACTGAGCTTCCTACTGCAACTTATGCTTCATGTCCATGTGCCGGTTCATGCATGAAGTACTCAAACTATGTATTTTTTGGCCTCTACTTAGCTTTTGCTGACAAATGTTACAGATAACACGAGTTGGGTCATCTTTATCGATCTGAAAAAATGCCCAGGCTATGCAAGGCTTAGCACCCATGCGACCTGAAGAGCCACCACGACTTGTGGTGAGAGGCAGAGTTGTGTTTGAGGATGCAGTTGTTGACGTGCTTCCAGTACTACGTCTCTGTCCAGGAAGGCGCAACCTGACCTCGTCGTCACTAGCATCTTCCTCCACCTCCTCTGCTGACCTCATCTCTTGGCTGACTGTGGGTTGACAGTAAGTGGGATCTCCGACCTCATCATCATCACCCTGTGCGTTATCACACCCGTCGTCCTCAGAGCCAACCTGTTCCTGCCCTGACAAAAAACTAAAGTTGTCGCTCCAATCAGGTATTTGAGTCTTATCATCGTCTTCCTCATTGTCTCCACCAACAGGAGTTACAGTTTGGGAATGAGGGTCTACATTATGGTCAGAACCTTCTGCGTCTGGTCCTGGATCCGACTCATAAAGATTCTGGGCATCAGTGCAGATCATTTCCTCGTCTGGATTCACAGAAGCGCTGGAGTCGACCTCTGATTCCCAGGCTATAGTATGAGTAAACAGCTCTGCAGACTCAACCATCTGTTCTACCTCATACTCAGACGGGCAGCTGGAGATTTGGGAGCTGTGAGGAAGCAAGTGCGATTTGGGTGACACCTTTGAGGACTGGAGTATTTGTGATGTTGAAGTTGATGTGGAGGAGAGCCCACTTAAAGGAGCACTTGATATCCGTTGAAGCACCTGCTGTTTTTGTGCCTCATCTGGAATTTGTAGCGATTGGCGTGGCTGTAAGAAAGGGATCTTATCACATTGTCCGCTAAAAGAAGTAGACATTTTAGTTTGGCTGGAAGATGGTCTTTCTTCTGCACCTACCCCACGGACACAACCTTTTTTCCCCTTCCCAACACGCCTATTCCCCTTTCCACCAGCAGCAGGCCTTTTTCCACTCATTTTGGTGGTTAACTAATTCACAACTCTGGAGTTGTTTGCACAAAAAAACAATGGATGGTAACCGAGCAGAGCTGAGTGGCCAAACTGTGGTATTAGGCCAAAACTATTGGCTGGGCTAGATGCAGAAAAAATTATTTTTAATTTGCAACCTGATGGAGGTCAGTATAGATGGACTAATAGAACAAGTCCCACACGCTGCTAGAAGCCCAAATATTTTTTCAGAGATAAATGAAGAAAAAAATTATTTTTAATTTGCAACCTGATGGAGGTCAGTATAGATGGACTAATAGACCAAGTCCCACACACTGCTAGAAGCCCAAATATTTTTTCAGAGCTAGATGCAGAAAAAAATTATTTTTAATTTGCAACCTGATGGAGGTCAGTATAGATGGACTAATAGACCAAGTCCCACACACTGCTAGAAGCCCAAATATTTTTTCAGAGCTAGATGCAGAAAAAAATTATTTTTAATTTGCAACCTGATGGAGGTCAGTATAGATGGACTAATAGACCAAGTCCCACACACCGCTAGAAGCCCAAATATTTTTTCAGAGCTAGATGCAGAAAATTTTTTTATTCAATTTGCAACCTGATGGAGGTCAGTATAGATGGACTAATAGACCAAGTCCCACACACTGCTAGAAGCCCAAATATTTTTTCAGAGCTAGATGCAGAAATTTTTTTTATTCAATTTGCAACCTGATGGAGGTCAGTATAGATGGACTAATAGACCAAGTCCCACACACTGCTAGAAGCCCAAATATTTTTTCAGAGCTAGATGCAGAAAAAAATTATTTTTAATTTGCAACCTGATGGAGGTCAGTATAGATGGACTAATAGACCAAGTCCCACACACTGCTAGAAGCCCAAATATTTTTTCAGAGCTACATGCAGAAAAAAATTATTTTTAATTTGCAACCTGATGGAGGTCAGTATAGATGGACTAATAGACCAAGTCCCACACACTGCTAGAAGCCCAAATATTTTTTCAGAGCTAGATGCAGAAAAAAATTATTTTTAATTTGCAACCTGATGGAGGTCAGTATAGATGGACTAATAGACCAAGTCCCACACACTGCTAGAAGCCCAAATATTTTTTCAGAGCTAGATGCAGAAAAAAATTATTTTTAATTTGCAACCTGATGGAGGTCAGTATAGATGGACTAATAGACCAAGTCCCACACACCGCTAGAAGCCCAAATATTTTTTCAGAGCTAGATGCAGAAAAAAATTATTTTTAATTTGCAACCTGATGGAGGTCAGTATAGATGGACTAATAGACCAAGTCCCACACACTGCTAGAAGCCCAAATATTTTTTCAGAGCTAGATGCAGAAAAAAATTATTTTTAATTTGCAACCTGATGGAGGTCAGTATAGATGGACTAATAGACCAAGTCCCACACACCGCTAGAAGCCCAAATATTTTTTCAGAGCTAGATGCAGAAAAAAATTATTTTTAATTTGCAACCTGATGGAGGTCAGTATAGATGGACTAATAGACCAAGTCCCACACACTGCTAGAAGCCCAAATATTTTTTCAGAGCTAGATGCAGAAAAAAATTATTTTTAATTTGCAACCTGATGGAGGTCAGTATAGATGGACTAATAGACCAAGTCCCACACACCGCTAGAAGCCCAAATATTTTTTCAGAGCTAGATGCAGAAAAAAATTATATTCAGTTTGCAACCTGATGGAGGTCAGTATAGATGGACTAATAGAATGATGCTATGCCCAAAAGATTTTACTTCACTAGGTGCAGTAAAAAAATTGGTATTCTATACACAGGTGGTATATCTTGCAACACAGATAGGCTACTCCACTGACTAACACACTCTGCAATAGGCCAAAAAGGATTAGCTTTGCTAGATTCAGCCAAATGCTGTGAAAAAAACTTGCACAGCACTGGCACAGACCTGCCTGGCAAAAACTGATAGGAACTGATGTAACCTAGTCCTGAAAAGGACTCCAATTACAATTAGTCTTTACTCCCACAATCTATCTATTTAAGAGCACAGACCTGCCTGATAAAAGTCGTAGGAAATGCTGTAACCTAGTCCTTAAAAGGACTGCAATCACAACTATTCCCTACTCCCAAGCTATCTGTAGATTTGTGCGAAAATTGGCTTGAAATTAACAAGGTATAGCGCACACAGCAACAGCGGTGCCGTCTAACACGCAGCTGCAGCAGTGAGAAAATGGTGGCGACGGGGAAAATGGCTTGGTCTTATAGGGCAAGGACATGTGACATACACTGCCAATCACACATGCCCTTGCTTGTGTGAAAAAAAGCACTTCGCTCCGTGTGTGCGCTGCTGATAGGCTGACAGATTGCACCTCCCCACTGCAAATGCGGGAAAGAGAAAAAAAAATGGAGATCTTCATTGTTCCTGCAGAGATCCATCCCCTGCCCCTCCCCCCGCCCCGCTGTACACTCAAACTGCGTATTAACATTAATTTTCATCATTACTGAGAAAAAATCCAGTTATGATTTTGGTGCACGAACAGTTATCGAACATAACCTCGAACAGCCGAATTTTTCTCAAATTGTTCGTGTTCGCCGACCGGCTCGAACACCGCCCAAAACAGCTCGAATTTGAGATTGGCGAACAGTTCGAGTAGAACAACGCTCATCTCTAATGAGGACCGCCCCAGGAAAGGAAGACCAAGAGTCACCTCTGCTTCTGAGGATAAGTTTATCCAAGTCACCAGTCTCAGAAATCGCAGGTTAACAGCAGCTCAGATTAGAGACCAGGTCAATGCCACACAGAGTTCTAGCAGCAGACACATCTCTTCAACAACTGTTAAGAGGAGACTTTGTGCAGCAGGCCTTCATGGTAAAATAGCTGCTAGGAAACCACAGCTAAGGACAGGCAACAAGCAGAAGAGACTTGTTTGGGCTAAAGAACACAAGGAATGGACATTAGACCAGTGGAAACCTGTGCTTTGGTCTGATGAGTCCAAATTTGAGATCTTTGGTTCCAACCACCGTGTCTTTGTGCAACGCAGAAAAGGTCAACAGATGGACTCTACATGCCTGGTTACCACCTTAAAGCATGGAGGAGGAGGTGTGATGGTGTGGGGGTGCTTTGCTGGTGACACTGTTGGGGATTTATTCAAAATTGAAAGCATGGCTACCACAGCATCTTGCAGCGGCATGCTATTTCATCCGGTTTGCGTTTAGTTGGACCATGATTTATTTTTCAACAGGACAATGACCCCAAACACACCTCCAGGCTGTGTAAGGGCTATTTGACCAAGAATGAGAGTGATGGGGTGCTACGCCAGATGACCTGGCCTCCACAGTCACCAGACCTGAACCCAATCGAGATGGTTTGGGGTGAGATGGACCACAGAGTGAAGGCAAAAGGGCCAACAAGTGCTAAGCATCTCTGGGAACTCCTTCAAGATTGTTGGAAGACCATTTCCGGTGACTACCTCTTGAAGCTCATCAAGAGAATGCCAAGAGTGTGCAAAGCAGTCATCAAAGCAAAAGGTGGCTACTTTGAAGAACCTAGAATATAAGACATATTTTCAGTTGTTTCACACTTTTTTGTTAAGTATATAATTCCACATGTGTTAATTCATAGTTTTGATGCCTTCAGTGTGAATGTACAATTTTCATAGTCATGAAAATACAGAAAAATCTTTAAATGAGAAGGTGTGTCCAAACTTTTGGTCTGTACTGTATGTTCCTCATCACTATCTATCTCTATCCTTGAACATCTTTAATACATAACACTTTTTAATTTCTATGCTGCATTTCATTCCATACGTGTCACACTGACATCACACAGACACACGGATATGGACAGCACACAGACACACAGATGTCATATATGTACTGACTGATGACACACGGACCACGGATCTCACCAGTACTGTTTTTTCCAGTAACCGGAAACACCAGGACTTGTGAAGGGGGCCTTTGGCTGTGTGACTCCAATGAGTTTTTGGTCAGTTTTTGATGCTGAGCTTTCTTTTTTTTCACTCAGGGTAAACTGGCCAGCGGTGCGTGTTTCAAATCCATAACATGTCAATTTCTTTTGCGGGTATGCTGAGTTTTATGTGTAGATTTCTCCCATAGACTTGCATCAGATGCAGAAAATCCAAAAGTAAAAAATGCACATGTTTTTTTAGTGCATTTCCGTTGCAGAAATGCATCAAAAACGCATGTAATAGGCACATGACTGTATGTATAAAGTTTTCTCTAAGCCAAAAACCAAGAAGTATCAAAAACAAAGCAGATTTGTTTAAAACATGACACACACAAAAAAGACAAAAAATGCTGTGTCATAAACATGATAAAAACGCATGTAAAAATGCATTGAAAAATGCAGTGAAAAAAATGCAAGTATCTTAATTTACATAATAGGTGCAGAAAATCTGCAACATCAAGAACTTCCCCAAAGATCATTGTGGGAACGTAGTCTAGTTTTTAGAATAAGTGTTTTTATCTTATGCCAGAAGAAAATTTGCAAAAGCACTACCCTTTACAATATTAAAAAGAGCCAGCGCACGCATTACACACGGATGGCGTCGGTGTGCTGTCGGTGATTCTTACAGACCCATAGACTTGTATGGGTAATTAGGGTCTATGACTCGGATCTGTGATGCACAGATCTCTATAGGTGCCGTATAGTGGATCCATACAACACAGGTCTCTAATATGACTGTATATTGTGTACTGAACAGGCTGAAACATATTAAGTTAAAATGTCTAAAACGTTGATAACAAAATTACGGTCCTGACTTGTAGGTGTGATGTGATGCAGTCCATGTTATCATTTTCTTTTTCTCATGCAACCCCTTTCAATTCCTGCACTGGCAGAATAAGTGCTTCTTTAAAGAGACAGCAGTCAGGGTGTGGGCCTTCCTACTAAGAATCGTGATGATAGCTGATTGGAAAGATAACTTCCAGAAAAGACTAATTGGAATCCGGATGGGAGTTTTTCTTTCCACAGCTCATAAATACCTACGGTACATTTAAATTTGATGATTTACAGTCTACTTGAATTTTATTTTTTTAAACCAGACTAATGTTACAAAACCAAACTAAATTTCATATTCTGGAACCTAATAATTTGTGCACATAAAGTGTTTTTGAGGAGTTTTTTTTGTAGTTGGTCCGCTTGAAAAATTGCTCAAAAACTCATAGAAGGCTTTTCCTATTCATTCATATTGTAAAACCACTTTGCTGTCGATATGTTCAGTATTTTGAGCATTTTTATCCACTTCAGGAAAAATGTCCAATCAAAAGGCTGCAAGAAATGCTTCATGGAAAAAAAAACTTCTTTGCTTCACGAAACTAAAAATGCCTCCAGAAACTCATCTAAGGCTATATGCAAATGGTGAAATAGACACAATTCACGGAAAAAGGTAGCATGTAAACCTCAATTCGAGTGCACAATTTAAATCACCATTACATATAATGCTACATTGCATACTACCACATTGTGGACCAAATAAACTCCATGGTCAAATAGACATAGAAAGCACAAAGAAAGCAGATGAAGTTGGAGTCTCCAAGTATGAAAAGATTATAACAAATTTATTGCAGGTAATTAATTAGGCACACAGAAGGGGTAAGTGCAGATAATATGTGAAGCTTAAGAAAGAGACCCTCCCCACATAGCGACCTCCAAAATAGATCCTACATTACACATGTACAAATCATTGATATATATGTAAAGACAGAGGAAGCATCACCATAGAGTAATAACAGCAATTGGCAACTCCATGAATGTTCATACAGAAACAAACATAATAATATTGATTATATTGGTTAGATAACATTAATTATATTGATTTAGAACATAAGATGCCCACTGTCATGCCCTAATAACATGGATGGGGCAGCTGAATGGTTAATCCTACCACTCGCTGTCTTGAACTCATGTATAGTCCCCAGCACAACCACTGTATACATACCAGGGATGTCAGCTAACGTCACGCGACAGTCACGGGGCACTCAAAGGCTATAGGGATCTATATGGATGGTGCGCACATGGAGCAGGGATGCCCCGACGCGCGTTTCGGTCTTCCCTTCGTCAGGGGGCGTCAAACTGATCAAAGTCTGATCAGAATAACACAGGTATGCAAAATTTGGGTTTATGAAAATTGTTTCAAATCCAATGACTGATTCTTATGTTTTCTTATGCCCTGATTTAAAAAAACACTTCCATTTTTAACCATCACGTGTGGATTTTGCACAAAACTCACGTGAAATGATGTACAAGCGAGATGAACAAGAAAAATCTTTATTGTAGCCAAAAATGTACACAATATTATACTGTATAGAAAAATTTCTCGAACGTTCATTTTGCAACTTTATTGGAAATTAATTCTTGAGCGTTTTCCTTTTCTCTTCAAAGCTTCTCTTGATACCTTTTCTCTTATAGAAGGCCTGCGGATCTTCTCTGTGAAACATCCAGCAGTAGTCCCCCATCATGTTCACGTTCCATCTACTTTGTTATCGACATTCCATCTCCTTGATATTCTGATGAAATGTTTCTCCTTGCTCTTTGCTAACAGCACTAAAGTTTTCAGGAAAGTAGTCCAAATCAGAAAATAAAAAATGTAACTCCAAATATATCAGACAACCCAAGGCTTTAAAACGTTTCAGCATGTTCTCCACAATGGACTTAAATTTTGGATCTTTGTTGTACCTAGAAATTTCTTCACAATTTCTTTAAAAGAATCCCAATCCCTTTCCTCAGCTTTCATTTTTGTTTAGAAAACGTCATCCTTCATTTGTTTTCAAATATCTGGACCCACAAAAATGCCTTCAATTTTCCTTTGGACAGTCCCTGAAACTTAGTACACAGGTAGTTAAAAATCTCTGCTTCTTTTGGTAGAGCTTTCACAAATTGCTTCATCAGTTCAAGCTTAATATGGAGTGGTGGCAGGAGAACTTTAGTGGGATAAACTAAACTTTCCGCAAGTATGTTCAAAGATGTTCTCTTTAGCCAACTTTTTTGGCTCCAGTGATGAGTCCTGTCCCGGCAGTCCCATTCACACAAAAAGCATGGGTACTTCATGTATCCTCTTGCTACCCAAAGAGCAAAGAAAGAACTTTCAGATCACCACAAATTGACCATCCTTGATCCTCGTAGTTAAGTTTCTTGAAAATAAAGTGTAAATTCTCATAGATTTCCTTCAAGTGTATAGAATGACCTACAAGCATTGAAGCATACTTGCTGCCATTGTGCAGTAGCACAGCTTTCAGACTTTTTATTGGATGATCAATAAAGATTCTCCATTCACTCACACTGTACTCCATGTTACATTTTTTTATCAGCCCAGGAACATCACTGCAATACACTAGAGCACCATGTTGACAAAAGTATGGAATTAATTCCTTTTCTCTGCTTCTGTACCATGAAAAGCCAGTTTCAGGAGCTAGCAGGTTCTTTTCCTTTTGTCTAGAGCCTAAAAGTTCTGCAGAATGTTTAGGACGGTCCATGTCCCTGACTAAATCATTTAATTTGAGCTGTGAAAAAACCTGTCGCCCATGGGGACTAGCGTGGAAGTCTTCATCAGAATCCAGCTCTTCATATGTTGAATCTTCTGAATTAGGTGTATCTTCAAGTTTCTCCGGAGGTTAAGGGACAGGTATTGGATAAGTAAAAAGAAAAAATATACCAGCTCACCCTTGTTCGATGCTGCAGATCTTGCAGGAAAGCTCATGATCCACAATACCGTAGGGCGTCAGTCAATGCAATGGAAGAA
The DNA here is from genome assembly GCF_046119375.1 of Phyllobates terribilis. Lineage (NCBI taxonomy): Eukaryota > Metazoa > Chordata > Amphibia > Anura > Dendrobatidae > Phyllobates > Phyllobates terribilis. Next base: position 222,341,371 of record NW_027362765.1, on the reverse strand, counting down.
AGGATAAGATCCAGCTCCCAGATTCATATTTCCATGATGTGTGAAAAACAATAGTCCTTTATTATCATAAACATTTTAACAATTAAGGGGAAATATGACAAAATTAATAACAGGCTGTGAAACCTCTGGCAAGAGGTGAAGGGGGGACGGAGACAGAAAAAAATGTACGCAGCCATGCGTTTTTCGAACGCCAAGTGTTCTTAGGCTTTGATATCAGAGTAATAAGACAGACAGAATGAACCTTTAGGGCTCTTTCACACATCAGTATCTCCGGTACGAGTGGTGACAGTTTCCACATGTACTGGAGACACTGACACACACAGACCCATTCAAATCTATGGTTCTGCGCACATGTCAATGTGTTTCTACGGACCATGTGTCCGTGTGCTCCACACGCTGACATGTCCGTTTTTTTGCATATACACGGTCCGCAAAAGTGCCTCTCGCTAAACACAAACGGATTTCATCAGTGTGACACGGACCAGCGCCTGGGAATCAGCGCTACAGGTAGTGCTGTTTCCAAGCGCCGGGTGCTGAACGCTGCCCTGATCATGGTTCCCTGCCAGCACTGTGATCAGCACCAGCAGGGACAATGATGAGGGTAGTGGTAGTCTGCTCCCGCAGTGTCCCCACCTGTAAAAATAAGAATAAAATAATAAAATCCATATACTCACCTCTCCTATGCATCCCCCGATGTAATCCATGCGACCGCTGCTGCCGAGGAGCTGGGGAGAATGAGCCACTCCGGAGCTGCGCTCAGTGAGTGACAGGACACCGCTCCTGAGCTGCAGCTCTGGAGCTGCTCATTGTCCCCAGCTCCTCAGCAGTAGCGGTCGCATGGATTACAGTGGGGGATGATGAGGGCAGCGTTCAGCACCCGGCACTTGGGAACAGTGCTAACTGTAGCGCTGATTCCCAGGCGCTGGTCCATGTGATCCGGCACACGGTTGCCACACTTGAACATACGGGACACGGATATCTCTGGTACCGTTTTTTTTTTTTCCGGACATGTGAAACCGGCCTTAAAGAAGAAAGGAATAAGGGGAAATCCTCAGGGAAAATCACCCTACATAAACTTGAAACAAAGAATATGTAATGTTTAGTCTGACAAAGACAGCAGTGATTTTAGAACATTGACAGATAAAAATATATATATATATATATATATATATATATATATATATATATATATATATATAAAAGAAACAATAATGAGACATTGATTAAAACCTATTTCTACTTCTCAATCTGTGTTGGACTAATTCAGACTCTGTATTGTACAATATAAACAAGCTGGACAAAATGAACTCAGTGTTAATTATATAGTATACGTTCTCTTCTCAGGTTCAGACCATACGATACCCTTGTGTTTAATGAAAAAATATAAAAAGCTTTCTTATTATAAAGTGTACGTGTGCAGTTACCACCTCTGATATGTTTGAGAACAGATTCGATAGCATATGTTAAAAAATGTGTGGTCTGTCTGTTGAGGCATGAAATAAAATGTCTAGACACAATTGATATGTTACGATTTGAGGGAGTAGTTATATCATAAAGGGGCTCCCTAATTCTAGATTTTAATTTTCTTGTGGTTGATCAGAAATGATGGTACCCCTGAAGATAATGCGATAAAAGGAACATGTTAAATCAAGTTGTGTCCACTAATTAGCATCACAGGTGTCTACAATCTTATAATCAGTCAGTAGGCCTGTATATAGGGCTACAGATACTCACCGTGCTGTTTGGTGACATGGTGTGTACCACACTCAACATGAACCAGACAAAGCAAAGGAAAGAGTTGTCTCAGGAGATTAGAAAGAAAATTATAGACAAGCATGTTGAAGGTAAAGGTTATAAGATCATCTGCAAACAGCTTGATGTTCCTGTGACTACAGTTGCACATATTATTCAGAAATTTAAGATCCATGGGACTGTAGCCAACCTCCCTGGACGTGGCAGCAGGAGGAAAATTGATGACAAATCAAAGAGACGGATAATACGAATGTAACAAAAGAGCCCAGGATAACTTCTAAAGAGATTAAAGGTGAACTTCAAGCTCAAGGAACATCAGTGTCAGATCGCACCATCCGTCGTTGTTTGATCCAAAGTGGAATTCATGGGAGACGACCAAGGAGAACACCATTGTTGAAAAAAATCATAAAAAAGCCAGACTGGAATTTGCCAAACTACAAATTGACAAGCCACAAAGCTTCTGGGAGAATATCCTATGGACAGATGAGACAAAAATGAAGTTTATGGCAAGGCACATTAGCTTTATGTTCACATACAGAAAAATTAAGCATATCACGAAAAGAACACTGTTCCTACTGTGAAACATGGAGGAGGCTCTGTTAGGGTTTGGGGCTGCTTTGCTGCATCTGGCAAAGGATATCTTGAATCTGTGCAGGGTACAATGAAATCTCAAGACTATCAAGGGATTCTAGAGAGAAATGTGCTGCCCAGTGTCAGAAAGTTTGGTCTCAGTCGCAGGTCATGGGTCTTGCAACAGGATAATGACCCAAAACACACAGCTAAAAACACCCAAGAATGGCTAAGAGGAAAACATTTGACTATTCTGAAGAGGTCCTCTATGAGCACTGACCTAAATCCTATTGAGCATCTTTGGAAAGAGCTGAAGCATGCCATTTGGAAAAGGCAACCTTCAAACATGAGACAACTGGAGCAGTTTGCTCACGAGGAGTGGGCCAAAATACCTGTCGAGAGGTGCAGAAGTCTCATTGACAGTTACAGGAATCGTTTGATTGCAGTGAGTGACTCAAAAGGTTGTTCAACAAAATATTAAGTTAAGAGTACGATAATTTCTGTCCAGACCTATTTCATGAGTTTCATTTTTTTTTAAAATTCTGTGGAACCAGGGTTGAAAAGCAATGTCTGACTTTCATTTGTTCATTTTCAAAGATTTTTAATTTATTATTACTTTTATCAGATTCAAGTTATTTCTGTGACCATTGTGGGTTTTTCTTTCATTAAACGAGGGGTACCAACAATTTTGACCACATGTGTATATATATCCAACTGAACTAACAGTCCTTCTGATGACTAATCCAGCTGAATATAGTCAGTGTTAGGCAGGAGTTAGGCAGGCAGGCAGGCAATGTATGTGGCAGACTGCAGTGCATATAGAGCAAGAGGGTCCATTGAACATCCTGTCTGCTGCTGCTGTAATAATTACAGATATTTGTAGACATAGCCCCAGATATCAGGGGCCAGGGCAATTTTTTTTTATCTTAATCCTGGTTATTTGCTTAAAAAGCAATCCAGAGTACACCATTTTTCTGCTCCATTTGCTTGTTAGTATTGCAGAATACAGCCAGATCTGTTCCATACTACAGTGATAAAAATATTGTCCTCCTTTTCCATTCTGTTGAAGTGTCGGTCAAGCTATTCACACTAGGTGCCTGTGAAGAATAGTATTAGTAAATTACAGGCCTACTATTTAAAACCGTGGTTCTCTGTCAGACATATCACCTATAAGAGTGTTCCAAAATCAGCCATTTATTCCATTTTAATTTTGTTGCAGTGTGTCTGTCAAGCTATTCACACTAGGTCTCGGTGTAGAATAATATTAGTAAATTACAGGCCTGCTATTTAAAATCATGGTTCTCTGTCAGACATATCACCTATAAGAGTGTTCCAAAATCAGTCATTTCTTTCATTTTCATTTTGTTGCAGTGTGTCGGTCAAGCTATTCACACTAGGTGTCTCTGAAGAATAGTATGTAGCATCGGTGTCTCTGCCTCCTGCAGGGCAGAGACGCCGCTCCTCTCACCGTCGCGGTCCTGGTCCAGCGTCTTCCTGCTCCTCCTGCTGCTGTGGCGCGAACCGCGCGCAGCTTTCGGGGAACTGTGCTTAGGGCGCGCTCCCTCCCTCTTTACGGGGCCGCACACGCCGTCCTAAAGAGTCCCCGGCCAATGGTCGGAGGACTTCCCCTATATAAGGCACCTCCTCAAAATGTAGGTGCCTGTGCAAGGTTGTTGTTTTGTGTGCTAACACTTTCCTCAGCCCTCAGGTCCCGCTGCCTGTCAGTTCTGCCCGCCAGTCTAACAGTCCAGCCCACCAGTCTGTCTTACTGTCCTGCCCGCCAGTCTGTCTAACAGTCCTGCCCGCCAGTCTGCCAGTTACCTGCCATGCCCGCCAGCCTGCCTACCTGGAGCACCTGCCAGTTACCTGCCATGTCCCCCAGCCTGACTACCTGGAGCACCTGCCAGTAACCTGCCGTGCCCGCCAGCCTGCCTACCCGGAGCACCTGCCAGTTACCTGCCGTGCCCGCCAGCTTACTTACCCGGAGCACCACTCTGGCTATCCGCCGTACCCGCCTGCTTGCCTACCCGGAGCACCTGTCTGGCTATCTGCCGTACCTGCCTGCTAATCTACCCGAACCACTTGTCAGCCTTCCTGCCGGGCTCATCCGCTGTACCGGTCAGCTCCTGTCATCTGACCCGTGGGAGTCACCTGCTCTCACACAAGGTCGGTCCTAGAGTGGCACCTGATTCACCTGCTCGGTCCCTCCCTGGTTCACGGAGTCGACTAAGCCGCCGTGTGACCTGGGTCAGTCCGAGTAGGCACTTAGTTACGCCCCTCTGGCTCCCCTTGCACCGAAGCACATAGGTTCCACCACCCGGACCCGTAACATAGTATTAGTAAATTACAGGCCTGCTATTTAAAACCGTAGTTCTCTGTGAGACATATCACCTGTAAGGGTGTTCCAAAATCAGCCATTTCTTCCATTTTCACTTCGTTGCAGTGTGTCGGTCAAGCTATTCACACTAGGTCTCTGTGTAGAATAATATTACTAAATTACAGGCCTGATATTTAAAATCATGGTTCTCTGTCAGATATATCACATATAACTGCGTTCCAAAATCAGCCATTTCTCGTGAATGTGAAAAATATTGTCCTCCATTTAAAATGGGCAAGGTGCGTGGCAAGGGAAGGGGAAGTGGACGTGATGGTAATGGTGCATGCAGAGGCCGAGGACATGGCCGTGGGCAAGCTGAAATTGTGCCACAACTAACACCAACATATTGTCGCTTGACCTTCCTGTCCCAATTACTAGGGGACCGCAGTACACCATTATTAAACCCAGAGCAGTGTCAAAAGGTTATTGGTTGGATAGTAGATAATGCTTCCAGTCACTTTGCCACCACCACTACCACCCTGACTTTCACACGGTTAAGTCTCAGTAGCCGTGAGTCTGGACCACATATTCCTCACCCTGATCCTCCCTTCCTCCCACCATGCCTGGAGAAAACTGATCCCACACTTGGACACTCAGAAGAGCTGTTCACTTTTCCAGTTGTAAATTCGGGCCTCTCGCCCGGCCAGCTTCAAGTAAGTCAAGAGGAGAACATGTGTAGCGATGCCCAAATATTTGAGCAGCCACGGTCACACAAAGGCAACGGTGGGAAAGTGCAATTACTGTCGCAAGAGGTGGATTATGATTATGATGAGACACAATTGCCAGAAGGTCAGGAGGAGGACCAGGTTGCGGAAGTGGAAGACGAGGTGGTGAATGATATAGTAACTGACCCAACCTGGCAGGGGAACATACAGAGCGAGGACAGCAGCACACAGGGGGAGGGAGGCATAGCACCACAACAGGCAGGAAGAAGCAGTGTTGTGGCCGTAGACACAAGGCGGGAAAGCGTTCCTCGTAATGCCAACACGACGGAAATTGCCAGTACAACTGTTAGGTCTTCCCGAGTCTGGTTGTTTTTTAAAGACTCTGCAGATAACCCCAAAAAGGCCATTTGCACCACCTACCAGGCCAGCAGGGGTAGCAAAACTAACAGCCTGACCACCACCAGCATGATCAGGCACATGGCAGCAAAGCACCCGACTAAGTGGGCCGAACCCCAGGGTCCAGAAACAGTGTCTGCGGGTAACACCACTGCTTTTTCCGCTGTTGTACATGCACGCCAATCCCCTGTACATGGCGCATGCCAAAATGCCTCCCGCCCTGCACGTGTCGTTGCACACTCTCAACTAGCAATCATCAGCAAGCACATCCACGTCCTTGTCCCAGCGCAGCGTTCAGTTGTCCCTACCCCAGTCCTTGGAACGCAAGCGCAAATATGCAGCCAACGCTCCACAGGCCACACTACTAAATTCACACATTTCGCGACTGCTTGCGCTCGAAATGTTGCCTTTTAGGCTCATGGGGACGGAAGCTTTCCACAACCTGATAGCGTTGGCCGTCCTTCGGTGCTCGGTTCCCAGCTCCCACTATTTCTCCCGGTGTGTTGTCCCCGCATTACACGAGCACATGTCCCACAGCATTAGACGTGCCCTAAACAACATAGTTACTAGGAAAGTCCACCTAACCATGGACACGTGGACAAGTGCTTGTGGGCAGGGAAGGTACATCTTGCTGACGGCACACTGGGTTAATATAGTGGAAGCCGAGACCCAGTCGGACCTTGGGACGGAACACGTCCACCCGACGCCGAGGGTTGCCCCCACATTCTACAGCTCCTGCACCTCCTCCTCCTCTTCAGCCTCCATCTCCGAATGATCTCATCAGTCACAAGCTGGAAGCACTGCAGCACTGCCTCAGGCAAGTGGCTACAGGCTGTGCTGAAGCTAATATGCTTAGTTGACAAACCGCACAATGCTGAAAAGTTGTGGACAGCCCTGAAAGAGCAGGCAAATCTGTGGCTGACACCGCTGACCCGACAGCCAGGCATGGTCGTGTGTGACAATGCCTGGAACCTGGTGGAGGCTCTGAGGCGAGGCGAGCTCACACATGTACCATGCCTAGCCCATGTGCTTAACCTCGTGGTTCAGCGGTTTCTCAAAACCTACCCGGATCTGACGGATCTGCTTGTCAAAGTACGCTGCATGAGTGCCCATTTTAGAAAGTGAGATACAGCGTCCGCCGCACTTGCCTTGCTTCAGAAGCATTTGCAGCTTCCGGTTCACCAACTGATCTGCGACATTCCCACATGTTGGAATTCTACATTGCAGATCTTGGGAAGGATTTGTGAGCAGAAGAGGGCAGTTGTTGACTACCAGCATCAACAAGACTGTCGGTATTCAGTTTAGACTCCACGCATAAGATCTCAGGACTGGACATGGATGTCAGACATATGTACCATCCTCCAAAACTTTGAGGACTCCACCAAGATGGTGAGCGGCGATGATGCCATAATTAGCGTCACCATTCCGCTTCTCTGTCTTCTGAAATGCTCTCTGCTCACAATTAAAGAGGATGAATTGCAGGCGGGGCACAATGAGATGGAGCAAGGAACCATACAGGGTGATTCCACACAGCCCAGCCTCATCTCATCCCAACGTGGATTGGGTGACAATGAGGAAGAGGAAGAGGAGGAGGAGGAAGAAGAGCAGCTAGTTTCCTGCGCTATAGATGGTACTACCTGTCATACCGTCTGTTCAGCGTGGATAGCCTGCGGACAGAGAGGAGGAGGAGGAGAAGAGCATGGTCAGTCGTCCTCTTGGTGAGGACACGGAAGTCTTGCCTCTTTGCAGTCTGGCACACATGGCTGAGTTTATATTACGCTGCCTTTCCTGTGACTCTCGCGTTGTCCAATTTTTCGTTCGTTGGACAACCAAGGAGTACAGGCGAGAGAGACACAAATGCTATCCAGCAGAGGCAGGGGAACACTGTCAAAGTTCTGGGACAGTTTTCTCAGACCCTCTCATCGCACAGGCCCTGAGACGCGGGGCACTCTCACAAGGAGGGAAACGTTTTGGAGGATGGTGAGGGAGTACCTTGTCGACCGTACCAATGTCCTCCGTGATTCCTCTGTGCCTTATAATTATTGGGTATCCAAGCTGGACACGTGGCATAAACTGGCAGTCCTGGACTGCACTGCCGCTAGCGTTTTGTCAGAGCGGGTTTTTAGTGCCGCCGGTGGAATTATAACCGATAGGCACATCTGCCTGTCAACTGAAAATACTGACAGGCTGACTCTTATAAAAATGAACAAGGGCTGGATTGGGCCGACCTCTACGTCTCTTGCAAGGGGCATTGGAGTGCCTCCAATCTTTTGACAGCCATTGCATTCACTGCATAGGCAAACAGTATGGGAGACCCACTTCCTAGTAATGGGAACATTGTTTTCAGGAGGTTCTCTGACCTTTACGTCTCTTGCAAGGGACACTGGAGTTCCTCCACATTTTTGGCATCCATTGCATTCACTCCATAGGCAAACAGTATGCGAGAGCCACTCCTTTTTAATGGGAACATGTAGTACTCATTACTCTAGCTCAGCTCTATGTGTCTTTAAATTGTAGGGTTTTTCTTAAATTTTGTCAGCCGTTGGACTCACTGCATACCCTATAACCGGATAGCAGACCCTCTCCTTTCTAATAAAAACATGTCGTTACTGTGGCCCAGATGCATATCCTATACCTGGATAGCAGACCCTCTCCTTTCTAATGGGAACATGTCTTTACTGCGGCCCAGCTCTGTGATTTAAATTGTTAGTGGGGTTTTTCCTAAATTTTGGCAGCCGTTGGACTCACTGCATACCCTATAACTAGAAACCAGACCCTGTCCTTTCTAATGGGAACATGTCGTTACTGTGGCCCAGCTCTATGTGTCTTTAAATTGTTAGTGGGGTTTTTCCTAAACTTTGGCAGCCATTGGACTCACTGTATACCCTATAACTGGATAGCAGACCCTCTCCTTTCTAATGGGAACATTTTGTTACTGTGGCCCAGCTCTATGTGTCTTTAAATTGTTAGTGGGGTTTTTCCAAAATTTTGGCAGCCCTTGCAGTCACAGCATGGGCATTACCTCTATAGGAGACCCACTCCTTTATAATGGGAATATTTTTTTTACTGAACCCCTCCTCTATGTCTCTTCAAAGGGGTATTGGGATGCGTCCAAATTTTTGGCAGCCCTTGCAGTCACTGCATACGCAATAACAGTATAGGAGACCCACTCTTTAATAATGGGAACAACAAAGCATAGCCGACTGCTGGCCCTTTAAGAATAGTAAGGCTGTAAAAATAGTGTTTGTGACTTTCACAATCCCTCCTTCATAAATGAAACAGGATGTGTCTGATGATGTTTCACACACCACATGGCCAGATAAGGTTGTAAAATGTTAAAATGACATTTCCCAGTGAATGCATTTGTCTTGGTTGAAAGCAATGCAAAAGTGCAAAAACACATCAAAAACGCCACGTGTGAACATAGCCCAAGGTGTGGAGGAGTATTTTTGTTTTTGGTTATTTATTTTGCTTTATATACAAGTCATTACTCTGGAAAGGTTGTTCCTTAACATATTTCCTAGGAAAATCCATTTTGGTCTTCGTTTTTGTATGTTTTATTGTGAGTCTGTAAAAGTGGCGTAATACCTCTGATAACGTTGTTTACAGCAGTGACCTGGGAGTCAGAGATGATTCCAGGGGTCTTCCCCATGCTGTTCCCATGTCATCTGAGCACTGTTCCCATCAATTTGAGCAATTTTTAGGCCCTCTGCAGATCGCCGGGGGGAGCCGCCGGAAAATTGCTCGAGTTTCCCATAGACTTACATTGGCTCGTTACTCGGACCGAGCACTCGAGCATTCCAATTTGCACGACCCGAGCAACGAGTACCTGAGCATTTTAGTACTCGCTCATCACTAGGTATTGTTCAAATATGCAACAAATAATGGGATTTCAGATTCTGGACCTTTCCAAATAAGTAATAAATCGTCAATGAATCTTGCATAATATTGAATTGATATATAAGATGGATTATTGATATTGTAAATAAAAATATCCTCCCACCAGGCCATCACTGGGTTGCCAATAGGCCCCATATAGTGCTCCATACAGTATAATAGCCCCACATAGTGCTCCATACAGTATAATGGCCCAACATAGTGCTCCATAATGCATAATGCGCTCTACATAGTGCTCCATACTGTATAATGGCCCCACATAGTGCTCCATAATGCATAATGCGCTCTACATAGTCCTCCATACAGTATAATGGGCACCACATGAAAACAAACAAATACCACTTCCCCCGCTGCTCCGATCTTTTCATGATGTCTTCAGATCCTCTGCATATATTCGTACAGCGGACGTGTTGTAATGACATCATTGAGTATATTTGGCATTGCGGGTCAAATATGCTCGGGGGCCCCGTCTCGCATCACTGGCCAAATATACTCACCCTGTGGTCCAGAGTTTGAAATATGTGTTCCACACAAACAGAACACACTACATGTAGAGCCCATGCGTTGTCCTGATCACTTAGTTTTACACCAAAGTATGCATAATACACTTTTCTAACAAAGTCCGTAATGTTCCTTCGTTGTTTCTTCTCTACAAAACAACCGCAAATGTAGCAAGAGTTGTAGAATGAATCACGTCACCCTCTTGTAGCCATTTTGATCACTTTGTTAGGGCTCTTTCACACGTCCGTGTTTCCGGTACATGTGGTGACAGTTTACTGGAGACACTGACACACGTAGACCCATTCAAATGAAATGGTCTGTGCACATGTCAGTGTGTTTCCACGGACATGTGGAGCAGGGGAGAATGAACCCGGAGCTGCGCTGAGCTCAGGCGCTGTGTCCTGTCACTCAGTGAGCTCCTCATTACGTTATGGAATTTTTTCAATACTTTTACTGAGTTCAGCAATCGAAAGTATATAAAAATCACCTCTTACTTTTCAAACTATTTTACCCTTGCAGACCTGTATAATCGGACTGTTTTTCTCAGATGTGGAGAAAATAGTGAGTGGGTGGCTTCCAAGTGAAAACTGCTTAAAGAATGAGCATGTCACTTCATGCTTTCCAAACCCTAATCGGTGAAAAGAAGTGACATAAGACAGAACATGTAAATAGCAATGTCGTTTTGTGCATTATGTTCATGTTATGGGGCACTTTTGCAGCGCTTTTTCAGAAGGATTCTACCTGAAAAAGATGTTGTTTGCACACTGAGATTTTCTTTTTACGAGGTTGAGTAGCAAAAACTGAGCAAAAACTCTCCAAATCCTTCTCAAAACTCCTCAACAACTTAGAGGTTCTGTAGAGTTTCAGCTTCGAAATCTCTGCAAAAAGACTCCGTGTCTCCAACTTAGAGCTCATACTCACTTGTGATAAAACATCGGATTGCACTTGGACCAATGTTAATCAATGAGTGACATCTCATCTGCGATTTTTTTCACAGCTGAAATCGAGCTGAGGAAAAAATTGCAGCATGCTGCGATTTGCCACGTATCATGGACGAGACTCGCCAATGCAATTCAATGGGTGCGTGAAAAAAATCGCACGGCACTCGGACCATGGGAGTGCCATCCGATTTTCATGCACCCATCTCTTTACAAAAGCCGCCAATTCATCAGCCCCGTACAGTTACAATACATCGGTACTCGACAATTTAGAATAGAGAGAATAGATCTACACACATAGAATAGATAGATAGAAAGATGTCAGTCACATACAGTACAGACCAAAAGTTTGGACACACCTTCTTATTTAAAGATTTTTCTGTATTTTCATGACTGTGAAAATTGTACATTCACACGGAAGGCATCAAAACTATGAATTAACACATGTGGAATTATATACTTAACAAAAAAGTTGATTTGCTATAAATAATTTGGTCCCATTATTTGATATATTGCTGCGTGATTAGAGTGGCGAATATATCTGAAAATGGAGGTGAGGAGGTGTATTATACCTCCCAGTTTTTTTTGACTGTGGTAGTGGATTACTTTTTTCCTTCCTCCCTCCCTCCCCAACCACCGCCCTGAGGAATCCAGTTTAGGATCGGCGGTTTTGGTCTTTTTGAAGCACTAGTGTAAGTGCCTGAGATGCGCCTCATTGATGCATACAGTAACCGGAAACAGGGAGGACGTCACCGGATGTGAAGTCGGCGGGATCCCGTATGTGTTCCACTTGATGGTTTGCGTTCCAGATACCGGATATACCAGCCCACGTGACCGGAAGTGACGTATCGGCGTGTTGTTTAGCACGGCAGTTTAAAGGAGATACGGTGTAGGAGGTGACAGGTGGAACCCTGGGTCTTCTGAGAGGAGGATAAGGGCTGTTTGTAATGGTAGAGACCCTCAGCCTCTTTTTCAGTCTCCCCTGATGAATCTATTTTGGGAGGAAACGCGTTGGGAGCAGGATACCTCCAATATGTTTTGGTCATGAATAATAGGATGACATTACACCAGGATGAATCAAGCCATGGTGCACTTTAGGATTGCGTGAGATTGTTTCATTTTGCTTGGTATAACAACAACCCGAAGAATTCTTTCAGTGGGGCTTTGTTGATTTTCCCTGACATATTCCACGGTACCTTTTTTGAATAAAGGTCATGTGGGATTTTACTGTATAGTCCATGGTACCTTTTTGCTAAAGGGCATGTGGGATTTCATTGTATACCTAATTTTTGAGCACATACATGGTATCTCTATATGATTGTTATTAAAAATGTCAACCAACACTAGTAAGGGTAATATTTAACTGTATGATCCTCAATGCTCTGGATGAACTGAGGCTGACTTTTCTAAACCCTACATACTTGGTATTTGGCATTTTGAGGTGTTTTTTGCATGTATACACAGCTATAAGCTGTTGATGGTAATTCAGAAGACTCAGGGCTCATTATTTTGGCTCAATAGGTTTTTTTACCTAAAGAAAAATGTTAATATATATCTAATAAATGTTATATTTTAACTATCTTGCTTAAAATTTGATTGATCTGGTGGTTACGCCGATAGCTTGTTACTTAGCAATATATGGGGCCCATAATTCTGTATGGAGGACTACACTGTCCGGGGTGCACTGTGCGTTGAGAGAATTCGCCGGTTTCTGAGCTATTGTAGAATTTACAATAGAGATCGCTCATGTAATGTAAGAAGAGAAATCTTCGGCATTGTTCTATATATAAATTTCTCTGCGATATCTGTGCATCATGAATCGTGGTATGTGTTAAAGGGGCCCACTGAGACGCTTTCGCCCAGGGCCACAAAAACCTGGAGCCGGCCTTGGCCCGACTATCAGTATTTGGTCAGTATTCGGTCAGTATTTTTTCTCAGGAGTGGGAGCCAAACCAGGAGTGGGTGATAAATGCAGAATTGGTGACTTGTTTCTATTATACCTTTTCTCTGATTGTTTTTGGCTCCCAATCCTGAGAAAAAATACTAACCGAATACTGACCAAATACTGATAGTGGGGCCGTGGCCTTAGAAGTACTTCCTGATGTGATTTCCACTATAAATCTTGTCGTTTTTATAAACTAAAAAAAAACTCTTACTGCACATTTTCTAAAATTCCTAATGCAATCAAATAAAGTCCTGTGTGGTCTTTAATGATTTCTGGAGCAAAGTGGCTGCTGTGTTGCAGAAGACTACGTGCTCCTTCTACTGACATCGATTTCATTAATGATTTTGATGAGGATGGCTGACCGGGCATTAGAGTCCCATTGATTTTAATAGAAACAGTGTAAGCTCTGAGCAGAGATATGGAAATCTGAGAGCGAAGCCAACTGAGGCCAAAGGGGCATGAGGCTTCGTTCAAATGAGCAGTGGGGGGCTCAACTCACAAGCCCACCAATAACATCTTCTGACATGATTGAATTACATGCCAGAATATATTTAGGGGGTTCATAGCCTTCACGCCAGGCTCACATGCCGCAGAATTTGGCCCTGGATTTCACACGAGAGATGCTACAATGCGTGCGATTTGCATAATAAAACAAGTAAAAACAATATGGAGTAAATTAACATGCAAAAACATGCAAATTTACTATACAAAAAACATGAGGATGTCTGGCAAAATTATTCTGCAAACCTCCATAACATGTGAATGTATTTTCAATGGACAAGTTGTTTAGGCTTTTCATCTAGTAATTGTTACTATCAGACTGTATTTGTACATAAATATACTGTATCTGATTTTTAATAAACATTTAGGCGGCACAGTGGTCATCAACTAAGCGCAAACACACAGATTTAACTAATGGGTTTTCTTACATTTGGTATATACAGGATACCTCCTCCACTTGTTCTCTGTATTTATTACATGTAATATTGCATGTAAATGTAGAACTGTATGGCAGCTTCCTAGACAGGGGTGATCAGCTGATTAATAAGCTGCTTTATTCTAGAAAAGGGGCCGTATTCATGAGTCGGTCTCTTTCATGGTACAGTATTGGAAAAGTCAGCACAACAGTCCCTGTGATTCAATCTATTCAAGTGAATAAGGTTAAGCTGCGATAGCAGGCACACCCATGGACAAGAGTTGCACCGTTTTGGATTAAAAAAATGCTGATACTTTTTCCCTGGAGTTTTTCCACAATATACTGTACATCAAGTCTTCCTGTCCAGACAAAGATTTCACTCTGCTTTTGTGATCTTCCTTCAATGAACTCTATTTGAGATCCGGAAAAAACACTGACCCTATTAAATTGGTGTTTGTGCATCTCCCATGTATTTGAAATGGCAGATCGTTAGGGGGTATCCAGAGCAAAAGGATGCAGGAGGTGTGGGTTGCAGCCAAGTCATGTGCAGCTGAAATAGAGACTGCATGGAAGAGGTGGGTCACGGCAGGCAGTTGAAGTGATGGGCGAGGAGCGTATGTATCAGCTACAGAGATGTCTCCTTTGCAATAAGTGCCCCTAGTAGCAGGGGAAAGGGTTATAAGGAGAAAGGCCCTGTAAGGAAAGAAGTTATATTTTAGCATATGTGAGAGTGATATTTGTGGCACGGCATGCCAACTGCATATTATAAAGCAATGTCGTAAAACCAGCTGTCGAGTGCATCATTGGACCTTCCACAATGAAATTAGCATGTCCTATGAGGAACTGTGCATTGAGTATGAGTGACTTTGAGTCATTTTCAATTGCAGGTGGAGTCCAGACCCCATTGAGTCAAGCTTGACTAGAGAAAGCAAGGCAAAAAAAATTGACTTCCTGGTGTCTGAGTTACCAAGATGTGTTGCCTTGACTTATGTAACCACCAAGCTGTGTGCGTAGACTGTAACCACCAAACTGTGTGCCAGAGACTGTTAACACCAAGCTGTGTGCCATAGACTGTAACCACTAAGCTGTGTGCCAAAGAAAGTAACCACCAAACTATGTGCATAGACTGTAAATGTGGCGCCCCTGGGGGTTCGACCGCCACAGAGATGCTTCACCTCTTTAATGGGGTGTGGTATCTGCCCTTCGACCTTCGAGGTAAGAATGGTGCAATTGTCAGGACCCCACCTCTACATCCAACACCACACTTCTCCCACAAGGGGGGGGCCAATAGGCACCAGAGTGCTGCCCCTGCCGGGATAACGGGAGATTGGGGAACCAAAAGATAGGGGGAACCATGTAGTGGGAGAGGGTGGAGGACGCACATATAGGTTACACTTAATAATTCATATTTAATAAACAGCCATCTTGGGCTTATGGTCTTTTGATTGTGATCTTCATCACTAAACGTGGCTTTCTGTGTGAACCTGCAGTTCATGGGGACACGGTCCTCGTACTCTGACCTTGAGTCGAGGAGCGGGTCTGAGTTAACGGCTGTCTCAACCCGGTCAAAGTCCCTACCCAAGAAGGCCTGGAGCTTAGGAGTCTAGCTCCACCGCAAAAGGATCCCAGGGGGATGCATACGGAGCGGTATACGCCACCTGTCCTCGCTATTCTGGCCTAGTCAGAGGGATTCCGGCTGCAAGAGGGGTACCGGCCCCCGACACCTGACTTTGCTACTCTACGTCCTAGTCAGGGAAGCCCGGAAGGCACAGTGGATCCCACCGGGTAACGGACAGAGCGGAGCCGCCACCCGTACCCTTGTTGCAGAGGGAGACCCGGCCTTTCTACACACACACGGACAGGAGAGGACTCAGTTTGAAGTCTAGGAACACTCTGGTGCGGGGTCCTGACTAAACACTTGATTCACTCGGAGGTTGTCGGACCCCCGGTCCTGGTGACCACAGAACCCCGTGAGGAGCAGGGAGAAGCCTTGCAGCTGCATGCTCTACCGTGAATAAAAACTCTGGAAGTCAACCCCTATGGCCTCCGGACTCTTTATTTCTGCACCGCACTGCATAGCACCAGACCTCCTCCACTACGACTCCCTCCATCCGTGTCTCTGCCCTGAGGCCCTGCTCCGCCTGTGGGGAGTAGTATCAACGTCGGCTGCCACAACATCCCGCCTCAGAGGACTGGAGCAGCACTGGTGGCCTTCACCAGGTACCACAGGTGGCGTAGTCGATTTCACCACTCGATGAACACTAACCCTATCAGCCCATTACATCCTTTTTATAATGTGACGGCCCTGGGCACAGAACATCAAACATCTGACCCGGCTCCGAGTAACCCCACTTCCCAGGGTGAGGGCTGCGAGCGTCACATAACCACCAAGCTGTGTGCCATAGGCTGTAACCACAAAGCTGTGTGCATAGACTGTAAGCACAAAGCAGTGTGCCAAAGACTGTAACCACCAAGCTTTGTGCCATAGACTGTAACCACCAAGCTATGTGTACAGACTGTAATCACCAAGTTGTGTGCATAAACTGTAACCACTAAGCTGTGTGCCAAAGAAAGTAACCACCAAGCTGTGTGCATAGACTGTAACCACCAAGCTGTGTGCATAAACTGTAACCACGAAGCTGTGTGCATAGACTGTAACCACCAAGCTGTGTGCATAGACTGTAACCACCAAGCTGTGTGCATAGACTGTAACCACCAAGCTGTGTGCATAGACTGTAACCACCAAGCTGTGTGCATCGACTGTAACCACTAAGCTGTGTGCCAAAGAAAGTAACCACCAAGCTGTGTGCATAGACTGTAACCACCAAGCTGTGTGCATAAACTGTAACCACCAAGCTGTGTGCATAGACTGTAACCACCAAGTTGTGTGCATAAACTGTAACCACCAAGCTGTGTGCATAGACTGTAACCACCAAGCTGTGTGCATAGACTGTAACCACCAAGATGTGTGCATAGACTGTAACCACCAAGCTGTGTGCATAAACTGTAACCACAAAGCTGTGTGCATAGACTGTAACCACCAAGCTGTGTGCATAGACTGTAACCACCAAGCTGTGTGCATAGACTGTAACCACCAAGCTGTGTGCATAGACTGTAACCACCAAGCTGTGTGCATAAACTGTAACCACCAAGCTGTGTGCATAGACTGTAACCACCAAGCTGTGTGCATAGACTGTAACCACCAAGCTGTGTGCATAGACTGTAACCACCAAGCTGTGTGTATAGACTGTAGCCATTACATTTTGTACGATCCAGAGTAAAGTTTAATTTGATCTGAACCAGAACCAAGTCCATGTGACCTGTGTTACGGCACCATCCTTTTGCAGTGCAATGTGATAGGTCCCCAAAGACGGAACAGAAATACATGTATTCTATATAATTGTTACTTTATTACAAAATGTGTGTTTTTAAAATATGATACAACCTTAGTTACTGCCTATATGTATAACGATAAAGCATTATGAACTTATGTAATATTACAAATATACACTGCTAATCATGGGCTGCAACTCTACCCAGAAGGCTTCAACAGGGGAACACGTTTTTCTGACGGGACAAGCCCTCAAGTTATACTTTTCTGCCTTGTTTTTAAAGTGTAACCATCGTTTTAATTTTTATTTCATAAAATAATAGTACATATGGAAATAAGCAACTTTGTAATATATATTATCAGAGAAATCTGCTTCTTTCTCCTCCTGACCTGATTTTCATTTTCAAAAATCTCAATTTCCGGATAAGATCTGTCTTCAGTGAATACAGACTGTTATATTACTGAGATAGGAGATGACAGTCATGACTGGTAAGATTTCATGTAGACAGAGAGAGAGAGGTGGGGCTCTGCCATGAGTTACTTCCTCCTCCTCTTCTCCCTTTACATAATCTAATCAGCAACAACTACCAACTCCGATCTCAGTAATGGGAACGTCTCTATTCACTGTAGACAGATTTTACCCGGAAATTGAGAAATTTGAAAAATAATAATCAATCTAGGAGGAAAAAGAATTGCATTTCTCTGATAAGATATATTACAAAGTTTCTTATGTTCATGTACTATTGATTTATGAAATAATAATTAAAACTACGGTCACTCTTTAATGATTTTGCTCTATTGTTTCTTAGTTGTATTTCTTTATTAGAAAGCTGGTGATGGGTCAAAGTCAGCTACTGCCGCTCCCAAAGAGATTGGCACCCAGCTTCCCTTCCAAGACTCCTGAAGCTGCCTAGTTATTTAGGGTGTATGCTCCACTGCCAAATCACTGCATTATTGGAAAAGCGGCGTGACATTCTTTGGTAGCTGTAGTGCCAGGCAGATCAGTTGTTACCCAGCTCTCCTACTGGCTATATTGACAAGACTGGATTTTTGGTCCAAGTGCTATCCATAAAAATAAACTGACAGCACTCAGACTCTTCTTATTCAAAAGGCCTGATCAAATTACATTTTTTTCAGAGAATGTCTTTATGAAAAAAATCACACTATGCATTAGTTATTTCCATTTTTCAGATGACTTGCCTATTCAAGTCATGGGGATCATGTTTAAAAAGAACCTTTCACCAGGTTTTCCCCAAACAAAGTAGGGCCAGCACCTGTAAGTCCTCATGTACAGCATTCTGGAATGCTGCATATATGTCCCCAATCCACTCCACAAGGCAAAAAAATAGCTTTTATGATACTCATCTGCGGCGTGGTCCGGTCCTATGGGCGTCTCTGGTCTTGATCCGGAGCCTCCTCTCTTCTTGCAATCTCCGTCCTCCTTCTTGCTTCATGTCCTACATCATCCACCCAGTGTCCTCCATTGAGCTCCTGTGCAGACGTAGTTCTCTCTCCCCAAGAGCAGAGCAAAGTATTGTAGTGCACATGCGCCAGCGCTCTTTGGCCTTTCTCCGCGCATGCGCATACAGTATCTTGCTCTGCCCTCGGCAGGGTACAGAGAAGTGCGCCTGTGCAGGAGCATGATGGGGGACACTGTGTGTTAATGACATAGGTCACATCATCCACACGTAGCAGGGAAGGAGGACGTGATTTCAAGTATAGAGGAGGCACCGGATAAAGATCAGAGACGCCTATTGGACCGGACTGCGCCATAGGGATGGGTTCTGGCCCTACTTTATATGCTAAAAATCTGGTGACAGGTTTTCTTTAATGGATAATTTTTACAAATACATTGCAAATTTTTAATATAGGAAACTGTATTTGGCCTTGTAAATTTTAATAACTGCTGATGCATAAAAATGCATGACAATACAAATAAAAAATCATTTGTTTTTTTTATGAATGAAAATTGGATGATTTTTGCACGCTCAAGTTACCTTAGCCTAAATCAGATGCAAGTTGGAAACAACCTAACCGCATTTTTTAAAAATATACAGACGAGGACGATTCAGGCACTGGTGAATTCTCTATTCTTTATATTAGAAGTAATGGAGAGACATTAACCCAGACATAATAACATACAGATTGTGACAATAAACACACAAAATAACAGAAACAGATTCTTTACGCTGACTAAATTGCTATATTGACATTGCAAATTCAAGGTCAATAGACAGAAACAATGAGCTGACACAAAGAGGAAAGAGTGGTGGTTATGAAATATAACATATGGACCTGCATTTAGTACAAGACCTTCACCCTGGATCCAGTCTTCTCAGCTCTGTCATATTTTTGTGCCACCCCTCCAGCAGCTCTCCCTCCCCCCCTTGAACTTCTGGGTCCTTGGTGCGCAAAGCAAGACGCAGGGAGAAATTCTCGGAGTGTTTTCTATAAGGTGCTTTAATCTCAGGAAATAGCAGGCAGTCTGGGGTTGGTGCTGGGGAAGTAGGGCCCCCCCGGAGCCTCACCCCCCTGTGGAATATTTAGAAGTCCACTGAAAATGATGCTGCAGCATTACAGTATTATTTATTGTGTGAGCTGCACTTTCTTTACTTGTTGTGTTTCATATTCTTTCCACGGTGTTAAAAAACACTTATGTATCTGTCATGTCTTAAATCCTCCCTTATGTCAAGAATATAGATATGATTACAGCTCTCCAGGCATTGTTACCCAGCAGTATAGGACTCATGGATGGAAATCCGCCTTTTGAGAAGTGATATAGTATTGGGGGATGTATTACACCATACATAGATATGCCAATCCGTGGTCCTGGAAGGCTCTTTCTATACATCCGCATTGTGTATGAGCTCATGGACTTTCTATTGGATGACTTCCTGACTAGCTGTGCATTTCAGAGCGAGCTGTGGGGTTCTCACGATCCATACCCCCATCTATAAGGGTAATAACATATAAAACGAATAATAAAAACAACAGTCATATTTTAAAGCCTATTATATGCTGAATAAGTGTTCATAAAACTGATCATGCCTTCTAAAAAATTATCACTGTTGGCAGCCAATTTCCCCATGTAAACGTGGCTTGTGCTGCCGAGAATATGCAAACCGTATCTGGATCAAACAATGGTGTTAAAAAAGCATTCCCATCAAAGTTTTTGTCCTCTCAGTATATAGCAGTTATCATACTACTGTATATAGCACTGTGTTCTTACAATTTGCTTATTTTACCTTTCTACCCATCTAATTCTTTTTTCTCTACTCCATGTAGAAACAAGGAGTCTCTTTTCCCTGCATTTATCATCCCCCTCTTCAACTCCTGACCCTGCTGCTCCGCACCTCCCCACTGCCAGGGAATTTTGCAGTGACTTATGGCTCATACAGGGAAAATAGTCTTCCTGTTTCTACATAGCGCTTAGAAGGAGTCAGCTAGTCAGATTTTAATCATGTGATGTCATAGACCTAATGGAAAAAGAGAATAACTAGCTGGGTAGAAAGGCAAAATGAGCAATTGTAAGTACACAGTGCAACATAATATGATGACCGTGTAAGGTGCCAGAGGGCGGTAGCCATGGTTGAGCTGCCTCTTTAAGTCACCCTGGCACTTTACAGGAAATTCATGTCCCCGACCCAGTGTCCTGTCTCGTGTACGGTGCGTTACACTCACTTGCAGGCTGCTGGCCTTCGCTGACTTCTGATCTCCATCCTCAGGAACAGCAGCACACACATCACAGGCTACTCAGTTCTTTTCAACAGTCAAACGTTTACTGTACAGTTGAAGTACATCCGTTTGTAACATGCAGTATCAGGCACAGCACCCTCCGGTTCTTGTTTTGTTAATACAGTACATTTTCTGTTTCACTTTCAGCTCCGCCTGGACTACCCCTACACTTACAGGTTCCTTCAGCCCCAGGGATTTTCCGTCCAGCGCCAAAGTATTATCGAGATCCACTACCTTTCCCACACGTGGTTCCACGTCCATCTTCCTCTGTCACGCAATATGAGGGAAGGAACAAGTGTACAATGATGGGAAGTGTGGGATGGGAGCCCAACAACTAGGGAAAGGGGGAGTGGAGACCCCTAAGCTGATCTAATATCCCCCTGACTACCCTATCGTACCCAATATTGGTTCCGCACCTATCGCCGAGCAGGAAACCTAATCCCTGAATGTCCCTAGAGCTAGGCCATAGGTAGGGAGGGGACGGGGTGAACACTAGTCATGCCCCACTGTAACTAAAAACAACAAGGTAAACAAACAAAGGGGATACACTTAGCTTGAGAAGTCACCCGAGAGATAACGCCAACTTTCCTCCAAGGGTAGACCAAGAAGAAACTAGTCAACTACTAGTACATCAGGCATGGACAGAGGAACATAGGACTATCACCGGTGACTCTCTGAAGACACTGAGAGTTTTTAACTACCAAGCAAGGGCGTGACAATTAGCAGCAGAAGGTGGAGGTCGCTGCTGGGTCCTAAAGGAAGAAGGATATCACTACACTACAGAGATGAGAGGATCAAGAAGGCCTCTGCAATGCCAAGCACAGTGACCTTCTACAGCCGGATCCAGAGCGACTGTCACACTTGATACACCCGTGACATCCCCTGTACGGAAGGGGTTAAGATACTCTCCATAGCAGCTGTATCAAGTTGTAGGCTCTGGACATTGCAGGAATGTCCGCAGGGAGTCTTGTAAGGTCTCATATAGTCCAACTTCAAATGTACTCCTATAACTGTCAGCCAAATACTACTTGAACTTGACTTTGTCACTGTCACCAATGAACTCTCTCATTAACTCCCTAAAACAGTAAGTGGTTCCCTTTTACTTGCCCTTGCCACCTCCGAATCTGGGCTAGTCCCAAAGATTAATTGTATCTTGCCCTAATGCACCTATAGTCTCTATCTATCTCTAACCTAAGCACTAAACAATATCCTATTCTGTGTTTACCCTATACTAGTGCTGGAGTGTATATTACTCACACTAGGCTTTACCTTTACAGTACCTACACAGCAGCTCCATTACCTAAAACACTATGCATTATTGCACATTACATTCCCAAAACCGCATGACATAGTTCACACTTCACATATTATTATACATGTACAAAAACGAGGCAGGATCATGAGTCACTGTAAATACCCTTGTAACTGCAATATATAAAGAAGATAAAAATTTTGATGGGAAGGCTTCTGTAATGATCATTCAGCTCTATTTAGTTTGCATTTGCCTTGTAAAGGAACCTTTAAATGAGTCCCTATTTTGTTATACTATTCTCTGCAGAAATCTGTTTGTATTAGTTTAAGTTCACACATGGCGTCTTTGCAGCATTTTTTTATTTAGCGTGTAAAATGCTTTGTGTTATACAATAGACATATCACGTATATTTATATCATGTGTCGTGTCCCTGACTTTGAAGTGGGCTCTGGCGTTGAACCCACATCTTTCCCTGCACATGACAGCTGATTAAATCAACTGTCATGTACCTTTAAGGGTTCGTCCCCACGATCAGGAACCAGCAGCGCTTTGGACGCAGCATATTTTTGCTTGCGTCCAAACTGCTGAGTTCTAATGTGGCACTTGTTTTGTCAGTACATGTAGATCCACCGCATGTAATAACATTCAATCGGTCAAAATCTGCAGCGGAGATGCAAATTGACTTGCTGCGGCTCGTAAACCTGCACCGCGGGTGAGTTTACGCAGTGTCAAAAACAAGCACAGTCGGCATGGGATTTCTATAAATCCCATCCACTGTGCTTGTACTGTAGAAAGCAGCGTTTTGGACGCAGCGCAGGTGAGCTGCGACCAAAGCGCAGCAATTCCTGAACGTGGGCACATAGCCTAACAGCCGCCGGTGGACCGCCGCTCCACCCATGGCTGTTAACCAGTTAAATCCCCCTGTCAGTCTCTGAAAAAACAAAAATGAAAAAGCAGAAAATGGCCATGGCATGAAGGGGTTAATCAATGAGATCTCTGAAATCTCATGCACAGGTTGCTTTTTTTTCTGCATGTATGTTGAGTTCTGCTGCATTTTTGCCAAGATGCAACATGCCAATTCTTTTAGTGTTTTTGCAGCTCTTTTCACCCATTCAAATGATTGGCTGAAAACGCAATTTAAAACATTGCAAAAACGCGACAAAACTCAAGCTTTTTAAGTAGTGTTTTTCTTGCCACTACTCTGCTTTTTGATGCATAAAGAAATAAAAACGTTGCAAAAATGCAATGTGTGAACATATCATTGGTTGCTTATGAATCCTTGGAGGAGCTGTAACAGAAATCATATTGGTTGTCACTCAGCTTTTCCTGAAATGTTGTCTAAAAAAAAAATCACTGAATAATTTTACAATCTGTCACATTATTTGTATGATATCCGTTAATGATGCGTGATTTAGTGATAATGTTGGCCATGGACATGGAAATGATTTCATGCTGTTTTCAGGAGTTGGAGAAATGATCTTCATGGGCAACACTTCTATTGCTGTGGTTTATACTGCTCTCCTCCAAGCAGGCATCTCCTGCTTCATCTACAGTAAAACACAAGGAGGTGGATGTCTCAGGTCAAGCTTAGCGTAAGGCTAGGTGCAGATGACTGTAGGTTCTCTCATTATAGAGAGAATGGGGTCGATTATGTAAATGACACTCTGATTAAACCCTGATCATATTGTGAGCATAGTGTGATCCGATTCTCTCAAATGAGAAGATGGAGAAAAAAAAGGTTTCTCCATCTTTTCCATTCTGTCAGTCCATGGAAATCGGACTGCACTCAGATGTCATCTGAGTGCAGTCCAATGGTTTCCACGGACTCATTGACTTGCATGGCAGGGTGCAATCCGAATATCAAATCAAACTCGGGCATGCAGAGTCTGTCCAAGGAAAAAATTGGACATGTGCACAGCCCCATAGAATAACATTGGTCCGAGTGCGATACTATGTTTTTTCATATCCCACTTGGACCAAAAACACTTTTGTCTGCACAAGCCCTAAAGCTGCTTCAACCAAGTAGCTTGACCAAAGACAGAAAATATATTTCTGGGTAAAATCAAGCACCTATAACAGTCAGCCTTGACACGCACTAATCTGCTGGTACACTGTATGGTTACATGAATGACGGCAAGTTGTCCAGGTCTTGAGACAATAAACATACCCCAACCATCACCATATTTGATTTTTGGAATAATGTTATTTCTGTGAAATGGCATATTTGTTTTACATTATACATAATGGGGAATGAGTATTTCTTCACATTGGTACTGTAAGTGTTAATCAACTATTTCTTGTAATTATATACAGTGAAATGTAAAAAATATGTGATTATTTAGGATCAGACGGTCTAATAAAAAGGTAAAAGATTAGAAAGTTATGTAAAGGGAATGAAGACAACACTTGTCTTTATATTATACCACTCTAGCCGACCTTGCATGGACAGTCCTTTATGTGAATGGCCACCATGTAATGCTACATGATAGCATAGATAACAGCTGATCAGGGTTGTAGAAGATGGAGTTGGGACAAACTTTCATCCAAAACATAGCTGTCTTCATGATAGAACCCTATAGTGTTCTATATATGCAATATTAACAGCCATTTGGAAGGTGAGGGGGGCACTTATTTTTACAGAACTATAGGACCTTCTGAAAACTCCTCTTAACATGTACCATGATTATATGCTGAATGTGCAGGGTCCAAGAGCAAGATATGAGCCATGGAAGTGCAACAGGTGAGGGGTGCTGGGTGGTCTTATACTTTGGAGAGACTATAGAGAGTACTCAATTGCTTGACTGACATGAGTATATGAGGTGGAAGAGAATTAGTCACACGGCTTTCGGAGGCTTGCTTTCTGTCCTCTGCTGTGACATACAGCCCAGATGTGTGATGTTACTGAATAGGAGATTATGGACACACACTGCATGCATTTTTACCACAGGAGGGAAACTACAGTTTTAGAGAGTGCCTTCATATTTTGAGACTTAATATTTCCAAAACAACTTAAGTGGTAAAAATAGGTAATGTGGAAAATAGCATGTAACAATCTGTGGTTCTAAGACGGCTTGGACTGGCCCTCAGGAGAACAGGAGAATCCTCCGGTGGGCCACCACCCTCTTATATGAGCAGTACCTCTTAAAGTACCAACTTAAATCACTAAGTACAGACAAAGGCTGCTTCATATTCATTTAACAATCTACCCAGTTCATGGTTATATAAATTTGTGATTGAGGATAATGTCACATTTGCATGGGGCCCTGGAGTTGGTTACTGGTGACTGGTGGGCCCTTGGCACCCCACTCCGACACTGGTTCTATGTATATTGTTTGGAACAGTTTTTCATGAGTTTGTGCACACAGCCATATTACTCTGATTTACATAGTGTTTTCTTGGCTAATTTCTTCTTGTAATCTTAAGCTACGTTCCCACGATGAGTTTTTGGTGAGTTTTTTATGCTGCGTGTTTTTGAAACAATGCAAGCAACCTATCTTACATAATAGGTGCAGAAATGCTGCATAAAATCTGCAACATCAAAAACTCACCAAAATGCTCATCATGAGAATGTAGCCTTATAGTTAGGAACTATTTGATTGCTGTTCACAAAAAAACAGTTTTGGCCTTTTTTTTTTCTCAGCATTTTTAAAAGTTGAAGTGCAAGACTGAATTTAGGACCAACTCCATAGTGGCGTAGCATGGGTTGACAACACCCAGGGTAAAGGTTAATATATTGGGTCCTTTAATTTAAAGATCATTTTAACTTTAGTAGCTTTTGTGTTTGTTTGTTTTTTACATTTTTTTTGTATACAGAGGACACTTTTTTAAACATTTGGGACAGCTCTGTGTTTCCTCTCACAAAATTACAAGTCAAAGAAGAGATGTGGATGTGGGAGACCACGGTGCAATCTTTGTCATCTTAGTTTCTGTCTATTCAAATGTGCAGCAGTCACGATACCTTTGTCATCAGCTGTTGCGCTCTGCATAGGCAGCACACAAAATTACAACGCTTTCTTCAGAGCCTTGTTATGTTAGTTGCTACCTATGCAGAGTGTGGTAGTCGAGATGAGGTTGTCATCAGTCACTGCACTCTGCATAGGTAGCAACATAAGTGACAAAGCTTAGTTCATCATACTGAGAGCTTTGCTGTCTTTGTCGCTACCTGTGCACAGCCGATAAAAAACTGATCTAGCCTGCTGTGCTTTGCACTTCCCCTCCACCCCACACACACAAATTATTGGGGGGTGAAATTTTGAACCCACACAGAATTTGGTGCCTGGGCTACTATCCCAGTGGCTCTTCTCGCACTATGCCAATACCCAAATCATTATCTTCTGGTAGAAAATGAAATATTCCTTTTGAATGATAACAAACCACAATTTGGAAAAGTGTGGAATTGAGGAATTGGCACAGAACGTTTATTAAAACAAAAACATTTTTTTTTCCATTTTTGTATATTACTGACATATTTCACAGATAATGTTCTCACATTGTCATAAACATGTAATTTATTATTTGTAAATAAATAGCTCTTTATTTGTTGGCTCTTATACAAATTGCAGTAGAGTGGATATTCAGTAAGCGGCAAAAACCATTTACCTATTATTGATCTATCTAACTTATATATGGTTTTATCCATAAATGTCATTATGTAAAGATCAGACATCAAATCTGCGGCATAATTGCTCCAACAAACATTTATTTCCAGTTTTCTTCTGTGGAAAATTGCTATATGCATGGCCACCTGACAAATTCAATCATTATGGGTGGGGGGAAGCCTTATATATTGATTCTACTCACTTATATAGCGCTGTTAATTCCACAGCGCTTTACAGACATCATCATTAATATCCCCATTGGGGCTCACAATCTAAACGCCCTATCAATATGTCTTTGGTGTGTGGGAGGAAATTGGAGTAACCGGAGGAAAACCTTGTGTCACATATCTGTATGGAATGATAATTCCTATGCTGGGATAGGGATGACTGGTTCAGTAACAACGTCATTAAACAAAGCAATGGTCAGGCTTGCCATCTGGTAACAACGCCATTGTTCTTCTATCTATGATGTAAACTCTATTTTGGGATCTATCTTTCCAGTTGGGTTGTTGTTTGGATGTTTCGTGGTCTTCAGAAGTCACATTCCATAGGCGTTCCTCTCCATCCTGACCTGCTGCCCCACCTGATACCATTATTTACTCCTGCACTTGGTGCCCGTGTGGTAATGGGCTGGGAGGGTTTAAACTGGAAATTGTGCCATCTGATGTTTATTCAGTAGATGAAGCAAGGGGTGACACGTCAATGACATAAAAAAAGACAGACGTCTGTGTTTGGCAACAGTGAGGTGAGGAATTCTAGGACTGTCCATAGCAAACCGACATTTACAGATATCTTACATCTGACATGTAACTTATTTGGGCCACTTGGGTTCTTAAGGTTGGATTAAATCAGGAGGATATCTTGTATAGTCTAGACTTATGAAGCTATATTATGCCTACCATATGAATATTCATTACCTTAGTGTAAATTGTGGTGGCAATGCAACTCAATCATGACTAGGGGAAGTAATAATTAGGGATCGCAGCCACTGGATATTTGGTCATGAGATCTTGTGGTCTTACTTTTAAAGATCCGTTGTTAAAGGGGTTATCTGGAACTTTGATATTTTCCCCTATGGGGCTAAGGACTTACAGACGGTAGTTGCTAACTACCTGCCTGTTATGCACAGCGCTTGACGCGCCCCCTGGGCCATATTCTTTAGGGGAATACCCGGAGCCGGATCAGATGGGGGTTGTAGTCTCCGAGTGGCTGTGACCCGGTCCGTGCCCAGGGTGTCAAGCTCAGTGTGTGGCAGTCCTTACTGATGTTACTAAAGTTCTTTATGTCGACTACGCCACCCGTTGGATTGCGGTCACGACGGCCGCCGCTGCAGCAGGGTCCGCTGAGGCTGATGGTGTTGGTGCAGCTTTAGATAGTATAACCCCCAACGGGAGGGGTATGGCCTCAGGGGGTCAGGTGCAGAGGATGGGGGTTGTGGTGGTGCAGCGTAGATGATAATTAAAGACAGAGTCGGGTTGTGCAGTTCAGGGTGTTTACTTACTGCAGATATTCCGGTCACTCCGGCCTTGAGTGATCACCCGAGCCGTGCTGCGTCCACCAGGTCCTGGATTCAGCCAACCCCCAAGCAAGTCCGGAGCGTGTCCCTGAGCCCTCCTTCTTGTCCTTTCTTCTGGCCGTCCCCACCAGGGATCCACCTAGGTCCAGCTCCCTCGGGCCTTCTGTTGGGAGACCCTTGGCCTTGGGTTCCCTGACCCTACACGTGGTTTGCCTTCAGGGTGGATGTGGTGGGTGGCCGTGGCAGATCCTGCCCACGGCCTCCGGTCTCTGGCTGAGGTATGCTTTAGCCCCCACCAGTTTGGGATCCGGTACCCTGTTGCCAACTCTTCACCCTAGGGTTGTACTTGGGTTCTCAGAGTTCCTTCTGTCTCCCCCTCTCTGGGTCTTTCTTGTTCTCCTCTCTCACTCTCTCTGGGCCTGGGGCTGCTCTGCTCTTCTGCTCTCTTCCACTCCTCTGCAAAGGCTTACTAACTGTGGCTGACTGACTGACCCTGATCTTAGATGGTGCCCACCTTTTATACTCCCTCTATGTGTGAGCTCAGGTGACCAGCACCCAATGAGCTCCTAACTTTACCCAGGCTGCTCCCCCTATCTGCCCCTACACTACTGGGATGTACCACCCCCCTCCCACTCCAGCCAGGAACAGACTCGGTCGTACCTGCACATTTCTAAGTGGGAGTACCGTTGGTCTGCTCCTCGGAAATGGGATGTGTGTAGTGCATGCAGCTTTCTGAGCTCAGTTCCACACTCCATCCTTACCCGGGAGTGGAATACCACACCTCTGGCTTGAGGTGTAATACCCCTGTAGCAGCCGAATCCTCAGGGTGCTACATTCCCCCCTGGTAAATCACAGCACGTCCTCGGGCTGCAAGATATAAAAACACCAAAACATACAATTTTTTTTTTTTTTTGCATAAACAACATAATAAAAACATATAAAACATATATATCAGCAATAAAACTTTTTTTTTTTTTTTTTTTCATAAATAACATTCTCGTAGACTTCTCTTGCTTCTAGCTCCTCCTCCGGACACTGTGCAACGTGTGCCCGGGAAAAGTGCAACAGTTTCTCTAGAAAAATGGTTTTCCTATAAAACCGGTAGGGGGGCGCTTTAGGAAGCGCAACTATATACAAGGGGATATGGCCGCTCTCAGTCCTCGGCCAGGTATTTAGGAAAGGGATGACCGCTCTCAGTCCTCGGTCAGAGGGATTAAGGGAAATACGGGTAACAGTTCAATTCGCTGGTCCCAACGGGGACTATAATAGCAGCAACAGTTCACTGTGCCCCGACGGGCAACTATATACAGCTTCTACTCTGCTGTACTCAACGACGACGTCCTCCTGCTCTTTCTTTGTGATTAACTTTAGCTTCAGACCCGTCCGGGTCCTCTTGCTCCTCTTCACACCGCAGCTCCTCCTCCGTCAGGCGATGCACATGGAGGGCGTAGGGTCCTTTGGCACACTTGTGCCGGGTGAAGGTGACCTCGTCCCCTATATACAGGTCACATCCTCTGTGTCCCTCCGGTAGGTGGGACTCAACGTCTCTTCTTGTCACGAAGACGTCGCCTGGGGTGCGGTGATCTCGGATGAAGCCCCACCCGTGCTGCATATTGAACTTGATCACAGTCCCGGTGGAAGGGGGACCATGAGCTGCACGGGGACTCCTCCTGGCCCGGCTCTTCTGCTCCGCGCTCTTTATTTGGGCTTTTTGTTCCCGGACCCGCCTCTCTCTCCGCTCCCTCTCGAAGACCTCGAGCTGCTGCCGGCAGCACTCTGCACGCTCCGCTGCAGCTGCCCGGGTCTCCTGAGTGAACCCCATGAGATCTTCTCCGGTGGGGTCCCACTCAAACTGTGCCTCCTCTAGCGGGGGCGAGGTCCTTTTTACGGGCTTTGGAACCGGAATCAGGGGTTCGTCTAGGGGTCTCTCTTTCCGGAGTCGGGGATGGTGAAACTCCGGTGGCCATATAAAGGGCTGCCCATCCGGGCACGTATGTTGGGCGAACAGGTCCTCACCCAGGTGCGGTACTTTAGGTGTTATGGGCGCCGTGGTGGTAGCGGCGCCCGGGTTAACCAGGCCTTGCGACCAGGCTTGGGGCACCTTGAAAGTAAAGGGCACCGTAAGAACGGCGGCGCCCTGTGTTACTTGGCCCTGCGACCAGGCCGGTGGCTCCGCGGAGGTAGGGGGCGCTGTTGGTATTGCGGCGCCCGGGGGTACTAGGCCTTGCGACCAGGCCGATGGTACTTCCTGCTTGGTCACGCTCGGGGTCGAGGCGTGTGACGTCACAGGGGTCGCGGCTCCCGTTTGAGGCCTAGTCTGCGGCGGTGACGTTGCAGCGACGGGCACGGCAGGGGATACTTCGGGCTCTGCGACGGGGAGCTGGGGCAGGTACACGGTTTCCCGGTTTGGGGTAGAGACGTCCCCTTTACCTGCCTCCCTTCGTTCGGCTCCCTTCTCGGCGCCGTCTCCGGCCTTCAGTCCTCCTGCGCCATCCTCAGAGGCGGTCTGTCTCCTCGTCTCGGGTGGCGTGCTCCGCTGACGAGTTCTTGTCTGCTGGACCATCTCACGGCTCCATTCTGCTAACGTCTCTCGCTGCACCCGGGCCATCCTCCGTGCGAGGCCCTCCAGCGCAGTCTGTGCACACTCCCGATCTCGGGGGAGCTGTGCCAAGACCTCCACTAAGCCTAGTGGGGTCGTTGCTTCTAGCAGGCTCCTGACCAACGGGTCGGTGCTGCTCTGCTCTCCTCCCGTTGTCTCCAGCAGGCCTTCTGGAGTGGCGACCGGCAACAGGCTCCTGACCACTGGGTCGGTGCTGCCTGGAGTGGCGGCCCGCATCAGGCTCCTGACCACTGGGTCGGTGCTGCCTGGCTCTCCCTCCATCTCCGGGTAGGCTCTCTCTGGACTCTGCTCCAGGCTTCTTGTCTCCGGGTGCGCTCTCTCCAGACTGCTCCAGGCGACACCCATCTTTGCTCTCTTCTTCTCAGTCCTCCCACTTCGAGGGCGGTTCCGGGGCCACTTGGTGATTGTCAGCTCCAGGGGCAGTTCTTTCACGCTGACAGACACCTCTAGCATCACAGTCTCTGTTGGTGGGGGCGGTTTCCACTTTTGGCGCCATTTTCGGTCCTGGCCCACGATGGGAGGTGGCCTCTTGCCACCCTCTGGCACGCCCATAATGGCGTCCGCTCTTCCAAGGCGGGAAACCTTTGGAAATGGCGGGAATCGTCTCCCAGTGGCGGGAAACTCTGCAGATGGCGGGAAAAAGCTGTTAATGGCGGACAACCGGCGGGAATCGACCTGTGATGGAGTCCGATGGCGGGGACCCTCCGGAACCGGCAGGAGACTTCTTTTTGAGGTAAACTTATTCTTTTCTTCAGGCACGCAGTACCCGGGTGTTCCGGGCACGTTATCCTGCCGACTACGCCAAAGTTGACGCGCCCCCTGGGCCATATTCTTTAGGGGAATACCCGGAGCCGGATCAGATGGGGGTTGTAGTCTCCGAGTGGCTGTGACCCGGTCCGTGCCCAGGGTGTCAAGCTCAGTGTGTGGCAGTCCTTACTGATGTTACTAAAGTTCTTTATGTCGACTACGCCACCCGTTGGATTGCGGTCACGACGGCCGCCGCTGCAGCAGGGTCCGCTGAGGCTGATGGTGTTGGTGCAGCTTTAGATAGTATAACCCCCAACGGGAGGGGTATGGCCTCAGGGGGTCAGGTGCAGAGGATGGGGGTTGTGGTGGTGCAGCGTAGATGATAATTAAAGACAGAGTCGGGTTGTGCAGTTCAGGGTGTTTACTTACTGCAGATATTCCGGTCACTCCGGCCTTGAGTGATCACCCGAGCCGTGCTGCGTCCACCAGGTCCTGGATTCAGCCAACCCCCAAGCAAGTCCGGAGCGTGTCCCTGAGCCCTCCTTCTTGTCCTTTCTTCTGGCCGTCCCCACCAGGGATCCACCTAGGTCCAGCTCCCTCGGGCCTTCTGTTGGGAGACCCTTGGCCTTGGGTTCCCTGACCCTACACGTGGTTTGCCTTCAGGGTGGATGTGGTGGGTGGCCGTGGCAGATCCTGCCCACGGCCTCCGGTCTCTGGCTGAGGTATGCTTTAGCCCCCACCAGTTTGGGATCCGGTACCCTGTTGCCAACTCTTCACCCTAGGGTTGTACTTGGGTTCTCAGAGTTCCTTCTGTCTCCCCCTCTCTGGGTCTTTCTTGTTCTCCTCTCTCACTCTCTCTGGGCCTGGGGCTGCTCTGCTCTTCTGCTCTCTTCCACTCCTCTGCAAAGGCTTACTAACTGTGGCTGACTGACTGACCCTGATCTTAGATGGTGCCCACCTTTTATACTCCCTCTATGTGTGAGCTCAGGTGACCAGCACCCAATGAGCTCCTAACTTTACCCAGGCTGCTCCCCCTATCTGCCCCTACACTACTGGGATGTACCACCCCCCTCCCACTCCAGCCAGGAACAGACTCGGTCGTACCTGCACATTTCTAAGTGGGAGTACCGTTGGTCTGCTCCTCGGAAATGGGATGTGTGTAGTGCATGCAGCTTTCTGAGCTCAGTTCCACACTCCATCCTTACCCGGGAGTGGAATACCACACCTCTGGCTTGAGGTGTAATACCCCTGTAGCAGCCGAATCCTCAGGGTGCTACACGCTGATCTTTGCCGACTCAGATCGGTCACTGATCCT
Organism: Phyllobates terribilis; assembly: GCF_046119375.1. Classification (NCBI taxonomy): domain Eukaryota; kingdom Metazoa; phylum Chordata; class Amphibia; order Anura; family Dendrobatidae; genus Phyllobates; species Phyllobates terribilis. The sequence continues at coordinate 222,308,300 of NW_027362765.1, read as the reverse complement.
GCCGGTGATTGTACTGCTTCCGGTGATATCACATCCGGCAAGCACCTTCTTTTCTTCCGTTCTGCTTTGTCAACGGTTCGTCAATGCTGAGGTCATGCTGGTTGACAGCTTAACTGCGGGGAGCCGGCTGTCAATCAGCATGACGTAGGCAGTGACATTATAGACTGGAAGAGGATGAGCTGCTCAGGAGAATAACTGGCAGAAGTGGTCCGTAAACGCTCTGAGCCGCCAGCAGAGATCAGCGCCGGGCAGAACTACCTGCTTGTAAGTTCTTAGCCCCATAGGGAAAAATAATCAAAGTCCCAGATAACCCCTTTAATGAGCATGATCTAGACCATAATAATGAAGGCAAGTGCAATTAAGCAGAAAGCCATTGTCAGACAACCCTAGCATTGGCTTTATGAGAATAATCTGGAAGCCCCCATAGGTCCATATACATTAGATTGTTAGTGAATCCTGCTGAATTCAGTGGAATCTACCAGCATTTATGTGTTATGTATGGTCGGTTTAGGATTGGCCACAAAATGTTTAACATACCTGGCATTTCTTTAAGGAATCAGATGAGAAGCTACCGGCTGTGTCTAATGCTGAAAACATATTTCCTCCAAAATATTTCAAAATCAGATGTGCTGTGGAAGTGGGACATACCAAAAGCCAAGGAGTTTGATACATGTGTAGCTGTTATTATCAGCTTGTGTTCACAAAATAATTGTGGTGTACATTCACTATTTATGTAGAAAATGTTCCCAAATGTCATTTTATTTTTTTTTCTTTCATAAATAGAACACAAGCAAACAAGAAATTTTGTGATATATCTTATTATAGAAATCCACCTCTTACTCTTACTGATTATTCATTCACTCTCAAAATTCTCAATTCATGTGTAAAATATGTCTACAGTGAATACTGATAAAAGAGATGACAGTTGGTGCTTATTAACCTCTATGGAGAACTGTAACGATTAGAGATGAGCAGATCTTTTTGAATTTCAAATGTGTGGACTTCAACAAATTTCCCCCCCAAAATTAGATTGGCAATTAGTGAATCTCAAGGCTTGTAATTACTTGGAAAATACACGTGGAGGAGAGGATAGAGAGAGGACCCTGCTAACCACTGAGCCACTGTGCTGCCCATAGTTGACTATGTATCTGACTACGTATATCGCACTACACGGTGAGCTTTTCCCTGCATAGCCCCTGAACATAGGGAAGAAACAAGTTCTACAGTTTTCACCTGTAATGATAATTTTAACATTAAGTCTTTATAATATATAACAATATGTTAAAAATGCAGAAATTCAAACAAATGATTGCCTAGATCAGTGTAGAGGAAAGTGGAGCGGAGATGAATGAAGTCACATTAAAGGACAATGGGGATTTCTAACAATAACCGTAGACATGTTTCCCGGCTGCAGATGAGCAGGTTCCTGTGCACAGCTGCGTCTGCCATAATTCCCAATTCCCTAGTTATTGGAGTTGCTGTGCGTTCTGCCTCCCCTCCATGTGTCAGGGTGAGGTGGCAGCCAGTCCTACTGGATGGCACCGTGTTGCATCGCACATGCGAGCTGTGCACGTGCGCTTCTGTAAATGTGACGCAGTGCCAGCCTTAGTCTCATGTTGCTGCTGGCAGAGGTAATATAGATTCAGGAAAGGGCAGTGCAGGGGGGTTATATTATTCTAATCCCACAAACTCCTCCTCTCCCTCCACCCCAGTCACCCCCTCCTCTTTAACAGGTCTGGGGTATAGAGGGAGCTGTGAGGAGCTGACAGCAACAGGGGAGAGAAGAAGAAGGCTGGAGAGACAGAAAAGTCATAGACTGATAGAAGGTAGGAAGAAAAGAGACAGAAGACTCACAAAGTAATAACCGAAATAAAGAACACAATCCATCCTCCTGGAGTAGAGAGGAAGGTGCACTGTGGAGGTGTGAGATCTAAAGAAAAAAGGGGACCATGCAAAAGAAAGACTGGGAAGAGCAAAAGTGAGGAGGTAAAAGAAGACAGAAAGAAGGATGGAAACTGCGCCTGTCTGAGCCAAAGACTGTCACACTGAGCGGCACTGAAACTCACACTGACACTCACCCAGTGACAGAGGCTCATGATCAAGTGACACTAAAAGAACAAACATCTCACATACCCGCCTAATGACTTCCAAGGAATCTTAGTTTTTGTGGTCAAGGACGTGTTTACAGACCCCACTGGAGTGTGCCTTAGCCTTTTTACTAGAAGAAGCTACTTGAAGTGCATCAGATGAAATCTCACAGTTTGAAAAGGAATTTCTGGAGAGCTGGAGTGAAAAAGTAAAGTTCTCCTAACTTCCCGAGACCCCTCTGGTTGTGCCACAGACGACAGACCCTATTAGAAAGGACATAGACATTTCAGAAACACATTGACCCCTGTATACTCATTATCAGTCCACACAGCGTGCTCCCCCAACTATCAGAAGAATGGAGGACAGACTGCTCAGGATCCTGTATTTAGTGGCTTTCTCTGTGTATTTTATCGGGTTACTATATCCAGTAGATGCCAAAGGGACATATTACCCACCTCCTGCCAATGGCAGGTTCATTCACAACTTATATACCTCAGGCTCTCATCCTCAGACTTATGGCAAGCCCATCACCAAGCACAGGTAATACCGGAAAAAGATTTCTAGAAACTGATTAGAAATGATGGTCTCATGTACTATACATAGGTATATGTGCAGAATTTTATATTTACATGTTATAGAAAAATTTACCTGTAATTAATTAGTTAATAGATGCAAAATGCAACATTGAACTGTAATGTAAAAATGTGCATGCCTCGAATACAAATATATACTTCATGGGAACATACAGCGCCCTTGCACGCTACTAGGATCAAGTAAGTAGCAATGTGATATATACTCAGAATATAGGATGGGATGGAGACAGCTCTATAGTGCTAAGTGTGCAATGTATTCAACACGACACTTAAATAATAAAAAAGCAATTAGAGATAGCGCCAAAATGATGGTTATAACTGCATTAGGGACCAAAGCCAAAAAAGGCGGAGCACAGGTAGATAGCGTGTAAGCCTCCAGCTGTCGTAACAATGGAGTTAGCAGCGTGCTGGGGGATGTAGTTCAGGAATAAGACCAAGACAGGGATGTACTGACTTTTCCTATAGATTTGTTGTGGTTGTATGAATCCATTATTTCAGTGAAGTATGTTAAAAATTAGTGGAACAATATTGTACAAGCTCATATAACAGCTCTGTGACTGAGGTCCCTTGTTCTTGCATGTTTCTGGCATTCTGCCTGGAATAATGTTGGAAAATTGGGTCTTCTTCCATTGCTAGCGCCCCTCACACAGCATGGCATTCCGATTCATCAACGTATACATCGGGTTTCTGAAGAAAGTCTTGTGTTTGTAGATCAGTGGTGTTGCTATTAGTATAAAATATATGGACTATTCAATATTCTATCATAAATCTATTCATTTTGGTTTTATCTCTTTATCATTTTTATAGGAATTATTGTGTCTATGTTGTGGAGAAGAATGTGACGTGCACTCTACAGGATGGCACAGAACCATATATCAAAGCCGAGTACCTCAAGTGCAGCTGGGGGCCCAAGTGTCCAGGGACTGTGATGTAAGTTATCCGATACAAGCCAGCATGGGCTAACATTGCTTCATATCACGTATAGTATTCAAGTATGTATGCAAGTAGGAAACATGAGGAAAACTTAGACTCCATGCAGATGACCTGTTCAGCTTGCCTAAAAGCAATATTGCGACCCACAGAACATGTCGGCCACCATAATGCTGGCCACCATAATACATTAATCATCGGTCATCTCCCTAACTTATGTGTGGTACCATGGTATAGCAAATAATGAATATGTGCATGTTCCTTCTTGCTGGAATCTGATTTTCCTTATCTGTACCAACATCATTAAATCTCTCCTTTGTAAATAGGTATAGGACTCTCTTCAGACCCAAGTACAAGATTGGATACAAGATAGTGACTGAACTACAGTGGCGCTGTTGTCCTGGTCATTCGGGGGACTCCTGTCAAGACAGCCCTCCTGTCCATCAAGGGTACTTTCCACCCTATACAGTACCCAAAGCTGCTCCAGGGCAGAAGCTGTTCCCTCCGCCCAAAACTCCACCTACCTATTCTAAAATGCAGCCAGAAACTCTTCCTGACCCACCAGAATCACCTAGGAAGAGTGGCTATGGTAAGGGACGTCATATGAGCAAACTAACCCACCCTTCATTTCACCTTACTAAACCTCATAAAACACACTGCAGTCTTTCTCTATGGCATCTGTGTTACCAAGAAGGTCCTATTCTTGAACAAAAATTATACCAAAATCATCAAATTACACTCCTCAACATTGAAATTGCAACACCAAGAAGGAAATGTTGTGGAATTATGGAACTCACAGAATAGATAGACTGATATGCAAATGGTGAAAAAATGAAATTTTCGAAACATTTTGAATCTTCGGCTATCATTGCATCCAAAACAAATGAGGGACTCATCGCTGAAGAGGGTAGACCTCTATTCCAGCGTCCATTCCCGTCTTATTCTGCACCATGATAGCCTTTGCGAGTGGTGGTTTCCAGGAGGATTAAAGTTAATTTTCTCCCGGGTGCCACACTTTCAGTATGGTGGCCGTGCACATTTCTAATGCATTAACCTGCATATTAATCCTGTATTTGCAGGTTAATACCGTTATACGACATGACAGGATCCCTTTAACAGGCCTATCCATCCTGTGATTTCCATAATTCCTTGACTTCTTCTTCTTGGTGATGCAATCTCAATGCTAAGAAGTGTAATATGTTTCATTACTAATCTTGTACATATCCTGAGTCGCAGCATGCATTATAGTCCAGAGGAGAGGTGTATTCAAATTTGTACAGGCTTCAGAGCAGAAAATCTACCAGAACACCCTGCTAATTAGGTGTCTGGACAACACTTGTCTGCTGGTTAGCACTGTGACTGAACATTGTACATCTGGTTAGATAGAAAATATCAGAAAATCATTGCACATCCAAACTTGATGCAGTGTCCAGCATCAACCAGCAGAAATATGATTGCAGCTCTGTCTTGGGCTTGTGTATCAGGATTAGCATAAGAAAAATTACTTTGTAAACATATGGTTTTGCTAATTTTTTCCCCTCATTTTCCTTCAATGTGAGTGCCCCATCCATTATAGGACCCTTAGGGAGCTTTCACATTGTGTTTAGACACCCGTTCCTTGGTCCCGTCGGGGCTTATGTTGAACACCCTGCAAAAATGGATTCAGACATATGCACCGACGGGCCATAGACTATAATGGTGGTGGCAGAGTGAACGTGTGCTCTGCCGTGCATCATTTTTGCACGTATATTCCTACTGGAGTTAGACACTCAGATGCAGTCTAGTACATTTGAGGGTCTGCCTCCAGGAGGGATACGCGCCCAAAAATAATGCATGGCACCATTATAGTCTTTGGCCCCGTCGGACGTAAGACTAACATGAGCCACTGAACGTGTGCCTAAACACAATATGAAAGCACCCTTAGCTAATAGACATTTATGACATAGCCTACAATTCTTTGAAGTCATGATCCATGGAAAAAAAAAAGGTGCCAAGTACCTAGTAAGTAGCATGTAAGGAGGTCCTCTTCACAGTTAGACTGCTGATCGCTCCACTTCTGGCCTTAATAGGACATGTTCCGGCCAATATACCTGAATCACTATGTACAGACAAAGGCAGCATCTTATTCATTTAACAATCTACCCAGGTCATTGTTACATAAATTTGTGATTGAGGATAATGTCACATTTGCATGTAGTTGAAAAATGGGGCCCTGAAGTTGGTTACTGGTGGGCCTTTGGTAACCCAGTTTGACACTTCCAGCCAAACTCGATGGCTATATTCCTATGTAGAGTTTGTGAATGCTATTACACTAGGGCAATACATTAGATCTATACTGGCCTATACAACAAGAGTCCTACAATGTCAGAATAATTGTGTAACATATAGCAATGCCACACAGTGCCAATATAGTGGTTACAATTCTACATAAAATCAATTTAATTGTGCCATGTAATGCTAATATAGAGGTACTTACAAAGCTAACAAAAGTGGTATATACTGCCATATAACGACATTGTATAAGTAAGAACAACAGAATTATAATAGAACTGGGCCCACACAATAGCGCAAACCCTTACACTTGGTTGCTGTTGCCATAAGAGTGCCCATAAAACACCCATAAAAATGCCTTACAGATTGATATCATTGTTCGTAGGCTCATACTTTTCGGTGCTCACTACATTTCTGCTACGTTAGGTCTTCGTCTACTGATTTCTGCCAGTGGAGCGTTCAATGGAAGAACAGGAGAAAACACTGGCAGACATATGTGACAGCCGCTGTGTTCTCTCTGAATCTTTGTATTCAAAATGTTAATTTTTTAATTCAAAATTAGTAGAGGTGTATGGACCTTTTAGTTGCGTTATTCAGTTAAAGCTAGCCATACATAAGATATATATAAAATAACTAGTTTTTCCCATTTAACCATACCATTAATGTTTATTTCCATGAGGAGAGTGGACTAAGCTAACGAAAAAACCCTCTGGCTTTGGCTTATCTCTCATAGGAACACATATAAAAACAAAACTGTCTCCCTGTCTCCAGCACATTCACACAACCCGTCACATTCATATAGATGGCAAATTTGGTCAGAACTGAACAAAGCATTAATTGACACCAAATTGAGTGATTTGTTTGTAATCTACCTGGTCCAGCCACAGTGGGGTAGAAACTGTGGATATTTGAAAGCTGGACATATATTGGCCTGTAGATCTGTTCTGATCACATTGTTGCACGTGATGTATCCAAAATGTTTTTCACTTTCGTTATAAAATGGTAAACAATAATTGTCTGCCCTGTGCAGGAAGAAAATTGGCTCCAGTATTTGGGGAACGCTTGGACCGTGTAGAAGAAGATGTCAGACGCCTGTCTCAGTCTTATGATAGCTTACAGGGAGTGGTTAGCGGTCTGGGAGACTCTCTGCGCCTTGCCATCCAGGAAGACACCAACAAGATGATTGGTTCTCTAGTGAGTGGGCCCAGTTCTTCCTCACAGTCCTCTGTGGGCTTTGGAATGATTCCTGATGCTTTGGCTGAGGCTCCACATGTCACTAGCGACTTGACTGGAAAAGTAGCAGAGGTGAGTGAGATGCTTCGTTCAAAATCAGAGCTTCTGGAAGAGGTAAATGGGATGGTTATGGGCCATGAAGCGCAACTCCAGCATCTACTAGAAGCTGCAAGACCATCTCCACTTACATCCACTGATATGTTAGAGCAATATTTGGAGGGAAAGATGGCCGAAGCTCAAGCAAAGCTACTGGATGGAATAGAGGCTCGTCTGCAGAAGATCCAAGGTATCTGTGATGTCAAAGTACAGGCAGTACAAAAACAATGCCATGATGCTGAGGAGGCGGCAGGTCATAGAATGCAGCAGGAAATGGATGGGCGAGAAGTAGCAATGAGGAGAGATATATTAGGATTAACTGCCAAAGTGCAGGGAATTAGTGCACCTGATGGCTGCTGTGGGCGCCTGGAAGAACTTGGCAGACGTGTAGAGGAACTGGAACGTAGCATGCGTCAGTTAACTGAAGAGCACCGTGCCCTAAGCCAGAAAGTGGATGTAGAACTCACAAGGTTTATGCTGGAACCACAAATTGGAGTGAGATTGGATGAAGTGGAGAACAGACTCAACTATACTGAAGAAGGTGTTAGAAGATGTTGTCAAGAAGGAGAAGAAAGAGGACACTTGTTAGCCGAGTTGGATGGGGTAAGAGCCTCCGTGGATGACAAAGTTAGAGTCTTGGAAGAGAGACTCCTGACAGTAGTTGGAGAGCTCACCAATGCCTCAACTCCAGTGGCACTAGATGGAGCAGTGATACCACTGTTGGATGCCCATTTGTCAGGGTTAAGGAAAGAGGGTCTTGAAAATTTGGAAGGCGTACAAAGTCGACTTGCTGCTGTGGAAGAATTGTGTGCTGCTGGGTGCTCCACATCAGAAGGAGAATCTCTCGTAGAGATTCACACTGAGCTTTCACAATGTCAAACGCAGAACCAGGATGTCCAAAAACAGCTAGGCCACCTCAATAATACCATTCTGGGCATCAAGAGGCAACTTGAAAGACAAAAAGAAGAAGCATTGCAAGGTGAGATCACTCTACTTCAAGTTAACTTGAGGAGCGTTGGGCGCTCTTTGCATGGTTTAGAGGAGACTGTGAGTAGATATGCTGATACTGTAGTCCAAGTCAATTCCACAGCGGAGGAACGTGGAACACGACTTACTGAAGACCTGCTTTCTGTTCAAGGCCAGGTAGATGGACAAAGTTCTGAAATCCGCAATAGCCGATCACAGCTTTTAGGCTTACGTGGAGACATGGAGAGAATGAAAGCACGACTTGCGGGACAAATGGGAACTTGTCAGTCATTGGCTCGTGAATTTCAAGGGGAAATGTCCAAGTTCGAACATAGGGTGGCACAGGTTGAAGGGTCTTGTGGGACTCAAGAAACAAGTTTGCTTGGCTACCTGGACCAGGTAAACAGCACATTAGTATCTCATGAGCAAGGTCTGGAAATCCTCAGACAGGAGTTGAGTAAAATCAACCAACAGACACCAAGCCTGGAACTGCCACCCATCATACAAGAATCTCCAGGAAGAAAATAACAGTAGTTACGCAGGGTGGTGTAGGAAAACTTCTTCAAACACAGTGGCAAACCATAGGTATAAACTGGAAAGCAAAATGCCCAAGTGGCAGAAAAGGAGAGGACCTAAAAAAATCAAGCAAACTTTATGTATCTTGATTTTGGGGCAGCTAAGCCACTTTGGGAGGGTAAATTTACATTGCCTCTTGGTTAAATGACTTAATTTGGCAATGCAGGGATATGTATGGTGCTAGGGCATTATTAATATACCAAGGACTAGATTTGAATAATTTATATATATCTGTTACGTTTTAAGAACTGCCAGGGTGTGGATGACCTTAATAAATTACCTTACTTATGATACGACCCTACCAATTCAAGAAAGTCCCATCTCACTCGCTACAGCAAAATATTTCAAAAATGCTTAAAAACAACAGAAAATACATAAGTAATTGTGCAAAACAATAGATATTCAATGTACAAAAAATATCTACAAAAGCATAGATATCTGGTATTTGGGTACCATTCTGCCTGCCCGACAGTCATCTAATCAATTGTGTTGCTTTAAAAGTGCTGCATGTACTCCTCCTACTGGATATTTTAGGAACTACAGTACATTACTGCATATTACAGTGAACAATATTTATGGGTCAGGACGCAGTCCTCTATGCACACTCAGGTAATCCGTGACTAATCCATTACCAAGAATGAGCCAGGTAACAACCGCATCTGCAAGTGACCATGTAAGTTTTCCATATAAAATGCTAATGAAGGTCAAAATGAAAACTGCATATAAAATATTGTTTCATAGTTTTAAGGGTGAAAGAAGACACAGGTCCATCCAGTTTCATTTCCAATCTAAAGTGTTGATCCAGTGTTTAATGGAGTTGTATCAACTTAGAAAGTTATCACCTATCCCAAGACAGGTGAACACACTTGGGGGTCCCACAACTTCTACTTGTAATTAATACCGGTGTTTCTCTCTTAGTAACTGGTGGCATATTGCTAGGTAGTGTCTTGAAAATTGTGGTAGTACAAAATATACATTACTACAATGGAGTGTGAACTTATTAAGGGTTGTCCCAACTTAGCGCTGATTTACAGGATAGGTAATAACGTGCTGATCGCTGACCCCACCAATCTTGAGAATGGGGATCTATAGTGCTCTTTCTGAATGGCGCGACGGTCACACCAATGTGTCTACAGGACTGCAGGAGATGGCCGAGCAAGGTGCAACTATAATAGGTGCAGGGGTTGCAATTGTACGTGGGCCCTGGTTTCTAGGGAGCCCAAAAGGTCCCTTTGACCCATATGAAAAGACTATTATTATTAAAGACCTGTTAGTTGGGGGCCCTGTTGGAGATTTTGCATTGGAGCCCACGATCTTCAAGTTACACCACTGTACCCTGTTATCTTTGACAGTCCTATAGACAATGAATGGAGCATCGGCCATCTCTCCATTTAAATGGGGCACTTCAGAGCCCTGTTTTTGGGATTGGTGGGGACAGCGCTCACCAAGTTATCACCACGCCTGTAGATTGGTGATAGTTTGCCAAGCTGCGAAGCTAATACCCTTTGTGTGTTTAGTGGCGATATGCCACTATTTACTGACAAGGGAATAGCCCTTTAAATTATAAATAGCCCTTTAAATTATAAGTGGGAGAAAGCACTTTTGTATTTAGTTCTATGGGCCTCCTCGTGAACTGAGATTAGTGACAGCTAAGTCAACTTTACTCGGCTGACAGCTTGAAGGGGTTGTCTGCTTTCAACCAATAAAATGGATTTCATTTATAGAAAGCTTTTGCCATATGGTTTCTATATCAGTTCTTGCAATTCTAAAAGCTCTGCTTGCAGTATTTACTTCTATTGGTTGTGTTGGCTTGTTAGGCTGCGTGCCCACTATGCGTTTTTCAAGCGTTTTTGTTGCGGAATTTCCAAAGCGTAAACGCTTGCAAAACGCTTGGTAATATGTGCCCCATGATCCCCAATGAAAATCTGCATGTTCTGTGCCCATGCTGCGGAATTTTCCGCAGCGGATTTTCCTTGCGGAAAAATCCGCAGCATGTCCATTATTTGTGCGTTTCTGCATGCGGATTTGAGGTCCCAATGAATTTGAAAAACGCAAGTCAAATCCGCATGTAAAAATGCTGCAAAAACGCTTGTAAACTCCGCAAGCGTTTTTACTGCCAAGAACATGCAGAAACGCTGCAGAAATTTTCTGCTTCCATTCTGCATCGTGGGCACATACCCTTACTGATACAGGGTAATTATCGGCGTTTGCTCTTCTAACAAGCTACACACCTGTTTGTCCATCACATATGACTGGGACAGATTTTATTTTAATGCTAGAAGTAAACACTGACTGCAAGCAGAGATCTACATAAGGAAAATTGTATACTTTTACTTGCTGACATAAGTTACTATTTGTATTTCCAGTTCTATTCTGCTTCTTTACTCCATTTTTTACTATTCTGTGTAGTTCTCAATTCCATTCATTGTTGTTCAGGACAGTATAATACCTGTATGTAGCATCAGCTCTGCTATGAGGACCCTTAGGTAACGGCCACACTATCAGTATTTGGTCAGTATTTGGTCAGTATTATTTCTCAGGAGTGGGAGCCAAAACCAGGAGTGGGTGATAAATGCAGAATTGGTGACTTGTTTCTATTATACCTTTTCTCTGATTGTTCCTCACCTGGTTTTGGCTCCCACTCCTGAGAAAAAATACTGACCGAATACTGACCAAACACTGATAGTGGGTCCGTAGCCTTAGAGAATATTAAGGACTAGGGCTGGAGGTGCTGAAGATTTTGCACATCTGCCTTGTAAGAAGAATATTGAAAAGTAGTAAGTGAAATATTTGTTTTAAGTGCTTTCATGTCCATGGAAGAATAGCAAGTACTTCAAAAAAAGCCTCTGCCTACATTTATCGTAAGAAAAATCTCATTAGTAACGCAGACTGAGAATGACATAACTGATACCAAGAGTTAGGTGACACTGTGGAAAGTTAAACATGTCCTTTGGTTGGCTGGAAATATCTCCCCTGAACTCCTTAGAAATATCCAATTAAGATTCGACAATTGTTAAAATCCGCAGGCTGCCGATCACCCGATGAACAAGCACAATGCCAAGTCATCGGGTGAAATTATATTTTGCGCAGCATAATAAAATCATTGTTCTTGGCAGTGCGTCATACTGTGTAATCTATGACAATCTGGTATAGATCTAGTATAGTTTGCCCGGTGCACCACTTTTACTTTGTTCTGCCTGATTAAACGGACATTTAAACAACCGCCCATCGGTAAAAGTTTACCGATAGGCAGTCGTATCGTTCCACCATTTGGTCAATGTAAATGGAGTCTTAGCGTAGTCTGGTGTAGTCAGATGTACGTGCACAGAAACAACTGAGAAGATGGAGAAATTAAGTTTTCCATCTTCTCCACACCTGTGCTGTAATTCTCTCATGAGAGTTTGACTGGAGTGTCATTAGCATAATCTGCCCTATTCTCTCGCATGAGAGACTATACAACAGCGTGAGCGACCCCTTAAGGTCAAATTGACACTGAAAAGAGAGTTGAGTATGGTCACAAAGGCCTGACAGTACTTAAAGAATGCATTTATTAGATATTTTATGCCACATTAATCAGATTTTTTCAATAAATTAAATTGAAAAAGGTACAGCATTTAAAGGCAACCTATCACCTGCTTGGTTTGGGCAGCATGCATCTGAGCCTGGCTGTAAGATTGCAGACAAATATATTTTCTCTGAAATAGAGAATACATTTTAAAGATCCTTTTCACCTCTAGCAGCGCTGCAAGAAGCCAACCGGACGGATACTTGAAATATATTTTCTCATAAATGCTGAAGTGTTTCAATGAAAAATATACGTGTGTGTAATCATGCAGTGAGGCTATGCTTCATGCTACGGCGGTTTGGGCAGCACGAATCCGGTGACAGGTTCCCTTTAAAGATGTTGTCCAGAACTTGAAGACAATGGGTTTAATTTCCAAAAACACTGCCACTTTGATTCATGGACTATCTGTGACATTGGAACTTATCAGTATTGTATTGAATTTAGATTAGCTGCAATACCAAAACATAACCCATGTACAAGAGTGGCACTGTTTCTGGGAAAAAAGGTAGGTGCATAATTTAATCGAAAAAAAAATGTAGTTCATCTCACCCTGTCACCTGTAACAATAGCCACGCTGTGTCTGGATGGCGGTGCACGGAGGCAGGGCAAGGACGTCAGACCTCCTAAACAATATACAAAGACTATTCCAGTTTTTATCAGACGATCCAAATAAAAACATTTGTTTATGCAAAAAAAGTTAAAAGTAATCCGTCAGTGCGTCGGCTAATTAAAACGAAAAATAATTTTCCGATGGAATGTTAGGCCTCATTCAAACACCCATGATTTTTCTGGTAGGCAAAAACACAGACCATTGTTTAACATGATTTTTGATCAGCATTTCATCCGTTTTTACCATCAAGGTTTTATCACTGATTTTCATGTACGAAATAATGGATAAATAAATCACAAAGCTTCTCCTATACATCACAATGGGAATCACAGACAGCACATAGACTACACTGGAGCCATCCGTGTGCTGTCCGGGATTTTCACAGAGCTAAAGACTTGTATTAGTATCATGTGGACACACGGACATGTAAACAGCCCCATAGATTATAAAGGGTACGTCCTCTATCCATAAAAAACACAGATAAAGATGTACATGAAAACCGGACATCTGAATGAGGTCTTATACGTTTCAAAACCCAACTCTTGGGTTTTTAATCATAACAGATTAGAAACCCGGGAGTTGCACTTCGAAACACTCTGCCGGAAAATGTTTTTTTGTTTCCATTTTGTGAATACGCTGTGTTGAATTACTATTAACATTTTTGAATAAACATATGTTTTTGTGTGGATCGTCTGAGGAATGTGGAATCGGGCTTTCTTTACATATTCATATCACAGATAACCCTTTTAAAGTGCTATCATTCCTGGATTTACATTCTGCTTTAAACAACTTGTCACATTGAACTTAATGGCTTTCTAGCTCTTGTATGTTGGACCTTCCACTGTTTTACTGACCGCCTTGGGGACTATTGCTCAATGCCATATTATCAGGAAATCTGAACAATCTGAGTCTAGATTAAAGGAAGCTCACTATGTTTCCATCCTGCAAGAGGTATTTCAGAAAGATGACAAGTTGGTATAAGTAATATGACTAATGTCAGTCACCAACCTCTACAGCAGAGGGCAAAAATTAAAAACTTGGACAAATTCACGGGCTAACCAGTCTACAGTATAATGGGCCCCACATTGTACTCCATACAGAATAATGGGCCCCACATAGTCCTCCATACAGTATAATGGCCCCACATAGTCATCCATACAGTATAATGTCCCCACATAGTCCACCATACAGAATAATGGGCCTCACATAGTCCTCCATACAGTATAATGGACCCACATAGTCATCCATACGGTATAATGTCCCCACATAGTCCTCCATACAGTATTATGGGCCCCACATAGTCCACCATACAGAATAATGGGCCTCACATAGTCTTCCATACAGTATAATGTCCCCACATAGTCCACCATACAGAATAATGGGCCTCACATAGTCCTCCATACAGTATAATGGACCCACATAGTCATCCATACGGTATAATGTCCCCACATAGTCCACCATACAGAATAATGGGCCCCACATAGTCTTCCATACAGTATAATGGCCCCACATAGTCATCCATACAGTATAATGTCCCCACATAGTCCACCATACAGAATAATGGGCCTCACATAGTCCTCTATACAGTATAATGGACCCACATAGTCATCCATACGGTATAATGTCCCCACATAGTCCTCCATACAGTATTATGGGCCCCACATAGTCCACCATACAGAATAATGAGCTCCACATAGTCATCCATACAGAATAATGGGCCCCACATAGTCTTCCATACAGTATAATGGACCCACATAGTCATCCATACGGTATAATGTCCCCACATAGTCCACCATACAGAATAATGGGCCACACATAGTCCTCCCTACAGAATAATGGGCCCCACATAGTCCTCCATACAGTATTATGGGCACGACATAGTTCTCCGTACATAATAACGGGCCCCACATAGTCCTCCATACAGAATAATAGCCCTACATAGGGGTGGCGGTTCTGGTGTTGCAGGTCAAATATGCCAGATTTGGCCCACGGGCTGGAGTTTGACACTTATGCTCTACAGTGAAAATAAGGAATCTGTGGCTCTCCAGCTGGTATTCCGTCATCATAGCCAGTGCCAGAATACTGAGGGTGGCAGCACTCCTGGCAACGTATATAACAGTAGTATTCATTTCATCTGCCTTATGTTTGCTGCATGTTGGTCCATAATTCTTCCAGTTTTTTTTTAACATCAAATTAACCCTTCAGAATTTGTCACATCACTACTGGGGTATGACACGCATCATTTCATGCCATTCACTCCAATATCCACTAAATAATGATCAGTGTTTGCATACTTTACATGGGTTAGACAACAACAAAATAAAAACATTTAGGATATATAGATGGCGGCCAAAGACTCCTTATAAATATAGAAGGCCACAAAGAAACCAGGTAAGGAAGCTGCACATTGTAACTTGTGAGATTAGCGACTCATTACATTGCCATGATAAAAAAGGCCAGAGAAAATGCCCATGGTGAGGAGGAGTACACATTGCCACTTATTGGTTTTCAGGATCACATAGGGCAATGCCATTCTGGGAGTTGAAGCATCGTTCAAAGAAAGGCCGCTCAACCACACCCCACCCAATATCCCTGGTAACACACTGAGGGCCCAATTCATCGTTTACACTCTAGTGTGAATGAACAGGATCGCCGGAGTAAGGTGCGCCAAAGTCATTAAAAACACCACACCTCTTAATAAATTAGGTGTATCTTATAACTGGCGTGTGCCTCTGCCAGAAATGTTATTCCAGTCATGGACTGGAGTACATTTCTGGGGAATATTTAGATGAATTAGATAGCGGGCTTTACCACGTTTCATCCCACCACATTTTAGAGAAGCTGGCCTGGTGTAAAACAGCCAAAAGTAGCACAATGTTACTGCAACATGTGAAGGTCTTTTACGCCAGAAAACTGGTAAAAACACCTTCATGAATTGGGCCCTAAGTGGCTGCCATTACTGCGTATAGATAGCAGAAGCACTTTAAATACAGCTTTTACATTTGTCATACTGAAGAATGTGGATTTATGTCAGTAATGATATTTTTCTGGAGTACAGTGGTTCATACGCACCAGCAGAAGGTTCTCTTACCCCATAGACTTGTAAATCATGGCCATGCCGGCCAGCTTCCTCAAGGGTCGCTGGCAGGATAAATAGCGCAGACATTCTCTGGTTGTCAGCAGCCCATGACACCCGCTATGTAAACACTTCCTTCAAGTTACATTCCAAGTAGCTCTTAACCTCCAAGAAGGAGCAGAGCGCTGCGCCTGTCTGATGGCACTAACCCCGCGTGTATCTGAGGGCTGTAAGATGTATAATATTATTATTCCATACACTCTACAGAAGGTTAGAAACCTGACAGTTCAGACTGTATTGTACTTTTCTGTACTTTGGTTGATTCTGATTATTATGATGTGTTCTATTATTTTATGGATTTTGACTGAAGTACGTTGTCGGACTCCGGCGACGAGAAAGCGGTTTATTTGAGAAGCAATAAAAGTCTTTGAATCCATATAGAAGACTGGTGTCCATGTGTAATAATATTCTGGGATGTGAATAAGGGATTACCCCACAAGTTGTGATTCAGGATGACACCTGAAGTCTTCATGTCAGGTGAAGCCTTCTTATTAGGATACATGCTCAATGTCTTCCTTACTAAGATTTGTGGGTGGATCCCTCCAAAAGAAAAAGTCACTAAACTCCTGAGAGAGCAAAGTCGAGACCGATTGGGCTGATGGAGGGGGGAACATGACATTCACCAAGTCCCTGAGGGCTGCATAC
The DNA here is from genome assembly GCF_046119375.1 of Phyllobates terribilis. Lineage (NCBI taxonomy): Eukaryota > Metazoa > Chordata > Amphibia > Anura > Dendrobatidae > Phyllobates > Phyllobates terribilis. Next base: position 222,291,591 of record NW_027362765.1, on the reverse strand, counting down.
CTGGAATGAAAGGAGATTATGACAAGTAAAGCAGGGAAAGAATGAAAACAAAGACTTCTTGGATGTCATATCCAGGTGCATAATGTCCTATAGCAAAAATCTAAACTGGTTAACCCTTCCCTACCAAACATTTCTTGTGCCTTATTTACTTTCCATAGCAGAATTGCCCACCAACAAGCTACAGCTACTGTACATACACCATGATCATATCTAAAAGGGTAGAGACTAATAATATTATTGATCCTTTTTTAGATTTCACGCTCAATGATTCCATGATCTGACCTCAACAATGAAGGGTCCATTGACAGTGCAAGATTAAGGTGAATGAGCGTTTCTAGGAACACTCGTTTCACGATAACCTTGCAGTCCAAAAAGGCTGCTGATAAAAATGCTTGTTTGTCAGGTGTTGCACCAAAAAAAATATCATCGTTCTTGGTAGCACGGCAACCTATTTGCACTGAATAATCTATTAATGATGTTCAGCGTGCATCGTTAAGAGCAGTCACTGATACAAGTTGCTGGTTGTGAGACGCTTAGTGCTGCCAGTTTCTTTATGTACATGAACCTTAAGGGGAATGTGTCAGTAGGATCAGCCCTCCGAAGCCGTCTATATGGGCATGTAGGTCTCAGGAATCTGAATAAAATTATATCTTCATATCTGCGATCTGATGTCTTATTCCAGAGAAATGCACATTTTTCTTAATATATAAATGGGCCTGAAACAGATCTCCCCGAGAATCTGCCCAGAGAGCTTGTTTTAAATGAAAGGACGCATTACCAGTGTGAGACATGTAGTGACTGACAGTCTGTTCTCTTGAACTACATGTTTCACACTGGTAACTCTTCGTTTAATTTAAAATAAGCTCTAGAGACAGATTCTAAGGGAGATTTATGTCCGGCCCATAGATGTTAATAGCTCATTTACTCACTGAGAAACATGTGGATTTTTTCGGAATAAGGTATCCTTTTATTCAACTTTCTACAACCTACATGCCTATATATACAGCTTTGGAGGGTTGATTCAAATGACTGATGAATTTTAAGTCCTTTCTAAATGTATTCAGATTAACTATGAAAAATAACTAAACATTATAAAAATAGTGAAAGATTACAGATAAGAATCAGCATAATCTCAATGTATAACACAACCCACTCCATGCTAATATCCTATAGACTCACGAGGATTTAAAGCTTGAGTTCAGCTCCTGAGTCAACTCTCCCCTTGGATTCACAGTAAAGATCCGTGATTCTGGAACCCCCACTTCCCTGTAGGCTCGGACATCCTGCGATGAGTGGGTGATTGGCACAAGTACAGAAGAGCGGGATGAAGGGTGGGGGTAATTGGAGACAAACAAGGAAATGGAGAGAAGGGAAACAGGAGAAGAGAGCGTTACTTGTTTTTCTGCAATATTCTCACACATACATTTACATACAATCCACATACCTCCTCTCTCATCATATAGAGTTTCAGCATCCCCCGCACTAATTGAGGCCCGGATTTCCAGCCTAAAGTTAATGATTCTGTTCTGTTTGTCTTTCACTATTGCTACATTATATGCACATATAGCCATAGCGTCACGCTTAATACAGAAAACTATTAACTCTATAGACTATTTATGTATAGCTAAAACATTGCTCCACGTAGAAAGGTACATTTTGGTTTGGATATGTTATATACCACTTGTATATGTTTCATACTTGACATCCTTCGTTATTATAGTGCAAAGCATCGTTAGGCAATGCTATGTTAATTGAAGAAGGTGCCATGTTCGGGACCCTCATCTATAAGCCAGAATTCCAGAGTGGTAATAGAGAGCGTCTCTTGTTCTGGAGGACCTGTCCTGTTCTGCATTACACCGTATCCATTAAACCCATTTGTGATCTGTTTATTGTCAAGGACCATGTCAAGAGATTGCCCAAATCAGAAAATTCCTTTAAAATGTCAACATTAGAAGCCAATTTGATCATGTCCTTTAAACAATCCTTAACGTTATAAAGGTCCTTGGACGATAAACTGATGACTTCTTGGACTCGCAGTAAACAGCAAAGTTTTCAGTTCCATGCAGCTCTACCACAGGTAAAATATAGCATTGTATAGTGTCCACTGAATTCATCTGGTTACCTGTAAAGTGCATGGATGAATGAGCAGCTGTTTGTAGCCGTTTTCCATAACTCTAGAAGATCAGCTGCAAATGGGCGCACCCCCTCTAAACCAGACAACCTATTCTTCTAAAACAGTTAACCTTTTTAAACCTCTTAAGGATGCAGCTGATTTTGGCCTTCAGAGAACATCGCATCTTCATCATTGCACTTTGAAAGCCATAACATTTTATTTTCAGCAATATAGCTGTATGAGGGTTGTTTCTTTCCGGGAAGAGTTGTAATTTTCAATCCCTCTGATCGCCTCATGGGAACAGGGGAGGAGGATAGGATGACGGAGGGAGCTCCCTCCATCTGTCAGCCACTTACATGCCTCTGTCAGCCTTGACTGCGGCATCTAAGGTAAATGCAGATATCTTTGATACCAGGTTTTTTGCCCTGTCCGTAACAAAAAATTTGAGGTCATCTGTGAATTTTTTTTTAAGGTGAAAAAAAACATACAGGTTATTTTGACTGTAATTATCATAATTTTACAGTTTACAGTGAAGGCAGCTAATGTCTACTTATCATTATAAGGCTATAGACATGTATCACTTACAATTATAGATTTATTATGGTTAAGCTATTGTCTGTCCGTGATTTTTTGATAAGCTGTCCAAAACAAATAAAAAGTCAAGTTGGCAACCCTGGACAGTAACCTATTGGGCACAGCTCCAAATCCTCCACAATCACTATAACACACTATTATGTTAGTTATAGCGTAATAGTAAGTCATATTGAGTTACAGGTTACCAATATTAGAAAGTTTGTACATATTTGTACTCAATCAACAATTTACTCCACGTTTCAAAAAATTCTTTTTACTTACATTTGGTCGGTTGCCAAAGGCAGCATAGAAAGGATAAAAGTCTGTGAAAAGTTGCCGAATGTCAGAAAGGCAAGCAATCTTAAAGCGTTCTGGGGCCTTCTCTATAACCTCCCTGCAAAAGATAAAAACATATGTGGAGAGCTGGAACCCAGCAGGTACTTTTTAAAGGGAAGGTCCACCTTTGCAACCATATTTAAAGCATTTAATCTTAAAAAAGAATCTACTTTACTAACAGTTTTAAATTGGATCAGTCACCAGATTGCACAACTAAATCTGAATATATGTTATATTATAAAATGGGCCTCCTAAACCTGATGAAACTCGTGTACTTATATTGGAAATCCAGCTAAAGAATGAGAGCGCTCATAATGAGTCCAAGTTTATTCAGTATCTGCTCACCCAGCCAGACTGACATCTGCAGCTTGTACTGAGCAGTGTAAGATCTCAGCAGAGAGGAATTAGGAGGGATACTTAGGAGAGGTCAATCGGACAAGGTGGGCGGAGGTTCTTTCAAAAAGCATTAAACAGCTATGGATTTTCAAAATAAGAACACCAGCCCCAACAGTTCTAAGAGGTCTATTTAATACTGTATGGGCTGTTTTAATTGAAATACTATTGTTTAGTGTCCACAACTCCTAAACAGACCTATTATATTATCAAATGTTCTTGCTTACCTACTACATGCATTCAATAGTTATAATAGTAAGAGTTCGGAGACATTAAAAATGGGCAAAAATATGTGGCTGATCTTGTTAAATATACCTATGAAGTGCTGCAAACAGACTGCTTGGAGAGAGAAGGAGAGGCCCTGGTGGAAGAGTAAAGCCGCCTTCACTAACACCTTGTAGGAAGGTCTTCGTAATCTCAGCTAGTCCCACAGAGCGTGCAGAGCAGTACACAAATTTATAGTCATTCCTGCGCACACAAGGGAAGATTTAGTATTTTTGCAACAAATGAGGCACAACTAGAATAGAAATAAAAGCATTGATGCAAAGTGTGACAAAATGACAGCAGAAAAGGCCAATTTGTGGCTAACGCCTGTAATGCATTGCTCATGACACTGACATGTAGATGGAATTGTAGAGCTGCACTATCCCAGGCTGTGTCCAGTCTTTTCCGAGCTGTGGCAAGATGTGGCCAAGGGCATCAGACCTGAGAAGGGTAGTAGTTAAGAAAATAAAATCAGCAAACAGAAAATGAATTAAATTGCTAATTATATACTGCACAATGGAACAAGGTTATTATATTTGGATGTTTTCTTGAGGTTGAGAATTCCCCAGAAGAGGTATGGCAAGAAAGTATGGAATGACAAGCTTCCTGCTAGTAGTTAAATTATATATTTATGAGATTTACAAAGAAGAATATTTTTCAGTATTGGAAATAAACAAGGTGGTCTTCGCACTGACCTGGTCACTGTTCCATCGATGTCGCTCACAATGATGTGGTCTGTGCTCTCCCAAAGGTAAATCTGTGCTCGGGTGCGACATGTGCCTTGAAACTTCGTACAGATGCTGAACACAACTTCATTTACTCCACTGTTTAAGTTTAAGCTTTTCTGTTAAGAGAGAACCCGATGGATTGCAGAAACTAAAGGAAAGCAATGCTGCCCAATACAAGAGGACATGATGCTTTATATATGATATGCATTGTGTGCAGAATTATTAGGCAAATGAGTACTTTGACCATATCATCATCATTTTTATGTACAATTTCCAACTTCAAGCAGTATAATCTTGAATGCTTATTAGTGTGAAGATATCAGGTGATGTGTATTTGTGTAAAGAGGGAGGGGGAGGCCAAAGGATATCAACACCCTTTATTAAAGTGTGCAAAATTATTAGACAGCTTGTTTTCCTCAGGCAAAATGGCCAAAAAAGAGACTAAACTGACTCTGAAAAGTCAAAAATTGTTACAAGTCTTACAGAGGGATGCAGCACTCTTGAAAACTGCTAAGACATTGGAGCGAGATCAGAAAACCATCAAAAGTTTTGTTGCAAATAGTCAAAAGGATTTCAAAAACTGTGTTGACAAAAAAAAGATGCACATTAACTACCAAAGATTTGAGAAGAATCAAATGTGAAATGACCAGGAAGCCATTATCCTCCAGTGATGTCATATTCAAGAACTGCAACCTCCCTGGAGTGCCCAGACGTACAAGGCGTTCAGTGCTCAGAGACATGGCCGAGGTAAGGAGGCTGAGACTCGACCACCACTGAACAAGGCACATATGTTACAATATCAAAACAGTTGCGCAATTTGAAGTTCGTTGGCCCCAATGCAAAATTGCCAACAAGGCTTCAACTATCACAGGTCTATAATAGTAATAGTCTTCTCAAATGGACCAGATAGATGGGCCTCCCTAAGCTCCAGGGCTTGGGTGCACCTGCAACACATGTACCTACTATATTTAAGACCCTGTACACAAGGTCTAACTATAGAGATGACAAATGTGTCCACCTACCAATTCTCTCTAGTGCTTTCCAGACACTCCCAGCTTCAAGATATAGGTTTATAAAGTTTCTAAGTCTCAAACAAGCTTAAAACTTAAGGGGCTATCCAGACTTTAAAAATTGATAGCTTATAATAAGGATAATCCATCAATATTAGACGGTGGGAGTCTCCCTATTGGCACCCGCTCTGATTAGCTTTTTGGAGACTGCGATATTATAGAGTTTTTCCATTCACTTTACATAGCAATGTCAAGAATATTAAATATCAAACAAATACAGGACAGGCTACTACAATCCAGTCAGCAGCCACTGTAAGTACTGAAGACCCTCTTCAAGAAGCTTATCAGAGAGGATGCTGATAGCTTATCTTTGAGATTATTAGGGATCTGACTATCAATTTTTATAGCCCGGATAAGCCCTTTAATATGTGGCAGAAAAAGTGCAGCTTTTACTAATAAATCTCGCCTATGGCCAGAACTCCATTCTACTTGTATTAGGAATTAGTAAATCTATATCAAAATACGTTCTATATTACAAGAACGTTTAGCACTTCATATTGGATATATATAATCAACATGACTTACCAGATACTAGGTATGCCCTGTTAAGCACTAGAAGTGACACATAGATGAGACATAAAATATTTATTTTATTGATCAAATATTAAAAACATATAAAACAGGAAAAGGGTGCTAAAAAAAGAGAACACTGAAGCTCAAGATGAGTATATTAAGTGTAATAAATAGAAAATCACATATAATTCATAATTAGCCTTATAAGGATTTTGATTTTTATTACTGATGAGCGAGTATGTTCTGTTAACCCTTTCGGCGAGCATGCTCGGGTGCTCGCTAAGTATCTTCAGCGTGCTTGGGTGTTATGTCTTAGTCATTCCGTGCTCATGATTTGTGACTGTTTGACAGCTTTAATACATGTGAGGAATGCCTAAGAAACATACATTCCTCACATGTATAAAGCTGTCGAACAGTCGCAAATCATGAGCACGGAGTACCCGAGCACGCTGAAGATACTCGGAAAACACCTGAGCATGCTCATAAATCTTGAGTAATGAGCATGCTCACTCATCACTAATTTTTATAGTAAATATCATAGACGAGAGATAAGTCAAATTGCCTCTGATTTCATATACACAATAAGACCAAATGTAGCAACAGTCAAAAAAACTTTGGTAAGAAGTGAACTTGCAAAGTTCTTGTGAAGACAGGATAATAGCTATATGCAAAGTGCTTTAGTGCAATAAGGATATATACCAAACTGTTTCTGGTGGGATGATCATATAACAGAATTATCTAATAATGCCAAATAAGTAGCCAAAATTCTATAAAAGGTATAATAGTATTAGTCTCTAAAGTGCTAACGTGCAATAAGGATTTTGGACCAAGCTAGATATTTTATATACCCAAGTTTTATCCAATAATGCAAGATTACTAGCAAAAGTACCATTCCAATGGGACATAGGATGGTATAAATTTCTAAAGGAGTTCAAATGTGATCAAGATATGGGTCACACTGATACTCTATATAGAAATTATACAGAGGGTAGCTTTTATTCCTATTAGCACTGCTTATTCTATGACTGAATATGCTATTCTAGCATGCTGTTCCTTTAAGAACTGAAATCAGCTGATCTTACTGTTGCTGTGTGTGAAGTGTATGAAGCAAACACATGCTAATTGTATAGAACATCATTAGACAGAGGTTCAGTCCTTATTGGTTGCAATTGCTATAGATCGATAAACAACATTTCATGTGATTAACAAGGTTTGACAGAAATACTGGAAATAATCCATTTGCTATTTACCTTGAGGAGAAACGCTATAAGAAAGGTGAAGTGGTTCCACTGTGCTGCCCCGACGGGCACGTTTCGCCGAGCTTCTTCGGGGCCCCTAGAATAGCATATTCAGTCATAGAATAACCAGTGCTAATAGGAATAAAAGATGCCCTCTGTAGCATAATATCTCTATAGAGTATCAGTGTGACCCATATCTTGATCACATTTGAACTCCTTTATTTATTTATTTTAATCACTTATATAGAGTCATTAATTCCACAGCACTTTACAGACATTATGGGCACTGTCCTCATTGGGGCTCACAATCTAATTTCCTTATCAGTATGTCTTTGGAATGTGGGAGGAAACCGGAGAACCCAGAGGAAACCCACGTAAATACAGGGAAGAGAGACTCCTTGCAGATGTTGTCCTTGGGGGGATTTGAACCCAGGACCCCAGCGCTGCAAGGCTGCAGTGCTAACCACTGAGCCACCGTGCTGCCCCACTCAATGTCCCATTGGAATGGTACTTTTGCTAGTAATCTTGCATTATTGGATAAAACTTTGGTATATAAAATTCTATCTTAGTCCAAAATCCTTACTGCATGTTAGCACTTTAGAGACTAATACTATTATACCTTTTATGGAATTTTGGCTACTTATTTGGCATTATTAGATAATTATGTTATATTATCATCCCACCAGAAACAGTTTGGTATATATCCTTATTGCACTAAAGCACTTTGCATATAGCTATTATCCTTAGCAAGTTCACTTCTTACCAAAGGAGTTTTTTGACTGTTGCTAGCCATTTGGTCTTATTGTGTATATGAAATCAGAAGCAATTTGACTAATCTCTCATCTATGACATTTACTATGAAAATCAAAATCCTTATAAGGCTAATTATGAATTATATGTGATTTGCTATTTATTACACTTAATATACTCATCTTGAGCTCCAGTGTTCTCTTTTCTAGCACCTTTTTCCTGTTTTATATCTTTTTAATATTTGATCAATAAAATATATATTTTATATCTCTTCTATGTGTCACTTGTAGTGCATAACAGGGCATACCTAGTACCTGGTAAGTCATGTTGATTATATTGTATTAGGAATTACTAGATGACTGACCATCAGACATCTCTGGTGGCATTTAACTGAAATTTACATAGATAGTTACATAGTTTATAAGGCCGAAAAAAGACAAGCGTCCATCCAGGTCAGCCTATTTCTTGTGCACTGCAGCTATTCCGCAGCGTTGATCCAGGGGAAGGCAAAAAAAACCATGCGGTATAGGCCAATTTACATCATTGAGGAAAAATTCACTTCCTGACACCAATCTGGCAGTCAGATTAAATCCCTGGATTAATTAACTAAGCATAAGATGTAATTTTATTGTTCTCAAGAAAGGCATCCAGGCCTCTCTTGAACTCTTTAAGTGAGTTGGACATCACCACTTCCTCTCCCAGAGAGTTCCAGAGTCTCACGGCTCTGACCGTAAAGAATCCCCTTCTATGCTGGTGCAGGAACCTCCTTTCCTCCAGACGCATAGTGTGCCCCCTCGTCTTTGTCACCATCCTTGGTATAAACAGGTCATGGGAGAGATCTCTGTACTGCCCCCTGATGTATTTATACATGTTTATGAGGTCTCCCCTAAGCCTTCTCTTTTCCAACGTAAATAGGCCTAATTTTGACAACCTCTCTGGGTATTCTAGTCCCTCCATTCCCTTTATTACCTTAGTCGCCCTCCGTTGTACCCTCTCTAGCTCCAATATGTCTTTCCTGAGCACCGGAGCCCAGAACTGTGCACAATATTCTAAGTGCGGCCTTACCAGCGCTTTATACAGAGGAAGAACAATGTTCTCATCATATGCCCCTATTCCTCTTCTGATGCATGCCATGACTCTATTTGCCTTCGCAGCTGCTGCCTGACACTGGGCACTCCAATTTAATTTGCTATTAACTAAGACGCCCAGGTCCTTAGCCACGCATTATATAGTTTACTGTGTTTCATAGGCTGGCGTCGTCTGAAAGTTGGAATTAAATCTAACCAAGTCGACATCTATGCCGAACAATGTTAATCGGCTTTACAGAAGCTATTAATGAACCAGGGAACAATATGGTTGAACACATCTGTGTGCATTGCGGTGAACTATCACTGACCAGCTTATATTGTATATTCAGGACAGCAATATGGATTTGTTGTCTCACTGATTTTAAACCCACGTTTCTGTAATTCATTTAACAAAATTCTTTTACACAGGGTGTGGCAGAAACATGGCTCAAATTCATGACGAGAAAACAGATCATTAACACTTATGGCAACATGGAAACAGCTTGTAAACCCGCCATGATTCACCAGTAAGGAGTCACTGGACAGGCAGGTCGGTACAAAAAACTCAAGACAGTGCTGATGTATGGGGAGATGATGGTCTCTCTTACTATTTGCTCAGACGTCAAGCGTAAGGATTTCCGATATGGCCTAGCTTGTATGGAAACTAATGAAAGTTTCCTGTTATCTTCTATGTTCTTATTCAACCTAAATAGAAAAAACAAAAAAACAGGATCCAAAAGATGAACACAGCAAGAGAGAAAGCAGAAATGAAAAAAAGGAAAACTGATATGTAAAGTGACATAGTGGAAGTAACTTCAATAAAAGACACACTCACCGTTCAGAGTTGGAATCTTCATTCTGCCTCACATTTTCCTTAGGATTTGCTACTGGCTGTTTGGGAGTGATGGAGAAAGTGCGTGGTAATAGTAAGATGGAGAAATTGAGGGGCAGTTTATAGGAAGGAAAATATTGGAAAACTAAGAAGATGATTGTAAGAGTGAGGAGGTGAAAGTGTTAAGAGTCTCAGTGAGAATGGAAAGATAGATCAAAGGGGTTTTCTTAGGTTGTATTCTCTCGAGTGCACCGCTTCCGGCTCCCCACTTTGCCGGGAGCGGGGCTCTCCTGAAGACTGATGCTCTCCCATTCTGCTAACAGAGACAGCTTTGGCTTTGCAGCTTGAGAGAAGTGCAGGGGGTGAAGCTGGCTGTATTTAGTGTTTCGGCCAGCTTCAGAGCGAAGCATGCAGGCTGTAAAGCACTCCTTGACAAGGTAACCAACCAATCTAGGCAAAGAGCAGTACACTCTAAAATTAAAAATCACTCTGTTCTTAAGAATGGAGAGGAATTTTATAAGGGGTAAATTGCTTCTTTTTACAAGTACTTTGCAATATTATTCATTTATAAACTTGACATCCTTTTAAGGGGTGAGGGGCTAAAGGTCCTCCATACACAATAAATAGCTGCTGATGGTTCGGCCAGCCGCCATCTTTACTGACTCCTTCATACACAGGTGTACTCAGCTCGGTCAGGTTCAATTTGTGTGGCGGCTTGAAGGATATGATTGGTATGGATAAGCTAGCGAAGAAAATAGAGTGAAAAATGTAAGAAAAGAGTATTGAAGAGACAGGTCAATAGAGGACAGAGATCCACACATCCACAGTACTGTGTGTCAGAACTGGGAGAATAAGTTGAATAGTAGAAAATCTAGAGGTGGTCCATGTATTGAATAGAAGACATATGTCCTACTACAAATCTTAGGCTTCTCACCAGTTGGCTAGGCAAGCTCCTTCTTCGCCAAGAAAACCACCATCCTCGACTTCGAGGTGGCATCTTCTGCTGAGAAATTTGATCAATCACCCCCTTCAAGAGTACACAGAAAAGGACTAATTAGAGGAGTAAACAATGAATGAGAAGTGTAGATAACAGGAATACTACCTGTGGCAGCATCTTGTTGTACACTTGCATGCAGAGAAGAATTGGGGCAGCAGTTGCCCAGTTATAGAACCTGCACAGAAACCAGAAACACAAGAGACAATATGTAGAGGAATAGAACAAAAAAAAGTCCAGCGACAACATATCAAAAATGGTCCTACTTGTTGTGTATTCTCAACACCAGTCCTGGATTTTCTATGAGTGAAGGGTTTTGGATGAAATCTGAGAATGAGATCCTGTACTTAAGGAACCTGTCTAAATATGGAGAGAACAGTTGGATTGCTGGAATCCTGGTGTATAGCTCTATGCATGGTAACGTGATGTTATCTAAGATAGAAATTTGTAATATTTATACCTTCAGGGATGTTCCATGTGTTGGTGAGACCCCCACAGAGTGACATTTCCACAGAAGGTATTGATTGTTCCATGTTGTCTTCGGGTACCTGTCCCGAGTCCTTGATATGGAGAGGCGGAGGTGGGGGATGCGGATCACTAAAAGTATAATATTAATAAAAATATATATTTTTATCATTTTATAGAGGATCAACAATATTTCACATTGGATTTCGGAAAATTAATTTACTTAAATCCATCTCTGACTGCAGGAGCTTCCGGTCTATTGTCACGTATATACATACTATATACTAGGGCAATTTTCCATGGACGTGTACTGACGCGCCCCCTGGGCCAGTGTTGTTGGGGATACCCGGAGCCGTATCAGATGGGGGTTGTAGTCTCCGAGTGGCTGTGACCCCGTCCGTGCCCAGGGTGTCAAGCTCAGTGTGTGGCAGTCCTTATGATGTTACTAGATGTTCTTTTGTGTCGACTACGCCACCCGTTGATTTGCGGTCAATACGGCCGCCGCTGCAGCAGGGTCCGCTGAGGCTGGTGATGTATGTGCAGCTCAGGTAGTATAACCCCCAACGGGAGGGGTATAGCCTCAGGGGGTCAGTTGCAGAGGATGGGGGTTGTGGTGGTGCAGCGGGGATGGAAATGAGACTCAGAGTCGGGCTGTGCAGTTCAGGGTTTGTTTACTTACTGCAGTTGTTCTGGTCACTCCGGCCTTAAGTGACCACCCGAGCCGTGCTGCGTCCACCAGGTCCTGGACTCGGCCAACCCCCAGGTGATTCTGGAGCGTGGTCCTGAGCTCCCTTTCTGTCTTGTCCTCTTCTCTGGCCTTCCCCACCAGGGATCCACCTATGTCCGGCTCCCTCGGGCCTCTTGGTGGTAAACCCTTGTCTCTGGGTTCCCTGACCCTATTCCTGGTCTGCCTTCTGGGTGGATTTAGTGGGTGATCGTGGCAGATCGATCCTGCCCACGACCTCCGGTTCCTGGCTAAGGTGTGCTGTAGCCTCTGCCAGCTTGGGATCCGGTACCCTGTTGCCAACTCTTCACCCTCTGGTCTAATTTGGGCTCTTGGAGTTCCTTCTTTCTCCCCCTCTGGGTCTTTCCTTCTCCTCTCTCTCTCTCGTGGCCTTGGAGCTGCTCTTTTCCTCTGCTCTCTTCCTCTACAAAGACTGACAGACTGACCCTGATCTAAGATGGTGCCCACCTTATATACTCCCTCTATGTGTGAGCTCAGGTGACCAGCACCCAATGAGCTCCTAACTTTACCCAGGCTGCTCCCCCTATCTGCCCCTACACTACTGGGATGTTCCACCCCCCTCCCACTCCAGCCAGGAACAGACACTGTCGTACCTGCACATTTCTCTAGTGGGAGTACCATCGGTCTGTTCCTCGGAAATGGGATGTGTGTAGTGCATGCAGCCTACTGAGCTCAGTTCCACACTCCATCCTTACCCGGGAGTGGAATATCACACCTCTGGGTTGAGGTGCAATACCCCTGTAGCAGCCGAATCCTCAGGGTGCTACATTCCCCCCTGGTAAATCACAGCACGTCATCGGGCTGTAAGATATAAACATCCACAAACATACATTTTTTTTTCATAAAACATAAACATATAAAACACTATATATATCATAAAACTTTTCATATAAAACTTTTCATACTAAACATTCTTGTTTCTGGTTCCTCCGGTCACGGTGCAACTTGTGACCGGGTAAAGTGCGACAGTCTCTCTTGGAATAAAACAGTTCCCTATAAAACCGGTAGGGGGCGCCTTAGGAAGCGCAACTATATACAAGGGGATATGGCCGCTCTCAGTCCTCGGCCAGGTATTAGGAACTAGGGACACACGGGGTTAACAGTTCACTCTTGGCTGGTCCCAACGGGGACTATATTTTAACTAGAACAGTTCTTATACCCTGACGGGTAACTTTATACAGTCTCTCTCTACCGTACTTCAGCGACGGCGTCCTCCTGCTCCTTCTTTAGATTCTTCAGACCCGTCCGGGTCCTCTTGCTCCTCCTCACACCGCAGCTCCTCCTCCGTCAGGCGATGCACATGGAGGGCGTAGGGTCCTTTGGCACACTTGTGCCGGGTGAAGGTGACCTCGTCCCCTACATACAGGTCACGACCTCTGTGTCCCTCCGGCAGATGGCTTTCTACGTCTCTGCGGGTTACAAAGACGTCGCCGGGGGTCTGATGGTCTCTAATAAAGCCCCATCCGTGCTGCATGTTGAATTTTATCACAGTCCCGGTGGAAGGGGGACCATGAGCTGCACGGGGATTCCTCCTGGTCCGGCTCTTCTGCTCCGCGCTCCTTATCTGCGCTTGCTGTTCCCGGACCCGCCTCTCTCTCCGCTCCCTCTCGAAGACCTCGAGCTGCTGGCGGCAGCACTCTGCACGCTCTGCTGCGGCCGCCCGAGTCTCCTGAGTGAACCCCATGAGGTCTTCTCCGGTGGGGTCCCACTCGAACTGTGCCTCCTCCAGCGGGGGCGAGGTCCTCTTTACGGGCTTCGGAGCCGGAATCAGGGGCTCGCACATGGGCCTTGCTCTCTGGAGTTCCAGCTGAATGTACTCCTGGGGCCATATGAAGGGCTGCCCATCCGGGCACGTATGCTGGGCGAATAGATCTTCACCCAGGTGCGGCACTCTAGATGTTGAGGGCGCGTTGATGGTAGCGGCGCCCGGGTTGACCAGGCCTTGCGACCAGGCCTGGGGCACCTTAAAGGCAAAGGGCACCGTAAGAACGGCGGCGCCCTGGGTTATTCGGCCCAGCGACCAGGCCGGTGGCTCCGCGGAGGTAGGGGGCGCTGTTGGAATAGCGGCGCCCGGGGGTACTAGGCCTTGCGACCAGGCCGATGGTATTTCCTGCTTGGCCACTCTCGAGGTCGAGGCGTGTGACGTCACAGGGGTCGCGGCCGCGGCTTCCGGTTGAGGCCTAGTCTGCGGCGGTGACGATGCAGCGACGGGCACGGCAGGGGGAATTTCGGGCTCTGCGACGGGGAGCTGGGGCAGGCACGCGGTTTCCCGGCTCGGGGTAGAGACGTCCCCTTTACCTGCCTCCGTCCGTTCAGCTCCCTTCTCGGCGCCGTCTCCTGCCTTCATTCCTCCTGCGCCATCCTCAGAGGCGGTCTGTCTCCTCGTCTCAGGTGGCGTGCTCCGCTGTCGGGTTTCGGTCTGCTGGGCCATCTCTCGGCTCCACTCCGCCAACGTCTCCCGCTGCACCCGGGCCATCCTCCGTGCGAGGCCCTCCAGCGCGGTCTGTGCACACTCCCGGTCTCGGGGGAGCTGTGCTAGGATCTCCAGCAGGCCTTCTGGAGTGGCGACCTGCAACAGGCTCCTGACCACTGGGTCGGTGCTGCCTGACTCTCCCTCCATCTCCGGGTAGGCTCTCTCTGGACTCTCCTCCAGACGTCTTGTCTCCGGGTGCGCTCTCTCCAGACTGCTCCAGGCGACACCCATCTTTGTTCTCTTCTTCTGTCTCCGCCCACATCGAGGGTGGTCCCGGGGCAACTTAGTGATTGTCAGTTCCAGGGGCAGTTCTCTTACGCTGATGGACACTTCCAGCATCACAGTCTCTGTTGGTGGGCGCGGTTTCCGCTTTTGGCGCCATTCTTCGACCTGGCCCACGATGGGAGGTGGCCTCTTGCCACCCTCTGGCACGCCCATAATGGCGTCCGCTCTTCCAAGGCGGGAAATCTTTGGAAATGGCGGGAATCGTCTCCCAGTGGCGGGAAACTCCATGGATGGCGGGAAAAAGCTGCAAATGGCGGACAACCGGCGGGAAACGACCTGTGATGGGGCCCGATGGCGGGGACCCTCCGGAACCGGCAGGAGACTTCTTTTTAAGGTAACGGTGTACTTCTCTTCAGGCACGCAGTACCCGGTTGTTGCGGGCACGAGATCCTGCCGACTACGCCAAAGTTGACGCGCCCCCTGGGCCAGTGTTGTTGGGGATACCCGGAGCCGGATCAGATGGGGGTTGTAGTCTCCGAGTGGCTGTGACCCGGTCCGTGCCCAGGGTGTCAAGCTCAGTGTGTGGCAGTCCTTATGATGTTACTAGATGTTCTTTTGTGTCGACTACGCCACCCGTTGATTTGCGGTCAATACGGCCGCCGCTGCAGCAGGGTCCGCTGAGGCTGGTGATGTATGTGCAGCTCAGGTAGTATAACCCCCAATGGGAGGGGTATAGCCTCAGGGGGTCAGTTGCAGAGGATGGGGGTTGTGGTGGTGCAGCGGGGATGGAAATGAGACTCAGAGTCGGGCTGTGCAGTTCAGGGTTTGTTTACTTACTGCAGTTGTTCTGGTCACTCCGGCCTTAAGTGACCACCCGAGCCGTGCTGCGTCCACCAGGTCCTGGACTCGGCCAACCCCCAGGTGATTCTGGAGCGTGGTCCTGAGCTCCCTTTCTGTCTTGTCCTCTTCTCTGGCCTTCCCCACCAGGGATCCACCTATGTCCGGCTCCCTCGGGCCTCTTGGTGGTAAACCCTTGTCTCTGGGTTCCCTGACCCTATTCCTGGTCTGCCTTCTGGGTGGATTTAGTGGGTGATCGTGGCAGATCGATCCTGCCCACGACCTCCGGTTCCTGGCTAAGGTGTGCTGTAGCCTCTGCCAGCTTGGGATCCGGTACCCTGTTGCCAACTCTTCACCCTCTGGTCTAATTTGGGCTCTTGGAGTTCCTTCTTTCTCCCCCTCTGGGTCTTTCCTTCTCCTCTCTCTCTCTCGTGGCCTTGGACATGCTCTTTTCCTCTGCTCTCTTCCTCTACAAAGACTGACAGACTGACCCTGATCTAAGATGGTGCCCACCTTATATACTCCCTCTATGTGTGAGCTCAGGTGACCAGCACCCAATGAGCTCCTAACTTTACCCAGGCTGCTCCCCCTATCTGCCCCTACACTACTGGGATGTTCCACCCCCCTCCCACTCCAGCCAGGAACAGACACTGTCGTACCTGCACATTTCTCTAGTGGGAGTACCATCGGTCTGTTCCTCGGAAATGGGATGTGTGTAGTGCATGCAGCCTACTGAGCTCAGTTCCACACTCCATCCTTACCCGGGAGTGGAATATCACACCTCTGGGTTGAGGTGCAATACCCCTGTAGCAGCCGAATCCTCAGGGTGCTACAGTACATTTTGGAAATGAGGAAGAAACCAGTCTCTGATGAAAACAACATACCAACAGAGATAAAAAGTGCAAACTATGCAGATATTGCCTTGGTTGGATCCAAAACTATTGATGGAAAGCATTACTGCTAGCCAATGTTTTCTGTCAGTTGCATACAGAAAAGATAGTACCGGTAGTAAGCCATTTTCTTACATTATTATTTACTACTGCTACAATAGTTTTTGCAATGACAACACTGATTGGAAGTGAGACACTCACTGCCAGAGCTTTACGCCGGCCATGCACATTAGTTGGCAGTCGGCCGAACGATGCTTCAGCCAATTGTTTGTCCGACAGCCATCTCAGCCAACTCTCCCATACACAGCAGCGCTCGTTCGGCCGTGAACCCCTGTGTTCTCTATAAGAAAGATGGCAGCAAACACGTCAGTTGGCGGCTTATCTGCAAGAGAACAAGGCGATCGGCAGTCTGAAATCAGACATGCATGATCGACATCTCTCCTGACCATCACTCAGTGCCTCCATACACATTAGACATAAATATTGTCAGGTTCGGATGACATTAATCTAATGTTTATGGGGGCCTTAAGTCTTGAATGTAGCCACAAATATTTTTCAGTAGACTGTAGATGCACTGAACCCATGTTTTCACCTTTCTGTACAAAGTAAGCAATGTTTTTAATCCAAGTTCCCTAATCATAGGTATGCATGCCACAGGCTGAGAACTTATCTCCTCATTGACCACATGTAGAATACTACTGCTTCGTGACCTCTGTTCTTGGAGTATATCGCTCACCCCAGTAATTAAATGTTCTCTGTCGTGCCCCTGGTGTTAGCTCCCGTCCTAACAAGGGCAGTACCCAAATATGTCCTAACAATGTCACCCACAAAAAGATCCCTTGTTAGGGCGGGAGCTAACACCAGGGGCACGACAGGGTAGATTTTCTTCGGAGGAACCAATGGATTGAAGGGGATGAGGAAACCCGAACGATGCCCACTTGCAAAAAATGGGTCAGATCCACACATGTCACTAATATTTGATAACACGGTATTTTTTCATTTACTGACCAAGAGTGGTTGGAAATTATTGGCCTTTTGGAGGTCACATGTTTGCATTCAAATAGGGCTGTTTAGATTATATGTTTTAGAATAATTTTGGTTGTTTTTTGGCATCATTTGCCTCTTGTTTGGTATATTTTGAGAGGTAATACTTGTCAATTTGGATATAAGATGTAATTAAGGACTGGTATCAGGTTTTGGAGGTATTTATTATATACTCTCTTTTTAGAGATTTATTAAAGGTTATATTTTAAGAGATACGTCGTGGCTGTTATATGTTGTTAATACTGAGGAAAATTGTCTGCCGTATGTTAAGCAGATCATAGCTATTCAATTGCGTTTACAGCCAATGAAAACACAAAAGTCATTATCTCAGTAAATTAGAATAATTAACAAAAAACACCTGCAAAGGCTTCCAATGCGTTTAAAAAGGGTCCCTTAGTCTGTTTCAGTAGGCTCCACAATCATGGGGAAGACTGGTGACTTGACAGATGTCCAGAAGGCAGTCATTGACACACTCCACAAGGAGGATAAGTTGCAAAAGGTCATTGCTAAATAAGCTGGCTGTTCACAGAGTGCTGTATCCAAGCATATTAATGGAAAGCTGAGTGAAAGGAAAAAGTGTGGTAGAAAAAGGTGCAAAAGCAATCGGGATAACCGCAGCCTTGAAAGGATTGTTAAGAAAAGGCCATTCAAAAATTTTGGGGAGACTCACAAGGAGTGGACTGCTCCTGGAGTCATTGTTTCAAGAGCTACCACACACAGACGTATTCAGGACATGGGCTACAAGTGTCGCAAGTGTCGCATTCCTTGTCTTAAGCCACTCATGACCAATAGACAATGCCAGAAGCGTTTTACCTGGGCCAAGGAGAAAAAGACCTGGACTGTTGCTCAGTGGTCCAAGGTGTTGTTTTCAGATGAAAGTAAATTTTGCATTTAATTTGGAAATCAAGGTCCCAGAGTCTGGAGGAAGAGTGGAGAGGCCACAATCCAAGCGGCTTGAGGTCTAGTGTGAAGTTTCCACAATCAGTGATGGTTTGGGGAGCCATGTCATCTGCTGGTGTAGGTCCACTGTGTTTTATCAAGACCAAAGTCAGCACAGCCGTCTACCAGGAAATGTTAGAGCACTTCATGCTTCCCTCTGCCGACAATCTTTTAGGAGATGGAAATTTCATTCTCCAGCAGTACTTTTCACCTGTCCACACTGCCAAAAGTACCAATACCTGGTTTACAAACAGTATCACTGTGCTTGATTGGTAAGGAATAGTGATGAGCGAGTATGTTCTGTTAACCCTTTCGCCGAGTATGCTCAGGCAAGCACCGAGTAGTTACAGCTGCTCGGTGTTATGTTTAAATCACTCCCGTGTGCATGATTTGCGACTGTTTGACAGCTTTATTACATGTGAGGAATGCAAAAGAAACAATCATTCCTCACATGTATTAAAGCTGTCAAACAGTCGCAAATCATGCACACGGGAGTGATTCAAACATAACACCGAGCAGCTGTAACTACTCCGTGCTTGCCCGAGCATACTCGGCGAAAGGGTTAACAGAACATACTCGCTCATCATAGTAAGGAAACTCGCCTGACCTTAACCCCATAGGGTATTATGAAGAGGAAGATAAGAGACACCAGACCCAACAATGCAGATGAGCTGAAAGCTGCTAGCAAAGCAACCTGGGCTTCCATAACACTTCAGCAGTGCCACAGGCTGATCGCCTCCATGCCACGCCGCATTGATGCAGTAATTGATGCAAAAGGAGCCCCGACCAAGTATTGAGTGCATTTACTGAACATACATTTCAGTAGGCCAACATTCCAGATTTTAAAAACATTTTTCAAGCTGTTTTTATAAAGTATTCTAATTTACTGAGATAATGATTTTTTATGTTTTCATTGGCTGTAAGCCATAATCATCAACATTAACAGAAATAAACACTTGAAATAGATCACTCTGTTTGTAATGACTCTATATAATATATGAGCTTCACTTTTTGTATTGAAGAACTGAAATAAATTAACTTTTTGATGATATTCTAATTTTGTGAGAAGCACCTGTATATGGACATGTACGTTATAGAAAGTTCAATAAAATGATACCTTGATATCTGCAATTCGATGTCTTATTCCAGAGAAATCCATGTTTTAGTTATATGTAAATGAGCTGTTCAGGACAATTGAAACTGATGATCTGCATGAGAATCTGCCTCCAGAGATTATTATAAATAAAAGGGGCATTACCAGTGTGAGACATGTAACTAACACAGAACTGTAGAACTGAACTTTGTCTTTTGGCACATTTGCTGCAGCTCTCAGAGCTCTGCTAAATTACAACAATATTGTAACCCTGTTTACCTGTGAGATGGAAGCTGAAGCTGAGAGGAACCTGCAGATGTGTCAGGTATAATCACACACAGCTCTGCAGTGAGATCAGGAGAGCAGAGAGCGGCCATTACACATCACACTGGTACCATTACATATTAAACTGGTATCTATTACATGTCTCACACTGGTAATGCCTCCTTTCATTTATAATAATCTCTGGAGACAGATTCTCATGCAGATCAGTGTCCGGCCCATAGTCCTGAGCAGCTCATTTACATATAAGAAAAACATGGATTTCTCTGGAATAAGACATCAGATCACAGATATCAAGGTGTCATTTTATTAATCTTCCTATGACCTACATGTCCATTTAGATGGCTTAGAAACGTTGATCCTACTGACAGATGCCCTTTAACAAAAATCTCCAGAAGAGTTCCCTTAATGCCGGACTACAGGACCTAATTTAATAGAAAAAGTCTAATCTGAACTTCTGGGTTGTGGAATCCTGGCATTCAGAGCAGGATCCCACAGCCCTCCATAACTCAGCTCACTGTGAAAACGCCAGATCTTGTGAGTTATTGTGACATTTAGCCTTTTGCACTAACCCAGCCCTGCTACATCATTTACTAAGCAGTTACTTATTGGTAACTAGTGTTGAGCCACCCCCGTAGTGTTCGAGTTCGGTTCGGTTCGTCGAACACCCGTGTGTTCGCCGAACTGTTCGTCGAACACCTTCGAACACCGTTAAAACCAATGGCAGGCAAACAAAAACACATAGAAACATATAGAAAACACCTTCAAAGGTGTCCAAAAGCTGACAAACTGCTCAGAAGACACAACTAACACATGGAAAAGTGACAAGTACATATAGTCATGCGAAAAGAAAAGAGGTGGAGGAGTAAAAGGAGGGGGAGACACAGATATAGGCATGTCATGCCCTTCTAAAATCCAAAAAGTGAGAAGCCGACACGGCCAGTCCGCTCCTGCCCGTGACACCTCCGTGTCGCCGGGTTTGTGCCAGAGCCGCGGTGAACCCTGATGGCCAGCCCCCCTCTCCCAATACTGGTGCCTGTCCGCTGGTGGGTCGAGCGAGCCCCCCTGTGGTGGAGGCAGCTCTAAGCTTTTTAATTTAAATTGTCTCTCTAATTTGAATGAATACACTTTAAATCCATTTACAAGGATCTATTGGAGGGCAAGTCTCATGCCAGCAGCCGCGTAATTCCAGCTCCAGTAGCGTCCACTAAAGCTGCTGCAGTTAAAAAGCTTTTATAAGCATCGAGCTCGGCTGTCCACCGCAAGGCATCCTACTGCCAGTCCCAGCCCCTATGCCTTGGGGTGCCTCCTGAAGCTCTTCATTGAGTATCCCGTGGTCCCGAAGCATTTCCTTTCAAAAAAATTAAGTGTCCAAACTACAGGTGGTGTAGCTTGCTTAACAGCCGGGATAATCCGCTGACTAGCAGACACTGCTACTAGGCACAAAGTATTTCCTGGGCTAGATGCAGTTAAAAATTTGTAATTAGATACTCTCGTTGGATGCTGAGAAAGCATTCCATAGAGTCTCCTGGCACGCCATATATGATTCTCTTAAAAAGCTTGGGGTAGGGGTCTAGGGGACCCTTTTATAGCCAAAATCACGGCCCTGTATCGCAATACGTCACCTAGGCTGAAGATAAATGGAACTGTAGCACCCTGAGGGCTCGGTTGCTACAGAGGTATTGCACCTCACCCAGAGGTGTGATATCTCACTCTCAGGTAAGGGTGGAGTGTGGATCAGGACCCGACACCTGCATGCATTACACCACATTGCCGTGGGGCAGGGAGACCAATATGCCCCTGAGATGGGCACGACAGTCCCTGTCCCTGGCTGGAGTGGGGGGAGGGAACACTGAGGAAGGGGAACCCTGTAGTGCAGGAGCAGGGAGGAAGCAGTTCCTGGGTGCATTGAGAAGGGAGTATAAAAGGTGGGCACCATCTTAGTTCAGCGCAGAGAAGTCTGAGCAGAAGTGACAGGGAGCAGGGGCTCTGCATGAGCTCTGCTCCGGAGGCGGGCCTAGTAACAGAGGCCCAGAGGGAGAAGGAAGGAAGAGGAGCGGAGAAGGCTCCAGGAACGAGGAACGAAGGGATCCCAGGGGTGCGGACGGGCGAGTCGCCACCGCACGCCCGAATCCACCTGCGTGGAGGGGTCAGGCCAAAGGGGGAGACCGGTCCCCGAAACTAATAGAGGCAGGAAACGACCCTCAGCTAGAAACCGGAGGCTGTGACACTTTATGTGGCGCAGCCCCTCGCTACACCTGCTAGGAAGGCACCACATAGGGTCAGGGAAACTGGCGCCAAGTTTACCAAGAGGAGGCCCGAGGCAGCCGGACAGAAGGGTTGGTAAGAAAGGACAGACAAAGGACACACAAAGGGGGTCCTGTGAAGCACTCCAAAGTTATCTGGGAGTTGTCTGAGCCCCTCACCTGGTGAGCACAGTACGACGTGGGCAGCCGTTACCTGCAGACGTGGTCTGGATAATAAGAACTGTGAGTAAAGGCCCTGGACTGCATCACTGACTCCGTGTCATTACTGCTGCTGCCCTGCACCATCACCCCCATCCTCCGCATACACTGCCCTGAGGCTATACTCCTCCCGTGGGGAGTTATGCTACGCTCTGCTGCACCCACAACACCAGCCTCAGCGGTCTGCCCTGCAGCGGCGGTTCACTCTGACCGCAATCCACGTGTGGCGTAGTCGGACATTTAAACATCAAAACCACATAAATAGTTCCGCCACTGGTTTGACCGCCCTGAGCCACGGAACCGGGTTGCCGCCACGGAGACTACAACCACCAGCATCCACCAAAAAGGGTCCGGCTCCGGGTGTCCCAAGGCCCAGGGGGTGCATCAGAACATTTTCATCACCTTTCACAATCACCAATGGGACAAGGCAGGGATGTCCTCTGTCCCCTCTCTTATACATCCTAGTGACGGAGCACCTGCTCTCATCAATTCGCCATAACCCCAATATTAGGTGGATTGAGGTGGGAGGCACCGAGTACAAGTGCTCTCTATTTGCTGATGATGTCCTAGTATATATCACTCAATCACATATATCCATCCATGCTGTTATGGCTGAAATAGATCACTTTGTTACATGGTCAAATTTTAAAATCAATGCAGCGAAGTCTGAGGCCCTCGATGTCTCCCTCCCCAAATCCATACAGGATTCCATCCAGTCCAACTTTCCCTTTGCCTGGCCCTCACAGGGTATCAAATACTTAGGAATTCCTATTCATAGAGACCTCTCCCATCTATGTTATCTTAATTTTGGGCCCTTTATTGAACAACTCCATACAGACCACGGTTGGCAAGTTAGAACTGTAAGATTCACTACGTGAACCACTGGTGTTTTGTGGAAAAGCACATGTACACTGTGTTCCAAATTATTATGCAAAAAGTGTTTAGGAGTGATAAGGGAAGAATTTGTTTGTTTGTCAGTTAAACTCATTGATGGTGATGTGTGTCAGGGCTCTTTATATCACTGTAAGCAATTGCAGACACCTGTGCTAATTAGTTTGGCAGGTGTGTCCAATGAAAGGCAAGACTACTTAAGAAGGCTGTCCCACATTATTAAGCAGCCTACATTTTCTGCCAAAATGGGAAAGAAAAAGGATGTGTCGGCTGCTGAGAAGCAACAAATTGTGGAGTGTTTAGGTCAAGGCATGACTACAATCAACATTGTGCGATGATCAGGATGAAGTGTCTTGGCAATCAAGAAGTATGTAGCTGATTCACAGTACACACGTGTGCGTGCTGATAAGGGCAAATTGAGGACTCTTTCCTACAGGCAATTACGTCAGGTTAAAAGAGCAGCGGCAAAAAAGTCTTGTCATAGCAGCAGACAAGTTTTTGAAGCTGCTGGTGCCTCCAACGTCCCCCGAACAACAAGATGCAGGGTCCTTCAGAGGTTTGCAGCTGTGCATAAGCCATCCTGTCGACCTCCTCTATCCACTTCACACAAGCAGAAACGGCTCCAGTGGGCCAAACATTACATGAAGACTGATTTCAAAACTGTTTTGTTCATGGATGAGTGCCGTGCAACGCTCGATGGTCCAGATGGATGGAGTGGAGGATGGCTGGTTGATGGACACCCCACGCAAACACGGCTACAGCGCCAACAAGGAGGAGGTGGAGTAATGTTTTGGGCTGGAATCATGGGGAGAGAGATTGTCGGCCCCTTTAGGATCCCTGAAGGGGTAAAGATGAACTCCATAATGTATGTGGAGTTTCTCAAACAGCACTTCCTGCCATGGTTCAAGAAGAAGAACCGTGTATTCCACAGCAAGATCATTTTTATGCATGATAATGCACCATCTCATGCTGCACATAAAACATCTGCATCTCTGGCTGATATGGGCATAGAAGGGGACAAACTTATGGTGTGACCCCCATGCTCCCCTGACCTCTACCCCATTCAGAACCTCTGGAGCATCATCAAAAGGAGTGTCTATGATGGCGGGAGGCAGTTCACATCTAAGCAACAGCTCTGGGAGGGTATTCTGTCCTCATGCAAAACAATTGAAGCAGAAACCATCCAAAACCTGACAAATTCAATGGACGAGAGAGTTCAGAAGCTCCTTTCGAACAAGGGGTCCTATGTGAAAATGTAACATCACCTAGAATAAAGTTTTGAGTTGAAAACTGTTTGATTTCAGTTTCTAATAACCTGCTAATGCTTATAATTTCAAAAATGTCCATTTTTTTGGTCTTTATTAAAATGAAAAGGTTGATCGAAAAGTTTGGGGGATCTAAGAGTGTGGCAACCCAGTAGTCAGGATTACTTCGAATTCTGACAATATGAGGGTCATGTTGCAGGTAGTGCAGCAAGAAGGCACTTATGTGTCTTGCGCATCTCGGAGCCCCAAAATTATTTTCCAGGCTAGATGCAGCTAAAAACTATTATTAATTTTAAATCTGGTGGAGCTTAGTATAGATGGCCTAATAGAATCAGTGCTGCACACTGCTACAAAGCCCAAATTATTTTCCAGCCAAGGTACAGATAAACATGATTAGTAATTTTAAATCTGGTGGAGCTTAGTAAAGATGGCCTAATAGAACCAGTACTGCACACTGCTACAAAGCCCAAATTATTTTCCAGCCAAGATACAGATAAACATGATTAGTAATTTTAAATCTGGTGGAGCTTATTATAGATGGCCTAATAGAATCAGTGCTGCACACTGCTACAAAGCCCAAATTATTTTCCAGCCAAGATACAGATAAACATGATTAGTAATTTTAAATCTGGTGGAGCTTAGTATAGATGGCCTAATAGAAACAGTGCTGCACACTGCTACAAAGCCCAAATTATTTTCCAGCCAAGGTACAGATAAACATGATTAGTAATTTTAAATCTGGTGGAGCTTAGTATAGATGGCCTAATAGAATCAGTACTGCACACTGCTACAAAGCCCAAATTATTTTCCAGCCAAGATACAGATAAACATGATTAGTAATTTTAAATCTGGTGGAGCTTATTATAGATGGCCTAATAGAATCAGTGCTGCACACTGCTACAAAGCCCAAATTATTTTCCAGCCAAGATACAAATAAACATGATTAGTAATTTGAAAGCTTAAAACGGTTGGTGAGGTGATTTTAACCAATCATCAAGCTTTTACTCTTCCCAGGATGACACAGGGGTAGAAAAGTCGTTTCGGATCCATGATTTGTTCATCTTTATGAACGTGAGTCTGTCTACATTATCAGTGGAGAGCCGCGTGCGCTTATCTGTCAGCACACCACCAGCAGCGCTGAACACACGTTCAGACAGAACGCTGGCTGCGGGGCATGACAAGATCTCCAAGGCGTAAGTGGCTAGCTCCGGCCATTTATCCAGATTGGAAGCCCAAAAAGAGCAAGGGTCCAGTGACACAGTCATGGCTTCAATGTTTACTTGGAGATACTCCTGTACCATCGTCTCTAGGCGTTGACTATGTGTCAGACTTCTTGTCTCCTGTGGCCTTGCAAAGGATGGGCTAAAAAAGTGGTGAAATGATTCCGCAAAATTGCTGTTACCAGCAGATACTGTGGGTCTGTTACGGTTTGAGTGCTGAACACTCGACGGTCCCACGGTTGGCAAGTTGGAACTGTGAGATTCACTACGTGCACCACTGGTGTTTTGTGGAAAAGCACATGTAAGATTCTGCAACAGTCTCTGCTGATACTCCTGCATGCGTGCATCGCTTTCTATGGCAGGAATAATTTCTGCAAATTTACTTTTGTACCGGGGATCTAACAGTGTGGCAGCCCAGTAGTCAGGATTATTTCTAATTCTCACAATTCGAGGGTCATGTTGCAGGTAGTGCAGCAAGAAGGCACTCATGTGTGTTGCGCATCCAGGAGCACCAAGTCCCTGTTGTGTTGGTGGCGAGGTAACAATCATGCTTCCTTCCTCTGTCCTCTCCCCCCAACCTCGCACAACAGAAATGTGATCAAGGTCTCCCTCATCTGATGAGTCTTCCATCAGTTCGTCCTCCACTTCTTCCTGGGCTCCTGCACCTTCCTCACTAGTTTGGCTGCTACCATGCGCCCTGGTAAAACCATCTCCCCCACCCTCACATGCCTGCCGCCTTGGTGCTGCCGACCGTCTGGACCTTGCAGATGTTAGCCCTTCCGCATACAACTCCTCCTCCTCTACTTCCTCCACCTCCTCTTGTGCCACCACCTGACTCCGAATTCTGTTTAACATGTGCTCCAGCATGTAAATCACCGGAATAGTCATGCTGATAATGGCATCGTCAGCACTAAACATCTTCGTCGCCATTTCAAAACTGTGCAGAAGGGTGCATAGGTCCCTGATCTGAGACCACTCCTCCAGCGTGATTTCCCCACCTCTGGATCTCGTTGGCCCAGGCTATACGTCAGAAAGTATTGCACCAGGGCTTGTCGGTGCTGCCACAGTCGCTGCAACATGTGCAGAGTTGAATTCCACCGGGTAGGCACATCACATTTTAGCCGGTGAAGAGGCAGGCCCAACAACTTCTGTAGAGATGTAAGTCGCTGAGCTGCGGGATGCGAACGGCGGAAGTGAGCACACAGCGACCATGCCCTCTGCAGAAGGCCATCTAGTCCGGGATAGTGGGCTAAAAATTGCTGGACAACCAGGTTCAACACGTGAGCCATACAAGGCACGTGTGTGACATTGCCCCGGCGAAGGGCCGCACCCAGGTTTGCAGCATTGTCGCACATGGCCTTCCCTGGTTTCAGGTCCAGTGGAGACAACCATTCATGAAATTGGTTCTCCAGAGCTGACCACAACTCCTCAGCTGTGTGACTCACATTTCTCAGACATTTCAAAGTAAAAACCGCCTGATGACGTTGAGCCCTACTGCCAGCATAGTAAGGAGGTGTGCAGGATCCCTTCTGCGCAGTTTGATAGCTTGTGGCATGACCAGACAGGCTTTGGGTGCAGGTGGAGGACCGAGAGGAGGTTGAGGAGGCAGAAGCAGTGGAGGAACTTTGAGATAAAGAGGACTGACGCACAACTCGTGGGGACGGCAAGACTTGGACAGCAGCCCCTTGTCCTGCTGTCACCATAGTTACCCAGTGCCCAGTCAGCGACATGTAACACCCCTGTCCATGCCTACTCGTCCAAGTGTCTGTGGTGAAATGCACCCTGTCACACACAGAGTTTCTCAAAGAAGCGGTGATGTTGTGTGCGACATGCTGGTGGAGCGCAGGCACACCTTTCTTTGAGAAGTAGTGCCGACTGGGCATCTCGTACTGGGGCACTGCGACGGACATAAGGTCTCGAAAATCCTCTGTGTCCACCAGGCGGAAAGGCAGCATTTCTGTAGCCAAGAGCTTGCAGATGGTGAAATTCAACCTCTTAGCTTTCTCATGGCTAGGAGGAAATGGTCTTTTACTTGTCCACATCTGAGGGACCGAGGGCTGGCTATTGTGCTTAGACGGGGTTGATAAGGGTGTCCCCGGCAAACTGCCGGTCTGTGAGGAAGATGCAGGCGGACATGTTAGGTTGCCTTGATCCAAAGGTGGTGCTATCGATGTCGGACAGCACTCAACACCAGCTGGTGTTACCACCTCCAAAGAAAATGATGACCTGCTAATCACGCTGGCTGTTGCGGGTAAAGAGGTGGCAGGTCTGCACCCCAAAACAGGTGTGACTGCTGTCCCCCAAGTCACAGAGGATGAAGAGGCCGCGGATGCACAAGATATGGCAGACGGTGGTTGGCCCTGCCGGCTAGGCCGCATTGTAGCACACTGAGCTTCCCACTGCAACTTATGCTTAATGTCCATGTGCCGGTTCATGCATGAAGTACTCAAACTATGTATTTTTTGGCCTCTACTTAGCTTTTGCTGACAAATGTTACAGATAACACGATTTGGGTCATCTTTATCGATCTGAAAAAATGCCCAGGCTATGCAAGGCTTAGCACCCATGCGACCTGAAGAGCCACCACGACTTGTGGTGAGAGGCAGAGTTGTGTTTGAGGATGCAGTTGTTGACGTGCTTCCAGTACTACGTCTCTGTCCAGCAAGGCGCAACCTGACCTCGTCGTCACTAGCATCCTCCTCCACCTCCTCTGCTGACCTCATCTCTTGGCTGACTGTGGGTTGACAGTAAGTGGGATCTCCAACCTCATCATCATCACCCTGTGCGTTATCACACCCGTCGTCCTCAGAGCCAACCAGTTCCTGCCCTGACAAAAAACTAAAGTTGTCGCTCCAATCAGGTATTTGAGTCTCATCATCGTCTTCCTCATTGTCTCCACCAACAGGAGTTACAGTTTGGGAATGAGGGTCTACATTATGGTCAGAACCTTCTGCGTCTGGTCCTGGATCCAACTCATAAAGATTCTGGGCATCAGTGCAGATCATTTCCTCGTCTGGATTCACAGAAGCGCTGGAGTCGACCTCTGATTCCCAGGCTATAGTATGAGTAAACAGCTCTGCAGACTCAACCATCTGTTCTACCTCATACTCAGACGGGCAGCTGGAGATTTGGGAGCTGTGAGGAAGCAAGTGCGATTGGGGTGACACCTTTGAGGACTGGAGTATTTGTGATGTTGAAGTTGATGTGGAGGAGAGCCCACTTAAAGGAGCACTTGATATCCGTTGAAGCACCTGCTGTTTTTGTGCCTCATCTGGAATTTGTAGCGATTGGCGTGGCCGTAAGAAAGGGATCTTATCACATTGTCCGCTAAAAGAAGTAGACATTTTAGTTTGGCTGGAAGATGGTCTTTCTTCTGCAGATGTTACTGTTGCTTTAACACCTACCCCACGGACACAACCTTTTTTCCCCTTCCCAACACGCCTATTCCCCTTTCCACCAGCAGCAGGCCTTTTTCCACTCATTTTGGTGGTTAACTAATTCACAACTCTGGAGTTGTTTGCACAAAAAAACAATGGATGGGAACCGAGCAGAGCTGAGTGGCCAAACTGTGGTATTAGGCCAAAACTATTGGCTGGGTTAGATGCAGAAAAAAATTATATTCAATTTGCAACCTGATGGAGGTCAGTATAGATGGACTAATAGAACAAGTCCCACACACTGCTAGAAGCCCAAATATTTTTTCAGAGGTAGATGCAGAAAAAAATTGTATTCAATTTGCAACCTGATGGAGGTCAGTATAGATGGACTAATAGAATGATGCTATGCCCAAAAGATTTTACTTCACTAGGTGCAGTAAAAAAATTGGTATTCTATACACAGGTGGTGTAGCTTGCAACACAGATAGGCTACTCCACTGACTAACACACTCTGCAATAGGCCAAAAAGGATTAGCTTTGCTAGATTCAGCCAAATGCTGTGAAAAAAACTTGCACAGCACTGGCACAGACCTGCCTGGCAAAAACTGATAGGAACTGATGTAACTTAGTACTGAAAAGGACTGCAATTACAATTAGTCTTTACTCCCACAATCTATCTATTTAAGAGCACAGACCTGCCTGATAAAAGTCGTATGAAATGATGTAACGTAGTCCTTAAAAGGACTGCAATCACAACTATTCCCTACTCCCAAGCTATCTGTAGATTTGTGCGAAAATTGGCTTGAAATTAACAAGGTATAGCGCACACAGCAACAGCGGTGCCGTCTAACACGCAGCTGCAGCAGTGAGAAAATGGTGGCGACGGGGAAAATGGCTTGGTCTTATAGGGCAAGGACATGTGACATACACTGCCAATGACACATGCCCTTGCTTGTGTGAAAAAAAGCACTTCGCTCCGTGTGTGCGCTGCTGATAGGCTGACAGATTGCACCTCCCCACTGTAAATGAGGGAAAGAGAAAAAAAAAATGGAGATCTTCATTATTCCTGCAGAGATCCATCCCCTGCCCCTCCCCCCACCCCGCTGTACACTCAAACTGCGTATTAACATTAATTTTCATCATTACTGAGAAAAAATCCAGTTATGATTTTGGTGCACGAACAGTTATCGAACATAACCTCGAACAGCCGAATTTTTCTCAAATCGTTCGTGCTCGAACACCGCCCAAAACAGCTCGAATTTGAGATTGGCGAACAGTTCGAGTCGAACACCGCTCATCTCTATTGGTAACATCAGTAGAGCGGTTCCTGATCAGTGACTGCTTAGTAAAGGATTTGGCAATGTTGATTTATAGATCACAGCACAAGATCTCGCGCTTTTATGGTGAGGGGGTCGTGAAGGGTAGTGAAATCCTTTTCTGCGTGCTGGAATCCCATAACCCGGAAGTTCTTTAGCATGGCAATATTTAGATTGCCATTAAGAGCAATTTGGGGCATTTTTGTTAATGAGTTATATTTATTAAAATCATCAGTCTTGCCTGCTCGTTGTTTTCTTAATTAAAAAGCATAGCCACAGACTGAGGATAAGGCTTCTTTAAACATGAAAAAGCCTCATATAATTCCTTCCTCTTACCTGTTAGGAAAGTAAAGTGACACTTCCTGAGAGTCAGGAGACAGAACATCATCAGGATGCAATGAAGGAAGTTCATTGACTGCATCTGCATATAAAAATGACAATAAAAGCTATTAGTACTAGACCAGCAGCGGCAGAACACGCAGGACAAGTGCTGGACAGAGGATTTTTTGGCAGATTATTCCAATGTCAGGCTTCCTGGAGGCTGACCTCTTACTCTAATAACACTGTATTATGCCTGTGCTGGCAGGGTTATATAATATGGTACCATGCTATATTAACCCTATAAGGACCAAGTCTTTGTTAGCTTTCAGGATCACATTTGTTTTTTCTTTTTACGTGTATTCAAAGCTATGACTTTTATTATCTTGCCATCGACATTGCTGTATGAGATTAGTTTTTTCTGTGACAGTTCATTTACCAATGGCATAATTTTGGATAACTTGTATTTTCATGATTAATTTGTTTTCTTTTTTGTGGGGAGGCAGAAAATGAGAAATAAATATAGTTTTTTTTTAAATACGTTTTTCTGTTTTTGCACAGTAAAAGCACTTCATAGAAAAAGAGTAATGTTTTCTAGTGTCCCACTAGGAGTGTTGAAGATTTATGCAGCTTTATAATGCTTTAGGCCGGGTCCACCCTGTGTTTTCTGCAGTGAGTTTGGGGGTTGCATCTGAATCCCCCTAAAAATGGGATTCAGATTCAGATGGGCCATAGACTCTAATGGCACAAACGGAGTTCAATTTCTGAAAGTGTCGGTTTATTCAGATGGACGCAGAAACATAGTAGACTACATTTCTACATCTGTCTGACCAAATTGGGAAATTCGGATTTGAGCTCCATTCAATTCGATAGCCCATCAGGGGTACATCTTAATCCCATTTTTAGGGGGATTAAGGCATAACCCCCAAACGCACTGCAGAAAATTCAATGTGAACAGGACCTAAGACGTCTAAAAGCAATGGCAGGAATGGGGGCATTTGTTAAGCCTCAGGTTTTCATAGTAATCCGTCAGGGCCTCACAGTTGCAACACAGAGGGCACTAATGGGGTGCTCCCTTCATCTGTCAAAATTCACGATTGCACCTGGATCACAGGCTTGCACCTGCTATTATTTTGAGGTTACACTGGACAGTACCGATAGGATTACAGTCACATAAATTTCTGTTCAGCGGTAAGCACACATGTGTGAAGCATATATACACCATTCATCATCAATGGGTTAAAGGATGCCATTAAAAAATTAACTACTTTGTCCTGCACCCGAGTCTAGAAATCAGCAAAGGATAGAAAAAAACGACATATTTGAAAATTAGATAACTTTTTTGAACTATTCGTAAAGCTCTGACTCTGCAAACCTCTGTTAAATTAGGGAAATAAATGCAAATGTCAGAAAAATAGAGCTAAATTGTGGCATTTCGATTGCAAACCTTCATGACATGGATGCATGGACGTTTCCGCACATTCGGGGACACTCTGGCTAGCCCCACCGCCTTCTGTTGGCACAGGAAGCCCTGGATCTGGTGAGGTAAGTTGAAGTAGTTCAAGCTCCTTCGTTGGACTTGGTGGAAGAGACTGTGATGTTTGAAGACCCAAATCTGTCCAAGAAACCTCAAAGACAAAAAAGGAATTGGACCAGATCAAACTAGATAGACCTTATTAAATGTATGTGTGCAAGGTAATGATTGGAAAGGGCTTTCCTCACCTGCGGGAGCCTTCCCCAGTCCCACTCTATGCAGCTCTCGGTGCGAGGTGACCCAGGGGCCTTTACTTCCAGTTCAGAGTCACTTTTGGGGGAGGGTGAGCGGCTAATAAATAGGTGAAAAGGAAACAATACAGTTTAAATTAAATAAACACATATGCTGGAATTAGCGTGATTACGACCATTAAATGATCGCTGATTAGCTAAAGGCAAGCCAATTTAATGGCCTGTTTAGACTGGCTGACCACACATCTACACATATGGCAATATGATTGTGATCCGAATATCATGTTATTTTCAGCACATCAACTGTTTACACAGGACGATATTCTGTTGATAACAATGGTTTTTAAGTCAGCAGAAAAATGACTGCACCCAATGAACAATGCTTCGATGAGTGTTTGCCAGCTGGTCGATAATCAGGAACGACAGTCCAATGAAATCTCATTTGCCGATCATGGGCTAGTCTAAAGGCCCCGTCACACTTAGCGACGCTGCAACGATCCCGACAACGATACGACCTGTCAGGGATCGTTGCTGCGTCGCTATGTGGTCGCTGGTGAGCTGTCAAACAGGCAGGCTCACCAACGATCAGGGGAGCAGCGACATCGTGGAAAGAATCTTTCCACGATGTCCTGCTCCTGGTTACGAGCCTGCTGAAGCAGGAGCAGGCTGGTAACTATGGTAAACATCGGGTTACTAGGGGCACACGCGCTCCTAGTAACCCGTTGTTTATCATGGTTACCACTCTGCTACAGTGAGCGGGAGGTTACCACTCACTTTAGCAGGCTCGTAACCATGATAAACAGCGGGTTACTAAGTGCGCGTGTGCCCCTAGTAACCCGATGTTTACCATAGTTACCAGCCTGATCGCTGCTCCCGCTGGTCACACACAGCGATGTGTGCTGACCAGCGGGAGAGCAACGACCAAAAAATGGTCCAGGACACTTTGCAGCGATCAGCGACCTCACAGCAGGGGCCTGATCGTTGCAAAGTGTCACACATAGCGACATCGCTGGTGAGGTCGCTGTTGCGTCACAAAAACCGTGACACAGCAGCGATCTCGCTATGTGAGACGGGGGCTTAAATGTGCCCAATACCCACAGTAAAGTCTATCTCATCTCATGAGAAAACAGAAGTATTGAGAAAGCTGACCAGCTACCAAAAACAGTCCATGTAAAAACACTCCCCTGTAATTATGGGTGCCTATTGCATTGCAGACCAGCAACATGAACAATTGTAGAAAAAGGAATTAATGGCACAACCACTGAAAATATAAAACGTTTGCTTCTTCTTTATTGGTAATCCATTAAAAGGGTATAAAACATGTAAACAACATGGGTGACAGACTTATGCGTTTTTGGCATACACAGCGCCAAAGACTAAGA
The DNA here is from genome assembly GCF_046119375.1 of Phyllobates terribilis. Taxonomy (NCBI): domain Eukaryota; kingdom Metazoa; phylum Chordata; class Amphibia; order Anura; family Dendrobatidae; genus Phyllobates; species Phyllobates terribilis. The sequence continues at coordinate 222,257,768 of NW_027362765.1, read as the reverse complement.
AAATGCGTAAGTCTGTAACCAATGGTGATCATATTTTTTATACCCTTTTAATGGATTTCTAATAAAGAAGAAACAAAGATTTTGTATTTTCAGTGGTTGTGCCTTCAATTCCTTTATCTATCTTATCTCAATTTGCTCTGTAATATATGTTTTATATGTTTAGCTTGCCATAGACATAAGATTTTTATGTGTGTCTTATGGCTATCTTGCCTGCCATGTGATACCCAGATACCTGCAATTGGGGAAAATAAAAATTCAACAGTTTGGATTTTATTCTGGTTCAGAGTACTTCTTGCACTGTAGGACAGGCAGTGCCACAAGTAGCTGCTTATCCTTTGTTCCTTTCAACATAAACATATATATTTGGCCAGTTTCAGTGTTCAGAGGAGTCAGCAGAATTGCTGTCAGTTATCTCATGTCTATATCTTCCTTAAAGGGGCTGTCCACTGAAAACAAGTTAGGATACGTGATAACTTACTGATTGGAGGGGGTCCTACCGCTGGGACCTGCCATAATTGGCAGAACAAGGAATTTTTATTCCCAATGGGACACTTTTATTCTCATAACAAAGTGGAACAGCAGGTCAGATTCCCAACCACAGCGCCATTCATTCTCTATGGGGCTGCCTGAAAAAGCAGAGTGTGACGCTTGGCAGCCCTATAGGGACTGGATGAAGCAGCAGTCGGGCATGCGCTCTCTCCTGCGGAGAGGTCATAACTTGTCTTAACTGGTCATATCCTTTTAAGCACTACTCCAGCGTTTTATTTTTCAGCGCTGGAGTGGTGCTTCTAATCTAAGGTCCCTGTCCTCAGTATTATACTGATCCGCCGCACTCTTCACCTTTTATCGGCAACACGCTGATCCTGCGGTGTCATCTTGTGACTGCAAAGTCAGAAGTAATGGTAGAAGCTCTCAATGCAAGTCTATGAGAGCCAGAACAAACACTGGAGCGATAAAGCAGGTCACAAACTGCTGGAGACCGAAGGGAGAGGCGGCGATAGAAGGTGAAGATGACGGAGGGTAAGTATGAGAGTGGGGCAGGCCTTAGATTAGAAGCACCACCTCAGCGCCGCAATAAAAAACAACAACACTGGAGTGGTGCTTTAACTAGCCTTTTATTTTGATAAAGCCAATAACTCTTATAGTCTCTATAGGTCACCTTGTAGACAGCTGTAAGACATCCTCTTCAGCAGTGGTGAAGTGGTCCTTTGACTGTGATGGAGAAATGTCATCTGGGATCTCAGTGAAAGAGAAGTATATGGAGTCACTAGATATAATGAGGAGACACGAGAGAAGACAGTCAGTATGATAATGATACAGATAGATTCAAATACGGTACATGAACATTTTCAGGAGCAAAAAACAACCAATCAAATATTATGCAACTGAATTGTCATGCCAGGTGTGGGAAAGACTTAGTGCAACACAGAGGGAAGAGGGAAAGGGAGCCCAGACACTAGGGAAAGGGGGGAATGAAGACCTCCTAGTCTGGACTAGTGTCACCCTGTCTCAACTACCGTCTCTATATTGGCTCCTCACCAATAGCCACATGCGTGCCTCCCCCTGTCTTTCCCTGGTGTATGGCGAAGGCAAGGGAAGGAAGGAGATGAGCACTAGTCAATCTCCACTAAACTCTATAGACAACAAGGGTAGACAAGCAGGGGGAATTGCTTAGCTTTAGACGACTCCAAACAAATGCGAACTCGGCCTCAAGCTCCAGAAAGGAGGAAGTACTGCTCTTCCTAATGCCTTCACAAGTAGCCGGCATCTCCCTCTCAGACACACCAGATATATATACACCCAGGCCAGGAAGCTAATTACCAGAAGGAGGTAGCCGCTAGGTCTTAGAGACAGCCTCTCATCTAAGAAGATGTCTGTAATGCCAAACGCAGAGATCTCCTGCAACCAACTGCAGGGCGACGGTCTGTCACATCTGATACACCCGTGACATGAATACAATGAAATTAAATCTTTTTTTTAAGGATCAAGAACATAAGTCATTTTAGTAGGAGTAGACTTCACAGAACACGTTAGCCCTTTCCCTTTCCTGACCAGGCCAATTTTTTTCAAATCTGACCTGTAACTTTATGCGGTAATAACGCTGGATTGCTTCCACATATCCCAGTAATTGTCTGTTTTTTTTCAAACACACTGTGTTGCGCCCCTGAGGGTTCGATCGCCACAGGGATGCTGCACTTCTTTAATGGAGTGTAGTGTTCCTCCTCTGAGGTAAGAACAGTGTGATGGTCAGGACCTAACCTCCACATCCAACACCACACTTCTCCCACCAGAGGGGACTAGAATGCACTAGGTGCTGCCCCTCCTGGTAAGCGGGAGACTGGGGAACCAAGAGATAGGGGAACCATTTAGTGGGTGAGGGTGGAGGACTCACATTTTAGTGACACTTAATAATTCATATTTAATACACAGCCATCTTGAGCTCATTGTTCTTTGTTCTTTGACTGTTCTTCTACTGTGATCTCCTACCCTGAACGTGGATCCTGTGTGGGCCTGCGGCGGATGGAGACACAGCCCTCGTACCCTGGCCTTGGGTCGAGGGGCAGGCTGCAGATAATGAGTGTCTCAGCCTGGTCAAGGACCATGACCAAGAAGGCCCGGAGCTTAGGAGTGTAGCTCCACCGCAAATGGATCCCAGGGAGGATGCAGACGGAGTGGTATACGCCACCTGTCCTCGCTATGCTGATCTATTCAGAGGGATTCCGGCTGCAAGAGGGGTACCGGCCCCCGACACCTGACCTTGCTACTCCACGTCCTGGTCAGGATCCCACCGGGTAACGGAAGGAGCGGAGCTGCCACCCGTACCCTTTTTCTGAGTGAAGTTCAGAGGGAGACCCGGCCTATCTACACACACACAGACAGGAAAGGACCCGGTCTGAAGTCTAGGAACACTCTGGTGCGGGGTCCTGATTGAACACTGGAGGTTGTCGGACCCCCCCCCCGTCTCTGGTGACTGCAGAACTCCGCGAGGAGCAGGGAGAAGCCTTGCAGCTGTACTCTTCAACTTGAGTAAAAACTCTGGAAGTTAACCCCTATGGCCTCCGGACTCTTTATTCTGCACTACACTGCACTACGCAGCACCAGACCTCCTACACTACTACCCCCTCCATCCTGGCCCTCTGCCCTGAGGCCCTGCTCCGCCTGTGGGGAGTAGTAACAACGACGGCTGCCATAACACCATGCCTCAGCGGACTGCAGCAGCGCTGGTGGCCTTCACCAGGCGCCACAGGTGGCGTAGTCGAGATCAGCCACTCAACCCGGATAAGCCCATTCCATCCTCTTTTCAGTGTGACGGCCCTGGGCGCGGAGCGGGTCCGGGCCACGGCTGCACCCCATCTAGCACACAGGACCCGGCTCCGAGTCCCCCATCTCCCAGGGTAGGGCTTTCTAGCGTCACACAACTGTCCTTTATGTTAGTGGTAAATATGGGGCAATATATTTTACGTTTATTTATGAAAATATTTTGAATTTAAGGATAATTTTGAAAAATTTGCAATTTTTGAACTTTCAATTTTTATGCATTTTCGTTTTTTGATCCCCTTGTTCCCAGAGCCATAACGTCTCCATTTTCTGGGGCCGGGTGAGGGCTTATTTTTTGCGCGCCGAGCTGAAGTTTTTATTGATACCATTTTGGGGTAGATCCGATGTTTTCATCGCCCGTTACTGCATTTTATTGCAATGTTGCGGCGACCAAAAAGCGTAATTCTGGCGTTTAGAATTTTTTTCTCGTTACGCCGTTTACCGATCTGATTAATTCTTTTTTTATATTGAATCGGGTGATTCTGAACGCGACGATACCAAATATGTGTATGTGAGGGTTTTTTTCTTATTATTTTATTTTGAATGGGGCGAAAGGGGGGTGATTTAAACTTTTATATTTTTTTAATTTTTTAAATATTTTTAAAAACATTTTTTTTACAAATTTTGCATGCTTCTATAGTCTCCATCGAAGACTAGAAGCAGCACTTGTCTGATCGCCTCTGCTACATAGAGGTGATGAGCAGATCACCTCTATGTAGCAGAAATGCTCATGTGCTATGAGCGCCGACCACTAGGTGGCGCTCATAGCGATCAGCACATGACAACCACTGGGGTCTGCTGAAGAAACAGGGTTGTCATGCCCACGCATCGGTGACCCGCGATCACGTGACGGGGTCACTGATGGGCAGGGTAAGTGACGCGCTTCCGGCGCGGCGATGTTAAATGCCGCTGTCAGAGATTGACAGCGGCATTTAACATGTTAACAGCCGCGGGTGGATCGCGATTCCACCCGCGGCTGTTTCGGGCTCATGTTAGCTGTAAGAATCAGCTGACATGTGCCCGGTTCACAAAGGGTGACAGCCTGGTGCGTACTAATACGCCACAGGCTGTAAAGTGGTTAAAACAGATGTATCACATAAAATAGGTAATAAATAACATTTACCACGTTTACTTTACGTCAGCTTCCTTTTTTGAAAAGTCATGTTTTTTTTGTTAGGATGTTAGAAAACTTAAAAGTTTAGCAGCACTTTTTCATATTTTTTTTTTCAATAAAATTTACAAACCTGTTTTTAGAGACCACCAAGGGTGGAACTATAACAGGTCAGAATGTTAAACTAAGAACGTCATGTTCAGTTTTGTAAATTCTTGCTTAGCCACAATAGATCAAGGTGTGATTTTTGGATGTGCGGTTCACCTCTTTTCTCCAGTTATAGCATATTGCATGCTGTCCTCTCTTTTTTGTTTCACTTGAACCAGCACTCCTTCCATTTGACCCAGGTGTTTTTAAATTAGCAAGAGACTGCAAGAGGGGATCGGCATATTTTTTACTCTCAGAGTTTGAGAACATGTGGAAGTTGAGGTTTTTTTTAGCTCCTTTCACTTGGTGCTGTGCCTGTGGGATGGTGTGGTCTGGAGCCCTGGGAGCTTTGCCTTGCAGAATGGTTGCTATGAGGGAACCAGCTCGCTCCCCCTGCTGGTACGCTGATTCTGGTCTGCGCATGGCGCTGCACCTTTTAGGTCAGGGACTCACCGAGAGGTTCACCATGACAAGGTGACAAAGTGGGCTTCATACAATGTAATCAATATGTTAAACTAAGAATCCAATGTTCTCTTTGTCCCCTATTGTCTGTGAAATGTACATCACAGCAAGTTTAGTCCAAATCAAGGTTTTCAGAGATTTAGGGCTCACACTGGCCTCAATTCTCTATTAGGAGAGAATCTGGCCAATTATGCTAATGATACTCGGCTCAAACTCATTCAGAGTTTGAGCAGAGTGTCATCTGAGTGTGCTCCAATTCTCACATGAGAGAATTGCAGCACAGGTGCGGAGAAGATGGACAAAGTAATTTTTCTTCATCTTCTCCATTGCCTGTGTCTGTGGTAATGGGACTGCACTTGGATGACATCTGAGTGGAGTCTGATGTTTCACACACACCCACAGACTTGTATGGGTGCGTGTGAGCCGAGTCTTGCAGCCACCCCCATGCAAGTGCTCAGCATGAAGCACAGGAGAAAGGTGAACCCAGACTTATTGCAATTTTGGGAGGCAGAATTAAGAAATAAAAGCAATTGTTGGACTGCTATTGATTTTTTTTATGCCGCTAATCATCTGATATAATTAAGAAGACAATTTTATTCTCTGGGTCAGTACAATTCCAGTGATGCCATATTGAAGTTGTATGTTTTGCTACTTTTACACACAAAAAAAAAAAGTTTTATGTTAATTTTTTTGCATGGTCAAATTTTGAGAGCTTTTCGAATTTTCTGTGTGAGGGTTTGTTTTTTTGCATGATGAGTTGAAAGTTTTTTTTCGGTACCATTCTGGGGTACATAGCATTTTTTTTATTGCTTTCCATTCCGATTTGATTTTTGGACAGGTAGAATGAACAATAAGCAGCAATTCATTCATTGTTTTTATTTATTTATATATTTTTTACTTTACAGTAAAAGAAGACAATTTCATTGTTCAGATCAGTATAATTACAGTAGTACCAGATTTATATAGTTTTTTTATGGACCCTTTGAAGCGCAGACAGGTGCGAAACGGCCGTCGTCCGTCCTATGTACCACACTCTTCCCTGTTACCACTTTTAAAGTGATGTTTGAATAAAACTTTGGATTTTAAATGGACCGATGAGTGCCACCATTTATTTACTTTATGCAATATTTTATTTGTTTGCCTACAGCGCTGAGTGAAAACTTATTTTTTTGTGTTAAGTTGTCATTTTTAGTTATACCGCTTTAGTTATGCCGCTTTTCTTTACATAAGACTTTTTGATGTTTTATTTCACTTTTTATGCAGTGGAATGATGAAAAAAAACAGTTTTTATTGTTTGGGGGTGGGGGTTACGTTTTCCAATTTTTTTTACTTAGTCCCACTATAGGACTTGAGGACTTGAGTGGTCTGATTGCTGGGCTGCAATACTTATGTATTGCAATGTATTAGACCTGTCAGTTTTACACTGTCAGGTGACTTGTTAGACCCTAGAGGTTATTTTTTGACATTTTCTTGCCATAACAATCATCCGTGCTGCGAGACTGAGCCCCCTCCCATTCACAACCATCTAGACGGTTGATCCTATTGACAGATTCCCCTTAGAGGGATCTGTATTAGATAAATGGACAACACCTTTAAAAATAGATATCTTAAAGAATGGCCAATTATAAAGTTGTCACTTGTCACTTTTTAGAACTCATTTTCTTCTTTTTGTAGTTTGAAATCATTCTGTAAATGTGGTTTGCTTGTGCTTATACCTAGCAGCCTATGTCATGAAGTAGAGCTGCAGTATAAAGTATGGGGTAGGGATATAGCAACCAGCAACGAAGAAAGCAGCCTGCAGGTAAGAATTGTACAAAGGTTGTGACTGACATCATTAGACCACAACTGTAATTCACTTTAACTTTCACTTCACACATGAACACACTGAGATTGAACAGATTTAGGCTATTTAGGCCAATAGGCTATGTGCACTTGTTGAGAATTTTCTGCACAAAAAATCAGTGTTGGCAGGAAAAACGCTGCATTAAAAAATGCTAATTTTGTATGCATTTTTGATGTGTTTTGATGTGTTTTTTATTGCGTTTTTTCACATTCATTTGAGTGGGTGAAAAGCACAGCAAAAATGCTAAAAAAAATTTGGCATGCTGCAGATATGAAATAAACGCTTTGATTATTCAAATCCACAAGGAAAAAATAAGCAGCATGTGCATAAGATGTCAGAAATCTCATTTACTTAGCTGGTACTATAAAGTGCAGCGTTTGTTACCCTTGGAAAGCGCACAGAAAAGAGTTGCAAAAACACAGTGTGTGATCAAACCCTTAAGGTAACTCTTATCCATATTCCTATTAATGCATGTGAATGTCCGATAGGGAAGTCCTCAAGATAATGTAGCAAAGCAGCCAAGAATGCAGCTTCATAAGGATGGCTCATACTAAATCACATGGTCCATAAAGGTAACACTTACCATGTGGGAATCATTGTGCTTTCAGATTTGTCAGAAGTCTCCTCAGTTCTATTACTTATTATTCTCCTGCTCCAGTTTCGCCTTCTAGTTGGGCTATCAATGAACGGCAAAGGAGATTGGAAAGCTGGAGAAGGTTCAGGTATTTCATTACAGACATAATGGGGTGGAGTGTCCTGAGGTAGGTGAGGAGAAATGATGGAGGATTCAGGCACCTTTAAAATGAACACAAATAAATTGAGTTACTCACTATCCCTGTTGGTTCACCTCAAATAAAATAATCTCAATTGTCTAATAGTAAGCAAATGTGAAATGTAAAGTATTTGTTCCTTGATTACTATATTCGCTTTGTAATAAATATGAAATCCTGTTATATGAAAAACATTAATAGATCTGTTTATAGAATAGACCTCATGTTATGTGTCGCTTTAGTACTCTAAGTGCACAATGGTGTCCTATGGTTAGTGGCTATGTATCAAAAAGGTTTTTTTTAACACTTATATAGCACCTGCAGTGATAATCATACAAGAATAATCTAGAAGCCCGATTCATTCAGAACCTGACTGCTGGGGTAATATGTGGTAAATTCATTAAGAGGCACTTAATGAATTAGGTGCATCTTGCCACAAGCACAGTGATTTGTCCTGATGAAGAAGTGTTGTATGCTTCGAAACGTATTGACAAAAAACGCTTCCAAATACTCTTCACTGTTCCTTCTTCATCTGGTGGGAGATTGGCAGCGCAATTTTTGATCCACCTTTCCATTTGTCTACATTTTATCTGCTTCGATTCGATGGATCCGCATAAGTCTTCTGCTCTCACAAGCTAAAACAGGAGTTGTGACTGTCACAACCCCACAAGGTGATCATAAACAGTTTTTCCCTCTTTTATACCGGATAAGACCTTATTTGCGCTTCATTGTCTCCCAAGCCTATGGTTATCTTTTTGCAACATGCAGAAGTAGTGCTGTTGCTTCAGAAGCATCCCTCATCAAACCCTCCCCCCCACCATCTCCATGCAGGATAAAGAATGCTGTGTACTATTGTGTCCTTGTGAAGGAAAAGCCTGTGGTTGTGTATGCATAGAAGTGTGCTGCTAAGAGATCTAATCTATGCTGAATTATGCTACTGAAGAGACTGTAATACTGTGCCTTGTGAAGAAACTACTGTATTGTTAATGGAGCCGGTTGCTCTAGAAACTCAGATTGTACTGTAATGAAGATTGTTGCTGTAATATCCCTGAATTGCACTGGCCGTGCTTCAGATTAAATTCCACTGTTAAACTGTTGAAAAAGACTCTTGTCAGATGTGTCAGGTCAGCAATTGAATCTATTGTGTGCCTGAGAGAAGGTGTAGGCTATGGTTGCCCTGAGTAACGGTTCCCCCAGGATTCCAAAGAATTTATGAAACCCCTCTCGCCCTATTTGAACCTAGCGGCGTGCGTGTAACATTGGTGGCCCGTATGGGGAATCCTGAGCGGGAATTAGCGTGTAGAGGGAGAAGAGGAAAAGTGTCTGGAAAAACACAGCAGCACAGCACCTCAATTCAACTCTGCTACACCAGTTAAAGGGGACCAGCCCTAAAGAAAACTCACTAGCAGCAATGGATGTGGAAATACAAATGGACAGAATTAGTGAGCTGCTTCTTCAGTTAACCTGTGAAGAATTGAGAACATTAGCAGAACATATAAAGATGACAGAAGAACAGATTTCTAAAGCACACAACCACAGGCAACTGTTAGCTGCCATTAATGCAAAAATGGATGAGGTGAGGGAGAAAGAAGCTGAAGATGTCATGGGGACGTTCCTCCAGGAGGTAACACAATTTCTAACCAGGTTGAAGTCAGAGGATGGCGGGGCGGCACCAATTACCAAAAGGGAGAATCTCCGTCTGCAGACAAAACTACAGGAATTGAAAGAACACTTCAAAGCCCTAACAGCCCTGCAGGAATTGACCAAAACCTCTGAACGGGCAACAGACTCAGACAGAACCTTTAACCTGCTCGAGTTAGATAAATCAGGAAGACAGTCCTCTCTAAAACCACAAATCACCATAAGGAAAGAATTCAAGATCCTGGGACAGATTGGAGAGTGTGAACAGAAAGAGAAATTGTCTTATATGAACTTGTTGCACTAGATCGATGCAGGCTTACAGAAAGGCTACCAGCGCCAGATGAGATCGTTGAGGGGGTGGTGAAAGCGATCTGTCCAGGACTGAACCTCCGTAGTATGCTATAAATGAAGAGTCAATTGACCTTGCAACAGCTGAAGATGATTTTAAAAGGGTACTATAAAGAAGAGAGTACTTCTGAATTGTTCCACCGACTCATTAACATCTCACAGGAAAATAATGAATCGCCCCAAAGTTTCTTTTTCAGAGCAATTGAACTTAAGGATAGACTGTTGTTTGCATCCAGAGATGTAGAAGCGAAGGAGAAGTTTGATGCTGGACTAGTCCAGGAGAAGTTCTTGAGATCATTGGGAACAGGTTTAATCAGCAAAGACATCAAGTTGCAGCTGAAACAGTATCTAGAAGATCCTGGCATTCTGGATGAAGTCCTAATTTAAAAAAATGAATGAGGCAGCTAGCTTAGAGTCAGAGAGCAAACAGAATTTAAAGAAAGCCTCTGCTCCTAAAATCAACAAAATGAGTCAGGTGAAGTTGGAGACCCCCGGTGGCCAGTCCGAAGATCATCATGGAGACCCTCCAGTGCCACCTCCGATAGGGAACATTAAATCACCAACAAAAGAGAGAACCGCCAGCGCTGACTGGGAGGAAGTAATAGGAGAACTGCGAGCCGAGTTGATTGAGGTGAAAAAGTTGATTCGTTTCAGGCCAGAACCTGTATCCCTCAGACCCAGGAGTAGGTTCCAAAACAGAAGATACCCGGCTTGTGAAGCGTGCCGTTCATCATATCAAAGTACGGTATGTGTCAACTGTCTAAGATGTGATGAGGAAGGACATTATGCCAAGGAGTGCCAATGGTCGCGATCGTTTGGGTTAAAAGACAGGAGGTTGCCAGTGTGGGGCGACTGGTAACCGCGACATGGAGGAGGCCCCAGAAGCAAATCCAAATCTCACCAAACCCCAGAACGGCGCATGAGGTAAAACGGCTGCGTCAGTACTATCCCCAAGTGTGTTCCCGTCTACAACAGCTGCAAGAGAGACAGGGACATCAGTTACTTAATGCCCAGTGCAGAGGTCAAATGATGTACTCCTGGAAGGAGGATTCCTTAGTTGGTAAAGATAGCCTCATCAGCCTAATCGGTGAAAGGCGCTTTATACAGTGCCAGCTAGATGGACTCCTAGTAAAAGCACTGTGGGACACAGGAGCCCAAGTGAGCCTTTTAAATGAAGAATGGAGAAGGTGCTACCTGCAACATACCTGCCTTCGGCCGCTAAAAGAACTCTTAGGACCAGTGGAACTCCATGGCAAAGCTGTCAACCACACAGAAATCCCTTTCATAGGCTGGGTGGAAGTGACTTTCCAACTGAGTACCATGAAGAAGAGCAACACCATTGAGCTTTTGGTATCTTTTCTCGTGACCAGTGATCAGATGGACAGCCTATCAGGAAGTACCTGGCTCTCTGTCCTCGATCAGGGTAAAGCATATCATCAAGGGTTTATTGAAGAGTCCAGTAGACCTTTGACAGCATTCATCACACCGTGGGGGTTATATGAGTGGATCCGCATACCGTTTGGGCACAGTTCAGCTCCAGTAGAATTTCAGAGGAGCATGGAGACCTGTTTGGAAGGATTGAGGGACGATATCTGCCGGCCATACTTGGATGACAATGTGGTACAAAGCAAAACCTTCCGGGAGCATGTTGAACATGTGAGGACCGTATTAGAGTGGTACCAACAACACAGACTTAAGTTGACCCCAAAGAAGTGTGAACTGTTAAAAAGGCAAGTCCGATTTCTAGGGAAAATTGTGTCCGGAGAAGGGTATACCATGGACCCAGCAGAAATCGCTCCGGTACTGGCCTTAAAAGACAAGCGGCCTTCTACTGTCGGGGAGTTGAGGCAAATCTTAGGATTCCTCTCCTACTATCGTACTTACGTTTGGAACTTCTCCAGGATTGTCGCCCCGCTAAACCTCCTCTTTGGGGGGGCGACAGAGTCAACAACACCCATGGAGAAAAAGAAAAAGAAGAACGCTGGTAGGACCGGGCTTAAAAGAAACAACGCAGTTTCATCCAAACGGCCCATTCTCTGGACAGCAAACCACCAGGAGGTATTGGAAGAACTAGTAGACTACCTGGTAAAACCATCCATCTTGCGATATCCTGATTTCTACTTACCATTTGTTCTTCATTGTGACGCTTCTCAAGTTGGTCTGGGAGCTGCCCTGTATCAGCATCAAGATGGAAAATTGAGAGTTATCGGTTTCGGTTCTAGGACGTTGGTTAATCCCGAGAAGAATTACTATCTACAATCCGGAAAATTGGAGTTCCTGGCATTGAAATGGGCTATTTGTGAACGATTTAGAGATTATCTCTACTACAGCAAAGAGTTTAAGGTATACACTGACAACAACCCTTTGACCTATGTCCTCACTACAACCAAACTGAATGCAACGGGTCAGAGATGGGTCGCTGAACTAGCTGACTTCAATTTCAGCATCAAGTACAGGCCAGGAAAATGCAATGCGGATGCTGACGGATTGTCAAGAATGCCACTAGAGCCTGAGGAGTTCATGCAAGAATGCTCGGAGGAAGTCAGTCTGGAAGCAATTGAGATCACTACCCAAACAGTGAAAGCTTATCAAGAGGACGACACAAAATTATGCTGTCCGTTGACGGTGGAAACCACCTTAAAAGTGAGAGAACAAGATCACCCCTTGTCCATTCAACAACTACCAAAACGAAAAAGCCATAGAGCACAACGGGAAGATCAGATAATTGGTAGAATACTAATTTATGTGGACCAAAATCGATTTCCAAGTAAACAGGAGAGAGATAATGAGTCACCAGCAGTATCTGTTTTAGTTAAAGAATGGACGAAGCTCTACCTCAGTGAAGACGGTATCCTGTATTGTAAAGGAGGACAAAACCGGCAGTTGGTACTGCCCAGAGTATTCCGTAGGTTGGCCTTCAAATAACTCCATGAAAACATGGGACACCTGGGAGTGGAAAGGACAACCAACTTGATCCATGAACGTTTCTTCTGGCCGTACATGCAGAGAGATATTGAGAGGTACATGACCAGGGACTGTGGGTGTCTGAAAGATAAACGTCCCAACACATCAACCCAGGCACCTATGGGCAACATCCAAACTACGTATCCGTTTGAGATGGTCTCAATAGACTTTCTACTTCTCGAGACGTGAAAGGGTGGTTACAAATACATATTGGTGGTGATGGACCATTTTACTCGATTTGCTCAAGCATATGCCACCACCAATAAAGCAGGTCGAACAGCGGCAGAGCAGATCTTCAATGATTTTGCTTCGAGGTTTGGGTTCCCTAAGAGGTTACACCACGACCAAGGAAGAGAATTTGAGAACCAGCTCTTTGCCAAGCTAGGAAAGTACTGTAGAATTCAGAGTTCACACACAACGCCCTATCATAATGGACAAGTGGAACATTTTAACCGGACATTATTGTCGATGTTGCGCACTTTAACAGCTGACGAGAAGAAAGACTGGAAGAGTTCTCTGTCAAAAGTGGTACATGCCTATAACTGTACAAAGAGCAATGCAACGGGTTACTCATCCTTCTTCTTATTGTATGGATGATTGCCAAGACTGCCAATCGACATCATGTTCGATACTCCAGTGTCAGAGACTTATAGAATGTATCCGGAGTACTTCGGAAATGGAAGGAACGAATGGCAGAGGCATACAACATAGCATCCAAAGTGGTTACGCAAGAGCAGAGTAAGAGTAAGGAGTACTATGATCGAAAATGTTATGGCGCAGAATTGGCCCCGGGAAGCCGGGTGCTAGTCAAGAACGTACATGAGAAACGTGGTCCAGGAAAACTTTGTTTGTACTAGGAAGACAAGGTGTATGTGGTCGTAAAGAGGAAAGCCGATGACAGTCCAGTGTATGAAATCCGATTGGAAAGAGGGGACAAGAAAACCAGAATAGTCCATTGGAATTTATAACTACCCTGTGATTATCTTCCACCACAACAAGACTTCCCAGAAGCAGACTGACATTGACCAAGATCGACTAAGAGACCACCACAGATTGAAGCTCCGGTGGTGGATAGAGACCATGAAAGTTCCGATGAAGAAGAGTACACCATTGTATTTCTCGGACCAGCAAGGAGAGGAATGTACCATCCTCAGGAGAGTGAACTAAGTCCCGAGGCTCCAGAGTTTGTACCAAGGAGTACAGATGAAGTTCAATTCAGATCTGATGATCGAACACCGGTCACTGGAGAGACCGATCAACACTCAGGAGAAGCGGAATTACCAGACCGTGTGGAACTAGGCGATTCCGGAGAAGTACAGGAACTTACAGAGGAAGTTCCAGGAACATCTGAGGAAGCACGGGAAATGAGTGCGGCGGAAGAAACTCCTGAGACTGAAGAACCCGTGGTATCTGAGGAACAACCCACCAGGAGGATGTCGACTTGAGAAGTGAGGAGGCCCGTGATGCTGAAGTATGAGACACTTGTTGAACCGAGTCAAGTGCCGAGGACTGTCGACTGGAAACAGGTATCTCTGCCTACGGACCAGGTAAGCTCAATGGAGTGGTATTCACCACCGAGAGGCAGTATGGAAGATGTTGCCTGGTGGAAAGACTTGTTTTCATGCTTTGATTTTCCTTAAAAGACTTTGTAGAAACAAAGAACTGTTAAGGCCTAGTGACAGAGAGAGAGCTGGTTGAAGACATAGGAAAGCTCCAGCTGAAGAGACGCTCATTGTGTTAATTGTGTTAATTGTTTATTTCTTACAGGAGTACTACAAGAAAAAGGTCATAGAATAGATTGTTATCAATGTTTATAAATGTTTGACAATGCCCATTTGTATATAAAGTTACTCAACTTTCACCACTGTCTCAGAATTGGGCAGATTGACCAATTAAGGCGAATGTCTATGACGACATTCAAAAAGGGTAAAGAGTGTGACATGCAGAAGTAGTGCTGTTGCTTCAGAAGCATCCAGCAACTAGAGGGGTTAACACAATCACAGGAGACAGGGAGTGTTTTAGCAGAGCCCCAGGGGGATTGTGGGGAACTTGTTATTGTAGTCTGGCTGAAGCCGAAGAGAAAGGTGGTGTGCTATCTAGATCTGACAGAAGGCAATTGAACAGGATTCAGATCAAGAGAGAAACTAAACACAGGTCAGATAAACTCCCTGAACTAACAGGGCAGAGTATTATCGGGCAGGAAGATAAGGACTGGAAGGAATTGTGTCACAGGGATCATCTCCCTCATCAAACCCTCCCCCCCTCCATCTCCATGCAGGATAAAGAATGCTGTGTACTATTGTGTCCTTGTGAAGGAAAAGCCTGTGGTTGTGTATGCATAGAAGTGTGCTGCTAAGAGATCTAATCTATGCTGAATTATGCTACTGAAGAGACTGTAATACTGTGCCTTGTGAAGAAACTACTGTATTGTTACTGGAGCCTGTTGCTCTAGAAACTCAGACTGTACTGTAATGAAGATTGTTGCTGCAATATCCCTGAATTGCACTGGCCGTGCTTCAGATTAAATTCCACTGTTAAACTGTTGAAAAAGACTCTTGTCAGATGTGTCTGGTCAGCAATTGAATCTATCATGTGCCTGAAAGAAGCTGCAGCCTCTGGTCGCCCTGAGTAACGGTTCCCCCAGGATTCCAAAGAATTCATGAAACCCATCTCGCCCTATCTGAACCTAACGGTGTGCACTAGAATTCTGGCATAGACACTTTGATGAATAGGCTCCATGTATCTATTCGACTATTCAGCCAATGATCAAAGATTAAACTTTACTCAAACTGCACAGTGTAAAAAAACACACATCCTGAACTTAAAATGTTATTCTCAAGTTGTGTATTAAGCAGCATAAAACTCTGCAGTCTCATCACTTCCTTGTTGTTAGGGGGAAAGGCACTCCCCTTGAGTGACAGTTCTGGTCAGTTTCTTTCTACTGAGCTTATGCTACTAGGACACATTAAAGGTTTATCAGTGCTTGTTCTGAAGTGTACAGTGTTATCTCTATATTTGCATATGGAGATAGCAGAGCAGTTAAACAAATGCAGGGCTCAAGTGAAAAGGACCCCTCAGGATTGTGATTTTGGAGGATGGATAGTAGGTCAGGAGCTGACAGGGAGAGTGAGGTGAGAAGCTAGCTGCTGTATAGAAATCAGTGGGCTGGAGAGAGGTGGCTGGTATTTTAAGAGTTAAATCCTCAGTCTGAAATGTAGCTATTGTGCACACTAGGCCAGGGTGTGGTGGTTGATCTCATTGGCAACAAACTGTACACTATGTAAAAGAAAAACTCTAATTGCAGGGGAACAAAAGCAGATAGAAAAAGCAAGTCAATTGCAAACTTGCTTATTTTTGTGCTAACTAACTATACCAATTTCATGACATGAGAACATCCCTTTAAATAGATCGACTGGTTAGTAATAGTAATGATTAGTGATACGAACTGATTTAAGCAGTCTTGATCATATACATACATCATTCTCCTCCACATCTTGGATGAAGAAAGCTTCCCCATTTTCTCCAAGTCTCATTGGTAGATCGACTGGCTCTCCATTCACTTCAATGTCCACCTACAATAATTCACACAAAAAAAAAATCAGATCACAGTTGTTTGCAATTGGAAACAAAAGATTTGTCTACCTGCTTTTCACACTTATAGTATACTCTGTTCTATGTTCTTCAGTGTTAGCTGCTTTATAGTTCTGCACTATTAGAGCACAGTCATATCCAATGACTGAAGCTAGATTATGTATTGGTAATCTAAGGGCATGTTACCATGTTGCATTTCTATTGCCTTCAGAGAAAATGTTGCAGTAAAATACGCAAGTGGAAATATTGGTTATAAATGTTACAAAAATGGGTCAGCTTAGAAATACTGTTTTAGTTGTCTGCATTGCAAAGGGTGAAATACATACTGACATCTGTAACATAAATTGCCATGTAGATATTTTTCAGTGTGTGCATGCGATTTCCTAAAATGCTAGTACTGTAAAATGTAGAGGATTTTCAGTTGGGGAAATCTGGACTGAAAATCTGCTGTGTCTTTGCTGCATGGGATTGTACCCAAAATTCAACATATATCACTTTGGTCTTTTATCACAGCCTCCACAGATCTGAGCATGATCACTAAAAACATTTCAGCCCCAATTCATCATTGCTTTTGTGCCTGTTTTGTGTCTACTTTTGTGGGTTTTGCGCCTTTTTTTGTTTGCACTCAATTCATTATTCTGTTTGCGCCTTTTTCTAAGTTTATTTCATATGTGAACTGATCACCTGTTTTTTGTTTTCCGGGTGGAATTTTTCTGGGGGCAATTCTTGTGAATCTTGGTGGTAGAATTTACAAAAATAGTTCAAGACAGAAAAAAGCCCCTTTTTCACTTGGCGCCAATTTCATGAATCGAGTGCGCCATTTTTATGAATTTGGTGCCAAAAACGGCAACTAATATCACAAGACAAAAAAGAAAAGTGACTTAAAAAAATGCAAAAGATGAATTGAGGCCTTCAAATATGTGCTCAGTGGTCATATAGAAACTAGTACATGGAAAAGGAATATAGAACTGGTGTGTGGGCTTGTTAAAGTCGATTTGATAAAATCCTCATAAGTCATCTAGGATTTCCTGTAAATACATACTATGTGTTTCCTCTACACTTACAGTCATCTCAGTTGATCGCAGTATACCAAGTTTTCCAAATCGCACATGGAAAGGTGAAGATCGAAAAGAGCCATCAGGCTGTCGGACCACCACCACATCAATGGAACCGGATAATGTTGCTGGATTTACACCGTTATAGAGGTCTCGCACTCTGCCCAGTACAGATCCTGCTAGCTGCCCCACGTAGTTCATTTCCAGGAGACTGATGAAAAGAACATAATACATTTCTGATCAAGTTACAAGAAAATGTTTAGGTGCAGCTTATTATTTAAAGATTTTTCACATGTTGTCCAATACTTATTGCCACGGAACCAAGCTTTTGGTGCATGAACATTGGTGTACAATATATGCCACCATAGCCACCAGTGGGGAGGGACATGGGCGGACATACCATTGGTGCCTCCTGTGCAATCGCACAGGGGCCCGACAGCTAAGGGGGCCACTTCTACCTCCAAAGCAGGTGGCATTGTAAATTATAATGAGATACTGGATTGGAGAAGGCCCTTATGTTGTTCTTGCATTGGGGCCCTCTTCCGTCTATGTCCATCCCTGGGGAGGGATGATCACATTTTATAAAAAAAAAAAGATTAGAAATCTGTTTTCAAAGGAGTAACAGCATTCATGAACCTTTCAGTGAAGCCATGGTTCATCTGGCTCAGAGGCAAGACCTACGCCTCATGAATAACAACCAGTGCAAGGGAAGCAGGAGATTCTAGGCCGTTGCAACCAATCAGTTTTCAGCTTTTATATTTTTAGGTCAGGTTAGAAAATAAAAGCAATGATGTGATTGGTTGCTATAGGCAACTGTTCCAATTTTTCCTGCAATAGATTTTATACATTAGGCCTAACGTGTAAAGAAATAAGCTGTTATTTGTGGGACACATTTTTGTTATCAAGTAGCCAAATCTGTAACATAGTTCTGAAAATGCAGCATCACATATAATATAGGTGTCAATCTGAAGTGAGGGAAAGGCTTCCATGCCATCTTTTTGTGAGAATACAAGTAGTAAAATTAATAGTTATATAGAATATATTGTTACATGGCAACTCCCTTAGCATGGATCCTTTTATTTTAATAAAAATGCAATATTTTTAGGCTTATTTGCTCAAATGTTGTGCAATAATTTGGTCCTGGATACATTGCTTCAGATATTTCTTTCCATAAATGAGGACTCACAAGCAAACGCTGTTATCACCAGGGTTGGCTGCGCCGGCGGCACATTTCTCCTACAGTAGTTCTAGCTAATGGAGGGTATCATAATCAGGGGGCCTCCTCTATTACAATTAATATGACCGAATAAGACAAATAGACATTAAACGGGTTGTCTGGTCTAAAATTACAAGTCTGCAGTCACTCTATGTGAATACTCACATCACGCACACTGCACACTGTGAGGATTCTCCAGTACTGGGAGCAACGGTCGTGTGACCACAAGTATGAGATATGCATACTGCAGGCCAGTGATCACCACCCAGAGGTGCAGGTCTCTTAATGAAGCAGGAGCTGGGACTAGACTGGAGTCAGGGACTAGAGTAAGATTTTTGGAATAAGGAATGCCCCAGCTTGTCATGAATTAGATAAGCTGAGGCGTCACGCCCCTGTCATGCCATAGAGCTCAGCTTTGGGAAGAGGGATTCCTGTCAGATAAAGTTTATAAAGGTGAAAATAACCAGCTCACCATAGATAGATACCCGGGGCTCGGAACATCACCACTGTCTTGGTGCGCCTTGTACTGTATATCCAAAGGAAAAAATGGTCAACGAATGTGTATTAAAATTTCTTCAATGTTTTATTCCAAAATGTTTAAAACAGGTACAGAAAATCCATAAAAAAAATCCATACCACCAACGCATTTCTGGCATCAAATGTCTTTATTTATGGTGTATGATGGTATGGTGTACTCATGAGTTAAGACATTTGATGCCAGAAATGAATTGGTGGTATGGAATTTTTTATGGATTTTCTGTACCTGCTTTAAATCTTTTAGAATAAAGCATTGTAGAAATTTTAAGACACATTCATTGAGCCGGACCATTTTTTGGGGGATTTTCATGTCAGTTACCTATAAGGGTATGTGCACACAATATTTTTTCAGGCGGGTCTGCTTTGAAACCCACCAGAAAAAAAGTGCTAGCTAAAGGCTCAAAAGAGTGAACATATGAATTTCTATGTAAAAATTACACCCTGTTCATAATTTCAGTCTTTTTAGCGTATTTTAACTGCTTCAGGCTTACAAGGATGCCAAGTGGTTAAAAGAAGTGACCTGACCAGTCTTCAAATGTTTTCCACTCTGAATATTTTACAATACAATTCAATGGGAAGGCTTAGACCACAGCCCCACTATCAGTATTTGGTCAGTATTTTTTCTCAGGAGTGGGAGCCAAAACCAGGTGAGGAACAATCAGAGAAAAGGTATAATAGAAACAACTGCACCAATTCAGCATTTACAGTGCTGCTCATCATTATTTGCACCCCTTTTTTTCATAGACTGTACAATATCTTCAGAAATAAATGGAAATGTACCAAAGTTATATCCTCAGGATTTTTTAATTAGTGGTCCAAAGTAATACAACAATAAAACATTGTTTTTCAACTTTCATGTTGCAGTTTCAAAGAAGAGACAGAATAAACAGCATGTGCAGCAATAAAGGCACCCATAATTAATACTTGGTTGCACACCCTTTGGCACTGATGACAGTCTCCAAATGTTTCTTGTAGCCATCTATAAGCTTCTTGCACTTCTCAGCTGGAATTTTCTCCCACTCTTCCTTTGCAGTTTGTTCAAGCTCTTGAATGTTTGCAGGGTTCTTTTTCCCAATGGCAGATTTCAGCTCACCCAAAGATTTTCAATGGGATTTAGGTCAGAACTCAATGCTGACCATTTTAAAAAAGTCATTTTTTTCTTTTTCATCCATTCTTGTGTACTTTTGGATATGTGCTTTGGATCAGTGTCTTGCTGGAGGACCACTGATATTCGACTCAAACCAAGTTTTCTTACACCGGGTAGGACATTTTGTTCTAAAATCTCTTGATGATTCTCTGATTTCATGATTCTTGTGATACAGTCAAGGCCTCCAGTACCAGACGCAGCAAACCAACCCCACAGCATTATGGATCCTCCACCATGCTTAACTGTTGGTAAGGTGTTCTTTTCCTTACAAGCTTCATTGAACTGTCTGTAAACAAACTGTTGCTTTGCATTGCCAAAAATCTCTATTTTTGTTTCATCTTTCCACAGAACATTTTCCCAGAAGGATTGTGGTTTGTCAAGGTACTCTTTGGCAAAGATCAGTCGTTCCTTTTTATGTCTTTTCTACAGTAATGGTTTCTTCCTTGGCCTTCACCCATAAAGCTCTGCTTGGTTTAGTGTGCTCCGTATGGTATTTGTTGAAACCATGACTCCAGACTGTTCCAGGTTGGCCTTCAGGACTTTGTATGTTTTACATGGTGTTTTTTTCACCATTAGCAACAAACTTCAAAGGCATCTCTTGTCAATTTTCCTCTTTCTCCCACGCCCAGGGAGGTTCTTGACGGTTCCATGCTTGGCAAACTTCTTAATAACATTGCGCACTATTGAAACTGGGATACCAAGGTCTTTGGAGATGGCTTTATACCATTTGGAAGTCTTGTGCTGGCTAACAATAGCAGTTCTGATGTCCTAAGACAGCTCCTTTGTCTTCACTATTGTGACAAAAGAACAGGGCCTATCATGTGGCTTTTAAAAACACTGAAGTCATCATTCATTGGCTAATTCATGTCACATGGGCACCGATAATTAATCACAGGTGAATTTCTTTTGTGATTTACCTCACAGGCGAGTCAAAATGTGTTTCCATACTATATTAATGTAAAGGGTGCCAATACCAGTGACACAGCAAGCTATAGATTTTTCTATTTTTCCCTCCCATTGTTTTTGGTTTTAAATTATTGTTTCTCATTTGCTCTTTTGTATTTAACACGAGTGCTCTATACAAAAAAAACTGTTTTACTTGATTCTTTTTTTTTCAGGGATTCCACATTATGCACTGAAACTTCATGGGTGCCACTAACGATGAACAGGACTGTATCACCCACTCCTGATTTTGATTCCCACTCCTGAGAAAAAATACTGACTAAATAGTGACCAAATACTGATAGGGAGCCATGGACTTAGAAGATGGCTGGAAGGTGCCAGGGCATCTTTTTGAGCATTTTGACAGAATTTTTGCAAGCTGAATAAAGAAAAAAATATGTCCAGAAAAAACCTCCCCAAAAACACTGGAAAAAATGTTTAAAAAAAAACGCTGGTAACCAAAAATGTTGAAAATGCACTCAGGAGACAACAACAAAAAGCATAAAAAAGATGCTTCAGAAAAACAAAAAAACAAAAACAACACTGGTCTTTCCTGAAGCACCTTCCTCTTGACAAACATGATGGATTTGCCTGCCTGAAAGAGACATTGTGTGCACATAGGCTAACGGTGTTTTCACCCTTTGTCGCAAAATACGCTGTGGCCTTGTACACTACATCACCATGAAGGAAAAGTCGTGGAATTATGGAAACCACAGGATGGATAGACATCTAAATGATATGCAAATGATGAAAAAATGAAAACAAAATGTTCAGATTGTCTAGAGCAGGGGTCCTCAAACTTTTTAAACAGGGGGCCAGTTCACGGTCCCTCAGACCATTGGAGCGCCAGAATATAGTTTTTTAAAAAAAACTATGAACAAATTCTGATGCACACTGCACATAT
The DNA here is from genome assembly GCF_046119375.1 of Phyllobates terribilis. Taxonomy (NCBI): domain Eukaryota; kingdom Metazoa; phylum Chordata; class Amphibia; order Anura; family Dendrobatidae; genus Phyllobates; species Phyllobates terribilis. The sequence goes on along the minus strand of NW_027362765.1, from coordinate 222,235,772 downwards.
CTTATTTTGTAGTAAAAAAAACAATACAGGAACAAATACAATATTTAAAATGAAGAACAAGTAAAGTTAAATCAACCGGTATTTCAATAGGTAGGTAACTGTACCCAATAGGCAGCATAGGTCCTCAATAGGCAGGTAAATATCCCCAATAGGCAGCATAGGTCCTCAATGGGCAGGTAAATGTTCCCAATGGACAGGTAAATGTTCTCAATAGGCCGGCTGTTTCCCCCTTATAATGCCATATGCAGGCTGTTCCACCCCTTATAATGCCCCATGCAGGCTGTTCCCCCCTTTTAATGCCCCATGCTGGATGCCACCCCCCATATAATGCCCCATGCAGCATGTCACCCCCCCATATAATGCCCCATGCAGCATGTCACCCCCCCATATTATGCCCCATGCAGCATGTCACCCCCCCATATAATGCCCCATGCAAGATGTCACCCCCCATATAATGCCCCATGCAGGATGTCACCCCCCATATAATGCCCCATGCAGGATGTCACCCCCCATATAATGCGCCATGCAGGATATCACTCCCCTGTCTTTATAATGCCCCATGCAGCATGTCACCCCCCCATATAATGCCCCATGCAGAATGTCACCCCCCCATATAATGCCCCATGCAGCATGTCACCCCCCCCATATAATGCCCCATGCAGGATATCACTCCCCTGTCTTTATAATGCCCCATGCAGCATGTCACCCCCCCATATAATGCCCCATGCAGCATGTCACCCCCCCATATAATGCCACATGCAGCATGTCACCCCCCATATAATGCCACATGCAGCATGTCACCCCCCCATATAATGCCCCATGCAGGCTGTCACCCCCCATATCATGCCCCATGCAGGATGTCACCCCCCCATATTATACCCCTTGCAGGATGTCACCCCCCATATAATGACCTATACCTCCATACATTAAAAAAAAAAAAAAAAATCCAATACTCACCTCACTTCTCACTTGCTGCCGCTGCTCTACTCAGGTCTGGACTCCAGCGTCGCGGCGGCGCTGTCCCGCTCTGCGCTGCCTGTGACGGCACTCGGGAGGGCGCGGTGAAAAGACGTCACCGCGCCCTCTGACCTGAGACGTCACAGGAAGCGCAGAGCAGGAAGACAGCGGATCTGCGGAGGCACGGGGAGAGGTAAGTATCCGCCTGCCGGGGTCCTGAGCAAGCGGGAGGGAGTGGGCGCTGACACCGCTCCCCTCTCCTCCGCCCATAGCCCGGCGGGCCGGATAAAAGTCCTCTGCGGGCCGCAGTTTGAGGACCCCTGGTGTAGAGTTATTCAGTATGAGAAATACACTGTTGGACATGCCTTGGCAGCTATCATTGATGTTATTTATGGTTGTCTGAGGAATTTTCTGTCACACAGAATGCACCAGCAAATCATCAAGATCCACTGCTGGCAGTTCTCTTTGAAATTGGTGACCAATGACATCCCACGGCCATTTCTCCAAAGTGTCCCTGGACCTGTTTTTTTGACACAACAATGCTAGGTTCGTTGCTCGTGCTACTGTGAGCAGTCTGCGTGACCTAAACATGCTCCCATGGCCTGCAGTGACTCCAGACTTGTCTCTTAGGCTACGGCCCCACTATCAATATTTGGTCAGTATTTTTCCTCAGTACTTGTAAGCCAAAGCCAGGAGTGGGTGATAAATGCAGAATTGGTGACTTGTTTCTATTATACCTTTTCTCTGATTGTTCCTCACCTGATTTTGGCTTACAAATACTGAGGAAAAATACTGACCAAATACTAATAGTGGGGCTGCAGCCTTACTGAGCATATCTGGGCATGTCATTGGTTGGCAATTGCAAAGGTGTGAAAGTGATTGTAATTTTGCACTTGGCGCTCATACTCAATGCTCAATAAATCGAAATATTAAGAATTATTTTTTTTTCTATTTGCATATGATTAACATGTCTGCCTATTGATCCTGTGATTTCCATGATTCTACAACTTTTCAACTTCCTTCTTGGAGTTGCAATTTCAATGTTGAGGAGTATTAATTATCTGTTAATTCAATGGGAAATTATGAAATGCAAAAACAAACACAATAGTTGTTATACTCTCCTCCTACAAAAAGCTATGAAAGTGTTACAGTACATGTTGCTAGATTTTTAAGGTAATTTTTTAACATACAATAACGACATGGTGCAAACTTAGAGGCGTCTGCAGGGATGTTTCACGATGCCTGTTTGAAAATGGGACATTTCATGGATGCATACAATGTTACAAACAAGGTCACTCAGGTTTCATTTCCAACATTTAAATATAATTTCCAAGAAAACTCTTAGGATAGACAGGTGCATATAAGGACGTAAAGCACTGTACAGTCTCCACGCCTTCACATTCATACATTTTCCATAAAGGTATGTCTGCAGAAATTTGGCTCTTATGAGTTTTGCCATTTTCTATTACACTGCTCTAACATTCATTGGTTCTAAAATCCAGCCATCTAGTATCTATGGAAAATAATTTATTTTTATATGGAATTTTTACGCTCCAAACTCAGATGTCAGTAAGGGAACACATCGGGTCAGTGGCAGGATGAGACAGTAAGAATTCCAGAATTACTCAGGAGAGGTGTGATTGACTTCATAGGATATTCGACAATCCTACTGCTCCAACTGGCCTTTTTTATTTTTGACCTGTTTTTTTTTTAAATAATTAATAAATAAAACATTGCAAAGGGAGAGACTTGTCACCCTAGGGCAGCGGTCAGGGAGCAGTCGCCAGCGACCCACCTGTCCGACTAGTCTTCTGTGCGATTCGGTCCGACTAGTCTTCTGTGTGGCCTTTAAAGTATGTTATTCTCGGAAATGCCACAGTATATCAGAGTCAAACATATCTGCCTGAAATCATACAGCCAGTGTCTGATATATGCTGTCTGTGGTTCATGTCAGCAGTCAGGTTCCCTTTAAGAAACCAAATGTCAAACTCAAAGCCATGTTTAACTTATTATGTTATTATTGCTTTATTAAAAATATTTTACTGTCATTTTCACACACATTTTCTAGAAATATGCAGCAAATCTCACAGATAAAACTTCACCTTGTAACATATATTTAGGGTTCGCTCACACTGGACATTTCCACAGTGGAAATTTGTAGCAGCAATATCCGCATCAAATGATGCAGATAAAAAAAAAAAACATGTATATACAGTTATATGAAAAAGTTTGGGCACCCCTATTAATCTTAAGCTAATTGTTTTATAAAAATTGGTGTTTTTGCAACAGCTATTTCAGTTTGATATATGTAATAACTGTTGGACACAGTAATGTTTCTGCCTTGAAATGAGGTTTATTGTACTAACAGAAAATGTGCAATCTGCATTCAAACAAAATTTGACAGGTGGATAAGTATGGGCACCTCACCAGAAAAGTGACATTAATATTTAGTAGATCCTCCTTTTGCAAAAATAACAGCCTCTAGTCGCTTCCTGTAGCTTTTAATGAGTTCCTGGATCCTGGATGAAGGTATTTTTGACCATTCCTCTTTACAAAACAATTCCAGTTCAGTTAAGTTTGATGGTCGCCGAGCATGGACAGCCCTCTTCAAATGATCCCACAGATGTTCAATGATATTCAGGTCTGGGGACAGGGATGGCCATTCCAGAACATTGTAATTGTTCCTCTGCATGAATGCCTGAGTAGATTTGGAGCGGTGTTTTGGATCATTGTCTTGCTGAAAGATCCATCCCCTGCGTAACTTCAACTTTATCACTGATTCTTGAACATTATTGTCAAGAATCTGCTGATACTGAGTGGAATCCATGCGTCCCTCAACTTTAACAAGATTCCCGGTGCCGGCATTGGCCACACAGCCCCAAAGCATGATGGAACCTCCACCAAATTTTACTGTGGGTAGCAAGTGTTTTTCTTGGAATTCTGTGTTTTTTTGCCGCCATGCATAACGCCTTTTTGTATGACCAAACAACTCAATCTTGGTTTCATCAGTCCACAGGACCTTCTTCCAAAAAGAAATTGGCTTCTCCAAATGTGCTTTTGCATACCTCAGCCGACTCTGTTTGTGGCGTGCTTGCAGAAACGGCTTCTTTCGCATCACTCTCCCATACAGCTTCTCCTTGTGCAAAGGGCGTTGTATAGTTGACCGATGCACAGTGACACCATCTGCAGCAAGTTGATGCTGCAGCTCTCTGGAGGTGGTCTGAGGATTGTCCTTGACTGATCTCACCATTCTTCTTCTCTGCCTTTCTGATGTTTTTCTTGGCCTGCCACTTCTGGCCTTAACAAGAACTGTCCCTGTGTTCTTCCATTTCCTTACTATGTTCCTCACAGTGCAAACTGACAGGTTAAATCTCTGAGACAGCTTTTTGTATCCTTCCCCTGAACAACTATGTTGAATAATCTTTGTTTTCAGATCATTTGACAGTTGTTTTGAGGAGCCCATGATGCCACTCTTCAGAGGAGATTCAAACAGGAGAACAACTTGCAAGTGGACACTTTAAGTAGCTTTTCTCATGATTGCATACACCTGGCTATGAAGTTCAAAGCTCAATGAGGTTACAAAACCAAAAAAAGTGCTTTAGTAAGTCTGTAAAAAGTAGGTAGGAGTATTTAAAACAAGAAAATGATAAGGGTGCCCATACTTATGCACCTGTCAAATTTAGTTTGAATGCAGATTGCACATTTTCTGTTAGTACAATAAACCTCATTTCAAGGCAGAAACATTACTGTGTCCAACAGTTATTACATATATCAAGCTGAAATAGATGTTGCAAAAACACCAATTTTTATAAAACATTAAGCTTAAGATTAATAGGGGTGCCCAAACTTTTTCATATAACTGTATGACCCTTCTGAACATACCTTCATAGCATTCAATTCTATGCACACTGCCATTATTATTTTCTATTAGGCCACATGCACACGTTCAGTATTTGGTCAGTTTTTTACCTCAGTATTTATAAGCCAAAACCAGGAGTGGGTGATAAATACAGAAGTGGTGACGTCTTTTTTTCTATTAGGCCACATGCACACATTGAGTATTTGGTCAGTATTTTACATCAGTATTTGTAAGCCAAAACCAGGAGTGGAACAATCAGAGGAAAAGTATAATAGAAACACGTCACCACTTCTGGATTTATCACCCACTCCTGGTTTTGGGCTTACAAATACTGATGTAAAATACTGACCAAATACTGATAGTGTGAACGTGGCCTTAGGCTGCGTTCACACATTGCGTATTTTCACGCACTTTTTTGCGTGCGCTTTTTCAAAATACGCAATGTGCCTTGTGTCTGCCAGCAAAGTGAATGGGAAATTCACTTTGCCGTTCAGACACTGTGTGATTTTACGCAGCATGTCAATTCTTTACGCAGCTGGGTCCTGCGCTTTCTCCTATTGTGCCCATTATAAGAGATGGAATTACACAGCGGTGTTCACACACTGCGTAATTCCAGCGCTTTTTTATGGAGGCACAGGAGAAACTATGGATACTCACCTATCCGATGGATGGGAGAGGCGTCCGGTCCGGTCCCGCGCTTCCAGCATCTGCCGGTGAAGCGATCAGGTAACTGTAGCTTACCGGCTTCCGGTCAGCTGATTTACAAGCCGGTCACGTGACAGTCAGCTGATCGCTTCACGGCAGATGCTGGAAGCCGCGGGACCAGACCGGACGCCTCTCCCATCCATCGGATAGGTGAGTATCCATAGTTTTTTTCTTTTAAAGCAGTGTATGTACTGCAGCCAGAAGCTGTCTGTACATACACTGCTAGGGGGACACTCACACACACGACACATAGACACAGACAGGACACACAGACACATACATTACATTACATACATACACATACATTACATTACATACAGGTGTCCATGCTCCTCACACTTCATTTTCTCCTGCACTTCCGTAAAAAAAACGCAGGAAAAAAAGCAGTGTGTGAATGGCGGTGCTTTTTTTACCCGCGTAAAAAAATGCAGGTAAAAAAAGCAGGAAAATACGCTCGCGTAAAAAAACGCAGGGAAATACGCAATGTGTGAACGCAGCCTTAGACAGCATTTATGAAAGTAGGAATAGTGCAAACCTGACAGAACCATTGAACTGATTAGGGTCAAAAGGTTTATTCAGGAATTGTCACTATCTGTCCAAACCAGCTCACCCATAGCTGTGAATGCTTCATTATAGTAAACTTAGTGTGACGCCATAATGTGTCATCATTTCACTGTAGTTCTGTTATTCTATTCATGAACTAAAAGGAGAAGGATTAGCAGAATAAGGAACATACCGTACCTATAGAGGGTTGCAGAAAGAGTATTTACAACCTGGCTGGCGCTTAGGAGGGCTCCACTGACATATAAGAAGACATTAATGTTATAAATTGCACATACTAAGTGGGGGCACTGCTGTTACACATTTTCATGCCTCCAGTCTTGGAAAAGTCGGGGTTATGGAGTTGTTAAATCCCTTCTCCACCACTTCTTAATGCTGTGTACTATAGAGGGAATCATACTGTGTGAAGACTAAAGGGGCATTATAGTGTGTGAGAATGACTCTGACTCTGGGGGGCATTATGCTTTATGAGAGTGACTCTGGGAGGAATCAAACTGTTTGAGAAGGGACTTTGGTGGCCATGATACCCTAAGAGAGGGTGTTTTGTGGGGCATCATACTTTGTGAGAGGGATTGCGGTGGCATCATACTGTGTGTGACAGTGCTGTGGAGGACATCATATTTTGTGTGGGGATATTGTGGGAGGCATCACACTGTGTGAGGAGGTTTCTGGGGGACATCATACTTTGTGAGAGGGATTGTGGGGGCATAATACTGTGTTTGGCGGTTCTGTAGAAGACATCTTATTTTGTGTGGGAGTGACTGTGAAACATCATATTGTGTGTATGTGTGACGCTCGCAGCCCTGCCCTGGGAGATGGGGGACTCGGGGCCGAGTCCTATGTTGTCGATGGGGTGCAGCCGTGGCCCGGACCCGCTCCGTGCCCTGGGCCGTCACATTAAAAAGGGTGGCACGGGCTTATCAGGGTTGAGTGGTTGATCTTGACTACGCCACCTGTGGTACCTGGTGAAGGCCACCAGCGCTGCTGCAGTCCTCTGAGGCGGGATGTTGTGGCAGCCGGCGTTGATACTACTCCCCACAGGCGGAGCAGGGCCTCAGGGCAGAGAGACAGGATGGAGGGGGTTGTAGTGTAGGAGGTCTGGTGCTGCGCGGTGCAGTGCAGAATAAAGAGTCCGGAGGCCATAGGGGTTGACTTCCAGGGTTTTTACTCACAGTGGAGAGTACAGCTGCAAGGCTTCTCCCTGCTCCTCGCGGAGTTCTGCAGTCACCAGGGATGGGGGTCCGACAACCTCCAAGTAAGTCAAGTGTTCAATCAGGACCCCGCACCAGAGTGTTCCTAGACTTCAGACCGGGTCCTTTCCTGTCTGTGTGTGTAGATAGGCCGGGTCTCCCTCTGGACTTCGCTCAGAAAAAGGGTATGGGTGGCAGCTCCGCTCCTTCCGTTACCCGGTGGGATCCTCTGGGCCTACCGGGCTTCCCTGACCAGGACGTAGAGTAGCAAGGTCAGGTGTCGGGGGCCGGTTCCCCTCTTGCAGCTGGAATCCCTCTGACTAGATCAGATTAGCGAGGACAGGTGACATATACCAATCCGTCTGCATCCTCCTGGGATCCATTTGCGGTGGAGCTACACTCCTAAGCTCCGGGCCTTCTTGGTCATGGTCCTTGACCGGGCTGAGACAAGGCCAGGGTACGAGGGCCGTGTCTCCATCCGCTGCAGGTCCACACAGGATCCACATTCAGGGAGGGAGATCACAATCAAAGAACCAAGAAATAAGATACCAAGATGGCTGTGTATTAAATATAAAATATTAAGTGTCACTAAAATGTGAGTCCTCCACCCTCACCCACTAATTGGTTCCCCCTATCTCTTGCTTCCCCAGTCTCCTAATTTCCAGTAGGGGCAGCACCTAGTGCCTACTAGCCCCCTCTGGTGGGAGAAGTGTGGTGTTGGATGTGGAGGTGGGGTCCTGACCATCGCACCGTTCTTACCTCAAAGGAGGAACACTACACCCCATTAAAGAGGTGCAGCATCCCTGTGGCGGTCGAACCCTCAGGGGCGCCACATGTATAAGAGAGACAATGGGGGCATCATATTGTGGGGAGGTGTGGTGGGCATTATACTGTCCAGGGGTAAAATTCTGGGGGGCATTATACTGTGTCTGTGGACTGTGGGGACATCATACAATCATATTGTGTGGACATGATTGTGCGGAGTATCATGACGTGTGAAAGACAGTGGTGTGCATTATACTGTGTTTTGGGTGCATAATATTGTGTAGTGGGGACTGTGGGAAGCAGCATACTTTGTGGGGGGACTGTAAGTGGCATCATACAGTGTATGGACAATAGACTTTGTGGGGCATTATACTGTGCGTGGAGAATGTGAGGGGCATCGCAATGTGTGGTGGGGCATCATACTATGAGTGGGTGGACTGTGGTAAGCATCATACTCTGTATGAGGGGAACTGTAGGATGCATCATACGGTGTGTGGGTTGCTCCATACTGTGTGGTGGGGACTGTGGAAGGCATCCTACTATGTTGAAGGAACCGTCAGGGGAATCATACTTTGTGAGGGCAATAGACTATAGGTGGAATCATAGTGTTTGTGTCAGGGGATTATAGTGGGCATCATAGTGTGTGTGAATTGGACTGTGGGGGAAATCATACAATGTGTGGGAGGAACTATGGGGGTATCATACTATGTGGGAGTGTGAAACACCATACAGGGTGTGTGGGATGACTGTGGAGGGGCATTACACTGTGAGGAGGACTGTGAGGGACATCATACTTTATGTTTTGGGGACTGTGGGCACGTTATACTATGTGGGTGACTGTGGGCACATCATAATATGTGTGTGGTGAACAGTAGTGAGCATCATACTACATGGGGGACTGTGTGGAGCATCATACTGTGTGTGGGGGGGCAGTGGGGGCATCATACTATGTGGAAGTGACTGCTTTGACTTACACATGTGTGTAAGAGATTTTGGGGCTTACCATACTGTATGTAAGAGACATCATACAGTGTGGTGGGGACTGTGGGAGGCATTATACTTTGTGGAGGACTGTTGGCGGCAGCCTACAGTGTGTAGGCAATACGCTGTCTCAGGCATCAGCCTCAGTAGGGGGAATATGGGTGGTATCATACTGTGTGTGTGGACTCCGGGGGAAACATACTGTGTAGAGGAGGCATTAGATTGTGAAGCATCCAACTGGGTGTATGGATTGGATCATACTGTGAGTGGGGGGAGAGGAGCTAAGACGTGCATCATACTGTGGGGAATTATAGGTGCTGCCCAAGTAGATACAGGTGAAACCAGAAGTTTACAAACACTATATAAAAAGACACATATGCATGTTTTCTCAATATCTGACATGAAATCAGAATAAACCTTTCCCGTTTTAGGTCAATTAGGATTACCATAATTTTTATTATTTGCCAAATGCTAGAATAATGAGAGAGAAAATGTTTTAAGACTGTGTGCCCACGTAGCGTTTTTCAAGCGTTTATGCTGCGGAATTTCCGCAGCGGAAACGCTTCTAAAACGCTAGGTAATCCGCACCCCATGGTCCCCAAGGGGATTCCGCATGTTCTATGCACATGCTGCGGATTTTTCCTCAGCGTTTATGCTGCGTACAAAAATCCGCAGCATGTCATTTAATTTTGCGGAAGTGCAGCGGAACTCCCGCCATTGACTTGCATTGAGACGCATAGAAACCGCGACTGTACATTTGTACAAGCGGCTTCTATGCGTCTCTATGTGCGGATGGTACTCAGTTCTGGAGGAGAGGAGACTCTCATCCAGACCTGGGTACCATTGTACCTGTAAAAAAAGAATAAAATAACAAATAAAGTTTATATTCACCTGTCCGGCGTCTTCTCTCTGAATGCCAGCAGCGCTGAAGGACCTTCGGTGACGTCACAGTCATGTGACCGCAGGCCCTTCACCGCTCTGTCTCGCGATATGCCGGCAGCCGGGAACCAGCCAGGAAGCAGCGCTGCAGCCACGCCGGGGCCTCGGGGGTGAGTATAGCTTTATTTGTTTTAATTTTTACGGTTCACACTGTATAAATCCATGCTGTTTGCATGGATTTATACAGTGTGACCTAGTTGTCAAGCACTTTCCAAGTGATGCTATCGCCTGGAAAGTGCTTGTCAATCTGCATGCGGAAACGCATGTGAACCCGCATGTGGATCCGCATGTATTCTGCAGGAAAAACGCATGCACAATCTGCATGCGTTTTTTCTGCCAGGGAGATGCAGAAATGCTGCAGAAATTTTCTGCTTCATTTCTGCATCGTGGGCACATAGCCTAAGGCATTTTTATTACTTACTGCAAAGTCAAAAGTTTACATACATTTCATTAGTATTTGGTACCATTGGCCTTAAACTGAATGACTTGGGTCAAACGTTTGGGATGTTCTTCCACAAGCTTCTCACAATAGTCGGAATTTGGGCCCATTCCTCCTGACAAAACTGGTGTAACTGATCCAGGTTTGTACATCACCTTGCTCGCACCTGTCTTTTCAGCTTTGTCCATAAATTTTCAATAGGATTGAAATCAAGGCTTTGTGATGGCCACTCCAGAACATTGACTTTGTTATCCTTAAGCCACTTTGTTACCATTTTGGCAGTATGTTTCGGGTCATTGTCCATTTGGAAGACCCATTTCTACCCAAGCTTTAAGCTGATGTCTTGAGATGTTGCTTCAACATTGCCACATAATCTTCTTTTCTCATGATGCCATCTATTTTGTGAAGTGCACCAGTCCCTCCTGCAGCAAAACAACCCCACAACATGATGCTGCCACCCCCGTGTTTCACAGTTGGGATGGTGTTCTTAGGCTTCCAAGCTTCTCCCTTTTTCCTCCAAATGTAACGATGGTCATTATGCCCAAAAAGTTCAATTTTAGTTTCATCAGACCACAGGACATGTCTCCAAAAATGAAGGTCTTTGTTCCTGTGTGCATTTGCAAACATTAATCTGGCTTTTTTATGTTTCTTTTGGCGTAATGCCTTCTTCCTGGCAGAGTGACCTTTTAGCCCATGTTGATACAGTACTCGTTTCACTGTGGATATTGACACAATCTTACTAGCTTCCACCATCATCTTCACAAGGTATTTTGCTTTTGTCCTTTGGTTGATATGCACATGTTGGACCAACGCACGTTCATCTCTGGGACACAGAACCTGTCTCATTCCTGAGCGGTATGATGGCAGGACATTCCCATCTTGTTTGTACTTGCATATTATTGTTTGTACAGATCAATGAAGCACCTTCAGGAATCTTGCAATTGTACCCAAAGATGAGCCAGACTTGTGCGAGTCCACAATTCTCTTCCTGATATCTTGGCTGATTTCTTTGGACTTTCCCATGATGCTACACAAAGAAGCAGTGCGTTTCAGGTGTGCATTAAAATGCATCCACAGGTGTGTCTCTAATTAACTCAGATGTTGCCAAAAAAACATCAGAAGCTTCCAAACACATGACATCATCATATGGGGAGTCCAGAATTGTTTAAAGCCATAGTAATCTTAGTGTATGTAAACTTTTGTCTTTGTAGTAAGTAATAAAAATGCCTTAAAACATTCTCTCTCTCATTATTCTGGAATTTGGAAAATATTAAAAATGATGGTAATCCTAATTGACCTAAAACGGGAAAGGTTTATTCTGATTTCATGTCAGATATTGAGAAAAACGTGCTTATGTGTCTTTATATAGTGTAGGTAAACTTCTGGTTTCAACTGTAAGTGTTTGTAATTATGGTGCAGTAATTGGAACAGAAGGACCAGCAACCACTAGTATGACACATAACACATTCCATGTGAATTGTCTTACAAATAAGAAAAGCCATCAGGAAAAAATGACTCTGTGGTATATACACAAACATGTGTCATCAGAGTAAAGGCAGTAAACAAGTGTGACAGACAAACAAGAGGCATGCACTGAGGTGGCAGGAAAGAAAATGGCAAATTAGAGAACTGGCCGAAGCAGATGTCACATAAACCCAATGCTGACCTAACAACTGTGGAGGCTGAGGCCATCTGCTGGCACACATGACACATCACAGTTTCTGTGTCACATAGTTTCACATCAGATCTTTAGAAAACACCACAAAATTGTTAATTATAATATAATGAAAATGTTCAGATCAACAAGTCCCCTTAGCACATTTAGATTTTTCCTATTAAACTTCAATAACCCAACTCACTTTGCGCATGAGATGGAACAATTAGATTAGAGAGGAAATGTTTCTTAGACAACAAGTAAAAAAGTGTCTGTAATAAAAAAAAAGCAAAATAGTGCGGCCAATCAACAATCTATTTGAAAACCCCTGCCCACCACACGTAAGTATGGTTTCGACCTCATGTGACTGTCTCTCTGTGTTCTAAACCTTAAAACCACTGACAAATAAAGCGAATAAAATTAAAGTGGTTGAACGAAGTTTGGAAATTATCCCCCATCCATTAGATAGAGAAAAACTTCCTAATAGCTGGGGGTCCGACCATTGGGACCCCCACTGATCCTGAGAACAGGGTTCTGAGGAGCCCCATCTGACTAGAGCAGATGTCGAGCATGCGCACCTCCGCTCCATTCATTCATAGTGGGAGTACCGAAGACCAGATGAGCGCAGCACTCCACTTCTTCTGACGATTCCATTGAGAATGAATAGATCAGAGGTGTGCATGCTTGAAGTCTGCTCCATTCACACATGGCTTTTCAGTGCCCCATTCTCAGGATCAGTGGGAATCCCAGTGATTATCCCCTTATAGATAGAATATAACTACCAAACTTGGTAAAACCCCTGTCATCTTGTGACAAGGGCATTTTCAATAGGTGGGATATCACATCAGTTCTTGAAGTTCATGTACTGCAAACAAGAAAATGGCCCGGTGTAAGAATCTGAACGATTTGACAAGGGCTAAATTGGATTGACTAGACGACTGTGTCAAAGCATCTCCAAAATGGCAAATCTTATGAGTTGTTTCCAGTATGCAGCGATTAGCACCATAGGAGCCCAAATCTTATTGGTGCACAGTGAAGGCCAACCGACCGATGCAATCCTACAGAAGAGCTATTGTAGCAAAAAATTGTGTTAAAGTTATTGTTAACTATGAGAAAAAGGTGTCAGAACACATAGGATCCAATTCATCAAGACCAGCGTTGTTCATGCCGGTCTTGATGAGGAGGCATGCTGGAGTGAGAGGCACCTAATTCATTAAGTGGCTCATGCCTGAAAAGTGGTGTGCACCTAGCCACAATTCTTACTCCAGTCACTGAGATGAAGATACATTTCTGGAGTAAGGTACACCACAGCTCATCATGAATCAGACGAGATGTGGCGTCACTCCCCCTTCAAGCTTCAGATCTGCCCATTTTAGCGGAGCTTGGCAAAACTGGCATGAGAACACTAAAAGTCACTACATTTTTGCACAACCTCAAGTGGCGCAGAAATGTTATGACTTATCAAAGTGATTTACACCAAGCCTTAATGCATTGTAATTTGCTGTGAATGGGGCTGCATCATCAGAGAACTGTCAGTGTGCCCAGCTGAACCTGTCAACCACTGAAAGTGCCTACATTGTGCTTGTGAGTATCAGAACTGAACTTTGGAGCAATGAAAGATGATCTGGCTTGATGTATTACATTTTCCATTACATCATGTATGAAGCCAAGTGCATGAGTGTCTCTTACCCTGGAAAGAAATGGCACCAGGATGCACTTGACTAGGGTAAGAAGTCAAGCTATGGAAGGCAGGGGATGGATCAAATACCACAAAACATTTTCAATGGTCTTCTGGAGTGTTTACCTCAACAGGTCACAGCTGATTTATGACATGAGGGGGACCTGTACAATATTCAGCTAGTTTTAATGCTTAATGATGGCTGGTCAGTGCATCATTTTTATCATTCTGGTTTTCCAAAATAGAGCATGGCAATTTAATGGATCTGTGTTCAATAGTTCCAAATTACGGCATCCATGAAAATCTATAAATCTATACTCCAATTCTCTATGCCTCTGATTTTATATAAAGACCATTTTTTAATCAGAATTCATAATAAAAAAAAATCTGGAGTGTCACATGTCCTGGTTGGGAGGTAGTTTTGTCTAGGAACAGTGCTTTGATTAGAGAAAATAGTGGTTAACAGTAGTACTATGCATCGGCACAAAAAAATGCTTAGGGCATTCAGATCTGTGACATGGTCTAATGGAACACTTTATGTCACGTGTTATATACAAGTTAGGATGCTTATTAGTAATATAAGCAACTACTGATTTATAGGGGTGGTCCTAAACCAATATTGATTTTCATCCTAAATGTCTCTCTATTCCTTTCAATAATATGATTGTTTTTCCAATATGGTTTAATTAAAAATTCCCTACCCATCCCTCTCTAATTTAACTGCTTTATTTTTTTACCCATTTTCATTTTGATGACGCTTCATTTGAGAATCCCCAGAGTATGCTAGAATACACAAATGAGAAATCAACAGGGGACAGAGGCTGTGGTCACCGCCACAGCCTCTATCCGCACCTTGAAACGAAGCATCATCAGTCATGTCCTTTTCAGGGGCTGGGCTAGTCCCCACTCTACTGAGCATGCGTCGGTTGTCAATTCCAATATATGCTCAGTACAAGCTCCCTTCTTACTGTGCAATATTCTTCTCAATGCACAGTGACAGTGCACTCCCTCACTGGCTCTAATTAGCCGGTAACAGAGCGCACTATAAGACAAAAACCTGGCAAGCAGGGACCAGCTACGCCCCAGAAAGTAATATCGGTAAAACAAAGCAGTTATATTAGAGAGGGAAGGGTAGGAACTTTTTAATTAAACTGTATTAGAAAAACTATTATGTTAAAATAAATAAACATTTAGGATAAAAACCAATATTAGTTTCGGACCAGCCCTTTATCACACACTCTTCAGCCCACAGTTTGCTGATTTATTTACAGGTTAGTAGATCTGAATCATATTAGCATCTGATCACAGTCACGTGTAAGGCTGCGTTTACAAATTGGGTCTGCATTGAGTCTTTTTTCACCTATTTTGAAAAATTGCAGCAAAACAATGCCAGGATTGTGTTTGTGACATATAGGAAACAATAATAATAAAACCACTTACTCAGTATATAGATATATGTATTTTTTGTTGATAATCTTTACAATTTGTGTATTTTGTGTAGTGGCCCTTTAATTTAAAAGGCGTCAACCTATCGTACAGTTTCCAAAGCATTGAAACCAATGCATGAAGAATACTAAGCAGCACATTCCTGCCTAAATTCCACTAAACTGGCACCATGCTTTGTGCAACAAGTTACTCAGCAATGACCTATACCCAGGAAGGGTAAATCACTCTCCTGGCCACAAAGAAGCCCTGTTCTTGGTTCATCCTGTTATGTTCCAACACTGCTGGCTTCTTCCACCGCTTCTTGCTCTGCGGAGTACGGAAACTTCCAGGGTGTGAGAATACATAGTGGGATTAATCTGTTTCCGGTTTAGTGTCCAAATTTTATAGACTTCAATTAAATTCATGTGTTTTACAGTTAAAACAGCCAGCTGTAGAAATATGATTATAACCGCTACTATTATAGCTATGGAAGATCCACGTAAAAATGAGTTGTGGGGGGAAAACCATGCAAGGTCACCACCTAAGTGACAATGCAAAATGTAAAGGCATAACTTCCTATGGTACCCTAACATCCCAGTGTATACTAATGACCCCGCCATGGCATAGTATCCAGATTACAGAATTATTAATAATCCTATATCGCCGTAAGGTAATGACCTAATTACAAAAAGGCCATAATAAAGAAATGTGTCAGCTGTTCCACCATAGAGTAAAGCTAAATGTAAACCAAAGCACACAGAATACCGTCCTCTTTGTGCTACTGTAGGGGCTTAAGTGGGTGCCATATGCATGGAAATATTCTCCGCTAGAAGCAATACTTCTATGGTTGAAACCTTCAGAACATATGAATTCTGATGAAGGCATAAGGAGATACAGTAGATGCTCCATAATGGGAACCCTATTAAGGCTTAGTAGGAAGCGATGTAGTCATGTCTATATGCATGAATCTTGAGGAATATACAGTGTAAGTGATATGCAATGCCTTATTATGTTATGTTGCTATCACCCCTTTGTCTGTGTGCTCATTCTGGTAAATACAATGGGAAAAAAGTATTTAGTCAGCCACCAATTGTGAGATTTCGAGTGAAAACCTCCTTCCATCAGCAAGGGCATTGAAGATGAAACGTGGCTGGGTCTTTCAGCATGACAATGATCACAAGCACACCGCCAGGGCAACGAAGGATTGGCTTCGTAAGAAGCATATCAATGTCCTGGAGTGACCTAGCCAGTCTCCAGATCTAAACCCTATAGAAAACCTTTGGAGGGAGTTGAAAGTCCGTGTTGCCCAGCGACAGCCCCAAAACATCATTGCTCTAGAGGAGATCTGCATGGAGGAATGTGCCAGCCTTGTGAAGACTTACAGAAAACGTTTGACCTCTGTCATTGCCAACAAAGGATATATAACAAAGTATTGAGATGAACTTTTGTAATTGACCAAATACTTATTTTCCACCAAAATTTGAAAAAAAAATTCTTTCCAAATCAGACAATGTGATTTTCAGGATTTGTATTCTCATTTTGTCTCTCATAGTTGAGGTCTACCTATGATGTCAATTACAGGCCTGTCTCATCTTTTTAAGTGGGAGAACTTGCATAATTGGTGGCTGACTAAATACTTTTTTCCCCACTGTAGCTGTTTCACAGCATATGCTTTCTATTGAACCACACTCTGCTCTGTTTGTGCTCTCTTGTTGCCTTTTCTGTGCACACCTCGAAAGGGTTGTTTGAGCGATTGGTGATGGTCTCAGGAGCTGGATGCCCACTGATCTGCTTGCAATTAATAGGTTACTGAAGTTACTGAAAGTTACAAATGTTTAGCTACTCTTTAAAGTCTATCAGGTTGCCATTTCTGATGCCAGTAGAGTATGGTCACATCTGGACATAACATTACAGCTTGTGTGGTCATTATTTCTGCCAATGCTGCGAAAAAAACATGGAGCTGGAGGAGTGCTTATATGAGACAGTTATTTGGATCATCAAAAAAACAACTGCATTTTTTGGGCAAATGTAAGTTTTTCCCGTGGTAATGTGTGGTAAGATCATTCTTCACAACCACAATTTTTCAAAGTCTTATTAAATTTGGCCACCCATAAGTGGTATAATGGAAAGAGATTCTGTACATCAGCACGGACTCAAAATAAACCATTGAGTATTTAGAATAATGAAGAGATGTGGACTCTGTCCAAAATTGAGTTAAGAGTTTGTAGTTCAGAATCCACCAGACATAACATTGAGCCTTTCATAAAGAAATGTTAATGTATCCAATGTAGCAATCATATGTGTAACCAGTACCACCTCTCCCTGAAAACAGCATTTGATAGGTTATAACTAAGTAATCACAAGATTCATGCGGGTCCCATTACATCAGGGATGTCAAACTCAAATACACAGAGAGACAAAATTAAAAAGTTGGACAAAGTCATGGGCCAACCTTGATATTTATTAAAAAGAAATTCTACAATTGAGGAAGTTTTTTTCTTATCATTCCTTACAGAATAATGGCCAAACATAGTGCTCCATACAGAAGAATGGGTCCTACACAGTCCTCCATGCAGTATAATGGACTCACATAGTCCTCCATTTAGAATACAGTGCCAGCGATGCCGGCCAAATACAATCACCCGCGGGCCAGAGTTTGACATGTGTGCATTACATGATATGTCATAAATGTCCAAGATGGGACAAGCCCTTTTATGTTTATAGGTGATTTCCCATTACCAAAATGTATTATAGAATAGGTGATAAGTATCTTATTGTCTTCTTCCCACTCCTATGGGAACGGAGCTATAATGGGCAAGCAGATAACTATCTATGTGACTGCTGGCAAGAACCATACAGGTGCTTGAAATGATAGATAGACTAGATAGATAGATAGACTAGATAGATAGATAGATAGATAGATAGATAGATAGATAGATAGATAGATAGATAGATAGATAGATAGATAGATAGATAGATAGATAGATAGATCCTAGTTGCCACCAAAATGATCAGACACTGGTAAATTAATTGTGGTATATATTGATAATAAATTGTGATTATGGGAAAAAAAACTTTCACAAGGTTTAGTGTAACATTGTAGCATCTTGGAACAACGAAGAGAAAAGGAAGGTACATCCAGCACTGGGTCCTCATAAAAAATTCTTCTTTATTGCAAATCCATAAAAAACTCCAGACAGAGTAATCGCATACGCGTTTCAGACGGTTACGTCCTTAATCATTGCATACATGGATGTACCTTCCTTTTCTCTTCATTGTTCCTTGCTATACTACAAGACGTCCGTGCAGAGGAGATCCTCAGTCCATGGGTGAGCTGAATATCAGGTTACCGTAAGGCTTCCTATGACTTTCATTGTAGCATCTTCACTTCATCAAGGGCTGACTCCAGATACCTTTCATAAAACATAATAACAAGTAGATAGAATCATGGGCCATTCACTAATGCTAACCAAAGAATGTTGCCAGCTCTCAATCAATGTTCGGCCGGGTTTAGAAAAAAAAAAACGGTATAGCGACATCCGAAAGTTGCAGATGTGAAATGATTGGCTCCATGTGTAGCTCTGAATGCTCCTCCATACAGAGGATGAGTGCATGCTATGATTTTTACTTTTTACATGAACGATTAGTCTGTAAAAAAAAATAGCTTAGTAATAGAACTCAAACATTGCTTACCTTTACCCTACATAAATATGGTGTTGTGTGCGCCATCATTCCCTACACACTGTGTAGTCTTTCTGAAGTCTGACCTCTCAATGGAGATGCACAGATAAGATAGAATGGTAGCAGAGATGAAATGTACAATTGCCCAGCCTGTTTTACATCGTCAGCAAATATTGAAAGTGTTGGCACCCTTGAAATTATTCCAGAAAATTAAGTATTTCTCCCAGAAATTACTGCAATTACACATTTTACAGTGTTCCAAATTATTATGCAAATAATATTTTCTCAGATTTTCCCAAATTACCTATATGAATTGCAGTCATTGTAATTTTCCAGTCAAATAACTATTAGAGTACAATTGAAAGGTTTTTGTACAAACTGCCTATGATAACAGTATATTTTTTAAAAAATAAAAACTCAAACTGCACTCAAAATGCATGTTCCAAATTATTATGCACAGCAGAGTTTTCAACCTTTTCATTTTAATAAAGAACAAAAAAATGGTCATTTTTGAAATTATAAGCATTAGCAGGTTATTACAAACTGAAATCAAACAGTTTTCAACTCAAAACTTTATTCTAGGTGATGTTACATTTGCACATAGGACCGCTTGTTCGAAAGGAGCTTCGTAACTCTCTCGTCCATTGAATTTGTCAGGTTTTGGATGGTTTCTGCTTCAATTGTTTTGCATGAGGACAGAACACCCTCCCAGAGCTGTTGCTTAGATGTGAACTGCCTCCCGCCATCATAGACACTCCTTTTGATGATGCTCCAGAGGTTCTCAATGGGGTTGAGGTCAGGGGAGCATGGGTGCCACACCATAAGTTTGTCCCCTTTTATGCCCATAGCAGCCAGAGATGCAGATTTATTATGTGCAGCATGAGACGGGGCATTATCAGGCATGAAATGATCTCGATGGACCAGACAGGTCTCTTCTCTTTTTTCTGTTCTCCATGCTTAGTGTGGCACACACAGACACTCAATGCAAAGACTGAGTCAACTTCTCCCATTTTTATCTGGTTCCAGGTGCTATTTTCATATTGCCCACACCTGTTACTTGCCACAGGTAGGTTTGAACGAGCATCACATGCTTGAAAAAAGTTGTTTACTCACAATTATGGAAAGAAAATAAATGTGTGTATATGTCTATAACATATACAGTACAGACCAAAAGTTTGGACACACCTTCTCATTTAAAGATTTTTCACACTGAAGGCATCAAAACTATGAATTAACACATGTGGAATTATATACTTAACAACAAAGTGTGAAACAACTGAAAATATGTCTTATATTCTAGGTTCTTCAAAGTAGCCACCTTTTGCTTTGATGACTGCTTTGCACACTCTTGGCATTCTCTTGATGAGCTTCAAGAGGTAGTCACCGGAAATGGTCTTCCAACAATCTTGAAGGCGTTCCCAGAGATGCTTAGCACTTGTTGGCCCTTTTGTTTTCACTCTGCAGTCCAGCTCACCCCAAAACCATCTTGATTGGGTTCAGGTCTGGTGACAGTGGAGGCCAGGTCATCTGGCGTAGCACCCCATCACTCTCCTTCTTGGTCAAATAGCCCTTACACAGCCTGGAGGTGTGTTTGGGGTCATTGTCCTGTTGAAAAATAAATGATGGTCCAACTAAACGCAAACCGGATGGAATAGCATGCCGCTGCAAGATGCTGTGGTAGCCATGCTGGTTCAGTATGCCTTCAATTTTGAATAAATCCCCAACAGTGTCACCAGCAAAGCACCCCCACACCATCACACCTCCTCCTTCATGCTTCACGGTGGGAACCAGGCATGTAGAGTCCATCCGTTCACCTTTTCTGCGTTGCAAAAGACACGGTGGTTGGAACCAAAGATCTCAAATTTGGACTCATCAGACCAAAGCACAGATTTCCACTGGTCTAATGTCCATTCCTTGTGTTCTTTAGCCCAAACAAGTCTCTTCTGCTTCTTGCCTGTCCTTAGCAGTGGTTTCCTAGCAGCTATTTTACCATGAAGGCCTGCTGCACAAAGTCTCCTCTTAACAGTTGTTGAAGAGATGTGTCTGCTGCTAGAACTCTGTGTGGCATTGACCTGGTCTCTAATCTGAGTTGCTGTTAACCTGCGATTTCTGAGGCTGGTGACTCGGATAAACTTATCCTCAGAAGCAGAGGTGACTCTTGTTCTTCCTTTCCTGGGGCGGTCCTCATGTGAGCCAGTTTCTTTGTAGCGCTTGATGGTTTTTGCAACTGCACTTGGGGACACTTTCAAAGTTTTCCCAATTTTTCGCACTGACTGACCTTCACTTCTTAAAGTAATGATGGCCACTCGTTTTTCTTTACTTAGCTGCTTTTTTCTTGCCATAATACAAATTCTAACAGTCTATTCAGTAGGACTATCAGCTGTGTATCCACCAGTCTTCTGCACAACACAACTGATGGTCCCAACCCCATTTATAAGGCAAGAAATCCCACTTATTACTTTTGTGGTACTTTTACTGCGTTTTTTGCACAGTGAAAAAATACACAATTAAAAACTCACTAAATACTCATAGTGGGATCTTAACCAAAATATATGTTATTCCATAGAAGCCCTGCTCTTAGAGGAGACAATACAGTGCCATAAGGAAATACCAATAACTGCTTTGTAGTACGACTTTGCTATGTACAGAGGATGATTTTAAGCAGCAACCAAAATATAGTATATTATATGTACAGTGGGTGAAATAAGTATTGAACACGTCACCAATTTTTAAGTAAATATATTTCTAAAGATGCTATTGACATGAAATGGACATGACCTCTCTTTCTTCATGTGTTCAATACTTTTTCCTTGTGTCATTTCTCATTATTAAACATAACTTCATTTATGGACATCTATGGTTTGATTTCTTTGCCTGTGGGGATTGGATGGGTTGTTAAAATTTCATGTCAATACCACCTTTAGAAACATATTTACTTAGAAAATTGATGAAGTGTTTAATACTTAATTCACCCGCTGTATATATATTACATATCATTATATCTGACACAGGTAATCAAGTCATAGTTAAAGGGGTTGTCGCGAGTTTTGATATGGTATAGCTTCCTGACCGCTGGGGGAAAAGTGAACCTCTGTTATCCCCACTAATCCCGAGAACCATGTGACTGGGGCGCACTGCCACTCTACTCATTTTCAATGAGACCACCAGAGATAGTCGAGTGCTGTACTCAGCTGGTCTTCGGCATCCCCATAAACATGGATGGAGCAAGAATGCACATGCTCGACAACTACTTCAGTCACATGGAGCTCTTCAGAGCACTAATTCTTTGGATCAGTGGAAATCCTAGTGGTCAAACCCCTGGGGATCGGGAACGTATCCCCTATCTAATAAGAGATGACTTCCATACTTCAGGCAACCCCTGTAATGTCTCTGAATCAGACGACGTTTATTTAAAGCACCACGCCAGCGTTTTCTTTCTTTATTTCAGCGCTGGAGTGGTGCTACTAATCTAAGTTCCCTGACCCTGGTTTTATACTTACCAGCTGCCATCTTCAGCTCTTCCTGGTCCCCCGCTGCCATCTTGTGAACACAACTTCTGAATGATTAGAAGTCAGAGGTAATGGTCACAAGAGCTCAATGTAAGTCTAGGAGAGCCTTATTCTGGATCCCATAGACTTACATTGAGTTGTGACTTTCACATTGCTCCAGCAAACACTGGAGCAACCGAACAGGTCACACACTGCTGGTGATTGATCGGAGCAGCGCCGAGAACAGATCAAGAAGGCGGCTGGTAAGTATGAGACTAAGTGCAGGGAACTTAGATTAGTAGCACCACTCCAGAGCTGCAATAAAAAAATAACGCTTGCGTGGTGCTTGAAAGCTGGCCATACAAACTGCACTCATTTGGCCATGACTCCCACCCCTCCCTAAAATGTGTGCGGCTCATTCAATCTTACATTTCAATTAAGAGTAAGGGGAATAAAACATATAGGATCCTTATGTTGGACTGCTACCGTGAATATTAGATTATCTGCTGTTTCTGGTATTGAAAGTGCACAAGAATTTAAAGTGGTTTTCCACTACTCAGACAACCTTTTTCTTAACTACTACATTCCCCCATGCAAAATAAAAACAGCCTGTACTCACCTCCGGTGCCGATGCTGTTCCAACTACATCGGTGCCAGAGCTTCCGGGGCTCTCCTTTTATGTCACTTGAGCCCTGCAGTTAATCCAGAGGAAGTCAGAAAGCAGATCAATTCTCAATTCTCCCGGATGTCAGTTTCATCAGAAGGAAGTGAGAGTGAAGTGGACCATTAGTGGAAGAAGGGCTCAGGAGACTCCAGAGACACAGCACCAACATTGCTGGAATTGCCTTGACACTGGAGAGTAGTACAGACTGTTTTTTATTTTATATGGGGGAATATAATAATTGAGAAGGGATTGTCGAGTAGTGGACAACCTTTTTACGTTTCCATGTTTAAAGTTCTTCTGTAAATCATAATTAAAGCCCCTTTGAACAGATATATATATATATATATATATATATATATAGATAATGTCACGATTCTATCCATCAGTGTGTCTGGGATGCAGTTACTGACAGCTGAGGGCGTGCTGAAGCTGTCATTACTTTGATTGACAGCTCATTCGTCCAGTTTAGTGCAGGGGTGTGCTGAACTGTCGGTGTTTTGATTGACAGGTCAGTCATCCAATCTGAGACTGGGAAGTGCTGGACTGTCTTCAGGTCCCAGGTGATTGCCCAGCTACTTAGCTGGGCTTTCAGTCCCAAATCTCTGCCAGACAGATTCACCTCTGTGTGGTTTGTTTCTCTGTGCCTAGTGCTTTGCTTGTGTATCTTTTTGCTGCCTGACTTTGGACCTCATTCTGACCATCCATTTTGCCTAGCCCCTTTGCTCTGATCCATTATCCTCCTGGTATCCTGACCTCAGATCGTTACCTGACTATGCCTTTGTCTCTTCCCTCTGTTTTTGACGTACACTCCTGGCTCTTGACCTCGGACTCCTTGACTACCTGACTCACGGCTTGTCCGTGAGAAGTGACTCAGCGGTACAGATATAAGCACTGTCGTGGCTGTTTACCATGCAAAGCTGCACTCGCCATGAGAAAAGATCTTGTGCTATAACAATCCTTTTATTGTAAAATCAGTGCGGGTTTGTAACATTTTGTACATGTTCATAACAAGTAGGGTGTGAGACTACATCATGGGATTATTCCGATTTCCGACTTTTATACAGAAGTCTTCAATTAAATCCATGTGCTTTATTGTAAGTAATGGCAGCTGTTGTGAAAATTCTAATAGCAGCTATTAGGTGGGCAAATGCAAACGATACTATGTGCCATACTAGAAGGGTAAAAAGAAGACCACACACATATATATTATAGCATGAAAGAAAGCCAGCATTCCTTACCCAAGTAATATAACCACAAAACACCTACTTATATTAAAGTTACACTAAGCCCAAAGTATAAAGCTTATGAGTGCATCCTATAAAAATATTATGAGAGATGCTAATAACACTGGTCTTTACATTTTCCAAAGTTGCCAGGTCAGAAATTAAATGTCCCATTTCTTAATGATAGTGATGTGCTGAATTCACATATAATAATGAAGACTGTCAATTGCCTCTTGTCCCTATGATATTGAAAAGCTTTATTTTTACTACTACTTAAAGGGAATCTGTCAGCAGGTTTTTGCTATGTAATTTGAGGACAGCGAGAGATAGCAACTGAGACACTAAATTTACCGATGTGTCACTTTTTAGGCTGTGTGATGTTGTTTACTTACAATAAATGTGTTACGAACGTGTTGTGGAACCACTGTGCCACGGTCCGTGGAGCGCCTGGAGGGGCGTAACTAAAGGAACACCTGATTCTCCACTAGAGCCCCTGATGGTGTGGTTAGACTTGAGCCCAGGTGGATGTCAGGTGCTACTCCAGGACAGACGCCAGAGCCACGGCAGCTGACCCCCCAAAGGGGCAGGGAAGCAGGACTAGTCAGGCACTGGAACACAGGAGGACATGCGGCTGGTAGATAGAACTGGTACAGGATCAGGAATGGACAAGGTTAGTTCAGGAACACAGGACGGCCTCAGGTAGATCATAGGTGCAGGTTCAGACTGGACTGGTGAGGGTAGCGGTATAGGTGCGGACAAGACGGATCAAGCTTAGGACTTGGTAGAGGCAGAAGGAGCTCAGGAACAGGAAACAGCAGGACAGACAGGAAACAGTTCAGACAGGGCAGGCAGGACCTGATGCATGCAGGACAAAAAGGCTAAGGTTCAGACAGGGCAGGGACAGGTTCATGGAGCACAGGTACAGGGACCTTACAACTTGGTAGCAGAAAACAGACTGAATACTGAAGTTGCTAAGGCACCTCCCCATAATAGAGTAATGGAGGCCATAGGGGAGGGTTCAATAAATATCGGATGTCTCACAGCTATTGGCTGAGGATGTTTTCAGAAGCGCACGCTGGCCCTTTAAGAGGCACACCCTGTGCACACTCCCAGGAGACCTGCATGCCCTGCGCAGGTACAGGGAGGAAACAGACACTGAGGTAAGTGAACATTCTGGCATCCCTGCAGGGAGAGGGAAGGGGATTCATGCAGGGGTGCCGACACTGTTCCAACAGAATGTTTTATCACTAGGAGATTATCATTGGCCCTAACCACAGTGCACAAGAGCCCTGTTCCAACCAAGGCACCTCCTCTGATATTAAGCAACTCAATAGATAATTTACATTGAGAGCCTGGTGGGGGTGGGGTTAGATGCCTGAGCTCTGCTAAATGCTACATCTAAGAACTCTGATTGTGTTACAACAGCTGCACACAGTAAACTAATGATTAGTGTTGAGCATTCCGATACTGAAATATCGGGTATCGGCCGATATTCGCGGTATCGGAATTCCGATACTTAATTCCGATACTTTTGCAATATCGTATACCGGAATCGGAAGTTCCCATAATGCAATGAGCCATTTTCATTTTATTCAGCCAATGAGAATCCTAAGAAATGTGGGCACATCCTGTTAGGCATGTAGGCATCTTAACTAATGGCATGGCTGTGATTGGCTGCTGAAATGATGTCATGATGCACTATAAAAGCCGCCGCCGCCATTTTGAGCTCACTCTGCTGTGAATTCAGTTAGGGATAGGATGCTGTTGTTCTGAGGGACAGTTTTAGCTACCTATTTGGTCTATTCTGCTTTACCCAAGCTACTTTATAAATCGCTGTGCCTTACAGTGCTAGTGCACAGTTCTCTGTGCTGTTCACCGCTTTCTGCAAGGTCTGTGTGTGTGAGTGCAGCTCACCCTGTAGTGTGTGCTTCAGCCACGTCTGGTTATAGTGCGCTCAGTGTGTGTCACTGCCTCATACATTGTCCTTTTTTGCCAATTCATAATTTTTCCTGATATCTCCTATTAGTGTGGTGGTTCCATCCGTATTCAGCTAAATTGGTTCCAAACATACTATATAGGAGTAGATAGAGAAATTTTTTTGGTCTTGCAGTGCTAGTGCACAGTGCTCTGCATCTGTACTGTTCACCGCTGTCTGCAAGGTCTGGTGTGTGAGTGCAGCTCACCCTGTAGTGTGTGCTTCAACCACGTCTGGTTGTAGTGCACTCAGTGTGTGTCACTGCCTCATACATTGTCCTTTTTTGCCAATTCATAATTTTTCCTGATATCTCCTATTAGTGTGGTGGTTCCATCCGTATTCAGCTAAATTGGTTCCAAACACACTATATAGGAGTAGATAGAGAAATTTTTTTGGTCTTGCAGCGCTAGTGCACAGTGCTCTGCATCTGTACTGTTCACCGCTGTCTGCAAGGTCTGGTGTGTGAGTGCAGCTCACCCTGTAGTGTGTGCTTCAACCACGTCTGGTTGTAGTGCACTCAGTGTGTGTCACTGCCTCATACATTGTCCTTTTTTGCCAATTCATAATTTTTCCTGATATCTCCTATTAGTGTGGTGGTTCCATCCGTATTCAGCTAAATTAGTTCCAAACACACTATATAGGAGTAGTTAGAGGAGCCTTTCTGCAACATTGGGCCCTGCAGCCCCAGCCAGATTAGTATTAGCCTATTTTTTGCAGCCTCATCTATTGCATTGTAGGTTATCTTCCTACATTGTAATAGCTACAAAAAGTTTGTGATACTATCGTTATTACATCTTTAGGCACATCCAGTGTCTTTTTGTGACAAAAAAAAACTAAATAAAGTTCACCAAACAGTCCACTTTACAGTTGTGTAGGCCACATTAGCTTATATTAAAGTCTATCCACACTTTATAAAATTAGTGTTTCTTATACCTGTTAGCAGCTGTTCAGGAATAAGCACACTAAGCCCTTAGTACTTTTCTGCCTATCTTTATCAGTCTACCAAGATGAAGAAGGCAGGGAGTAAGGCATGTGGGCGTGGAGTTTCTGCAGGGAGAGGACGTGGGGATTCTGTGCCTGCTGCGGGCACCAGTGACTCAGCATCCCCCAGTTTTACCAGGGAACAGTCCTTTATGCGCAGCTTTGTAGGAGCTAGCCGTACCCCACTGCTGCGGGAGGACCAAATTGAAGCCGTTGTCGGATGGATGGCAGCTAACGCATCGACTTCAATTAGTTCCAGATCCTCTCAGGTCCTGAGCACTGAAGAGCACCCATCTGTCTCTTCACCACCTGCCAAATTGCCCAGGCAGTCAGAGAGCTCTGGACAGTAGCCATCTCTACTTCTGTTCTCTGAATCTCTTGGCTTGGAAAGAGGGGGCCAGCCAAGCAGAATTCGAGAATTTGAAGAAGAGGTAGTATGCAGTGATGCGCAACCGTTTTGTCTCTCTGAATCTGAAGAGGCGGGTGGGCCAGTGCCTATGGTCAGCAGCACACCTCAGTACGCATCTGATGATGAGACTCAGGTGCCACTTTCTGGTGCGCACTGTGCTGTCGAGACTACCCAGGAGAAGCAGTTGTTTGAAGAGGGTGGTGTAGATGATGAGGTCCTTGACCCATCATGGCGTGAAGGACAGGAAGGTGGTGGGAGCAGCTCTGAGGAAGAGATTCCCCGAACAGCCCAAAAAGGAGGAAGAGGGAAGGGGCAGACTTGGTTGCCTGTAGCCTCCACCTCAGCACCCATTAGGAGCATGGCTCTTCCAAAACCCAAAGTGGGCGCTCCCAAGACTTGCAGTGCCTGGGCCTTTTTTGACACAGTTGCAGATGACATTTGCTTTGTCAAATGCAAGCTGTGCAATCAGAAGGTGAAAAGAGGGAAAAGTGTCAGCAACCTCAATACCACAAATATGTGGAAACATGTGCGGACCAAGCACGTGGTGGAGTTACAAAAACACACTGAAGACCTAGGCCAACCTACAGCGCCACCTACCACCTCTTCAGCTCGTGTTGTAGCCTCTTCCTCCAGCTCACACACAGCTGGTTCGGCTTCCTCACAGGATCGCCATGGAAGAATCTCTGGCACTGTTGTACAGAGACACAGTGTAATTCCACCCACAGCACCACTTTCCCAGTCATCCTCACACTCCCAGGCCAGTCTACAGCCATCGCTAGCACAGGCATGGGAGAAAAGGCGCCCATACTCGGCAAACCACCCCCGAGCACAGGCTCTGAATGCTGGCATTGCTAAACTACTGGCCCTTGAAATGCTATCATTCAGGCTGGTGGAGACTGACACCTTCCGTAACTTTATGGCATTGGCAGTCCCACAATACAACGTGCCCAGCCGCTTTTATTTCAGCAGGCAAGCCGTCCCTGCCCTGCAACATCATGTGGAGGGAAAAATTAAACATGCGCTACAAAACGCCGTCAGTAGCAAGGTCCACCTGACCACCGATGCGTGGACCAGTAAGCATGGACAGGGACGATACCTTTCCCTCACTGCCCATTGGGTAAATGTTGTGGAGCCGGGTACAGATCTTGAGAGTGGCGCTGTACGTGTTCTGCCAACTCCAAGGATTGCAGGAATCCAGTCTGTACACATTGACTCCTCCTCATTAGTGTTGAGCCACCCCCGTAGTGTTCGAGTTCGGTTCGGTTCGTCGAACACCCGTGTGTTCGCCGAACTGTTCGTCGAACTGTTCGTCGAACACCTTCGAACACCGTTAAAACCAATGGCAGGCAAACAAAAACACATAGAAACACATAGAAAACACCTTCAAAGGTGTCCAAAAGCTGACAAACTGCTCAGAAGACACAACTAACACATGGAAAAGTGACAAGTACATATAGTCATGCGAAAAGAAAAGAGGTGGAGGAGTAAAAGGAGGGGGAGACACAGATATAGGCATGTCATGCCCTTCTAAAATCCAAAAAGTGAGAAGCCGAGACGGCCAGTCCGCTCCTGCCCGTGCCACCTCCGTGTCGCCGGGTTTGTGCCAGAGCCGCGGTGAACCCTGACGGCCAGCCCCCCTCTCCCAATACTGGTGCCTGTCCGCTGGTGGGTCGAGAGAGCCCCCCTGTGGTGGAGGCAGCTCTAAGCTTTTTAATTTAAATTGTCCCTCTAATTTGAATGAATACACTTTAAATCCATTTACAAGGATCTATTGGAGGGCAAGTCTCATGCCAGCAGCCGCGTAATTCCAGCTCCAGTAGCGTCCACTAAAGCTGCTGCAGTTAAAAAGCTTTTATAAGGATCGAGCTCGGCTGTCCACCGCAAGGCATCCTAGTGCCAGTCCCAGCCCCTATGCCTTGGGGTGCCTCCTGATGCTCTTCACTAAGTATCCCGTGGTCCCGAAGCATTTCCTTTGAAAAAATTAAGTGTCCAAACTACAGGTGGTGTAGCTTGCTTAACAGCCGGGATAATCCGCTGACTAGCAGACACTGCTACTAGGCACAAAGTATTTCCTGGGCTAGATGCAGTTAAAAATTTGTAAGTAGATACTCTCGTTGGATGCTGAGAAAGCATTCCATAGAGTCTCCTGGCACGCCATATATGATTCTCTTAAAAAGCTTGGGGTAGGGGTCTAGGGGACCCTTTTATAGCCAAAATCACGGCCCTGTATCACAATACGTCACCTAGGCTGAAGATAAATGGAACTGTAGCACCGAGGGCTCGGTTGCTACAGACGTATTGCACCTCACCCAGAGGTGTGATATCTCACTCTCAGATAAGGATGGAGTGTGGATCAGGACCCGACACCTGCATGCATTACACCACATTGCCGTGGGGCAGGGCGACCAATATGCCCCTGAGATGGGCACGACAGTCCCTGTCCCTGGCTGGAGTGGGGGGAGGGAACACTGAGGAAGGGGAACCCTGCAGTGCAGGAGCAGGGAGGAAGCAGTTCCTGGGTGCATTGAGAAGGGAGTATAAAAGGTGGGCACCATCTTAGTTCAGTGCAGAGAAGTCTGAGCAGAAGTGGCAGGGAGCAGGGGCTCTGCATGAGCTCTGCTCCGGAGGCGGGCCTAGTAACAGAGGCCCAGGCCTGCAAGAGGGAGAAGGAAGGAAGAGGAGCGGAGAAGGCTCCAGGAACGAGGAATGAAGGGATCCCAGGGGTGCGGACGGGCGAGTCGCCACCGCACGCCCGAATCCACCTGCGTGGAGGGGTCAGGCCAAAGGGGGAGACCGGTCCCCGAACTAGTGGAGGCAGGAAACGACCCTCAGCTAGAAACCGGAGGCTCTGACATTTTATGTGGCGCAGCCCCTTGCTCCACCCGCTAGGAAGGGACCACATAGGGTCAGGGAAACTGGCGCCAAGTTTACCAAGAGGAGGCCCGAGGCAGTTGGACAGAAGTGTTGGTAAGAAAGGCCAGACAAAGGACACACAAAGGGGGTCCTGTGAAGCGCTCCAAAGTTATCTGGGAGTTGTCTGAGCCCCTCACCTGGTGAGCACAGTACGACGTGGGCAGCCGTTACCTGCAGACGTGGTCTGGATAATAAGAACTGTGAGTAAAGGCCCTGAACTGCATCACTGACTCCGTGTCGTTACTGCTGCTGCCCTGCACCATCACCCCCATCCTCCGCATACACTGCCCTGAGGCTATACTCCTCCCGTGGGGAGTTATGCTACGCTCTGCTGCACCCACAACACCAGCCTTAGCGGTCTGCCCTGTAGCGGCGGTTCACTCTGACCGCAATCCACGGGTGGCGTAGTCGGACATTTAAACATCAAAACCACATAAATAGTTCCGCCACTGGTTTGACCGCCCTGAGCCACGGAACCGGATCGCCGCCACGAAGACTACAACCACCAGCATCCACCAAAAAGGGTCCGGCTCCGGGTGTCCCAAGGCCCAGGGGGTGCGTCAGAACATTTTCATCACCTTTCACAATCACCAATGGGACAAGGCAGGGATGTCCTCTGTCCCCTCTCTTATACATCCTAGTGACGGAGCACCTGCTCTCATCAATTCGCCATAACCCCAATATTAGGTGGATTGAGGTGGGAGGCACCGAGTACAAGTGCTCTCTATTTGCTGATGATGTCCTAGTATACATCACTCAATCACATATATCCATCCCTGCTGTTATGGCTGAAATAGATCACTTTGTTACATGGTAAAATTTTAAAATCAATGCAGCGAAGTCTGAGGCCCTCGATGTCTCCCTCCCTAAATCCATATAGGATTCCATCCAGTCCAACTTTCCCTTTGCCTGGCCCTCACAGGGT
Organism: Phyllobates terribilis; assembly: GCF_046119375.1. NCBI lineage: Eukaryota > Metazoa > Chordata > Amphibia > Anura > Dendrobatidae > Phyllobates > Phyllobates terribilis. Next base: position 222,204,360 of record NW_027362765.1, on the reverse strand, counting down.
ATCAAATACTTAGGAATTCCTATTCATAGAGACCTCTCCCATCTATGTTATCTTAATTTTGGGCCCTTTATTGAACAATTCCATACAGACCACGGTTGGCAAGTTAGAACTGTAAGATTCACTACGTGAACCACTGGTGTTTTGTGGAAAAGCACATGTACACCGCGTTCCAAATTATTATGCAAAAAGTGTTTAGGAGTGATAAGGGAAGAATTTGTTTGTTTGTCAGTTAAACTCATTGATGGTGATGTGTGTCAGGGCTCTTTATATCACTGTAAGCAATTGCAGACACCTGTGCTAATTAGTTTGGCAGGTGTGTCCAATGAAAGGCAAGACTACTTAAGAAGGCTCTCTCACATTATTAAGCAGCCTACATTTTCTGCCAAAATGGGAAAGAAAAAGGATGTGTCGGCTGCTGAGAAGCAACAAATTGTGGAGTGTTTAGGTCAAGGCATGACTACAATCAACATTGTGCGATGATCAGGATGAAGTGTCTTGGCAATCAAGAAGTATGTAGCTGATTCACAGTACACACGTGTGCGTGCTGATAAGGGCAAATTGAGGACTCTTTCCTACAGGCAATTACGTCAGGTTGAAAGAGCAGCGGCAAAAAAGCCTTGTCATAGCAGCAGACAAGTTTTTGAAGCTGCTTGTGCCTCCAACGTCCCCCGAACAACAAGATGCAGGGTCCTTCAGAGGTTTGCAGCTGTGCATACGCCATCCTGTCGACCTCCTCTATCCACTTCACACAAGCAGAAACGGCTCCAGTGGGCCAAACATTACATGAAGACTGATTTCAAAACTGTTTTGTTCACGGATGAGTGCCGTGCAGCGCTCGATGGTCCAGATGAATGGAGTGGAGGATGGCTGGTTGATGGACACCCCACGCAAACACGGCTACAGCGCCAACAAGGAGGAGGTGGAGTAATGTTTTGGGCTGGAATCATGGGGAGAGAGATTGTCGGCCCCTTTAGGATCCCTGAAGGCGCTAAAGATGAACTCCATAATGTATGTGGATTTTCTCAAACAGCACTTCCTGCCATGGTTCAAGAAGAAGAACCGTGTATTTCACAGCAAGATCATTTTTCTGCATGATAATGCACCATCTCATGCTGCACATAAAACATCTGCATCTCTGGCTGATATGGGCATAAAAGGGGACAAACTTATGGTGTGACCCCCATGCTCCCCTGACCTCTACCCCATTCAGAACCTTTGGAGCATCATTAAAAGGAGTGTCTATGATGGCGGGAGGCAGTTCACATCTAAGCAACAGCTCTGGGAGGGTATTCTGTCCTCATGCAAAACAATTGAAGCAGAAACCATCCAAAACCTGACAAATTCAATGGACGAGAGAGTTCAGAAGCTCCTTTCGAACAAGGGGTCCTATGTGAAAATGTAACATCACCTAGAATAAAGTTTTGAGTTGAAAACTGTTTGATTTCAGTTTCTAACAACCTGCTAATGCTTATAATTTCAAAAATGACCATTTTTTTGGTCATTATTAAAATGAAAAGGTTGATCGAAAAGTTTGGGGGATCTAAGAGTGTGGCAACCCAGTAGTCATGATTACTTCGAATTCTGACAATATGAGGGTCATGCTGCAGGTAGTGCAGCAAGAAGGCACTTATGTGTCTTGCGCATCTCGGAGCCCCAAAATTATTTTCCGGGCTAGATGCAGCTAAAAATTATTTTTAATTTTAAATCTGGTGAAGCTTATTATAGATGGCCTAATAGGATCAGTGCTGCACACTGCTACTGATACTCCTGTCTCTAGGCGTTGACTATGTGTCAGACTTCTTGTCTCCTGTGGCCTTGCAAAGGATGGGCTAAAAAAGTGGTGAAATGATTCCGCAAAATTGATGTTACCAGCAGATACTGTGGTTCTGTTACGGTTTGAGTGCTGAACACTTGACGGTCCCACGGTTGGCAAGTTGGAACTGTGAGATTCACTACGTGCACCACTGGTATTTTGTGGAAAAGCACATGTAAGATTCTGCAACAGTCTCTGCTGATACTCCTGCATGCGTGCATCCCTTTCTATGGCAGGAATAATTTCTGCAAATTTACTTTTGTACCGGGGATCTAACAGTGTGGCAACCCAGTAGTCAGGATTATTTCTAATTCTCACAATTCGAGGGTCATGTTGCAGGTAGTGCAGCAAGAAGGCACTCATGTGTGTTGCGCATCCAGGAGCACCAAGTCCCTGTTGTGTTGGTGGCGAGGTAACAATCATGCTTCCTTCCTCTGTCCTCTCCCCCCAACCTCGCACAACAGAAATGTGATCAAGGTCTCCCTCATCTGATGAGTCTTCCATCAGTTCGTCCTCCACTTCTTCCTGGGCTCCTGCACCTTCCTCACTAGTTTGGCTGCTACCATGCGCCCTGGTAAAATCATCTCCCCCACCCTCACATGCCTGCCGCCTTGGTGCTGCCGACCGTCTGGACCTTGCAGATGTTAGCCCTTCCGCATACAACTCCTCCTCCTCTACTTCCTCCACCTCCTCTTGTGCCACCACCTGACTCCGAATTCTGTTTAACATGTGCTCCAGCATGTAAATCACCGGAATAGTCATGCTGATAATGGCATCGTCAGCACTAAACATCTTCGTCGCCATTTCAAAACTGTGCAGAAGGGTGCATAGGTCCCTGATCTGAGACCACTCCTCCAGCGTGATTTGCCCCACCTCTGAATCTCGTTGGCCCAGGCTATACGTCAGAACGTATTGCACCAGGGCTTGTCGGTGCTGCCACAGTCGCTGCAACATGTGCAGAGTTGAATTCCACCGGGTAGGCACATCGCATTTTAGCCGGTGAAGTGGCAGGCCCAACGACTTCTGTAGAGATGTAAGTCGCTGAGCTGCGGGATGCGAACGGCGGAAGTGAGCACACAGCGACCGTGCCCTCTGCAGAAGGCCATCTAGTCTGGGATAGTGGGCTAAAAATTGCTGGACAACCAGGTTCAACACGTGAGCCATACAAGGCACGTGTGTGACATTGCCCCGGCGAAGGGCCGCACCCAGGTTTGCAGCATTGTCGCACACGGCCTTCCCTGGTTTCAGGTCCAGTGGAGACAACCATTCATGAAATTGGTTCTCCAGAGCTGACCACAACTCCTCAGCTGTGTGACTCACATTTCCCAGACATTTCAATGTAAAAACCGCCTGATGACGTTGAGCCCTACTGCCAGCATAGTAAGGAGGTGTGCAGGATCCCTTCTGCGCAGTTAGAAAGCTTGTGGCATGACCAGACAGGCTTTGGGTGCAGGTGGAAGACCGAGAGGAGGTTGAGGAGGCAGAAGCAGTGGAGGAACTTTGACATAAAGAGGATTGACGCACAACTCGTGGGGACGGCAAGACTTGGACAGCAGCCCCTTGTCCTGCTGTCACCATAGTTACCCAGTGCCCAGTCAGCGACATGTAACGCCCCTGTCCATGCCTACTCGTCCAAGTGTCTGTGGTGAAATGCACCCTGTCACACACAGAGTTTCTCAAAGAAGCGGTGATGTTGTGTGCGACATGCTGGTGGAGCGCAGGCACACCTTTCTTTGAGAAGTAGTGCCGACTGGGCATCTGGTACTGGGGCACTGCGACGGACATAAGGTCTCGAAAATCCTCTGTGTCCACCAGGCGGAAAGGCAGCATTTCTGTAGCCAAGAGCTTGCAGATGGTGAAATTCAACCTCTTAGCTTTCTCATGGCTAGGAGGAAATGGTCTTTTACTTGTCCACATCTGAGGGACCGAGGGCTGGCTATTGTGCTTAGACGGGGTTGTTAAGGGTGTCCCCGGCAAACTGCCGGTCTGTGAGGAGGATGCAGGCGGACATGTTAGGTTGCCTTGATCCAAAGGTGGTGCTATCGATGTCGGACAGCGCTCAAGACCAGCTGGTGTTACCACCTCCAAAGAAAATGATGACCTGCCAATCACGCTGGCTGTTGCGGGTAAAGAGGTGGCAGGTCTGCGCCCCAAAACAGGTGTGACTGCTGTCCCCCCAGTCACAGAGGATGAAGAGGCCGCGGATGCACAAGATATGGCAGACGGTGGTTGGCCCGGCCGGCTAGACCGCATTGTAGCACACTGAGCTTCCCACTGCAACTTATGCTTCATGTCCATGTGCCGGTTCATGCATGAAGTACTCAAACTATGTATTTTTTGGCCTCTACTTAGCTTTTGCTGACAAATGTTACAGATAACACGAGTTGGGTCATCTTTATCGATCTGAAAAAATGCCCAGGCTATGCAAGGCTTAGCACCCATGCGACCTGAAGAGCCACCACGACTTGTGGTGAGAGGCAGAGTTGTGTTTGAGGATGCAGTTGTTGACGTGCTTCCAGTATTACGTCTCTGTCCAGGAAGGCGCAACCTGACCTCGTCGTCACTAGCATCTTCCTCCACCTCCTCTGCTGACCTCATCTCTTGGCTGACTGTGGGTTGACAGTAAGTGGGATCTCCGACCTCATCATCATCACCCTGTGCGTTATCACACCCGTCGTCCTCAGAGCCAACCTGTTCCTGCCCTGACAAAAAACTAAAGTTGTCGCTCCAATCAGGTATTTGAGTCTTATCATCGTCTTCCTCATTGTCTCCACCAACAGGAGTTACAGTTTGGGAATGAGGGTCTACATTATGGTCAGAACCTTCTGCGTCTGGTCCTGGATCCGACTCATAAAGATTCTGGGCATCAGTGCAGATCATTTCCTCGTCTGGATTCACAGAAGCGCTGGAGTCGACCTCTGATTCCCAGGCTATAGTATGAGTAAACAGCTCTGCAGACTCAACCATCTGTTCTACCTCATACTCAGACGGGCAGCTGGAGATTTGGGAGCTGTGAGGAAGCAAGTGCGATTTGGGTGACACCTTTGAGGACTGGAGTATTTGTGATGTTGAAGTTGATGTGGAGGAGAGCCCACTTAAAGGAGCACTTGATATCCGTTGAAGCACCTGCTGTTTTTGTGCCTCATCTGGAATTTGTAGCGATTGGCGTGGCCGTAAGAAAGGGATCTTATCACATTGTCCGCTAAAAGAAGTAGACATTTTAGTTTGGCTGGAAGATGGTCTTTCTTCTGCACCTACCCCACGGACACAACCTTTTTTCCCCTTCCCAACACGCCTATTCCCCTTTCCACCAGCAGCAGGCCTTTTTCCACTCATTTTGGTGGTTAACTAATTCACAACTCTGGAGTTGTTTGCACAAAAAAACAATGGATGGTAACCGAGCAGAGCTGAGTGGCCAAACTGTGGTATTAGGCCAAAACTATTGGCTGGGTTAGATGCAGAAAAAAATTATTTTTAATTTGCAACCTGATGGAGGTCAGTATAGATGGACTAATAGACCAAGTCCCACACACTGCTAGAAGCCCAAATATTTTTTCAGAGCTAGATGCAGAAAAAAATTATTTTTAATTTGCAACCTGATGGAGGTCAGTATAGATGGACTAATAGACCAAGTCCCACACACCGCTAGAAGCCCAAATATTTTTTCAGAGCTAGATGCAGAAAAAAATTATATTCAATTTGCAACCTGCTGGACGTCAGTATAGAAGGACTAATAGAACAAGTCCCACACACTGCTAGAAGCCCAAATATTTTTTCAGAGCTAAATGAAGAAAAAAATTATTTTTAATTTGCAACCTGATGGAGGTCAGTATAGATGGACTAATAGACCAAGTCCCACACACCGCTAGAAGCCCAAATATTTTTTCAGAGCTAGATGCAGAAAAAAATTATATTCAATTTGCAACCTGCTGGACGTCAGTATAGAAGGACTAATAGAACAAGTCCCACACGCTGCTAGAAGCCCAAATATTTTTTCAGAGATAAATGAAGAAAAAAATTATTTTTAATTTGCAACCTGATGGAGGTCAGTATAGATGGACTAATAGACCAAGTCCCACACACTGCTAGAAGCCCAAATATTTTTTCAGAGCTAGATGCAGAAAAAAATTATATTCAGTTTGCAACCTGATGGAGGTCAGTATAGATGGACTAATAGAATGATGCTATGCCCAAAAGATTTTACTTCACTAGGTGCAGTAAAAAAATTGGTATTCTATACACAGGTGGTATATCTTGCAACACAGATAGGCTACTCCACTGACTAACACACTCTGCAATAGGCCAAAAAGGATTAGCTTTGCTAGATTCAGCCAAATGCTGTGAAAAAAACTTGCACAGCACTGGCACAGACCTGCCTGGCAAAAACTGATAGGAACTGATGTAACCTAGTCCTGAAAAGGACTCCAATTACAATTAGTCTTTACTCCCACAATCTATCTATTTAAGAGCACAGACCTGCCTGATAAAAGTCGTAGGAAATGCTGTAACCTAGTCCTTAAAAGGACTGCAATCACAACTATTCCCTACTCCCAAGCTATCTGTATATTTGTGCGAAAATTGGCTTGAAATTAACAAGGTATAGCGCACACAGCAACAGCGGTGCCGTCTAACACGCAGCTGCAGCAGTGAGAAAATGGTGGCGACGGGGAAAATGGCTTGGTCTTATAGGGCAAGGACATGTGACATACACTGCCAATCACACATGCCCTTGCTTGTGTGAAAAAAAGCACTTCGCTCCGTGTGTGCGCTGCTGATAGGCTGACAGATTGCACCTCCCCACTGCAAATGCGGGAAAGAGAAAAAAAAATGGAGATCTTCATTGTTCCTGCAGAGATCCATCCCCTGCCCCTCCCCCCGCCCCGCTGTACACTCAAACTGCGTATTAACATTAATTTTCATCATTACTGAGAAAAAATCCAGTTATGATTTTGGTGCACGAACAGTTATCGAACATAACCTCGAACAGCCGAATTTTTCTCAAATTGTTCGTGTTCGCCGACCGGCTCGAACACCGCCCAAAACAGCTCGAATTTGAGATTGGCGAACAGTTCGAGTAGAACAACGCTCATCTCTACTCCTCATACTCCAGTTCCTCTGAATCAGCGCTGCAGGAGCCGTCACGGTCTACCTCCACATCGACCCGTGAACGGTTACCTGTTATGGTGACCAATATGAGCACAGCCGTGGCCAAATGTCAACAGGCCGTATTAAAATTAATTTCTTTGGGGAATCGAAGCCACACAGCGCAGGAGCTCTGGAATGCCATCAAGCAGCAGAGCGACGTGTGGTTTGTGCCAGCGAATCTCCAGCCAGGCATGGTAGTGTGTGACAATGGCCGAAATCTGGTGGCAGCTCTGGGCCTAGGCAACCTCACTCACATCCCATGTCTGGCACATGTGCTCAACTTGGTCGTGCAGAGTTTTTTGAGGGACTATCCGGATCTTGATGCACTGCTTCACAAGGTCCGCATAGAGTGCGCTCACTTGCGGCGATCCAGCAATGCAAGATCACGCATTGCAGCTCTGCAGCGCCGATTACGTCTTCCGGAACATCGCATCATATGTGACCTACCCACCAGGTGGAATTCAACGTTACATATGTTGGAGAGGTTGTGTGAGCAGCAGGCAGCAGTAATGGAGTACCAGCTGCAGCAGGCGCAAACAAGTCGCAGTGCGCGCCGTTCACACTTCACGACCACTGAGTGGGCATCTATGAAGGACATTTGCGACGTTTTGCGTGCCTTCGATTATTCCACGCGGATGGCGAGTGCAGATGATGCACTAGTCAGCATGACTATCCCCCTTATCTGCCTGCTTGAAAAAACACTGCAAGCACTAAGGGACGAGGTTTTGGAAGAGGTGGAGGATGAGGAGTCACAAATGCCATCTGCTTCTCTACAGTCTGCGCAACGTGGTTACTCACAAAGGCCTAGGTAGGGGACACTTTGTGAGGAGGATGAGGAGGAGTCAATGGATGAGGAAGACATCTGTCCAGAGGAGAGAGGTACACAATGCTCTAGTAGTCAGTATCTAGAGCGAGGGTGGGGTGAGGCAGAGCAGGCAGAGATCACACCTCAAGCAAGGGACAGCGTTTCTTGGCCAGTTGGCAGTCTGCAGCACATGGTTGATTTCATGCTGCAGTGCCTGAGAAACGACCGCCGCATCGCCCACATTCTCAACACGGCTGATTATTGGGTGTCCACCCTCCTAGATCCTCGCTACCGGGACAACTTACAAAGCATCATAACACCGTTGAACCGGGAGCGTAAAATGCGGGAGTACCAAGACGCACTGGTGCATTCCATCATGTTCTCCATTCCAACCGAGAGCAGTGCTGCTAGTGCTTTACAAAGCAGCTCAGTGCGTCGAGGCAGTGGAGGAAGCTCTGCACAAAGAGGGAGCAGAAGCAGCGCCTCAGCACAAGGCAAGACCAGTATGGCCGAAGTGTGGCAAAGTTTTGTGTCCCCGCCGCCACAAATGTCTACACCATCACAGACGGCTCCAGTCAGCAGGAGGCAACGTTTCCGTCAGATGGTGACAGACTACATGTCTTGCCCTCTTAGTGTACTCCCAGACGGCTCTTCTCCCTTCAAGTTTTGGGTCTGTAAGCTAGATACATGGCCAGAGCTAAGTCAGTATGCATTGGAGGTGCTAGCTTGCCCTGCTGCTAGTGTATTATCGGAACGCGTCTTTAGAGCCGCAGGTGGTGTACTAACAGACCGTCGCATGCGACTATCCTCCGATAACGTTGACCGGCTTACTTTTCTCAAAATGAACAAGGCCTGGATCTCTCATGAATTTGCCAGTCCTCTTCCAGAATAAATAATTGTTGGCAAAAGTATCCAGGTCTCCTGTTCTGTTCATGTTTCTACCACCTGAACTGTAATCCCTGAGCTTCAACACCGCCAGTTGGCGCTCGGAAGTGCCGTCTGCACAGTCAACACTTGCTGCCGAGTCATTGGGGTTCAGTAACGTCAGCTGTTCCCCGGCTGTGCGGATGGCAATTTCTCCTGCTCTGTCCACATTCTCACTACTACAGATTTTAAAGTTGCTCCAATTACACCTCTGGCTCCTCTGTTTTCAGTATTATCCCTGAGCTCCAACACCGCCAGTTGGCGCTCGGAAGTGCCGTCTGCACAGTCAACACTTGCTGCCGTGTCATTGGGGTTCAGTAACGTCACCTGTTCCCCTGCTGTGCGGACGGAATTTCTCCTGCTCTGTCCACATTCTCACTAGTAGAGATTTTAAAGTTGCTCCAATTACACCTCTGGCTCCTCTGTTTTCAGTATTATCCCTGAGCTCCAACACCGCCAGTTGGTGCTCGGAAGTGCCGTCTGCACAGTCAACACTTGCTGCCGTGTCATTGGGGTTCAGTAACTTCAGCTGTTCCCCTGCTGTGCGGACGGCAATTTCTCCTGCTCTGTCCACATCCACTGTACTACTGATTTAAAACCTCCTCCAAATACACCTCTGGCTCCTCTGTTTTCAGTATTATCCCTGAGCTCCAACACCGCCAGTTGGCGCTCGGAAGTGCCGTCTGCACAGTCAACACTTGCTGCCTTGTTATTGGGGTTCGGTAACGTCAGCTGTTCCCCTGCTGTGCGGACGGCAATTTCTCCTGCTCTGTCCACATTCTCACTACTACAGATTTTAAAGTTGCTCCAATTACACCTCTGGCTCCTCTGTTTTCAGTATTATCCCTGAGCTCCAACACCGCCAGTTGGCGCTCGGAAGTGCCGTCTGCACAGTCAACACTTGCTGCCGTGTCATTGGGGTTCAGTAACGTCAGCTGTTCCCCTGCTGTGCGGACGGCAATTTCTCCTGCTCTGTCCACATCCACTGTACTACTGATTTAAAACCTCCTCCAAATACACCTCTGGCTCCTCTGTTTTCAGTATTATCCCTGAGCTCCAACACCGCCAGTTGGCGCTCGGAAGTGCCGTCTGCACAGTCAACACTTGCTGCCATGTTATTGGGGTTCGGTAACGTCAGCTGTTCCCCTGCTGTGCGGACGGCAATTTCTCCTGCTCTGTCCACATTCTCACTACTACAGATTTTAAAGTTGCTCCAATTACACCTCTGGCTCCTCTGTTTTCAGTATTATCCCTGAGCTCCAACACCGCCAGTTGGTGCTCGGAAGTGCCGTCTGCACAGTCAACACTTGCTGCCGTGTTACTGGGGTTCAGTAACGTCAGCTGTTCCCCTGCTGTGCGGACGGCATTTTCTCCTGCTCTGTCCACATTCTCACTACTACTGATTTTAAAATTGCTCCAATTACACCTCTGGCTCCTCTGTTTTCAGTATTATCCCTGAGCTCCAACACCGCCAGTTGGCGCTCGGAAGTGCCGTCTGCACAGTCAACGCTTGCTCCAGTGTTATTGGGGTTCAGTAACGTCAGCTGTTCCCCTGCTGTGCGGACGGCATTTTCTCCTGCTCTGTCCACATTCTCACTACTACTGATTTTAAAATTGCTCCAATTACACCTCTGGCTCCTCTGTTTTTAGTATTTACCCTGGGCTCCAATACCGCTAGTTGCTGCTCAGAAGTGCCGTCTGCACAGTCAACGCTTGCTCCAGTGTTATTGGGGTTCAGTAACGTCAGCTGTTCCCCTGCTGTGTGTCCGGCAAATTCTCCTGCTTTGTCCACATCCACTGTACTACTGATTTAAAACTTGCTCCAATTACACCTCTGGCTCCACTCTGTTTTTAGTATTTACCCTGGGTTCCAGCACCGCCAGCTGGTTCTCGGTAGTTCCATTTGCTCTTGTACCTTCTACTACCCATCCGGGTTCCAGTACCGTCAGCTGGTTCTCGGCAGTGCCTTTGGATTAGGTGCCTCCTTCTCGGTATCCAAGTTCCACCAACGTCTGCTGGTCCTTGGTAGTGCTTTCTGGCACAGGTACTTCCTGCTTAGTAACCGAGTTCCAGTACCGTCAGCTGGTCTTCGGCAGTTCCATTGGCTCTTGTACCTTCTACTACCCATCCGGGTTCCAGTACCGTCAGCTGGTTCTCGGCAGTGTCTTTGGCACGGGTACTCCCTCCTACCCAGCCTGGTTCCAGCACGCCAGCTGTTTCCGGGTAGTGTCAACGTCACTTTGCCTCCAATGCGTTGTCCTGTCGTGTTGCGGTCGGGTTAGCCGACTCTATGGTGCCTGCAGTTTAGGTGACTCCTATGTGGGCTGCGGGATCAGGCAATGAAGGCTGGTTCCATAGTGCCAATAGGACAAGCACCCCCTGTAGGACTGTGGGTTTTGGTAACTGCGGCCAGCTCGCGGCCTTGAACTTTTTTTTACATGGGTACCTTCTGCTACCCATCCGGGTTCCAGTACCGTCAGCTGGTTCTCGGCAGTGCCTTTGGATTAGGTGCCTCCTTCTCGGTATCCAAGTTCCACCAACGTCTGCTGGTCCTTGGTAGTGCTTTCTGGCACAGGTACCTCCTGCTTAGTAACCGAGTTCCAGTACCGTCAGCTGGTCTTCGGCAGTTCCATTGGCTCTTGTACCTTCTACTACCCATCCGGGTTCCAGTACCGTCAGCTTGTTCTCGGCAGTGTCTTTGGCACGGGTACTCCCTCCTGCCCAGCCTGGTTCCAGCATGCCAGCTCTTTCCGGGTAGTGTCAACGTCACTTTGCCTCCAATGCATTGTCCTGTCGTGTTGCGGTCGGGTTAGCCGACTCTATGGTGCCTGCAGTTTAGGTGACTCCTATGTGGGCTGCGGGATCTGGCAATGAAGGCTGGTTCCATAGTGCCTATAGGACAAGCACCCCCTGTAGGACTGTGGGTTTTGGTAACTGCGGCCGGCTCGCGGCCTTGAACTTCTTTTTACATGGGTACCTTCTGCTACCCATCCGGGTTCCAGTACCGTCAGCTGGTTCTCGGCAGTGCCTTTGGATTAGGTGCCTCCTTCTCGGTATCCAAGTTCCACCAACGTCTGCTGGTCCTTGGTAGTGCTTTCTGGCACAGGTACCTCCTGCTTAGTAACCGAGTTCCAGTACCGTCAGCTGGTCTTCGGCAGTTCCATTGGCTCTTGTACCTTCTGCTACCCATCCGGGTTCCAGTACCGTCAGCTGGTCCTCGGTAGTTCCATTTGCTCTTGTACCTTCTACTACCCATCCGGGTTCCAGTATAGTCAGCTGGTTCTCGGCAGTGACTTTGGCACGGGTACTCCCTCCTGCCCAGCCTGGTTCCAGCACGCCAGCTGTTTCCGGGTAGTGTCAACGTCACTTTGCCTCCAATGCGTTGTCCTGTCGTGTTGCGGTCGGGTTAGCCGACTCTATGGTGCCTGCAGTTTAGGTGACTCCTATGTGGTCTGCGGGATCTGGCAATGAAGGCTGGTTCCATAGTGCCAATAGGACAAGCACCCCCTGTAGGACTGTGGGTTTTGGTAACTGCGGCCGGCTCGCGGCATTGAACTTTTTTTTACATGGGTACTTTCTGCTACTCATCCGGGTTCCAGTACCGTCAGCTGGTTCTCGGCAGTGCCTTTGGATTAGGTGCCTCCTTCTCGGTATCCAAGTTCCACCAACGTCTGCTGGTCCTTGGTAGTGCTTTCTAGCACAGGTACCTCCTGCTTAGTAACCGAGTTCCAGTACCGTCAGCTGGTCTTCGGCAGTTCCATTGGCTCTTGTACCTTCTGCTACCCATCCGGGTTCCAGTACCGTCAGCTGGTCCTCGGTAGTTCAATTTGCTCTTGTACCTTCTACTACCCATCCGGGTTCCAGTACCGTCAGCTGGTTCTCGGCAGTGCCTTTGGATTAGGTGCCTCCTTCTCGGTATCCAAGTTCCACCAACGTCTGCTGGTCCTTGGTAGTGCTTTCTGGCACAGGTACCTCCTGCTTAGTAACCGAGTTCCAGTACCGTCAGCTGCTCTTCGGCAGTTCCATTGGCTCTTGTACCTTCTACTACCCATCCGGGTTCCAGTACCGTCAGCTGGTTCTCGGCAGTGTCTTTGGCACGGGTACTCCCTCCTGCCCAGCCTGGTTCCAGCACGCCAGCTGTTTCCGGGTAGTGTCAACGTCACTTTGCCTCCAATGCGTTGTCCTGTCGTGTTGCGGTCGGGTTAGCCGACTCTATCGTGCCTGCAGTTTAGGTGACTCCTATGTGGGCTGCGGGATCTGGCAATGAAGGCTGGTTCCATAGTGCCAATAGGACAAGCACCCCCTGTAGGACTGTGGGTTTTGGTAACTGCGGCCGGCTCGCGGCCTTGAACTTTTTTTTTACATGGGTACCTTCTGCTACCCATCCGGGTTCCAGTACCGTCAGCTGGTTCTCGGCAGTGCCTTTGGATTAGGTGCCTCCTTCTCGGTATCCAAGTTCCACCAACGTCTGCTGGTCCTTGGTAGTGCTTTCTGGCACAGGTACTTCCTGCTTAGTAACCGAGTTCCAGTACCGTCAGCTGGTCTTCGGCAGTTCCATTGGCTCTTGTACCTTCTACTACCCATCCGGGTTCCAGTACCGTCAGCTGGTTCTCGGCAGTGTCTTTGGCACGGGTACTCCCTCCGGCCCAGCCTGGTTCCAGCACGCCAGCTGCTTCCGGGTAGTGTCAACGTCACTTTGCCTCCAATGCGTTGTCCTGTCGTGTTGCGGTCGGGTTAGCCGACTCTATGGTGCCTGCAGTTTAGGTGACTCCTATGTGGGCTGCGGGATCAGGCAATGAAGGCTGGTTCCATAGTGCCAATAGGACAAGCACCCCCTGTAGGACTGTGGGTTTTGGTAACTGCGGCCGGCTCGCGGCCTTGAACTTTTTTTTACATGGGTACCTTCTGCTACCCATCCGGGTTCCAGTACCGTCAGCTGGTTCTCGGCAGTGCCTTTGGATTAGGTGCCTCCTTCTCGGTATCCAAGTTCCACCAACGTCTGCTGGTCCTTGGTAGTGCTTTCTGGCACAGGTACCTCCTGCTTAGTAACCGAGTTCCAGTACCGTCAGCTGCTCTTCGGCAGTTCCATTGGCTCTTGTACCTTCTACTACCCATCCGGGTTCCAGTACCGTCAGCTGGTTCTCGGCAGTGTCTTTGGCACGGGTACTCCCTCCTGCCCAGCCTGGTTCCAGCACACCAGCTGTTTCCGGGTAGTGTCAACGTCACTTTGCCTCCAATGCGTTGTCCTGTCGTGTTGCGGTCGGGTTAGCCGACTCTATGGTGCCTGCAGTTTAGGTGACTCCTATGTGGGCTGCGGGATCTGGCAATGAAGGCTGGTTCCATAGTGCCTATAGGACAAGCACCCCCTGTAGGACTGTGGGTTTTGGTAACTGCGGCCGGCTCGCGGCCTTGAACTTTTTTTTACATGGGTACCTTCTGCTACCCATCCGGGTTCCAGTACCGTCAGCTGGTTCTCGGCAGTGCCTTTGGATTAGGTGCCTCCTTCTCGGTATCCAAGTTCCACCAACGTCTGCTGGTCCTTGGTAGTGCTTTCTGGCACAGGTACCTCCTGCTTAGTAACCGAGTTCCAGTACCGTCAGCTGGTCTTCGGCAGTTCCATTGGCTCTTGTACCTTCTGCTACCCATCCGGGTTCCAGTACCGTCAGCTGGTCCTCGGTAGTTCCATTTGCTCTTGTACCTTCTACTACCCATCTGGGTTCCAGTACCGTCAGCTAGTTCTCGGCAGTGACTTTGGCATGGGTACTCCCTCCTGCCCAGCCTGGTTCCAGCACGCCAGCTGTTTCCGGGTAGTGTCAACGTCACTTTGCCTCCAATGCGTTGTCCTGTCGTGTTGCGGTCGGGTTAGCCGACTCTATGGTGCCTGCAGTTTAGGTGACTCCTATGTGGGCTGCGGGATCAGGCAATGAAGGCTGGTTCCATAGTGCCAATAGGACAAGCACCCCCTGTAGGACTGTGGGTTTTGGTAACTGCGGCCGGCTCGCGGCCTTGAACTTTTTTTTACATGGGTACCTTCTGCTACCCATCCGGGTTCCAGTACCGTCAGCTGGTTCTCGGCAGTGCCTTTGGATTAGGTGCCTCCTTCTCGGTATCCAAGTTCCACCAACGTCTGCTGGTCCTTGGTAGTGCTTTCTGGCACAGGTACCTTCTGCTTAGTAACCGAGTTCCAATACCGTCAGCTGCTCTTCGGCAGTTCCATTGGCTCTTGTACCTTCTACTACCCATCCGGGTTCCAGTACCGTCAGCTGGTTCTCGGCAGTGTCTTTGGCACGGGTACTCCCTCCTGCCCAGCCTGGTTCCAGCACACCAGCTGTTTCCGGGTAGTGTCAACGTCACTTTGCCTCCAATGCGTTGTCCTGTCGTGTTGCGGTCGGGTTAGCCGACTCTATGGTGCCTGCAGTTTAGGTGACTCCTATGTGGGCTGCGGGATCTGGCAATGAAGGCTGCTTCCATAGTGCCTATAGGACAAGCACCCCCTGTAGGACTGTGGGTTTTGGTAACTACGGCCGGCTCGCGGCCTTGAACTTTTTTTTACATGGGTACCTTCTGCTACCCATCCGGGTTCCAGTACCGTCAGCTGGTTCTCGGCAGTGCCTTTGGATTAGGTGCCTCCTTCTCGGTATCCAAGTTCCACCAACGTCTGCTGGTCCTTGGTAGTGCTTTCTGGCACAGGTACCTCCTGCTTAGTAACCGAGTTCCAGTACCGTCAGCTGGTCTTCGGCAGTTCCATTGGCTCTTGTACCTTCTGCTACCCATCCGGGTTCCAGTACCGTCAGCTGGTTCTCGGTAGTTCCTCAGCTTTCTTGTACCTTCTGCTACATTTCCAAGTTCAAGCTTTTTGAAATGGTCCTTGGTAATCACTCTGGATCTCCCTGACGAGGACCCTGAAGACGAGGACCCTGAAGACCAACCCTAAGAAGACGAGGACCCCGAAGACAACGACCCTGAAGACGAGGACCCTGAAGACCACCCCGAAGAAGACGAGGACCCTGAAGACCACCCCGAAGAAGACGAGGACCCTGAAGACCACCCCGAAGAAGACGAGGACCCCGAAGACGAGGACCCAGAAGACCAACCCGAACAAGACAAGGACCCCGAAGACGAGGACCCCCGAAGACGACGACCCCCGAAGACGACGACCCTGAAGACCACCCCGAAGAAGACCAAGAAGATGACCCTGAAGAAGTTGACCAAGAGGACAAAGAAGAGAAGACAAGCACCAAGATACAGAAGAACAAGAGACAGAAAACCAAGAAGCAGAAATACAAGAAGCTGCAGAACAAAAAGCGGAAGAACATTAAGCATAAGACTAAAAATCAGAGCAAAAGATAATATCTAAATTATAAGCAGAAGATGACTAAGCAGTGTATGGGGGTGAGTCCGTTCCTCCTCGTGGTGCCCCTGGAAAAGACCTGCTGCTGCAGGCCAAACTGAACGCGGACAAATCCTGTTGTAAATCTTTTGTGACGGGCAGAACGAAAGGTGTAATGTCCAACCTTTTATAGATAACAACTACAGGAATGCCTGTCACAAATAAGAATATGATGAAGAAGAAGAATATGAAGAAGATGAAGAAGTAGAATATGAAGAATGTAAAAAAAAAAGAATAATACGAAGAAGGTGAAGAAGAAGAAGATGAAGAAGGTGAAGAAGAAGAGGATGAAAAAGATGCTGAGGATGATGAAGGAGAAAGTGTGGGAGAAGTAAAAAAGAAGGTGAAGAGCATGGAAGTAGTGAAACATAAATATCTGACAAAATATAAAAATACTTAACATAGTCAATATTTCCGTAACTCAGAACGTCTTAAAAAAAATATTAATTCCTGCTATTCCATTTGATTGGGCTAAACCTCTATGCCTTTATTGTCTCCCCCACCTCCCCCAATACATTCTACATTATTCTTAGTAGTTTTCCTTCATGTAGAATTAACCTACAAGGAAAGAAAGGGTTTATTTTCATTCCGATATTTCTGTCCCATTGACTTGCATTGGTTTCCGGTATCGGAATCGGCGATATCCGATACTTTTTCGGTATCGGTCCGATCCAATCCGATCCGATATTTCCCGATATCGGAAGGTATCGCTCAACACCACTAATGATATATTGCTGGATTAAGGGTCTTTTCCTACATCATGCTGCTCTCAGATGAGGTAGCAAAAACTTGGTGACAGATTCCCTTTAAATCAATAAGAAAACGCATAAAAATGTAATCATTCCTTTGAAACATTTTTATTTCTACAAAAATTTAGATGCACATTGAGGAAACTTCACTGTATATTTACTATATTATAACTAAACACAATAGAAAATTATAATTGGAACACAGCATGTACAAATAGCAATCGGTAGTTTGATCGATTAGCTCTCTCCAGACCATTGGGACTTCAAAAGGTGTAGACTACTTATTCCCATTCAATTATAGCATAAGATGTGCTGCAAATTTTATTACAGTATATGTGCGGGGGCCAACTCTTGTTCTGATCTCCCAGTCAGCTAAAATACAAGTGGTAGGTTTTCCTAACCATGGGAGTTAAGCTTCGCTTTTGAGACGCAAAGGTCACTTTGCCACATATATAGCAGACATTATCTGCTTTGTTAATGCACATCTGAGGCATCTCTGAATTTATTTTGAAAGAAATGAGCCAAAATTCTAACAAATCATGCTAACTAATAGAGGGGTGTTTTATGAAGCAAAGTGATACAATTTTAATTAAGGTTGTATCATCAAAGCTAAAATGGCAGGTTTCTATTGGTCACTCTGAGATGATGTAATACTGATAGCTCTATACACTACTGATGATGTAATACTGATGATGCAACCATAATCATGCAATCTTCCTGCAACAAAGGCCATCATAAATTACCACCCCTGTATTTTGTAGACTAGAGCCAAGTAACAAATTTAGGCAACATTTTCATTTTCAGCACCTAAAAAGAGTTGGGATCATTGGCTTCTGAATGAAACAAGGCAAAAGTAATATTTCCATACATTGATTAAAAAAAATTAAAGAAACCTTAAAATTACAATTCGGCTTTGCATGAACGAAAGATTCAAGTTGAAAATCTTTACTAATATAAATTGTGTAATTCACTGAGAACAAAACGAGGCATCAACAGTCAATGGAGACAGAAGTCATCAAACAACTGAGGGCTGAATTCCAAAAGCCAACAAAAATCAAAGTGAAACATAGAATACACAGGAAGATCCCATTTACATGGATTTTGTCACAGCAACTGTGTGAGATGGAGGAGGGATTTGCTTATATGTAAAATCATTCCTAAACCCAAAGTAATGAGGCAGCGAATCAGGGAGAAGTAATTATGATGGACGACTTCAACTACCCTGATATAAATTGGGGAGCAGAAACCTGTAGCTCCAGCATAGGAAACAGGGTTATGATAATAATAAAAGACAATTACTTTTAACAAGTTGTAGGACTCAACAACTAGACCTAATGTTAACCAATCTAGACCTAATGTTAACCAATATCCAGACAAAATATATATATGTGTAGGGACTCACTTGGGTAACAGTGATCATAAAATAATAAGTTTTCACATATCTTTTAATAAGATGTGAAGTAGAGGGGCTACAATGACACTAAACTTCAGGAAGGCAAATTTCCAATGGCTAAACGATGATCTTAGCGCCATAAACTGGGACAATGTCCTTGAAAATAAAAATGCACAAAGCAAATGGGAAACTTCTATAAGCATCCTGAATAGGACCTGTGCACAACATATACCGTATAGGAGTACTAAGGCTAAACAGAGTAGTAAGGGGTGCAATAAATAACAAAAAGAAAGCATTTAGGGAATTAAAGAAAGAGGGGAGTGATGAGGCATCAAAGAATTATAGAGACAAAAATCAATTGTAAAAAAATATACATCAGGGCAGCAAAGATTGAGACAGAGAAGCTCATTGCAAAAAGTAAAAATAATCCAAAAATATTCTTCAACTACATAAACAATAAAACTCAAAAATAATATTTTTTTGCCCCCTCAAAAATAGTGTAGGTGGAACAGGATTAGGGAAGGTCAATCCACTAAATGCATTTGTCTCTACTGTATTTAAACAAGAAAATCCTATGATAGATGACATGATCAGGGATACTAGAAATTCTCCCCCTGTCACCTCAAAAACACTAAATTAGACAAATCACCAGGCTCAGATGACATACACCCCTGAGTGCTACATGAATTAAGAACTATGATAGACGGACCAATATTTCTAATATTTCAAATATTCAAGGAATCCACAATAACAGGGTCTGTATCACAGGACCAATTGTGCACATAGCAAATGTGGTGCTAATAATCAAATAGGGGACAAAACTGAGGCTGGAAATTATAGTCTGATAAATATAACCTCTACTGTAGGCAAAATCTTTGATGGTTTTCTATTAGATGCTATGCTGGAGAATCTAAATAAGAACAACATGGGATCAATTCTGTCAAATGGTTCTGATCAGCTTCTATGTGGAGGTAAGTTCCAGACAGGACCAGTGTAATGCCGTGGAAGTTGACTATATGGACTTTTTAAAGGCGTGTGATACAGTCACATTAAAAGGTTAGTAGTTAAATGAGAGCAATGGGATTGGGAGAATATATCTGTAATTGGGTTAACAAGTGGCTCAGCTACAAGAAATAAAAGGAGGTCATTAATAGAACACACTCGGATTGGGTCACAGTGAACAGTGGGGTACCACAGGGGTCAGTATTAGAACACCTTCTCTTCAACATATTTATTAATGACCTTGTAGGGGGCATACAAAGTAGAATTTCAATATTTGCAGATGATACTAAACTCTGCAGGGTAATCAATACAGAGGAGGACAATTTTATATTACAGGAGGATCTATGTAAACTAGAAGCTTGGGCTGATAAATGGCAAATGAAGTTTAATGTAGATAAATGTAAGGTAATGCACTTGTGCAGAGGAATAAAATGTATAATTATGTATTAGATTGTAAAACACTGGGTAAAACTGTCACTGAAAAACCATTTAGCCCTTAGAAGCTGATTATATAGGTCGGGGATGAGTGGAAGTGGGTAAGTATTTTTAATCGTGATTTTGTTTAGTTATCAGAGATCGAGGCAGGGATAGAGGCCATCATCTTTCTTTTTTACAAAGAAAAATCAAGCAGCTACAGGGGAGGACGAAAGACAGATATGACCCTTCCGTAAACATTTGTTAACATATTCTTTCATGGTGGTCCATTCAGACCCAGTCAAATTGTAAAGGCGAGCTTTAGGTAATTTTGCATTAGGGACAAGATTAATACCACAATTATAAAGATGATGGGGAAGTAGTATCTCCACCTCTTTTTCTGAGAACACATCTCTGAAGTCCTACAGGTACCCCGGCAGACCCTTCAGGCTAGCAGAGCGTATTTGTACAGACTTTAGACATTTCTTGTAACAATTGAGGCTTCATTTAACAATTTCCATCTGAAACCAATCAATAACAACCCAGCAGGTAAATTATCCAAAACAAAACAGGAGATTGATTCAGAGTGGAGTGCTCACATTTGGAGCATGAAATCCACCATTACCCTCTTGACCTAATTCTGTGCTAGCGGTTTCTTGTCAATGGCGAAGATTTGAATGGGTCTTTCTAAACTAACTATCCCTAGTCCTAACTTTCGTACCAGTCCTGAATCAATAAAGTTAACAGCAGACCCACAGTCAATGAACGCCAATGCTGATAACACCTGGTCCTTGAGGGATAACATTGTATTCATCAGTACTTTATCAGAAAAATAAAAAGATACCTGAGAGTCTGGGTGAACTCCTTGGCTGTCACACAGACTCAGACGTTCTACCGACGGTTTGCTTGCCTGAGGACGAGTTGGGCAATTCTTGACAAAATGTCCAGAGAGACCACAGATCATAAAGAGTCCAAGATCTTGTGTAAGTTTTCTCTCCACTACACAAAGACTGGCAACTCTAAGCTCCAATTGCACCACCGCCAGTAAATGGACCCGCTTCGGGAAAGCCTAACGGGCAGCCCGCTGTTCACTACACCTCTCACAGAATCTGTGGTCCATTCGAATAACCAGGGTCAGTCATGGCCTCCACCATAGAACAAGGGGCATCATGAAGAATCAGAGCGTCTATAAGAGTCTCAGAAAAACCTTTGTGGAACTGGCACCTGAAACTTGCATCATTAAACAGTACTTCAGTGGACCACTGCCGAAACTCAGTGCAGTAGTCCTCAGCAGTGCGGCCCCCCTGTGCCAGGTTCATGATCTTTGCCTCGGCGACCTGGATCCTTTTAGGTTCATCATAGTTCAGGTCTAAAGTGTCAAAAAATGCATCCACAGAAGACCTTTCTGGGGCTTGTGGGGACAAGGAAAATGCCCAGGTCTGAGGACACCCTTGAAGTAGGAAAATGATTATTCCCACCCGCTGGCACTCATCTGATGACTGGGGATGCAGTCGAAAATTTATCAGGGAGGGCCATTACAGTTTCAGGAGAAACCAACTGTACGTGAGAGGTTACTGACATTACAGCCACAGCCGGCAGTGGAGGACTATCAAGAGCCTTTATGTAATCATCTGACCCTGCTGCTGATATTGCAATGATTCCAGATTCTGGCATTCCTTAGCCAGATCCTGCATCATCAGCAACAAATTCGCCACCTGGTCACAGAGCATGTGAACAGGCTCCATACTGGCGAAAAATAAACAAACATATCAGTCAGCCATAATGTGACGCTGAGTCACTTCTCAAGGACAAGCCGTGAGTCGGGATAATCGAGGAGTCAGAGGTCAATACCCAGGAGGGTATGTCATAAACAGAGGGAAGAGACAAATTTGTAGTCAGGTAATGGTCCAAAGTCAAAATACTAGAAGGATAGCGGATCAGAGAAAAGGGGTTAAAGAGACGGATGGTCAGAACGAGGTCCAAGGTCAGGCAGTGATAGATCAATAAGCAAAATACAAGGCAAAGCGTAAAACAACCACACTTTGCTGAAGCTACGGCTGACAGCTATCTGGGACTGCCAGCTCAGTTAAATAGCTGAGCAATAATGGGAACTCAGAGCACCTGACGAGAGCTCAGCACCTCCCGGTCTCAGATTGTGTTTTGATTGACAGCTCGGCCGTCCAGACAGCTCAGCACGCCCCTGCATCAGACTGGTCAACTGAGCTGTCAATCACTGCACAGACAGCTCAGCATGTGTTATGTTCTGCTACCAAAGCTAAGGAAAGAGAGGAGATCTGTCCCTACTATAAGACTCAGCTGAATCCCTACGATGTAACAGGGAACCTGATCCTGCGATCAGACCTGCTAAAGTCCTAATCTAGTCTGTACGGAGACCTATAGATTTGGGGAGGGAATCCCTACAAGTACTAAGGACTGGGAGGAATATGGGACACCTCCTAACAGAAATAGTAGCAGACAGACGAACAAACAAAATAGATAGAACATAGAGGTCCGTAGACCAAGCAAACTAACAGAGTTAGATACAGAGCACAGGCTAGCTAGAAAGTAGATATACAATGAAGTCCAGCAAAGCCAGAAGGGCGGAGCAGGATTAAATAGGCCAACAAGGTCATGTGACCAGCAAAGGAAAAAAAACCTAACAGCAAGGTTCTAACAGTACCCCCCCTTCTAAGAGGATCCTCCGGATCCCCTAGGACCAGGCTTATCAGGAAATCTCCTGTGAAACGCTCTGATAAGTCTGGACGCGGAAACATCATCTGACCTCACCCAAGAGTTATCCTCGGGTCCGAAACCTTTCCAGGCCACAAGATACTGCAAACTACCTCTATACCGTCTAGAGTCAAGGATGCGAGAAATTTCATATTCCCCGTCCTCCACCACCGGAGGAACAGAGGCAGAGGCGTCACCATCCGACACAACAGCTTTTTTTAACAGAGAGACATGAAAGACCGGATTAATTCTCCAGGAGGTAGGAACCTCCAACCTAACAGCAGATTGGTTGACAACCTGAAGCACCTTAAAGGGCCCTACAAACTTGGGACCCAATTTCTTAGAAGGAATCCTCAACCGCAGATTCCTAGAGGACAACCAAACCATGTCACCAACAGCGAACAAAACCTCCTGTCGTTTCCTATCAAAGTAGTCTTTAGATTTTCTGTTGGCCTCCTGAAGATTACCACGCACATCCGTCCAAACTCTTTCCAAATCACCGGAAAAATTCTCCTCCTCAGGCACGGCAGATCCCAACTTGGAGAACGACCCAAACGACGGATGTCTCCCAGAACAACAAAAAAAAGGCGAACAACCAGCAGAAGAAGATGTATGATTGTTCAGAGCAAATTCGGCAAGTGGCAGAAACTCAGACCACCCCTCTTGATTGTCTGCCACAAAACAACGCAAGAACTGCTCAACATCCTGGTTTTTCCTTTCTGTCTGGCCATTAGATTCAGGATGATATCCGGACGAAAACGACAAATGAATTCCCAACCTGTCACAAAAGGCACGCCAAAAACGAGCCACGAACTGAGGACCCCTATCAGAAACAATGTCAGTAGGAACGCCATGAAGTCTGACAATTTCCTTGACAAAGGCCTTAGCGAGAGTTTTAGCGCAGGGCAGTTTGACGAAGGGAACCAAGTGACACATCTTGCTAAAACGGTCCACGACCACCCAGATGACAGTAAAACCCTCAGAGGGGGGAAGGTCAGTTATAAAGTCCATAGCCAAATGTGTCCAAGGAGCACTGGGGACCTCCAAAGGACAAAGCAACCCCGCAGCAGGAGTATGTGAGGACTTAGATCTAGCACATATAGTACATTGGCGCACCCACTTAATGACTTCCTTCTGCCATCCAGGCCACCAAAAACTGCGACCCACCAGTCTCTTGGTCTCAGAGATTCCGGGATGACCTGCCAACCGAGATTCGTGACACTCAACAAACAAATCTCTCCTAAAGGTCCCAGGCACAAACAACCTCCCATGAGGAGTGTTAGATGGGGCATTCTCCTGAGCTTTAAGAATCTCATCTTCCAAAACGGAGTCTAAAGCAGCTATCACAACACCTTCTTGTAAAATGTTTTCCTCTTTCTCAGCACCGACTATGGGAGAAAAACTGCGAGACAAGGCATCCGCCTTAACATTCTTAGTACCAGGGATGTAAGTAACGGAGAAATTAAACCGCGAGAAAAACAGTGCCCACCTAGCCTGACGGGCATTCAGGCGCTTGGCAGCGTCAAGATATATCAGATTTTTATGATCCGTAAGAACCTGAACGGGAAATTCCGCACCTTCCAAGAAGTGGCGCCAGTGTTCAAATGCGAGTTTAATAGCCAATAATTCCCGATTACCAATATCGTAATTCAATTCAGTCTCCGAAAATTTTTTTGAAAAAAATGCACAGGGATGTAATCCATCCCCGTTATCCTGAGACAACACTGCGCCAACCCCCACAGAGGAAGCATCAACCTCAACCAAAAACGGCCTAGTAACATCAGGCTGCATAAGGATGGGAGCAGAGGTGAACCTCTCCTTGAGATACACAAAAGCTTCAATGGCCTCAGAAGACCACTGAACCGCATCAGCACCTTTCCTGGTGAGATCAGTCAGAGGTTTGACAATACTAGAAAAATTTTTTATGAATTTTCTATAGTAATTGGCGAAACCCAAAAACCTCTGTATTGATTTCAAACCAATAGGCCTAGGCCATTCCTGCACAGCCTGAACCTTAACCGGATCCATCTCAAAACCTTTGCTGGAGATAATGTAGCCCAAAAAACTAATTCTCTGTACAGCGAACTCACATTTCTCCAGCTTAGCAAAAAGCGAATTGTCCATTAATAACTGTAATACCTCACGCACGCTCCGCCAATGAGACTCCAGATCTAGCGAATAAATCAAAATGTCATCCAAAAACACAACCACATTTTTACCGATCAAAGGTCTAAGGATGTCATTAATCAGATTCTGAAAAAATGCAGGAGCATTAGTAAGACCAAAAGGCATAACCAGATTCTCAAAATGACCCACAGGAGTGTTAAAAGCAGTCTTCCATTCATCACCCTCCTTCATGCGCAACAGATTGTATGCCCCCTTAAGGTCAATTTTAGAGAACCACTTGGCCCCCAATAACTGGTTAAACAGATCAGGAATCAATGGCAGTGGGTAAGGATTGCGTACCGTAATTTTGTTAATCTCACGAAAATCCAGACAAGGACGTAAACCGCCGTCCTTTTTTTTTACAAAAAAAAATCCAACCGCCACAGGAGACTTAGAGGGCCTAATGTGACCGGCGGCCAAACTTGTCTGTATGTATTCCTCCAAAGCCTTCCTCTCAGGAATAGTAAGGTTAAATAAACGACTTTTAGGAAGAGTCGCTCCAGGGACAAATTCAATAGAACAATCATAGTCTCTATGGGGAGGCAAAACCTGCGATTCTTTCTCAGAAAAAACTCTCCAAAAATCCTGAATAGGAACAGGCAATTCTCCCCTATCCAAAGCTGCAATACGCCCGTTACAACACTTGTCATAACATTTATGGCTCCAGGATTTAATTTCACTGGTAGACCAATCCAGTACAGGATTGTGAAATTTTAACCAGGGCAAACCCAATATTACTGGAGAAGGCAAGTTATTCAACACTACCAAATCCAATTTCTCATGGTGAACACCATTAATAGTGAGAGGAAATTCACTGACCTTGAGAGTAATATTCTTCAAAGGGGAGCCATCCACAGAAACCACAGCAATGGGGGATGATAAAGGTTCAGGTTTTAAATTGAGTTTTTCCACGAATCCCCCATCAATAACATTCAGTGTAGACCCGCAATCAACAAACACCCGAAATTCCATTAATTTTTCCTGAGCAATCGTGGAAGCAGCTAAAAATATACCCTTGGAATTTAAACAGGCAATACGGGCGTGACTGACCATTTTTTTTTCTTTCTTCATACGAAGCTCACAGCCTTTAATCAAATGACCAGATTTTCCACAATAGAAACACAAGCCTTCTGAAAAACGACGGTGTTTTTCTTGAGAGCGAGGTGCCACCGATCCAATCTCCATCGGTTCACCACTGTTAGTACACACATTATCATAACCAGAAACTGACATAGCAGAGGATTTGCTCTCATTAACCCTAGCACGCAGTCTTCTGTCCACCCGTATAGCTAATTGCATAGCCTGTTGCAAATCCTCAGGTGTAGGATAAGCAATTAGCAGGTCTTTAACCTTTTCACTGAGCCCAGCAAGAAATAGACTTTTCAGAGCAGAATCGTTCCACCCTGTTTGAGTAGACCAACGACGAAAATGTGTACAATATTTTTCCATATTACCTGATCCTTGTTTTAAACGTCTCAACTCAGTCTCAGCTGATGCCACACGGTCAGGATCATCATATAATAGTCCTAAAGCAGAAAAAAAACTATCCACTGATCTGAAGCATGTATCACTAGGTTGCAAAGAAAAGGCCCACTCCTGAGGCTCTTTGCGCAAAAGTGACATTATGAACCCTACGCGCTGGGATTCATCCCCAGAGGACTTGGGTCTCAAACGAAAATACAATAAGCAAGCATTTTTAAATGAAAAAAATTCTCGATGTTCACCAAAAAATAAATCCGGCAAACATACCTTAGGCTCCAAGAAATGTGCTCCAGGACAGTTACTCACGTGCTGACGGAGCTCGGCCACTTCCAGAGAGAGTCCCTGCAGGTGTTTAGCCAAATCCTGAACCGACACCATGATGGAACAAAAAAAAAT
This sequence comes from Phyllobates terribilis, assembly GCF_046119375.1. NCBI lineage: Eukaryota > Metazoa > Chordata > Amphibia > Anura > Dendrobatidae > Phyllobates > Phyllobates terribilis. Next base: position 222,177,951 of record NW_027362765.1, on the reverse strand, counting down.
CTTTCCTTAGAGAATTTACAGGCTGGACTTACTGTTATGTTCTGCTACCAAAGCTAAGGAAAGAGAGGAGATCTGTCCCTACTATAAGACTCAGCTGAATCCCTACGATGTAACAGGGAACCTGATCCTGCGATCAGACCTGCTAAAGTCCTAATCTAGTCTGTACAGAGACCTATAGATTTGGGGAGGGAATCCCTACAAGTACTAAGGACTGGGAGGAATATGGGACACCTCCTAACAGAAATAGTAGCAGACAGACGAACAAACAAAATAGATAGAACATAGAGGTCCGTAGACCAAGCAAACTAACAGAGTTAGATACAGAGCACAGGCTAGCTAGAAAGTAGATATACAATGAAGTCCAGCAAAGCCAGAAGGGCGGAGCAGGATTAAATAGGCCAACAAGGTCATGTGACCAGCAAAGGAAAAAAAACCTAACAGCAAGGTTCTAACAGTATGCCCCTGCACCAGACCGGACAACTGAGCTGTCAATCACTGCACAAACAGCTCAGCACTGAGGGGTGGAATCGTCACAAGACTCAACTTTAGTGACCAGTGCCAGGCAGCTGCTGCCAAGGCAAATGAAATCATGGGATGCATTAAAAAATACTTAGATTCAAATGATAAGAACATAGTTTTGCCTCTACAGAAGTCACTAGTGCAGCCACACTTAGAATAATGTGTACAATTTTGGTCTCCAGAGTATAAGAAGGGCATAGTTGAACTAGAGCGGGTGCAGAAAATGATATCAAGGGAAGGGAATGACCAAGGATATTAAGAGAATGGGTGGACTGCAATACCAAGACAGGTTATCAAACTTGGGATGATCTGCACTAACCTGGTACGGCACCCATCTTTCCATATGTGTGACCTATCTTGCCATTCCTATCATCTGCACTAACCTGGTACGGCACCCATCTTTCCATATGTGTGACCTATCTTGCCATTCCTATCATCTGCACTAACCTGGTACGGCACCCATCTTTCCATATGTGTGACCTATCTTGCCATTCCTATCATCTGTACTAACCTGGTATGTTTGCAAGCTGACCACAGCACAACCCCCTGTTCAACACTTTCTTTTCTTTATGACCAGCCTGTTTTATTTTGCTTGTATTATATCCTGCTCTGGCCCAATTTGTAATTATCTGATAAACCTGGGTCAGAGGCCTCTCCCCTCCCCTTAACAGTTGAATGCATTTGCTAGCATATATATTGTGAAGCCTAAAGGCCCCGTCACACTTAGCGACGCTGCAACGATCCCGACAGCGAAACGACCTGTCAGGGATCGTTGCAGCGTCGCTATGTGGTCGCTGGTGAGCTGTCAAACAGGCAGGCTCACCAACGATCAGGGGAGCAGCGACATCGTGGAAAGAATCTTTCCACGATGTCCTGCTCCTGGTTACAAGCCTGCTGAAGCAGGAGCAGGCTGGTAACTATGGTAAACATCGGGTTACTAGGGGCACACGCGCTCCTAGTAACCCGTTGTTTATCATGGTTACCACTCTGCTACAGTGAGCTCACTTTAGCAGGCTCGTAACCATTATAAACAACGGGTTACTAGGTGCGCGTGTGCCCCTAGTAACCCGATGTTTATCATGGTTACCAGCCTAATCGCTGCTCCCGCTGGTCACATACAGCGATGTGTGCTGACCAGCGGGAGAGCAACGACCAAAAAATGGTCCAGGACACTTTGCAGCGATCAGCGACCTCACAGCAGGGGCCTGATTGTTGCAAAGTGTCACACATAGCGACATCGCTGGTGAGGTCGCTGTTGCGTCACCAAAACCGTGACACAGCAGCGATCTCGCTATGTGAGACGGGGGCTTAAGTCTGGTTGACATAGTCTGGCCAGTGTGAATTCACCAAGTGTTATGAAACAAGAGTGGCATTGAATTAATCCTGAATTGAACCTGAAGGGAACCGAAGGAAACAGGATACCTAGGCAAAGTAAATGATGTTCCTGTTTGTCTTCACTCTCTCCTCTATAGTCCTTCACTTTCTACTAGCCTCCCTAATCCCTACACCTAGTAAGGAACTCTTCATTTCTCCCTCAATCCTCCCCACTCATCTCAACTCCTCCTCAGAACTATTCCTCAATATTCACTCCTGTGTCTCCAAACACAGACAGCCACCTCATGCCCTCTCCTGCTCCCACCTGCTAACACTTTCCCTGTTCCTTCTGACTGCCGGCGATATCTCTCCAAATCCTGGTCCTCCTCACCACATCCCCACAGTCACTTCCACCTCCTATCCACGATCTGTCACAAACTCTCACAACCCTTCTAACCTTATTCCCATCCTCCCAGCCCTCTCCTCCCCAGCCCCGCTAACAGGAGCTCTATGGAACGCTCGCGCCGCATGGAACAAACTTTCCCACATCCATGATCTTTTCATTACTAACAAACTCTCCTTCCTCGGCATCACCAAAACCTGGCTCACGCCTCTGACACAGTCTCCCTAGCTGCACTTTTGTACTGTGGATTCCATCTTTCTCACACCCCTCGCTCCAATGGCAAGTATGGTGGAGGAGTGGGCTTTCTCCTGTCAGGCAACTACTCCTTCACCCATATCCCACTGCCACCCTCCATTACTCTCCCCTCCTTTGAAGTGCACTGTGTGCACATCTACTCCCCCTCCAACCTCCAACTGGCCGTCGTTTACCGACCCCCAGGACTAGCCACCACATTCTTTGACCACTTCACCATCTGGCTTCTCCATTTCCTTTCCGCTGACATCCCCACTATCATCATGGGTGACTTCAACATCCCCATTGACACTTCCCACTCATCTGTCTTCAAGCTTCTATCCCTCACTTCTTCCTTCGGCCTTGCTCAATGGTCTTCTGCCCCCACTCACAAAGATGGCCACACACTGGACCTCATCTTTACCCGCCTCTGTTCCCTATCTAACCTCTCTAGCTCACCTCTCCCTCTTTCTGACCACAACCTACTCACATTCTCTACAGTCTTCTTTCCAGGTGCTCAAGCCCCACGCCACAAACTTGCACACCCTCGCAGAAATCTCAAACACCTTGACCTACACTCACTCTCTGAATCCCTTCTCCCTCTCACAGACATAAGTTCATTACACGATGCAAATGCTGCTACCACTTTATATAACACCACAACAGCTGCAGCTCTCAATTCGGTCACCCCCCTCACACATACCACAGTTTGCCCACTCAACCGGCAACCCTGGTACACCAACCTGACTAAAGAACTGCAAAGGGCCTCCAGGGTTGCTGAGCGGAAATGGAAAAGGTCCCACTCCAACGAGCACTTCATCGCATTCAAACAGTCCCTCACTACCGTCAAGTCCACACTCACTGCAGCAAAACAAACATACTTCTTATCTCTCATATCATCCCTGTCTCACAACCCTAAACAGCTATTCAAAACTTTCAATTCTCTCCTCCGTCCCGCAGCGCCTCCTCCCTCTCCTCTCATCTCAGCCCAAGACTTTGCCACATTCTTCAAGCAGAAGATTGATAACATCAGACAAAGCTTTTGCCTAAAGTCTCCACAGCTCCTCCTCACACCTACTCAATCCTCCTCCTCCAAAACCAGCTTCTCCACCATTACGAAAGATCAACTCTCCTCTTTACTCTCCAAATCACACCTAACCACCTGCGAACTTGACCCAATCCCATCCCACCTCATCCCTAACCTTACCACTATCCTCATCCCAACCCTAACCCACCTTTTCAACCTGTCACTAACAACTGATGTCTTCCCCTCATGCTTCAAACATGCCTCGATCACACCCATCCTCAAAAAGCCATCCCTTGACCCATCCTCTCTGTCTAGCTATTGCCCCATATCACTTCTCCCCTATGCCTCAAAACTACTGGAACAACATGTCCATTCTGGACTGTCCTCCCACCTCTCCTCCTGCTCATTCTTTGACCGCCTCCAATCTGGCTTCCGACCGCACCACTCCACTGCAACTGCCCTGCCTAAAGTCACCAACGACCCACTTACTGCCAAATCCAAGCGACGCTACTCTGTCCTCCTCCTCCTGGACCTGTCATCTGCCTTTGACACAGTCGACCATTCCCTCTTACTTCAGACTCTCTCATCTCTTGGCATCATGGATTTGGCCCTATCTTGGATCTCTTCATACCTAACTGACAGGACATTCAGTGTCTCCCACTCACACACCACCTCCTCATCTCAACCCCTATCTGTCGGTGTCCCCCAGGGTTCAGTCCTAGGACCCCTGCTCTTCTCCATCTACACCTTCGGCCTGGGACAGCTCAAAGAGTCCCATGGCTTTCAGTATCACCTCTATGCTGATGACACACAGATCTACCTCTCTGGACCCGATATCTTCTCCCAACTAACCAAAATCCCACAATGTCTGTCCGTTATTTCATCCTTCTTCTCTGACAGATTTCTAAAACTTAACAAGGACAAAACTGAATTCATCATCTTTCCACCGTCTCACTCAACCCCCCCAACTGACCTATCCATAAAAGTCAATGGCTGCCCACTCTCCCCAGTCCCACAAACCCGCTGCCTTGAGGTAACCCTGGACTCTAACCTCTCCTTTAAACCACATATCCAAGCCCTTTCCACTTCCTGCTGACTCCAACTGAAAAATATCTCTCGGATCCGCACATTTCTCAACCACGAATCTGCAAAAACACTAGTGCTCGCCCTCATCATCTCCCGCCTTGACTACTGCAACCCCTTGCCCTGTGGCCTCCCTTCTACCACTCTCGCACCCCTCCAATCTATCTTAAACTCTGCTGCCCGACTAATCCACCTGTCCCCCCGCTATTCCCCAGCCTCTCCTCTCTGTCAATCCCTTCACTGGTTCCCCATTGCCCAGAGACTTCAGTTCAAAACCCTGACAACGGCATACAAAGCCATCCACAACATGTCTCCCCCATATATCTGTGACCTAGACTCCCGGTATTTACCTACACGCAACCTCCGATCCTCACAAGATCTCTTTCTCTATTCCCCTCTTATCTCCTCTTCCCACAATCGTATACAAGATTTCTTCCGTGCATCCCCCCTACTCTGGAACTCTCTACCCCAACACATCTGACTCTCGCCTACCGTGGAAACCTTCAAAAGGAACCTGAAGACCCACCTCTTCCGACAAGCCTACAACCTGCAGTAACCCTCGCTCCACCATTCGCTGCAAGACCAGCTCTACCCCCACCTACTGTATTCTCACCCATTCCTTGTAGATTGTGAGCCCTCGCGGGCAGGGTCCCCGATCCTCCTGTACCAGTCACCGACTTGTAATGTTCAAATTTATTGTAATTGTTTATGCTATATATATCCCTTTCACATGTAAAGCGCCATGGAATTGATGGCGCTATAATAATAAATAATAATAATAATTTAGTTTGGAAAAAACGAAGGCTTAGGGAAAATTTTATTACAATGTACAAGTATATGAATGGACAGTAAAGAGATCTTTCTAATTATCTTTTTACACCTACGCCTGCAACGATGACAAATGGGCATCCTCTACATCTAGAGTTATGAAGGTTTGATCAACACAAATGGAGATTCTTTACTGTAAGAACAGTGAGACTATGGAACTCTGTGGCACATGATGTTATAATGGTTGATTCAATAAAAAAGTACAAAGTGGATCTGGATGTATTTCTTGAAAAATATAACATTACAGGTTATGGGTACTACATTATGTGATAGGAAATTGATCCAAGGAAGTAGTCTGATTATAGTCTGTGGTAGCACATATCTCCAAAGATATAAGTAAACATCACATTCACTAAATCACAGTCTAGTGATTATTGTATATGCATAATTTTCTCCATTTACTACCAAAAATAATGAATAATGAACAAGTATCTCTACTTGTCACAATATTCAACAGATAGATTCTCAATATATTGTCCTCAATCAATTATTTGCCTTGGGAAATGGAGACCCAGTAACATAGCCACAGGACCCTCTCACCCCGACGCAGTTTCGCCTCGCTTCTTTCGGAGCGTTTTTAATAGTCTTTAATGAGTCACTTTCTAAAAACATGAGGACAATATATTGAGAATCTATATGTTGAATATTAGAGAGTAGAGATACTTGTTCATTATTCATTATTTTTGGTAGTAAATGGAGAAAATTCTGCTTATACAATAATCACTAGACTGTGATTTAGTGAATGTGATTTTTACTTATATCTTTGGAGATATGTGCAACCACAGTGCCCTCTAGAGGCATCTTTGCTTTCTTAAATTGAACATACTGTTTTTTATTAATTATTAGTAAAGATTTTTGTCTTAAAATAATCATGGAAGGCTTCATTTTCTTTTGGGACTATAAGTAGTCTTGAGGAAGGATAATTAATTGATTGTAGTATGTGTAGTCAGGAAATAATAATTTTTGCCCTAGTATCCGCATCATGGGGTGCTTGCCTTCCCCTGGATCAACAGGTTAGGTTGTAGGTTGAACTCAATGGACTTATGCCTACCTTGAACCTTAAAAACTATGAAACACATATTGTGATACAGTAGTGTGTATGGCCCCCACTCCCAGCATTGCCTGGGCATATTCATTATAAACCTGTCAGATATCCTCCCAGACTTGAATCTGGGTATCAGTAAGCTCCTGGGCAGTCTGTGACAGTGTCGATGGCATCAATGCCACATTGTCCTGCACCAGAAAGAAAAAATAGCTTTGAAGATTTCATCTTGGTACTTAAGAGTATTCAGCGTTCTGTTGGCTATTAGGCTAAGTGCCCACGATGCAGAAATGCTGCAGATTTTTTCCACTTCTCCCTGGCAGGAAAAACGCATGCGGATTTTACATGCGTTTTTCCCGCCAGGTAGAAGCGTTTGTCAAGCGTTTTTGCATGCATTTCTGCATGCGGGTTATCAAGCGCTTCCCAAGCGATTTTAGCATCACTTGGAAAAGTGCTTGACAACTTGGTCATGTGGCACCCTGCTCTTACAGGTACCACAGGACCCAAAAGGGTGCATGGACGGACTTCTCCACAAGAGGCCCTCATTACATAACAGACACCTCCACCCTTCCACCTCATACCACCAGAGGGAGCCTGTTAGGGATATATATACTGGAGGGTGGAGTTAGGTAGGGAGAGTGTGCTGGGACTTCAGATCAGTGAAGAAGCAGCATGTGAGCTGCTGTGCTGAGGGCCAGCCAGGGCCTAAAGCACGTGCTGAAGCCTTGGGGCCTAGAGCGGGGCCGGAGGCAAGGAGAAGAGTGAGAGGAGTTATGGGGGCAGAGGAGCATCTTAGGCTCACCCCAGAACACAAGCCGGACACCGGGTCTGCGCCTACAGGGTCCTCTACGCCAACCGGTATACCAGGAGGATTCTAGACCCCTGGTCAACCTGAAGCTACAATCATCTAAAGAACTAGGAACCACGAAGGCCCCAGCGTCCAGGGATAGTGGTAGCCAGAAGAAAGTTCTTACCATCAAGCATGCAGGTGAGGAGAGTGAAAGAGTACAGAAGCTAGGCCTAGTTCCAGGCTGGCCAGAAGCTTTAGAGAGAGGAAGAAACAGATCAGGAGGCCTTATACCCGCTCACTGGGGAGAGTCCAGAACTGCACCCTTCCTATCAAGTACCCTGGACCGTACCTGCCGTCTACACCAGTAAAGGTACTGAAGCGAACCCCCTGTGTGCGTGTCTGTTATTCTCCCCTGGCCCGGCTGGGCCACCTCTCACCTGCATCCCTTCCATCAACTCTGCCCCGGGGGCCCGCTCCGCCTGTGGGGAGCAGAAACATCCCAGCTGCCATCCCATCACCCCCAGAGGTCTGCAGCAGTGCTGGTACTCATTACCGGGAACCACAGGTGGCGTCATGATACAAAACTGTTAACAAACCCCTTTTAAAGAGTGACCCCAGGGTACGGGTCCGGGAGCCGACTGCCGTGACATCCCACAGAAGGTAAAGGCCCGGGTACCGAGTCTCCCCCATATTCCCCTGGGCGAGTCAGTCACACTATATAAATCCATGCAGCCGGCATGGATTTATATAGTGTGACCAAGTTAATAGTTAAAAAAAAAGACTAAAAATGGTAAAAAATAAAGATTATACTCACCTTCCGACGGCCCCCGGTATTTTCTCCGCTCCGTCCGGTCTGTTGTATGGTTCGCGGTGTGGTGTGAAAGGACCTGCGATGACATCATTGAGTCATGTGACAGGTCACACGACCGCCTACGTCAGCAGTCGCGTGACCTGTCACATGACTGAATGACGTCATGGCAGGTCCTCACACCATCGTGACCCATACAATCAGACCGGACGCATTGCTGAGGAGACCGGGGGACATCGGAAGGTAAGTATAATCTTTATTTTTTATTTTAAATTATTTTTTTAACAGGTTCTATGGTACCCGGGTCTGGAGGAGAGTCTCCTCTTCTCCAAACCCGGGTACCATCCGAACATAGAAACGCATATTATCCGTGTGTGCAAATGTGCTGACACGGATAATATGCGTTTCAATGCAAGTCAATGGCGGCAATTACACTGCGTGTCCACAAAATTAATGGAAAATTTTCCGCAATGATAATCCGCAGCGGAAATTTCGGCAGCATGTGCACAGCACATGCGGATTATCATTGGGGACCATGGAGCACGTATTACCAAGCGTTTTTTAAGCGTTTTCGCTGCAGAAATTCCGCGGCAAAAACGCTTGAAAAACGCATAGTGGGCACGCAGCCTTATACGGAAGTTTGTGCGAGCTCCAAGTATATGCCTTCCCAGACCATCACAGCCACTGCCAAACCGGTCATGCTGGATGATGTTTTAGACAAAATTTACCACAGGGCTCCTCTCTTTTATGTCTGTTACATATGGTCAGTATGAACCTGCTCTTATCTGTGAAAAGAATGGGGTGCAAATGGCGATAGCTCCAATATGCATAAGGCTAATGAGATTTGCAGGGTTTGGACAACTATTGTCTAAGGTGCATAGCCAAGCTCTAACCAGCTGATTACAAACAATAATAAATAATATTTATAATAATAGGGAACAATGACCCAAAGGACTGGACACTTAAAGGGGTTATCCAGAACTTTTTTCACTCATGCGGCTAAGAAAAACCTGCCTGTCCTGTCCGGCAGCGTTGAAGAGCGATCACTGACTGCCAGTCGGCGATTTTGCTCCTTCATGTCATCAGAACAGCTCTTCCTCTTCCGGGCTGCTCTATCACCGGTGCGTGACTGTCGAAGTCGTGCTGATAGACAACCAGCTCCCAGCAGTTATGCAAGGCTGTCAATAAGCATTACATTATCAGTCACCCGCTGTCAACACAGCAGAGTAGAAGAGAAGTTTCTGCTCTGTCGATGTGATGACTCTGGAGGCCTCAGAATAGCCGGCAGAGAATGGTGTCAGACACAACAGGCAGGTGGTTGGTAACTACCTGTATGTAAGTTCTTAGATTCAGAAAAAAAAGTCCTGGATAACTCCTTTAATGTAGAATGTACCTCTGGAAACAGTGTTTCTAAACTTTGTTTTAATTTTTTTTTCCTGAAAAACTGAACAAAAATCACTAAAGCCTAAGTTGAAGAGAAATCTTAACATGTATGGCCTATCTAACAAATGATTTAGGCTGTGGTGGATGTTTATCAACATCCCAAAAACACATTAATATTATTATTATTATTTATTTTTTTTTTAGACCACCATTAATTCCTTGCTGCTGTACATGTGAAAAGGGTTTACATACAAAATCCAAATATAAATTACAAAACACAGTGACAGACGGGTACAGAGGGGAGAAGACCCTGCTCTTGCAGGTTTACAGTCTACAGGGTGATGGGACAGGAGGCGGTAGGTTTTGGGGTGTCACAGCAACCTTCTCTATTCTGCATTCACTTAGAAAAGCTGCAAATACAACATGCAAGGATCCTAAATATAGATTTAGCTGGATATATGAATATACCCTAAGGCTGCATTTTTAAAGCGGACCTGTGTTTCCAATCTGTGAGTCTCGGAGCAGATCCTATTCTCATCCATTTTGTGTGGCTCAGACTTGGCCATTGAAGTCTACGGGAATCCATATAAAACAGATGAAATACGAAAACATACTTTGTACTTCAGTGTTCCATCTGTGTTTCATACTTTTTTAACTAATACATTGTTAAGAGTCAAGGGATAAACAAAGTTCACATTTTACCTTCTTCAGTTTTTAAAGATCGAAGAAATAACAAAATTAACGCGGATGTAGAACAGAGGCAAAATGGATGATATGTGAGTGAAAAACAGTTGATTTTACATAAATGTAAAAATGGAAATGGATGTGAGTATGTAGCATAAAGGTGCTCATAAACATTAGATAGCTGTCAGGTGCACAATGGTTCTGCCGACAGCTATCTCCTCTAATTTCCCCATGCTCAGGAACACTCGGCTTAGCCGAACGAAAGTTTTCACCTATCCACGGCAGCCCATAGAGAATGAAAGGAGCAGCAGTCAAGAAATTGCACTACCTCTCCATTCTGACGTGGGATAAAAGTGTCCTGTTCTGCCGATTGACGAGGGTCCGAGTACTTGTGATAGGTGATAACTTCTCTTCACCGTACAACCCCTTCAAATGCTACAGTAATAGTCCACTAAAATATTATTTATTATAATTAAACAGAAACCGTCACCTCTCCTGACATGTCTATTTTTATAAACACTTGTATTCCCAATTAAATAAGAATTTATCTAGAAATTTCAGGGGAATAACAGAGGAAAACCACAACACAGAGTTCTAAGAAATTATGTCCCTTATTTATTTACATGAAGAACAAGTGCTAAGTGAAACGAGCGTCAGGAGAGGTGACTTTTCCCTATTAGAAAACAATCCCTTTATAAGACCAGGTAATTTCTAAATAGCTACATATTCTGACTCCTGAGTGAGGCTGTTAAAGAGAACCTGTCCCTAGATTCATGCTGTCCGAATCTCGATTGCAGCCAGGTATGTTTTACTCTCTCTACGTACACACATGGGGCCGCTCCAGAATAGTCACGTCTCTCCCAATGGTCCACAACAGACTTTTCAACCTATTTGTTGTCTGAAACTCCACAGTGTTTCAGAGTAAAACATACCTGGCTGCAAGCACCCAGCCAGGCTCAGATTCATGCTGCCTGTGGACAAAACCAAACTCATCAACTTTCCTATATCCCACTTAACTCTACCTGATCTATCCATCACAATAAATTACATTACTTCAAACAAGCTTACAGCCTGCCATGACCTTGCCAGCTGCCACCTCAACAACATCGGAGCTACCGCAACCCCTCAACCTACTGTCTTCTTCCCTGTTCCTGTAGAATGTAAGCCCGCAAGGGCAGGGTCCTCATTTTCCCTCTGTACCAGTCTATCATTGTTAGTTTGTTTACTGTAAGTGATATCTGCATTTGGTATATTACCCCTTCTTATGTAAAGCACCATGGAATCAATGGCGCTATATAAATAAATAATAATAATAATTATGCTTTTCACTGTACCGGAAGTCCACTGCCTCGGAGTAACCCTCTACTCTGCCCTGTCCTTTAAACCACACATCCAAGCTCTTACCACCTCCTGTCCTTTCCTCAACCCTGAATCCACTAAAATGTTAATGCATACCCTCATCATCTCCCACCTTGACTACTGCAATATCGTCCTCTGTGGTCTTCCAGCTAACACTCTCGCACCTCTCTAGTCCGTCCTTAACTCTGCTGCCCGACAAATCCATCTCACTCCACGCTACTCTGCTTCTCCCCTCTGCAAATCCCTTCATTGGCTCCCAATTCCCCAACATATCCAGTTCAAACTACTAACACTGAGCTACAAAGCCATCCATAATCTGTCTCCCCCATATATCTCTGAACGTATCTCCCAATACCTTCCTACATGTAATCTCTTGTCCTCCCAAAACCTTCTTCTCTTCCTCACCCAATCACCTCCAAGACTTCTCCCGAGTATCCCACATAATCTAATCCCCAGCATGTCCGATTATCCAACACATTTAGAACTTTGAGACGGAACTTGAAAACCCATCTCTTCAAGAAAGGTTCCAGCCTGCAATGCCCCCCTGCCACCTCACCACCACCAAAGCTGCTGCAACCCTCTAACCTACTGTCTCCATCCCCATTATCCTGTAGATTGTATGCCCACAAGGGCAGGGCCATCTCCTTTCTGTACCAGTCTGTCATTGTTAGTTTGTTCATTGTAATTTATATTTGTATACTGTATGTAACTCCTCATGTACAGCTTCATGGAATCAATGGTGCTCTAAAAATAAATAACAATCTAATGACAGATTCCCTTTAAAGCTGCATTTACACTGCAAGAAAATCATGAACGAGCATTATTAAAAAAGCTTGTTTCACGATTATCTTGAAGCTTAAACAAGCTGTTGATCGCTAGATGAACGAGCAAAACTCTCGGTCATCGGGTGAAATGATCTTTTGCGCAGCACAAAAAAAAATCATCGTTCTCAGCGGTGCATCGTCCTATGTAGACTCACACTGCCGGGAACTATGGCAGTCTATGAGCATTGAGTGGTCTAGTATAAGTTGCTTAGATACTTTGGTCTGCTAGTGTAAACAGGTATTTAAATGTTTACCGATCGGTCGTTTCGTGCCACCGATTGGGTCCGTTGACATGGACCAAAGTCCCTAGGCATGGTTGGGTGTTGACCAGGGAACAGACAGGGGCCTCCCTAAGCTTTGATTTAGATTAGCCACTTGTCTTTGGTTTATGTGGGTTTGCTTTTACCCTATCACAGAGTTCCTGCTCTCAGCTATTCACAACGTGCACGGCTGCTACACTTTGAGCATTTATTTTCCTTGGCCAAAACAGGAACTGGATTTAAGAAAGTGAACATTAACGCTTTCCTGCCTAATATTTCAGATTTTGGTTATAACATTATTCAAAGCCTGCTCAAAGACTGCAGTAAGCGAACACAGCCATAATGACGCTGTTATAAATATGTATTACCTCTTTTCAGCAGTTATCCCCTCACTTCTGAAACTATTGTCGCGGCTCACGATTCACTTCCTAGTCAGCCATCACCAGTTTATGGGATTCATCGCCCTCTGCTGGTTATTACAGCCACGTATCAGTAGAGGGCGATACTACACAGCAATATCTCCTTAGCTGAAATATAGTTATGGAGAAATTCTAAATATTTCACAACCCTTTAAGAATCAGGCGTTTTTTTTTTTGTTTGTTTTTTTAAGTTTTGTTTTTTTCTTCTTTTCTTACATGTTGCCATAACTTTTATCATGTTTCTGTCGCCCTAGTCGTACGAGGGATAAACCAGTCATTTTACCATATAATGTACTGAAAAACAGATACAAATCAAAGTTGATGGAATAAAGACGAAAACACCAATTCTGCAGTTTTTTTTTTAGGTATTTTGTGATTGTGTCTTTCACTTTGTGGCACAAATTATCTGGTAACTTTGTTCTGTGTATCAGATTGGTTATGGTGATACCAAATTAACACTCATATTTATTTGTTTTACTTATTTCAAAAAATCAAACTTGCAAAAAAAAAAAACATAGTCTGAGCCCCAAGTTTATTTGATTTCTCGGCCAACAGAGATGTGTGAGGATTTGTTTTTTGCTGAGCAAGCTGGAGTTTTATTGGTACCAACTTTTTGACCTCTTTATTCCATTTTTATAAAATGGTGACATGTCCAACAACAACAATGATTCTGCCAATTCAATCTTTCTTGCTTCAGCATTCACTATATGTGATAAATATTTAGGTATTTTATTGGTTTGGGCAATATGCACATGACAATAACAAATATTTTTTTTTCATTTATATTTTTTACATTTTACTAAGTACACTAGTGGAAAAGGTGAATGTTTTACACTGCTATATATGTGTGTGTTTGTGTGTGTGTATATATATATATACTGCTCAAAAAATAAAGGGAACACTCAAATAACACATCCTAGATCTGAATGAATAAAATATTCTCATTGAATACTTTGTTCTGTACAAAGTTGAATGTGCTGACAACAAAATCACACAAAAATCATCAGTGGAAATCAAATTTTTTAACCAATGGAGGCCTGGATTTGAAGTCGCCCCCAAAATTAAAGTGGAAAAACACACTACAGGCTGATCCAACTTTGATGTAATGTCCTTAAAACAAGTCAAAATGAGGCTCAGTATTGTGTGTGGCCTCCACGTGCCTGTATGACCTCCCTACAATGCCTGGGCATGCTCCTGATGAGGTTACGGGTGGTCTCCTGTGGGATCTTCTCCCAGACCTGGACTAAAGCATCCGCCAACTCCTGGACAGTCTGTGGTGCAACGTGACGTTGGTGGATGGAGCGAGACATGATGTCCCAGAAGTGCTCAATCGTATTCAGGTCTGGGGAACGGGCAGGCCAGTCCATAGCTTCAGTGCCTTCATCTTGCAGGAACTGCTGACACACTTCAGCCACATGAGGTCTGGCATTGTCCTGCATTAGGAGGAACCCAGGGCCAACCGCACCAGCATATGGTCTCACAAGGGGTCTGAGGATCTCATCTCGGTACCTAATGGCAGTCAGACTACCTCTGGCGAGCACATGGAGGGCAGTACGGCCCTCCAAAGAAATGTCACCCCACACCATTACTGACCCACTGCCAAACAGGTCATGCTGAAGGATGTTGCAAAAAGCAGATCGCTCTCCATGGCGTCTCCAGACTCTGTCACGACTGTCACATGCTGGAGGTCATTTTGCAGGGCTCTGGCAGTGCTCCTCCTTTTCCTCCTTGCACAAAGGCGGAAGTAGTGGTCCTGCTGCTGGGTTTTTGCCCTCCTACGGCCACCTCCACGTCTCCTGGTGTACTGGCCTGTCTCCTGGTAGCGCCTCCAGCCTCTGGACACTACGCTGACAGACACAGCAAACCTTCTTGCCACAGCTCGCATTGATGTGCCATCCTGGATGAGCTGCACTACCTGAGCAACTTCTGTGGGTTGTAGAGTCCATCTCATGCTACCACGAGTGTGAAAGCACAACCAACATTCAAAAGTGACCAAAACATCAGCCAGAAAGCATTGGTACTGAGATGTGGTCTGTGGTCCCCACCTGCAGAACCAATCCTTTATTGAGTGTGTCTTGATAATTGCCAATAATTTCCATCTATTGTCTATTCCATTTGCACAACAGCATGTGAAATTGATTGTCAATCAGTGTTGCTTTCTAGTGGACAGTTTGATTTCACAGAAGTTTGATTTACTTGGAGTTATATTCTGTTGTTTAAGTGTTCCCTTTATTTTTTTGAACAGTGTATATGTGTGTGTATATATATGTGTGTAGGAGGAGTTCTAACATGGGAGACATGGGGTTCTTCAGTAGTCTCCTAGATGCCATAACAAATCGGCACCCAGTGACTTCATCACGCAGGGGTGGGGTATGGCCATCAAAACTGAAAGCCGCTGTCTTGAAGCCTTTTAAATGTCTGCAGCAGTTACTCTCAGGTTCCAGCTGTGTGACACAGTCAGCACACACAGTGTATAGAGCAGTCTCAGCTCCTGTGCCTGCTCCATCAAAGCACTGAGCATATCCATAATTATAATTATTTCCCAGGATATGCCACACTTAACTTATATCTACAGGCCCCCCATTCAGCAATTTACAACAGCTACTTTTCCATTAGAAATAAATGGAGAGATGATTATGCCTGACCATTGCTCACTCCATTGAAATCTATAGGAGTTATAGAAATAGCAAAGCAAGCAACTGTGGATATGTCAGAAATGGTTAATATAGTAACAATATTTTCAAGATGAATGTCATTGTCCAATTAAGAAATCTAATATGTAGTGTATATTGCTACTGAAAGTGTCTTTCTGGCTGAGAAGAAAAGTCTGTAGATACTTTAAGTGACTGCAGACTGCTAAATTGTGACTGTGTGTTATGAAAACACTGTCCCTATTCCCCACGCGAGTGGGTGGTCATGTGACTGTATGTGCACGATTTGCATTGGTCAGAGTGCAATCCGATTTTTCATTGGATTGCTCTCGGCCGTTTTCCTCGCAAATGAGTATGAGCCCTAGGGGCTCATCAGGTAAAAAAACAGATTGCACTCTGACCAATGTTAATCTATGCTTTACAGCTCATCTGCGACTTTTTTCTCAGCTGAAATCGGACAGAGAAAAAAAATCGCAGCATGCTGCGATTTGCCACATATATCAGACGGGACTCGCCAATGCAAGTCAATGGGTGCGAGAGAAAAAACGGGCGACATAGGGACCATCCGTATGCCATCCAATTTTTACGGATACATTACCATTTTGTACCATAGAACACTGTAAATGATTGTAGAATAATAGTTGCAGAGAAAAAAAAATCGCATGACACTCGTCCTACTTTTCAGGAACAACATCGGACCGTTTTTTTTCTCGCAGATGAGTATGAGCCCTTAGTGTGCAAACTGCATACATGAGCACCCACTCTCACGGGGATTCGTGACATTTTAAGAGGTGTGGACAATGACTGTCACGTTCCTATCCCTGAAGACATCAATTGCTTTATGCGAATAAGTGTTATGCGCCTTTAACATATATTGTGATATATATATGTGATAAATATTGATAGTATAATGTCATCCATAGTGTATAGTAGTGTTAGGCTAAGTGCCCATGATGCAGAAATGCTGCAGATTTTTTCTGCATCTCCCTGGCAGGAAAAACGCATGCGGTTTTTACATGCGTTTTTCCTGCCAAGTAGAAGCTATTGTCAAGCGTTTTTGCATGCATTTCTGCATGCGGGTTATCAAGCGCTTTCCAAGCGATTTTAGCATCACTTGGAAAAGTGCTTGACAACTTGGTCACACTACACTGTGTTCCAAATTATTATGCAAATAATATTTTCTCAGATTTTCCCAAATTACCTATATGAATTGCAGTCATTGTAATTTTCCAGTCAAATAACTATTAGAGTACAATTGAAAGGTTTTTGTACAAACTGCCTATGATAACAGTATATTTTTAAAAAAATAAAACACTCAAACTGCACTCAAAATGCATGTTCCAAATTATTATGCACAGCAGAGTTTTCAACCTTTTCATTTTAATAAAGAACAAAAAAATGGTCATTTTTGAAATTATAAGCATTAGCAGGTTATTACAAACGGAAATCAAACAGTTTTCAACTCAAAACTTTATTCTAGGTGATGTTACATTTGCACATAGGACCCCTTGTCCGAAAGGAGCTTCTGAACTTTCTCGTCCATTGAATTTGTCAGGTTTTGGATGGTTTCTGCTTTAATTGTTTTGCATGAGGACAGAATACCCTCCCAGAGCTGTTGCTTAGATGTGAACTGCCTCCCGCCATCATAGACACTCCTTTTGATGATGCTCCAGAGGTTCTCAATGTGGTTGAGGTCAGGGGAGCATGGGTGCCACACCATAAGTTTGTCCCCTTTTATGCCCATAGCAGCCAGAGATGCAGATGTGTTATGTGCAGCATGAGATGGTGCATTATCATGCATGAAAATGATCTTGCTGCGGAATGCACGGTTCTTCTTCTTGAACCATGGAAGGAAGTGCCATGGACGAGAGAGTTCAGAAGCTCCTTTCGAACAAGGGGTCCTATGTGCAAATGTAACATCACCTAGAATAAAGTTTTGAGTTGAAAACTGTTTGATTTCAGTTTGTAATAACCTGCTAATGCTTATAATTTCAAAAATGACCATTTTTTGTTCTTTATTAAAATTAAAAGGTTGAAAACTCTGCTGTGCATAATAATTTGGAACATGCAGTTTGTACAAAAAACCTTTCAATTGTACTCTAATAGTTATTCGACTGGAAAATTACAATGACTGCAATTCATATAGGTAATTTGGGAAAATCTGAGAAAATATTATTTGCATAATAATTTGGAACAGAAGGTGAGTATAAGCAACATGTACACAAACTGTTTATATATGATATACAGTATCTGTACCTGAAGGTTTATTGTCCCGTTTGCAAACATTGCAGTGAGTTGCAGATTTTATTGCAGCTAAGAAAAATAAACAATCTTTAAAAGCATCTGAAATGGCGAGTGTACGAGCCGTGTTTTATTTAAAGTGGGATTTGTTATAAGTGTGTGACTTGAGATTCAGTGACTTTGTATTCAGGGACTGTAGAAGGGAGAGACTTGTATTAATCCAATGTTTATATATACTTGTTATATTTCTGTCTTGTGCCAACTCATCAGTAAAATGTTTTTAAAAAGAACCTGTCATATTGGATAACACTACTAACCTGCAGATATAGGCTCAATCGGCAGGTAAACAGCGTTAGTATATTGAGAAACTTTCCCTGTTGTTATAATTGTATTGTTGTTGATTTGCATTGTTTGATAACATTAACTGTCTTCTAATTACTGTTAATTCCCGACGCATTTGAAAGAATTAAAGTGTTCACTGACTGTTTCCACCTCGTGTCTTCTGTGAGTTGCATTCAGCCATCCTGCTTCCATTTGGCATAGTTGGCAGGATGCAACATTCAAACACAGAGATGGCAGACCAGTCAGTGAGTCCGTCAGGGGAAATATACCCCTGAGGGCTATGCTCAGCAACCTCCCCAAGTTCACGGGAAGAAGGGTATTATTGTGAGATAGGGTAGAAACTGTAGAGCATGCTGCGCATGTACTCCCTGACCTCCTCCTTTCAGGTTGAGCTAGCCCTCATGACCCTTGATGGGGAGGCCCAGCAGACAGTCATGTACTGCCAGCCTAGGGACCGTGACACTGTGGACAAAGTGATCTTAGAGGACATGCACGGTGTAAGTGGACTGTAGCTTAGTATGTTAATGAGTTGCAGGAAGTGACGGCCCATATCACCAAGAAGGGCACAGAGAACTGGGTCCATTAGATGAAGTGCTGAGGGACCAATTAGTTGCTGGATTGAGAGATCCCTAACTGAGACAGGCCTTAAATGAGTGAATCCAGATCTGGGCTTCCTTGAAGTCAGAGTCGAAGCTCAGGTATTAGAACAAGAAGCCCCTGTCCTAATGGGTGCAGTACAGAGCCATGAAGTGGCCATCCCTGGGCCAATACATATGGAGCCCGACTGGGCCTGGTAGCTACGCCAGGAAATAAGGCATATCCAAGGTGAGCTGTGCAGTATCAAGGGTACCCCCGCCAGCATCCTCCCGCCTGTCCTCATGACCCAAAGTGAAAGAACGCCAGAGCAGGAAAGTCGTTTCCCATGAACCTTGCCACGCCGCATCCGCAGCCCATCAGTGGAACGCATGCCGGAATGCTGGACCTGCAGTGGAAGGGGATATACTGTATATTGAGAGACTGTCCAAAGCGGGAGAGAAGGAGAGAGGGAGACTCAGAAGATATTGTCTCTGGGAGACCCACTACCTGGGCTGAGTTCAATGGGCAGTGCATTCGCTGCTTGATGGACACGGGGTCCCAGGTGACCACTATGCCTGAGTATGTTCAGAGTCACTTTCCCGAAATTGCCCGCTCCAGAAAAGAGCACACTATCCAACTAGTGGTGGCCAACCAACTGCCTATCCAAGTGGCTGAAATAGTGTGGATGTTTGTACGGATGTGCAGAAAAGACCTGGGCCAAAAAGGGATAGTGCTGGTAAAGAGGTCCGGAGGAAGCGGGCCCATCGTATCTCTGGGGATGAACATGTTAAAGGTAGTGGGGCAGTTCTTGGCTGATGGCCCAGACAGAAACAACTGGACTTATGCCACTTGTGACCCGGCCAGCAAAAAGGTGTTCCAGCAGCTTGTGCTAGTCAGCGAAATCCAGAAGTTACCTGCTGCCTCTCAGCACCTGGGCAAAGTGTTGATACCCATGGAAGCCACAGTGACACTGCCGGTAGGGCAGACTGTACTCACTATGCCGGTACTGGCTCATGTATCTTTGGAAGGTGTGGATGTCCAAATTGAACCGATAGCGGGGAAAGAAGCATTCTCCAGACTATTGGTTGCCCGCACCTTGGCCACTGTAAGACAAGGACGTGTACCCGTGCATTGTATATGTTATGATCTGCAACATGTACTAAGGAAAGATAGGGGAAAGCTGTCCCTACAGTAAGACTAAGCTGAATCCCTATGATGTAGCGGGCTGCCTGTTCCTAGTGAACAGACCCACCTTCGTCCTCAGCTAGTCTGAACGAAGACCTATAGAATTAAGGGACGGGTCCCTAAAAGAACTAAGGACTGGGACAAAAATAGGACACCTCCTAAACAGAAGTCGTTGTAGAACACAAAAGACAAACTAACAAAAATGTACTAGAGGTCCCAGAGGACCAAGCGAACTGACAGAGATAGGCACCGAAGCACCAGGCTAGCAAAACAGTCAAACAACACTGAAGTTCAGCAAAGCCAGAAGGGCGGAGCTGGAATATATAGGCAGATGGTCACGTGACCGCAAAACACAAGATAGAAAAAACTAACAGTAGGGTTCTAACAGTATAAACTTAAGTAGAGCAAGCTTGCAGTTAACAACCCGACAAGAAGTAGCCCAAGTTTGCGTAATGGCAGAAAATCTCATCAGAGCCAAAGCTATAGAACTAACTCCAGTAGGAGGAGATCTGTGGACCTTGGCAATGTCACTCGATGATCAAAAGGACAGAAGCGAACCACTAGCCAAACATGATCTCTTGGAGCAGATGGAGGTTAATCTAACAGAATTCTTCTCGAGACAAGTTGGACAAGCTGAACAGCTACTACAGCAATATCGAGGAGTGTTTGCACCACACAAAGATGACTTTGGGTGTACTCAGGCTATATAGCACCAGATCCCTACAGGGACCACTGCTTCCATTTGAGAGAGGTACTGACAAATCCCACCTTAGATGAACCAGGAGGTGAAAAAACTGCTGGTGCACATGCTGAGCAATGGGGTGATCCGTGAAAGACAGAGTCCTTGGGCGGCGCCTATTGTGTTAGTTTGAAAAAAAGATGGTATGGTGATGTTCTGTGTGGAATACAGATGGCTAAACGCCTGCACTATGCAGGATTCCAATCCCCTGCCCAGGATCGAGAAATCCCTGTCCGCTTTGGAAAAGGCTAAGTACTTCTCCTCCCGTGACCTAGCTAGCAGCTACTGGCAAGTCCCAGTGGCAGTAGAAGTTTGTCCGAAGACGGCCTTTGTCCTCCATATGGGCCTATTCAAATTTAACCAGGTAACTTTCGGGCTGACAAACTCACCAGGAATATTCCAACGTCTGATGATGAGATGCTTGAGGGATCTGAGAAGATAGATGCAGTGCAGAAGTGACCCACTCCTACCAACCTGATACAGCTGAAAGCATTCCTGGGACTAGCTGGATACTATCCCAGATCCATAAATGACTTCGCCAAGAGTGAGTTGCTATGAGGAACAGCAGGGGGAGCCAATCGACAGCCAATCCAGTGTGTCCCAAAGCAAGAAGAAGCTTTTCAGGCATTGAAGATGGCGCTAACTAACGCTCCTATTTTGGCTTATGCTAACTTCTCTCAGCCCTTCATGCTGTACACTGCGGAAGCCTGTGTGGGCTAGGAGCGGTACTGGTCCAGGTACAAGAAGGAAGAGAAAGAGCGATTGCATACGTCAGTCGGTGGCTGAGAGAGACTAAAAATAATTCGGACGACTATAGTTCGTTTAAGCTGGAGTTGTTGGCATCGGTGTGGGCTATGACTGAAAAATTTGCAAAATATTTGTCGGGGTTAGAAATACAAGTGCAGATGGATAACAATTCCGTGGCCCACGTGGAGAAGGGGAAGCTGGGCGCACTGTAAAAGAGGATCTCCTGCAAAGCTTAGAACACACATGCAGATACTCTGTCCCGAGTCACTCAAGCAGGCCCAAAGACAGCCCAAAGACAGATTTGAATGAAGAGCTCGAAGGAGACAAGATTCTGGACTTTACACAGATTGCCGCGGCTGTAGTAACCACCCAAGAGTCTAGAGAAGAGTCCAGACCCACCCAGATACTGGGCCATTCTAGAGATGATTCCAAGCTGGCGAAACTGAAGAAGTGGGTCGCTCTCAGACAAAGGCCCTACCAGGAGGCTAGGACTGCTTTGCTCCCGAGTACCCTGCAGATCTTATGCCAGTGGGAAAGGTTCTTTAGAAAAAATGGCCTGCTGTGCCTAAGAATCCAGCTTCCCAGGGAGTTTGATGTTACCTGGCAAGTGGTGGCATTAGTGATGCAGCTAGCTAATGAAGCTCACGAGAGAGGTGCTCACTTCGGTGTGGAGTAGACCTTTTGGTGCTTGCAGCGGCTGGTATATTGGCCCCCAACTGGGACAGGAAGTTGAAGAGGCTCGCTGAAGATTTTGCCAGTGCGAGCTGAACAATCCCCCGGAACAGAGGGCCCAAGACATCCAAACCTCTGCGCCCTTGGAAGTATTGATGATCGACTACTTGATGATCAGAACATCTCACAACGACTA